>NC_056066.1:74994600-76401600 GCF_016772045.2 Ovis aries
CAAGCAAGGGCCATCCTGAACTTTACTTTGAGGGCAGTGGGAGCCACTGAAAGTTTAATCAAGAGAGTGATGGGGTTGGCTAAGTCTCAGAAAGAACGCAGTGTGGAGTGTGTCTTTGGAAGGGACAAGCACAGAGGCAAGGAGCCTATGACAAGGCTCTGGTGAACAGTTCAGGTGACAGGTAGGGCCCAAGGTCCCTTTTAATCCTGATACCTGGTGAACTGGCACAAACCAGGGGAGAGTGGGATGGCTGGCTGAATTTGGAAAGATGCTAGAATTTTATAGGAGCTTGAGATAAAAACACATGATATATAGGAAAACATGTTTCATAAACTTAAAAAAAAAAAGCGCATATCCCCACCCTGATGCTCTTAATGTCACAATCAGGCTATTTGAGGCATACAGCCTCCCAGCCCCTTTGTATTCAGAGAGCATTGACAAGGTCTCAAGTAAATTCCCAGCTCCCCTGAATCACTTGGCAGAAACAAGTTTTTATGTCAACTCACAAACCAACCAGTGTAAGCCCTCCGACAAACACAGCACATTATTGGGAAAGCAGGTAGCCCACAAAAAGCAATGGCCTGCTTTTCTCTTCCTTGTTTGTCAGACACATCTGTCGACCTCCACCCGGCATTGAGGGTAATATCACAAACACCCGAGACTTCAGACTCAAGGGAGAAGCAGGGAGGGCAGGTGGGAACATGGGCAGCATTGAGAGAGAGAGAGATTACAGTTTATAATAAAAATAGGAGCTGCCAGCTTTTGAATCCTTACTATGTGCTGGGCGTATGCACTAATTCTTGTATCAATCTCTGACGTGGGTGCTATTTTAATATATGCCTTTTACAGATGGGGGAGTGCAGACCTAAGGAACTGAAGTATTTCACCTGCATTCAGCAGCTGGTACGTGACAGGGCAGGGGTTTCCAGCTGGTTGAAGGCAAGGTCCATGGTGACAGCAAATTATCATCACCAGACTTGATGAATACCAATACTTTCCATTTTGCCCCCAAAGACAATGATAAGATGATTTTAATGATGTGGCTTCATTTATTCAAAAAGTAATTATTAGAGGACCTCCTCTAAGCTTGGCAACGAAGAAGGAGGGTAGGGCTTCCCTGGTGGTCCAATGGCTAAGACTCCACGCTCCCAATGCAGAGGGCCAGGATTTGATCCCTGGTTGGGGAATTAGATTCCATGTGCCACAAGTTAAGAGTTGGCATGCCTCAACTAAAGACTCTGCATGCTGCAACTAAGCTGGCATAGCCAAATAAACGAATTTTTTTTTTTTTTTTAAAGAAAGATGGTAGGGAAGAGCATGGGCAGAGGTCGGGAGACAGAGATGTGTGTGTATATGTGGGACACATCCAGACACCCTGGACTTGGCGAGTTACATCCAGAGTAGGTTAGCCTGGGTGGGTGAGGAGCGGATCAGGGCAGAGAGGGGGGTCCATAAACAACGGGTGTAGATGGAAGTGGGGGTAGGAGTGCATGCGGGGAGCAGAGAGGGAATCCCGCTTCCTTATTTATTGCCTCTGAGCTCTCAAATGCATGACTACTAGGCAGAAGTGACAAAATAAAAAGGGGAAGGAAAAAACGCCAGCTACAGCCAGAATAAAATCAGGGCAAATAGAATAAAACCTGACAGCCAAGTATAAATAAATATTCGTAAAAGAGTTAAAGGACAGATTAAAATAAAAACACCAAATGCAATTCTTACCCCTTGACAAATGCAGTGCGAATTGGGTTCTTTTAATCAAATGTTTGGCAGGTGTATGAATTATTTATAATTCAATATCAGGTGGTTAAATGGAAAATGGAAGATGTTCCCGTCATCTTCTCAGCTTATCCGCCTCCCCCAATGAGTTTCCCTGGGAGAGGCGGTGGGTGAGGGCCCCTCCCCGACACCAGGTACCAGGCTGGACGCTGGAGCCCATAATCCCTGGCGCGCTGCACTGGGCGGCCCCGTTTGTCAGTCCGTCTCCTGCTGCTCAGAGCTTTGTTCCAGAAGGCGGTCCCTCAAAGCTGGGCACAGGAGTGGGGCAACCAACCACGGGCAGGGGAGCCGGGTCCAGACCCCTGGGTTTGTCCGCAGCTTCCGCAGACCCCAAGGATGCCCTTGTGTAGTCTTTCCCTCTCCCTGAGTCCTCTGCCCTCAAATGAGCTTCTCCCCTGCCATCCTCTTCTCGGCTACTTCATGTTTCATTTCACAGGGCAAGTTCCAACGTGTGGGTCTCACCACACCTTTCAATGGTGGAAAGCATGATAACCATTCCCATTTCACAGAGGAGAAAACCGAGGCTTAGAGAGATGCCAGAGGTGCACAAACTCCAGATAGGGCTGGAGCCTAGGTCTTCAGATTCCGTGTTCGCTGGGAGTGTGATTCGAAAGTCTGACGTCCAGATAGAGTGGACAGGGCATGACTCCAGAATCAGACACCAGTCCCACCTCTGGCTCTGAATTCACTGTGTGACCTAGGGTAGGTTCCCTGATCCTACCTCTGATCCTCCATTTTCTTCTCTGTATACTGAGCTAATGATGATAGCTATCCTGGGGTGGTATGGCGAGGATTAAGAGTGGGCAGAGTTGCCTGTGTGAGCCTGGTCTCCAGGAAAGCTTGACAGAGATGTTTCTGTAGCTACAGGAAATTACTCTCATTTTACTTTTTTTTTTTGCTACTTGTGGGATCTTAGTTCCCCAACTAGGGATCAAACCCAAGCCCTTGACAGTGAAAGCTCGGAGTCCTAACCACTGGAGCATCAGGGAATTCCCTACCTTAATTTTACCAACGAGAAGACAGATGCCCAAAGACACAAAGTGACTTCTCAAAGCCATTCAATGAGTCAGTGGCTGGGAATTATGGTCCCTGGGGAGGCGCTAGTCGAGAACTTGTGTGGCAGGATCCAGCCTCCACCTCCCCCAGGAACCCATCCACGCCTGATTCTGAATACAGCATCACCCGTATCCCCCATTCCTACCAATGGGGCATTCATTTGTCCCTCTCTCTTACACACACACACACACACACACACACACACACACACGCCCTGTGAGTGAAAGCGGGAGCGGAGAATCCCATTGCAGCCAAATGTTGACGGCCTTCCCTGAGCAGCAGATGAATGAGTCCTTGCTGCTAACAAACGGCTGTCGGAAAGGTGGGAGAATGAAGGTAATTAGTCCCCTTAATGCCGATTTCAGACTAATCTTTCACACTTAAGGAAATTGTTCCAATGATTTTCTTATTTTCAGGGGAGCTCGTTAAGTAAGAATTAGAAAAATAGATATGGTAAGAGATAAGAAAATGGATTTCGTAATGACAAGCTGCCTAAACACACCGAGAGGGGGGCTGGCGGGGCCAGGATGGAGTGACAGCTCCAGGTCCTCTGGGGATGGGTGACAGAGGGGCTCCAGGGCCTTTGGGCAGGATGAGGACCCCTGGGGGCAAGGGTCCAGGGCCCACAGTCTTAGCTCGCTGGTGGTAGTTGATGTATCTGGACCCTGAACATCTCTCCAGACCTTGTGCTCCTGAGCCCTGGAGGGGGTGGGCTCGGGAGGGCTCGTTAGACATCTTCCTCAACATCTGGAAAGAGAAGTCTTTGCTGGGATCGAGGTCCACGGCAGGGCATGCAAACCTCAGCACCTTTTGCATCTTCTGGGGAAGTCAAGGGACATTTATTGATTGCCTGTTGTATGCAAGTTGTGGTGCTGGGCGCTCTCCCTCTATTTCATCCCACAGCCCCACAGGGGTAGATATGTTGCTAGTCTGTGGAGACGGAGGAGAGGCACAGAGGCAGGCCTGACGGTGTTCAGCCAGTCCTGCTGGCCCTTTTTTCCTTTCTAGGTGTCATCTGTTCTGACTGGTCAGGGCCTGTGCAGTTCCGGTTGTTAACTATTTTGAATGTCGGTCACCCTTGATCATGTGATGTGGCCAAGGCCACCCAGCTGTAAGTTCCACTGTGGCTGCAATTGAAACCCTTGGGGCCCAACTTCAAAGCATCCACCTTTCCTTTCCCTCCAGGCCTCCTCTGGGTAATGAGTCCCAGTGGGAGAGAGGCTTGGAGGGAAGGACTTGGAGCCAGGAGGAGCTGTGTCCCCTGGGAAAAGGGGTGGCTTCCCCAGGTAGGACAGTGAGAGGCAGGGTCTGTGGGAGAAGGAAGGATGTCCTCATGTCTAACTTTCCAGAATGGGTACAGGCCATTTTATACAAGCTCATTCCTGCCTCATCTTTGCTGAAGCGGTACCTGCCCCTTAATGTGCCTATGACTCTCTTTTGTCTCTCCAAACCCTCCAGAGCCTCCCTGGAGACCAGTTCACGTCATTCCTAGCCTTCATCCCCAACAGCCCGAGATCTCTCCTTCACCTCTGAACCTGAGAGGGACCCAGCAGCCCCTCGGGTTCGCTGCGACACATTCTGGGAAATTCACCTTACACAAAAGGAAATGACTTTCTGTGTGTGGACCAGGTTAGCATCATCAGCAGAAACTGCCAGGCAATTGGCTCTGCTAAGGACAAGAATTGTCCTCTAACAGGACAAGTGGGAAAAGGTGACTCTGTGAAAATATCAACATGATATTTCTCCTTGGGTCATGGTGGGGTCATGAGTTCAAGTGTCGTCTTCTCCCCAACCCCCGAGACCTCCACAACATAACAGAGCTTGTATGATGTTTCAAGGACGCTCTTAGAATAGTGGTTCTCAACCAGGGGCAATTTTGACCCCCAGGAACATTTGCAATACCTGGAGACACATCTGCAGGTCCCAGCTGGAGGGGTGCTACTGGCATCTAGTGGGTGGAGGCCAGGGACACTGTGAAACGTCCTGTAGTGCCCAGGACAGCCCCCGACAACAGAGAATTCCCCAACCCAAAGTGTCAGTAGGCTGAGAAACCACTCGTAGAGGCATCTGATCCAATGTCCCCATTATCTAACTTATCCAGGAGGTGGGGATAGCACCCAGCTCTTATGACTACCCCTGGGATTCAACGTGGAAAGGGCAATAGGCCTCCAAGTCAAAGATTCATGGTTCTGACAGCTTCTGTTTTCAATTCAACAATCATACATCGTACTTCTGTGACAGGCATTGTGCAAAGAGCTGGGTACTCAGTAGTGGACATCCAATCTCTGCCCATCTGGAACTCACATCATAGTGGACTTTGAGCTGGGTCACCTTAGACTTGTCTTTCTCCCTTCAGCCTCAGTTTTCTCACCTCTAAAATGGGCATAATACCCCCTCCCTGTGTTGTTGTGAGGCCTTCAGAAATTTAAATGTCAGATTGCAACCATAGAAATGGATTGGCTGCTTCTCCTTCCTGGAGAGAACTGGACAGGCGGTGCAGACAGTTTTCCAAAAAGAAGGGGGAGAAGATGAAGACGTTATTGAGTGTCATGTGCGTCTGCTGAATGCTCCTAACAACACTGCTATTCGGCTGCAGTTCTTTTACTCAGGGGCTTCCCTGGTGGCTCAGCTGGTAAAGCATCTGCCTGCAATGTGGGACACCTGGGTTCGATTCCTGAGTTGGGAATGATCCTCTGGAGAAGGGAAAAGCTACCCATTCCAGTATTCTGGCCTGGAGAATTCCAGGAACTGTATAGTCCATGTGGTTACAAAGAGTCGGAAGTGACTGAGCGACTTTCACTTTCTTTTATTCAAGTGCAGATAAAGAAAACAGGCTGGAAGGAATGGGGTGGGAAACAGACAAGCTTAAACTGGTGAAGTGTAGGGGCTGTGATTTGAACCCAGCTCTCCTGGCTCTTTCATCTCTTCCTTTTTGCCATCTCCAGGGCCTTTTAAGATGGTGCTGGTCAGGGAGTTGAGGTTTGAGGCTGACCAGGCCTGGCCTTCAAGTCTTATCCCCCCGGCATCCCCCAGGGTCTCGGTCTCACCCCATTAGCTCTGCTTTAAAAAGTACGGACCGACCGGGGCGCGTTATTGCCCACATAAATCAGGCGGTTCCAAGTACGGAACACCTTTAAACAAACAGCTGATGGGAGTGAAGTTCCAGGATCATTATTAATAGCTTTTCATTTCGGTGGCCGCTGTGCTGTGACATGCCTTCCCAGCAGAAGCCCCGCGCAGCCAGCCCCCGATCGGCTGATCCCCCGAGTCCGCCAGTCAGAATGAATGACTGTACCTTTGTGTTAATTGTGGAGCCCGAGCTGCACGTGGAATGCTAATAGGGCCAAGTGGGAGGGGGCAGGTGCCAGTCTCGCCTGACTGCTGGGCAGGAAAGGACCCTACCTCTGGCTGTCCTCCTCAACAGCCAGCAGCAGGATCTGGCTAACATATTCATCTGAGCTCCACCCTCCCCTGCTCGAGGAAGCCCCACGGTTCCCATGGACCAGGGCCAAGTCTGGACTCCTGTGGCTGCCACAGAGGGCCTTTCACATCTCATCCTGTCCATCACTCCAGCCTCCTTGGTTGCATTCCCACACCATGAACCTTGTACTGCTCAAACTCCTATTCATTTATTCATCCATTCCTTCAACATTTACTGAGCCCTCTGAAGGGTGCAGGGGACGAAGCTGTGAACAAGACAGACATGATCCCTCATCTCATGGGTTTACCATCAAGCAGAAAAGACAGACATTGGCAGGCTCTGGAGCCAGGCTGCCTGGGTCCATATCCCAGTTTGGCACTTTACTATCTGTTAGATCTTTTAAAAAAATGTTTTTTATTGGAGTATAGTTGATTTACAATGTTGCGTTAGTTTCTGCTATGCAGCAAAATGAATCAGTTATATGTACACCTACGCCCACTCTTTTTTAAAGATATCTGTGTGATCTTACAGCACAAATAACCTCTTCTGGGCCTCAGTTTCTTCCTCTGTAGAATAGGAACAAGAACAGCAGCTACCTCGGAGGGTTGTTTGAGCAATTAGATGACTAAAAACATGTGAAAACATGTAATACGGCATCATTTACTATTGAGCAAGAAGTTCTCTATACTTGTTAGCTATTATTATCATTATCAACTCAGGATAGCATTACAACAAATGACAGTGGGACTTCGCTAGTGGTCCAGCAGTTGAGACTCTGAGCTTCCCCTTCAGGGGGTCGGAGTTCGATCCCTGATTGAGGCCAAAAAAAAACCCCACAAAAACAAATGATGATGATGATGAAATAAAGTTATGGGGGAGCAAGCAGGGCATCAAACGGGGGGACTGGTCCAGTCAGGGGCTGGGGAATTGTTCCCTGAGGATGTCTGATTTTCTCAGACAGGAGGGCTGAGTGGGTGTTAACTGAAGCAGTGGAGGAGGGGAGGGAGAGAGCAGAGAAGTGGAGGGAACAGCATGGGTAAAGGCCCTGAGGCTGGATGGAGTCGAGAAACCTGAGAGGCAGCAGGAAGCTGGCGTCAGGAGTGATGGGGAAGCAGGGCTGCAGCAGGAAGCTGGCGTCAGGAGTGATGGGGAAGCAGGGCTGAAAGGAGCCTGGAGAAGCCGGCGGGGGCCACACCGGCGGGGCCATGCGGGTCTTGTTAAACTGTATCTGTCCTGAGAGTAAGGAAGGCGAAGTTGTTGAAAGCTTCTGAAACAGGATTGCCATGAACCTTATCCTGTTTTTAAACTCACTCAGGCTGCTGCATGTGTAAAGCCGGTGGGACACCCACCCTCCTTCTGCAGGCCCCCTCACGGGGTGGCTGAGAGAGAAACAGTGAGCGGAGATGGGGGGAACAAGGGAGAAGTAACTGCTGTCCTGGTGAATGACAACGGTGAGCTGGTCCCAGGTCAGGGCAGGGAAGTGGAGAGGAGAGGGCTGTGTCTAGAGATCTACAGGAAGCTGATCCCTCCGGACACAGCAGGAGCGAGGGTGAGGGACCTGTTGGGAAGACTCCAAGGTGGCCCCGGTGGTGACTCCCCGAGGGGGAGTGAGCCGCGGGTTTGGAGGGTCAGGAATCAAGGGCTCAGAGCACATGCCCTGGTGGTCGTAGGACTCTGAGCCTTCGCACGTGCTGTTCCTTCTCCCTGGAATGCTTTTCCCCAATGTTTCTGATGGGGGTCTTCACTAATTGCTCAAAGCCGGGCTCCAATGTCACCTCTGATATATGAAGCCTTCCTTTGCTGCCATCAATTTCATGTCTCCTTTTGTCCAGTATCAACTCTCTTATCTGTTAGCAACTTCTCTGTGTTAATTCATGACATCATTAAAAGGTGTGACAGCAACTGCAAAAGAGAGGGACCGGGAGCAGAGACAGCATCACTCGACTCTCCCAGCATCCTGCACCTAGCCACCTTGTGCATTTCACTGTTCCTTCTGCTGTTTCCACCTGTTCCCCATCCCCTGCTCCCCATATGCTGACGGGGCCCAGGGCTTAGTCCTTGGGCCGCTCATCTTTTCTGTCTACACCTACTCACTATGTCACCACATGCAGTCCCACAGTTTGAAGCCCCATGTATTTGCTGATGATGCCCATGTGTGTGTCCAACTCAGATTTCTCCCATGACCCCAACTCTTAATTCCACTTACTTGTTCAACATTTCCACTTGGAAGTCTAAAATGCATTTCAAACTCATCATGTTCAATGCGGAACTCCTAACTTCCATCTACCCATCGCCCCCCTCCACACACAAATAATAATAAAATAAATGTAAATCTGCTCCTCTTCCAGCATTTCCATTTCAGTAACTGACAACTCCATGATCCCAGCTGCTTCTGCCAAAAGCCTTCGAGTCCTTCTTGACATCACTCTATCTCACACCCTACAGCCAATCCATCAGCAAATCCCGCCAGCTCTACCTTAAAATAGATCCAGAATCTGACTATTCTCACCACCTTCACTGTTTACAGCCTGGTCCAAGTCACCAGCAGCTCTCACCTGGGTTATTGCAACAGCCTCCTCGCTGGTCTCCCTGTTTCTGCCGGTAACCCCCTACAGACTGCTCTTGCTTTTGGTGTTAAAACATAAATCAGATCATAACACTCCTCTCCAAATTCCTTTCTGCCTTTCTCTGGGTAAAATGGCTCGTAAGACCCAACAGGATACTTCTGAACGCCTCCTCCCATCACCGCCCCTCCCCCGCATTCTAGCCACACTGTTCTCTGAATAGAATGGGCACATTCCCACCTCAGGGCCTTTGCATTTGCTGGTCCTCTTGCCGGAACACCTTTGCCCCTGTTATCTGCAGTGTTTACTCTCTCCCTTCCTTCAGATGCCTGTTTAAATGTAAGACTCCCTGACAACCCGAGAGGGAACAGCCCCTCCATTCTCAGGAGCCCACATCCTCTCGCCCTGTTTGCTCCCTGCCCCAGCCCCCACAGAACTCAGCACTGTCTGATACAGCACTGATTTATCATCTGCCTCCTTGCCCTTTAATGGAAGCTCGCTAGGAGCTTTGTCTTTTGTGCTCAAGGCTGTATCGCCAGCACTTAGAAAGGCACTTGCCATGTAATAGGTGCTCGGTGGCCATTTCTCCAATGACTCTGGAATCACTGTTTTGAACTAGCTGTCTGCTTGTTTGTCTATTTCTTTCTCTCCCCCAGTAGACAGTAAGCAGCAATGGATTCAATTCTCCACTGTTTTTCTAGTGTCCAACACAAAGCCTGGAGAGTGGATATTCATTAAATGTTTGAATAAACAGATGAATAAATAATAGAATTTCCAGATGGGTTGCCAGGAGTAGTGCGAGGGAGGGGTTATGAGACAGTTGCCTCCTGGAGACTCTAACTCTGGCAGCCCTTCCTGCCTCTCCTTGGAGACCTGAGGCTACCTTGGAGGGGGGAGGCTAGAGCTTGACCTAAAAATCTCCAGAGGCCGCAAGGGACAGAGATTAGTATTAGGAGCTGGTGCTCAAAGGATCTGGAAACGTAGATTTCCTGTTGGAGCTAACCTGTGGATTGACTGACTGATTTCTCTTTCTTTTGAAATCAAAGTGTAGCTGATTTACAATGTTGTGTTTGTTTCTGGTGTACAGCAAAGTGATTCAGTTGTATATGTGTGTGTGTGTGCGCGCACACGTGTGCACTTGAGTGCTAAGTCACTTCAGTCATGTCTGACTCTTTGGGACCCTATGTACTATAGCCCACCAGGCTCCTCTGTCCATGGGATTCTTCAGGCAAGAACACTAGAGTGGGTTGCCATGCCTTCCTCTAGTGGGTCTTCCCATCTCAGGGATGGAACCAGCATCTCCCATGTCTGCTAACTGGCAGGTGGGCTCTTTACCACTTGCTCCACCTAGGAAGCCTATATATATATATACCTGTGGATGGATATAGAGGGGCTTCCCTTGTGACTCAGATGGTAAATAATCCGCCTGCAATGAAGGAGACCTGGGTTCAATCTCTGGGTCAGGAAAATCCCTGGAGAAGGAAATAGCAACCCACTCCAATATTCTTGCCTGGGAAATCCATGGACAGAGGAACCTGGTGGAGGCTAAGAAATCTGAAGTTTTGGAACAGATCAAGGGTTTAAAAATAGGATTTGAATTAAGGTGTGGGGTTTGGGAAACAGGTTGAAGTTTTAGATTCAAGGTTAAGATTCAGGGTTTGGGCAAATTCTGGTAAATTTTCTTTTCATTTTTATTCTATTACAAATTTTTTCTAATTTTCCTTGTTATAGCTTTTTAGATATACCCATCATTTAAAAGTGGACATTTAATTACCAAATGCATGAGATTTTTTTAAGTAAAAAAAAACAAAATTGGGGGTTAGGGCCAAGAGTCTGGGAGTTGAGGCTGATGCTTGTGGCCAGTTGGTTTTGACTCTGGGTCAAAGGATCAGAATTTGGGTTGGAAAATGAGACAAAGTTGAGGGTGGCATCAGGGGCCCAATTTGAGGATGTTCATTAGGTCTTAGAAGCGTCCCTGACAGGATACCATCAGTATAAGACAGAAACTCACATTTTATAACAAAGTTCTAACGGTGATTCTCCCACCAGGGGACATTCGGCAATGTCTGGGCTCAATTTTGGTGCAACTGGAGGATGGTCTCTACTTAGGCAGAGACTGTTAAACATCCTGCAATGCACTGAGAGGCCCTCCTTTACCAAGAACAATGCAGCCCCGAATGTCAGTCGTGCTGAGGCTGAGAAACACTGTGCTCGAGAATTTACCCATTCTCTGAAGGCTTAGCCAAGGGCTAGTTCAGATGGGCCAGGACACAGGATATGAGTGTTCAGGCCTGAGGGCTGCTGTGGTGGGGCCTGAGTTATAAAGGGAGATGCAGGTACCTCATATCTCTCTCCCCATGGATTCAGCTTCTCACAGCTATCTCTGGCTCTGGCAGACTCAACAGGAGAGGAGGAGGGTAAGAGTGGAGATTCATGAAGCAGAATTCATCGACAAGCAGGGTGGGAGTGATTGAGAGAGATAGCAGCGGCTAAGGTAGGCTTGCGGGGCCCCCAGGCTGGGTCCATGGCGGAGGGGCTTGGGTTGGGGGGAGGGACAGACAGAAAGCTATAGGGAGATGGCATCTGGACAGGCCAGTGTCTGAGGCACCTTCTGCAACTTGTGTGAGTGCCTTGCTCCAGAGAGAATTCATATAATAATAATAAAAACAGCAATCACCACCGTAACATTAGTAGGTAATATTTGCATAGCACTTACTCTGTGCCATGCTAAGGGCTTTTCCTCTGTTAGTTCATTTTTAGCCTTCCCCCTAAGCCTATATGGTAACTACTATTGTCATCCCAATTTTACAGGTGAGAAATTGAGGCAGAGTGGTTAAGACGCCGAAGATCCCACAGCTCTGCGTGGCAGAGCTGACTCTGGAGTTGGAGGTAAAAGGCTCAGAGTTTGCATCTGTAGCAGAGGGTTTTGGGGTGCCCCCCTCTGGAGGTGGGCCCCCCCCAACTTCCCGTGTTGCAGTCTTCCTCTGCCATCTGCATACATGATCTCATCACACCCTCTCAACAGTTTCCGGAGACAGGTGCTATTATTACTGCCTCTGTTTCACTGATGAAGCGATGGAAGCTCAGAGAGGTTAAGTACTTCTCAACACAGCCAGGTCTGCCCGACATCAAGGCCACTTCGGATTCTCTGCGTTGCAGCTTGGGGTGCATCTCCGAACGGCACTGGGGGCCCACCCTGGGGGCCTCACTTGGTCTTCACAAACAAGGCTCAGACTACAGGGCTTCTCCTTCTTGGCTCTGTTGACATTTTGGTCTAGATCGTTCTCTGTGGTGGGGGCTGTCCTCCATGTGTAGAGTGCTCAGCAGCATCCCTGGCCTCTACCCGCTAGATGCCAAGGGCACCGCCTGTCAAGCAGGCTATTTCCAGACACTGCCACTCATCCTCTGGGGAGGGGGTCCAAATCGTGCCCCATTCCCCCTCGCCATTGAGAACAACTGCCCCAGAGAGAAGACAAGGAGAAGCTTCCTGTGATATAAACGATCATGGAAACTGAGACCTGGAGAGAGGTAACATCTTGCTCAAGGTCACCCAGAGAGTCAGGGCAGGACTACAAGTAGGACCAAGCTCACTCCAGCCAAGAGGAGCCTCTTGTTTCAGAGCTTTTCTGCTGAAGTTGTTCTCCTCCTGGGCAAGTATTCAGTGCACTGAACAATGCAACAGGAGCTGGCCCTGGCTGCCCGTCCCACTCCACACACTGGTCCTACTGGGGCAGCCAGAACTTGCCCCTGAGTGTGCATTCCACTCCCAGCTTTGGTTTCATGAAAACGGTTCAGGCTTTGATATCAAACAGCCCAGATTTCAAATCCCAGCTCTGCTGCCTCCTTACTATACGACCCCAAGCGCAGTATCGAACATCCCTGACCCTCTATTTTACCATCTGAAAAATGGGCAGAATGGACTAGAGTCTTTCAAAGACCCAACTAGCTCTGAAATCCTGGTTCTCTGAAAAACTAAGGTACTGTGTTTTAGCCCCAGCTCCAGGTGGCACTTTGGGTAAGTCACTGACTTTTTCAGAACTCAGTTTCTTCAAAGGCAACCAATACTCGAGCCACACAGAACTTCTTGTTCTCTAAACTGTGACTACTCCCCTTTCTTTGTTTATGCTGCCCCTCTGAAATGCTATTTATTCCATTATCCACCTGAAGAACTCCAATTCATCCTTCAAGACTAAGCCCAAGTCGTTTCCCCCACGAAGGGTGTGTGTATGTGTGTGTATTCCCCAAAAGACTGAAAGAGTCCTTGAAGGTGGAGAAAACTGGGTATCCCTAGGTCTCATATGCTTGTGGCCTGCATAGTGCCTGGCACAGAGTAGGTGCTCAATAAATGTTGAATAAGTAAGAATGAATGAATGGAGGGAGTAGATGGTTGCCAAGACCCTTAGCGGTTCCAGTACTCCAGAATCCAGGGAAGGAAGCCAGTCTCTTGCTGTTACCCAGTCTCACATTCAGAGAACTGTCCCCACCCCCAGCCCCAGCAAGTGCCTGCCGCCCCAGCCCCCAACACAGCCTGCTGCCCCAGCCTCCCACACAGTCTGCAGCCCCAGCAAGTACCTTGGACAGCGACAGATACACTTTCTTTTTCTTAAGGCTTTTATCCTTAGTGGAGCTGCCACTATAGGGAGCTGTCTGTGCAGACCTGCATTCCCTACATGTGCACAGAGACATTTACTAATAGAAGAGGCCTTGCTTCTTCCATTTTTCAATCCATCCCGGACCGAGGATTGAACAAGGACCTGCATTCCTCACATTTATGCTTCTGAATACACAGCCTCTGACCAGGGGTTGATGGTGGCGGTGGGGGCAGCGGGGACTCAGTACTTCAGGAATGTCTCCACATTATCTCCTCCAGGAATCTGTCCTCCTCTTTCTCTAAAGCAACAAGTCCCCGAATTACTCTTCAACCCCCTTTTCTAAGAAGTCCTCTGAGTGAGGAAGCTAGATCTTAGTTCCTGGCTTGGGCAGGGGGCAGTGAAGAGAGAGACAGAAGTGGTCTCTTCTCTTTGAGATCCGCCTATTCAACAAGTATTTTTCTGAAAAGTTATTTAAAAAAACACTTGCATTAAACTTAACTTCCTGGGTCCTCAGTTATTCACTTGAAAAATGGGGGTAAAGATTTAGACAAGCTCAAGTCCTTAAAGTTCGCATAAGCTTGACTCCCTCCATGTAATACATCAAGCTCAACTTCCACCAATGAACCAAACTGCATGTCTTAGTTCAGCTGTTTCCTTCCTCTGGGACCCTGATTAAGCCTCTGGTTGCCTCCTTGCACCTCAGGTTGCAAAAGATGGGGGTGGGGTGTGAATTCTGGTTTCTGAGTTCTAATTCAACTCTAGGGGCCTGGGTTTCCTGGGTTTTATAATAAATCTACCTCCTCCCCTTTCCTCCAACCCAAGAAAGGGGCTGGACTCTTGGAGAGGTGGGCAGGGACCAGAGCTTCCTAGGATGGGCAGGAGGGTATCAGGCAAGGAGGATCTGTCCCAGTCCCGGAGTGAGAGACGAGTTAACAGCTCAATTGTTATTTCAATTACACGGATTATTTGAAAACAATGTTATGAGTTTCATCACTGACAACCCAGGAAATGGCTGCTATGGCAACCAGGGAAAAGAATAGCCCTGACTAGCCAATCAGAAGTTCCAGTCATGCCCCCAGTTTGTACAAACTCCCTCTCCTCTCTGGGAGCCCCTCCCATCCTCTGCTTAGGGAGGAGCCTTGGGAGGAGGAGAAAAAGAGAGGGGCAGGTGGAGGGACCACTCTGTAAAAAGGAAGAGGACAAATGAGGAAACAGAGACCCCAGGGGAAGAGGGACTCCCGGAATGGGCTGTTTCTCCCAATTTCCTCAAGGGCCAGGACCGTGCCTGGGTCACTGTACTTTCCTGGTGCTACAGGGAGCAGCGGGTTCCAGGACGCACCCTTCACTCCCTGCTCAGCCAGACTGTGGGAGGGAATTCCCTGAGATGCCCTGACAGATGTCTTGGTTGTAGGAACACAGCAATCACCTGTCACGGGCAGGGAGAAAACAGTCATGCCAGGAGACGCCACTGGACCAGAGAAAAGGGCAGGTGAGGCCCTCAGGGCTCAGAGGTGCCTCTGAGAAGCCTGGATGCCTTTCCCTGCTGCCCTCTGCAGAGGCAGCCTCTGTGTGCTGTGTGCCTGGGCCCATCCTCCTCTGAACGAAGCACTCCAGTGGTCTCCAGAAAAAGCCCTTTCACTTAGAGAACATCCCATGCTCTCCTTACAGGAGGAGGCCAGTCTGATGGATAACTGGCTGGACTCTAGCTCTACAAAAGCCCATTCCCTACCCTGTTTGAGCACCTGTGGTGTCCACGCCCGCATCCCTGAATGTTTCATCAGTTTCATTTGACAAACCCTTTCTAGAGCTCAGTAGGTACCAGGCAGTGTTCTGTTAATCAATATTAGTTCATTTAATCCTTACTTCACCCTATGAAGCAGGTACTGTGCTTATCTTATATTACAAATAATAATAATAAGAAGAAGAAAATTATTTTACAGATGAGGAAACTGGCTCAGAAAGTCAAAGAGACTTGCCCAAAGCCACTCAGCCAGTACGTAGCAGATGAGGATGGGTGTCTAGATCCATTGCCTGTCTGCCATTAGTAGAAGACATCGGTCCTGTTCTTGTGTGGGTGTATTCCGTCGCTTCAGTGGTGTCTGACTCTTTGGGAGCCTACAGACTGTAGCCCGCCAGACTCCTCTGTGCATGGGATTCTCCAGGCAAGAATAATGGAGTGGGTAGCCATTGCCTTCTCCAGGGGATCTTCCCGCCCCAGGGATCAAACTCGCATCGCCTGCATTGCAGGGGGATTCTGTGCTGCTGAGCCACCGGGGAAGCCCTCCTGTCCTTGAGGGGACTATCAGAGTCGAGATGGGTAACAATGGCTCACAAAGGGCCAGAAGAGGGAGCTCAGGCTGAGTAGGGGGAAGAGATCAGCCCAGGTGCACAAAGGCCTGAAGGTGAGAACGGACCTGGGAGCAACAGCTTAGCTGGGCCAGGTGGGCATTAGCACTCAGCCGGTGACAAGGTCAGATGATGCACTGGGGCCTCAAGTGTCAAGCAGATGGTTTGGAGCCTATGGTTGAGGCTACAGGGAGCCAGTGCTGGCTTTGGGCTTTTTTCCCTCCATTCTGAGGCGACCTCCCTCTCCCCAAGCAGAGCAATTTCCCAAAGCATTTTCTCTAATTTGTAGTCGTTTTCCTAACCCAGAAGCAGTCAAGAGTCTCCAGCTTCTCCCAGCCCAGGTATGGAATCGAGCTGAGCTGCCAAAGCTGTTGGTCTCCGCCCTGAGTCCGGCCCACTTGAAGGACCCTCCCATTCCCAAAGCCCCCCAGGGTACTGCACGGGCTTCGGGGAGGATCTTGTGGGTTGGCTGGGTTGATGCTCCAAGGACGGCTATAGAGCTGGAGTCAGTGCCTGCTTGCGGACAGAACCTGGAGTGTGAGGTCTGGTCCCCGAGATGGGGGTGGCAGGAAGGGCTCCATGAGGGAATGGCAGGGTAGGGGGGCACTCAGAGAGGAGAGGAGGGTTCAGAACAGGGGCAGAGGTGCAGTTAGAGAACAAGAGATGCATGCAGAAAGCGGCCCGGGGCCAAGTGGAGTGGCACTACTCCGCGAGGGGCCTGGGTGTCCGGGAGAGGCTGGGGCTTAGCGAGAGGCTCTGGGGCTCCAGGAGGCAGTGGAGGCTCTGCAGGGGCGGCGGGGCGAGAGCTCTGCTGGGGAGTCTGGGGGCTCTCTGCCATGAGAGGAGAGGGCTCCCACAAAGAGATGGGGGCTCAGAGAAGAGGTATGGGCTCTGAGAGCGGGGGATTTGTGAGGAGATTGGGGGTCTTGGGGGAACAGAGCCTTGAAGAGGGAACAGGGGCTCAGGGATGGGATCAAAGACTAAATGGGGGGCAGAGGCTTTGGGAAGCGGACAGGGCTGTGTAAGAGCTGGGGGCTCAGAGAGAGATGTTCGCTTGTGAAGGGAAGGAGGCTGAGTGAGGGGTTGTTTTCAGAACTAAGGGGCCCTACTGTGCTCTGGCTCATCCCAGCCACAGGCTTGTCTGCCTCCCCTCAAGTTCCCTTCGCCTTGGTCCTCCTCTCTTCCGCTCCCTCACCGTTCTTCAAGGCAAGTCCTGAGTCCTTCTCCACCCACGGCTCCATCAGTGCCCCAGTCTACGCTCATGCCCTCTAAGTCACCGCTATAGATTTCGTTTACCCCTTTAGCCCAAACACATGATCAGAAGGTACTTCAGATACCTGTAATGATCACTAAGGTAGTCCTCCCTGCAAGCTAACCACAATCCCTCCAGCTGCAAGTGCAGCCAATGTCCTTTATTCTATCCTGGAAACAGAACACACCTTTCGGGGCACCCCCTATAACTTTAGCGACAGATGGAGGCCTCTGAAATTTCTTTTTTTCAGGTAAAAGAATTCTGGTCCCTTTCATTGGCTCTTCTAATCACTATCTTCATTATCAAGCTAGCAAAATATTTTACCAGAGCCTGGCACATTGTAGGCTCACAAGAAATGTAGCTCAGATGAATGAATAAGTTGGAGGATTATAGATGGATGAGTATGGACAAATGGGCAGCAGAAGATGGAAAGAATGGCAGTGGAGGTACCTGTGTGGTGGATGACGGGTGAATGGATGGAGGGGTGGAGGAAGGAAAAGGAAGGGGTGGGCTTGGTGGTGGAATGTTCAGATGGAGGCAGGTGGGCAGGAGGAAGATGGATGGGATGGTGGATGGATGGACGGCTTAGATGGGAGGCTGGATGGATAAATAATCTTAGCTAGCATCTCCGCTTTCCCCATATCTCCCAAGTATAGTCCCCTAATGTGGTTGACGGCACCCCAGTTCTCCCAGACACCCAGGCCTGAGACCTCATCATTTTTCATTCTTCCGTCTCCCTCATCTTCCATAACCAACAGCCCTGTTGATCTTGTTTCCCCAGTACCTTGGCCCCCTGGTCCCTGTTCCCCTCAGCATCATTCAAGCCCCAAACCCCCTTGTCACTGGGGCAATTCCAGCTGCCCCTGCCCACCACTTTCTTTCTCTTTCATTCAAGTCGATCCTAAACACCATCAGCCTGATCATCCTTAAAACTCTAGTCAACAGCTCCCTGTGGCCTGCATTCCCCGCCTGGAGGCCCACCCTTCTGAATTCGGCTAAACTCGTGCCCCCTTTCTCAGCCTCTCTCACGCCTCCCTTTATTGGCTCAGTGCTCTGGTCACAGCAGGCGAGAGCTGTCACCCAAACGTTCCCCAAGCTTCCCCGCTTCCTTCATGCTGTCCCACCACCACCTCCCTGCCCCCTCCTGTGACACTGACTTTCTGGACCTCAACACACAGCTCCAAGGCTGCCTCCCGAATCCCTTCAACAGCATATAGTCCACGAGCCATGTCAAGACGCAGTCATTGAGGACTGGCCTGGTGGCCCAGTGGTGAAGCATCTGTCTGCCAATGCAGGGGACACGGGTTAGACCCCCTCTCTGGGAGGATCCCACATGCCACCGGACAACTAAGCATGAGCGCCACATCTACTGAAGCCATGGAGCTCTGCAACCAGGAGAAGAGAAGCGAAGCCACCGCAGTGAGAAACCCGTGCATCGCAATCAGAGAGTAGCCCCTGTCTGCTGCAACCAGAGAAAGCCCAAGGGCAGCAACGGAGATCCAGTGCAACCAAAAATAAATAATCAGCTTTTGAAAGACACCTTTAATCAGCACCTACTGTGTACGTGCCCAACTGCCTAAGAGGGCCCTGGTGGTGAGAAGCGAAGATGAGAGACAGGATGAGAAAGACAGTCTTTGCCATCAAGGAGATACAGCGTGCTTGTGGGGGCGCCTGTGAGTGTGCACCCACCCATACAGAAGTCAAAGGAAAAATAAAGGCGAGACAGTAGCATATAAGCAGTTAACATCACAGAGCACTTCCTAAGGGCCAGGCACTCCTTAAGGGCTTCTTTAGTTTTTTTCCCCCCTCTCTCGTCGCAGAGCACAGGCTCCCGAGTGCCTGAGCTCAGTAGCTGCAGTGTGCAGGCTTACTTGCCCCCCTCTCTCCAATGTGCAATCTTAGTTCCCTGACCAGGGATCGAACCTGTGCACTCTGCATTGCAAGGCAGACTCTTAACCACTGGACCACCAGGGACATCCCAGGGCTGTACTTCTATTCACTCATGTAATCCTTTCAACAAATCTCTGAGGTAGGTACAGGTGGGAAACCGAGGCACAGGTGAGAAGACTCAGAGGTCATCGAGCTAGTGACAGAGCCATGGCAGGAACTTTCCATCTGGCTCCTGGGTCTGTGCTTTCAGAAGTACACAGGAGGGTGGCAGAAAGAGAATCGTGGGAGGGGGATAGAAGGACAGATTCAAGGCCAGGCTCACTCTGACCTCCTAGTTCCCCTCCCCTTCTGGGTCATAACCTCCCCCTCTGCCAACCTGGTCCTCTTCCTTTCAAGCCCAGGTAAGAGGCTCATTTCAAAGAATGGAAACAAAAAAGGATTAAATTAGAGGCAGAGGAACCAGTCTGTTGCCAAGACCCTGTAGGACCCTCAGCACGTTCCCTCCTCCCCTGGGTCTCAGTTCCCCATCTGTAGAGTAGGGCTGGGCCCGTCCACACCTAAAGATCCTTTCAATTCTGATGTGCTAAATCCTGAACAGCTGCTTGGAAGCTAGAAGAATTCCTAGGAGCCTCTTGGCCTCGGACCCTGGCTGCATCTCCCAGGAACTCCCTGTTGTCCCTGAATACAGGATTTCAGCTCCTGGCTCCTGTGGGCTCTGCTGTGAGGCCGCAGTCCTATGTCTGTGGTCCCCTGAATCTGTCCAGCCCATCACTGCCCATCATCTTGTCTGCCCACTGACCTGGATCCATCTGCCTCAGCTGCTCATCCATCAGCCTGCCCGGGCCCCTCCACCTTGTGTCCCCCTGCCTGCCTGGTACCTGTCACTCTGCCCATCACACACACACAGAGTCCACCTCCCCACCCCTGGCACCTTTCTCTGCAAGCACCACAGTGACAACAGAGATGGGGGGGGGGCTATTTCGCTCCTAGAGAAGCCCAGTGTTAACATCGGAACCTGCTTTCTGGGGACGAAAACAGTTCTTGGCCATCCGGCATCCTCTTCCTTCCCCTGGGGACCCCCAGCCCCTCCTTTCTGGGCCCCAGGGCTTCTGCTTGAGGAATCTGGTCAGGGCCACGTGCCTCCTGCCAAAAATGTCCGAGTGGTCCCCAAGGAAATCATCGGACAAGAGCGTGAAGGCATGTGTACAAGGATGTTCATGGCAGAATTGTTTGTAATCGCAAAGGATTGGAAACAACCCAAATGGCCAATAGTGGGGGCTGGTTAAATGAATGATGGTCCAGCCACACAGTGGAGAATCATGCAGCTCTTAAAAAATGATGATGTAGATGTATATTTATCGAAATGGCAAGACATTCACAATATATTATAGAGAGGAAAAAAGCAGGTTACAAAGGCCTATGGATAAAGCAAGATGCCATTTTTATTTTTTAAAAATCCACATAATTCAGAAAGATATGCACCGAAATGTTAGCCAAATGGTGGTGGGATTATGGCTAATTAAAAATGCCTTCATGTACAAAAAGACATTTATATACACACATATAAACTTACACACACACACGCACAGGTTGTTATTGTTGAGTCACTCAGTCGTGTCCAACTCTTTTGTGACCCCAAGGACTGTAGTCCACCAGGCTCCTCTATCCGTGGGATTTCCCAGGCAAGAATACTGGAGTGGGTTGCCATGTCCTTCTCCAAGGGATCTTCCTGTCCCAGGGATTGAACCTGGGTCTCCTGCATTGGCAAGCGGATGATTCTTTACCACTGAGCCAACTGGGAAGCCCCCACACATAGGTAGTGACTCCGCAGGGAAGACTTCCAACAAGCCCAGCGCTGGGCTAAGCCCTTTGTCTTTACCACTTCATGTACTCTTCTACAATCCCACAAGGTGGGTTCATTAAAACCACCTTATAGACGGGGAAACAGAGGCTGGCTCAGTAAGTGGCAAAGCCAGGATTTACATCTGGCTTTCTCTGACTCCAGAGCCCGTGCTCTGAATCAGGAGGCTGTCATGTTTCTCATATTGTTTATCTGTAACTTGCCTGGTTTTAAAAAAAAATAACATATATTTACTCGGGTGATAAAGAAATGACAGAAGCTAACAAGACAAGGGAGAAATGAGGCTGGCAAAATATCCACAGTGATATGCCCTCGGTCTCTGGGGTTTCTGGCAGCTTTTCAGTGGGTCTGTCCCATCGGTGCATCCTTCCGTCCATCCTGAATCAGTGGGCTGGTCCAGCCTTCTGGAGATGGGCCAGGCAACCCTGGGTAAGGCTGGGTTGTAGGTATTGTAGGCTTCACTGCTGAATGAACTAAACCCCCACACCTCCTGCTCCTCAAACCCAAATGTGATTCAGCGGGGGTAGTTAGTTCTATGTCACTTGCTATGCTGGATGCTGGGAGGAAAAAATGAAAAAAACTCAGAGCCTGCCTTCAGGATCTTCTCATCCAGGGCAGGGTTTCTCAGTCTCTGTGCTATCAGCATTTGACGCTGCACAGTTCATGGTGCGGAGCCTGTCCTGTGCATCGTAGGATGTCTAGCAGCATCCCTGGCTCCTACCCACTGGATGCCAGGAGCAGTCCCTCGCCTACTTGTGGCAACCAGAGAAGTCTTCTGTTGTTGTTTAGCCATTAAGTCATGTCCAACTCTTTTGCCACTCCATGGACCGTAGCCTGCCAGGCTCCTCTGAGCATGGGATTTTCTAGGCAAGAATAGTGGAGTGGGTTGCCATTTCCTTCTCCAGAGGATCTTACTGACCCAGGGATTGAACTGGCAACTCCTGCGCTGGCAGGTGGATTCTTAACTACTGAGCCACCAAGGAAGCCCCAGAAAAGCCTCTCAGTTCAGTTCAGTTCACTTTAGTCGCTCAGTCGTGTCCGACTCTTTGCGACCCCATGAATTGCCGCTTGCCAGGCCTCCCTGTCTATCACCAGCTCTCGGAGTTCACTCAGACTCACATCCATCGAGTCAGTGATGCCATCCAGCCATCTCATCCTCTGTCGTCCCCTTCTCCTCCTGCCCCCAATCCCTCCCAGCATCAGAGTCTTTCCCAATGAGTCAACTCTTCGCATGAGGTGGCCAAAGTACTGGAGTTTCAGCTTTAGCATCATTCCTTCCAAAGAAATCCCAGGGCTGATCTCCTTCAGAATGGACTGGTTGGATCTCCTTGTCTCTAGACGTTGCCAAATGTCCCCTGATGTGGGGGGCAAAATCACCCCTGATTAAGAACTGTGGATTCAGTTGATGATACATGCAGATAGGAAAAACGAAATAAAACCTAATAGCTAGGGGGCTCAGTATAGATGAAAGTCATTCCTATGTATCTAGATGGATCAGAGAAACCTTCCTGGGATGTCCCTGTCCTTGAAATTTGAGGGTCCCTCAAGGTTCTTTTCATTCTACACTTATCCTGGGTGATCTCATCCATCCTTGCAGCTTCAAAGGTCTATTTCTGGCCTAGAACTCTCAGGGTGGCCCAGTCCTTTCTGTACAGCTATCCATCAGGCATCTCTACGGCCTGTCCCAATAGCACCTCACGTAGGCTCTGTCCACTGCTGGTTTCCTCCTCTTGAAAGCTTTACTCCTTGTGTGACCCACACAGCCTCCCAAGTTAGAAACAGGGACTCCTCCTGTCTGCCACGTCTCCACATCTGCCACCAATCTCCCAGCCCTGCCGTCCTCCTCTTCCAACCTCACCATCTTCTGCTGCTCCCCAGACCCGGCCACTGGCAGCACTCAACATCATCTTCCCCCCCAGTGCTGCTCCACCCAGCAGCAAAGTGAGGCTTCTTAAGGCAGTGTCGTCATGTCACCCCCCCTGCTAAGAACCCCTGAGTCAATCCCGACGGCTCTCACGATGCAGTCCAAGCTGCTCTTCGTGGCTCTCAAGACCCACAGGACCAGGCTTCCGCCTCGCTGGCCTTGTTTCCTGGACCCCAAGCTCTCTGCTTTCCATTTCAGCCAACTAAACTTGCAGTTCCTCCAATATTCTCTCTCACCTCTGGACCTGGGTACCCCTCACTCCCTGGCCTGGAGCCTGTTCCCATCTTTCCTCTGCCCCACCTCTTTTATTTCCTAGATAGCTGCTAATCAACCTGCAGGTCCCTGCTTAACCACTTCTTCCTCCTGGAAGCCTCTGCTGAGGCTTCGCTCTTAGCATGGCTTATGAGAATTGTTTAATTGTCTGTCTCCTTCCCGGGACCATCAGATTCCGGTTGGCTGGGATCCTGTCTGCTTGTTCCCTGTTGTATCTCTAGCATTTAGCGCAGTGCTTAGCACATAGTAAACATCTGACAAGGATGTGTAAATATATATTTTAAACTGGATAACGAATGGATGGATAGTCAGATGACTGGGTGGGTGCATGGGATGGGTATTATTTGAGTTGGGTCTTTAATGTGCTGAAAGATCTTCAGGGGAAGGGCGTTCAGGTAGAAGGGCAGGTGTGGCCGAACGCGGGAGTGTCGGATTGGAGAACAGTGGGAGATAAAGGAGGATGCAGACGGATTACAAGGACCTTGAATGTCACGGTGCGGAGTCTGGACTTAATTCAGTAGGCGATGGGGAGCCATGGAAGGGTTTTAATCAAGCGAGTGACACGATCCCACCTGCGTTAGAGAAAGATCGTTGTGGCTGCAGCAGGGATTGCAGCTTGGAGGGGATCAGAGGCTGGGAGGCCAGGAAGGGGGCTGCCACCACGATTTAGGCAAAGCTGGTGAGGTCTGAGCCAGAGCAAAGGACAGTGGGACAGATGGGAGGGAGAAAAGAGGTAGAAACTAGGGTGAAATGAACCTGTGGGAATCTCAAACGTGTTCTGATGCCCCAGGCACATACAGCGACTGGCCTGTCCCTTGAAGGAGGTCAGAAACAGATCCCAGGGGTCCTGACTTATCAGGGGTGCAGGCAGTCAAAACCATGTGCAAAACTGAACAGAGGACTTGCTGCCTTCAGCCCCGTGGAAACCAAGCGACAGACAGAGGGATAACAGCAGTAACAACACTCCGCTAAGCACCTTACATGCTCACGCACCTGTAATCTTCACAACTCAATAAGGCAGGTGGAACCTTTTCCCTCCCATTTCTCAAGGGAGGCAACTGAGACTCAGAGAGGCAAAGTCATTTTCCCTAAGTCACACAGCTAGCAAGTCACAAATTCAGGCTGGTCTGACTCCAAGGCCCACGTTCTTAATTAGCTGTTTATATTACACAAAAGAGGTTTCTAGCTGCAAGTGGATGGCTGAAGGCTCCGGGTCTGATGAGAAACCAAGAAGCTCCTCACTTAATCTCAATGTGACCAGACAGTGGTCTGCTGATGGGGTATGGAAGGAGATTTGGGGGAGGAAGGGAATCCCTCCAGGTCCCTGAACACCATGTGTTCAGACCCAGACTCACGTATTCAGGAGGGTGTCCACAAGGTTAAAAGAACTGGGCTAAAGAGTAAGCAGCATGTATAGCCCTAACCCCTAGGAGGGCTACTTTTGTGGGAATTAAAGAAACATCTTCCTCTGGGGGCCTGTAGCACTACAGGCTCATGGCCAGAGGGTATATGAAAACTATTTTGTAAATTAGAGAACTGTGTCCCTTCCTCCAGAGGAAAGACATGGTCTACCATTAGGGCACCTGATTTGCTGAGTGGAGCTTAAGATGGATTTCTGGCCCTAGTCTCCTTTTGTATTGAGTTTCCTTGAAAGTCAACCTACCCAACTGTATATGATAGTCATGCCTCCATCCACCTTGTCCTGCTAGCCACTCTGCATAATTCTCAATGAGAAAAACATTCCCTCTGGCAGGTACCTAGAGCTCAGACCATCTTTCAAACAAATTTCTTATTAGTACTTGACTCCTCCGTGGGAGAAAAGACAAAATTCAATTATGTCCATTGCCCTGATGAAAAAGTTAAGGTCAGAGCCTGTCCTTGGTGGTTTTATAAAGAGAGTCTAGACTTTCTCTAGAGAGGCCTATATTGAATCACAAGCTTCTAGGAAGCAAAGGCCTCTAGTCAAGAGCTCCATCTTAAGGGCGCTTGGAGGAGTCCAGGGGCGGTGGAGGGTACACCCAACCCTCGCGGGGGCCATGAAACTTTACTCCCTAAGCCTAGCCTGAGGCCTGGGTCTCCTCGAGACTTAGCGGGGTGGATTCTCTGTCCCCAGTCCCTAGTACCCTGTTTGGGTCTCCCCAGGGCAGGATGGGGGAGCTCCCAGGCCTGAGGCCCCAGCCCCAAGCCATCTCCTTAGGGTCTCTTCTTTTCCTGGAATCACACTGACTCCTTTCTCAGCTCCCACCCCCTCCCAGGCTGAGCCACACCGGCTGCTGCCCGAGTTATATAAACAGGAATCATTCTCTCTCTCTCTCTCTCTCTCTCTCTCTCTCTCTCTCTCTCTCTCTCTCTCTCTCTCTCTCTCTCTCTCTCTCGGAATACCTGAGGCTGCATTTCCGAATGGAGCTTCCTGATGGAAGAAAAAAGGGGAGGAAAAAAAAGAACAGAGAGAGGCAAGGAAATTTAATTGGCTGACTCCTATCGCCCATGTGGTAAATAAACTGGCTGTTCTAAACTTTGCTAACTCAGAGGAGACAGGCCCTCCTGGGGTCCCTGCCCAGCACCCCTCCCCCAGAGGGCTGAGAAGTGCAGAGTTTTGCCAAGGCCTCAGAGGCCTGGCAGACAGCTGGGGGATTGGAAATCCCGCCTCTAGGCACAATTATTCCAGACCAACCAAAATGCCAGAGAACACAGCACACACACTTTTCATAGAGGGGCTGGGACTTGCTGGGGATCACATCAAACCTGTAGGGGCTGAACTGCAGTATCCTCAGGGTCTATTATATAGGCTTCTCTGCAAAAGACATTTCAACAGCTTTCCCTGGTACTGGCCAAGGTGCTGGGGTGGGGTGGGTCTAATTTAAACACCTCTTGCATTTAAGCAGGCGTCTTCTTGTTCTGCTTGCAACGCGAAGGCAAGAAACGGCTTCGTTTCCCCCTAGACCTGCCCGACATGTAAGGAGAATTGATGAGGCCTGGAAGTCAGGACACCTGGGATCCCATTCTGTCTCTGGCTATCGCTTATCGTGTGACCTGGGATTCTAAAAGGGGAAGGGAGGGACCAGGTGATCTCTAATATCAGGAATAGGGGAGGGGGTTCTTCAGCTCCGGGAGCCAGCTGAGAGGGCTGCTCGGGACAGATGGCTGCCCCTAGGCTGAGAGAGATTCAGCGGCTTTTGCAAAGCGCCTGCCCCACAGGCCCTGGCAGGGGTGGTCCCCGGAGGGAATGTAGACACCCCTAGGAAGCAGGGTTAAAATGCCAACAATGGCCTTCCTTTCCAGGAAGAAAGGAAGAGGAGCGTCCCAGACAATGGAAGATGGAGAGGAATAGGGGTGGGTGAAGTAGCTGCGCCAGGGAAAAACTGAGGCAGGCAGGATGGGTGATGGGTGGAGGAGAAATGGTCATAGATGGTTCAAGACCAAAGGATGAGTGTAGAGACAAAAAGCCCCCAAAGGACTGTAGAATAGGGGCAATTAAGGGGGACAGAGTGGGCACTGATGGACAGGTGTAGGGGTACCAAAGAGGGAGGGAGGGCCATGGTGGTTAGGGAGGCGCCTGTGGGTTCCAAGGCAGTCCTGACGCTGATGTCGAGCAGTGGCGCTGACTAGCGGGAGAGGAAGAGGATAAGACCCAGAACCTCGCAGGAGGGGCTCCCTAAGAGGGCTGGCAGCAGGTAAAACCCTCAAATGTGCCGCTGCCCGTGCTGGGGGTGGGGGGGGGGGTGTACCTTGGCCAGACCCAGGGACCCGGAGAAAGCTGGAACCAGAGCTAGAGAGCAGAGCAGCCTCAGGCCAGGCGGCGAAGAGGTGGCGGAGAAGACAGCAGGGTTCCCCGGAGCGCGAACGTGGGGAAGCCTCCAGCGGCTTCGAACGGCGGCTTCTCTGCCCGCCACCAGGGGGTGCCCCCTGCAGTTTGGGGAGACCCCGAGGGGCTCCAGATTAGCTCTCCCGCTGCAGCCCCGCCTGGTGGTCTCCTGCCCCGCCCGGGCTGGGGCAGGGGCCTGACAGGGCTCGGCAAGGAGAGGCGAGGTCAAGTCCGGAGGCCCTAGTAAGACGGGTGCCCGAGGGTGCCCTCCGTGGGCCGCCCAGCACCCAGCGCGCCCGTACAACCCACAACACCCCCACCAGCGCCCAGGCCCCTTAGGGTTAGCCCCAGGCGGCGCTCCCTTTGGACGTGAGGCCGTCGGCCCTGTCCTTCTTCCGTTGAAGGGAAGTTATTGCCGGAGCCGGATGCTAGGGAAGAGGGCAGCGCTGCCCGGTCCGCCACCCGGCCCGACGGCCCCAGGGTAGCGGGGTCGCGCTGGTGGGCCCCGCGGGCCAGCTCTCCCCCTCCCCCCGAGGTGGCCGCAGCCGCGCGTGTCGCCGCGGCTTAAGTCAGCCTCCGGGTGCCCCCGGACGCTGCACGACCTCGCGCGCACACACACACACACACACCCGCGCACACGCTCACGCCGTGCGGTATTTCCCGGCTCGGACCCCGCCTCTGGGAGGGGCCCGGGAGTCGAAACCCCATAGCAGGGGGTGGCGGGGGGGTGGAGGGTGAGCGCCGGGAACGCCTGGGTCCCGGCCCCCGGGCTGAGGCTGTGCGCCCCCTCCCCAGCCCCCTTTCGGCGCGCGGGCTCGGCCCCGGGCGCTGCCACCCGGCGACCCGCGGGGGTCCCGGCGGCTCCGCGGCGCGCGGCAGGCGGGGTTGGAGGGGGCTGGGTGGGCTGGCGGGTGGGGGCCGCGGGCTCCGGGCAGAGAGGCGGCGGCTCGGCTCCGCGCCGGGGAAAGTTTGGACGTGGGAAACTCCCTCCCCGCCCGCCCCGCCGAGAGGAGGGGGCACGCGGGGGCCGGGCGCGGGCACCCGGGCTCCCCCTGCGGCGGGAGGCTCGCGCGCCCCCCACCCGCCCCGCGCTGCCTGCCGGGCCACTCCCGCCGGCCAGGGGGGGCTCCCTCCCGGCCGGGCAAGCCTCCCTTCGGCGGCGATCCGGCTGCCCCTCACGCGACACCCCGCGCTCTTACCTCGGGGAGCGGCCCGGGGCTCCCCCAGTCCTGCCGCCTCGGGACGCTGCGTGGGGCGGGAGCCCCGGCGCGGGCGGGCGGGCGAGTCCGGAGCCCGGCGGCCGCCCCGGAGGAGCCGGAGGGAGAGCGGGCGCGAGACGGGGAGCCGCGGCGGCGTGTGCGCGCGTGTGTGTGAGCGAGAGAGCGAGGGAGAGCGAGGGAGTGAGCGAGCGGGAGCGAGGGAGTGTGCGTGTCTGACTAGGGGGGAAGTGTGCAAGGGACGGATCCCTTCCTTCCTCCCGCAGCCTCTGGTGGAGACTCGGAGAATGCAGCGCCCGCCGGGCAGGAGCGCCGCGCCGCGCCGAGCCGCAGGCGGCCGCCGGGCCGGGACCCCGAAGCCGGGGAGCCCCGGCCCCCGCCCCCGGATCGCGCCCCTCCCCCGCCGCCGGGGGCCGGCCTCTCCGTCCCACCCTCGGCCGCGTCCCAGGAACCCCCGGGGGGCGGTGCCCCTCCTGCTTCCAACCGCAGATGCACGCGAAGGGAGCGCCCCCAGGAGGGGCGCCGTCTCCCTCCTCGCTTGGCAGCTTTCCCCGGAGACCCCGAGTCTGAGATCTGACCCTTCACCACTTGACTTTACCGCGTCCAGGGTTCCACGTTTTCTTTGCACTATGAAGGGAGCCCGGCTTCAGAGGAGGGGGGCGCAGGAGAGGGTGGGGGTTAGGTTTCTCCAGCGGCAGCCCCTGGCTGGCTGCCCAGAAAGCACCTCCCCGCCACCCGCCCTGGCACTGACCCTCTAGCTTCAGAAATAATCGCGGCCTGTTGAGGTGGGTAGAGGCCAGGGCCCAGTCTCTAGGGAGGTGCCAGGTCAGTATCCTGGGAGCTTCTCCCCAGGTTGGGGTGGGGTGATGCTGGACAGAGTAAGAAGGCAAGCATCCCTGTCCTCAACTTAGCGCCACTTTGGCCCCCAGAGCCTCCCAATAAAATACCCGCCTGCATGTCCGGGTGCATTTTTCCAAGCTCTTTAAAATCCAGCTAGTCCAAAGCCTGAGGTCTTTCTACCTGGCCTGGTTTCTTTCTCCTCGCTGCATGGCTCTCTCTAGTTCCATCTTCTAGGATGAGGCCTAACGGAGGAGACCCCTGGCCCCTCAGTTCTCAGTATGAGCTTGTTGATGGTGGGCTAGGACCTCTCAGTTCCATAGGTCCTTTTTTCTCTTGGGTTGGGTATCCCCTTGGAAGCCTCCCCATAGAGGGCTGCTGAATAGGGAGTGAAGGATGGCAGGAGACAAGACCCCCATTTCTACCTCTATCCTGTCATGCTGTCACTGACCAGATGCATAATGATGTATGAAGTTCAAGGTCAAGAGGAGCAGGGCACCTCAGGGACCCAGGCTCTACCTCAGCACCCCCCCCTCCCACCCCAACGCTTCCTCCTTTGCTTCCTTCCCTAATTTCCATCTGTCCCCGTATCCTGGTCCTTCTCTCCTTCCAGGTGGTTGGAATCATCTCTCCCTATGGCTGCCCCTTTGGCCCCTCCCACTAAACTCCATCACTGTTTTATTTATTTTGAGATTTATTCTCCATCTCACCAGCCTGTTCCTTCCCCTAAGTCCTTCTCTCAGTTTATTCCCCTTCATTGATCTCTCCCAGCCCTGCCTCTCGGCCCCTCCTCTCTCCCCTCTCTCTCCTCCCCTCTCCTCTCTATTCTTAGCCTCCACTCTTTCATGCTTTCAGAGACCAGAGGCCAACCCTTCCAGAGGCATCAGCACGCGTTCTGTTCTCTCCCTTCCCTCCTACTCACTTTGGCTATTTGCTCTCACTGCCCCTCTCTCTCTCTCTCAGTTCTTCCAGGCCTTGCAGTGTTCTGTTCATCTCATGAGTCACATCTGTTTAATTGTCCACAGGTAGTTCTGGCACTGGGACACTGTTGCTCGCACCTGCATCCAACCAGTAAGTGCTCCATAAATGTTCATTGAAGGGACTTCCTCTCACATCTTTCTTTTGCTCTCTCATCCCTGTGACTCTTGTTAGAGCTGCATCTCCTCTTCTGAGGACTCTTCAGACTCCCTTTCATTATTTCTAATTCTTCCAACACACCTCCTTTGAACATCCACTCTGGGCTAGGCACTGCACTAGGCTGAGAACACATGCTGAGATCACCCTCAGCCATGATGGAACACTGGCTGTATGCCATGATTTTCCTCTGAAGTCCTCCCAACAATCAGATGCTAACTGGTATGAGCCCCCATTTTACACATGGGGAAACCAAGGCACAGAGGGTTGAAATGTCAGGATCACACAGCTGGCAAGTCATGAGATCAGGTTGGTGCTTGACACTTGGTTCTGATGTTGCCCTCTGGTCCTGGAGAAGGTAAGCCGTGTGATAGGGGCAACAAGAGGCTGTGACAGAGGACGCACGGAGAGGACCTGGGCTGAGAGCCGGCTGTGTGATATTGGACAAGCCACTTCCCTCAGTGTCCTTGTGCAGGTGAAATGACATGATAGTGACAAGAGTTAGCTTTTAGCAAGCACGTGCCATGTGTCAGGCCCCGGTGCTAACTGCTTTACATAGATCGTTACATTTGATTCTCATAAGTGTATCTAACCAACACATACACTTAGAGATGTAGAAACTGAGGCACTGAGAAACTGCCCCAGGTAACACTAGTAGTTTGTGGCAGAGCTGGGATTCAAACCATACCAGAGCCTGCATACTGAACTGGTGTGCGATACCTCTCCAGGCAAGCAAGGTGCCTCATGCATCGCAGGCACTCAGAGGTCCAAACCTGTGCGGGATTACATTAGAGCCTGGTGAGTGTACAAATGAGGGAGATGCTGCTCTGCCAGGCACAGGGATGCAATAAGGAGGGGTGGGAGAGGGTGGGGCACAGGGCCAGAATGAATCCAGAGAGAGGTTTGTAAAAGTCCTCTTTTCACTTCCATCAGATGCTTCCAACACTGTCCTGAGACAGGGCATGTTTTCCTTTGGAGCCGTCCCCTAGCCCCATGGTATTTCCCTCCCTCTAGCCCAGGGTTTCTCCACCATGGCACTATTGACATTTGGGGTCAGATCATTCTTAGTTGTGCAGGGCTGTCCTGTATCTTGTAGGATATTTAGCAGCATCCCTGGCCTCTACTCACTGTGTGCCAGCACATTCCCCAATCCCCACCCTCCATATGACAACCCAAAATGTGTCCAGGCATTGCCAAAGGTCTCCTGAGAAACAGAATCGCCTCCCCTCCTCAACTCAGAACCACTGCTCCCACCTGAGCGCCTTAATGGCAGGGTTTAATGGCTCAAGAGTTTGCACGGGCTTCAAGCAGGCAGGCTGCCCTCAGCTCCAGGCTCTGCCTTCCTCCCTGGCCCTCCTTTTCTGTACTTCTTTACTCAGCGGCCAGAACCCAAGGGCCTCACGTCTCTCTGTCCTCACCTGCAGGCCTTCTTGCCCTCTCTGTCTCCTTGCTCATTTCTCTATGTCTGTCTGTTGCCTTCTCACCCACTGTCCGACTGTCCCCCCTGCTCAGGCCCCCTCTGTCTTCTGTCCATTGGTGTTTCTGGTGTCCCTGGTCTCCCTGACTCTTTCTCTCTTAGTGTCTGGCCCCTTCTTCGTCTCTCTCTAGCCGTCCTTCTAGTCTTCTCTTTGGCTGTTTCCCCCCCTCTCTCTCCCCCTTAGCTGTGTCCCCGTGTCTGCCTTTCTCTGTCCACTTTCTCCTCTGTCTGTCCACCCTCGCTCATTCATTCTCTCTGCCACCTCTCTGTCTCTTTCTCTCCGTGTCCCTCGGTCTCCCTCTGCCTTCCCTCCCTCGGTCTTATTGTGGCTCTCTGTCCCCATCTTCCTCCTCCGCTGTCTGTCTTCCCTCCTCTCCCGCGCTCAATGCCTCCCTTTCCCCTTTCTACCTTCCTCTCCCCTTCCTTCCTTCTTTCCTTCTCATCCTCTCCTCCCTCCCTCCCTCCCTCCCTTCCCCCTCTCCTCCTCTGTCCTCCCTTTATTTTCCTCGTCCTCCCCTCTCCTCCCCCTCCTCCCGTTTTGTCTGTAGGAGCTGGAAGTTAAAAGCTTTTCCGAACTTGCTCTCCAGTCGCTGTTCCCGGCGCCTTTCATCTCCGCAGCACATTTGTAAAACTGCGCAGGCTGAAGGGCCGTGACATGAACAACCAAAGAAATGTCAGCGCGGGGACTGGGGCCTCCAGCGCGCCGGGGGGCGTCGCGGGGGCAGTCAGGGAGCGCCCCAGCCCCTCCCAGGAAGGGACCTGGGACCCGGAAGAGGATGGGAGGCCCCCTACGAGGAGCTCACAGCGCTCTGAGCCTCTACAGACCCCAGGCTTCCTCCACTCTGGCGACCCGGAGCGCAGGGGCGGGGCGGGGCGGAGGTCGGGTGGGGAGAGGCCACCGGGGAGGGACCAGGGGCGCTGCGGGGAGCCCCAGGCACCCAACGCCCGCTGCGCACTTAAACACCACCCCACCGTGTTCATCCTGGGGCCAGACTGTCTAGGTTCAAACCCCATCACCCCACTTACCTGCAGTGTCATCCCCGGCAAGTGACTTCATCTCTCCACGTCTCAGTTGCCTCATAGGTAAAACAGGCACGATGCTAACAGTGCCTACGCCAAAGGACTGGGTGAATGAGCGAATCCATGTCAACACTTAGAATAAATGTTTGCTGTAATTAATAAAGAGAACAACAACCTGGAAAGGGGGGTGGGGTGGTTATCAGCCCTATGCTCCAGGTGGGGAAGGTGTAGAGGGGCGGAAGTGATGAGCCTGAGACTCAGAGCAAGTCAAGGACAGAAAAGGAGTTAAAGCCAGGCCCCTTCCTCCTCTCTCCCCCTTTCTTCTCAAGGGAGGGAGTGCAGGGACGGAAGACAAGCTCCAGGAGTTAAAAGACTGAGTCTGTTTTGTGGATTGCTGAATCCCATGGATACTGCCTAGTAGATGCTCAATAAATATTGGTTGACTGAATGAGTGAAAGACGAGAGGAAGGAAAATGGCTGAAAAGCTAGAACATGGAAAGCCTGCTTTGTTTGGGGATGTGGGTGGGTTGCGTTGATGTGTAAGAAGGAGCTCAGTGCCTGGGGAACTTCTGAGCAAGAGGAACTTGTGCGGGTCTCCGATGGCCACCGGGATCCAGGCTGCGGCAGCACCATGGACAGCAGACACACCTCCAGGCCCCTGAGACGCTCTCTCCCTTCATCTCTGCTTGCATCCCAATCCCCGACTCAGCCCTTGGACCCTCAGGCTGAGACTAGACCCCAGCCTGCTGCCTCCGTCTGCCCCCAGACACAAACTTTGTCCCTTTTCTTCTCTTTGGCTCCACATCCAAGCAGCCCCTTCTTCCCCTCCCTTCCCTTCAGCCTGACACAGTGTCTGCAGCCCTGAGGTCCCACACTGCAGGTGGCTGCCTGGAGATGGGAAGAGGGCTCCCATGGGCTTTCCTGAAAGGCCCTAAAGACACAGCGAGCGCAGAACAGCACCAGTGGAGCACCTGGACCACCCCTTCCGGACCCCTTCCCTGGGGCGGGAGAGTGAGACAGCCCTGCCACACACCGCCCCCTCCCCAACACTTCAAACACTCCACTCTCCCTGAATTATTCACCTGCCTCTCCCCAGGCTGCTGCAGGGCGCCCAGCCCAGGTGCTGAGGAAAAAAGCAGGAGGGCCCATTAAATTTAAACACCGCTGAGGATTGTCAGATGTGAGGTTCTATTCCTGGCCTGGAGAAGAGCAGCCAGCGGGAGGTGGGGAGAAGAATCAGCAGGGGGCTGGGGGGAGAGACCCACCATGGGGTGACTTGCTGAGCTCCAGTAGTCATTGGAGAAACTGGGTTTTCCCTCCCTGGAGGCCCTTAATCACAAGGAAGTGGCCCTTGCTGTACCACCTCACTCACCTGGCTCTGATAAGGCAGGAGGACCCATCTGAAAATAGCTTCTCTGCAATGGCCTGAAAGCCCACCATTACTGCTCCAGCATCAGCACCTCTCCAGCTCTATCTCTTGCTGCTTCCTTCTCATCCCTTACATCCTGGGAATGCCAAATACTTTGGTATATATATATGTATATATATGTATAAATTGCACTCTGAGCTTTTATAAAGTCACTCCTACCTGCTTTGGATATCTCTGTCTTCTTTTGTCTCTCTGGAAAACTCCTATTGAGCCTTCAAAACCCAGCTTCAGTGCCACCACACCAGATGTCATGAAGCTCACCTATCTCTGCCCTCCACTGGACCTGGAATACACATCCACATCCCCTGGTGCCCCACACGGGTATCCTTGACTGTCAGGCTGAGGAGGCCATCATGAATCATGGTCCACTAAGAAAGAACAGAAAAAGAGAAAACAGAGAAACAGCAGAGAGGGAGCTAGTCACCCCAGGAAGTCTGAGATCTCCCAGTCCTGGCTCTGGCCCCAGTTCTCTGTGTGTTTTGGGACACATCCCTGGCTCTCTCTCTCTTTTCCTTTGGCTGCGCTGGGTCTCCGGTGCTGTGTGGGCTTCCTCTAGCTGCAGTGAGCGGAGGCTGTGGTGTGCTGGTTTCTCATAGCAGTGGCTTCTCCGGTTGCAGTGTGCAGGCTCAGTAGCTGTGTTGCTCTGGCCTACTTACCCTGCAGTATGTGGGATCTTCCCAGACCAGGGATCGAACCCATGTCCCCTGCACTGGCAGACGGATTCTCTACCACTGGACCACCAGGGAAGTCTGAGGGCAGGGATCTTATCTGTCTGGGTCACTGCTTCTAAATCAGTGCCTATTTCTACAGCAGATACACAGTCATTTCACTAAGTACACAGCTGGGGCCTTGGGTAAGTCATGCTGCCTCCTTGAGTTTCCGTTTCCCCACACCCAGTCTGGAAGAATTATCATGAGGCATATATGCTGAGGGGGCCTGAGATCCTAGTCTTTGTTCCAGCAACAAGCCCACAGTGTCACCTTGGGCAAGTTAACCCCCCTCCCCATGCCTTGGTCTTGCCAGGGCACTTGGGTGAGGTGATGAGCCAGACGGAGAAATCATTTCAGTCTTTGGGCCCCCTCTGCTGCTCCTGCCCCTCCCTTTGCCACCTCATTCACTCATTCAACAAATATTTAATGACTATCTACTATGTCCCAAGGCATGGAAGATATAGCAGTGAGCATGGGGTTACCCTTCAAGGACTCCCATTCCAGCTGGGGAAGACAATACATGAACCAATCTGATCACATGGACCACAGCCTTGTCTAACTCAGTGAAACTATGAGCCATGCTGTGTAGGGCCACCCAAGACGGACGGGTCATGGTGGAGAGTTCTGACAAATCATGGTCCACTGGAGAAGGGAATGGCAAACCACTTCGGTATTCTTGCCTTGAGAACGCCATGAACAATAAATGGGGTAAGTAGTAAAATACATGGTATGTTAGATAGTACCAAGGAGCGATTTAAAGCAGGACAGGGCACCAAGAGTGTCAAAGAGGGGTGGCGTTTCTGTTTTGGGAAGGAGGGTCTGGGAAATATCCCTTTGCTAGATGAGATATATGAAGAAAGACAAGACACAAAGGAGGTGGCTTTTGAGGGAAAGAGCCTTCTGGGCAAGTGCAAAAGCCAGGAGCAGAGGCTGGCTGGGTGTGTTTGAGGAAGAGCCAGGAGGCACGTGTGTCTGAAGCCCATCGAACTAGGGCCAGTGATGGAAGGACAGAGGGTAATGATGGGTGATTCCCTCGCTCCCTCCATGGGGAGATGGCTTCTAAGTCTGCCTAGGGCTCCCCTCCTTCCATCTCTCTCCCTCCCTGCCTGCCTGCCTAGGTCTCTCCTGGGCTGGTGGGGAGCCCAGCCTTGCTGCAGGTGCCCACGCTCTGGATCGGTCATTTATCTCTCCGTGCCACGGGTTTCCTGGAGCCGGGCACTTCCTCCCCTCTCAGCTCTGCTCCCCTGAGTGGCAGAGACAGGTGTGAGGAATTAGCTGTGGGGACTAATGCCGTGACAGGAACCGGCACAAAAGAAGAGGACAGAGTGTAATGTTTATTATGTTTGAAGCAAAGCAAACACGCGGCCTATTTATGTATCTATAGAGAATTAATTGGCGAGCGGCAGCAAGAAGCAGATTATAAATTAGAATCATTTTCGCCAACTGAAACCCATTCATCTTGCTTCAGAATGGGCCTGTCACCTTCTCCTGACTAATTCCTTTTAAATGCGTTGCCTTTCTTCACCGGGTCCCCCACAGCTCTCACCTTGAGACCCACCCAAACCCTGGGAGGTTGCAGGGGGCTGGGGGGCTCAGCCTCTGTGCTTCTCGCAGGCCCGTGCTCCCTCCTCACTCCAGCCTCCTGGACCCCCGCCTGCAATCTCCCCATCCTGGGTCTGAGTCCCTAGTGCCCTGGCTTTATGTTGTTGTCCCTTCTCCCCCGTGTCCCAGTGCCTGCCTCAGCCTGCATCCTGCTCTGCCTAGTCCCCGAGCATCTGGCAGAAGGGGAGCTCTAGCGGCAGCCCAGGTCAAGCAGGTGGAAGGGGACCCCGAGTTTGCCATGCTGGGGGCCCCGAGGCCCTGGCCACTGCTGCCTGCTTTTGATTCTGGGCTTGGAGCAGGCAGCCTCCCAGGGAATCAAAGGGAAACCACACTGCCGCGTCCCTGTCGGGCCCGGCTTCGGCTCCTTTCACCTGGAGCCCATGGAGATGAAAGTCTAGGGTAGGTGCCAGGCCTGAGGGGCATGCCATGACCACCAGGTGCTGTGACCACCACTAGTTAACCCTTTCCTCTCTTCTGCTTAAGCTGCCATCCTTCGAACTGGAGGTTGCAGCCTGGAGGCCTCCATCAAGGCCTTTTGGGGAAAGAGAAAACAGCCAGAATGCGGAAGCTAGGCACTTCATGATAAAAGGGATGAGCCCTGGACTCGGCCAGATGGATGTCTGAATTCAGGAGCACCTCCTGCCTACAGGTGGCAAGGCCCCACACTTCTCCAAGCCTTGTTCCTTGACTATAAAGTGGAGATGATGATAAAATACCCATAACCTGATCTGATATTCAGCGGGGCTTGTTCAAGTATTGCAATGCTTCCAGACTGGTCAGTAAACAGCCAATGGACCCAATGCTCTTCCCTGCTACCACCCCAGTCCCCCCTAGGATGCCTCTCCTGCCCACGATCCAGAAGGTCAGCTCCTTTGTGTAGCTCAAGGACTTGCTCCGGCATCAGTGGTGGACGTTCTGATGGACCCACGCATGCTGTACTGGGTTGCCCTGCCTGCATCCCACAGATATCATGAGAATGAACTAAAATGATGGGAGGCCAGCACCTGACCCCCGGAAGGTGCCCAATAGATCCTGGTTGATACTATTATTATTCTGGACCAGGGCTCTAGGCTTGGAATCCTGGCATCCCAGGTCTCCACTCCAGAGACTTCCCTGGTGGTCCAATGGCTAAGAATCCACCTTCCAGTGCAGGGGATGTGGGTTCTATCCCTGGTCACGGAACTAAGATCCCACGTGCCAAGAGGAAACTAAACCCATGTATGGCAACTACTGAGCCTGTGCCCGAAAAAATGATCCCGTGTGCCACAACTAAGGTCTGATGCAGCCAAATAAATAAACGTTTTTTTAAAAGCCTGCCAGTATCTTCCATTCTCCACCAGGAATCCCCCACACTTGCCCCCACTGCTAGCTTCAGAGAATCTCTGTGTTCACTCCCCGTTGTTGTTGTTCAGTTGCTAAGTCGTGTCCGACTCTTTGCAACCCCATGGACTGCTGCACACCAGGCTTCCCTGTCCTTCACTATCTCCCAGAGATTGCTCAAACTCATGTCCATTAACTTGGTGATGTCATCCAGCCATCTCATCATCTGTCGCCCCCTTCTCCTCCTGCCCTCAATCTTTCTTAGCATCAGGGTCTTTTCCAATGAGTCGGCTCTTTGCATCAGGTGGCCAAAGTATTGGAGTTTCAGCATCAGTCCTTCCAATGAATATTCAGGGTTGATTTCCTTTGGGATTGACTGGTTTGATCTCTCTGTTGTCCAAGGAACTCTCAAGAGTTTTCTCCAACACCGCAATTCGAAAGCATCATTTCTTCAGTGACCAGCCTTCTTTATGGTCCAACTCTCATATCCATACATGACTAATGGGAAAACCATAGCTTTGAGTAGATGGACCTTTATTGGCAAAGTGATGTCTCTGCTTCTTAATACACTGACTCCCTTCAGACACCCTGAGCACACACCTCCTGGGACTAAAGAGCCTTTGCCTTTGGGAATGTTGAGTTTCAGAGGCAGAATTGGGGCCTCTTGAGGGAATGACCCCAGCTTGACCGAATTCTATGCCCCCTCATCCCCCAGACCACCTGAAGCCTGGTTATCTACCAAGGGCCCATCACTGAGACCAGGACAGACCTGGGCCCAGTTTCCCACAGGACTCAGAACCACAGGTGATCGTTCAGGCATTCAGAAGGGCCCTTGATCTTCTTGTCGAGGGCCTACAGAAAAGTTGGAGATGTGAAAGGAAAAAAAGAGAAAAAAGATTAGCTCCAAAACACAAAATGAAAACTGCGAAATCGAAATTAATGAGTGTTTAATTAAATGTCTACAAAACCTAGCACTGTGCCAACTCGTCGACAGCAATTCAACTCACCTCTCCCATACTCATGTGTAAGAGATGCATGAGGTGGGGGTGGGTGCATTTCACTGCATTTGGTGTGTAGTGGGGACCCCTCAGAGGTGGACTGTATTGGGCCCTATCTCTATCTGCAAACTCCCTTCGGTCCCCACTCTGTTCCTTATCACTGTGTGACCCTGGGCAAGTCACTCCCACTTTCTGGGCCTCAGTTTCTTCATCTGTCAAACGGGGAGAACCACTCCCTGGCCCTCAGGGTGGCTGTGGGAATGATGTAAACATGTTCAGGGAGGCCATAATGAAGTTGCTCAGTCGTGTCCGACTCTTTGCGACTCGTGGACTGTAGCCCACCAAGCTCCTCCGTCCATGGCCAGCTCTAAAGTGCTGGCCTTCTGTTCCAGTAAGGGGAGGGGCCTTCCAGAGACTGGCTGGGAAGGACTTGAGCTTCAAGCCCTGGGGCCCTGCTCAGGCTCTTTCTCTGACACAGGATTATGGACAAGGATGATATTCAAAATATATAACAGCTGTCAATGGACATTGGGAACTAGAACAGGACCCTAGAGGCCTTTTCTGGGTGAGGTGTAACCCGTTACTTGCTAGATCCTGGGGGAAGTCAGGGGCTCTGAGAAGAGCTGGAGGTCAAGGTAGGCTGAGCCCTTGGGAGACTTACAAGACAGGGAGGCCGCTGTTTAGCCACTAGGGTGGAAGGGTGTCAACTTTTAACACCTGGAATAGCCATGTCTATGCATCCTGGCTCTCCATGGCCTGCTGTTCTCCAAGGTGGGCTGGGACACCCTTGTGAGTCACATGAGATTTAGAGATCCTTGTTTATATGGTGACCTATGACCCAGGGATTCCGCTCCAGGTATACATCCCAGGGAAGTTCTCAGCATGTCCATGAGGGACAAATTTGGAGGGTGTTCATCTCAAATGCATCTGTGGTGAAGGAGGGAGGTGAGGTGACCTGGACAACCTCCCTGGGGCAGGGGTCAGGCACATGCCGGGATACAGAGCCTGGAGATCTAGGCAGCTCTTCGTGTAACAGACTATACACAGTGATAGATATGGATGGGTCTTTACAACATGAAATGAAAGGATTAAGAAGCCAGTGGGGATCTGAAGATAATACCATTTATGTGAATTCAAAGTGCATTCAATTGGTGCTCACATGAATCTATGTGTGTTGAAATGTATAAAGCCGAACACCAAAAAAGAGTCAATGTTCCAGGATGATAAATAAAATAAAATAGGACAAGAGACCCCTTTCAAAGGTTTCGATCTAAAAGGGGAGACACGCTTAAAAAATTGCATTCATGCAAAATTGTTCTCATTTGCAAAAACATACAAACAGACGGATCTCTTGTCCCCTCGCCCCTCCAGGAACTCCCAAGCTAATGCAGCAGACAGAGGGGGGAAAAGCCAATTCACTCTAATATCATCAGGCCTATGCAAGCATACAAGGCACTCTGGCACCACAGATGAGGGAACAGTTTATTCTGCCTGAGGGAACCCCAGAAAGCAGCCCCTGAAAAAAAGAAGACGTGTGCTTTGTCTACAAGGCTGTGTAAGAGGAGTTCAAGGCATAATACCATCTTCCCATCGGACAGCACGCAATGCTCTAACCCAAGAGAATCAAGCTCGAGTGGTGGGAGTTGAGGTGCCGGAGGAGGAGATGCTAGTTGGCCAGGGGGTCTTTCAGGCTTGGGCACATTTCTGCCTTATCAGCTGCTGGTGGCTGGGCCCCCCTACAGTCCAAGCTGGGCTGAAATCAGCCAGCTGTGCCCCCTCCCCGAGAGGCCTGGCAGGGCTCTTCTGTACTAGGGGGAGAATGGTGGTCTCCTCCTGTCTGCCTGGAATCTGTGGGTCCCACCGCCCTGACCCTCCCTGTCTTTTATCCTCCCTCCGGCTTGCAATCCATTGCTCACTCTGCCCTCTTTTACCTCCAAATCACTTACTGAATTTGCTTCCTCCTCCCCAGTCCCCGGCCAGCCCTTTCCTGGCCCATCAACAGTCTCCCATGTGTCTCTCCCTACCATCTCCCTTCATACTATAGCCAGAAGGGGCTTCCTGACATCAACTCTTGCTGCTCTCCCTGCGTGGCTCCCTATCGCCCTTGGCATAGCGTCTGGAGCCTCCAGTCCCCTGCTTGGTTTCCTACAGTTCCCCACCTCACTCCTTATCCTCAAACATCACAAGACCACTTGAATCCTGCCCTTTCTTATTTCTGTGCTTTGCTCACGATGCCCTCACCTTTTGGAATTCCTTTCCACCTCCAGTTCCCCTAGTGAACTCCCATGTACCCCTCGAGGCTCTCTCAGACCTCACCTCCTCCTGGAAGCCTTCACTGATTACCCAAGACTGCATGGCATGCTTCTTCCATGCTCCTGCAACCCCAAATGGACCCTATTCTAGTGTGGCTCATGCTGAATCAAAACTCTTTTATGTCCCCGTTAGAGGCTTTGTGGTGAAAACAGGTTGACTTTGGACCCAAACCCCCTGAATCCACTACTGGTTCTGCTTTATCATGACTGTGGATAAATTACTTGATCTTTCTGTGTCTCTGTAAAACGGAGATAAAAGGAATATCTATCAAAAAAAACAACAAAAAATCAAACCCCAGCCCAAAAAACTACCTACCTCAGGGGGTTGTTGGGAGGAATCAATGATTTTGCATACGTTCTTAGCACAGTGACTGGCACATGGTAAAACTCCATAATGTTGGCTGTTATTATCCATCTCCCCATTCCAAGCTATGAGTTCCTGGAGATCAGGTGTCCAGCACATCCCCAGGGTCTGCTTGTTGAGTGGTCATCTCCTGGAGACCCAGCTGCTGGTGTTAAAAGTTGCCTCAGGTCTCAGAATTGATTCCTTTTTTTTTTTTTTAAATAAGGGTATAGTTGCTTTACAATGATGTGTTGATTCTTTTTCTAATTTTTAAGATTTATTTTGGAGTATAGTTGATTAACAATGTTGTGTTAGTTTCAGATCTGACAGCAAAGTGATTCAGTTGTATGTATAAATGGATCTATTCTTTTTCAAAGTCTTTTCTCATTTAGGTTATTACAGAATATTGAGCAGAGTTGCCCGTGCTATTCAGGAGATCTTTCTTGGGTATCTATTTTAAACATAGCAGTGTGTATATGTCAATCCCAAACGCGCACTCTAATTCTCCTCCTCTCATCCCCCAGGTAATTCAATTGATTCTTAAACGCTTTTGACTCGGGGCCCTGAAGTGCCTGTGGCTGTGGTAAAGGGACCATTGCTCGCCAGATCTCTTTCTCAGCCTCCTGGCTGGGTCCCAGCCCCGCCTCAAGCCATCACCCCTGAAGGATGAAGCCGATGGAGCAGAGGATGGGGTCCTCGAGAGCAGGAGCTGTCTCTGGCCAGACCACCCTCGGTCGAGTGGGCTGACCCTCCTCGGGGGCCCTACCCCTTGCCTGGGTCCCCAGCATAGCTCCAACGTTCCCCAAGGCTGCCCCAACTTAGGCTCCCTGGGTGGTCCTCTGGTTGGGTCACAAAGAAGTTTCTCTTGGTGGTGTTAGTAATTAGCAGTGAGAGATGATTAGTGTCATTAACAGCCTCAAAACATTTGTTTTCCGGGCTCCTTGCTGGCTTGCAGGGAAGCCCTGGACAGAGATGGGGTGGGAGCCTTGGCGAGATCAGGTCTGCGAGGGAGCTGGCGGGAGAGGCAGGGCGGAAAGACACTGGCAAGAAGAAACGAAATTTAAAGTGGATGAATTATTTACTGCAGGAAACAATCCCGAACTCACTTACTCTCACTCGGAACATCCCAAACTGTAATCCGCGGCATTTTTCACTTCTCCCTAGTGTGCTGAGTGATTTTCTTTACGACTAGATATCAGAGGCCAGGGTAATCTTGTGGGAGATTGGCTTAGTATTGATCATGTGTGTCTTCCTGGGCTCCAGGTTCTCATCCAGGCTTGATGCTCGCGCGCCCGGCTGGGGTCACACCCCGAGGCTGGACAGGGCTGACGAGGTGGTCATCTCCGCAGCGAGCACCCGGGGCCACCCGGATGGACCCCTCTTGTCCACAAATGAGCTGAACACCCCTGCCTGAGTCACCCCCGCCATCAGTTCTGGTCTTGCCCCAGGACGGTCCTAAATGAGCACCTGATATTTTGCCATATGTTTTAGATCCTTCATGTCATTACCTCCTCTCAAGAACCTTCAGGTAGACGTTATTAATCCCATTTTTCAGATAATAATAGCTGCAACCGTTTATTGACCTCCCCCTATGTCCTAGGTACTGGACTAATACCTTTCATTTATTCTCCAAATGTTTCCCTGTGACAGCTCCATCTACTGAAAAGCTCAGAGAGGTTTACATGGCTCGCCTAGAGTCACACAGGAAGTGGCAGACTCTGGCCCCAAGCCCTGATCTGCTCACTGCCAGCCCTGGGCACACACTGACTCAGTTTGAGGGTGATGGAAGAGGAGTCATTAAGATAAAGGATATTAAGCACATGATGAAATGGAACAGGTGTTCGGTAGGACTTCGGTGCCCCTTTGGGACTTCCTGAAGCGGGCAATGCTTAACCTGAAGGGCTGCGTGGCTCCCAGCAAGAGACAGTGTAGAGAGCATCACTCACTCAGGGTCAGGGGTTGTCTTCAAGAGCAGAGACATTGGGAATCTGGCTGGCTGGGTGGACACTGCTGGCCTGGCACCCGACACGCCTCTTCTTCTGCAAGGATGCTTATGGTCCAGGGGGAGGGATCTCTATGGAGTCAAGGAGGAGGAGAGAAGCTGGGAGAGGAGAGCAGCGAGCCACAGGACTCAGGATCTGCAGCTGTCTCTGGCCTCTGCGTCCCTTTCAGGAAGAAAGGAGGAATCCAGGGACCAGGGTTCTAGTCCTAACTGGGGGGCTGGGAGACTTTACCTGAGTCCCTGCTCTTCTCTGGGCCTCTGACTTTCCATCTGCAAAATGACATCTCTGATCTAAGTCATATAAAAAGACTCCCTGAGTTCCAGGTGATTAGGTCAGCATGTGCCCTTCTGCCTGGGGTGGTCGGGGCAGGGGTGGGGGGACAGGGAAGATGGTTGGTGCCAAATCCCCCCCTGCCACTCCTCCTTCCAAATGTTGGCTCATCAGTGTTAGAGTGACTTCTGATATCATTGGTGCCAACCCACTCATTTTACAGATAGGAAAACTGATGTCCAGAGGTGGGAGCCAAGATCACACAGTCAGGGGCAGGGCTGGGCATCCTGATTCCCCAGTCAAGCTCTTCCTGGGTCTGCCCCATCCAGGCTGCAGAGGCAACTTGACTGTAAGCCCACTTTGCTTGGGACTGAGGGACCACAGGCACAGGGCTAGGGGTGGGAGAGGAGCAGGGAGTGGGTCCCACCACAGGGGTCACAGCTCTGGCATTTGGCCAGCTTCTCCTATGATTATAACTATAAATAAGACAGCTGGGAGGACTCCTAGCACGTTAACAGGTTTAACAAGCAGTAATGTGTGACCCACACTACAAATGGATCTTTTAATAATGAATAAGCATTTATTTAACAAGCTGTAACAGTTTTACCACTCTCGGATCCTCAGAAGTCCAAAGCTCTGGCATCGACTCCATAGACTGGTTTCCCCTGCTCATATCTTTTGTCCCTTTTTTTTCTGATTGTCTTTCCCTTATTGATTAGTAAATGTTCTTTGTATATTAAGGCTATTAACCCTTAACCTGCTGTGTGCAAACAGTTTCTTCTAAGTCTATACATTTTTATTCCTTAGATTGTACAGAAATTTAAACATTTTATGTAGTAAAACACGTTTTCTGTTACCGTTGAGGCTTCTGAGTTTTGAGAATTGCTTATGATGGATCCTCTGTTGGGGAATTGCAGGGTAAGACCAAGACACAGGCCAGGGTGAAGGTGGGGAGTGCGGGGCGGAGTGGAGGTTGATGCTCAGCCAAATTCAAAGACAAGAGCCCTGGCCCTGGATTACAACCTTGAGTGAATCCCTGTCTCCCTTGGTCTTCAGATGTCCAGCTCATAAAATGAAAGTGCTGAAATAGACAAACTCTCCACTGCCTCTCACCACAAATGCCCCAAGATTCTATAAGAAGACCTTGTAGGGAAGATGCTGCTGAGCATTCTGGAAGGGGTCCCAGCCGTACTGTCTTCTATCTATGCATCTATCTCACCCACCGGATCACCAGCCCCGTTGAGAGCAGGAAATCTTTTTATTTGTATCTTTTTATTATGATGTCTTCAGCACCTTGCAGGAGGCTGCCTGCCCCACCCCTGGGAGAATTTCTCCCAACTGAGTTGTTGATCATACCCGGAAGTAGACCCTGGCTTCGTTTCATGCCTCTATCTAGTGAGTAAGAGAGTGAGCTACTTGAGTTTGGATACCGACTCTCGTTTGCTCTGTGACCTTAGGCAAGTGACTTCACCTCTCTGAGCATCTGTTTCCTCATCTGTAAAACTGAGACAGAGCTTTCCAGAGACGTCATTCAGTTAGCGTCAAAGATTGATCCAGGAGTAAGAAACACACAGTCCCTGCACATAGTAGGCATTCAAAAAATGTCAGACCTCTCCCATATCTCCATTGCTAACTACAGTGCTTCACATCTTGAGCTGCTAAGAAAGGTTAGATGAGCGTCTTAGTTTGGGTTCCTGTGGAAAAAGGTTCCCGAAGAAAAGGATTCAAGGTCAAGTAGTTGATTGGGGTAGGTCATCCCAGAAAGCAGGAGCAGGAGGGTGGGAAGTGACAGGGGAGAAGGGAAAGAGCCAATGAGGAGGTGATGACCAAGCCCTTTACCACTGTGGGCAACTGGAGCTTAACTCCATTAGGGAATTCCGGGAGCCAGCACGTGGACACCCCCACAAAGAGCGAGAGAGCTCCAAACTCCAGCTCCAAAGAGTCAGTAATTCGGAGCTACGCTGTGGACGTTACCCCCTAGCTTTTCCAGTCTGCCATCTGGGCAGCAAAGTAGGTCTGAAGGCCTGAAAAAAGGGGATTTCCCTGGTGGTCCAGTGGCTCAGACTCCTCCCTCTCAATGCAGGGGGCCTGTGTTTGATCCCTGTTCAGGGAACTAGGTCCCACATTCTACAACCAAGAGTTCGCAGGCCACAGACAAATATCTCGCATGCCCCAACTAAGACTTGGTGCAGCCAAATAAATAAATATTAAAATATGAACAAAGCACATATTAAAAAAAAAAAAAAGAGGTTCAGGTGTTGGCAGTTGAAAGTCAGGCAGGTGAGCACGGAATTGCTGGCAGCCAGGTGACAGTAGTGGGGTCCCAGTACTTCTTCTGGAAGGGCAGGTGACAATGTCTCAGGTGGGCTGGCCCCACAGGGGTTTAAGGAAAGGATGGGGTGGCTGAAGGCGGTTTAGCAGAACCTGGTTCTTCATCTCTCTCCACTCTGGGCGCTGCCTGAAATTGATAGCTGGTACCAAAGGGCAGAAGTGTCACCTCTCAATAAGATGAAATCTATGTCTCAGGTGGGTGGAGGCGACAGGAAGATTTATCAAGGCCCTGGCAAAATTAACATTTGGATGGGGACTCGGCAAGAGCAGCTTCCAGAAGGGGGTCTCTTTGCATTTATTTAGGCAGGTTTCTGCCAGCGGCTGGACAAAAGAGGGCTGCCAGGGTCAGCCTTCCAGCTGGCCTCCTCCTGGAGGGAGGCCTGGATGGACAGAAGCGGACACACAGGGCAAAAAAGAGACTGGAAAGAGAACCGTCCCCCTGGCTGGAGCAGGGAGGCCACCAGGAGCCCCGGGGCTGTGTCCCGGCCCTGCCACCTGGGTCTCAGTTTCCCCATCTGAAACATGAGGGCCTTGCACATGACACTTTCAGAACTGACAATCTTGAGACCGTGGAGCAGGCATGTGCTACCCCAGTAGTCTTGGGAGGCTGGTGTGCGTTCATCCACAGAAAGGATGGCTGCCATTGCTCAGGCATCCACTGTGTGCCGGCCACTGCTTTTCTAAATAGTTCTGCAATACACTCGCCTATTAAGGTAGGCTCTATTATTATCTCCATTTTGCCATTGAACTCAGAGAAGTATAGTATCACAGAGTGAGTCTGGGGCCAAGTAGAGATGTCAGCCCAGGTCCCCTGGTTCCTAGCCCAGGGCTCCTTCCACTGCAGTCACTGGTTCCAGTGAGTGGTTCCAGTGACTGGTTCCAGGGCCTCCTTCACTGGAATTTCTGTGTCCTGACTTTCCCCTGCCTGGGAAAGCCTGCTATTAAGAGTTCAGGATCTAGGACTTCCTGGTGGTTCAGTGGCTAGGACTTCATGCTCCCAATGCAGGGGGGCCGAGTTCGATCCCTAGTCAGGGAACTAGATGCCATAAGCCACAACTATAAGTCTGCATGCTGCTGCTAAAGATCCCACATGCCGTGACTAAAGATCCTGCATGCTGCAAAGAAGAGTGAAGATCTCGCATGCTGCACCTAAATGCTGGCACAGCCAAATAAATATAATTTTTTAAAAGCTCAGGTTCTAGATTCAGACAAACTTGGGTTTGAATCTCGGCTCAACCAAGTCCTTACTGGGAGGCCTCGCACAAAGTGCTTCACAGGAGCCTCCTTTTTTTTTTTGTCTGTGAAATGAGCAGGCGATAGCATGGCTTATCCGTTGTTGTTCAGTCACTCAGTTGTGTCCGACTGTTTGCACCCCCATGGACTGCAACACAACAGGCATCCCTGTCCTTCACTATCTCCCGGATCTTGCTCAAACTCAGGTCCATTGAGTCGGTGATGCCATCCAATCATCTGGTCCTCTGTCATCCCCTTCTCCTCCTGTCTTCAATCTTTCCCAGCATCAGGGTCTTCGAATAAGGTGGCCAGAGTATTGGAGCTTCAGCTTCAGCATCAGTCCTTCTAATGAATATTCAGGATTGATTTCCTTTAGGATGGACTGGTTTTATCTCCTTGCAGTCCAAGGGACTCTCAAGAGTCCTCTTATGGCTTATGGGGCTGGCTTATAGAGGAGATGAAGTGACTTATGCAAAGGACCTCATCCCAGGGTCTCTAGGAATAGGATCCAGTGCAGGTCAGGATCTTAAGTACCTCTGTGCTTAGGAGGTGAGGCCCGCCCTACAGCTTAGCCCTTGTACGAGACGAGGGACCTCAGCAGGATATTAGCTTTGAGGTCTGAGCCCATGCATGGAGGAAGGGCAGGTATTGGGCACATGGACCCCTGCCCCACCTCAGACACTAGCATCAAATACACCCTCTGAAAACCCAGCCTTCTGCCTTGGAAATGCCAGCCCGCAACCCCGGGAGAGAATAAAATGAAGCTTTCATGGGAGTGACATAATCCTTAAGTTTAAAGTAGGTATGGACTAGGCCTCCATTTCCCCATCTGCAAAATGGGCATAGGTAGTGCCACCCCGACTGGGGCTTTAATGATGTGTAACTGGCTTCCTGGTGGCTCCAGTGGTAAAGAACCTGCCTGCCAATGCAGGAGATGTAAGAGACGCAGATTCGATCCCTGGGTGGGGAAGAACCCGTGGATCTCTCTTGCCTGGAGAATCCCATGGACAGAGGAATCTGGTGGGCTACAGTCCATGGGGTCGCAAAGAGTTGGACAGGACTGAGTTGGACAAAGAGTTAGCACAGACACATGAGCTTTTAAACTTGGGACTCCAGACATGTGACAAACGTAAAAAATTCATTGTGGGTGCCATCCAGACTCTGAACAGATTATTGAATGCCTCCGTGCCTCAGTTTACTCATCTGTACGATGGAATATACTTAGCACGTTGGGGTGTTGTTGAGATTAGAGGTGCGCTGTCATAGAGCACTTTGAACAGCTCCTGGTACCTAGGAAACGCTGTGTAAGAGATGCTTGTTGCTGTCGTCATCTTCATCATCACCTAAGATGAGGGGTGCAAGGGTCCAGAGAGGGACAGAGGCTTGCTCAAGGCCACACAGCAGTCAGGATATACCAGGGGTCTGGACTCTGAGGTTACAGCCATGCGTACTGAGCCCAGGCCCAGCCCAGCTCCCCAGCATCCCTCCCCTAGCTGGGGCTGCCCCACCCCCACCCACCCCCTCCCTTGCCCAGGAGTGAGAGGAGGCCCAAATCCAATTAGCCTGGGAGCCTCCTGCCGAGCGTCGCCCCTTTAATATAGCTGGAAAGGCTGCAGAGATAAATGGGAAATTAGAATTCTGCTGGGGTCTGTGAGACCCGCGGCCTGCCCTGAGCTGGGGCTGCAGCATGTCTCCTAGGGACCAAGGGGCTGCCTGAGCCTTCACGGAGGGGCTGCCCCTGAGAGGTGCTGCTGAGGGCCCGGTTTGGCATCTCAGCTGGCCTGCCAGCATCTCCCGCCTCTGCCTTCCCATGGACCACCCTCCTTCCCCAATGCCATTACCCCACTCCCTTCCCATCCCCCAGGCCTAGAAATCACCACTCCCCTCCTGATTACCCCTCCCCTTCTCCTATTCAGCCCCCTCCCTACTCAGGACCTAAGGGCAGTGTCTGAGGGGGAGCTGCGGAGGGCATCAGGGCATCGGGCCAGGGTCTGCCCCTCAGTTCCTGAGGTGCCCTTCCCCTTCTCCCACTTCCTCAGCCCTAACCAAGCCAATCCTTCCCTCCTTTCTGTGATGTGGACCCCTGGAGGGAGGAGCTGGGGCCTGGACCTCCGTTGACTCTGGGGCTGAGGCTTCTGCTGGGCTGGGGACTCAGCCACTTGTGGGGCTAGGGTCAGGCCTGCAGGGAGTGGGAATGGCTCTAGCCACCTTCAAGAATGGGTGGTCTGCAGCAGGGGCTCCCCTGAGGGTCCCACAAATGGGAGACCCGCAGCCTCCCTCTCTAGAGGAGTGTGGGTTGTCACAAGAAGTCCCTGGTCATCACCACTGTCTCCCCACGGGCTTCTACAGCTCCCAGCCCCATGCAGGCCTCAGTTTCCCCTTCTGTCCAGTGAGAAGGGTTGATATCCCATGGAGACCTAGGATCGGCCACTGGAGGCCCAGATCCCGGGCAGCAAGTGGCCCCCCACCATCAACCCAGCTCCGCCCCTGCCTCCCCCACTCCCTCCCCCTAGGGACACATTTGCTGCTGGGAAAGTTAATCCATTACAGTTTAAAGGCTCCGTTCCTCGCTGGCAGTAAATTACCTACTTTGCATTTTGCAGCAACAACTTAACGGTATTAATTTATTGTGCTCTGTCTTTAACAAACATCATTATCATATTGCCAGCCAGGATTATGTAAATGGGAGGGACAAGGGAGAAAGAGGCCGATTCTTGTCCCCAAAGTCACCTTGATTTATTAACTCTGGGGCCGGCAATTGGCCAGACCCGGGAGGCCCAGGTGAGCAGGGAGGCTAGGACCACCAGGAAAGTCTGGGAAGAGAGTCTCGGGGGCACTGGGGGGCACCCAGGGGAGGTCCCCCTGCGAGGGAGAGACTGGCTGGGGTTAGAGGGATTTGCTTGCCATGTGACTCTGGACAAGTCTACTCCCTCCCTGGGCCTTGGTTTCCCCATCTGTAAGATGGGGCTTGGATTAAGAGGGGGCGGGAGTTGATACTACGTGAACTTGAGATCCAACAACACATTCTGAATGACCCTAAAGACGGTGTGTGTGTGTATGTGTGTGCGTGTTTGGCGGGGGAGGATGGGCTGGATGGGGAAATGTCAGGGACCACGTGATCCTGGACTGGGGTCCTCCCCCTGCTGGGTTTCCTGGCTCCTCACCAGGCCAGAGATGGATGGATACCTGGTGGAAGGGGAGATGGGTGAGCTGAGGAAAGAGGGATGTGAAGGAGACGCAGCTGGGAAGGGGGAGCCAGGACACACCAGCTCAGCCGCGGGGCAGCAGCATCGAGCTTTTGGCTTGCCCTCGGGCCTGGGGGCCGGGCTGGTCTGTACCATGGGGGCCCTGAAGGGTTATGTACCGGGTCTCAGCCCTCCTGCCCAGACACCTGGAGTCCCTCCTGAGTTTCCTGGGCTCTGAGCTCCCATGGGATGCTCCAGGTCAGCCTGTCTTGGGAGCTGGCGGCAGCTGGGGTCTCACTCTGCTTGCCTCACCTCCCACCTGGGGTGAGGGCCGCCTGATTACACAGCTGGCTCTCCCCAGCCGCCCGCCACCCATTCCCCACCACCTGCAGCCGAGATCTGCCAGGAACACACTAGGGCTGCTTCTAAGCACCCATGGGCTCCAGCCCAGGGTTCTGCCCCAGCCACCATGGCCCTGCCCTGGACCCTACAGAGGCGCCAAGGTTGGGGCTGAGAGGGGCCAGCAGGAAGAAGGCCTCAGCCCGCCCGCTGGGTGCAGGGGTAGGTGGAGAAACAGCAGGGAGGGGGCGCCCTCCCGTGAGCTGGGGTCACAAGTCACCCCATCTTCTCTGTCTCTTCCTTGTTTCCACCTCTGTGACCCCCAGGGGTGTGGGGTCCCTGCCCGCCCCACTCCCATGTCTGTCGCTTGGTCTCTCTCAACAGGGCTTTCAGAGATGGGGGCTGGAGTGGGGAGGGAACCGGGAGCCGAGGGAGAGGGAGGCAGGAGAGGGAGGAGGCAATTCAATTTCCAGAGTTGGTCCTGTCAATTCAGGTCGTGGCGTGATAAGAAAGTCATTTCTGTGATGGGTTTCTAATCCACGCCCTCCTGCCTCTGCATCCCAGCATCCCGAGGCTCCCTCCCCCCTCTGCCAGAGCCAGAGGCTGGAAGGGACCCCTATTGCCCGACAGAGAGGGGCTGTACTTGCTGCAAACAAACCAGGCTGAGGAGCGTCCGCATGGCTGGGTTGAACGCCTGGGGTGCCCTTGCGGGCAAAAGAAGCAAACCCAGAAGGCTCCGTGATTCCCAGCTACCTGGGATGAGCAATCCCTCGGCTCCCTGTGATTCACAAGGGTGTACACAGTTGTGACATAATTGCCTCTCAACATCAGCCCTTTAGTTAAGGAGGGATCATGCCCATTCTGCAAATGGGGAGACTGAGGCTTGGAGAGATTTGATGATCTCAACAGTGAGATGGGTAGAGAGAAGTGCAAGTTGAAGTGTGCAGGGTAGGAGTTGAGCTGCTAAGGGGGTGGGGGACATGGGGGAAAGAGAGGGAACAGGGTGGGCAGGGAGTGGGAGCCTGCCCCTCCAGGCAAGGAGAAGAGCCCCTCCCTCACCCTAAGCCCCCTTCCAACTCACCTGGACCTGGGCTGGCTAGATAGATGGGGGAGTGAGGGATGTGCCAGGGACATGCTTTCTGCAGCCAGCAGGTGCCAACCTCAGACCTTAAAAGGAGCAGCCCAATGGCGCCCAGCCAGCCCCAGGGCAGCTCAGGGCCACGCGAGTGGCCTCAGGATGGAGTCACTGCTGGCTGGGCCGGTAGCCCGCAGGCTGGAGAACAGGGAGAGATCGGAACAGGGAGGAAGAGGGGAGGGCTCCCGGGAGTGTGGTGGGGAAGCCCCTGCAGCTGGCAGCAGGAGCCCTGGGCAGGGCGGGCCCCGCCACACCCCTAACCCCTTCCTGAGACACGAGTCCTGACACCAGAACATCTCTCACCTCTCCCAGGGCCCTGCTTGGGGACCCAGTCTCTCTCTGGTTTCCTTTACAGACCCCTGCAAACTTCCTGGGGACCAGGGACAGGGACTTCAGCTAGATTAGGGCTGGGCGGTTGAGCTGGGTCTTTCTCTTCCTTCCCCGACCAGGAGAGAGTCAGGGAGGTGTGGGGCTGGGCCAGACCTTTCTTGTTGCTTGATTCCTAGTGGCCCCGGGGGAGTGGAGGTAGACGGAGTGCCGCTGGGTGGTCCTTAGTCTGCTCACTCCCCACTCCTGGCCCCCTTGATCCGCCCCACTCAGGGGTTTAAAGGGAGGAGAAGGGGCAGGGTGCACCTCCTGTTTGCTCCCCCCAGGAGGTTTGCTGGAGAACTGGAGAGGGATAGGGAGCAAGGAAGGATCTTTAATCCTGTTTGTCTTCCTCTGCCTGCCCCCCTCCCCTGGCTGACTCCAGAAGGGCTGGGGAGAGGGAGGAGGAGGCGGGGCGATGAAGCTGGGCAGCATCCCTCATCCTCTCTGACCTGGCCCTGGCTGGCCCCGAGTTTGATCGGGGTGGGGGATGGGGTGTAGGAACCAGGCTGGGCCCAGCAGGCCGGGGGCGGGCGGCTCCCCAGAACAGCCGGGGCTGCGCAGGGCCGGGGGTGGTGGCGGTGAGTGGGACTCGCTTTTGCAGGCAAGCTAATGTCATTTGGCTGCTGCAGCCTGCAGACCGGGGCCTGCATGCTAAGCGGCCGGAGGCAGCAGAGGGACTCAGGACAGGCCGGGGAGAGGGGACCGGCCACCAGGCACGCCCAGGGGGATCCGGAGGGCAGTGCTATCTCAGATGAGGCGCCACGCTGGGCAGTGGCCGAGGGGCAGTGAGCAGCACCATGTGTCCTACGCTGTCAGAGGGTCCTCACTACTGGGGGGACCTGAGTGAAGATGGGGGGGCACCCGGGTCATCCGGCTCCTCTCTCAGTTCCGTCCTCCCCCCACCTAGCCCTCCTCCTGGTGGTCCCAGGCGTGGAGTTCGTCGGATCTGTGAGTGCACACCACCCGGGTAGCAGACATCTGGAGAGCGAGCTGGTCCTGCTTGCCAGGAAACTGATTGGAGGGAGGACCTGCGGGCAGACGTGAGGGGAAAAAAAGGGAGGGGGGTGCTGGGGAAGCCCGCAAGCGAGGAGGAGTGGGGAGAGGAAGACTGGGGTGGGCGAGAAGCCTTGAACTCAGCACCCTGCTCAGTCACCCCGCGGCTCTGCTCCTCCAGCGGCTTGTTTGGAGGGAGGGCCAGTGAGTCCAGAAAGAACTCTGGCAGCTAAAATATGATGAGAACTCTGGTGAAACGCTCTGCATTGGTCTTTAGCTCAGATGGAGAGGGATGGAAATGCCAGGGGTGTGGGGGCCTGGGTTGGTCCTAGGCTGGGAGGCAGGGTCTCCTGACTGCAACCCACACTCTGGAGCCTGGTCACCACCCCTTAGGCTACCAGTACCTTCAGGCCCCTGAGAGGATCCAGGAGGCACACAGGTAGCCCCAGTCTTTGGGCAGAGATCTGTGGTGTGCTGACTGCATCTCGGCAAGAGACAGAGAGCTGTGGATGAACACCCTGATGCTCACCATCTGAGAGTCCGGGGGCCCTTCCAGGAGTGCTCTGAGACTCAGTGTCTCCCTGTGGGCCCGAGGGGCTGCTGATGAAGCAAGACATGCATGTCCAGCGTCTGGCTCCCGTGTCCAGGGTAAAGCAAGCCTTGTTATCACTTTCTGGCATCACAACCAGCATCTGGGAGGCGCCCCTCACAGTACTCAGAGCACCACAATGCCCCACCATGGGAGTCGGATGGGCCATAAGAAAATGGCTCTGGGGCTCCCTGGTGGCTCAGTGGTAAAGAATCTTCCTGCCAGTGCAGGAGACACAGGTTTGATTCCTGGTCTGGGAAGATCCCACATGCCACGAAGCAGCTAACCCTGTGAGCCACAGCTATTGAGCCTGTACTCTAGTGCCCGGGAGCTCCACAACAAGAGAAGCTACTGCAATGAGAAGCCTGTGCACTGCACCTAGAGAGCAGCCCTCACAGCAACGAAGATCCAGAACAGCCCAAAATAATACAATAATTTTTTTTTTTTAAAGAAAGAAAACGGCTTTGGCCTCCCTTGCTCTGTGGCTGTGGGCAAATATCTTTACCCCCATGAACCCCAGATTCTCTATTTGTAAAGAGGGAAAAGATTACTTACCTCACAGAAACGTGCTTAGTCGCTTAGTCGTGTCTGACTCTTTGCGACCCCAAGGACTGTAGCCCTCCAGGCTCTTCTGTCTATAGGATTCTCCGAGCAAGAATACTGGAGTGGGTTGCTATGCTCTCCAGGGGATCTTCCCAACCCAGGGATCGAAACCAGGTCTCTTGAATTGCAGGTGGATTCTTTACCATCTGAGCCACCAGGGAAGCCTGAAATGTTGCAAGGAGCTAAATAAAACTATAAAGATAAACATGAATAAGGGACAAGTATAAACAGAGACAGTGTCTGGTATGCCACAGGTGCTTGAAATGTCTGTTCTTTCCTGTAGAAGTTCCGTGTCCAACACTAACCCTCACGGGGTACATGGAGGTCCAGATGGGGGTAAAGGCTCACTCAGAACCCAGGGCTGGAACAAAGGTCTCTGACACCTGTGGGAAGAACACAAGAGACTGAATCTCTGGACTTCAGATCTGCAGCTGTAAGAAGAGAGCGTTGGATTGATCTCTGGTTTCCAGCTTGTCTCTGGGCTCTTAGGGGCCACAGTTGGGGTCGATGTCAAGTTCATAGGTCTCCAGGCTCATCGTTCCTAATTCACCCAGACCACTTCCCTTTCACTCCCTGCGGGTTAACAGAAGACTGTTTGAAAGAGTTGTAAGGGCTGCTAAGCCCCAAATGTGTAAAAGCCTCTGACTTGTTCATCTTCAAAGGTCCTGGCAGCTTGGGCCCTCTGGGACGGACATCCCTTGCGACACCCCTGCCCAGCAAACCCTCCCTATTCCTGCCTGGCTCCAGGTTGGCTCACCTGCGGGGCAGGAGATGAGTGATCCCACCCCAGCCCCAGCCGGATGGAGCCTGGGGCCTTGGACGCTGGCTCCGCTGGCAGTTTAAAGTCCCCCTGGTTGTCTAATTTAATCACAGCTGTGTGCACGGCGACTCTATAAATAATTTTTAGTGCGACATAACCATTATTTCACTAATTGCTTCACACACACCCCTGGCCTGTGAGATAAATTAAAGTTTGCTGAGTCAGCACCTCTGGCCAATGCCGCTTTGGGGCTTGGGTAGCTCAGCCCAATAATGGCTGTTCCCGTATCAGCTTTAGCTCACACCCTAAGGTGCAGCTCTCATGAAGGGGACAAGGGTGGAAGGAGAGACGAGGAAGGAGGAGAAAAAGGCTAGTAAGGGTTGCCATGTACAGTTGTACAGGTTGTAACCTGTACAAGGATACTTGGCCAAGGAAGCTAGTGGGGGCTAAAATTCAGCCCATGAGATGCTTTATCCATCTGTGTGCCATCATATGGAATTTTGTGGATTCAAGAGAAAGAGGAATTTTCTGTAATCTATGTAAAAGCACTTGCTTAGACTAGTAGACTCCAATTATACCCACCCAGCAAGTTGTCAGAGCCGCCCCTGTCAGAGGGGAAGCAAAGTAACACATGACCTAAGGACACCTCTCACCTTATCAGCGGAGTAGAGACCTGGGTTCAAGGTCCAATGCTGAGTGACCTTGGGCAAGTCACATTCCCTCTTCTGGGTTATAATGTTTCCACAGTTTACCAAGCACTAATCACATCTAAGGCTGGGCTTCAGACCAAGTCACTGGCTCCAGAACCTCCGTGCTCTTTCCCACTGCCTGCATATGCCCAAATTAGTGGGTATGTCCTGGTTAAGCACGTCTGGTTACCATCAAGTTAAATAGTTCTTTTCTGCAGGACTTTTCAGGGACCTGGAGTACGATACAGAGCAGGGTGACTCAGAGAGGCTGAGAGATGTGCAGCTTTTCCTGAAGGCCTCTGGCCATGGAACCCTTTATTTGAGGACTCCTGTTGATGCTGAGATCCTGGTGCAAATCTCTGGGCTTGTTAGCAAGTGAATTTCAACCCCGAGGGCAGAGAAGACTTCCATTCCTGCTCACTGCCCGAGGCAGGCACACAAAGCCATGACTCTGGACTCAGAGGGCTCCCCCATCTGTCATCCCTGAACAGACCCGGGTCTTCCCTGGGATTGGTGCAGCCTCAGAAAAGATCTCTGTGTCCTCTGCCACGAGGGTCCAAGTTCCTCTAGGGTGGAAGTCCTGTCTGCTTCTTTATCTTTTGGGCTTAGCTCAGGGACTCTCCGTTGAGCAGATGAATACCTAAGCAGCTGAGCCGAAAAGAGACGCAGGCTGAGATACCTGGCTTCGTGTCCGGCCCGAAGTCTCACCGGCTGTGAGACCTTTGAGCAGATTGTTTCCCTGAGTCTATCGCCACGTGAGCTCCTGTGCCCCCCGTTTGTCAAATGAGGATCAAACTCTCAGTCCCACTCCTCGTGAAGGGCGGAAGTGAGGCTCCAGGAGGTGAAAGAATGCTTTAGAAAGTGTGGACCTCTGGACACAAGCGGGGGATTATTCCTCGTTTCTCCTCCTCCTTGCCCAGCACGGGGCTGAGGCTGTGGTCATGTATTCACGGGCTCTGCTGTGACATTATTTGCATCCAGCACTCCTCACCACATTAGGAAGGTTCCAGCCTTGTTTTCTGATGAGAACACAGATGTTCAGTAGATTTGAACCCAGATCTGCCTAACTCCAGAACTTGCTTTTTCTCTCCACCAAGGTCTTGTTTCCTCTGGTGCCCGGCTCCCATCATTCAAACCCCCAGTTGTGGGCTGGATGATAAAGTGGATGGTTCAGGAAGGTGAGCAGTGAGGGATGAGGGTCCACCGTCCGGTCATTTGCTACATGTTAACAGTGACAGTGGTTTGTTGAGTGTCAGTCATGCACCTGGCATGGAGCTGGCTGCTCTAGATCCATCCCTTTCCCCGCTGACTCCTCAACCATCCCTCCCCATCTTCAAGATGCGGAGACAGAGGTGTAGAACGTTTATGTGACCTGTTCAGCCGCGTGCAATTAAGGAGCAAGAGACTGAAGGAGGGCTGATTCCAGAAGTTTGTCCTTTCCTGGGATTCTCAAGTTGCTACCAAACCCCTGGTTCCGAATAGCCAGCTGCTGTCTGGGAGACGTGACCCTCCAACAACTTGACTCCAGGGTCTGACACACCAGGGCGCCCCCCTTGAAGAAGCTGCCTTAGGGTCTCTTCCTACCCATCCAACCTCGAGCCTGCCTCCCCAGCTCCATGGGCCCAGTCCGGTTGCCTGGTATGGATTTCCTTTTTCTCGTCGGTGCCGGGTCTTGCTTGCGACACGTGGGATCTAATTCCCTGACCAGGGACTGAAACTGGGCCCCTTGAATTAGGAGTGTGGAGTCTTAGCCAATGGACCACCAGGGGCGCCTGATGCGTCTTTATTGCCCAGGAAACATGGAGGAACTGATCACTTTTTCAAAGTTCCTGTTTAACATCCGGGTGGGTGGGGCCAGAGGAGGAGTCAGGGAGGTAGGGCGTGAAGTAGCTGCTGACATTCACCACTGGTGCCAAGTGGCTGATGCCCGCGCCTCTCTCCCATGCCTTCCTCGGGAAGGCAGCCTGGGCCATCTCTCATCTCCCCAGTCTGCATCCTTCCTTCCACTGTGAGTCCATCACCGCCGGTCACAGCCATGCCCCTGAGAGCAGTGTTCAAGGTCCCTCAGCTCTGCCTCCAGCATCCCTGTCTCTCTAGCCTCATCCCTTGCTTGTTTTATTTATTTAAAAATACATAGGCATTGATCCCTTATGTGCCTGGCAGTGCTCTAAGTCCTGGAGATACAGCAGTAGAACAGATGAAACCCCTGCCCTCCTGGACGGACCTGACAGTCAGAAAGTTATTAATAAATAAATATGTAGTGTCAGACAGAGAGGGGCTTTCAAGAAAACCAAAATCAAAACAAACCAGACTCCTCCGAGGGAGCTACAGACAGAATTCAGGGGGTCAGGGAAATCAAAAGGGGGAAATTTACATTTTTATTTCACTCCTTTCATGAAATATAGCATTTCTCCTCGATTATAAATGTGAGCAACACATCGTGTGGTACTGGCAATGCTGTGACTTTGTCACCAGCAGAAATCAGATATTTCCTATCACATTACAGCGGTTGCAGACATTGTAAAGTATCATTGACACTCATCAGCACTTCAAAATTGTGGGAGTTAATAGAGGTGTCGCTAGATCTTGTTATCCAGTGTGTTAATGGAGAAGCACCTATAGGGCTGTATCACGCATTTGTTTTGTAAATATTTTGAAAACTCTATTTCAGAACGCTAAGTCGCTTCAGTTGTGTTTGACTCTGTGACCCTATGGACTGTAGCCCGCCAGGCCCCTCTGTCCATGGGATTCTCCAGGCAAGAACACTGAGAGTGGGCTGCCGTGCCCTCCTCCAGGGCGTCTCTCCAACTGAGGGGTGAACCTGCATCTCTTCTGTCTCCTGCATTTGCAGGCTGGTTCTTTACCACTCAGTTCAGTTCAGTTCAGTTCAGTCGCTCAGTCGTGTCCGACTCTTTGTGACCCCATGAATCGAAGCACGCCAGGCCTCCCTGTCCATCACCAACTCCCGGAGTTCACTCAGACTCACATCCATCGAGTCAGTGATACCATCCAGCCATCTCATCCTCTGTCGTCCCCTTTTCCTCCTGCCCCCAATATCTCCCAGCATCAGAGTCTTTTCCAGTGAGTCAACTCTTCGCATGAGGTGGCCAAAGTACTGGAGTTTCAGCTTTAGCATCATTCCTTCCAAAGAAATCCCAGGGCTGATCTCCTTCAGAATGGACTGCTTGGATCTCCTTGCAGACTCTCAAGAGTCTTTTCCAACACCACAGTTCAAAAGCATCAATTCTTCGGTGCTCAGCCTTCTTCACAGTCCAACTCTCACATCCATACATGACCACAGGAAAACCATAGCCTTGACTAGATGGACCTTAGTCGGCAAAGTAATGTCTCTGATTTTGAATATGCTATCTAGGTTGGTCATAACTTTCCTTCCAAGGAGTAAGCTTCTTTTAATTTCATGGCTGTAGTCACCATCTGCAGTGATTTTTGAGCCCCCCAAAATAAAGTCTGACACTGTTTCCACTGTTTCCTCATCTACTTCCCATGAAGTGATGGGACCAGATGCCATGATCTTCGTTTTCTGAAAGTTGAGCTTTAAGCCAAATTTTTCACTCTCCACTTTCACTTTCATCAAGAGGCTTTTAGTTCCTCTTCACTTTCTGCCATAGTGCCTCCCTATTTCAGCATAATTGGTTTCTTTTGTAATTCTGTGTGTCTTCTATGTATTTAAAAAGGCTATTCTGGGAAGGAGTCCATAGGCTTCCCCAGAGGCCCAGGGGTCTGTGGCCCCAGATGGGTGAAGTCCTGGAGTGGAGGGTGATGGAGAGGAAAGTGCCTCCTCCCTGTTCATTTTTCCCAACTCTGGTATCATTGAGGGCTGAACCCCTGTCAAACTCGACAGAGAAAAAGAAAACCTTTATGGACTCAAGCCGTTGTCGTTAGAGCTCTGTTATTAGCAGTCAAATAAGAGGCCACAACCCAACTACCTATTAAATGTCTCCATCTGAAGAACACAGGCCAATGGGTCTGATGCTGGGTCTCCATGTTTCTCGCAAGGAGCTCCTAGTCAGGGAACTCAGACACCCGGGGGAAAAGGGAACTCACAGTACAAGAGCTACCTCACCCATCCAACTATCCATCCACCCATCCACCCAATTATCCATCAGTCTATCCCTCTATCCATCCAGTCATCCATCAGTCCATCCATCTATCCACCCACCCATCCATCCACCAGTCATCCATCCATGCATGCAATACTCAACCCTCCATCCATCCATCCCTCTCTTTGCATGTCCAGCTATCTGACAAACTTTTATCAAGCAGCTCTGTATTCTGGGCCTTGTGCTAGACACAGGAGCTAGAGATGGGACTGATATATTTTGTGTGATGCCCATTTGCCTCTATATGAGTAGGACCTCTCTGGAAGGAAACATCAGAAGAAAACCATGGCTGTCCTCATAGAGGGAGACACGGCAGCTGGAGACACGGGTACTCATTCCTTTTGCACTTTGAATTTTGCATCGTATGTACCTATTCACTATCTAAACAGTTTTAATTAAAAATATATGTTTGTCTCATCTAAATTGTCAGAATGTGCCTTGCTCCTGAAAGGATTTGAGGCAGCTTACAAGAATACACAGAGATGAACAGATGCACCTCCGCTGTCAGGGAGTTGACAGTTTCATGGGGAAGAGAAATGCATAAACAATTTCAAAACAGTGTCACTCAAAGAGTAGAGGGGCATGGGGCTACACTCAGCCCCGGCTCCTGAGCAATGACCTGGCACAAGAGTCACCTTGGTCTTGCCCAGGCTGGGCCTGAGAACCGAGATGCCCACCTCTGGGTTATATGGCCGGGATTCCTCCTGCCCCCACTCCACCAAGTTCAGGCACTTCTCTGAGCTGACTTCTAAGTCACGGAGCCAAACTCATGTCCATATCCCAGGTTGGGTGGCTGAAAAAGCAGCCCGTGGAGCGGTGGGGCAGGGATCCTCCCTGCTGGCCTGTTACTTGTGTGTTTATTCCACACGAGGCCCCTGGGCTGGGGGGTGAACACACAGAACAGGAGGGAATTATCTCCCAGGCCCTGATGTTCGGCATGGCCAGGACCCCTCCCACAGCCCCCAATTGGGAAGACGGGGCTGGGGGCTGACGGAGGACAGGAGCCAGGATTGCGTGGCTCGCTGGAACAGGGGAGAGAGAGGAAGAAAGAGAGGCAGAGAGGACCAACCTGGCTGTTTGGAGGATTCGGGTCTTTTCAGAACAACCCTTTGAAATCGAGCAAGAATAACTTTAAACAATAAGATGCTTCTCTCTCCCCCTCGGCTGTTGCCCAGGCAACGCCAGAGTGCTCAACAACTGTTTAGTTTTTTAAGAAACCAAATCTCCCTCCCTTTGGTCAGCTACCGCCAGGAAGATGAAGAGGCGGTGAAGGCGGCCCTCGTGGCCCATTGTGTGGGGACCCGGGTCAGCTGCCTGCAGCAGTGACATTTAAATCTAACGCCACGTATTACAGATGAACCCGGAGCCCCACTCCTCAAGCTCCTGCCCAGACTCCTTTCCCCTGTGTGTGGCTCTGGCAGTTTGGAGGCGGGGTCATAGAAGAGAGGCTGACTTTCTCCTGTAAGGCAATTCGTGGCTTGAGTGGGTTTCAGGAGGCCACCCCAACCCTCTGCATCACTTGTCCCAGGAGAATCCTCATCAGGCCAGGGGACAGTGCATCCATGGGGTTTTAACCTCGAGTGTTTAACCTGGGCATGCATGCTCGGGCCTCAGTCGTGCCCAACTCTTTGTGTCCTCCTGGACTGTAGCCTGCCAGGTTCCTCTGTCTGTGGAATTTTTGAGGCAAGCCTACTGGAGTGGGTTGCCATTTCCTTCCCCAGGGGATCTTCCTGATCCAGGGATCAAGCCCGCATCTCCTGTGTCTCCTGCAATGGCAGGCGGATTCTTTACCACTTAGCTACCTGGGGAGCCTGTTTAACCTCGGATGCTCTCCAAAAATCTCCACCTTTGAGCAGAGAACACCAGCAGCTCGCCTCTTTCACAATTTCCTGCTTGAAGGCAGTTGGATGCCATCATCTCCATGGGGGTCTCCAACGACCCAGGGAGGGAGGTGTTTTCGTGTCAGTCCAGGTGCAGGGAGCTCTCGGAGAAGGCTAAGGGGTGTCGGGCACTTTCAAGCATAAATCCTTACGACCGTACAAGGAGGTAGGTGCTACCAGGAGCCCATTTTGCCCAAAGTGGAAGCTGGGGCTGCGGGGATGGACGTGACAGCCAGTGGGTGTGGTGGGATTTGAACCCACGCAGGCGGGCAACAGCATCTTCACTCCTGTGTCTCAGCCCGGACCACCTTGGCAGGGCTCTGCATCACAGGCAGGGCCACATCTTTCCTGGCTCCTGGGACTTGGCCAGTGTGCCTTTCTGGAGGAGACTGACGCTTGGCTTTGCCTCCACAGAAGGGAAGTGATGGATGTTGGCCACATGAAGTTCTGAGTCCAGCATCCTCAAACTAGTCAAAACAAAGATTTAAAGCCTCACTTTGCTCATCTGTAAAATGGCTGCGCAGTTGTAGAAATAATAATAGTAGCTGCCCCTTAGAACTTACTATGTATTCAGCAGGATTTGAAGTATATCTATGACTTCACTTAATCATCACGGTAACTCCAGACGCAGGTAGTATTATGATCTTCATTTTCACATGAAGGAATGGAGACACAGGGAGGCACAGTCACTGACCCAAAGGCATATAAACCTGGGGCGGGGTGGGGGGGGGGACGGGGGGCGGGACACTCCTGGCACATAGTAAGTTCAAAGCAGAGGCTGGCTTTCATTTCCCAGGAAGATAAACAGAAAGGCTTCTGTCTCTGGGGTAACAAAACATGGGAGAAAGTTAAATTTAGAAAAGCTAAACCAGGTTAGCACAAGCCCCTTCTCCAGCTCAGCTGCAAAATCAGGATGGGAAATTGGCTTCAGCCACAACAAAAACCTAGCCGGGGAAGCCTGACACCGCTGAGAAAGACCGCGTAGGGGAGGCAGCTCGCGGCTCGGAGGCGGGAGCGCCGGGACCGCTCCTCCCAGCCTGGGACAGCGGGCCCTGCCCCGGACCGGAGTCCCTGAGGGCCCGCGCCGAGTCCCGAGTCCCGGACAGTGACAAGGACACAGGCCGATGACAACCGCCAGGGCATCACATCCCCCGGCCGACAGGTCTCGCCACACCCAGCTCAGGCCCTTCCACCTAGGAAACCGGAGTACGTTCATCCGCCGCTTCCCATCTCCACCCGGAGAAGGACCCCCCCTCGGCCCGCCCCCGTCGTTTAGCGCCGCTAAATGGCCAGCCAGGGGGTGCGGCGACAGAGGGGGTAATGAACTCCCATTGGCTTCTTTCACGAGATCGCTGCCTTAATTTACGAGGCCTGAGTGAGCCTCATTTCCCCAGTGCGCATTGAGTAATTAACTATTAATAAAAGCATTACTGAGTTAACCATGGGGGCATGTTTAATTCATGGGGCAGCCCTGGAACAGGACGGAGGCTTTGGCTCAGTGGGGGATTCCTCCCAGAGCAAAACATGGCCAGCGGGATGCGACTGCCCCCAGGCCCTTGGTCCCCCTGCGGCCGGCAATTCTTCTCACGCTAACCAGAAGGGCGGAATCCCAGGAGGCGGGTGAGACTCCCGGCATCCTAGTAGAGGGCTGCAGAGCAGAGAAGTGGAAAAGAGGGCCCTGGGAGGTGTCAGACCTGCTGTGAGGGCTCCTGGCTATGCTTGGGTGCGAGGGAGGTGAGTGACCTTGGGCGAATCACCTGGCTCCTGGAGCCTGTTTCTCCTCTGCAAAATGGGGCGACCGACTGGTACCACTGACCTCCCAGGGACGGACTGCAAAGGCAAAAGAGAGGAAAGGACGTGGTAAATGACCAGATGCCCTTCGCTTGGGTGGGGTTATCGTCAGAACTTCCCCCAGCCACCCACCTGGAGGTAAAGTGTTGGTGGCGTGGAGAAGAGATACCTACCTGTTCGAGTACAACCTGAGTAATTCCTCTCAAGACACCTCCTTGGAACCTGGAAGCTTTCCAAAGGAGAAGACTCCCCTCCCCCACCTTACCTGTGTGCACTTGTGACCTGCCACGGTGAGCTAATTCTGTGGTGGCGAAATGCACTGTCCCCATGTTCGCTCACACCTGTGCCTGCATCTGCACTTGCCCCTGCCTGGTATGCCTGTCTCCTTTTGTCTGCTTGGCAACTCCTATCCAGTCTTCAAGCCTCACTTCAAAAGTGACAGCTGCTACTGGGACTCTTTGCTCTCCTCCTGCCCCAGGCAGAATTGGTCGCTCCTTTTTCTCTGCCTTCCACACTGTCTTGTTATGGCATCTATCCATCCGCCCGTTTATCCATCCACCCATCCTTCATCCATCCGCTCGTATTCACTGAGCACTAATACTGTGCATCTCTGATCATGTTCTGAAGTTTTGAATAAGTCTCAGTTTACTTGGGCTAGTGGTTCTTCATCTCCCCTCCCCTAGGAAAATGCTCAAACGTGCAGACGTTGCTTTCTTCTTCAGGGATCTCTGGTCATGTGCAGAGCAGACAAGCGGAAGGCGGGCACTGGGTGTGAGCCCCACCACGAAGCCCCCCAGGTGCACTTGAGGGCGAGGGAGGTGAGTGACCTTGGGCCAGACTGTGGATGCTGTGTGTGGTGGATGCTGTGATAGCCTGCAGGTCGCCCTTTGGGAATGACTTACTCTATGAGGCCCTGGGAGTGTGGCTGGAGGGATGGTCAGCCCTCTTTGGAGGGCTGTCTTGATTGGAAGAAGACTGCCTCACCCTACAGGGTAGACTCAGTTCCAATGACAGACCAGTGTGGAAGCGTGAAGGCCTGAACCTCTCTCACACTGGCTTGTGACAGCTCTGCAGGGTCATCCCAGCTCCAAAGCTCCCCATGGGGTTGACTGAGGCCTTTGTCGCACCTGCCATGAAGCTTGACTCCTCCCTCCGCTGAAACCTGCCTCCATTGCCTCCCTTCCGCGGGTGTTTTTCCAAGCCCCCTCTCTAAATAACATCATGGACTTTAATCTTTACCTCTGGGTATACTTCCCAGGGAACCCATTAGATTTAAAAGCCCTGCAGAAGTTTCTTGAGGACAGCACAGCCTCTATCACGCCTTGTGTATCTCCAGCAGCTCTCGCTGGGCAGGGCATGGGGGGACTTGCTCCAGAAACAGTTATTGAATGCATTTGAATGCCTTTCCTCCTGCCTCTCTGTTCTGTCCCTCTGTTGGCCCAGCAGGAGAGTTCTCATCAGATATCCAGGAGAAAAAGATGAACCCTTCGGCAGGATGCCAGCCGGACTAGAGCTTGTGGGCCTGTTTCTGGGGAAATGTACTAGTTGCCAACGAAACTGTGCATAACCATGGGAACAGAAGTTAAGCTAATTGGTTACTATGAAACAAGGTCAAAGGGGCCCGGCTGATGTCAAGTTAGGATGGAGGCTCAAGGGGATGGCTGGGAGGCCGGCAGGGATGGGCGGTGGGGAGGGGACAGCCTTTTCTTGTTCGGCAGATCATTTAGAAGTTAGACTAGTCCTCGGAAGCCGGGGAAAACCTCACTTCACTTTCCACTGTTGGAAACTCCTTCATGAAACAAATATCTGTCAAGCGTCTCCACTGTCCCAGGCATGGCAGCAGGGACGGTGACCTCAGGAGGCCAGAACCTCAGTGTTTGCTCTGCCTCTCACTTGCTTTGTCATCCAGGCAAGTTGTCGCATCCCCATGGCTGACGTTTGCTGAATAGTTATTACTGTGTGTCCCGTTATGTGTTAACTGCTTTACATACACTAGTTCATCTTCACAACAGCTTGGCTAAAAGATATACATTACCATTCCATCTTTAAAGAAAAGGACATGGGCTCAGAGGGGATCAGCGGCATGCCCGAGACACATAGCTGATCCCAGGGCCAAGCGGGTATGTGAACCCAGGTCTGGTGGAATCCCGAGGCTGTGTTCTTAGGTACTATCCTGCTCAATGTCTACAAGCTCGGTTTCCACAGCAATGAAAATAGGTACAATCAATTTTGACTGTATTGGGGTTGTTAGCGATTAAATGACTGACGTGGGAGGCTTAGAAGGTGCCTGGTGAACGTCCAGTGTTCTCCTCCCCATTTCCTTTGTCCCCTGCGCCTCAATGCTTCCCTGGGCAGGAGGAATGATGGCCCCATCTGCCGTCTCTCCAAGGACACACGTCTCTGTCCCAGGTCCAGCAGTGTCTGGCACACGGCCAGCGCTCACCGAATGCTGTTGGCCCCAATGGATGATCTGGGAGTCCCCTCCCTCAGCTCTCTGGACTGCAAATCGGGGATCCCACTCAGTCCGTTAGTCTGTGATGCAACAAGCTGTGGCAAGTTCCACGAAGACAATTCTCTTGGTGCCGTGGAACTCTACTGTCAAGACACTGGAACTTCTAGGTTTTTCTCAGCAGAATGGAGTGTTAACAGGTAAGATGTGATCCCCTGAGCCCTCCTGGCAGAGAGGGTACCAGAAGGAAGATGAGGGTGTTCCCGGTCCAGCCTGATGTCTCGGCTTTCCCCCACAGGCAAACTCCAGTTTGTTCTCATGCTCACCACGCCCCCGCCTGCAGACATGCTCATATATGGGGGGCATTAACCTTCTTCCCACTGTAGGCCCCTGGAGAGGGGGTGGGCATGTAAGCACTTAAAACTCGAACCTGTGGGTCAGCCCTCCTCCCTGGCCCCCTCCTCAGCAGAAGCACTGGGGCTGGAGGCTTCATGGGGACAGACGCCACAGCCTTGGAGACAAGTCACATCCTCAGCTTCCTTCAACCTGTGTGCGCAATGGAGTTGCCATGGCGACACTGCAGCCCTGAGATGCAATGGCTGCAGACAGCATGGGTGCTCCCAGGGCTCAAAGCTGAGGGTGACGCTGTCTGACCTAGGAGGCCAGGCGACTGGGTGGGTCTGGTAGGGGGAGGAGGAGAGGGGAGCCCCCTCCTCTAGGCTTGGCTGGTAATTGGTGCTAAGTGAGGGACTGCCATGGAACCCAACATTCTGGTAGTGGGGCCCCTGCTCTGCACCCTGTAATTACTGCACCAGACAGCACTTGTTCCCTGTGCGGGGAGAGGGAGACGGAGTGGGGAGCAGACAGGAAGCTCTCATCCACCTGAGCCAGCGGGGCTCTGGCAGCCTCTTCTCACCGCCCAAGCATCCTGCATCCCAAGCAGGCTCTCTGGCAGAGGTGGAGGCCCTGGCCCCTCCTGTCTGCTGGCTCTCCCCACATCAGCGGTGTGGAGCACAAGCTTCCTTTAATCCTACCCTCTGAGCCTACAGAATCTGAGGGTGGGGGTGGAGGTGCAGGAACCAGATAAGACACTGCCTCAGGGGAGTCCTGGGTGTCACACCTCCATTTTCGAGAGAAGTCTGCGCTGTGAAGCTGAGCCGGCGGCAGAAGACCTCGATTCTAATTCCTCCTGGGCCCAGAAGTTCTGGGGGCCTCAGGCTACTCACTGCCCCCTCCTGGGCCTCAGTTTTCCCAGTCTTAAGACTGAGCATGGGACTCAAAGTCATTCTTCAGGCTTCTTCTACAGCAGGGATTGGCAAACTCCAGCATGCAGGTGGAATCCTGATTTTGCAGGAAGCATTCCCTGGAACACGGCCCCGCCCTTTCGCTTCTGTATCTCTGTCTGTGGCTGCTTCCCTGCCACAAAGGCAGACTTGAGGAGCTGCGACAGGGACAATATGGCCCCCCGAACGGAAAATATTTACTATCTGGTCTTTCATGGAGAAAGTCTGTCGACCTGTTTCTAAAATATTAACGTTCTCCTGGGCTTGATGGGCTGGGCTGTTCTGGCTCTGATCTGATTAGACCAACTCCTAACAAGTCCCTCTACCTGGAGGCACCAGGGCGGGTCCTGCTCCCAGGACTCTGCCTGGGTCTGGCCGGTGCCCGGAGACGGGCGGTTTCCGGAGCCAAAGCCTGGTGCGGTGGCGCCACCTACTGTGAGTGCTGGGCGCACTGGGGCCCAGAAGGACCACCTGCCTGCCCGCTCCCAGGCAGGGCAGCGGCGTAGAGAGCAGCATCTCCTCTTCTCTCTCTCCATTTTATAAAGAAGACTGCAGACTAGTGGGCAGGTGGGCGGAAGGCTCAGGTCCCAGAGGCCCATAACCCCTCCATACATGTCCTGTAGACACACGTGTAGACACACAGAGCTGGCTCTGAATTTTAGCATGCCTGCTCACTTAGGGTCTTGGCTCCATGGTTGTCAAAGGACTTTCAGAATATGTGCGAAAGTAGCATTTGATCTGCTACCAACATGACTCAGTCCTTAGAACACCTCTGAGATAACCATATCCCCATTCCACAGATGAAAAGACTGAGGTTCAGAGAGGTTAGGTAATTTGCTTAAGGTCACACAGTGAATGACGAGAGTCAATATTCAAATTAGGCTGTGAAAACACTACAGTCCCCAGAATATGAAACTCAGTACCTGTTCTTCGCTGCCTGCAGGTGTGGCGAGGCCCCAAGAGAGGGCTCTGGGGCTCCGACAGGAGATGAGACACATGGGCGAGTCCGCTGAAGGAGGCGGAAGCGGGGAGCCTGGGCCTCCCCGCCCCCACACCTCCAGGCAATACAAGGTGGCCAGTGGACCGGAAACCCTTTATTTCCAAGCTATAAATAGGTCTGCTTGCAGAGAAAGGACAGTCTCCAGGTGACGGGGCCCCAGCGTCCCCACCTCCCGTCCCTAACTGCACTGCAGTCCAAGCCCAGCCCCCTGGAAACCTGTCTTCTCTCTAAAATCACCATCCCGGCTCTCAGAGCCTGACGAGCGGCTGCAACAGCCCACTCCCTGCTCCTGCTGCGACACCAGCGCTGCTGGGCCCCTGCTCCGGCCAGGCCCAAGGCTGGCCTGGCGCCCACCTGGCATACCAGCTCTCTGCCCCGGCCCCAGCACCGGCTGCATGCCCTCCAAGGCCTGGCCCAGGAGATGCTGGGCCCACTGCTGCCCGGCGGCCAGGAGGAACCACCCGGGTCCCCAAGCCGCTGACTGGTCCCCCGGCTGCTCACTGCTGCCCCTGGGCCACGAAGTATTCCTCCTCCTCGTTGTCCTCGTCCTCCGGCTGGCTACTCCGGAGCAGCAGCTCCAGGTCGGGGTTGGAGCCCAGCCCCTTCAGGGGCTTAGGGGCACTGTCACCTGGGGACAGAGACAGCAGCATCACACACCCAGCAAGGGTCTGCCTGCCCTGGCCTGACAGGAGAGCGTGCCGAGGGACCCAGGCCCCCGCCCGCTCCCTGGAAATGACCCCCGCAACTTCTCGGAGGAGTGGCGGTTGCCAAATCACCAGGCGAACTCCCTGAATTAGAGGAACAGGCAGGGCAGGGGCAGCTGAACTGACCAGACCAGATTGCAAATGGCTTGGGGGGTCGAGAGCCACCTGCCTCCTCCTGGCAGGGATGGGCGGAGGGGAGATCCAGGAGGAGAGGGTCATCAGGAGACAGGCTTCCGAAAGGGGCTCTGGGTACCTCTGGCGTGCAGGGCTTTGAGGGCGATGTGCAGAGATATTCCCGAGAGGCAGAGGGCAAAGCCCAGCCAGTTCAGGAGGCTGATCTGGTCACCCAGCAGATGCGCTGCCAACAGCAAAGTGCAGACTTCCTGCAGGAAGAGAGGCAGGGAGGGGGCGTGCTCATGGCCAGGGCGGGGGGCGCTCCTTGGCAAGGAAGGTGGGGCCTGGGGGCGCCATCACACTACAGGGGAGAGGCAGACCTGCCCAAACTCCCTGCAATGCAAAGGGGGAAGCCTCCCTGAGTTCGGGGACCAGCCTGAGGCCTCCCCGGCTCTGTGTTACTGTGGACAGAGGGGAGGTGGTTTTTACAGAATTCTGTCTGGACTGGAAGAGGCAGACCGAATCCAGGCTGGGGACACACAGTAGCAAGTCCAGGCAGGAAGGACAGCTGCCCTTCCAGAAGCACCTGTGCACGGAGCACCTCTGGTGCCGCGGGGCGGGGTACAGTCACACTGGGCTCTACAGGACCCATTGGTCACAAGGTTCTTCGTAAGCAATGGGTGCAAAGGGGACTGATCAGAAGACATTCTGAGAAACACAGCTCATGCGTCATCACTGGGTGGGCGAGACCCTCAGGGAGCCCTGTGCTGCTGGTTTCAGGGAACACTGTTCCAGGATCAGGATCTGCCTGTCCACTGCCCTGAGCAGGAAGCAGTGAGTGATGATGGGGGGAGGAAGGGGAGAGGAGACGGCTGGGGCTCCTAGACAGCAGTAAAGGCAGGATCAGCAGCCGCAGGGCCCTCGTGATAGAACCGTCCCTCACTGTGCTCCTGGCAGACACTGTCAATCAATCACTGCCAAGCACAGGACCCTATGCTGATGAGTCTGACTGGGGGCTTCTCAATCCTGACTCCAGGCTGCTGCCTCATGACCAGAGTTGGCTTTCTTGGTAAGATGTAAACATGTCCCAGGCCTAGTGGAGTCAGCCTGGCTACCTGCTAGCTGTATATCCCTGGGTAAGGGAAGCTCTTCATGTCTGTTTCCCCATCTGTGAAGCAGGGCTGTCCCCACTCTCCCCCTCCGCCCACTCCGGGCCATGGTGATGATGGACGGACTGCCAGGTGAGACAGGCACTTCCGTCTCTTCCCTGCAGGAGTCTGGAAAGCAGGAGCTGGGGCAGGAGCTGGGACACCCGCTGGAGACAGGCTTCCCTCTAAGACAGGACTGGGGTTGCCTCCAAGACTGTACCTTAAAAATGCCGGCAATGGAGAGAGTGAGGCTGGAGGTCCTGGAGACCAGGAGGAACTCAGAGAAGCCCAAACCAAAGGCGAGAATCCCGCCAAGGAAGAGGCTCCCAAGCACCCGCAGGAGCAGCCCTGTGTCCTGGAAACGGAAGATTTTCTCAGATGTGGACAAATGGAGACCTGGAAGCAACGGGGGGAGAGAGCGGGGGGCCACGTCCTGGGTGTGCCTGTCTGGGCGGCCTCACCCCACCCAGCCGTTGGGTGTGATCTGCCACGGCTACACCCCACCCTCCCTGCACCCGCCACCTGTCTGAGGCCCCAAATCCTGGGACAGGAGGCGTCAGAGAATCTCAGGCAGATGGCCAGGGACTTGGGGAAACCAGGAAGCAGGGCAGGCTGCCAGGGAGCCCGGGGGCAATACAAGCCAAGGATCCTAACAGGGACTGATGGAGGCTTCTGAGCCTCTGGACTAGAGCGGGGGCCGGGCACACAGCGGGCATTGGGCGGAAGCACCTTGCTCCTTCACACCCTGTGTACCACCTGTCTTTGGGGAGGAGGCGGCGGGGAGGGCTGTGACTTCCTGTGGCCTTGGCAGCTGAGACCCCATGGCCCAAAGAAGATGGGGCACCTGCTACATGAGAACTGTCAGTGCCCTGGGCCACTGGAGGAGGCCCTTCACTCCAGGTGGGTCCAGGGACAAAACTCCATCCATACAAACCTCCTCCATCTAACTACAGAGCTGTGGGGTGTAGCCGAGACATATGCCCTTTTCTGGACCACCGTTTCCCCACTGACAAAACAAAAGGGACTAGACTGGACAGTACAGTTTGATGAACAGTTCTCAAAAAGTAAACATACACACGTTCAAAGAGACGACAAAACCATGGCTCCTGTTCCAGAGATACCCACACAGGCCTCCACACACCAAGTTGTGCCCAGACTTTCAGAGGACCCTTGGGTCTCCAGCACTGCCCATCTGAGAGAACAGGAAAGGCTCCCGGGGGTAGAAGCCAGTGGGAAGGTGAGCCCTAGACACGGCAAATGGACACTCGTGGGAGCGGGAGGCTGGCCAAGGAGGCTTTTGGAGGGAAGCACTGAGGAGAAGCAGAATGTCGGAGTCCCCTGGGCACACAGCCTTTTGACGCAGGACATCGTGTCTGGTGCTGGGCTCGGCAGCACTGCAAAGGCGTCGGCAAATTGAAGGGAATTCGGGGAAGAGCAACATAAGTAATGAAGGCGCTTGGGGGATTAATTTACCAGAAAAGATTAAAGAAGCTAAATCCATGCAGCTTTGCTAAGTGATGACTACCAGGGGCTCTCGGGTGAGAGTTTGCAGAGATGGGGAAATGGTGTAAACATCTGGGAAGGGAGGGAGAGTGTGGCGCTTGGTGAGGGGCATAAGGAGGGGATGGAGAGAGATTTTAAAACAGGGGAAAAAAAAATGAGGCTACAGAGCACAAGTTTCCTGGACAACGGAGCTGCAGAATAATCTCCGAGAGGTTTGAGACGCTTCACTGCTTGAAACTTAAATGGATGTGGGACAGAATTCTCTGTGATGACCCTGAGGACAGAAGGGACTCTGGGAGGAAGGATTAACAGACAGAGGATGAAGACCAATTCCAAAACATCAGGGAGAGGAACATGGTGGCCTCCCCCGGCCCAGGCTAGACACATCCTTCTGACTCTTCCCTGGGAGGTGAGGCGGGGAAGGGGGAAGGAACCTGCCCCTTCCTCACTCCCCAGCTCCCTGACCGGGAAACAGCCAAGGCCAATCCCACACACTTCTCCATGCCTGAACCTCCTATTCCCACTTCCTGGGGTGCCCGCCCTCATCAGGGGGTCAAAATCCCATTCATTCTCCAAAAATGGACTGTCTGGGAAGCCTCAACTTGCCTTTCTGGCCCACCAACCTGGACATTCATGACTCTACTCCAACTAAGAGAAAGAGGGCATCGTGGTTAAGAGAGGGGCCGGCTGGTATATGAGCTACGGGGACCTTGAGCAAGGCTAACTTGACTTCTCTCTGCCGTAGTTTCTTTTATCTGCAAGATGAGGCAGTCCTAGTACTGGCACATGGGGTTTGGGGGGAGTATTAAATGAGTTAATATATTTAGAACAATCAGAACAGCCCTGGTATACTTTTAGCGCTGTGTGCATTTACCATCATTACCGCCTGGTGTGTTTTACATGTGACTTCTCAGTAGCATTTATCCTGCGAGATTCTAGCCCCCTGGTTTAAGTATCTGTCCAGACTCCAAACCAGGCACTGCCAGTGTCGGGACCACCATCACTAATCTCTGGAACCTCCGCAGCTACCACAGTGCTGGGCTCCGAGCAGAGATCAGAGCTCTGTGCCGAGGTCCCCCCAGGGTGGATGACCCCACGTACCTTCAAACACGGCAAAGAGAGGGAAGAGCCCCAGGAACATGAGTGGCTGCAGGTGGAACATGGTGTCTATGGGGTTCTGGAGTCCTGCACAAATGACTTGTGTGAGCCGTTGTGCCCGGCCTGGCCCGCCTGCACCCTGCCCGCCTCCACCCTGCCTGGTGCCCTGAGCCCACCAAGTTCCGCCTTCTGCAGGAGCATCTGGGTGAGGGTCCAGCGAATGCCGCCGATGAACGAGGCACCCAGCACCAAGGCGAAGCCCTCGATGTTGAACTGCGTCGACTTGTAAGTGAACATGAAGAGGCCCCCGGCGATGAGGAGGACCACCAAGACTAGCGCCGCACGCTGAAAGGACAGGGTCGGGGAGCAGCTGCAATCAACTCGGGGGTCTCGAGTTCATCACGCCTGGGAGACTGGGGGTCAGTGACCATCTTGGCTGCCCTTGGGGCAAGGCCTCCTACCTGCCCCACCCTGGGGTCCTGGCTGGTCCCTTCCCTTCGATGTTACCAGGGCTGACACCCAGTTGGCATGGACCCGACCCTGAAACATGGCAGGAGTGCTATCCTACAGCGGCCCTAGGTCCCCACGTGGCCCCCCCGCCCCCCCAGGACCCAGCACATGAAGGGCCCCGGCTGCACAGCAGGGTCCCCCCGGACCACTGCCCCAGCCCCACGTTCTTGAATCTCGTCTTCCGCAGCCACCGCGCCTGCCACACCGGTCCCTAAATCTTCTCCAGCAGCGCCCCGGGTCTGTCCCCAGGGACAGAGCGCCACTGAGCTGGGCTTGCCTCCTTGGTCACAAGCAGGGAAGCCACTGAGCAGCTCCTGCTTTCTATTCTTAGCATCAGTGGGGGCGGGCGGGACGCAAGGAAAGCTGGGGCCTCACCAGCTCCTCCAGCTTGAAGATCAGAGAGAAGATGAGGATGAAGAGGACGGCTGAGGACTTGGTCATCGTGTACCTGCAAGGGAGACGTCCCCGTGACGTGCTGCTGGAGCCAGCGACACAGACTTACTGCCAGGAAAGGAGCCCACGCGGCGCCACCAGGGGGCCGGAGGAGGCCAGGGGAGACCCCTGACCTCCCTGAGGGCCGCAGGCCCCGCGCGATACAAAAGACCAAAGGAGGGAAGCGAGTTGTCTGGGTTGACACGCGACCTTTAATCGGAAGGAATTTCTGACTCGGAGGCCTCTGATTATCACCAGAAAATAAAAAAACTGAGCTTCCCGAGTCCTGTGATTTACAGGCTCTTTAGTGGAGATCAGGATTAAGGAGGGAAGAGAGAAATGGAGAAAGAAGGGGCAGCCACACACAGCTCGCTGAAGCGCAGAACCTGAGATAAGCAATAGCTGCTCCCTCTGCTCCGTGCCCCCTTCCCCGCTGCCTGGCAGGGACCTGGCAGGGAGGTGCAGCCCCCTGCCCCAGCCTGCTGGACAGATGGCCAGAGGGCCCAGTACTCACAGCGAGACGGTGATGTAGAGGAAGCTCCAGTTGGACAAGCCCACATCCAGCGCCGTAGCCAGTGCTGCGGAGACATGGGGCACGCGTGGGACACCCCGCCCGGCTAGGAGCCCTCCTGGAGCTTTCTTTTCCACCCAGCAGCTGAAGGGTTAACTCCTGGCCCCACGCCCCTGAAGCAGAAGGGGCTGCAACATTAGGGCAACAGTCCACTGTCTAACCGCTTCCCATTTGTTGGATATTAACGAATGCCACGCCCACCCCATGAGGGAGGGGTGGGTGTCCACCTGATCCTGGGGACCCCTCACTGGAAACTCTGCAGACTGGCTCCTGCCTCCCTCGGGATGAAACACACTGTCGTCCATCCCCCGCCGCCACCACCAGGACTTGGTCCTCCAGTATCTGAGCCAGCTGCCTTCTCAGTTCCGCTTCCTCTCCCGACAGCTGAGTGCTCAGCTTCCGGAGACACTTTCAGTTCCCTGGCAGATCTGCCCACGTACCAAGCCTCTCCTGGAGACACTGGGGCCTCCCCTCCGAGGGGACCCGCGCCCCCCTCAGGTTTCAGCCCACAGCCCCCCACTCCTGGAAGCCCTCCCGCGCGGCTGCCAGCTGGTCCCTCCCCTGGGCTCCGTGGGCTCCTGCGCCTAGTCGCAGGGCCGCCGTGATGTGCCCTCTGACCACCGTCTCCAGGCCGTGATGCATGTGTTCAAGGGTGTGCCGCGTTCAAGGGTGTGGGAAGGTCGAGCCACTGCACCTCCCCCATCCCCGCCCGCCCCCCATGAGGCAGCAGTGGGGGTGGGGAGGACTCCGTGAGGAGTGACCCCGGAAGGGCTCAGCTTCATGCCTTCCTTCCCCTCTGAGCTGCCCCCTCCCTCCGGCCCACAGGCAGGCACGTACCGGTGGGAGCCACTCTTCTGAGGTAGTCGGGCCAGCTCAGCACCACGCGGGCCCTGTGGCTGGAGCACTGAACCAGGGCCCTGGACAGGGCGGAGAACAGGAAGATCACAGCCAAGTGCAGCATCGTCATGAAGAGGGGGAAGTGGAAGCTCTGGGGGGCCCAAGCACAGATGGAGCGCCTCCGTGACCGCCCGCCCCTGGCCCCCGGCGCCCCCCACCCCTGCTGGCCTGGCTGCGGGTTCAGGGGCCTCTGCAGTGTTTGAGGGGCCCTCTGACCCACCACGTTTGCCCTGGCTCACTCCCCAGTCTCCCCCTTTCCTGATGCCCCTCCATCCCGGTATTTCAGGGGACTCCCGGCGAGGCCCTGTCCCAGCACTGGTGTGGACTGGCTCCCAGCCTGGCTGGCTGAAGCCCGTGCCTCCCCGTTGCTAAACATCAGGGGGCGCCGCGGCCCCCCGCATACCTTGGTCAGCCACTTGTTGTAGAAGGTGATGCCGATGGAGAAGCAGTAGTAGAGGAGCACGAGCCCCAGGGTCAGCACCGCCCTCCACACGAAGGCCACGTCGGGGGCGCACCTCCCCATCCGCAGACGCTGGCCGGCAGGGGCAGCAACCACCTCTCGGGAAGACGCCCCGCGGGAAGGGCCGGTCGGGCTGGGCCTGCGACTTTCAGCAAGCACGCCTCCCGGCTGCCGCTTCCATGATCTGGAATCGTCTATGGAGCCCCAGGGGCCGTCCTCACCTTCGGGGCTGGTGGCCTGAGCCAACCCTCTCCATGATCAACGGTGGACGCGGCTCGCTGGACCCCAGGGCTGAGACTAGAAAGAGGAAAAGGGCCGTGTCGGTTGGCTGGGGCAGGGGGAGGGTGACTCAATGCGGCCACCCCGGCCCTGCCCTGCAGGGAGCAGGGGTGACCCAGCCACGGGACTCCCCGCAACCTGTTACCTCCACTCTCCTGTCGCCTCGAGCTCTTCTCTGTGAATTCACACCAAAGTGACCTTTTAAAAATGCAAATGTGATCATGCCAGAGCAGCTGCGGCCCTTCAGCAGCTGTCAGGGCTCTTAAAGCAAGACCAAGACCCTCCCCTGGCTAAGGAGGCCTGCCCCGTGGCTGGGCTCTGGGTGCCCTGTCTCACCCAGGGCCTGCTTTTCCCTAGGCACATCCAGCTCTTCCCTGCTCCTGCAGGGAGCCGAATCTCTGCACGCCCTGCATTCCCTCCTCTGCAGGTTCTACTGATCATCAGCTCGGATGGCTCTTCCTGGGGGAGCACTGCCTCCACAGGCCCCCCGAGACATGGCTGCTGCCCTACTCCTCCGACATCACATGTGTGCCAGGCCTGAGAGCCGGCTGTGTGCCCCGTCGTCAGGTGGTGAGCCCCAGGCACACAGGAGGTATGGTGTTCACGACAGCTTATAGCCACCTGGCACCCTATGTTCGCTATATGGTTCGATGAGAGAGGGCAGGTGATTTTCAGGGGACAATCTGGTCTTCGAGGCACTGAAAATGAACCAGAAAACTAATGCCTCCTGTGCCTTAGCCTCTAACAACTACTGTCAAAGAGGCAGTGCCTGCCTTCAAGTCTCAGCCAAAGAAAACCAATAAAACCAAGCCCTGCCTCCTTATCAATCCAGCCAAGCCTAATGAGTGTCCGAAGTGTGCAGGACCCGGGTCGAGTGTGACCCACCTGCAGCCCCATCTGTGTGTCTCTCCTTCCCCATGCTCCTCCCTGCTGAAATGCCACCTCCTTCTGGAAGCCTTCCGAACATATCTTACCTCCCCCACCCCCAGTCCTTTCTAAAAGGAAAGCACTCGGTTCTGTACTCTGAAGCCTGGCTTACCATGTCCCCTCCCCATTGTGGGAGCTGGTGCAAGGCGTGGCCCGAAGGACATCAGAGGCTGTGGTTCTCTTTGGGAAATTCTGGAAACCTGTGCTCCCCACGTCAGACTCCTTCACGTGGCCAGAGTGGAGCACGCGGGCACCAAACCCACCTCTGACAGAACTCCAGGCCCATGCTCCTTCCTCTATACCAAGGCTTCCCAACTGTGGCATTAGTGCTATTTGGGGCTAGATAATTCTTTGCTGGGAGAAGCCCTGTCTGTGCACGGGAGGATGTTAAGCTGCATCCCTGGTCGTTGTGCACTAGGGGCCTGGACCATCCCTTCCCCGCAAGTTGGGACGACCAAAAATGTCTCCAGATGTTGCCAACTGTTAACCTGGGGGTTGGGGGTGGGAACCGCTCCCCCTTGAGACTGACTGCTAGGTCCCACAGGCAACTGCGGGGCCTGTTGGCACTAGGGGAGCTATCTCTTGGTACTCCCTCTCCCTGGTTAGCCCTGGGCTCCCACACCAGGATGGTCAGCACCCTGCTGGGAATTGATTTCTTATATCTCCTGGCTTCTGGAGTGGTTCCAGCTCCAACAGGCTCCAACACTGCCACGCAGGTGCTCCCTCCACTGTTCAAATCCTGCCCTTCTTTCAAGGAGCCAGCCCAGGCCCGCCACCTTCGGGAAGTCCCCATGAGGACCCCAGCCCACAGGGAGCACCTTTTCGAAAGTTAACGAGGCCCCTCACTGGTGTCCCTGCTTCCAATTCCTCCTACAGCCTGGAGGCAGCCATCCAGCTGCAGAGGTGGCCTGAGCACAGAAAGCAGACCAGGCCCTCACTGGGTTAATCCCAACTCCTCAGCAGACCCGAGGGGAAGGCCTCCCAGCCTCCGGCCTCTGCCAGCTTCTGCAACCTCATCTTCTCCTTCCCACCCCCCACCCGCCACGCTGGCCCCTGGCCATTTGTTCAACACATCAGGCCTGCGTCCTTTGTATTCGCGGTCGCAGATCTTTGCTTGGTTGAACATCTTGGGGCCTGGGGCGGGGTAGGGGTGTGGGGAGGGGGGCGTCTAATCCTGGTGGCACCTCCCACTGCCTGACGTTTCCTTGTTTGTCCACGTGTTTACCATCCACCCCCCGACTCCCACCCCACGGCGGGATGCGGCCTCTCCAAGTGCAGGGCCGGGTCCGCGCGATGCCCGCCTGGGTCCCGCCGCGGGGAAAGAGCGCGGAGGCCCGGGCCCCTCCATGACTGCGATACCGAGGCCCGGGAGGAGCATGACCCGGGCGGGCCCCGCGGCCGCGGCGCGCGGCGCCGAGCCTGGACCCCGCTCACAGCCCCGCCCTGGTCCCCCTCCAACCCCGGGAGCGCGCGGAAGGCCCGCCGCGCGCCCACTCACCTCGCACCGCCGGCGCTGCAGGCCCGGATCCTCCTGCCGGAAGTTCGAGGCCCACTGCCGCCACTGGGGGGCGCTTCTGCCGGAAGCCTCTGGGGGTGGGCCCGGGGCCAGGGGCGGGGCGTGTCGGGGGCGGGGCGGGGCGTGTCGGGGGGCTGGTCCTCCCGTGTGGTCTGCGAAACCGCGTGCTGCGCGCCCTGGCTCCCCAGGAATCCGGCCTGAGCATCCCCCTTGGTTGTGTCTCCTGTTGTCAACCGAGATCCTGGTCAACCAAGGTGCCTGCTGCAAGAGCCCTGCGCACCGCTGGCAGCCAGGAAAAGGTCACCTACTCATATATTGAAGTATTTACCTTATTCCAACCCAGTGCTGGGCAACCATGGAAATGCTTGTATCTCTCCTGGGCTTTTTCCTATGGGAGCTCAACCCAGCTAGGGAGTGATATCGGAGGCATCAGGTTTCAGGACTTAGAAGATCCGTTCAGTTCAGTCGCTCAGTCGTGTCCGACTCTTTGCTACCCCATGAATTGCAGCACGCCAGGCCTCCCTGTCCATCACCAACTCCTGGAGTTCACCCAAACTCATGTCCATTGAGTCAGTGATGCCATCCAGCCATCTCATCCTCTGTCGTCCCCTTCTCCTCCTGCCCCCAATCCCTCCCAGCATCAGTCTTTTCCAATGAGTCAACTCTTCGCATGAGGTGGCCAAAGTACTGGAGTTTCAGCTTTAGCATCATTCCTTCCAAAGAACACCCAGGACTGATCTCCTTTTGAATGGACTGGTTGGATCTCCTTGCAGTCCAAAGGACTCTCAAGAGTCTTCTCCACCACAGTTCAAAAGCATCAATTCTTCGGCGCTTAGCTTTCTTCACAGTCCAATTCTCACATCCATACATGACTATTGGGAAAACTACAGCCTTGAACAGACGGACCTTTGTTGGCAAAGTAAAGTCTCTGCTTTTGAATATGCTATCTAGGTTGGTCATAACTTTTCTTCCAAGGAGTAAGCATCTTTTAATTTCATGGCTGCAGTCACCATCTGCAGTGATTTTGGAGCCCCCCAAAATAAAGTCTGACACTATTTCCACTGTTTCCCCATCTATTTCCCATGAAGTGATGGGACCAGATGCCATGATCTTCGTTTTCTGAATGTTGAGCTTTAAGCCAACTTTTCTACTCTCCACTTTCACTTTCATCAAGAGGCTTTTTAGTTCCTCTTCACTTTCTGCCATAAAGGTGGTGTCATCTGCATATCTAAGGTTATTGACATTTCTCCCAGCAATCTGATTTCAGCTTGTGCTTCTTCCAGGTCAGCGTTTCTCATGATGTATTCTGCATATAAGTTAAATAAGCAGGGTGACAATATACAGGCTTGATGTACTCCTTTTCCTATTTGGAACCAGGTTTCTCAAGAGGAAGGTCTGGTGGTCTGGTATTCCCATCTTGGGAGAGAATAAATAGTAAACATTGGTGAAACATTTTGAGTGCCTGAAAATTTTATGAGCATGGTCTCAACTTTAGGAAGTTGAATAAGCAAGAACATCCCAGGCAGGAGAAATAAGAAGGCAAGGAGAAAGCTGGAGTCTGGCTTGAAACCTACTTGTTTACAAGAAGTTGACAAAAACTATGCGTTAGAAAAGTAGGCAAAAGGCAGATTGCAGTAGGCCCCAAAACGCCAACTGAGGAGTTGAGATCTTACCTGCTCTTCAGGATTCAGGAAAAGCGTTAAGACCACGCTGAGAGAGAGGACCATTTGGAGGCCAGAACCAGGCAGGCTACACAGTGGGGTTCAGTTAGGAACTTTTTGCTCTCCGTCTCCAGCCACTCCTGGATGGCTCACAGGCTGGCTGCAAACAGGAGTCCTTACAAGTGACCCAGCTGGGCTCCTTGGCCTCTCTCAACAGAAGGCTCAAGACCAGAGTGTAAGCAGTTCTTTATGCAAACCCCTGCTGCCCTGCCCCCGCCAGCTGGCATCAGCAGGCATTTGTTCATTTAGCACTTACACCAACACCTACAATGACACCGAGGCTCTTGGCTTCATTCAGTCAAGGCTGCATACACTTTCTGTGCCTTTTGAAAGCACTTGTCCTCACCCACTTCTTCCACAGAACCAAGAGGAAGCATGTCTCATCGCGGCCCTCATTCAAGCCTCCAGGCTACCAAGGCTGAGGTTTGGAGGACAGTGTGGAACACCAGCCGGCAGGCTGGGCACTGAGCACCGGCAACGCTCAGGGTGAAGAACATGTCTTCCTTGTAAGGCACAAGTGCTCGAGCTGTTTCTTGGCTGTGTCCCTCCCTGGCAGGGAGAAGAGGGAGGTCATGTCCCCAGCGGTATACAGGATCACTTTTTCCTGGTGAGAGAGTCTATGAGCATCCTTAGCCAGCAGGCAGGTGTGTGTGTGTGTGTGTGTGTGTGTGTGTGTGTGTGTGTGTGTGTGTGTGTGTGTGTGTGTGTGTGTGTGTGTGTGTGTGTGTGTGTGTGTGTGTGTGTGTGTGTGTGTGTGTGTGTGTGTGTGTGTGTGTGTGTGTGTGTGTGTGTGTGTGTGTGTGTGTGTGTGTGTGTGTGTGTGTGTGTGTGTGTGTGTCTCTGCGTGTGTGCGCAGTCCTGCGTGTGGTAGGGCAGAGTGGCTGAAGAGGAGGCAGCGGCTCTGGGAAGGTGACTGAGGGCTCCAGCTGGAGCTCTCCAACGTCTCCCAGACACAATGAAATGAAGGCTTGTCAAGGTGAAAGCTCCCCGGGGCAGGGAGCAAGTACAGAGAAACAGCTGTTAATGGGAACCAGTGTGTACATGAAAGAGTATTTATTGAAAACATGGTCACTGACAGGAAGCGCCTGGCCGCTCTCAGGTTACAATCTTGGCTTGCAACTGCAAGTGCTGACTTTTGGTTTGTGTTGTTTGTTTTTTTGGCCTCCCATTTTATTTTCCCTCCAACATTCCACCCTAGGATAGGTAGATCTTATATAAATATATATACATGTCTGTAGAAGTATGGCCTATAGTAAAGAAAATATACAGTACACTCTTCACTGGGCAGTCCCCACCATGCTAGGCTACCAATATCGGATGCCACGGTGCCCGTGCGTGTGGTTTACGAGTGCTGCAGCACCAGGGAAGCCTCATGGGCACAGCAGGGGCCTCCGCGGGCCCCAGCCAGCTCCCTGAAATCGTGGCCAATGGCAGAGACCACAGCGCTGGGGGAGAGGGGGCAGGGAAGGCAAACCTCCCGAGGTCCGGAAGGCTGAAGAAGCACAAACCGGAAGGGCGGCTGTTCAGGTTAGGTGGGAGTTTTCTCCCCAAGCAAGGACATGATATAAATGTGGAGGGGAGAGGAGTGGACTCTAGTGACCGCACCACAGTCTAGGCCCAGGCCTCCTCTCAGCAGAAGGTGGGACTCGGCCTGTGTCTCTCTGACTTGCCAGGATGAGAGACTGCGAGCTTGCAGGGAGACATGACCCTCTGCCCAGGCAAATGGGTGGGCAAGAGGACCTAGTGGCTCTGGAGACCAGAGGGGTCAGAGCAGCAGCAGCAGCAGCACATTGGCCCCGGGCAAGGCCGGGTGAGCCCTCACGAAGACGGCAAAAGCAAGGGCAAGGCATCTACTGAGCAAAGGCCGAGGCTTCCACTTGGATCTGAGACACAGGCCCGGGTCACTTGAGGCTCTCAACACGCCCAGCACGTCTGTCCTCTATGGGCAGCCTTTCCTGGGCCAGCTCTTGCCCCCTTGGGGGATCCAGGCGACTGGTGAGCAGGCTCAGGGAGAAAAAGTGAGTGGCTGTGGTTGACTCCGGCTCCAGGAGCAGTTTCTTGGCCTGGAAGGCAAGGGTGTCTGCTGTTCATCCCTCATGGCCTGTCCCCAGGCTCCATGGTGATGGCGAGGGCAGAGCACCCTGCCTTCACGACTTGGAGTGGATGGGGACCGAGAGGAAGCTCGGGGTGGTCCGAGGTGAGTCTGAGGTGTGACTGGCACTGACTGGCCCCCACGGTCACTATGGATTCTGTACAAGCAAAGACAAGGCACCAGACTGTGAGTGCTCCTCCTGGGCCCCAAGTCCCTTGTGGGGTACAGTCCGCTCCAGCTCCGGGCTCAGCCGTAGTGGTAGACGAAGTCGTAGCTGCTGGGCTCCTTGGGTACCGGTGGCGGGGCCTCGGGGATCTGGATGTTCTCCAGGTCCAGCAGCCGCAGCTTCATCTCCATGCTCAGCAGGGTGTCTAGGTCACTCTTGGTCAGCTCGCTGGACATGTCCTTCCCCAGGAGGGCGCTGAGGCCATCGATCCAGATGCAGTACTGTGGGAAGCAAGTTGCAAATGTCACCCGGGGGCCCCTGGTCAGCAGGAGGGCCTGCTGAGGTCCCTTTGCTGAGAGGGCTCACAGAGTCTCTTTGGGCCCCCTGCAGGACAGGCAGCACTGATCCGAGATAACCGCAAAGGTAAGCTGGGAGGTGATCAGTCATCTGCCCAAAGACCTTTTGATTTTTATAAGGGATTTGAAGTGTGATTTAAAAAAAAAAAATACTATTAAGGAAAATAGCAAAACAGAATCTAAGAACAGGGACATCAACTACCTGAGACTGCCCCCAAATCTGTAATGGTGGGGAGGAAAAACATATTCAGTGAAAAAGGCAGGAAAGGAATCCCAGTAAAAATCAACTTTGTTTCAAGAAAAGTCAATTTTAAAAAAAGTCAATAAATGTTAAAAAATAAGTACTAGAAAAGCTGAACATGAGGGTTTCAGGATAAGAGGGAACAACAGAATTCTCAATCCATTCCTCCCTAACTCCTCTTGTTCCACCTTTTTCATACCTTTGCTCACCTGTCTCCCACCTGCAAATTCTTCATTTCTTCCCAATAAACTCCACTGGCAGCTCACGCCCCCTGCCTTAGGGTCTCCTCTTCAGAAGCCCCACCTCCAGCTCCCTCCAATGGCTCCCAGAGCGCACCAGACGTGTGTGCTCTTAACCAGTTTCTCTTTGATAGCTAGCATCTTCTGCTGCTACAGATGAAATCGCAGGCCCCGTGTCAGGAGCGCCAGATCCACCTGGCTTCAAAGTCCAGGTCAGATCCACTACAACATGTGCCCCAGAAACCCAAGGACGGAAGATCCTTCAGGTTCTCTTGGATGGGTGGCCGGCCAGGCAGAAACTGCGAAGAAGAGACTTTTCCTAGTTCCAGGCACATAAGTTACCCCTAGTGGACCTTGTCCTTCTAAGACAACCTACTGCTGCTGGAAGGACCCCTGGCATGGCAGATCTTTGGCATGCCTTTAGAAAGACGTGCCTGTTCTGCCCACTCCTCCCCTCCAGCTGCAGAGTCACAGAGAAGGCTCGGCTGTACAAGGCAGGGCCACACCGCTCACCTCGTACTTATTAGGTGCAATGAAGTTTAAGGTCTCATCGGGGTCATACAGGATGGAGAAAGCCAACTCCAGCACCTCCTAAAGGAGAAAGGGTTCCAGTTATCTGGAGCAATGGAATGGCCTGAGCTCTACACACCGAAATCTTGGCCAGAGTCCCAGCAACTTGGCACCATCACCAAATGTGCCGATTCAGATGTGATGGTATCAAGGTCCTAGGGCTCATGCACAACTGGGGCTGGAGATGAGGCCAGCGGTCATCAACGTTCACTTGCCCACTCCCCACTCAAGTCATGCCTAGGATATGATGATACTTTTAAGGTTACAGAGAACTCATCTCTCAATACTCTGAACCTTTGAATGTCAGAGTCCACAACTGTGTATAATTAAACTTTCAGTTTAATTATATATATATAATATATATATATATTAAACTGAAAGTCTTAACAGTTTAAAAAAACCCACCACAACAGAAAGAAATTGTGGCCACAGATGGGATAACTTGAGCATCAACAACACAACTGTAATGAAGAAATATAACAGGCTAAAACCCATGAGTCTATAATAATACTAAAAAACAAAACACATGCACAAGATAGGTCACTGTTGGACGATACCAGGGACCTAACTCCTTGTTTTAAAAGTAAGCGTTTATCCTCCCTTCTTATATAAACCATACCACTGGGAAACCACAGTCAATGACGGCAAGTTTCTCTTTAGAGAAGTAGTTCAGTTAATACATGAAAAGGGATGACTACACTGGAATATCACTAGTTTGCAAACCTTAATTTACTAATGAAACAAGGCACTGAGCATCCAGAGTCTGCTAACATCAGAGAGAGACAAGCAGACATTATGTGCCTCTTGATAGAATATAATACCATCTAGGAAGGAGCCTGGCCACAATAGAAAAGGTCAGGCCTGGGCTGGATCGAGCCTCAAGGTCTCGCTACCAATTACAGATCTGGGACAGAGAAGCGGACTCAACTACACCATGGGGAGACAATCAGCAGATTTTAGACTCTGGAAAACTACCAAACAAGCAACCTGGTTTCCTCAACTAATGAACTGCAAAGAGAGGGAGAGAAAAAGATGGAGGGGGAACTTATGAATTAAGAAATTAAAAGAGGGGATTCTCCGGCAGGCAGTCCAGTGGTCAGGACCCTTGTGTTTTCACTGCTGAGGGCCTGGGTTCAATCCCTGGTCAGGGAACTAAGATCCCACAAATAAATAATAAATAAAATTCTTTAAATTAAAAACGTTTTTTAAAGAATTAAAAAAGAAAACCCTTAAAAGACGAATGACAATGTGCGTCTCTGTCTCTTGCACACTCAGTCATGGCTTATTCTTGGTGACCCCATGGATGGTAGCCCACCAGGCTCCTCTGTCCATGGAATTTTCCAGGCAAGAATATTGGACTTTGTTGCCATTTGCTCCTCCAGAGGATCTTCCAGATCCAGGGATCAAACCCGCATCTTCTGCATCTCCTGCACTGCAGGAAGATTGTTTACTGCTGAGCCACCAGGGAAGCCCCATCACAATGTGGAGACCCTATTTGGATCCTGATTTGGCAGACAAACTGGGTTTGAGTGTGTGTGTATGTGCGTGCAAATGCTTATAAACATTTATGCATTTTTATGTAGAGAAACTGGGATGTTTTTAAGACAGTTAGTGGAAAAATCAAGTATCAGTGGAACATTTGATTCTAGATAACAACTTTTTACTTCCTTTTAGATGTGAAAACGGTATTGTGATTATGTTAAATAGAGTCCTTATAATTCAGAGATACAATCTAAATGATTACAGGTAAGATGAAACAACACTCGAGATTTTCTTCAAAGCAGTAAGCGAAGAGGGGCAAGCGGATGTGGACACTGCCATGGTGGATGAGGCTGGGCAAGGCCTAGAGGGTTCTATCTACTTTGGCGTCTGTTCAGATTGTTCTTAATGAAACATTCAGGGTCAGTTTAAAGAGAGAGAATGGGAGGCCATGCACCCAGAAAGCAGCCACCACCGACTACCCAGGATCACTGGGACAGCAGCTCAAACTCAGGGCCGCCTTTCCACTCACCTTGTTCTGTTTTAGAGCACTTTTCTCTTTCATGTGGGGACAATCCTTCCCAGTGACAATGGCCTTAATGTCTGCAACAGGAACTGAAAAATGAAGAGAATTAGTTTCTGGAAGGTTTATGCTATATGTTGGGCCTTGCAGCCAACCTAGTGCTGAAAGGGACGCCCTAGCCCCCCGCCCCACAGGGCTGTAGGAGCTCAGGGAGGGCGGCCTACATCATTCCCTCCTCTGTGGCCACTTGGCTGGGACCCTGGCCTGCTGGACTGTGTCAAACCTAACTGGGGTCAGTGCAGGACCTCTACATGGTCTCCTTAAGGCATGGGGCCTCAGACACCTCGCTTCCACTTCACAATAGTAAGATGACAATGCTGGCCATAGCAACCAGCAGCTAATAATGACTCTTCCTCCCTGCCAGCCACTGTTCTAACTGCTTTACAGATAGGACTCATTCAGTCCTCTGAAGGGGGCAATGTGGCTACTGGTCCCATTTTATAGAAGAATCTTTAAGGCAGAGAGCAGAAATAACTTGTAATTAATTAGAATTAACAGCAAAGCCAGGATCTGAGTCCAGGCAGTCAGGCTTCAGAGCTTCTGCTCTTAACCACTGCCTTTCAACGCAGTATTGCATCACCCTTTCCAATCTGCAAAACCCATTCCTATCTGTGATCTTACTGAATCTCCAAACAGCTCCTTGATGTCGGCCAGGTAGACATGACCACCGATCACCAGGGAAACAGGTTCAGATGAAATAACTGGCCTCAGGCCAGGTAACTGGTTTGGAGCAGCCAGGACCAGAACTCAGATCTGCTGACAGGGAGTCCGGCTACATGAAAGCCCAACAGGGACCTGAACTTACTCTTCTCCTGCAGGGATTCAAACGTCACCTCCCCTTGAGGGTTGTCATCCAAGTCCCCGTAGTGCAGGACTTTGTGGTTCAGGGCCAAGCGGCAGTACCAGAAACGCTCTGAAACACAGGGGAAGCCAGGCAGGTGAACGAGGACAGTTCTAGGAAAGGCCCGGGCACACACGGGGCCAAGAGAAGACTCGCTCCCTGCCCGCTACCCCCAGGGACACTGCAGCGCAGCAGCTCCGGGCGGGAGGGACAAACAGCCCGGAGACCACAGCCCGGGGACTGCGCCCTCAGGTCACCTTGCCTCCGGCGGTTCCCAATCTTCCGGAAGCTGCTCCCCTCACAGAGCCGGTTCAGCCGCTGCTGTTTGATCAGCTCCAGGATCTCGGGCTGGATCTTCTCCCTCAGCTCCCTGGGGTGGATGAGCACGGGAGTAAGGGGAGGTCACTGGGACAGGGGGTGCTTCAGAAGGGAGGCGGCGCTGGCCCTCCCGTCCGGGCACTTACACGATCGGCGGGGACTGGAAGTCATCCTGACTCATCCTCTCCGACTGGCGCAGCCGCAGGATCTCGGAATAGCTCAGGCTCCGCAGTTTGCTCTTGAACTGGTCCAGAGAGTTGGGTTTGGAGGGCAAAGCTCGAGTGATCTGCTCTCGGACCACCTGCATGACCTGAGAGAGGAGGCAGCGCGGCCTCAGTGCGGCCCCGGGAAACGGGCACCAGGCTATGCCCTCTGGGTCCTGGGCAGAGCAGGCACCACGGGCATCCGCTGGGTGAGGAAGAGCACTGGCTCTCGAGGCACACTGCCTTAGACAGCTACGGAGGACCGCGATGCTGACAAACGCTTCATTTCTCCTACCTCTCAACAGGTCAATGGTGGGGGAGAAAAGAGGAGGTGGCTGGGCCAGACAGGAGTTCAGGGCTTGACTCTGAACCTTAGTCTGTTCCTCGAGCAACTCACTCAACACCCTCAGGCCCCACCTACTCGTCTTTAAAGCGAGAGAAAGGAAGATACATCTTCGATGGAAGCTGCCACGAGGAATGGGAGACCCCCAGTCTCTGGATGTACCACGCCCGGCCCACTGGTATGTGTGCAAAATACCTGTTAGTTCCCTCAGAACGACAGCTAAAGTAAAAAGCAGGACACCATCTGTACATCCTATCAGCTCCCCACCAATGAAGGAAAAATACACAGAAAAAAAAAATACTGGAGGGAAACATAAACAGGGTCGTGGTCGCTGGGTAGGGGAATTACAGACATTCCCCTTCTTTATATTTCATCAAGTCTTTACAATGAGATGAGCAGCTTCAAAAGAGCCAACTCCTAGATTATCAGCTTTTGAGGGCCTAGCAGTGCTGTCAGACAGGCAGGTGCTCAGAAAGCGTCGAGGAGTAGCTACTACTGCCAAGTACCCCAGCATGAATCCTTGCGGGTCCACTCAGGCCTCTAACAGCTGTAGCTCATGCAAGTGCCTCGGTGCCTGCACGGTTTGAGTGCTCAGTAGCCCACGCCATCACTGCCACGCTTTCCTCCCATCCCCAAGGAAGGCGGGAGGGGCTGGTACTGGTCCACCGGGCAAAACATGGGTCCAGCAGGGAGACACCTGCTCAGGGTTCTGGGGCGGCTGATGCTCTCAACGCCTCTGTCCTATGCCTCAGCGCTGCCAACCACGGTGTCTTCCAGCTCAGGGGCCGCCAGGCTCAGGCCAGCTGCCCCAGGCTGCCCTGGTGTGGCCTTGCCCGGACCTCGGAGCTCTGCGGCCCTGACCTTGTTGAAGTCCTCGGCTGTTGCCCTCATCTCCTTCCAGGTCTTGTTCAGCAGCTGGATGCAGATGCCAAAGAGCTCCTCAAACGCGCGGTCGTGGGTGAAGAACATCGGGTGGTAGTCGTTGCGTCCCTCGTTTGCTGTGGAAGGAGAGGCAGGCAAAGGATGACACTGGGAGCCCACGTCTGGAAACCTGGGTTCCTTCGCAGTCCGGAGAAACAGAAGTAGACTGAGGACTGGGAAGGTAAGTGGGTGGTGGCAGAGCTGCTGAACACGCTCAGATCACCAGCTCAAACAAGCCACGGCCACGACTCCCGCAAACAGGGGCAGACGGATTACAGCCCATTCAGTGATTAAAAAAAAAAAAAAAAAAAAAGCCCAAGAAGGCTGTCCAGTCTCATGGACGCCTAACGCTGCCCCCTCAGGTCTCACCGGGCTCCTGAGCACAGGGAACGGGCATGCAGGGGAGCCGCGCACTTACGCAGTTCCCCGACCTGCAGGATCTCACACAGCATCTTGGTGAGCTCGATTGCGCTGCGGCCAAAGGGGCACTCATGCTTGTCTTCTCGGCTACTGTTCTCCAGGACGATCTGCGGGGGAGGAGAGGGGGTGAGGGAGGGAGAGGGGAGGCAGGCGACGGGGCGTCTGCGGGGGGTAGCTGGCCCCAGCCTTTACCCGGATGTAGGTGTCCTGGTGGACTTTCGCCAAGTACAGCATGTTGTCCAAGGCCAGCATCCCGGGCGGAGTCTGGGTGAAGTCCATCGCGGGGTTGATGTGGTTCTGGGGAAAGAGACACTGGACTTGAGACCCGGTGGTCTCCCTGTGTGGGGGCTCGCTTGAGGGGGAGTCTGATCGCCCCTCCACCTCGTGCTGCCGGCACACCACACCTGCCCCTGCCGAAGCTCTGGTCACGTGCCATCTCTATGAGGGCTTGGGCTCCTGCCCACTGGACTGTGGCTGACTTGTTTGGCATCCCCAGGGCCTAGAATACTGCTGGTTGCTGAGTAGATGCCCAGTAAGTATTTAATTAACTCCATTCTCAAGCTGTCTCCTATTACAACACACACTCCAGCTTTTCATGGAACCAGCTGCTTTGATGAGCGGTCCCCTCGCCACTCATCTGGCCCACTTCCTGGGCCCTCCTACAGATGGGTTTGTTTCAAGGGGCCAAATATTGCACATGAACTTGTGAACCTGCCACGGCCAAAGGGGACCAAGTGTCGAGGGCCCTCCAGCTTCTCAGTGTCTCCGGTTCCGGGGCTCCCATGACGATACGAGATGTTACAAGGCGGGGCTGTCAGGGTTCTGTCTGAGGGGGCCCTCTCACTCCGTCAGGGGAGAAGGTCTACAGTGTTAGTGTCTGGGAAACTTACAGTGAACCCCAGCATTTTGTAGTCCTTGGTGTACATGGCTTTGCGTTTCTCAGTCCCACTCCCGGGGGCGTTGCTGGGGTCAGATTCTGCATCAAATGCAATCCTCCTCAGTTCAAATATAATGTCTCTTTGAGCCTGGGAGGTGAAACAGACTGTCAGCAGATGAGTCAGGTGATCAAAGGAAGCAAGGAAAAGAAAAGAGTGGGTCAAGCTTTTCCGGGCAGAACTCTGGCCCCGATCAATCCCTGAGGAGGCATTACACAGGACACAGATGGGCTTGGCCCAGAACCACCAGCAGGAAGGGATCGCGGTGAGGCACAGAGCTGACAAAACCATTTCTGCAGACACAACAAAGCACGGCTCCTGGCACCCAGCAGGCGCTCCAGAGACAGGGCACAACATGCCGTGTCACACGGCACACGACGCCAGCCGGGAGAGCCCGGTCCCACTGAGAGCCTACCTGGTCGTTGGGGTCCATCTTGGTCATCATCCTCTCTTCCAGAAGGTTAAAGGTCAGGACTTGCAAGACATACAGCTGATGGGCCATCTCGGTTTTGATGGGGCGGTTCCCTCGTATCACATGCTGGAAAGAGCAAGGGAAGAGGGTTGAAGTGGTTTCTGCTGGAGGGTTGCATCCATGCTGGTGCACAAGACAGACCACTGGGCAGGGGACGGTTTCCTCCCCACACAGCGCCTGCACGCTCCACAAGGGGAGGGCGTATGAACGGGCCTGACTCAGGCAGGGCTGATGCACTGCAAGCCCCGAGGGCACCATCTTTTCTCCTGCCCGGTCCTGGGCAGGGAAGTGGGACGAAGGGTAAGGTCACGATGTGGGAGGTGGGTGGCTGGGCCTCATTCCAATTGATCCCAACAACAGAGAGCGTATGTCAAGAGTCACTAGCAGAACTGGACGGTACGCTTTTGTCTTAGGAAAATGTTCAGGATGGCCTCATTGAGGAGACAGGTTTCAAAAAGAGCATGTTCTTTCAGTCGTCTCGAGACACGTACACCAAGGCGGGGGGGAATCTAATGCTCCCTGAAGGGCTCCCTCTCACCCCTTCTCTCTCCCCTTCCCCCTGCTCACTCTACAGCCCCCTCTCTGTGTTCCCACCCCAGTCCCTCTTCTCTGATGACTATCCCCGCTGCCCCGAGCTCACCGCCTCCTCCGCCGCCCATGCTTCATCTCTGCCCTGCCCTACATCGCCCCGCTGTCCTCTGAGTTGACCACACTGGTCCGCCCGTCTCCCGCCCGCCGTGGCCTCCTGCCCTTTCCTGCCTGCTCCCTGCACGCCTTGCTCCCTCTGTCTCACCCACCATCCTGAGGCCCCGTCGCTCTTGGTCTCTTCTCATCAAATGAAACTCTTGCCCTGTCCCGACACATACCGCCACCTGTGCCTTTCGCGTTCTCTTCCTCCGTCTAGCTTGTCTCAAGAGCTGTGCTGTCCAGTATGCGAGGCCCTAGCCGTATGCGGCCACGTGCCTTTCAGGCAGTTAAAATTAGTTCAAGTTACGAGGCCTCATTTTAAGCTGAGGCACTAGCCTCACTTTCAGCTCAGGAGGCACCTGCGACTGGTGACTACCGTCCAGCAAGAGAGCTGGTGTGGAACATGTCCGTTTGCAGAAAGTTCTGCTGTATCTAGAGCTCTTTCACTCTAGATCAGTCCTTCTCCAGAGCATGCACACTCTCTTCAGATCTGTGCAGCTCAATCTGGTAGCCACTGGCCACCCGTGTCTGCGGCACACTGGAAATGTAGCTGGTCTAAACCGAGATGTGCTGTGAATGTAAATTGCACCCTGGATATCAGAGTCTTGGCATGAAAAAAAAAGTAAAATATCTCCTTAATCATTTTTCTATTGATTACATGGTATCATAGGCTTTCAGACATACTGGGTTAAATGTAGTATGCTATCAAAATTAATTTTCCCTATGTACTATGCTATCAAAAAAAAATTAATTTTCCTCCCTTTTTTGTTTGATGCTGCTACTGGAACACTGACGATGAAACCAGTGGCTCATGTTGTATTCCCACTGGCTGGCACTGCCTTAGGCGTCGTCTTCCCACCTGCGACTCCAGAGCTCTTCCTTTCCCTGGACTGCAAGGCCCAACACAGGATCCACAAGTCACAGGTGGGAACTGAAATTTAAACTGAAACTGTCAGCAACGACAAGCTCAGTTCCCCAGGCGCACCGGGCACGTCCCAAGTGCCCACAGCCACCCATGGCGTGAGCCACCGCTCTGTGCTGCCCCTGCTTGGCCTGCGGCGTGCACGCTCACGCTCATCTCCCACCCCAGCCCTCTTCAGCCGCCTCCGCCTTGGGTCTGGGTGTCCGTCTGTCTCTGGAGCTTCCCTGTCATGGTCCGCCCCGCCCCGCCTCTCCTCTGCCTTGGCTGCTCCGGCCCTCTCCGCGTCGCCCAGAGTCTCTTTCTTCCTCTGAGCCCCGCTGCCACTCTGGTTTCTCCCTACCTGTCTGTCCCTGTGCCTCCCTCCTTGCCTCCCTCCATAATTCATGAAGCCACTCTGAAGAGAGCCTGGTTTTCATTCAATATAATCCCCCTTCCTCAAACTGAGAAGCGTCGGAGCAGGGGGAGTGGTTATTCCAGCCCCCAGCGGCTTGAGGAGATAGAGCTCCAGTGATAGAGTCCCATTCGACTGCCAAGCACCTCGAGGCCTCCGCTCTCTGACTTGACTCCACTAAATCCAGACTGAAGTGAGTGTGCATTAACCTTTTCCGAGCGGACCATTTGGGTCCCAAGTCCTGACGCTGAACTGTCTTCTACAGTGGACGGAAGCCTTGCTTGTTTGCCAGGTTTGTCCAGGAACGAGCTGAACTTCTAAACCCATTCAGGTAAAGGACGAGCCCCGGAATTCATCCAAGGGAAGGGCACCCACTCCCACACAGGCAGAGGATGGTGCCCGACACAGCTGCCTGGGCATGTGGACGGGCCCCGGTGCCGCAGGCGGGGGCAGCAGCGTCTGCTCCTGTCCGTCCTGCCGTGCTGGCAGGGGGCTCTGAGTGGGGAGACAGCCCCAAGGCAGGGGCTGGTTCTGCAGGGTAATGTCCAGCTCTACCCGTTCAGAGCAACTGATCCACTTCTCAGGCGCCCACAGGGACGTCTCGAATCGTGTCCCCCATGCGTCTTGTTTGCAGTGAAGGAACTGCCTCTGTGAGCAGAGTACTCAGTGAGCGCCAGGCCCCCTGCTAAGCCCTGTGTATGTACAGCAGCTCATTCGGTCCTCACATCCAGGTGAGCAAATCGAAGCCCACAGACGGCAAGTAGATTGCTCAAGGTCAAAGACCGGTTAATAATGGGGGTGGGAGGTACTGACTCCAAAGTTCATGTTCAGAATTCTGAAGGCTTTCACACTTGACTCTGATTTCTCATTTTGTTTCTTTCAGTGCAGTCTCCCAGTTTCACCATGTTTTTGACAACCGATACAATGGCCGTCTTTTAACTGAGCTCCTTGGCACTCTTCCTCTGCCCTCACCTCCCACCTCAGCTCTCTCCCCACCGCCGCCCCTCAGGAAACACAGACCCTGCAGTGTGATCTTTCTAGAAGGGCAGCCTGGTTATTTCACGACCCTGATTAAAGCTCCTCAATTGCTTTTCGAAAAAAAAAAAAAAAAAAAAAACCACCAAGGTCCTCTTTACTACCTCTCCAGCTGGTCACAGGCTTCCCTGGTGGCTCATATGGTAAATAATCCACCTGCAATGCACAAGACCTAAGTTCGGTCCCTGGGTCGGGAAGATCCCCTGGAGGAGGGCATGGCAACCTACTCCAGTATTCTTGCCTGGAGAACCCACGGACAGAGGAGCCTGGAAAGCTACAGTCTATGGTGTCGCAAAGAGTCGGACACGACTGAGTGACTAAGCGTAACACACCAGCCGATTACACATCCTTGCTCCACCCTTTACAGGACTCTCACTCCTCCTAGGTGTCCCCCTTCCCCACGCAGGAATTCCTTTTCTGACTGGTCTGTCAGCTTGCCCTCAGCCTCACCTATAGCCTCCTACACCCCCCTTCACAGCAGCACTGCCGGGTCCTCCCCTGGAGCCCACAGGCCAGGGACCCCTCCCAGGGCCCCACACAACTCGAGGTTACGGCTGGTGTCAGTCGAATGAATTGCTCTTTTTGTGTCTATTTTAACACAGTCCTTCTGGATAGACTTTTTTTGGAATTGTGGGGCAACAAACAGTATTAGCTGGCTAAAGACCTCTCTGGAGGCTCTGCAGTTCCTGGTGGGCCAGGCTCCTCGCGACAGCCCTGCTTAAAAGGATCACAGAACACAGCTTTCCAACTGAGGAAGGGTTAAGTACCTACCAGTAAGCTTCCTGAGTGCCCACCTTGCTCCATAGCAGTTTCACTAATGATAGCACAACTATAAGAATCGTAGGGGCTGCCCTGGTGGCTCAGTGGTAAGGAATCCACCTGCCAATGCAGGAGACACAGGTTCGCTCCCGGATCTGGGAGGATCCCACGTGCCGTGGAACAGCTACTGGGCCTGGGCCCTAGAGCCTGGGAACCACAACTGCTGAGGTCACCTGCTGCAGCTACTGAAGCCTGTACACCCTGGAGCCTGTGCGCCAAGACTAGAGAAGCCCCTGCAAGGACGCATCTGCACACCCCAACTAGAGGGAAGCCCCCGCTCGCCACAGCCCCCGCCGCAAAGACCCAGCACAGCCGAAACAAAACAAAACAAAACAAAACAAAAACAATAACAGCTGCAGTTAACTGTAACAAAACAATAACAGTAACAAAATACAGCTTGTCTAGGAACTTACATTGAGGATTATGGACCGAAGGTGCTTCTGTGCAAATGCGTTGGCCATGTCCTGTTGAGAAGACGCAAATGTGAGCTGGGTGGCAGGCACGGAGCTGTGACAATGATCCAAAGGAAGGCATGTCACAGCTCTCAGGCTTTTCCCCTTGATTTTTCTCTTCTTTTTAAATGAAAGGTGGGCACATGGGGTAAAAATTCAGACCTTCAACTATGTATTTTATACTCTGAAAGATCCCCGCACATTTTCTTTCCAGAGTACAAATGAAGGCAAACAGGGCTTCCTTTCTCAATGGCGCAATCAACTGAGTCATCTTCAGAGAGGGACAAAGACTGCTTTAGGACAAGACGTTACAAGGACGCTGGGCAACAGACAATGAGCACAGGCCACAGAGCAGCGTGAAGGTTCCCAGGCCACATGCACCGTCCCCAGCTGGAACCACTGCCAAGGCTGCAAGGGGCTCGATGAAACACTGACTCCAAACCAGGGATAGGGCTTGGCCCCAGCACCCCCCAGCCCCCAGCACCACGCCAGCAGGAGCTCAGGCGGGATGCTCTGAAACAGTAAGTGGTCCATGACTCACTTCTGACCGGTTTTAGAGAACAAGCTGTTGTGTGGTTTGGGGTAATTTTTCACGACAGGGTCGCCTTTTTTGTTATATTGGGTTCAGATTTTGACAGTAACTGTTTAGCACACTCAGGAAATAGTGTCCTAAGTTAAGTGAATCTTCCAGGGAATGAAGCCTTAAGGGTCCTCTCAGAACCATTATTTTGACCATTCTTGTGCTAATCTTCTCAAAATATACACTTCTTTATTTCTGAAGAGACTATAATGATTATAATTTAATCACTGCCAAGGATTTGGTTCCATCAGTAAAACCCACATCAGTTATTATTCTGTGTTGTGACACTATTAAGGGGCTTCTGAAATGTGAAGCTGTTTTCCCCTAAACAAAATGCGTCTAGATTCCTATGCTTTTCATTTTTTGGACAGCTTTTCATAATTCTTCCATTTCCTCCTTCCACTGTCAGCCATCACTTCTTATAATGTTAATTCATATGACTTCACTTTCTAAACTGCTTCCATTTAGTTCCACACATAATCATCTTTCTCAGAGCTGGAAGGCCTCTCTCTTGCTTCTAGATTTCTGGCCACACTCCGAACGGCTGACGCTGCCAGGAACATTAAGTTTTACTTTGTGTCCCCAGAGCATACACTGGCTGGCAGAGGAAGAAGGTGGACTAAAAACTTCTTCAGTAGCTATGGGAGGCTGGTTATGGAGCTTAAACCTCGCTGTCGACAACTCACAGAGTGGATAATTGCCAGTGATCTGCTACCGGAGTATAAAGGCCTTCGACCAAAGATTTCTCTGTGGTGCTGGCAGGGGAGGGCGGGAGAAAGCACTCACTGTCTTTCATATCCTTGTAGAGCTGACCTCTCTGAGCTCCCTCTAACCAAGAAACGAGCATTCAAACTCCCTCTGTGAACCGTCTAAAGCTTCTCCAATTCCTATGGTCCAGTAAGCATCCAGAAGGGCACACATTTCCCTTTACTACTGCTACTGCAAGCAGGAAGACGATGCATCTGGCATCATCTAGATCAAAGTCACAGGCTATTTCTGAATCTGATCTTCTCCAGCGGAACCACAGACCCACATGAAGGCAGGTTACAAAGGACAGACGGGGCCATGGTCCCTGGGGCAGGCAGCCCCTTAACCCTTGAGGTGACTGATCCGCAGTGCTTCTCTCCGTGTCCTGACAAATGAGATTTATAGCACACAACCTTTTCCTGTGTCTTGGAGCTCCCTGAACCGCCTGATCAGATCAGGAGATTTTTGCCTGGCTTGACCTCCCCACCTGGAAGAGAGCGGGGCCCTTTCCACATGGCAGTGCTACTTACAGTGACAGGCAGGTCTAGCGGATTAAGGTGCTTGTCCTGCCGGCAGAAAGCAAAAAGCACAGAGAGAAGCAGATGGAAGAATGAGCTTTCGGCTTACATTCACAAAGGACTAGGGAGGAAGAGATGAACAGAGCAAGCCATCCAAGAAAGACAAGGACAGACAGAACCACAGATGCTCCAGGTCCTCCCACCAGAACCTTCCAAGAACTCGGTACATGATCCCACAGGAATTACAACTTACTGAACCCAGGGGGTTGACTGAAAATTACAAAGCCTTTCTTATGTACCTCTCTTGGGCTTTGACCAGAGAAATCTAGAATGGTAGTGTTGGAAGGGCCCTTACAGATCCTTTACCTGGCCCTTGCATTTTACAGAAAGAGAAGTGGAGACCCAGAGGGGTCAGAGCACTTGCCCAGCAGTGGTGAGAAAAACACTCGGCCTTGGGGCTCTGGCCTCTGAGGTCAGCGTTGCCCCAATGGCCTGCTCATCCCTAGTTTCCTCCCTGGGAAAACAGGGGTCTGCCTTTTTCTCATGACATCCTTATGAATGAATGGGGCAGATGCTGCTCCCACGTTATAGGTGAGGAAACTGGGGCTCAGAGAAGCAGAGCAATTTGCATCATGTCACATAGCTAACTAATAGGGAAAAGTTTAGAATCTGGATGAGAGGATCTTTAGACATGAAACTTCGAGGTAAGTCTCTCCACTGTTGCTTCCTTCAGCAAGGATAGGACCCGGCAGAGCTACCAGCAGAGCCGCCTCTCCCTGCTTCTTGATCCTTTAACCCAGGGGTAGCCACACTAAGGCCAAATGAGATGTCAAGGTCTTATGGAAAGACAGTCACCACACCCACCTGGTGTCTACTGTCTGAGGCTGCCTTGACTATAGCGGGAAGGCTGAAGAGTTGCCACGTAGACCATAAGGCCCACCAAAGAAAAAAATATTTATTCGGCCTTGAGAGGAAAAAGTCTGCAGGCCCCTGCCCTGACCTAGGACCTGGCCGGACTCCCGCCCTGGTCTTCCCGGGGTCTTCCGTATTAGCAAAGCCACTCTGATGGGGTCTGGCTACAGAGAGACAGGACGAAGGACTCTCCCAAGAGCCCCTGACTGGCTGGGTGAGAAGTCTTCTCTCGGAAAAGCCCAGATGAAAAGCTTGAAAAGGCTGCCACAGACCTGTCGCTTGTCCTCAGGGGCCTTCAGAAAAAGTGCGTTAATCAGTGCAATGGCGTAGGTCTGAATCTCCTGGTTGGAGCTGTGTTAACAGAGAAAGAAGGCAGAGGGAGATTAGCAGACTGAACTGCAAGAGATGGTTTACAACAATCACTCGCAGACTGTCATACAATAATTGGAGGCCAAGGATCAAAAGCCTTAAAACAGAGCCCCTGACCCAGTAATTCAAGTAGGAGGAATTTATCCAAAGACAGCCATCAGAGAGCTGTGTGCGAGTTACTGGCAAAGTGTTTTATCAAAGTACTATTAAAAAGAAGAATAGGAAATAATGTGAACGTTCACAGGAGCAACTCTGCTCATGTATATTAAAATCCTAAGCAGTCATTGTTTTAGCACAAAGGTTCTTCATCTGGGGTTAGGGATGGGCTTAGGGTATCTATACACCCTAGAAACAGTATAGCCATTATTCCATTTATCTGGTTGACTATGTGACAGTTTTTCCAGGGAGGTGAGAGTCCATAACCATTACTGGATTTTCAAAGGCATCTGTGATGCAAAAAGATTAAGCACTACCCTTTTAGAAGGTTCTTTGACATGGGAAATGTTCAAGAGCTATCACTCTGTTATAAAAAAAAAAGTCAAGGCACACAGAGTATGTGTAGTAAGATTCCAACTTTTTTAAAGTATGCATAGAAAAGAGAAGACCAGTGAGACAGTCAATTTAATGTTAGGGACTTCCCTGACAGTCCAGTTGTTATGACTCTGCACTTCCAACGCAGGGGGTGTGGGTTTGATCCCTGGTCAGGGAACTAAGATCTCACATGCCTCGAGGGTGGGGTGGTAAAAAAAAAAAAAAAAAAAGTTAACAGTGGTTATGTCTGGAGGTGGGATAATGGGCAAATGATTCCCTTATTGTGCTTCTCTGTTTTTTCGAAGTCTTCAACTATGAACATATTTTATTTTAAACAAATGGCAGCTACCACTTTTCTGTGGAATCTCATACTCCCAGCAACTGATGAAAACTCTCCACCTGCTGTGTCATAGCTGCATTCTGGGGCTCTTTCCAGAGGGGCTGCTGGGCTCCCAGGTCGGGCAGGGGTGTCTTGGAAGTCTGATTGAGGGCATAAGGCGTTCCTCAGCCCAGCAGCAGCGGACATGACTTCCGGGGACAGCAATGGGTTGAAAATATTCACAGACTGACCCCTAAGAAACGCCTAGCTCCTCTCTCCTCCCTAAGGAGGTGACTGGGTCATTCCAATTCAGAAACAAAGAAACAGAGGTAACTCTGAGGTCAGGAAAATCAGAACTCTCCATCTGGGGTTGATCATGTCCCCTCACTTCAATCAACCTTTTTGGCTTTTGGGGCATGAAAACAGAGGCTGAAGAATCCCCTAGAGAAGTGACAAGGAGAAAGAAATCAGAGTTGCAAATTTTCTTGTGCTTTTTTTTTTTCCACTTGGGCTCGTGGGAAGGTTTGGGCTGAGAGCATAGCTGAGTGAAGGAAGAAAAGGCTGCTAAAAACAACCAAGTCTGGGAATTCTGGCTTCCCCGGGAACCGGAAGGGTATTCAGTCAACAACCCACATGCTGGAAGGGGGCAGTAGGTAGGCAGGTGTCAGCAGTATTAGCATCCTTGCTTTTGGAAAGTCCAGGTCCCTTAAATTACGTGGAATGGCTGAAAGGGAAGAATAAAGAACCGGGAAGGGAGAACAGGCTCCAAAGGGTTCATCTGTCTTTAGATTTTGTTTACTATCTGTTAAATGTCTTAAGATGGGATAAATTTCTTAAAAAACAAACAAAAACAAAAACAATGACCAACAACAAAAAAACCTCTCCTGAATGAATACCCATCCTGTGCGGGTCTGACACTAGACCTTTTCTCTCCTTTGATCCTCCCAAGTCTGAGAGGTGGGAGGGATTAACCCCAGCGTAGAGGTGTGAAAACTAAAGCCAGGAGAGAAGAGGTAGCTTGCCGAGCACAGAGACCTTGTCTGCAGTAGAGCCTGAATTGGAACTCATGCTCTGCAAGACACTCCTTGCTACCCTCAACCGCACGCTGCTAGTTCAGCAAGAGTTCATTCAACAAATACTAACAGAGCTTCTACTTAAAACAAGGGATATAAAACTGGTCCCTGTTCCCAACTCAACGCTTAAAATGGGAGAAAGATAATAAAAATTATAGTATTTCATGTAAATATGATTGTCATAGGTACAAACAGGGACTACTGAGCTCATAGAGGAGAAAGCATCTAATTCTGTCTGGCACCATGGTGATACAGAGAGGGACTGGGACAGTTTCACGCTATCCTAAGAGATGAAGAGAGTTACAGAGGGTGTCAGGCAGGAGCGTGACATGAGCAGCTCTGATTTATGGGAGGAGCTCCGGCAGTGAGTAGTAGGGCAGAGGTGATGAGTGGCAAGCGGACCAGCATCTGGGAATACAGGTGTGGCAGAAGGAGGGCAGAGGGCTAGGAGGACGGGCCGTGCAGGGCAGCACGGCGGGGTCGCACTTACACCTGGAGGTGCGAGATGAGCTGCCCCACGGTGATCTCCTCCGCGATCTTCTGGTACAGGCTCTGACTGTTCAAGACCATGCTCTCCAGGATGGCCAGGGACCTCTGCAGGATGGACACGTCCACCATGGGCTGGCTCACATACCCCGCGATCTAGAGCCAGGGAGGGTGAGGCGGTCAGGAAGCCCGCGAGGGCTGAGGGCTTAGGTTTCAGATGCCCGCCCCCGCCCAGGACTCTCCCCGCTTAGGTGTGCGCCCACTTCTGGACAGTTGCACCCAGGTAACAGTGGTGTCTGCTGTGTGGGCCAGGGTGCCAGGGAGTCCCCGGGCACAGATAATGCATAACTCGATTTCAAATGACAGTATCCACTCAACTGTGTTTCCTTAAACCTAAGGACTTAATCCCTTGTGTTTAGAAACAAGGGTTTGGGCATGGAAGGGGTGAGCGTGAGGAGCAGAGGGTCTTCCTGATCCTGGGACCTGGTGTGCTCGCCAGGTGCTGTTCCCCTGACGTACACTTTGTCCCTGTACACACACAGAGACTCAGGGACACGGAAAGGACCTCCAAGTCTCGTAATTTAATCTCTCCACTCAGTCCCCATGAGAATATCCTTGACACAAGATCACTGCACTTGTGCCTAAGTGTCTGCAGCATCAGGAAGTTCTCAATGTCCCAAGCCAATGACAGGTACGATCTAGATCAGCTGAGATATCATTTATTGGTTTTCAGTTCAGTTTTTGGAGGTGACACTGCCTCTTCTTCTAGAAGGAGAAAACTAGAAGTCTCTCCTCTCCACACTGAGTTCATCTGACAAATAGGCTCGCCTGCAGATTCGTAAACAGAAGGCACACTAGTAAATGTAAGAGAATATAAGGCAAATGAAATGAACATTTTTTTTTTAATCCCAAGAGGGCTCGGGAAGCAGTGAAGAGACTTAGGGACGGGGCTGGCGGGCGGGGCGGCACCACTGCCGGTCTCACTGATAATCCAATCCCACTCTGGCCACACTGGGTTCTGGGAGCCCAGTCCCACCTTCTCGGCGCAGGCCCTGTGAGTGTAACAAAGTCTCAGTACATCTTCCAGGAGCCACAGGAAGGCCAGAGCCTGAGGATGAAAAACCTGGCCTTGGGGCTAGAAGGCCGACCTGCCCTGGAGCAGCTGTGTTGCCTGCATCTCCCCTCGAGCCTAGCGGACACCTAACTGAGGGAGGAAGGTTGGAAGCCTCACCTGCTTAATAAAGGTGATTGAAACCATGTCCCAGGAGACAATGCCATGGTCCATGAGCTCTAAGAAGGCAGTCAGGGTGAATGCCAGCATCTCACTGTAACTGAGACGTGCAAAACACATACAAAACGATATGAAGATTCAGAACCGGAGAACACAGGAGTGAAGGGAGCTACAGCAGGCTCGGGTTTCAGCGTAAGCACCATGCAAGGAATCCACGGACGACACTGGGGCCCGGCGCCTGGCCGACACCTACACCAGGCGCGGGGAGCGGATTCCTCCCCGGATCTCTAGTATCACCGAGGGGAAGGCAGCTAGGTGACCAGACGTCCTCATCTCAGAGAAACAGTCCCTTGGCCATCTCCTGTCCATCAAACCACAACACTTGGTGGGGTGCCCAAGGGAGCTTGCATCCCAGCCCACCTTTAGGCCAGGAGGCAGCAGGACGCAGGAGAAAGAGCGTGAACTTTGGCCCATGGTTTCAGGTCCTGTCCGACCACTTCCTAGCTGGGCAAATTTCAGACTTCTAAAATTTTCAGACTTCTATTTCTCTCTTGGTAAACTGGAGTTCTTCTCACAGTGCTGACCTCAAGAGGTTGCGGTGAGGACAGGATAAGGCATGAGGAACCTGAGCAGAGTGCTGGCGGAGAGGAAGGACTGGGGTGTTTTCTGCCCCCTCTCTGCTCTGTATGCACTGTACCCGTCACGTACCCGTCACACACCCGTCCCTGCGCCCGCGGGCTCAGTCCCTGCATTGTGTCCGACTCTCTGCTGCGCCTCGGACTGCGGCGCGCCAGTGCTCCATGGTTTACAGACCCCAGGCTTCCGTTTACAAAACATGTTCTGACCCATCTCACCCACGATCCTCCTCAGGACAGGACAGCCAGGTGGGTACCACCTCCATTTTAAAGAGGAGGGAACCACAGCCAATCCAACCCTGCACTCCTGGGAGACTGGGAATGCCCAGGTCAGTGCTGACGGCAGCCACAGGCTTCAGGATTTCCGTGCAGCCGGAGAATCCATGGCTTAAAACAAACACCCGAGATGAGCTGCTCAGTTTGGCTAAGAAACTTCAACAGCTGACCCATCAGCTGAAAGAAGATTTCTGACTCCCTCTCTGCTGGCTTAGGTTCCATGGGCTTAGAAGACCAACTAAACATGTTTATCCACTGCTGGTATCAACAGGGCAGTCTCCCGCCACGTTCCCCTTGGCACTGGAGTATCACAAAGACATTTCCGGTGCATCACGAAGTCCTGGATGCCCCCTCTAACCCCACCGTGAAAACAGGGGACAGGGAGACAGTGAAGGGGCGAGGAGAGCTATGACAGGGGAGGGCCACACGTCCGTGTATAAGGAGGGGGGGCAGTGACTGGAGAGGGAGGGAGGTGGGATGCGGTTAAGAATAGACAGAGATCTATTCTAGTTGATAACAGACAGGCCGCTCATTAACCTCCATCACGTCACATCTACTTCCCAGAAATGATTGCACCTGCGAGCTGACCTCTCTTCCCAACATCCTCAGCCCAGAGTTTTACTTCTCACTTAGCACAGAGCTGCTTTGTCCCATCTGAATTTGTGAGAGCCCAACCAGACTAGGAGATTTAGGGCCACAACAGGTTATACCCTTCTGCGTGGACCTCAGTGCTTGGCATGCTGCTCTGTATGCAAACGGAGCTCAATAAGCACATCTGACTCAATGGAAAAAAGACTGGGATGCCCCGCGGAATGTCGTAGATCTCAGAGCCCCTGTCGAGACCTCAGAAACACTCACTGGGATAAGAGCTTGGTTCCGCTTTCCACAAGCCGCGTCAGCACAACGATGCCATCCATGTTGATGAACTCGGTGGCGAAGGTCACGTCGGCAGAGAGCTTGGCCAGCTCCTTCATGGCATCCAGCCGGGTCTCCATGCTGGAGGACTGGGTCCTCTCCATCAGCTGGCGTGCAGCCCGGGACTATGGGACCAAGGACAAGATACAGGACATCAGCTCCCCGTGGGGGGTCGCTGCTCTGTGAATAGCTCACAGAGGCCCCTGTGGACTCTCAAGCCCGAGGCAGAAACAGCTTTTCACACTGCTTAATATTTGCTAAATAAATGTTTATTGGATCCATCAGGGAATCACCAGTAGGTCAAGACAGATCTGTAGCCAAGTGTATCCTTTCTGTATCATTCTGGTCTATGTATTAAAAAGAGTCCCACAGATGGAATATAAGAGATTTGAGGGATGATAATCCACTACCTATGGCAAGTCACAGAGACAGACTAACGCTGTTGTTCAGCTGCTAAGTCACGTCCAGCTCTGCGACCCCATGAACTGCAGCACGCCAGGCTTCCTTGTCCTTCACCATCTCTTGGAATTTACTCAGATTCATGTCCATTGAGCCAGTGGTGCTATCGAACCATCTCATTCTCTGCCATCCCCTTGTTTTGCCTTCAATCTTTCCCAGCATCAGGGTTTTTTCCAATGAATCAACAGACAATGGTTCAATCAATATTGGAGAGTTTTTCTTTTTTCAAATTGACTTTCAGTTGATTTAGAATGTTGCGTTAGTTTCTAGTGTATACCAAAGTGTTACACGTTTTCTATACATACATTCCTTTTCGTGTTCTTTCTCATTATGGTTTATTATAGGATACTGAAGCTAGTTTCCGCGCTATGCGGTAGGACCCTGTGGTTTGTACCCGCTAATCCCAGATTCCTGATTTACCCCTCCTCAATCCCCTTCCCCATTTGGTACCCGTAAGAGTTCTCTATTAACTGAAGCCATCAGACAGTGGAAGAGGTTGTGTCTTGAAGTACTGGGCTCTTGGTCACTGGAAGCAATCAAGGAAACTCTGGATGACATCTGTCAAAAGTGCTATTGGAGGGATTCCTGCACTGGGTGGAGAATTCAATCTGATGAACTCTAAGCTCTCTTTTTCAATCTGAAACTGGTAAGCCCAATACATATATATATATTTACTTTCTCTCAAAAGTCCAAATCGTTGTTCCTCAAAGTGCTAGCCCTGGAGAAACTTTAAGAATGCCAAGCAGCAGCTAATTTCGAGACAGCTTTTAGAAAAGGACCGCCAGCGACAGCGCCTCCCCTGAGCACGTGGCCCCTTCCCTCTTGGAGCGCCTGCCTCCTCCTGCAAACGCGGCTGCGACCCCTCCTCCCGTGTTCACAGGTCCTGCCTGTTGCTGAACTTCTTAATTTTACAGCTGGCGCCTCACATCTTACTGGTTTATCACTCTATTTTCTGTGTGTTAATTTCATGGTCTTGGTTTGAATGGAAGAGTCTGGAGAGCAAAAACACTCCCGGGGTCTTAATTTTTCTTACAGTGCTAAAGCAAGTGACTGGAGCCCCTGTTCTCCATTGGCGAGGAGTCAGGCTGCCCACGTCTCTACCTTCCAACTGCGCACGGCTCTTGAGGACACAGAAATTCCCCATTACCGCCAAGGTGGAGGACATGAGCGCCGGAGAAAGGGCCACAGGACAGAACGATTCGAAGAGCACTGGCCTACATCACACTCAGAACCTTCCAAACCCAAATGTTCACTTTCCTCCTGAGACGGTGCTTCTGAGCGGCCGCCTCCCGCAGCTCCTGCTCCAGGGAAAGTCACCTGCTCTGCACAGGGGCCTGGAAAACGCTTGGGCACTTCTGTGAAGGACACAGCTCCCAGGCTGTCACGTTAAACTGGCGGAGTGTCTGGGGCAGAGATGGGGTCCTTAGAATGAGAAGAGCTGAGGGAGGGAAGTGGGAGGCAGAGATGCTGCGAACACTGGCCCCGCGGCTCCTACCTGGGCCTGAGAGGCGGCTCTGACCTGTCCTGAGTGTCGACAACTGGCAAGTTGTTGAACCTGAGTCTCAGTTTCCTGGTCTGGAAAATGGGGCTATTGAGAGCACTCATCTCATGATACCATATGTGAAAGGATTCAGCTAAACCCAGGCATTCAGCAAAAAGCAGCTGCAGGTACTGTGCGGACGGAGCAGTCTCTCACGTTACCAAGGGAACAGGGGCTGGCAATGGCCTCCATAACAGAATACACGAAAAGCTGCAACAGGAGCTGCAGACGCGCCGAGGCCACCCCCATGTCACCGGTCCTGCTCTGGCTGAGCAGTCAGGGCGAACCCCTTGTTGGGTGGTGGGCCTCTCCTGTCCTGTGGGCACCAAGGTCCCGCCTGTCCGGTCGCTCACCCCCTTTCCTGCACTGGCAACCTCTGTCTCTTCCATCTGAAGACATTCTCAAGGACACAGAAAAACCACCAGAGAAGGTTACAACCCTGACGGGACGGAGGAGGCGGGGAGCTAGGCAGAGGAGACGAGAGTGGGAAGGAGACCTTTCGCTGGCTCTCCGTCAAACCTTTTTGATTTTAATACACGAACGTTTCACCTCTTTTTAAGTAAGTGTATCTTTTCAACTCCATATCCTGGAGCTGGTACCTTCTCTATCTACTTCCTTTTAAACCCTTTTAAACTCCTGATAATGCGGTGAGTGGAAGGTCCTTGCCTCCGAAAGTCGACGCACTGCCACCCAGCTGCCAAAGGCCAGGGCCAGTCTCCCAGATCCACAGACAGCTCCCCTGTCCACAGCTTCCCTTCTCTCTGCTCACTGCAGACGCCGCCGCCCTCCATCCTGACGCTGCCCCTGCCCTCGGCTCCTAGGCCACTTCAAGCTCCTGTTTCCTTCCCACACTCTGGATGCCTCCTCAGCTACCCGGAAGGGCTGCCCTGGCAGAAATCAGGGGCCAGCGTGGACTGTCTCGCTCCTTCCAGCTTCTTCGCCAAGCTCACCTCCACTTTTCCCGCCTACCCTTTCATCTCCACGGCCACTGCCTTCACGGGCTGTTAACACTGCTCATCGGCTTCCTGAAGATGTCTTCTGCCATCTTCCATACTGTCACTAAAGTCATCTTTCTGAAATATAAATCTAAATAAAATATTGCTTCCCACTTGAAGTCTTTCAGTGTCCCTTCTGGACACATCCCCTTCTGGATAAAGTCCAACCTGCAAGAAGGCCAGAGGAACCTTCTGCTGATGGCTACAGGCCCTCAGCCCCCCAGCACTCCCACATCACCCAACAAAGCACATCTCCGGGCTCGGAGTACCTTTCCTTCTCCTCTTTCTTCAGCTGGCTCCTGCTAACCCTTCAACATCGGAACCACGTGTCCCTCCTCTGGAAGGGCCTTCTGGGACTCCTCGGGCTGAGTCAAGTGGGCCCTTTTCTGAGTTCCCACAGCTCCCTGAGCAACTTTCTCTCCAGACCCCGGAAGGAGGCCTTATACTGTAGTTGTTTACTCCCCACTAGGCTGTGAGAGCAAAGACGGGCATTTTTCACCTCCAAGTCTTACTTTCTAGAACAGAGTCCGGCCCATGGTAGGGACTCACATACACTTGACAGATAAAAGAATTCCTAAGGAAAGCAGAGTACCTACCGGGGAGACGGCCAGCTGTAAGATTGTCCCGTTCTTAATGTCGCTGCGAGTCTGGGTGCCAAAGAGAAACAAAGAGCAGCTAAGATAAAATATTAAAATTGGGCAAGTAAGCGGAATCAACACGAACTTTCTGTCATTTTTAAAGGAGTTGTAACTGACACTCTTCAGTCAGTCCCTCTCCTCCTGCTTGCTTCTTGGCCACGAATTTCTAAGACGCCTTTCGAGTGCCTCTCAGTAAGCAGAAGCCACATTTTCCAGCCACTAGAGAGTAAGGGCTGACCCGCCCTGACCTGCCCAGGGAGCGGCTCTCACCCCAGTAAGAGGAAGCTCCCTGAGGGCCACCGGCACCACTACCTCGGGCGGTTCACTTGAGAGCGAGTCTCCGTACTAACCTGTTCCGTGATGTAGAGCTGGGGGCCATCTGCGTAACGGAGGGTGTAATACTCCGGGTTTGGCAATGACCACCTAGGTAAGAGAAAACAGTACAGCCTCTTTGGCCATATATACCTGGGGGCCTGTCTAGAAGCTGCAAATAAAGAACTTTCAGTAGAGCTGCTGAAGGGATTGGGTGGTCGGTGTGATGTACTGGAGGGAAAAATCAAAGCTTTGGGTTGAGATATTCAACAGTAACCCCCTCTGCCTTCTGCAGAGACTGGCACTGCAAAGGTGGGATGTGTAATTCGGCATGGGTCTCAGACCCCACCAGGACCTCAGGTGGGGCCCTCCTACTACTGACAGCAGGTCTTGGGGACATCCCCACCAGCGCGCGGGAGCCCGGGACTGGGGACCCGCCTAACTGCAGGTCCTCGGGCAGGATTTCTTTCAAGGCCTGGCAGTGCCCCTCTGTCTTTAGCCTGTCACTGTCTGCAACGGGGGGCAATTTCAACTCACCCATCACAAACTTCCTTGATGATGGACGCCAGGGGCCGTTTCTGAAAGAGAGGGGGGTGGTGGGGATGGGGGCAGAGATCCTTCACCAGCTGCCACATCCTGCTAATGCCAGGGTCCTGGTGAGAGGGTCTGCCAGGCAGCCTGAGCCTGGCGCCTGAGCACGGACTTCATCTCTGAGAGCTGATCTCAAAGAGGAAGTCTCTCGCAGGCTGTGGTGACCAGCCTTCCAGAGCGGGGGACAGGCCTTGGCTGACTCCTACTCCTGACGCCAGTGGTCCCCACCCCGCAAGACGACCCCTGCCCCGCACTCCCTGACCCCTCATTTCCAGAGCTTACCTGGTCAATTTCAAGGAGCTGCGCATTAGCACCTGGCCACTCGATGGCCACTTTAACGATGTCTGATGGTGGTGGCATCGTTCCCAACGGGGCCTGCCTCTCCAAGACAGACACACAGACACAGCTGCCTGGGGAGAAAGAATCGGAAAGAATGAGTTTGCCTTCGTTTTTCACTTTCATTACATATTTTGAAAAATCGGAAGGTAGTGTCCAAAGAAACACATAGGACTACTTGCTTTGAGCTTTTTGAGATCACACCACAACCTTTCCTTGGGCCTTTTGTCTCTTTAGATTAAATCGGCTAGTAGAAAAGGGACAAACCTATCTATCCACTGCAGATAAGCCAGCAGCAAGATCTACAATGTGACACTTCAGCTGGAGGGCCAGGAGGGCCCTGCGGTAAATGAGCAGATTGACTGCAAAGCCATGTCCTAGGACCTTGAGAGGGAGAAACATATGCCCGAAGACCAATAAGAACAGATACAGGCTGTTCCTGGCTGGGTGGTTAAAGGAGCTCCGCCAGCTCTGCGGTCAGCCCTGATCCCAGAGTCAGCAGGGCCCGGCCACAGCTCCCTTGCTTCCTCCCTACTTATTGCTGCCACTCCTTCCCCCTCAAGCCTCCCCTGTGTGGGATGACACAGGGTTCAGAAAATGGGGAAGAGAAGCGGGACAGGAAATGCTATTTTCATCCCAATTCCCCAGGGCAAGGGCCGCCAAGAGAAGTGGAGGGAGGTGAGGACACCCTCACAAAGGCCTCACTATCGGAGGACAGGCTTCAGAAGTACCTCTGACCCCACTCCCCTACAACATAAAGGAAAATAAATCATTTTGAACAAGTCTGGAAGATGGGCCCATGTGACCAGTCTCCTAGGCAACTGAGGGCTTAGTGGCGTTCCAGGCAGCAGCTAAAGCGTTCTCTCTCCAAGGTCTGATGAGGGAAGTCGCCCCACTGATGGATGATTTCAATGTGTGTTTACACTCCGTGCCCGCAGTTTCAGGAGAGGCCTCGCTCTTCATCAAAAAGACCTTTTTCCTGTATCCTCCATGTTTAACCACGCACCCGCAATTTCTGCTTCTGAACGGAGACTGCCTGCCTCTCCTGGAACATGCAACACAGCTGTTGCTAAGCTGGTATTCATGGATGCCATCACTTTTTCAGCCCAAGCACAGATGTCAGTTCTCACAGTACTTGTAACTACAAACCTCTTCGGTGATGGGGTACAAGTCCCTTGGACTTCCCAGGTGACGCTAGTGGTAAAGAACCCATCTACCAATGCATGAGACTTAAAGAGACCTGAGTTCGATCCCTGGTTTGGGAAGATGCCCTGGAGGAGGGCATGGCAACCCAATCCAGCATTCCTGCCTGGAGAATCCTATGGGCAAAGGAGCCTAGCAGGCTACAGTCCATGGAGTCACAAAGAGTCAGACACGACTGAAGCGACTTGGCATGTACAAGTCCCTTACCCTACCACCTCACAGGTCTCAGACAGAGGGAAGCTTTCCTGACCATTTCCTGACCAGGGTGGGCTGCTTCAGAAGTTGACTGTCAAAAATACCAGCACTTGGACTTCCCTGGTGGCCCAGGGGTTAAGAATTTGCCTGCCGATGCACGGAACACATGTTTGATCCCTGGCCTGGGCAGATCCCACGTGCCACAGGCAACCAAGCCTGAGAGCTGCAAGTACTGAAGCCCACGCACTCGAGAACCCCAGAACCAGTGCTCCACCACAAGAGAAGCCCAGGCTCCACAACAGGAGCAGCCTCCGCTCGCCACGACTAGAGAAAGCTGACGAACAAAGACCCAGCACGGACGGACACGGACGGACACACACACACACACACACACACACACACACACACACAAGGTATATTTATATCATCAGCACTGTCAGGACACCGCAACGCAGAAGAGATGGTTTTTGACGTGCTATCTCTTACTTCGTTGAGTTCTGCCAGCAGCCTTATGAATTAGGCAGAACAGGATTATTTGAAGACATCTCCATTTGAAGGTGACAAAACTGAAGCTCAGTGGATTAAGCTCCCCGAGTTCATAAAAGCAGTGAAGGGGACAGATGTGGAGCTGACTTTGGCCAGTGCGCCCCCTGCGCCCCCACCCCCACTGAGCTGGCCTGGATTTCCGCTCGCTGCAACTGAATCAAGCCTAAAGGTGAAGTGGGCTGGCCTCATGGCTCTGAGAGCTTTCACAGCTTCTGCAGCTCCAGGCAGAACTTCTCACGTGTGATTTCTATGTGCCTAGACACACAACAAATCTCTGAAAAGAAATGGGCCCAGGTCCTGGTGGAGATGCTCTGCTCAGGTGACAGAGCAAAGCAGGCATGGTACCATGAATCTCTGGATCCCCAGGATACCTTTATCCTTTTCTAAGAGTATCCTTGTCCTATCATTTTAATTTAGATACAAATTACATATAATAAAATGCGGAGCTTATGTATATATGTGTGTATACATATGTAAATACATACACACACACACAAAACAGAAACACACACACACACCTTTCTGTAACCACCCACCTAAAACAAGACACTAAACATTTCACACCCCCCAAATTTCCCTCCTCCCTCGTTCTAGTCAGCCCCTCACCCACCAGCCCTCCAAGAGGCAACTTCTTTCTGACTTCTAATCTATCACCATGGATTTATCCTGTAGCCCTTTGTATTAATATAATACTTCATATATGTGGAAATGCACAACATGGCCTCTAAGACCATTTGTTATTTAATTTCGTTTCTTCTTCTTCGTTCTTTAACTTTTTGGCCAGAGTGAGGCATATGGGATCTTAGTTCCTGGACCAGGGATCGAACTCACGTCACCTTCAGCAGAAGCATGGAGTCTTAACCGCTGGACCTCCAGGGAAGCCCCTGGTTTCTTCTTCTTTTTAAAATCAGTAGGCCATGTAGATGCAAGAAGAAGAGTGCTGGGCTGGGATGCTGGTCCCTGCTGAAGAAAGCACCTGGGTTCAGAGCCAGAGGACTTGGGGCCTAGTCACAGCTCCGCCACTGAGTGTCTGGGTGATGAGCACGTGTCCCTTTCAGCCAAGTCTCAGTTTTCTTCTCCCCTGTGAGGAGAGACTGTGGAACTAAAGCACGTGTAATGTGCCTTTTAAGTCTAAGGTTCTAAACTAGAGTTAAAATTCCAAATGAAGACTGCCCATTTCAAAGTTCTATGCATAAGAATCTTCACCTTTACTTCAGCGGTACTGCTAAGAAACAAATCATATATTTTGGAACTCCTAAACAAAGTTAACATTCATTACTGTATTTTACACTTCACTTTGACCCCATATGGTATGTCCTAGGCTGATTATCTCTTTATTAAAGTCAGCTGTGAGTGATTCTTGTCTGTTCCAAAAATTCACATCCATGTGAAAGCAGGGGGATTTGCAATCACTGGGAGTGTTCCAGAGACACTGAAAACCCCTGGTCTCTGCGATTCTGCCCTTTCCCCAAATGCCCAGGCAGCCCACGTGTGTTGGCACTCTCTCCACCCACACCACGGCCTATGGGACCAAGGTGAACACCCACTCTCCACAGACTAATCCAATCTGCTCTCTTGAGCTTAAAAGACACAGGCTATGGGAGGTGGATGTTGACGGGCTCTGAAGCAGAAGGCCAGTCAGCTGCAGAGTGGGGACCACAGCAGGCCAAAGATATGGGAGGCGCAAAAACCACGAACCTTACAGGGGAAGGAGATGAGCAGACGGCAGCCTAACGCACACAGGGTACGGAGCAGGCCCCGAAGGAACACTGGCCGGAACACTGAAGAGCAAAGCCCGCTTAGACAAGTCTAGTTTGTTTACAACAGTTCAGTTACGCGGTGGCTTCGTGGCAGTCATCCTGTGTGTAACAGTAATGTGCAGACAGCCTCTTTACACTTCATCACACACGTTGTGGTGTTACTACTGCTGATGCTCACCTGAACCCTGAACACCATCCCCATTAGACAGATGAGGCAACCAAAGTTCACAAGGGATGCGAATGGGTCTCCCACATGCCTCCTTCCCATCTCTTCACACACAAAAAAACAAAGAAACCACATCAGACTGGATCTCAAGATTGGCTCTTAGGGGGACCTTCCCTGGTGGTCCAGTGGTTAGGAGTTCACCTTCCAATGTAGGGGATGTGGGTTCGATCCTCGGTTGAGAAACTAAGATCCTACACGCCTTGGGGCAACTAAGTTCTTGAGCCACAGTGGAGATCCAGAGCAGCCAAAAAAATAAAAAGACTGGGCCTTGGGACTTCACAGTTGGTTCTCTTCTGTGGCAGCCCTGTGTGATGTTATTCCATTTTATGGACAAGAAATAGAGGCAGAGATAAATTAAGTTCCATGCTCAGCGTCACGCAGCGGGTAAGCAGCACCACCAGAATCTGACCCCAGCCAATCTGGCTGTTTGAAAGCCACATGAAAGCAGGGGGCACTGTACCCACAGCAGGTCCCCCGGGGAGGATGTGGGCGTGCTGGACCTGAAGCTGAAGCACGCCAAGGCTGCACCAACAAGAGCTCACCACGGTGGCAGAAAACGGAGTCCCCTGTCTAAAGGAGGTGACCTCCACTCTCCTGCACGGGGCTCAGTCCTTCATGGTCCAGCCGGACCTTCCTGGACTAGTTATTTTCACAAGGCAGGGCACGTTCCTCCTCCTTCTCTGTGTCTTTGCACATTTCCTTCCTTCCTTGGGCTGTCAGGAGAGCTCGTATGCAAGCTTCAGAGCCCTGCTCAAATGTCATTTCCTCTGCACCAGTCTTGGTGAAGTGAAATAGGACAGGACCCCGTGTTCTCATGGCCTTCTGTCCACAGCTCTGTGAAGGCTCCCAGGCTACCCCATTACAGCTTTAGATTCAGACAGCTCTCTTCCCCACTCTCTCCTCCTGGGGGCAGGTCCAACCCTGCAGCTTCTTCCCTTAGCACAGCATTGTGAGCATCTGTATCTGCTCAAATCCAACAGCTCTGACTCCTCCAAATGCTACAAGCCAGGGCCAGCGGCACATGGAAGGGGGCAGGCACCGGGCGCTCCAGCTGTGTGTTCCATGACCCAGCACCTTCCAACTCCACAGCATTTCCAGTGTTTTCACATCTAACATCAGATGCGTCTCACTGGAGAATCAGATTTAGCACATCTGACTCCAGTTAAAAGATGGAGGGAAAACATCCTTCTGCCTTTCTCCCCTGGAAACATTAGGAGACAGACTACAAGAGTAATATTCTCCAGGTAACAGCCCCATGGACAGAGGAGCCTGGAGGGGTACAGTCCGAGGGGTCACAGAGTCAGACATGACTTAGTGACTCAACAACAATAACACACAGCCTGAGGATAAAGGATCTCCTTGTGGGGAACCCTTTCAGGGCTCCTTTGCTTACTCTTTTCATTTTCACTTTAGGAAGGAAGCGAAAATTAGGTCGAAGCAATTCAATAACATTGCAAAATTCTCAGGGTTATAAATAGCCTCTTGCTCTACCTGCTCGGCAGTCCATAGAGTTCAACAGTTAACGGCCAGGATGAGGGAGCTTTGGGTCCACAGCCAGGACTAGAGGGCAAGGAAGTCATCAACCCCTTTCAATTAAATGACTCTCCACCCCACCCCACCCCGCCCCCTTTCGAGTACTACAGACACAAAGATGACTCGGGAAATTGCTGCTGCTGCTGCTGCTAATGCCACCAACAAGAGAGAGATGCACAGCGATGTGGGGAAGATAATTCTACTCTAAGGCTTCAGAATGAAAGCCCAGGTTTTCAAAGGCGAAGCCAGGGAAAACAAGAGGAAAACAGGACCTTCCGTGTCTCCAGTGAGCCTTCTTTAAGTGGCTGCTGGAAGGTGTGCTTATAAAATCAGCACAGTTACAAAAGGCCCCACTGAGCTCCATCAATCAACCACGCCTGCGTGGGGGGTGGGGTGGGAGGACCACTCCTGGGAGCCGGACGCTGAGAGCGCAGCAGAAAGGAAGTGAAAGCCGATCCCTGGCCATTAGTGAGGAATTCAGACTGAAGAAGCCAGAAGGTTCCAGCTCTCCACCCTCCCCCCTCATTCCTAAGGATCAGGGCTGACTGTGCTTTTTGTTTCATTCTTTTGCTTTTGATTCGGTGGGGGAGGCTCGGGGGAGGTTGGTTTCTGTTTCCTGCGATAGAACCCACCGCACCAGAAAGGGGACCAGAGGTCACACCCTCTTTCTAATCGAGGGTGACAATCTCCACAGAGGCTTCTCCCTCGGACAGCTTCTCAAGTGAGAAGTGACTCAACTTCCCTCGGGTCAGACCCCTGCGTGAAGGCGAGAATCGGGGGTACGGGGAGGGAAGCTGGGTTTGCAGACTCAGATTCTGCCAATCACTGCCAGAAACACCTAGAAGGACCATCACATCAATGGCAGCTGAGGTTTCTCCTGTTTTTTTGTCGGACGCAAAACTCACCCAAACGCTTAGTTAAAAGCCACTGACTTAGAGCCACAGGCGCGGTGAGGAAGGGTATGGGAAGATGGGAACTGTCTGGGTTTCTTCTCACATAACACCCGCTCTAAGAACCACCCAGGTCTCTGGCTTAGAAAACTTCTGCAGCGCCCCGTGCTTACAGAATCGCACTTAGACTCCTCAGCAGGGCACCCGGCTCCTTCCAGTCCCATCACGGACCCTCCTCGAGGATGCCCCAAATGTCCTAGCGGACCACCCTGGTCCCTCGACCGCCAGAAGCTTCCAAGTCATACTTCGGTCTCAGCCGTTACTGCCTCCATCTGGTCTGGCTGTGCCGCCAGCCTTGTTGAGCTTCAAGGCCCAACAGTTCCTCTTCTGTGTGGCCTTCCTGGTGCTCTGACCTCAGGCAAAGTGAACCGTGCGCATCTTTTACACTCGGTCACGATCCAGCTGATTCACAACTGCGTGTGCAGCCTTTTCTCTTGCTCTTCAGACTGTGACCTGCCTTCCAGCACTACCGACGTTGCTGGGGAGCCCCGGATAACGCAGAATCACTTACTCCAGCCCTGACCCGCTGAACCAGAAGCTGCCTTCAAACAAGATTCCCAGCTGGCTGGCATGCACACGACAGTCTGAGAAGCCAGACTCGAGACTGGTGGTTCTCCGCTCTGGTTGTGCCTTGTCCAGGCCCACCCCGGGTGACTGCAACACCTACCGCCCCACCCCTAGCAGGTGAGTGTGATGGGCAGCCAGGGCTGGGAGCCACAGCTCCTCTGCCCACCTTTCGCCAAGGCTGGCGGCACAGGGCCTGGCACACAGCTGTGCCCATGGAATTCCATGCCAAAAATACCCTTGAAGATGCCCCTGGACCTGACTGCCTTTAAAAGAGAAACAAAAACTCTAATGACAGAGGACTAGCTGTTGCCTAGAACTCTGCAAATCTCTACAGTCATCGAGGTGGTTGTAGAAGGAGTCAGTGCTTCCAGATCACTTGCCTCAGTTTCCGGAAATCAGACACTGAAATGGAAAAGGGTGAATCGGAAGTCCTGCCGGCCTTCATGGGGCTGTGGTGCTGCAGCGGGGAGGCAGAGCCTGTGTAGGGAGCAGGTATGCTGGGGCTGAGAAGCCCTGGGGGATGACTGAAATCCCGGGCTGGGGGCCCAGCTCCTTCAATCCTGACCCCAACAACAGAGCATTGCGCTCGCTGGAAAGCTGGGCCAAGCCTCTTGTTTTATGAATACAGGAAGTGAGGTCCAGAGAAGCTGGCAAGGCCCCACCACCAGTCAAAGACAAGAGGCCTCGCCCCTCACTTCTGGGTCAGTCCCCCCCGAGCACAGGAAGCCTGGCCGACAGCTCTGCCACAAGCCCGAGCCTCGCTGGGCCTTAGGTCCTGATCGACACGAGGAGGCTGGACTAGATGTAAGTGAGGTCCCTTCTAAGCTTGACCTTCTAGCACGGCAGAGTAACTTACTGAGGTTAGGAGCTCGCATTCTGGGGTGGGACAGACCTAGACTTGCCCAGCTCTAAGAATTTCTTTATCTGTAAAATGGGGATTTCAATCAACCGACCCTACCCTATAAAGTTGTTGTGAACGATAATACACGTAAATCATTTAAGCATAGTACCTGACCCACAGTAAGTGGAATTCCAACGGTGTGAACTTGACGAAGTTGCAAACACATGGTAACTGTGTCCCTGGCATGACAAAGCCCTGTCTACTGGGCTTTAACATACTGATGACAGAAGGAGAGAACATATGTTAAGGCAATCAGAGAGGGAAAATATAATAATAATGATACCAAATATAACAATCAGATAATAAATATTATAACTATTGTATAATATAGTATAATAATTATATAATACTTAATATTCCTTTCCTAGCAGAACCTTGGAGAGCTTCAGAGTTCCAGAGCAGTGGCCAGTACAATGCTTAGCACAAAGCAGGTGCTCAACAAACTTTTCTGCTGGCTCAGTTAAAACTAGTGTGCCTAATGGGTTCACAAATTCTGGCAACATCTACATGGGAACTGTAGGAAATTGCAAAGGACCGCCTGCCACAGCCTAGAGGATTTCAAACCCAGCATTTGAAACACATCATGCAGCTGCTACAGCCTCTGCACACCCCTGCTTCCGGTCCTCCACGACACCGCACACTATCAGCCGCTCATCTAGTCACTCCGTGATCTGGCCTTGTCCTTCCACATGCCCAGTCGGCATCCTGAAAGTGAGGGCTGTGACCACGCTCCCCAGTTTCCCCAGATCCTGGTCTCACAGTGATGGGGACCTCACTCAGCCAGCTGCTATTGAACCAAACAGCCGGCCTGTTAACTGGCACCTTGTAAGAGATGCTGCGGGCTGGGTACATGTTTCGGCCCGAGGGCCAGGCTGAGTTGGTGCATGCGCTGAGCTGCGGTGACTGGACCCAGAAGCACTGGTTTTGCAGGTTTTTCCCTCAACTGCATCAAACGAGCTTGTTCCTGAGCCACCTACCTAGGTGGTACTGATGCACCCAGCCACACGACTCTGCATGGACAGGTAGAATAAGTACAGACCCACAGGTGCCATTTTTGGGGGAAGAAGTTTAGCCCCCACTTCCTGCACCCCCAAAATCCCCTGGCACCTCCTAGAAGCAGCATAGGGTACAGAAGGACCAAACTCCAGATGAAGAGATTGGGGTCCTGGGCCCCATCTTGCTTCCTGCGCTCACAAACTTTAGGATGATTGCTGGCAGGCAACATGACTTCTAGGAGCTTCATTATGTTTATTAGTGAAATGCACGTAACAATAATTACCTCAGATGGTTTAAGGCGATTAAATGCCGCAGGTATATAAAGCTTCTAGCACTGCACACACCTACGAGTGGCTATTGAGCAGCTGATATGTGGTTATCACAAGCTGAGATGGGCCCTAGGTATAAAACACACATCAGATTTCAAAGGTTTATTGTTGTTGTTTAGTCTCTAAGTTATGTCCAATTCTTTTGCAACTCCATGGACTGTAGCCCACCAGGCTCCTCTGTCCATGGGATTTGCCAGGAAGAATACTGGAGCAGTTGCCATTTCCTTCTCCAGGGGATCCTCCTGACCCAAGGACTGAACCCATGTCTCCTGCATTAGCTGGTGGATTCTTTACCAGTGAGCCACTGGGAAGCCCTTCCCAGGCTTCAGTTCAGTTCAGTCCCTCAGTCGTGTCTGCCTCTTTGCGACCCCATGAACTGCAGCACGCCAGGCCTCCCTGTCCAACACCAACTCCCAGAGTTCACTCAGACTCATGTCCATTGAGTCGGTGATGCCATCCAGCCATCTCATCCTGTCGTCCCCTTCTCCTCCTGCCCCCAATCCCTCCCAGCATCAGATAACACACAAAAATGTTAATACCTCACTAGTAATGTTTTTCTATTGATTATATGTCAAAAGAATATTATTTGAAAATCTACTAGGTTCAGTAAAATGACAAGAAGTAATTTCACTTTTTCCCCTTTGTCTTTTTTTTTGGCTGCTCCGGGACTTAGATGCAGCAGGCAGGATCTAATTCCCTAACCAGGGATCCAACCCAGGCGCCCCCTACACTGGGAGTGCAGAACCTCAGCCACTGAATCACCACAGAAGTTATTTGCTTTTTTAGTGTGGCTATTAAAACTTTTTAAACCACAAATATTGCATTATATTTCCACTGGACAGCAAGGCTTGAGCACAGAGCCTGGCACAGTTTGTGGAGGACATCAGAGACACCACTCACACCCTGTACCTCTGGCCAAAGCCAAGTCCTCCATTCATATGTTTAATACATATTCACAGTGCCTGGCCCTGGGCAAGATGCAGGAAATACAAGGGTTAGGGTTAGGGTTAGCAAGGACGGACCCTTTCTTTTCCCTTGTGGACCTTACTACCTGGGGGGGGGGGCGGTGGGGATAGACAGTCATCAATACGTTCATAAATATATGTCAAACTGCTGCTGTTCAAGTGGCATGAAGGAGAAGTACAGAGGGTGATGAAAGTGGGGAATTCACTTGCTGGGGGAGTTGGGGGCCAGGGATGCCTCTAGAGGAACTGATACTTGAGTGGAGATTTGAAAGATAAAGGGGACTTGACTAGAAGAAGGCAGGAAGGGAAGGTACTTCCTGGGGAGTAGGAAAGAAGGCTAAGGTTGCAGACCCTGATCTGGCCCAGGGCTCGGTATGTAGAAGGAACAAGAAAAGGCCAGTGTGACCAGAGTATTGAGCAAGAAGGGTTAGCAGCCAGAGACTAGGGAGGAGAGGTGGGTGGCATCCCATCTCCAGAGCTTGGGTGAGGATCTGAAGGTAGTCCTGCAAAGAGGTGGAAGCCGGCCAGTTACAAAGTAAGCCAGCGAACGGATCTGGACAGAATTTTGAAAAGATCCCTCGGGCCACAGTGCGAGGCCCACTTCTCCAGTGGGCCCCAGCGCCTGTGTGGGCAGATGGGTTAGAACACTGCATCAGTCCAGGCGAAAGAGGTCTGCACTGAGGGGGAAGCGGCAGAGATGCAAGTAATAAACGGTCTGGGGGAATACAGGGCCGGCCCGGTAGCCGGGGCGGAGTGATGAGCAGGTCTGTTTGTGCAGGAGAGGGCGGCGGTGTAACGGGAGACTCCCCAGGCTTCCGACGGGTGCCACCCAGCCCCACACACTCCCGGGCTCCGATCGATTCCTCAGCCAGCCGCTCCCCCTCCGGCCACCCTCTCCCTGCCACCAGCAGCTCGTTTCGCCCCCGGGTTCCATCCTCCCACCCTCTCCAGACCCCGCGTCCCCTACTCGGCCTAGCCGCCGCTCCTCAAGGCCTGGTCCGCCCTCTTCCCCACCAGCCAGCCCTTCTGGCTTGGGGACCCAGTGCCCTCCGGTCCCACCCGGGGCCTGCTGACCCCTTCGGGGCTCCTCGAGCCCGCACGGGGCGGCCCAGGCCCGCCCTCTCCAGCCCCCAGGCCCCTGGGCAGAAGCAGGCCTCAGCCCTCCGCCCGTTCCCCGGCCCCGCCCCTCTGCCCTCCGCCCCTCGGGCCAGGTCCCACTTCGCTGCCCGGCGCGCCCTGGCCCCAGGAGCGCCCCACACTCACCAGGGCGCCGACCAAGGCCCAGCTCCAGCGCCGAGGTCCCCCAGCCGCCGGTCCGCTAGCCTCCCGCCTCCCCGGCCCTCCCGGGACTCCGCCCCGCGCACGCCGACCCGGGCTCCTATTGCTCCGTTTCGCCGTCACACTGAGTTCTCTTTCTTTAATTGGGCGAATTGACTGTCACTCAAAACAAGGAGGGCCCAACTGCCGGGGCGGGGAAGAGAGAGCCGCCTGTCCCCGCCCGGCTGCCGGAGGCCTCTTAAAGGCGCAGGCTGCTTCTCCCGCCTCGGGCTATGGATTTTGGAGACATGGGATTCCCTCCCCGCGCCCCGCCTCAAATGCAAGAAGCAGCCTTTCCTCCCCACATTCCCTTGCTCCCCGAAACTTTTCTTTTGGCACAGCCTGGGTCCCAGGTGATCAATCAGAGGTTTTGAGGACTCAGATGTCCTCTAATGGCACTCGGCCGGGTGCCCAGCAGGCATGGAACGCACTCAGCAGTGGGATAACTGTGGTTTGGAGAACTGAGTGGGAGGTGACAGTCGTGTCAGAGGCTGTGAGCAGCCGCGGCTGCTCACCACCGAGCTGGAGCTAATTATACCCGCACCCAGGGCTGACCGTGGGCGCGGAGCAGAGGCAGAGGGGGTACAGCTCAGCCGTACTGCTGGTAGGGACCCGTGGGAGGTGGTAATTTGTCACTGCACCTGCAGATCGGAGCCGGGCCCTGCGCCAGGGCCTCACTCGTGCTGCCTCCCTTTTACACGCACAGCAACTCCGATCGATGTAGGTATGAAATGGGTCCCCTGACCGTGCAGCTAGTGATGGGCAGAGCAGGACTCCGGCCTGTGCTTGACTGATTCTAAAGTCAATGCTTTAACCATTATGTCTCACAGATCCTTACAACCCCCTGAGGGATGGGTATTTTGTTGTCCCTTTTACAGATGCTCAACGAAGAGAGGAAATAATGAAACTGATACTCAGCAGAGAGGAAATAAGGACTCCCATTTATATGGCACTTTACACTCTGCAAAGAATCTGAAAAGTAGTTTTACATATATTGTTTCATTTGATCCTCAAAACATCTTGGAATTGAAGATGACCTTTATTAGTCCCCTTTTACTAGTGAATACAATGATGCTCATGGAGGTTGTGGCTTAGTAACAGCTAATGTAGCACAGCCCTTGCAGAAGTCATCAGCAAACTTTCCATAAATATCCAGATAGTAAATACTTTTGGCTATACAGCCTCTGTCAAAACTATTCAACTCTGCTGTTGGACTGTGCAAGCAGCCACAGACGATATGTAAACCAGTGAGGGTGGCTGTGTTCCAATGCAACTTTATTTACAAAAAATAGGTGTTGACCTGTGGCTGTACTTTGCCCACCAAAGCTTTTAGTAGACCATTGCTTTGAGAGATCTTCACAGAAGACTGTTATTACTCAGGCTGTTCTTTTTAATTATTAATGAATTACTGTTGACGTTATTATCTTCATCATTTTACAAAGGAGAAACTGAAGGTTTGGCAAGGTTAAGGATTATATTTGAGGTCAACTCAGGAACTAGAACTCAGGTCCAGCTTTCCTCATTCCCAGTTTCATCTTCCATCTACAGAAATTGTTGGAGGAACGCATGAGAGTTCCACCTTGGTCACAGTTCAGTTCAGTATTTCAGTTGTGTCTGACTCTTTGCGACCCCATGGACTGCAGCACACCAGGATTTCCTGTCCATCCCCACCTCCTGGAGCTTGCTCAAACTCATGTCCATTGAGTCGGTGATGCCATCCAACCATCTCATCCTCTGTCATCCCCTTCTCCTCCTGCCTTCAATCTTTCCCAGCATGAGGATCTTTACCAATAAGTTGGTTCTTCACATCAGGTGGCCAAAGTATTGGAGCTTCAGCATCAATCCTTCCAATGAATATTCAGGACTGATTTCCTTTAGGACTGACTGGTTGAATTTCCTTGGTCTAGCAGACCTTTTTTCCTGCCCCATTACAAGATGACAGACCAAGTTCATTTTCCCTCCCCAGCCTTGGGTGGTAATAACTCCTGCAGCTCCGTTCTTCAGGAACATTCTCCCACTTCTTCCTGCCTTATTCATTTACTGTAGCCCATAAACACCTCTCCCTCCCTGAGCCCCCACACCAAGCAGCTTTTTATTTTTATCATTTTTTAAAAGAACTTTTAATTTTATATTGAAACATAGGTAATTAACAATGTTAGTGTCAGGTGTACACCAAAGTGATCAGTTATACATATGAGTATTGATATCTATTCTTTTTCAAATTCTTTTCCCATTTAGATTGTTACCTAACACTGAGCAGAGTTCCCTGTACTATACCTTAGGTTCTTGTTGGTTATGGATTTTTAATATATCACTGTGGACATGTCCATCCCAAACTCCCTCACTATCCCCTCACTCTTCTGCCCTGATAACCATAAGTTTGTTCTCTAAGTCTGTGAGTCTGTTTCCCTAGTAGCCTTTGTTACTGAGAATAGACTCTGCTGGGAAATAGACTCCATGTGGGCAATGGCTTTGGTGGAGTCTGCTAGCTGCCTGCCAAAACCCCTTCTCCCAGCCTTTCATAGTGAGAGAGCTGCCTAGCTAAGCTTCTCTTCCCAGCCTCACTTACAGTTAAGAACAACTGGGTAGGGACCTTCCTGGTGGCCCAGTGGTTAAGATTCCCTCCTTCCAATGCAGGGGGCCCAGGGTTAATCTCTGGTCAGGGAGCTAGATGCCACATGCCTCTCAACTATGACCTGGCGCAGCCAAATAAATTTTTAAAAATGAAACAAAAAAAGACTGGGGAAGTTTTTGCCAGTGGAAGTGATGTATGAAACTTCAGGGAAGGCCTTTGGGCCTGGCTCCTCCCTGCTCTTTCTTCTCTCTCTAGCTGGGTCCAGTCTTGACCTTGTGATGATTATAACATGCTGGGGGATGAAAGGACCACCACATAGAAAGTTCTGGGGTCCCTGGATAGATCACATAGAGAGAAAGCTACAGACAGACCGGGAATAATTCTAGGTCACCTTATGCTCTTATGTGAAAGAAAAGTAATCTTTGTTCTTTAAGCCATTGACTTTTTGGGGTGGGAGGGTACGTATCTGTTTGCTAGAACCAGCCCTGCACTTACACAACCCTGAGAGTGAAAGCTTCCTTAAATTTTGTGCCCCTGGTATCTCACTTGCCTCACCCTAGTCTTAGCCCTGTTCAGTACACATTTAGTCAAGGAATAAGTCATTCCCTTTAGCTTTACAATACTTGGTCTCCTCACCCTCCCACCCCCTCAAGCGTAGGTTCTTTAATTGCAAGTCTCAGGAACCAACTCTGGCTAACTTTAGCAGAAAAGGAGTTTCTTGGCAGGCTAGTGGCAATTCACAGAGGTGACAGGAAGCTGGAGGACTAGGCTTAGAAAAGGACAGAGCCTGGAGATGCTTTGGGTGTTTAGGTAGCCAAAATGAATTCATTCCACCCTCTTCTCCCCTTTTTTGATCAGATCTTTCTTTGATCAGAGTCAAGGTCCCTGGAGCAAGAGTCTAGCTGTCTGGGCTCAGATAACATGCCCAGCTAAGAAAACATCGCTTAGCTAAGGAAGGCAGGCACCCTGATTGACAGCTCCACCAAGGCTACTACACAAGGCAAGACTTCTTCAGATCCCTCCATCTCCACTCCCAGCTGAGACCCTGGCATTTCAGACCAGGTGCCCTGTTTTCAGACTGAAATGAACTAGGAGAAGTACCTGAAGCTGAATGTCATCATTATACGAACCCAACACAATGTCTGGAAGCCAATATGCATGATAGTTATGATCCCTGGGCCTTGTAATTATACAAGAGCCCTTTGTAACCTCACAGACCTGCAAGAGCAAAGAAAGAGCCCAGAGACAGAGACAGCAATAGTTTATTGTCTCTTACACAAGGGCTTTCCTGGGGGCTCAGTGGTAAAGAATCCACCTGCCAAGCAGAAGACTTGGGTTTGATCCCTGGGCCTGAAAGATCTCCTGGAGAAGGAAACAGCAACCCACTCCAGTATTCTTGCCTGGGACAAGTGGAGCCTGGCAGGCTACGGTCCATAGGGTTGCAAAAGAGTCAGACACAACTTAGCAACTAAACAACAGCTCTTACACAAAGGGTCCTGGAGTGATACCTTACTGTGTGTGGCAGATGGTGGGCATGGTAGCAGTCTTCACTACTTGGTTGGAGGAGGAGGTGACCGTTTATAGGGGGAATTGATGCTAGGTGGGAGCATTAGTTACTAGGGTCTAATTAAGCCCCATAATTAAGAGAATTGGATATTCATATGAGTGAAACGGGGCCAGGTTGAGCAGGGGATATACAGAGAGCAAGAGAGCCGCCGTCTTAAATGGCCTAACCACACAGGCCAAGCTGTGTGTGCTCGGGTACGTTGCTAGATCTTTCTGAGGCTCAGTCTCCGCACCTGTACAATGGGGATAATAACACTATTGACCTTGGTGGATTGTCATGAGAATTCAATGAAATACAGTAAATGTCCAACACTTAGCAGGGTGCCAGGCACATAATATGGAGAAGGAAATGGCAACCCACTCCAGTATTCTTGCCTGGAGAATCCTGTGGACAGAGGGACCTGGCAGGCTACATACAGTCCATGGGGTCGCAAAGACTCAGACACAACTGAGCGACTAAACAGCAACAGCAGGAACATAAGTGCTCATTAAGTTGTATGTAGTCTTCAAAATTATGGTCAGCCCTCAGTAAGTATTCACTGTATTCTTTTAGTTCCTCTAAAGTTACATCTGAAACTGGAGCATATGGAAATACTTCTCTAATCCTTTGACCACCCACATTTGTGTAGTCTGTCATCCCCTTTGGGGCCTCAATTTCCTCCTTACCCAGCTCACAGCCTTACCCCTGGTCTTCACTATAATCATGCCCTTGTGTTTGCCCTCAACCTAAATCACCATATGTCACACCTATGCCCAGCAATGGACTGGGGCCAGAGAAAAATACAGACCCTCACATCAGTCCTCCAGAGGAGACGATTCCTTATGCTTAACTGATGACCTTATCTCTCTGACAAAAGAGAAAAAAGAAAGGAAAAGAAACAATAAGAACAAAACAACCTCATCTTCTCACTGCAAATCCATCCATTTGCTTGCATCAGAGCCTGAATGCTTTGCATCCTTCTTGGATCCTCCTTAAGGGCGATCCTGGAGGAGCAGGTGTATTTCATCTCCTGTCACCTAATCAGAAATGTTACTTTGGTAGTTTTCTCCTCTCCCTTGCAGACCAATGCTTTGGTTATTCCCATCAGCATCCACCTATGCCATACGGTGGTCTACCTCTAGAGTGCTGGGGGTGCTTAGACAAAATCTTCACCATCATCTTCAAGACCTCAGATGATCTGGCATTTGATTTCTTTCCACTCTCCTCCTAGCTCACTCTACTTGAGTCTCATAGGTCTAATCTCCCATTCCTTGATCAGTTTTTTCCTACCTCTCTGCCTTTGCACCTGCTGTTCCCTCTCCTGGAATGCTCTTCCCCCATCATCACATGGCTTACTTTTTTACTTTATTGAGGTCATAGTCTAATACCTCCTCAGGCAAGTCTTCCCTGACCACACTATCATTTGTAATCCAGCTCCTCCAACCCCACTGTTTCCTTAGCCTGCTCCAGTCTCTTTCATAGCACTTGATGTCACATTGCCATTTTGTTTTATGACTTTCAGTTTGGTTGTAGACTCCACGATAGCAGGGATATTGACAATCTTGTTCCTGGCCGTCTCCCCAGGACCTAGAGCATGTGTGTGCATGCAAAGTCGCTCAGTGGTGTCCGACTCTTTGTGACCCTATGGACTGTAGCTGGCCAGCCTCTTCTGTTCATGGGATTCTCCAATCAAGAATATTGGAGTGGGTTGCTGTGCCTTTCTCCAGGGAATCTTCCCGACCCAGGGATCGAACCCACATCTCTTATGTCTCCTACACTGGCAGACGAGTTCTTTATCACCAGGGCCACCTGAGAAGCCCACCTATAGCATGTCTAGTACGTAATACACGATCAATAGCTTACGTATTGCATCATCGAATAAGCAAAAAGAAATCACGGTTAACTGGTCTCTATGAACTTGACTTATGCTATGTTTGAATCTTCCTAAACACTCGGAAGTTAAGCATGTTCCTTCCTTCTCACAACAGTAATTGTTGAAATATGATTCCTGACACCATATCAGAAGGGTTTCTGACATGGCGGCTCATAATTGAAACCAATGTGTATCTGCTAAAAGAAATAGAATTCGTATTTATCACGGGCCCACTATGGGCCAAGACATGTTGGGCGCTGTTATGCACATGGTCTCATTTTAAATGGCCAACTTTCTATGAAGCATTGCTGCTGCTGCCAAGTCGCTTCAGTCGTGTCCGACTCTGTGCGACTGCCATTTCCTTCTCCAACGCATGAAAGTGAAAAGTGAAAGTGAAGTCGCTCAGTCGTCTGACTCTCAGCGACCACATGGACTGCAGCCTACCAGGCTCCTCCGTCCATGGGACTTTCCAGGCAAGAGTACTGGAGTGGGTTGCCATTGCCTTCTCCAATGAAGCACTAGGGTGCCCATTTTACAGATAAGGAAGACTGAGGTTTAGAGATGCAAAGAAACTTGCCATGCAGCTTGTTTGGTACCCAAGTCAGTCTGACATCAAAGTACATGACCTTTTCATACTCACCACTGAAAACAATACACCTGGGCATTTCATTCTTTGTCAAACACTTGTTAGGCTTGGATAGAAAAGAGATTTTGTGCCAAGGTCTTTACATGATTTATCTCACTTGATCCTCACGTTCCCATGAGGTGCAGACTCATTACCTTTATTAGACAAATGAAGAAACTGAGGCACAGAGAGATTCAGACATTTGTCCAGGGTTAATTGGTGGAGTGGTGAAGCCAGTCTTCAAATACAGGTCGAATTTCAAGGCCTGGATCTCTTGTGCAATATTGTACCGCCTATCTCTCTGACTCAGAAAGAGGAGAAAAATGACTAAAACAGGCGAATAAAGCATCATTAAGAAAATTCATGGTGACTTGGTTTTTAAGTGGGAAGCAAAGGGCAGGAGGCAGACAGCCAGTCTAGCCTCAGCTCTTGCAGGTTGGGGGTTCACATAACTCACGATAACTTCATTTGCGAAGATCGCTCTTCCAGGAACTGGGGCTTATCTTGTATTTGTGTGAGTGGAGGCGGAGCCGGGGGTGGGAGGTGAAGACCCTGGTGAGCAGTCAGCGGTCAGCCCCGGCCAAGGACCGACTCCAGCCGCTTGTGTGAGACTAGCGCCCTCTGCTGGCCCAGGAAATCATCTACCAACATCTACAGCTCTGTGGGTGGGTGGGCGTGTGTGTGTGGGGGGGGGAGGGGCGGTCAGGAAGGCATCAGGGGAATGAGACATTCAATGAGATTTGCAAAATAGCACACCTAGTAGATAAAAATAATAGTTACCACTTACCAGTGTGACATTAGGGTAGGGACAGGCCCTGTTTTAAGGATTTGGGGCTGTGCTTAGTCGTTCTGACTCTTTGCAACCCCATGGACTGTAGCCCGACAGGCTCCGCAGTCCATGGGGATTCTCCAAGCGAGCACACTGAAGCGGATTGCCATGCCCTCCGCCAGGGCATCTTTCCAACCCAGGGATCGAACCCAGATCTCCCGCATTGCAGGCAATTCTTTACCGTCTGAGCCACCAGGGAGGCTACATTAATTTTATTTGCTCCTAGGGACTTTTACATACTGTATCTAATTGAACCTTCACCCCGACCTGCTGAAGTCAGAATTCTGATTATTATTGCTCCCATTTTTCACAAGCGGAAACTGAAGCATAGAGAGTTAAAGTCATCTGCTGTATGGCTATTATGTGGCGAATCTGGGGCTTGAACAAGCGGACTCAGCCTTGGCGTCCGTGCTCTGGAAACCACCACATGGCCATTCTTTGTGCCGCGAGCGCCCCCTGGCAAGTCCCCTGTAAACAGCCACACCGAGGGCGGACCCACAGCAATGGCTCAACAATTTCTTGGAAAATGGTGAGCCTGCTAGGATTTGCTGCTTTCTGGACCTGAGCGGGGGCACGGAAGATTGCAGGTTCTTCCTGAGGACTAGTCTTACAACCCACTGCATCCCTCTGAACCGGAGATAAGCCCCTGGCCAGCGCTAAGCTTGGCCCCATGGATCCACTTCAGGAATAGAGAAGCCGAGAATCCTAAATAATAATGTGAAATATTTAACAACCAGTGAGGCATGAAGGCTGACGGATCAGAACCGACAGCTCCTGGAGAAGATCCCTAGGAGCTCTGTCCCTCCCCCCCTTCCCATATGGCCACCTCTGCTTTAACCCTTTAGTTACTGGACTGTGGGGAGGTGGAGGGGTCAGTGGTGGAGCGAGAGCTCAGAGAGGCTGGGGCTGTGGAGGAAACGCTGAGGGGTTTGAGGCATCTACTATTTATCAACTAATGTGGGGGAATTTTACTACTTTAATGGTTGCTATGGCTACGCGGGCTGAGTAATGCCGTCTTTACTGTGGGTCCTCAGGCTGGTTGCTTGATCTCTCTGAAATGTATTATCCTCATCTCTAAAATAGGGATAAGAGTGGAAATTGACTCATGGGGCTGGTGAGGGAGTTATATGAGGTGAAACCAAGTAAAGGTCCTGCTTGCAGCTCTGAGTAGGCGTTCAGTTGATGGGGGTTGTCATGGCTAAACGGATGTGGGGTGTGTGTGTGTGTGTGTGTGTGTGTGTGTGTGTGTGTGTGAGGTGTGTGAGGAGAGTGAAGTAGCCTTGTTGACCCAGGGCCCTTTTCTCTCACCATCCCTTGCCTTCATCACTTTAAGTGTAAGCCCAGCCCTGGAGATCAGAGCTTGGGTGTGATGCATGGGTTCCTTTATTGGACGCTTCTTTTGCTCCTGGAGACACCTCCGTGAGTGTTTCTGAACTGGCTTGGTTTGTCTGGAGCAGCTCCTTGGTTGTTGAGAAGCTGAAGTGGCCGTGATAGAAGTGAAGACCCACCCTCAGGACTTACCTGGCAGTCCAGTGGTTAAGGCTCTGTGCTTCCACCACAAGGGTCATGGGTTCAATCTCTGATTCCCGGTCAGGGAGCTACGGCATCCAGGGGCCTGTATGCCTCCTGGCATGGTCAAAAGACTTAAAAAACAAAGCAAAACCCACCCTTGCCAGAGAACCTGGCCATAGAGGTGTGGCTGGGGGAGGAGCCCAGCTGGAGGGGCTCCTGTTTATTGTAGAGTTTATCTGTTCCTTCTGCAAATATTTGTCAGGTGCTCAGTATATGCCATTCACGGGTTATATAGAGTGAGCAAGACTAATGTGCCCCCTGCCTTCAAAGCGTTCACCGTCCCGCGGTGGAGATAGACAGCAAACAAATAAGCAACTAACTAAATTAATTAATTAATTAAAAACATTATAAACAGGGATAGATGTTCTAGGAGAATGATTAGGCTCAGTTCAGTTCAGTCGCTCAGTCGTGTCTGACTCTTTGCAAACCCACGGACTGCAGTATGCCAGGCCTCCCTGTCCATCACCAACTCCTGGAGCTTGCTCAAACTCATGTCCATCGAGTTGGTGATGTCATCCAACTATCTCATCCTCTGTCGTCCCCTTCTCCTCCTGCCTTCTATCTTTCCCAGCATCAGGGTCTTTTCAAATGAGTCAGTTCTTCGCATCAGGTGGCCAAAGTATTGGAGTTTCAGCTTCAGCATCAGTCCTTCCAGTGGCTATTCAGGATTGATTTCCTTTAGAATGGACTGGTTGGATCTCCTTGCAGTCCAAGGGGCTCTCAAGGGTCTTCTCCAACACCACAGTCCAAAAGCATCAATTCTTCAGCAGTCAGCTTTCTTTATAGTCCAACTCTCACATCCATACATGACTACTGGAAAAACCATAGCTTTGACTAGATGGACCTTTGTTGGTAAAGTAATGTCTCTGCTTTTTAATATGCTGTCTAGGTTGGTCATAGCTTTTCTTCCAAGGAGCAAGCACCCTTTAATTTCACCATCTCCAGTGAGTCTGGAGCCCAAGAAAATAAATCTCACTGTTTCCATTGTTTCCTCATCTATTTGCCATGAAGTGATGGGACTGGATGCCATGATCTTCGTTTCTGAATGTTGAGCTTTAAGCCAGTTTTTTCACTCTCCTCTCACTTTCATCAAGAGGCTCTTTAGTTCTTCTCTTTCTGCCATAAGGGTGATGTCATCTACATGTCTGAGGTTATTAATATTTCTCCCGGCAATCTTGATTCCAGCTTGTGCTTCTTCCAGCACAGCGTTTCTCATGATGTATTCTGCATAGAAGTTAAATAAGCAGGGTGACAGTATACAGCCTTGACGTACCCCTTTTCCTATTTGGAACCAGTCTGTTGTTCCATGTCCAGTTCTAACTGTTGCTTCCTGACCTGCACACAGGTTTCTCAGGAGGCAGGTAAGGTGGTCTGATATTCCCATCTCTTTCAGAATTTTCCACAGTTTATTGTGATCCACACAGTCAAAGGCTTTGGTGTAGTTGATAAAGCAGAAGTAGATGTTTTTCTGGAACTCTCTTGCTTTTTTGATGATCCAGCAGATGTTGACAATTTGATCTCAGGTTCCTCTGCCTTTTCTAAAACCAGCTTGAACATCTGGGAGTTCACGGTTCACGTATTGCTGAAGCCTGCCTTGGAGAATTTTGAGCATTACTTTACTAGCGTGTGAGATGAGTGCAATTGTGCGGTAGCTTGAGCATTCTGCGGCATTGCTTTTCTGTGGGATTGGAATGAAAACTGACCTTTTCCAGTCCTGTGGCCACTGCTGAGTTTTCCAAACTTGCTGGCATATTGAGTGCAGCACATTCACAGCATCATCTTTCAGGATTTGAGATAGCTCAACTGGAATTCCATCACCTCCACTAGCTTTGTTCATAGTCATGCTTCGTAAGGCCCACTTGACGTCTCATTCCAGGATGTCTGGCTCTAGGTGAGTGATCACACCATCGTGGAGATCTTTTTTGTATAGTTTTTCTGTGTATTCTTGGCACTTCTTAATATCTTCTGCTTCTGTTAGGTCCATACCATTTCTGTCCTTTATCGAGCCCATCTTTGCATGAAATGTTCCCTTGGTACCTCTAATTTTCTTGAAGAGATCTCTAGTCTTTCCCATTCTATTGTTTTCCTCTGTTTCTTTGCATTGATCACTCATTTCCCCACATTTTAGCAATGGAAGGAGGAGGGTTGCAGTCTTGGAGGTCCTCTCTGAGGAAGTGATGATTATACTGAGACTTGATGGCTGAATAGCAGTTTTCCAGGTGAAGGGGAGAGGGTTCCTAGCAGAAGGGCCAGCAATGTGGGAAGACCAGGAGGCAGGCGAGATCCAACTTGAACTGGGTCATTAGACTGTAAAGGAAGGAGGAGAGATGGGCAGAGAGAAGCCAGTTAACACAGGTCTTGTCAGCTCTGAAGTAAATAGTTTCAGTTTTGTTCTATGTCCAGTGGAAATCCACAAGAGGATTGGAAGCAGGGGAATGACAAGATCTTTGACAATTCTGCAAAAAGATCTCTTGGGTGCTGTGATCTGACTGTGTTGAGAATGGCTGGTAGGGTTCAAAGATGGAAGCAGAAAGACTAAATGCGATGTGAATATTAAAAGCCTGCAGACTCCTAGGAGAAGACTGATTTTTCTATAGCCCTAGGGATAAATAACCACCAGAACTGGTCTTCAACCTGTCTAACAGGTCAAGGGCAACTCACCTCACTGATCCTGCCTCTGAAACCAGCCAACCAGTGACAGTCTGTGCTTTGAAAACCAGCCAACCTGCAGCAGCTTCACTGAAATGAACATGCTTCTAAGTCTGGCATTGCCCTAATCCCGCTTTTGGAAACAATGCAATCCCAAAACAAACTTTTCCCAAAACCTATGTAGGATTAACCATTTGCTTTGCTCCTGAGACTATGCTGAGCATAGTGTTCCTACATGCAAGGAAGCAATAAGTCCAGCTGGTTACAATACAGATTGATGGTCTGACCCTTCATCAGAGCTCTTTACAGTCATCCTGGCTACAGATGATGATGGTGTGTCCTCTTGTGACTGCTGAGACTGTCCTGCTGGGCTTTTTGCTGCTGGCTCTCGCTGGTCCAGGCTTCAGTGGCTGACCAATCTTCTTTTGAAGTTCACTCTCTCCCTTTGGAGGTTTTAGGCCTTCATTTCGGCAGTCACCTCTTGGCCCCAGGGGATGCTACCCCCTCTTTGAGCAGGAGGTATGGGTCATGGTCTAATCAGGAGTTGGAAACCACACCAGTTATTTAAGAGAGATATATTGATATAAAGAATTGTTAATGAGATATCAAGTTGTTAAGTAGGCATCTAAAAAAGGATCAAAAGAACTCTTAAGTTCTCACGGAGGTAATGACTGCAGGAAACGTCTATTACCTCTAAGGCTCAAGGAACAAAGGAAAGACACTGACATTATTAAAACCAAGAGGTGGTTTCAGAAGCCTATGAGGACAGTCCCTGGCCAGCTTGTGCTGGTGTCTGAGCTCAGAGGAGGGACCTTGAGGGTGGGATGCTGACCTTTGAGGGGGAGCCGCTCCCCCGGGGGCTGGATGTCCCTTGTGGTTCAGTGGTTAAGATTCATGCTCCCAATGCAGGGGGCCTAGGTTCCATCTCTGGTCAGGGAGCTAGATCCTGTGTGCCTCAAGTAAAGATCCTGCATGTTGCAACTAAGACCCAGCACAGCAGAAACAATTATAATAGACTTCCCTGGTGGCCTAGACAGTAAAGAATCCACCTGCAATGCAGGAGACCCGGGTTCCATTCCTGGGTCGGGAAGATCCCCTGTAGAAGGGAATGGCTACCCTCTCCAGTATCCTTGCCTGGAGAATCCCAGGGACAGAGGAGCCTGGTGGGCTACAGTCCATGGGATCGCTAAGAGTCGGACACAACTGAGTGACTAGCACTAACTAAAATTATGTTTTGTTTTGTTCTGTTTTGTTTTTAAAGTTTTCCCCATGTGTTAAAAAAAAAAAAAACAACCTTGCAAACTGGAATCAACTGGTGTTACAGGAAGAAATGTAGGTGTGTGTATTGTACTTAGTCTGACTCTTTGGGACCCCATGGGCTGTAACCAGCAAGGCTCCTCTGTCCATGGAATTCTCCAGGCAAGAATACTGGAGTGGGTTGCCATTTCCTTCTGCAGAGAATCTGCTGACCTAGGGATTGAACCCATGCCTTTTGAGTCTCCTGCAATGGTGGGCAGATTTTTTTTTTTTTACAACCAGCGTCACCTGGTAAGCCCCAAGTGATGAGAGGAAGAAACAGGCATGCCCAGGGTGAACATGGGATGCTGGGGTGATGCTCTCAGGAATCACACAAAAGGACACAAGAAGAGTTCCTTTTCCCCTTCCAGGCTTGCAGCTCCCGCCAGGACACTCTCCCCACTTAGCAGAGACTAGAAGGGGGCTGCTGGCAAAGCTGCAGAGCGTTTCCAGAATCCCAGCACCAGCATCACAAGGCAGAGCATGGAAGGGTGGGTCTGGTGCTGAGAGGCAATAGCTTGATAGCTGAACAGGTGACATTCTGCATCTGTCTCTAGACTGTGTTTTGGCTTGTCTTAGCGTTTCCTTATCAGAGGGCAGCCTTGTTTCTAAGATTTTGGAAGTCACCTCAGATTTCTCTTATTGCCCCCTCTCCAGTGGTGGGCACAGGTGCACGCACAGATTAGTTGATTCCCAGCAAAGAAGGGTGATGCCTCCGGTGAACAAAGGAACAGAGGAAGTGGGCAGTGGTGTGAGTTCAGCCCGAACGGTCCACATCCTTGGAAGTGGCCACTATGCCTTTGCATTCACGCTGAAGGATGGGTGATGGGTGGCGTTCCAACAGCTTAGACACAGGCCCTACGACACAGGCCCTGTAGGGCCTGTGTTATAGACGAAGAAACTGAGGTTCAAAGCACCCACTTCTTGAGTCAGAACGAACTCCATCTGTCTGACTGCTGACCCGAGATGCCTAAACTTCTGCCTGGCAACTAGAGCTTGTAATTTCTTCGGGTTTCTCATCCTATAAAATGGGGATAATGACATCTGCCTTTTGGGTGGTGATGAGGATTAACTGGCTTCATATATTAAATACAAACATAAAGCCATTTTGGGAGACAGATGCTGGACAGATTCCCACTTTCTACTCACCAGCCTGCCAATTTGTAGTTCAAGTTCGTGCCTCAGCAAAGGGATAAAGCAGTCCCTGTCGCGGATCTGGGGGTGGGAGGGGTGGTGGTGCTCTCACTTGGTTGAGAAAAACCAAGAATGTAAAATCCTTGAATGTCACCGTCTCAGCGAATACTAATAATAGGGTAATAATAATAATGATAATATGCTCCCATTTAACGAGCGCCTACTATACATGTGTCAGGTACTTCACATTATTATTCTGCTCTGTGTATTCATCCAATAGGTATTTAGCTCACTACGTGCCAGGCATCATGTTATATTAACTCTAATCATCACAGTGAAACCGAGTGGTAGGTCTTATTATTCTTGTTTAATAAATGATAAAACTGAGTTGACAGAGCACACAGACCAGGCTGTATAATAAGTATCACGAATATCTAGCGTCAAAGAGCCTAGTACATTAAATTTTTTAAAAGCTCCCCAAAGCGTTGTAAATGAAAATGTTTCATTAAAAAAAATAACTCTTTTTAAAAAGTAAACATATCTCAATAGATAGGTTAAAGAGCAAAATGGGTAGAAGAATTAGTGAGCCAGATCAAGCCAAGGAATTCTCCCAGAATGCAGTGCAAAAGAAGACTTCGATGAGAAGTATGAACAAAGTGTTAACAGACAGATTCACAAGTTCACTGTCTGCTTAATGTGAGCTACAGAATGAAAGCAGAAGAAAAAGGAAGGAGGGAATCCCCAAGGCAAGGCGGTAATTCAAGGCATTTTCTTAGGATTTAAATACATGTGCTCTTGCATCGAGAAAACCTAGTTACAGGTCCTGTACAGCTCACAGGAATTACTTCCTGCAATTTACAAGAAGACTGTCAAAAGACCTACATCTAAGCATATCGCAGTGGAATTTCAGGACCCTGAGCATGAAAAGAAAGTGGAGAAAATTAGGCTGGAATGAGAATACAGTGGACATTAGGCTTCTTTGCAACTTTGTAAGCAAGGAAACACCAGAATGATGTCGTCAAAGTTCCCTGGTGAAAGACTTGTGAATTTAGGATTCTTTATCCAACTAAGCTACCAAGCAAATGTGAGGGTGTCACAAAGACACTTTAAGACACAAATGGACTAAAATTGTCTGTAACTCTGAGTCCATACAGAACAGCAGTTCTCACCGGGGTCCTGCTGGCATTTGGAGTGAAACAATTGATCATTCTGTGCGCACACTTAGTGTCCTTCACGGCCATCCACTAAATGCCAGCGGCGTTCCTCCTTAGTCACTGTGGTGATACAAAACACCCCTACATCGGAAGGGGGTGCGGTATAGCCACTGGTCGAGAACCCATTGGTGTAGACGGTAAACTTCAACAAAGAGAAAATGAATCCAGGAAGAAACCATGTGACATACGAAGCACAGGTAAGCAAGGAAACCAAAAAAATGTATGTTTAAGTCTAATAAAGAAATTTATTTACAAGTTAATCAAAAGCTAAGATGATAACCCAGGGGGTCTCAAAGAGTCGGACACGACTGAGCGACTTCACTAACCTAAGATGATAACATGGGGTGGAGATACATAAAATTTGAGAAAGAGGTAGGGGATTCTCATTTTATTTAGTTGGAAGACCTAGATATCGTGGAGCCTGGTGGGCTGCCGTCTATGGGGTCGCGCACAGAGTCGGACACGACTGAAGTGACTTAGCAGCAAGCTATGGGACTTCCCTGGTGGCCCGGTGGCTAGGACACTGTGCTTCCAACACAGGGGGCCTGAGTGCAATCCCTGGTCAGGGAACTAGATCTCACATGCCACATGCCACAACTCAGACCCAGCATGACCAAAAAATTAAAAAAGAATGCGTTTAACGATGTGTGTCAAAGATATAAAGATAATAGGAACAGAGTATATATTTTCCAAGTCATTAGAAGGAAAATTAATTGAGAGCAAATAAAATGTTATCAACTAACCAAAAAGCAGGGGTGAAAAAGAAGCATGAAAACAGCATATGCAATAGAAAATCCATGATAAACTGGTAGAACATGTACACATATATCTGGAGTCATAATAAATTTATGAAATTATATAAACTATATTAATACATTAAATCCAATATTAAAAGACAAAGACTCTTAAACTGAGTTTGAAGCCAAACTGCATGATGTTTTACAAGAGATAGCAAAAACAGGGTAATATAGAAAAATTGAAAATACTGAGATGGAAAAAGTATTCCAGGAAAATGACAGCAAAGGGAGGACATCAACGTTCAGTTCAGTCCAGTCGCTCAGTCGTGTCTGACTCTTTGCGACCCCATGAATCACAGCACACCAGGCCTCCCTGTCCATCACCAACTCCCAGAGTTCACTCAGACTCACGTCCATCAGGTCAGTGATGCCATCCAGCCATCTCATCCTCTGTCGTCCCCTTCTCCTCCTGCCCCCAATCCCTCCCAGCATCAGGGTCTTTTCCAATGGAAATTCAAGTAAACCAACCCTGAGATATCACTTTACATCCATAAGAAAAGCTAAAATAAAAGACTGTTTCAAATATTGGAGGACCTAGATGTGGAAGACCTAAATCTCTCATACATTGCTTTGTAAATCATATAATCACTTTGAAAAATATTTTAAAAGTTAAACGCACACCTAATATATAAAAAAGGAGAGTGAAAAAGTTGGCTTAAAGCTCAACACTCAGAAAACAAAGATCATGGCATCTGGTCCCATCACTTCATGGCAAATAGATGGAGAAATAGTGGAAAGAGTGACAGACTTTATTTTGGGGGGCTCCAAAATCACTGCAGATGGTGACTGCAGCCATGAAATAAAAAGACACTTACTCCTTGGAAGAAAAATTATGACCAACCTGGACAGCATACTAAAAAGCAGAAACGTTACTTTACCAACAAAGGTCCCTCTAACCAAGGCTAGGGTTTTTCTGGTAGTCATGTATGGATGTGAGAGTTGGACTATAAAGAAAGCCGAGCACCAAAGAATTGATGCTTTTAAATGGGTTCCAAGGCAAAAATAATCAGTATGATTAAAACGACAAAAATAGATATTGGGACTACCTGCTGGTGTAGGGGACACGGGTTCAATCTCTGGCCTGGGAAGATCCCGCATGCCGCGGAGCACGCGTCGCAACTCCTGAGCCCGCGCTGGAGCCTAGGAGCTACACTGCCGAGGACTGCACGCCTGGCCTGTGCTCCGCAGCAAGGGACGCCCACGCACTGCAACGCAGGGCAGCCGCTCTTGCCGCAACTAGAGAAAGCCCCCGCTGAAGCAGCAGAGACCCAGGGCAGCCAAAAATAAATAAGTAAAATTTAAAAATAGATATTGAGGAAATACTCCATCTACCAATAAATTTAATCTTTGTGCCTATATGTACCTAGTAACATAGAGTTGAGATGTGTAATACTAAACCTGATAGAATTAAAAAGAAAAAAACAATCTACAGTTTTGTCAGAAACTTTAACTTACCCTATTAAAACAAGTAGTCAAGAAATCAAGGAAGGCGTTAGCATAATTAACAAGCTTTACAGAATAAAGTTATAAAATAAATCTGTTATATGGAGATAATGTGTTTTCCCTTTTCAAACACATGTGATAACTCTGACAAACATTGTACCTATTTGAAATAATAGTTTTTTTCCTTTAACCCCTCTTCTCACTTTTATCCTATTTTTCTCCTATATTTTTCTATATTTTTTCCAATTTCTGCTATATTTTCTTTCCTCCCTTCCCATTTTTCTCTCTCTGTACCACCTGCTTTTCTTCCTCCCAGGTAGACTTGCTAGCAGATGGATTATATCCTCCTGTATTTTTTTCATGTTCATAAAGTCAGATGCAAATGTATATATCTGTGTAGATTTCTCTCCCTATCTCTTACAAAAATAGAACCTCAGTTTATAGTACATTTCTCTGGATCTTGTAGAGATGAAAGATGGAAATACCTTCAAGTCAGCAGACAGAGACTTAAGACATTCTTTTTTAGTGGTTATGTGACGTCATGATAGAAACCTACCATGATGTATTCAACTATTTGAGCATACGCTTTATTTTTAGGGTTTCATTGCAATCATGTTCATTGTTGATGTGAATAACCACAGCCACATATATTCTGGTGCTTTTATTTCTATGGGATGGATTCCCAGGCATGAGATTGCTGGGTCAAAGAATGTGTGGAACTGTTTTATCTTGATATACGTTGCCAGATTGCTCTTCAACAAGGTCATTGCTACTGGAAAGTGGTGAAGAGAGTCCCTTCTGAGCCTAGAGTAGGTGTTATCATGCTCTCGATTTGCTAGTCTGATGTGAGTAAAGTGATATCTCACTGTTATTTAATTTGCATTCCCTGATTCCTAGGGAAGATGAACATCTTTTTCGGTTTGTTCGCCATTTGGATTTGTCCTTCTATGCACAGTCTAGTGAAAGCATCTGACCATTTAATTCTGATACTAATTTGCAAATGCTCTGTGTATATATAGATATTAACCCTTCATCTGCCATCTGCACTGCAGATAGTCCCAAGATCTGATTGAGGGCTGAAAGGCAAAGTGTTATAGGTATTCTTCTAAGATTTCAATGGTTTGGTTTTTTTTTAGACTTGTCTTTAATTCATTTGAATTTTTTGTTTGTTTAAATGATGTGAAATAGGGTTCTGATTTTATTTCTTCAATCTCTCCATTCTCTACTATAGTCCTCAGTAACCACAGGTGGCAATTATTTTATTTGAAATGTGACTGGTCTGACTTGAAATGGGCTGTAAGTTTAAAATATATACCAGATTTCCAAGACTTGATATGAAGAAAAGAAAGTACAATGTCTCATTAATAACTTTTATCTCGATTACATGTTGAAATAATAATATTTTGGATATATTGGATTACATAAAATATTAAAATTACTTCATATATTTTTTAATTCTTTTTAATGTGGCTCAGAGAAAATTTTTAATTACATACGCAGCTTACATTATATTCCCATTGCACAGACTGTTCCTGATCATTGGTAGTGCCAGAACTATTTTTTAAACATTTTTATTCTCTTTCATTTATCTTTTATCTGCCTTTTGAGAGGCGTATCTGTTTTATTGCTTATAATAGACATCTGTCTGATTCATCACTTCCCATCGTCTTTTAAACAGTCTTTTTATATTTGGAGAAATAATTCATCAAATCTCAAATTCCCAGCCTCCCTCACCATTAGGCTGTGTGTACTTGACTTTCGCAGGATGAATGGGAAGTGAGCTACATGGGGAACCAGGTTCTAGGAGTTTCCATTTCCATGGGTCCAGGTGGCACAGGCAATGAGCTTTGAGGATAGCGGCCCCAAGAGTGGTTTTAAGGTCAAGGTCGTGGCTTTGGGCAGGTAGTAACAGCACAGCAGTTTCCTCATCGGGCAGGACTGAGTATGGTTTTGGGGCATTGCTTAACCTTGAGTCTGACTTTTCAGCCCTCACAATGACTCTCTTTAAAAAAAAACTTGTTTGCTCTTTAATCATCAGAATCAGCTTCTGTTGCAACATAGAACTCACTATAGAATGGGATGGTCTTCAAGAAGAGGATTTGGGATATTTTTCTTACTGTTTAAAAAAATCTTCCATCTTTTTCAATTTTTATTTTTTAAAGTTATGAAAGTGATAACACATTTACAGGAGACTTGGAAAATACAGAACAAAGTTACATATAGTTCCACTATAATTACAATTATTTTTAAAGTAGATAAAGTAAGATTTTTTAGTTGGAGTTTCAACATCAAGCTCTCAAAAATTAAGAGAATGAATATATAGAGACATAGAAGGATATGGTAAACCTGAAAAGCACTATGAACCAATTCGGTGTGATTACGATTTATACAGTTTTCACACAACACTAAGATACAAATTCTATCCAAGTTGCCATAGACTGTAAACTAGGAGATGCTGGAACTATCCAGGGACACAAAACAAGGTGAAAAATTTCATGGCCTACAAGTACTGAAATCATACAGAGTCTGTTGTCACTGTGAAATAAAAAATATCTTCCACCCTAATGAGTTCTGTCTTCTTACTTTTTATCCCCAGCTTATTTTCTTGTTCCTTTTCTACTTCTCAAGGAGACTACTGTCTTACCCTGGCTTCCCCAGAAAATAGAGGCCTGTGTCAAAAGTTTACCTGCTAATACTCCGCTGGGTTTGTGCAACAGACCACTTGCAGGAAACCCGGTTGGAGGAAAAAGTGAGGCAGGGAGGGAGCAGAGCCGACTAAGAGGCAGCATTTCTGAGAGGCCCACTGTGTTACAACGAGTGGAGCTAGCTGCTTGGGCTCTCGGTACATCCTCAGAGAGGCTGGATGAACTACTCTGGCTTGGAGCATCCTTTAGCAAGAGAAGGTGAGACGAATTTATCCACTGGGTCCTTCTTTGTCCCCCAACTACTATGGCTCAAAGTCTGCCTCAGAGGGTACTAACTCAACACATCCAAGGCAGTGTCTGTGGCCTCTGGAGAAGCCAGAACCTCCTGGACCAATCTGGCTGCTGTAGAGTGGGCTGTCTCCCCCTTTCTGTCTGTGCTATCATGGGACTCCTCAATCTGTAGTGCAGACGATGGCAGGGGCCGTGACCTGGCCTAATGACCAGGGAATAGCTTGCCGTTCCCTCCAGAGCCTCTCCATCTAGGAATCAAGACAAATGATTTAGAGGTGAGGTGGGTGAGTCGTGGGCTTGAGGGCGGCACAGCACAGAGGTCTGTGGAGGTGCATAACCTCAGTCTAACATCCTGCCCCTTGCACCATTCAGATCCGCTTTCACCCTCTTGTAATATATGGAGCACACACAAGAACAAGGTGCCCTTATTTCTTCCCTCAGAGGGGAGATATAAGTCAGGTTTTCAAGGCAGTAGCTGTTCAGTGAAGCAGAGAAATGCCTGGGGACAGAGGGAGTAAGGGGGAGACAGGCGGGGAAAAAGAGTGGCGAGCAGGGTGTGGTATGGACCTGAAGCAGTGCTTAAACTGAAGCATATACAAGCATTACGCTCTTTCCATTTATAGATGAAGTTACTTAAGGTAAAAAATGTCCCTTGAGGGTAGCCTTTTCTACCTCCCTTAAGCTTTCCAATAAAGAAATCTCCATTTCTTTGTTTTCTGGATAATCTGTAATTTCATTTTTCACTTTCCTTTGATTCAGGTGTCCCCAGACTTAATTTCCATGTAGTTAGCATGTTCTGGTGACTTTAAAAATGATTTGCTTTTCATTTATTGAATGATGAGCAGAGATGATAGCTCATGAAACATCAAATTTACTGAAGTTTTCAAGATTTTCCTTCTAGCCCAGAGGATGATACATTTTAGTAAATGCTCATGTATTGATGTATTGAATATGTATAAAAAGTATGTTCTGTATTTGAAGAAACATTCATTTGAGTTTGTAGATTATATTTTTAATTCTTCCATATCTATTTTCCCTATCACACCTACTGATTTTGAAAGAAATATATTGAAACCTCCTACTGAAATTATATTTTCATGAGAATCTCTTTGTATTTCTAATAAAGTTTTCTTTCTATATTTACCTGCTACAGTTTTAAGCCCATTGCATCCTCTTCACAAATTATGCAGTAGTAGTGCCCTTCTTTGCAGCCACAAAATTAAAACACGCTTGCTCCTTGGAAGAAAAACTGTGACAACCCTAGACAGTGTATTAAGAAGTAGAGGCATCACTTTGCTGACAAAGATTTATGTAGTCAAAGCTATGGTTTTTCCAGTAGTCATGTACGGATGTGAGAGGTGGACCAGAAAGAAGGCTGGGCACTGACGAATTGATGCTTTTGAAATGTGATGCTGGAGAAGACTCTTGAGAGTCCCTTGGACTGCAAAGAGATCAGTCAAACCAGTCAGTCCTAAAGGAAATCAACCCTGAATATTCATTGGAAGGACTGATGCTAAAGCTGAAGCTCTAATACTTTGGAGATGCTTTCACTGAATCGGTATCACAGCCTACTTCTGCCTAAACCTTCCTTCCTTTTGGAGATGTTGATCCCAAGAGCACTCCTTAATAAGCCTTCTTCCTGGGCTTCCCTGGTGCCTCAGGGGTAAAGAATCTGCTTGCCAATACAGGAGACACGGGTTCAATCCCTGATCTGGGAAGATGCCACATGCTGCAGGGCAACTAAGCCTGTTCCTCACAACTATTGAGCTTGTGCTCTAGAACCCAGGAACCCCCCACTACTGAGCCCATGTGCTGCAGCTGCTGAAGGCCCTGCACCCTAGAGCCTGTGCCTCGCTGCAAGAGAAGCCACTACAATGAGAAGCCCTCGCACCACAGCTAGAGAAAAGCCACGCAGCAATGAAGGCCCAGCACAGGCAGGAGCAATACATAAAATTACTAAAAAAACCCTTCTTCCTTCCTTTTCACAAATGTTGATCCCAGGAGCACTTCACACGCAAATCTCTGTTGCAATTTTTTTTCCAGGAAAGTCAGCTCTGACTGTAGGAGATTGCCCTTATTCTTAAGGGACGCATACTTCAGAGTGAAGTGTCATAATATTGGTAGCTTATTTTCAAAGATTCAGACAAAATGCGTATATATGTATAAAACAAAAGACACAGAGATAAAGCAAATATGGCACAATAACAGTTGGGGAATCTAAATGTTTCATATAGAGATGTTTATTGTAGCATTCTGCCTTTTCTAGGGATTTGAGATTTAAAAAAACACACAAGTGAAAATAAAATCCTTTTAAACTCTTTTTAATAGATGTCTCAGTGGGACCAAATTCACAGTTGAATATTCAATCCCTCTATCTCTCCCTGGGACCTCTTCATTATTTTAAATATTTCGTTTGCTTTTCTAATAAAATTATTTAAATCCATAATTCTTCCTTTGAATTTTTCTTTGGTCACACTTCAAAGATTTTTATATTCTGTGCTCTCATTGTCGTTCATCAAAATAATTGATAATTTCTATTCTAATTTTCTTTTTAATGCAATAGATAGCTAAAAGAGTGAACTTTGGATATTCATGTTTTGGGGGGTTTTGGTGGTGGTGAAGTTTTTATTTTCGATTGGCTATTCTGGGTGGCGTTTTCTAGTTTTACAGCATTGTAGTCTGTGAGAGAGCTTGTAGTATTTCTGCCTTTTGACTGCAATAAGTCCCCTACATACGAACCTTCAAGTTGCGAACTTTCAAAGATGTGAACGTGAGTTCCATCAGCGTCAGGCCTGAGTGAAACTGCAGCTTGCCCTCGTCTCCTACTGTTGACGATCCTTCAGCTCTGCCATCTCCCAACACCTCGCCCTTCTCCAGTCAGTAACCCTTCTTGCCCGTTTATTCAGCACCTGCCCCTGTGTGCCAGCTGTTGTACAGTTCTACTATACTTTTCAAGGCACTGTACTGTAAGACTAAACACGTTTATATTTTGTGTTTGTTTTTTACATATCATTTGTGTGAAAAGTATTATAAACCTATTACAGTACAGTACTACATAGCCGATTGTGTTAGGTGGGTACCTAGGCTAATTGTGTTGGACTTATGAACAAATTGGACTCAGAACCCACTCACAGAAGAGAACTCACTTGCATGCAGGGGACTTACTGTACAGGGAAGCTTCCTCTGCGAGTTCTGGGGAGATGGCTGCTTGAATACATCCTTGCTACTCTCATCTTTCAGTTTAAAACCAGCTACTGAATGCTTTTTGAGGACAGCAGCTTCTGAGGTCTAGAGTAGAAGTAAGATCGAGTGCATCTCTGGGGTCTAGTCTGGGTCCAGTTAGAGCAGGGCCCAGGGCCCGGGAGTGATGGTCAGAAGGAAAGAGGGAACAGCTGGGAACATCTGACTTATGCGAATCCAGGCTTCCTGCAGGAGCAGCTTCACCTGCCCACGGGGGCGTTCTCAGCCTCACTGCTCCAGAGCTCAGAAGGCTGAGCTGGGAGCAAGCAAGTGTGCTGGGCCCTTTCTTTCCTGGGGAAATGCCAGCTGAGGAGACGAGAGAGCAGGGGGTCCTTCTGGGACCAGCACCCCATGAGCCGGAGCACTGCTGACCCAGGAGACCTAAGACTGCTGAGCCATCCTGGACTCGAAGGCCTGACTGGCTGCAGGGCTCCAGCAGGGAGTCCTGAACACGCACCTCGGGGAGCCAGCAGAGGGGAACACCCACACACCCGAGGGGTCCTTGAAACGAGAAGGGAGAGAACTGGCGCATCACAGAGAACAGCTAGCACTAACTCGCTGGAGGAGAGAGGAGACAGAAATCGAGCATGAAAACAGCCCCTGAGCAGGAGCTAGATGGGCCCCCAGCTGAACAGTTCTCTCCTCTGTGCCCAGAAACTCCATGAAAGCGGAAGGATGGAGGCGGCTGGGCCCTGCCCAGATAGGAACTAAAAGACCACATATTCCTCCTTCTCGAAGTCAAGGAGACCTCTCTGACTACACAGGTACGTAAAGGCTCCTTGGAGGTCAGAAGGGAGGGGGCGTCCTCTTGTAGTAGGTGATGTCAACTACCCATAGGCCTCTTCACTACAATCCATCTTGGCTGAGAGACGCCCACGTGAGCATGGGAGGATCCTGAAATACACCAAATGGACTCAGAATCAGGCAGGTCAAAATGACTGGTCAAGGAAATGTCCCATAAAACTGATTCAAACCACCATGAGGACGTGACTCTCTGAGCCGGGCCCGTGTGTCTGTCCGCATATGGTGTTTTTTCCTAATAAATACTTGTTTCACTACTTTTGGTCTCTGGGAATTCTTTTCCTGCAAATCCAAAGGACCAGGGCCTTGCCTGACCACTGGTCTAGTGTCTGGGATTCGGGGCTCTCTTTACCACGACCCAACCTCAGTCTCTGGCGAGGACCTGAAGCCCTGCTTCAAGCTGCTGCAGACTGAGGCCCCCGAGATCAGATCCACAACACTGTGATGTGTGTGTGTACACGCACACACTCATGCTTGGCATCAAAGGAAAATCTTGTATTCAGACTGAAACATCTCAGGAGATGAATCCAGGGAGAGCATGGTTGCTGTTGAAACCTGATGTGGATTAACACACAGAGAAATAAAAAAAAGTTCAAAGAGATGGCGATAATGAGGTGAAATCAAAGAGGTTGGGGGACTGATGGGATCAACCCAATGAATACATGTCTGTTTGAATTATTCAATATTGGGATTATGACTATTGGAAAAAAACAGAAATTCATAAAATGGAGGTACGGGAAGGCAGGCAATAATGAAACACAACAATGGAGGAAATTTTCCCTGAAATTTTTCCAACAAAGACCTGATCGGAAGACATGAAGCATTCACCGAATTCCAAACAGAGCTTCCAAAAGAGAATACTCACCTGTAGGCACGTGCTGGGAAAATGAACTCCAAGAATACATATAAAGCTTACCAGCCTCCAGAGAGGGGAAGTAAGTAACTTACCAAGAAAATCAATGAGGCTGGAACTGGACTTCTCATCTGCAATATTGGAAGCAAATGATGATGTAATACTATCTAGAGACTCTTTTGTGGGGAAAAGGAATCCTAAAGGAAAGATTAATAACAATATGGGACTATAAATACTGAAGGATCTCAATCTGGCTTTTGGGGAGGGGCAGGTGGAGATGAAAATAAAAGTCTTTGAATCTCTTTGAGAGTTACAGAGCATGGAGATGTAAAAGATTACAAAGGGTTGTCTTTTTAAAAAATTAATTTATTTTTTATTGAAGCATAATTGTTTTACAGAATTTTGTTGTTTTCTGTCAAATCTCAGCATGAATCAGCCATCAGTTCAGTTCAGGTCAGTTCAGTTGCTCAGTCGTGTCTGACTCTTTGCGATCCCATGAATTGCAGCACTCCAGGCCTTCCTGTCCATCAACTCCTGGAGTTCACCCAAACTCAGGTCCATCGAGTCGGTGATGCAATCCAGCCATCGCATCCTCTGTTGTCCCCTTCTCCTCCTGCCCCCAATACCTCCCAGCGTCAGGGTCTTTTCCAATGAGTCAACTCTTCGCCTGAGGTGGCCAAAGTATTGGAGTTTCAGCTTTAGCATCAGTCCTTCCAATGAACACCCAAGACTGATCTCCTTTTGAATGGACTGGTTGGATCTCCGTGCAGTCCAAGGGACTCTCAAGAGTCTTCTCCAACACCACAGTTCAAAAGCATCAATTCTTCAGGGCTCTGCTTTCTTCACAGTCCAACTCTCGCATCCATACATGACCACTGGAAAACCATAGTCTTGACTAGACGGACCTTTGTTGGCAAAGTAATGTCTCTGCTTTTTAATATGCTATCTAGGTTGGTCATAACTTTTCTTCCAAGGAGTAAGCGTCTTTTAATTTTATGGCTGCAATCACCATCTGCAGTGATTTTGGAGTGATTTTTGACACTGTTTCCACTGTTTCCCTATCTATTTACCATGAAGTGATGGGACTGGGTGCCATGATCTTCGTTTTCTGAATGTTGAGCTTTATGCCAACTTTTTCACTCTCCTCTTTCACTTTCATCAAGAGGCTTTTTAGTTCCTCTTCACTTTCTGCCCTAAGGGTGGTGTCATCTGCCTATCTGAGGTTATTGATATTTCTCCCAGCAATCTTGATTCCAGCTTGTGCTTCTTCCAGTCCAGCGTTTCTCATGATGTACTCTGCATAGAAGTTAAATAAGCAGGGTGACACTATACAGCCTTGATGTACTCCTTTTCCTATTTGGAACCAGTCTGTTGTTCCATGTCCAATTCTAACTGTTGCTTCCTGACCTGCATATAGGTTTCTCAAGAGGCAGGTCCAGTGGTCTGGTATTCCCATCTCTTGAAGAATTTTCCACAGTTTATTGTGATCCACACAGTCAAAGGCTTTGGCATAGTCAATAAAGCAGAAATAGATGTTTTTCTGGAACTCCTGCCATAGGTATACATATATGCCCTCCAAAGGGTTGTCTTAATGTGGGGAAATAGATGGTGTTTTTCATATAATGGAAGATTATATAATTGTGATCATATATTTTGGTTTTTGATAATTTATATTTTATTTATTATTATTATTTGCCACACTGCATGGCATGGGGGAATCTTAGTTCCCTGACTAGGGATTGAACCTATGTGCCCTACATTGGAAGCTTGGAGTCTTAGCCACTGGATGACCAGGGAAGTCCTCATGATCATGTTTTTTTTTTTAATATGAAAAATAAAAGGTAAACATTAACTCTTACAGAACACCAAAACCAGATAATAAATGACCGTGTTATCAAGCCAGTAAAAAAAAAAAAGAAAAAGGAAGAGAGAAATAACAAAGCAAAATAAGTAGTAAGCCTAAACTGAAGTGGAAGGAATAAAATGAAGCTTTCCATTTCTACGGTAATCTCAAAGGGGCTGAATTGTCCTATGAAAACCCCAAGTGTGCTAAATAGGATTAGCAAACAAAACCCAAGCATGGGCTATTGTTAGGAAGACTGTATCAGCCAGAATTGTGTGTAACAGAAACCTGAGTCACAGTGGTTGAAGCACAGGAGAAATTTGGTTTCCCTCGTGTAACAAGAGGTAGGTAGGCGGGTGGTGCAGGGAGTAGCTCCGCTGTCAGTTCTGGATTTCCCTCCCCATTGGCCCGTCTGCTGGAGAAGTAGCTGACCTGGTGGCGTGGCCGTTCGCCCTCGCTCCTGCAGGATCTGGGTCCATCCTAGTCATTATGCCGTTCTCAGTACGAGGCCATGATGGATGCACATGTCCATTTACCATCAGAACTGGCCCCTCCTCCATGCACCAGGCTGAGGCTTCTTCCTTCTCTCTGCTGGTCATAAGGGACCCACCTCCCCGTGCATTCAGCCATAGGTTTAAGCCCAGGGGCAGCCAACAGGTGGATGAAATGGGGGTCTGGGCTGCTTACTCATGCAGCTGGCTTCTGCCATCTGGCCCTCCTCTGCCCGATCCTGGACACTCCCGAGGTAGGTGAGGCCATGTTGGTATGTTTGGAGCAGTCTCCCCAGAAAAGACTCCTTTCGAATCACTGAAGGCAGCCTCTCCCAGAGGAGTGGGAAAGGGGCCCCACTGCCTGGGGAAAGAGACTTTAACCAGCTCCTTTGTTATAAAGGGGAACAGACACTTCCCATACAATACAGTAATTTTACTCCTATGTATTTAAGAAGAGAAATGAAAACCTAAGTCCATACAAAGACTTGTACACAAATCCTCATAGCAGCTTTATTCACTGTTGCCTCAAACTGGACATAACACAAATATCCATTAATGAGTGAATAAATCCACAAACTGTGTTATATCCTTACAATGGGATACTACTCAGCTCTAAAAAATAATGGACCATTAATACACCCAACAACATGGATGAATCTCAAAATGATGATGCTAAGTGAAAGAACTGAGAAAAGAGAGTAGTTCACAGTGTTTGATTCCATTTATGTAATACTCTAAAAAGGCAAACTAACCTATGGTGACAAAGCAGATCGGACGTTGTTTAGGGGTGGCGGGGTGGGGGACAGCGGTGGGCAGGGGGCACAGAGGCGCACAGAAAGCTTGTGGAGATAATTAGAATGGAATTGAAGTTTCCTGGGGGCAGGGGAACGTCCTGAGCCATGACAAGACCTTCAGTTAGGGACTGTTGAGGTTGGGCGGTGCTGTGGCCTTCCCCAAATTATGGGAGAAAGAATTGTGCTACGTTATATGTGGAATCTAGAAAAATGGTACTGATGAGCCAGTCTGCAGGGCAGGAATAGAGATGCAGACGTAGAGAACAAAACTGTGGACACAGGGAGGGAAGGAGAGGAGTGAATTGAAAGAGCAGCATTGACATATATATATATATGTATATATCGTACATATGTATGTATGTATATATATGTATATTGACATATACAAACATATATATATATATATAATACCATGTGCAACCCAGGTGGTGCTAGTGGTAAGAACCTGCCTGCCAATGCAGGAGATATAAGAGACGTGGGTTCGATCCCTGGGTCTGGAAGATCCCCAGGACATGGCAACTCACTCCAGTATTCTTGCCTGGAGAATCCCATGGCCAGAGGAACCTGGTGGGCTACAGTTCACAGGGTTGCAAAGAGTCGGACATGACCGAAGCCTCTCAGCAAGCATGCATGTGTAAAATAGACAGCTAGCAGAAAGCTGCTGGATAGCACAGGGATCTCAGCTCTGTGCTCTGTGATGACCTAGAGGGGTGGGAGAGAGGTTCAAGAGGGAAGGGATATATGTATGTGCTTAGCTGTTCAGTCGTGTCTGGCTCTTTGCGACCCCATGGACTGTAGCCTGCCAGGCTCCTCTGTCCATGGGATTTGCCAGGCAAGAATACTGGCATGGGTTGCCATGCGTCCCTTCAGGGGATCTTCCTAACCCAGGGATTGAACCCAGGTCTCCCACACTGCAGGTGGATTCTTTGCTGTCTGATCCACCAGGGAAGCCTGAATATATGTATACATACGACTGATTCATGATGTTGTACAGCAGAAACTGACACAGCATTGTAAGGCAATTATATCCCAATTAAAAAAAGAAAGAACTGTGCCGTGTATTCCTAACTTCATGTGTGGTACAAAGATGACATCTCTTGATTCATCTCCCATTATTCCAGTGTTTCTCAACATTTTTTTTTAAAGTTATAGCTCCTCCAAGGGGACTTTTAAGATATTTTTTCCCCTGTAATAATTGTCCTCCCCATAAAAATTTAATACCACAGATATACTGCATATCTCTTTATGTACTATGGTCCTCTGAGGGCCACAAACCACTGTAATATCTAAAGATTTTTTAAGGCTCTAAGAACCAATTTTCACCCCCTTGGGGGCAATATTTCCCCTGTTGAGAATGCATGTCTATTCTTTTACGAAAAAAATTAAAGCAGGCAGGAAAAAGGTAGTCTTATAATTTAAATGATCTGATTTGTTTCTTTGACAGAAATGCGGTGACACACATAACTGTGAAAAATGCCTCCCCAGCATCGTGCATTAATGTGGGCTAATGAAAATGGGTGGCTGAAAGGAGAGGAGGGTTTGCAAAGCAGACTGCTGTCAGCCAGGGCAGAGAAGTGCTGGAGTCATTCGTGTGCGAGTAGGGCCCTCTGCTGGCCATTTTGGGAACATAACCCCCCAAATTAAATGCCGCTTATTCCTTACCCCAGCATCCCGAACTCGTCATTGATAAGCTCTAGGCTTGGGCCTGAGGCTCAGGAAAGTTTAATAATCAAAGCAGAACCACATAGTAATAAGCGGGAAAACTGGCATCCGAAGTCAGTTCTGTCTGAATCCAAAGTCCATACTTTCCTCCTCAGGAGGTTGAGGTTCATTTATTCACCTACAGTTTGTCCAACTGGGGCTTCCCTGGTGGCTCAGAGGTTAAAGCGTCTGCTTCCAATGCAGGAGACCCGGATTCGATCCCTGGGTCGGGAAGATCCCCTGGAGAAGGAAATGGCAATCCACTCCAGTATTCTTGCCTGGAGAATCCCATGGATGGAGAAGCCTAGTAGGTTGCAGTCCACGGGGTCGCAAAGAGTCGACCCGACTGAGCGACTTCACCTTCACCTTTACCTTCCTTGTCCAATTGCTCTAACATTGCTTGTTGAAAAGCCTATCCTTCCTCCATTGAATTGCTTCTGCACCTTTGTTAAAAAAACCAGTTGTATATATTTGTGTGAGTCTATTTCTGGTTTCTCTGTTATATCCATTGATCTACATGTCTATCCATCCACCAAAGCCACAGTCTTGATTACTGTCGCTATATAATAAATCTAGTAAGTAGACTGATCTTTCCATTTATTCTTATTTTTCAAAATTGTTTTAGCTAGTCTAGTTTCTTTTTATTTCCACATACATAAACTTTAGAATAATCTGTCTTATATCTACAAAAAGATTCCTGCTGGGATTTTGATAGAAATTTCCTTAAACCGAAATATCAATACAGGGAGAACTGGCATCTTTACTGTGTTGAGTTTTCCAATCCACGAATCCGGTGTGTTTATCTACTTTTTAAGATATTCTTCGATCAGCATTTTGTAGTTTTCAAAATGCAGGTTTGGACATGTTTGGTTAAGCTTACATCTAACTATATTTGAGCAATTACAAGAGGATATCATATTTAAAATTTTGATACCCATATGTTCATTGCTGGCATAGAGAAATACAATTGGGTTTTATATGTTTCTCTTGCATCCTTTGACCTTGTTGAACTCATTTATTAGTTCTAGGAGGTTTTTCTGTTTTGTTGCTGTTGTTTTTTTGTAGCTTCTTTGGGATTTTCTACTTAGACAATCATTTATCTGTAAATAGAACAGTTTTATTCTCTCTTTTCTGATCAGTATGCTTTTATTTCCTTTTCTTGTCTTGTTGCAGTGGCTGGAACTTCCAGCACAATGTTGAGTAAAATTTGTGAGAGCAGATATCCTTGCCTTGTTCCCAATCTTAGAGGGGAAATATCCAGTCTTTAACCATTAAGTATATTGTTAGCTGTAGGTTTTTATAGATGCTCTTTATCAATTTCCTCCACTTGTATTTTTATGAGAGTTTTGTCATAAATTTCATGTACATTTTGTCAAATACTTTTTCTTCATTGGTGGAAACTGTGTGATATTTCTTTGTTTGGTAATATGGTGAATTATATATATTGATTTTGAATATTTAATCAGCCTTGCATCCTTACAATAAACCCCACTGTATAAAATTATTTTCATATACTGTCTTTGCATACAATTAATAAATAATTCTATTTGCTTATACTTTGCTAAGGATTTGTGTGTCTAATTCATGAGGAATATTGGCTTGTATTTATCCTTTTTTGTACTGTATTTAACATTTTTTTCTTGGTTTTGGTATCAGTGAATGCTAGCTTCGTAAACTGAACAGGGAAGTGTTTTTTATTCTTGAATTTTTGGAACAAAGTGTGTAGAACTGGGGTTATTTCTGCCTTAAACATTTGGTAGAATTCTCTAGTGAAACCATCTGGACCTAGAGATTTCCTTTTTGGGAGTTTTAAAATTACAAATTAAATTTCCTTAATTCTATTTCATATTCAGTGAGTTGTGATAGTTTATATTTCTGGAGGAATTGGTCTGTTTAATCTAAGTTGTCAAGTTTATGCATATAAAGTTGTTCGTAGATTCCCCTATTATCATTTTGACGTCTTCAGGGTCTGTCATGATATCCCATTTCATTACTGATATTGGTAATTTATGCCTATCTCTCTTTTTGTCAGTCTTTCCAGAGGCTTCTGCAATATACCGCATTGCCTAAAACCCAGACATGTATTTTAATAACTATCTTTGAATTCTTCAGAGCACTCAGCCTGATGAAATGCCCTTCAGTGACCTCAGGAAATCAATGGTGAATTAAAATTGACTCCTGCCTTGTACTCCTGGGATATCTTGGTGTTTCTGTGGAGTCTGAAGCCAAACTGCATTCCTGTAGCTTAAGGATAGCTCAGGGACCCTCCTGCCTGTTTTGTTGTTGTTGTTCAAGGTGGCACTAGTTTGGGGCTGCCAGAAGCTAGGTTTGAGATTCCAGAGGCCAGTGGGTGCCATCAGAGACCAACATTAGTTCCCAGGGTGGAGGTTCCATCTAAAGTGAATTTGTCTTTGGGGCTCAGATAGCGTCCACATGGATATATCACCTGTTGTGTGTTAGGAATCTCCAGAAACAAAAATACAAGGGGACACACACACACATAAGAAGTAAGACTTCTTACTCAGACTTCCCTGGTGGTCCAGTGGTTAAGAATCTGTCAATGCAGGGGACACAGGTTTGATCCCTGGCCCGGGAAGATCCCACATGCCATGGGGCAGCTAAGGCCGCGGGCTGCAACTGCTGAAGCCCTCATGCCCTAGAGACTAGGGTGCTGGTCGCACCACGACTGGAAGGTGCCCCTGCTGGCTGAAACTAGGGAAAGCCCGCGCAAGCAATCAAAGACCCATTCACAGCCAAAAATAAAGACACAAAGACATCTTTAAATTAAAAAAAAAAAAAAAAAAAAGACTTCTTTACCAGTACTCTGGAAAGAGGTAGAAGGGCCTCAGTTAGGGAGTTGGGCCAGAAAAAACTCTTGGTCTTTCTGTTCAGAGTGTGAGAAATTTGCATGGTGTTACCCTTTGTGATGGAGAAGACAATGGCACCCCACCCCAATACTCTTGCCTGGAAAATCCCATGGACGGAGGAGCTTGGTAGGCTGCAGTCCATGGGGTCGCAAAGAGTTGGACGCAACTGAGCGACTTCACTTTCACTTTTCACTTTTGTGCATTGGAGAAGGAGATGGCAACCCACTCCAGTGTTCTTGCCTGGAGAATCCCAGGGATGGGGGAGCCTGGTTGGCTGCTGTCTCTGGGGTCGCACAGAGTCGGACACGACTGAAGTGACTTAGCAGCAGCAGCAGCAGCAGCAGCAGCAGCACCCCTTGTGAGAGAGTATTAGGACTGGGTGATGAAGGTTTAGGACAGCTCTCAGAGGAATCAGCTGAGCTCAGAGGAGACAGACTCCACAAGATAGGCCCTATTTCGGGGTGTCTGTGAGAGAACAGTCTAGGCAGGAGGCTAGACCCCGCTAAGGAAATTTAATCTCCAATCCTCTAAAGACACTGTGCTTGCTTTATTCTCTACTTCTCTCTAGGTTGTCACTCTTGGCCTCTGAAGATATGCTGGTTGCCCCATAAACAAACAATCATAGTTTAGAATGATAATACCGGTTAATGATAATATACTTCTTATGGACTGTGTGTATCCCTCTAAAATTTCTATGTTGAAATTCAAACTCCCCAATATTATGATGGTATTAGAAGGTGGGGCCCTTGGGAGATGTGTAGGTCATGAGTGGGGAGCCCTCTAATAAAAGAGACCCCAGGGAGCCCCTCACCCTCTCTGCCATGTGAGGAACAGGGAGGAAATGGCCAACTCTGCACCAGGAAGCAAGTCCTCACCAGACACTGAATTTGCTGGTGCTATGATCTTGGTCTTCCAGCTTCCATCACTGTGAGAAAAAAATTTGTAGTTTATTAGCCCCCTGGGTCTATGGAATTGTTATAGCAGTCTGAACTGATGAAGACAATAGTATGACCTGAATCTGCCTCTTCCTTTTAAAGATAAATAACCTTAGGCAAGGTCAAGATTAGAAGTCAAGTTGCCCACTCTCAATGCACTGTGGTCATTCCAAATAGTCAAAACAAGTGTCTTAGAAAGTTTCTTCCTAGCAATGTCAACCGAGGGAGTGCCATCAATCAAAAAGACACACATGCCTGACAGCCTCTTCCCCCAATGGTGGATTTTCTGATCACAAAGAGTTGAAAATATTAAGACAGAAGAGCAGCATAACCTGAACATATTTACCTATTGATGGATTATTTCCCTATAAGGTCATTTTGATGAGAGGCTAAAGAATCAAATGGTTAAAAACACAGTTGGGTTAAATGATATAATCATAGGACTTGCCCTTAAGTGCTTACATTTTAGTGGAATCAAAATATATATACAGGCTTCCCTGGTGGCTCAGATGGTAAAGAATCTGCCTGCAATGCAGGAGATCCAGGTTCGATCCCTGGATTAGGAAGATCCCCTGGAGAAGGGAATGGCAATCCACTCCAGTATTTTTGCCTGGAGAATTCCAAGGTCAGAGGAGCCTGGTGGGCTACAGTCCATGGGGTCACAAAGAGTCGGACACAACTGAGTGACTAACACTTTCACACTTTCATATATCTATATACATACTTTTGCCCAATCCTTTAACTTTCAATTTTCCTCTGTCACCTGGTTTTACTATTTTTTGGTAAACCACATATAGTTAGATTTAGTTTTTTAACTGAGCATTAATCTGCCTCTGCCTTTGATATATAAATTCAATGTATTCACATTATCTGCTATTACTTTTATTTTTCATTTTTATTTAGTTTACTGTACTTTTTGTTTCTTTTTCACTTTCTTTACTTTTATACTTTGTCAATGTTCATTTTGTTATTATTTTTTTAATTAGGACATTTTTTTTTTACTAGGAAATAAAGGAAAAATACAATCAAGAAACTCAGTCATGCCAGGCCCAAATGACTAGTGGTACAAATACTTGAAAAAGTCATCATAGAGATTTTGGATACAGAAAAATAGATGAAAGAGAAAAACCTTGATTTTTACACCAAACACACTTTTGCTAACATTATAATACAATTATTTCTATCTGTTTCTTGAGAATTAAATAGTAAACACACACACACCCACACAGAGACAAAATATAAAGAAATAAGAAATACTCATGACTCATTTAATAACATGAAGCTTCCTCTCTGTCTCTCCCTGAATGTAAGCCCCTCCTTCCTCCACAGATGTAAATGCTATGCTAGATCTTTGTTCACCATCCATGGGTTTTCCTTCGTAGTTTTACTACTTATTATATATGTGTCCCTAAACAATGTACTGCTGAATTCTTTTTGAACTTTATATAAATGCGATAACATGGTATTTATATTTTCCTTTTTATTAAAATTACTGTTTTAAGATAACAATCTTGATATGTATAACTGAGATTTATTTTTATTGGTGTATAGTATTTCCAGTGCTTTGACAAACCTAGACAGTGTGCTGAAAAGCAGAGACATTACTCTGCCAATAAAGCTCCGTATAGTGAAGCCTATGGTCTGCCCAGTGGTGACATACGGTTGTGAGAGCTGGACCAGAAAGAAGAAGTGCTGAAGAATTGATGCTGGAAAAGACTCCCGAGAGCCCCTTGGACAGCAAGGAGATCAAACCAGTCAATCTTAAGGGAAATCAACCCTAAATACTCATTGGAAGGGCTGATGCTGAAGTTGAAACTCCAGTATTTTGCTCATCTGATGCAAACAGCTGACTCATTGGAAAAGCCCTTGATACTGGGAAAGATTGAGGGCAGGAGAAGAGGGCATCAGAGGATGAGATGGCTGGATGGCATCACTGATGCAACAGACATGAACTTGGGCAAACTTTGGGAGATGGTGAGGGACAGGGAGGCCTGGTGTGCTGCAGTCCAAGGGGTCGCAAAGAGTTGGACATGACTGGGTGACTGAACAATAACAATTCCCACTGTATAACCATCAGTTCAGCTCAGTTCAGTCGCTCAGTCGTGTCCGACTCTTTGCGACCCGCCAACATTTATTCATCTAGTCTATTGCCAATGGACGTTACTACTTTCTTTTTTTCAACTGTCATTACAAAAACTTGCAACACAGCAATAGACCTTCTCTTACTTGTCTATGGGTGTAGATGTCCAAGAGTTTCTCAAGGGCAGGGTTTTCCTGTGATGGGGGTATTGGTATCCTGGCTGAGTTCTTCCCTCCTGTCCTCTCACTGACAGTGTGGGGTGCTGGGTATCTTTGCTCCTCTCACATACTAAATACCTGTAGCACACTTAATTATTCTTTGGCACTGCCTTTCTTTGGGATTGGAATGAAAACGGACCTTTTCCAGTCCTGTGGCCACTGCTGAGTTTTCCAAATTTGCTGGCATATTGAGTGCAGCACTTTCACAGCATCATCTTTTAGGATTTGAAATAGCTCAACTGGAATTCCATCACCTCCACTAGCTTTGTTCATAGTGATGCTTCCTAAGGCCTACTTGACATCGCATTCCAAGATGTCTGGCTCTAGGTGAGTGATCACACCATTGTGATTCTCTGGGTCTGGAAAAGGTCAGCTTTCATTCCAATCCCAAACAAAGGTAACGCCAAAGAATGCTCAAACTACTGCACAATTGCACTCACCTCACACGCTAGCAAAGTAATGCTCAAAATTCTCCAAGCCAGGTTTCAACAGTACATGAACCACGAGCTTCCAGATGTTCAAGCTGGATTTAGAAAAGCAGAGGAGCAATAAATGCTGGAGAGGGTGTGGAGAAGAGGGAACCCTCTTACACTGTTGGTGGGAATGCAAACTAGTACAGCCACTATGGAGAACAGTGTGGAGATTCCTTAAAAAACTGGAAATGGAACTGCCAAATGACCCAGCAATCCCACTGCTGGGTATACACACTGAGGAAACCAGAACTGAAAGAGACATGTGTACCCCAATGTTCATCGCAGCACTGTTTATAATAGCCAGGACATGGAAGCAACCTAGATGTCCATCAGCAGACGAATGGATAAGAAAGCTGTGGTACATATATACAATGGAATATTACTCACCCATTAAAAAGAATACATTTGAATCAGTTCTAAGGAGGTGGATGAAACTGGAGCCTATTATACAGAGTGAAGTAAGCCAGAAAGAAAAACACCAATATAGTATACTAACGCATATATAAGAATTTAGAAAGATGGTAATGATAACCCTGTATGCGAGACAGCAAAAGAGACACAGATGTATAGAACAGTCTTTTGGACTCTGTGGGAGAGGGCGAGGGTGGGATGATTTGGGAGAATGGCATTGAAACATGTATAATATCATATGTGAAATGAATCGCCAGTCCAGGTTCGATGCATGATACAGGATGCTCAGGGCTGGTGCACTGGGATGACCCAGAGGGACGGTATGGGGAAGGAGGTGGGAGTGGGGTTCAGGATGGGGAACATGTGTGCACCTGAGGTGGATTTATGTTGATGTATGGCAAAATCAATACATTATTGTAAAGTAATTAGCCTCCAATTAAAATAAATAAATTTTATTAAAAAAAAGAAAAGCAGAGGAACTAGAAATCAAATTGCCAACATCTGCTGGATCATCGAAAAAGCAAGAGAGTTCCAGAAAAACATTTACTTCTGCTTTATCAACTATGCCAAAGCCTTGACTGTGTGGATCACAACAAACTGTGGAAAATTCTTCAAGAGATAGGAATACCAGGCCACCTGACCTGTCTCCTGAGAAATCTGTATGCAGGTCAGGTAGCAACAGTTAGAACTGGTTCCAAACCAGCAACAGACTGGTTCCAAATCAGGAAAGGTGTATGTCAGGGCTGTATAGTGTCACCCTGCTTATTTAAATTATATGCAGTGTACATTATGAGAAATGCTGGACTGGATGAAGCACAAGCTGGAATCAAGATTTCTGGGAGAAATATCAATAAATATCAATAACCTCAGATATGCAGATGACACCACCCTTATGGCAGAGAGTGAAGAAGAACTAAAGAGCCTCTTGATGAAAGTGAAAGAGGAGAGTGAAAAAGTTGGCTTAAAACTCAACATTCAGACAACTAAGATCATGGCATCCAGTCCCATCTGCTGCTGCTACTGTTGCTAAGTCGCTTCAGTCGTGTCTGACTCTGTGTGACCCCATAGACGGCAGCCCACCAGGCTCCCCCGTCCCTGGGATTCTCCAGGCAAGAACACTGGAGTGAGTTGCCATTTCCTTCTCCAATGCATAAAAGTGAAAAGTGAAAGTGAAGTTGCTCAGTCATGTCCAACTCTTTGCGACCCCATGGACTGCAGCCTACCAGGCTCCTCTGCCCATGGGATTTTCCAGGCAAGAGTACTGGAGTGGGGTGCCATTGCCTTCTCGTCACTTCATGACAAATAGATGGGAAACAATGGAAACAGTGACAGACTATTTTGGGGCCTCCAAAATCATGGCAGATGGTGACTACAGCCATGAAATTAAAGGACACTTGCTCCTTGGGAGAAAAGTTATGACCAACCCAGACAGCATATTAAAAAGCAGAGCCATTACTTTACCAACAAAGGTCTGTCTCGTCAAAGCTATGGTTTTTCCAGTAGTCATGTATGGATGTGAGAGTTGGACTATAAAGAAAGCTGAGCACTGAAGGACTGATGCTTTTGAACTGCGGTGTTGGAAAAGACTTTTGAGAGTCCCTTGAACAGCAAGGAGATCCAACCAGTCCATCCTAAAGGAAATCAGTCCTGAATATTCATTGGAAGGATTGATGTTGAAGCGGAAACTCTAATACTTTGGCCAACTGATGTGAAGAACTGACTCATTTGAAAAGACCCTGATGCTGGGAAAGATTAAAGGCAGGAGGAGAAGGGGACGACAGAGGATGAGATGGTTGAATGGCATCACCAGTTCAATGGACATGAGATTGAGTAAACTCTGGGAGTTGGTATTGGACAGGGAGGCCTGGTGTGCTTCAGTCCATGGAGTCACAGAGTCAGACATGACTGAGTGACTGAACTGACTGACCCTTAGTCATAGTGACAACTAATTATCCCAGCATTTCCAATCACCCCTCAGAATGCCCAGTGGTTTTAGCATATGTGTCCAGAAGTGCAACTGTTGAGGCACGGTTTATGTGACTGTTCAGTTTTCACTTATTACAAATACTGGATTGTTGAGATTCAGAGATAGAAGTCGGTTCCCTATATAAATCCAACATACACATAATTATGTTATATAGTACACTCATGTACTATATAACATATTCATATACTTCAGAAAGTCCTCCCATATATATTCCATGCTGTTGTGGCAATAACTTATTCCTGCTTTGACAAAAGCTGCACATTTCACATTCTATTAAGAACTGAATATTTTATCATCTTTTTTTTTGTAACAAGTTTGGCATCACATCTAATATGCAACTTCTATTTTCACAAGAACATTTTCCCACAAGAACATTTTTATCTACGTTCTTAAAACAATACATATCTCCTCATATCTTTGAATACTTTTTGAAAATTTTAACACAATCAAAGAATTCCTGTTGTGCTCAGTTGCTCAGTCATGTCCAACTCCATGTGGCCCCATGGACTGCAGTCCTCCCCAGGCCCCTCTGTCCATGGGATTTTCCAGGCAGAATACTGGAGTGGGTTGCCATTTCCTCCTCCAAGAGATCTTCTCAACTCAGGGATTAAACATGTATCTCCTGCATCTCCTATATTGGCAGGTGGATTCTTTACCACTGAGCCACCTAGGAAGCCCCAAAGCATTCACAGAGCACTCCTATTTCATTTTCATATTACTTCTCTAATTACAATTAGCTATGACCTATTGAACTTCCCTGGTGGCTCAGATGGTAAAAGCGTTTGCCTACAACACAGGAGACCTGGGTTCGATCCCTGGGTTGGGATGATTCCCCCTGGAGAAGGAAATGGCAACCCACTCCCGTACTCTTGCCTGGAAAATCCCATGGACAGAGGAGCCTGGTAGGCTACAGTCCATGGGGTCACAAAGAGTCGGACACGAATGAACAAATTCACTCTCACTTTCATTTTCACAACCTATTGATACTTTCCTGCATGTTGACATAATTGTGGTTCTGCTCTGTGATTTTGCTGGTGTTCAGTGAGCATGACCTGCAGTGGAAAGTGTTTGTGGGAGTTTTCTCCTCGTGTGTTTTTCTTTGATGTTTGGTGAGTGCTGACCTCTGGCTGGAGCTTTTTCTACATTCATTACATTCATAGGGTTTTTTCCCCTATGTGAATTCTCTGATGTTTTGTGAGGGCTGACTTTTCATAGAAGGTTTTCCCACATTCAGGACATTTGTAGGGTTTGTCTCCAGTATGAGTTCTCTGATGTACAACAAGGTTGGATTTCACACAGAAAGATCTCCAGCATTCATTACACTTACAGGGTTTCTCTCCTATGTGCATCCTTTGATGCTGAGTAAGGTTTGACTTCACACAGGAGGTTTTCTCACATTCATTACATATACAGGGTTTCTCTCCTGTGTGAATTCTCTGATGGACGATGAGGGCTGACTTCAGGCAGAAGGATTTTCCACATTCATGATACACATAGGGTTTTCCTACATTCTCTGATGCTCAGTAAGATTGCACTTCACAAAGAAGGACTTTCCACATTCACTACATTTGTAGGACTTTTCCCCTGTGGACATGTTCTGATGGTGAGTAAAGTCTGTTTTCTTAGGGAAGCTGTCTCCACATCCACATTTATTACAGTCATAGGTTTTCTTCTCTCTGTGAGCCCTCTGATTTTGAGTAAGGTGTGACTTCTCATTTTAAACCCTCCTACTTTCACATACTCATTGTTTAGTTCTCCCAAGCATGCTTTCTGATGTTGACTTAGTTTCAACAGCTTATGGAAGGATTTCTCACACTTACTCCCTTTAAAGTTTTTCTCACTTGTGTTAATTCTCTGATTTAGAGCAAGGTAGGACTCTTTTTTTTTTTTTTTTTTAATGGCTCTTTCACTGTCATTACACTCACTGGGTTTTTCTGTTGTATTAGTTCTCTGATGTTGAGTCAGGCATGGCTTTGCATGGAAGGATTTCCCACACTGGTTACAGTCATCAATTTTCTCTCCTGTGTGAGTTCGCAATTTATTACATTTACAGTGAGCTCTCTGAGGTATATGTTTTGACTTTGCATATGAAAGTTTCCAGTTTTTACTGGACTCATGTAGATTCCTTTCCCCAGGGGTTCTTGGACAAGCACTGAGCTTTAACTTTTGGATAAAGGCTGTTTTTCTGTGAAAGGCTTTCTCATAATGATTATATTCAAGAAGATGCTCCAAAGCGGAAATCTTCTGATGTTCAATAAAGGCCTCAGTTTGCCTGTGGGATTTCTTCTTTTGACCATTTTCACAAGATTTATTTTCTGTATGAGTTTTCTCATGAACAGTATCAAAGAACATACATCCACTGAAATCATCAGATTTTTTCTCACATTACTTCTATTATTAATAATTAATTGAGAAACACTTTTCCAATTTGTTACAAATGGGTCATCCTGATGGAATATATATTCTTGAGGGCACTGGATCTGTGGCCATATTAAGTGTTACTTTGAAGGTCTTATTCCTCTCCTTAGTCAGTGTTCTGTTGTTGATGAATAAATCTTGCCTCAAATATTTGTCATTCTCTTGGCTTATTTCTTTCATGTTATTGGTTCTTTGGACTTCTAGAAATATGAAAAATTAACATACATTATAAATCTTAACACATTTCTTAAGAAACAGGTTTGTACATAAATGACCTAGGTTGAGGTGATTCTTAGATTTTAGACATAAACTCCTGGGGTGAAAGAACTCCTAAGCACATATTTATCTTACTCTTTTAGTTGGTACATGAAAACAAAAACATATATGGAAAAAATATATGTAGAAAAGGGGAGAGAAAGAGTAGCTTTGGCTTGTTACAAAAATGACCTCAAAATGGGTAGAGAGTTTGAAATAAAACCAAGGAATGGTGGAATGAGTACACTTCTCTACTCAGAACCTGTACACCCTTCACGGTAATGCTATGACCCCATTATTTAAAAATGAATCTCCTCAGTACGTTAAGTTCCATTTGTGGTTAAAGTTGGCAAGTTAATGCTGTCTGTATAATATATTCCAACACTATTTACACAGCTATGTCACTTTCTATTTCTGCTTCCATGAACAAGGCTGATTTTCATTGCTTTTGGCAATTTTTCCACTTTTTAAAAAAGTTTGGGGTTTCAGCTGCCTCCAATCTGTAATAAAAATGGAACTGACATTAAATATTTTTCCTCTGGATAATTTGGAAAGGAAAAAAGGAAATGGAAAGGAAAAAGGAAAAAGGGAAATGTTGACCACATTTACATTTGCATCTTGGAATTCACTCCATCTTTTTAGAAAACACTTTGTTCACATGCTCCTGGGACACCACTGTATCCTGATTCTCCCTCTACCATGGTGGGTGCTCTCTCTTGGTCTCTCTTGTTAGAGCCCTACATCTCTCTGACTTCTGAATTCAGTGCTCAAGGGTGTATTCCTTGATCTCTTCCCTCACTGAACCCTCTCTGGTCCCCCCAACTTCCTTGCTGTTCCCTGATTACACCAGGCACACTCCTATCCAGTGGTTTGGCCCCTGATGTTCTCTCAATCTGGAATCTCTCAGATAACCCACAGTTCACTCCATTCCTTCATTTTAAGACTCCATTCCTGAATAAAGTCCTCTTCAAACATCCACCTCCACTGAGAGGCCTTCTCTGATTTTCTTCTGAAACAGGATTCCCTGTCAGTCTCCCTCCCCTTCATCTGACTTTAATTTTTCAGAATTAAAGCAATCAGAATTCAGATTGCTACCAGAATCTTACATATGCATTTGCTATTTGGATCTATTGACAAGAGTAGAGATTTCACTTTTGTATCTCCTGTGACTTAAACAGAAAATGACTGGTGTATAACAGGTCTTAGTAAGTACTTACTGAATAAAATGATGCATCAATAAATGCATAACTACAGGATGTTTGGCACAGGAGGGAAGGCAAAGGATCCCATCATTGAACAGAGAAAAACAAAGAATAAGGGCCTAGGATGAGAAAGGCAGCAATTGGATTCTACAAAACCCAAGCAAATCTCTCTCTCCAAAAGACAGAAAACAAAGAACATTTATATATGAGAGTGACATTTGGTGGTTTGATATCTAAGAGGTGGTAGTCATCTGTCTTTCAGTCAGTTCAGTCGCTCAGTTGTGTCTGACTCTTCGCGACCTCATTTGCCTTTAGTCACTTCTAAAAGGCTAGAGCCACTAAAAGAGATCCTTAAAAACCCATTTCAAAGATACCACCCTCTGAACTGGCCAGTTTGGATCCAGTTTTCCCCATTTGTCTTCTATCTGACCTCGTTATCTCACCGGGGTGGCTCTGACTTGGGAGTTGTCCCTTTAATATCCGCAGTTCTTCTTCTTGCGCCAACTCCTTGCTCCAATATCAGCTCAGGTTGGATAACACTGTGACCTGCTTTGGGAAAGGACATGGGACTTGGCAAAGTTGCTTAGGGTTCAAGCCCTTTGAAGAATCAGAAGGGAGAAGCTTTAGGAGCCATACAATGCTGAGGATCCTTTCACTAGGGAGGTGAGAATACAGTATCCTTTCAAGTTCCCTTAAAGGTCTTTGAATCCAAAATCTCAAGCCCCAAACTCATGACAGGCTACAGTGGTTTGGTCCCTAAGACGGAAAATGCATGCTGTCAGGAGTGGCACTGGGGGGACCAGGCTTAACCAGGGACACCATGCACTGATAGTTCTCCAGCATCATATCCTCTGAGCATGGTCCAGCAGCTGTCACGCATCCTGGGTGAAGCCCACCAATGCATCCTTGAAAAACATGGATCCCTGTAATGGCCCAAGGCTCCTCAATCTGCAATGCTCAAGACCAGATGGCACGGAAAATACTTATGGATGCTGATCCTACTGTATTCACTGTGAACAGTTTACCAGAAAATGTTATAAAGACTGTCTACCATGTACCTTCTGTCATGCTATACAGGTACCTTGGAGATATTGTGGGTTTGGTTCCACACTACTGCAGTTAAGCCACATGAGCTTGGGAGGGAATTCCCAGTGCATGTAAAAGTTATGTTTATGCTATTTATTAAGTGTGCAATAGCATTACATCTAAGAGAACAATGCACATGCCTTAATTTATAAAACACATTATTGGTTAAAAAAAAAAAGCCAACCATTTGGGTCTTCAGTAAGTTGTGATCTTTTCACTGGTGGAGGGTCTAGCCTTGATATTGATGGCTGATCAGGGTGATGGTTGCTGAAGATTGGGGTGGTACTGACAATTTCTAAAAATAAGAAAACAACAAGTTTTGCAACATAATTGAGTCTTCCTTTCACTAACGATTTCTCTGTAATATGCAATGCTATTTGATAGCATTTTACCCACAACAGAACTTCTTTCAAAATTGGAGTCAGTCCTCTCAGATCCTCCCACTGCTTTGTCACCTAAGTGTATGCATTCTGAATCTTTTGTCTCTTCAACAATCTTCACAGCATCTTCACCAAGAGTAGATTCCATTTCAAGGAACCACTTTCTTTGTTCATCCATAAAAAGCAACTCCTCATCTGTTCAAGTTTTATCATGAGATTGCAGCAATTCAGCCGCATCTTCAGGCTCCCCCTCTAACTTTAGATCTCTTGCTATTTCCACCATGTCTGAGGTTACTTCCTCCATGGAAGTCTTGAACCCCTCAAAGTCATTCATGAGAGTTGGGATCAACTTATTCCAAACTCCTGTTAATATTGATAGCTTGACTTCTCCCTATGAATCACAAATGTTCTTAAAGGCATCTAGCATGGTGAATGTTTCCAAGAAGTTTTCAGTTTGTTTTGACCAGATCCATAAGAGGAATACTTGTCTATAGCAGCGACTGCCTTATAAAATATATTTCTTAAAGAAATTACTCCTTGATCCGTGGGCTGAACAATGCATGCTGTGTGAGCAGGCATGACAACAACATTAATCTCACTGTCCATCTCCATCATAGTTCCTGAATGAGCAGGTGCATTGCCAATGAGCAACAATATTTTGAAAGGAATCTTTTTTTTCCCCCACCCTGAGCAATGGGTCTCAATAGTGGACTTAAACTATTCAGGAGACCATGTTGTAAACAGATGTTCTGTCATCCAGGCTTTGTTGTTCTATTTATGGAGCGTAGGTCGAGTACATTTAGCTCCATTCTTAAGGATCCTAGGATTTTCAGAACAGTACACGAGCAGTGGCTTCAACTTCAAGTTATGAGCTGCATTAGCTCTTTTTCTTTTTAATTTTTAGTTTTACTTTATTTTGCTTTACAATACTGTATTGGTTTTGCCATTAGCTCTTAACAAGAGAGTCAGCCTGACCTTTGAAACTTTGAAGCTAGGCATTGACTTCTCCTCTCTAACTATGAAAGTCCTAGCTGGTAGCTTCCTGACCTCTTTCAACCTTCGCAGAATTGAAGAGAGTTAGAGCCTTTCTCTAGATTAGCTTTTGGTTTAAGGAAATGTTGTAGCTGCCTTGATCTTCTATCCAGGCCACTACACTTTTTTCACATCTGCAATAAGGCTTTCTTATCATTTTCGTGTTCACTGAAGCAGCACTTTTAACTTCCTTTAGGGACTTCTCCTTTGCATTTACAGCTTGGCTAACTGATTGGCACAAAAGGCCTAACTTTCAGCCTATCTCAGCGTTCAACATTTCTTCCTCACTAAGCTTATTCATGTCTAATTTTAGATTTAAAATGAGAAATCTGCAACTCTTCCTTTCACTTGAACACTTACAAGGTACTGTTGGATAATTAAGTAACCTCATTTCAACAGTGCTGTGTCTCAGGGAATGGGGGAGGGGGTCCACGGAGACGAAGAGAGATAGCTGGTCAGGGGAGCAGTTGGAATACATACAACATGGATGGATTAAGTTTGTCATCTTATATGGGCAATGTTTGTGGCGCCCCAAAATAATTATAATAGGAACATCATTGATCACAGATCACTGCAACAAATATAACAATGAAAAAGTTCGAAAAATTATGAGAACTGCCAAAATGTGACACAGAGACACAAAGTGAGCAAATGTCATTGGACAAAAGGCACTGGCAGACTTGCTCCATGCAGGGCTGCCACAAACCTTCAATTTGTAAAAAAAAAAAAAAAAAATTCAGTACCTGCACTTCAGTAAAGTGAAGCACAATAAAATGAGATCTGTCTGTTCTTTATTGGAGAAACAAAAACCAGACCAGAATACTCTGCCTCTGTCTTCAGCTCAAAACAATTTGAGTTCCTCTACATGCTTATATTTCAAATCCTGGAAGATGCTGTGAAAGTGCTGCACTCAATATGCCAGCAAATTTGGAAAACTCAGCAGTGGCCACAGGACTGGAAAAGGTCAGTTTTCATTCCAATCCCAAAGAGAGGCAATGCCAACGAATGCTTAAACTACCGCACAATTGCACTCATCTCACACACTAGTAAAGTAATGCTCAAAATTCTCCAAGCCAGGCTTCAGCAATATGTGAACCGTGAACTTCCAGATGTTCTAGCTGGTTTTAGAAAAGGCAGAGGAACCAGAGATCAAATTGCCAACATCCACTGGATCATGGAAAAAAGAAGAGAGTTCCAGAAAAACATCTATTTCTGCTTTATTGACCATGCCAAAGCCTTTGACTGTGTGGATCACAATAAACTGTGGAAAATTCTTCAAGAGATGGGAATACCAGACCACCTTACCTGCCTCTTGAGAAACCTATATGTAGGTCAGCAAGCAACAGTTAGAACTGGACATGGAACAACAGACTGGTTCCAAATAGGAAAAGGAGTACATCAAGGCTGTATACTGTCACCCTGCTTATTTAACTTCTATGCAGAATACATCATGAGAAATGCTGAGCTGGAAGAAGCACAAGCTGGAATCAAGACTGCCAGGAGAAATATCAATAACCTCAGACATGTAGAAGACACCACCCTTATGGCAGAAAGTGAAGAGGAACTAAAAAGCCTCTTGATGAAAGTGAAAGAGGAGAGCGAAAAGTTGGCTTAAAGCTCAACATTCAGAAAACGAAGATCATGGCATCCAGTCCCATCACTTCATGGCAAATAGATGGGGAAACAGTGGAAACAGTGGCAGACTTTATATTTTGGGGCTCCAAAATCACTGCAGATGGTGATTGCAGCCATGAAATTAAAAGACGCTTACTCCTTGGAAGAAAAGTTATGGCCAACCTAGATAGCATATTCAAAAGCAGAGACATTACTTTGCCAACAAAGGTCCATCTAGTCAAGGCTATAGTTTTTCCAGTAGTCATGTATGGATGTGAGAGTTGGACTGTTAAGAAAGCTGAGTGCCGAAGAATTTGAACTGTAGTGTTGGAGAAGACTCTTGAGAGTCCCTTGGACTGCAAGGAGATCCAACCAGTCCATTCTGAAGGAGATCAGTCCTGGGTGTTCTTTGGAAGGACTGATGCTAAAGCTGAAACCCCAATACTTTGGCCACCTCATGTGAAGAGTTGACTCATTGGAAAAGACTCTGATGCTGGGAGGGATTGGGGGCAGGAGGAAAAGGGGACGACAGAGGATGAGATGGCTGGATGGCATCACTGACTCAATGGACATGAGTTTGGGTGAATTCCAGGAGTTGGTGATGGACAGGGAGGCCTGGCGTGCTGCAATTCATGGGGTCGCAAAGAGTTGGACACGACTGAGCAGCTGAACTGAACTGAATTGACATGCTTATAATTGTCCTAGTCAGAACCTGGGAAGACCTGCCAGCGCAGCAGCAGCTGTGGCTAAAAGTTAAGGCCTTTGGGCTTGGGCTTAGGGAACGTGAGTCATGGAAGGGCCACCACACTCCTGATCCCAAGGATTAACCCTGATCCTGAGGGTTAATGCTCAGGAGGATATTCCCTGTAAAAAGCTAGGAACTTCAACAAAGACCTACTGTAAAGCACAGGGAACCCTACTCAATACTTGGTAATATCCTATATGGGAGAAGAATCTGAAAAAGAGTAGCTATGTGTATATATATATATATATAACTGAATCACTTTGCTGTATCCCTGAAACTAACACATTGTAAATCAACTATATGTGTGTGTGTCTAGTTGCTCAGTCATATCTGACTCTTTGTGACCCCATAGTCTAATATAAAATAAAAAATTGAAAAAAAGTAAGGAATTGCCTCTAGATATCTGCATGGACCTTGAAACCAAAAGGGGAGCAGGGTATGGCACTTGGTCCTCTGATTCGGGCACAGTGTTTGTTTCAAGGCAGCTCTGGGGAAACAGACTAACATGCCATCAAGGAAGAGGCTGCCCCCTTTAGCAGGGGGAAGGGGGCCCCTCAAGTTTTGTTCCCCTCTGTAGAGCCTAAGAGAAGCCAATCTGTACACATAACCCAGTAATCCATGTAAGAGGCCCCAAGTCAGTCCTTTCATTCAGGGGAAAATCTTGCCCAGGAAACAGACCTCTGCACTGCTGAGTATCACACATCAGCTGCCTCCATTGATCTAACGAGGTCTTTACTTTTCTCTTCACCCAGAAAACAACAAAGGGCCCAGATGCTAGAGGGAAAACAATGATCTGAGAAAGAAGCATCAGGAAGAGCAGACTTGAAGACTGCCAAACAAACAGAATGCCAATAAAAAGCAGCAGCCTGAAAGATGAGTATCAAAACCAACAGATTGAAGACTATGAAAACAAATGTAAGTAAGATACTGCAGAGAATACATTTTAAGTATTCCCACTGTTGTCTGCAAATCACATAAGAGAGGCTTATTTACCTAAAAGGAGAAAAGTTGGCTATGAACACAGAAAAAGGAAACACGAGTTTTGCTGCTGACTCAGCACACCAACCAAAAAACCAAAACTCTTAAGAGAAGGCTTGAAAACAAAATGACCCCGATGGCAAAAATGTAGAGACCTTTTAATGCATAAAACATAAAAACACAGAAGAATGGAAATGATGAAAGAAACACAGAGGAGCACATTTGGAGAGAAGCACTGACTATCTCATGGGATTTGGGGGCTACAGAAACAAAGAGGATGGAGGGAAGGAAATAAACACAGAAAGATCCAACAATGTCCCAGAGCAAGTGGGTTTTCATCTCCACAGGATCCATCCAATTACCAGGCAGGAATTCTGCAACGAGACAGGTAGCCAGACATGTCGCCTAGGGAAATAGCTGAAACCCAAGGGTAAAGAAAAGACTTACAAGAAGAAAAAATAAAACTGGCTACAACAAAGGATCAAGAATCAAGCTGCCACATGACTCCTCCTCTGTCTCCCCAAATGCTAGGAGAGAATACAGATCATCTATGATCTTCTGAAGGAAAGGGATTTCAAACTAAAATTCTATAACCAGCCAGTCAGTCATGGAGTGGGGCAGAAAAAAGGCCCTTTCAGATTCCTAGACTCAGAGGGTGTGTAACCCATAGGGATTCTGCAGAATGCTCCAGAGGCCTCTATTAAAATTCGCCAGAATCTGGGAAAGTAACACATCAAAAGCAATCAATGACACAATAAAAATAAGCTGTGGGCCTTCAAAACCAGAAGAAGACAATAAGAGGAAAGTAAAATAATAACACAGGAAAACACTGGCAAATGAAAAGGATGAACAATTGACAAAACACCATGGTTATTAAAAATGCAAAGTAACATTGAGATGTCAGTGAAAAAACCTGAGTAATAAGTAAACAATTCACCTGGACTGTGTTCGTTTTCTTCTGCTTCTGGAAAAGTTTAGAGAACTGGGAAGGCAGAGATGGAGGAAAGGGATAGAGCAAAAAAGTTGGGAGACATATGATCTACCCTGAAGGTCCCCACAGCACTTGCCTAGAAATCCACACGTATTAGCTAACAAGCAGTAACACAGAGGAAGAGTGTCTCTGACCCTCTGGAGGGACAGGCAGGCCGAGGGGGCTCTGGCAACCTTGGTGGAACAAGCAGAGCTAAGAGAAGCAGGCTTTTCACCAGTCGGAGTATTTTTTTTTCCTTATTAGTTCTTACCAAAGAATCTGCCTGTAATGAAGGAGAGCTGGGTTTGATCCCTGGGTTGGGAAGATCCCCTGGAGAAGGGAATGGCTACCCACTCCAGTATTCTTGCCTGGAGAATCCTATGGACAAAGGAGCCTAGGAGAGCTACAGTCTATGGGGTCCCAAAGGGTCAGACATGACTGAGCAACGAACACTAAGAAAGACCTGGTTTAATGCTTCACAGCATAGCAAGGATGCCATGCCATGCTTTTGGCTGTTATTAAACCTGTTACATTCTGAAAGTTTAAAAAGAATTTTTTTTCTTTAATTTGGCTGCTGGGTGGCTTGCAGGATCTTAATTTCCCCGACCAGGGACTGAACCCACACCGTTGGCAGTAAAAGTGCAGAGTCCTAACCCTGGGACCACTTGGGAATTCCCATATTCTGAAGGTTTTGATGTGGGATCTATATTAAAATAATCCAGTAGAGGAAGGCAGAAGAGGAAAAGTGTACATGCGTGTTGGTGGTGCGGCAGATATATATGTTGATAACTGAGGAAGCTGTGATAAGTATACAGGATTTCTCTTCCTGGAAAGCCTGCCTCCTGCTACCACCCTCAGCCCAATTCCCTCTCTCTCTTGAAAGCTGGCCCACACCTCCACTGACCAATGGTTCTCCACAACCTCTGGTGTGATGTTACTCAGGTCGGAAGGATCAGGAATTGCTTGTTTCTGGGCTCTCTGTCCCGCAGCGGTTGTGAGGCATGTCCGTGTAACGTGGGGATCTCCAGGAGAGAGTCCTGCTCCTGGTGGCCTGCCTTCTTTCCTCACAAGAGCTGTATGAGCCAGGGAAAATTTGTTCCTGGCTGGGGCAGGGAGGGGTAAATTCAAACAACCACCATCTTCAGCCCAGGTTCCAGCAACTCTCCCTTGGAGTCAGTTCACCATCTTCTACAATGGAGGTTCTCAATGAGTGGTCCCCGACCAGCAGCATCAGGGACATGTGGGAACTTGATAGAAAGGCAAATTCTTGGGCCCCTCCCCAGACTTCCTGAACTAGAGACTCTGGGGTGGAGCCCAGTGGAGTTACGGGTTTTAACAAGCCCTCCAGGTGTTTCTGATGCCAGCTCCTTTGAGAACCACGGCCGGAAAAATCTGACTTGGGATTCTGTACACTGCTGCTGGCACAGGTCAGATGGGCAATGAAAGAAGAGTCTAGAAGCCTCAGTTATGCAGTAACCTGAGGGCTTTGAACAGATACTAAGGAATCTCCAAGAGCTTCTGGAGAAGACCCAGTCCCCATACAGTCCAGGTCCTTCCCTGTGGCTCTTAGGGGCATGCCACTCTGCTTAGCACACCATGGACTGTGGCCCACCAGGCTCCTCTGTCCATGGGATCCTCCACGCAAGAATACTGGAGTGGGTAGTCATTCTCTTCTCCAGGGGAATCTTCCCCACCCAGGGATCGAACCCAGGTCTCCCACATTGCCGGCAGATTCTTTACCGTCTGAGCCACCAGGGAAGCCTGTGAAGGGTGTGCTACTGCATAAAACCCAGTATGGGGTCTGGAAATAAAACTGAGGATTGTAATCCCAGCTTCTCCAATTACTGGCCTTGAGTATTCACCCCCAGAATCCTGGTTTTCTTGTCAGGTGGAATGGGTAATCCCAGCTTGCCAGGGGGTCTTTGAGAACCAGTATCTTCGTGAAAAGAACAGTGATAAAGGCAATGAACACTTCTTGAGTGCTTAGTGAACATGGAGACCATGGCTGAGAATTTGCACGTTATCTTAACTCAATCCTCAAAGCAATTTTGAGACAGGCTTTTGAAATAACCTCTTTTGACAGATGGGGAAACAGACCCAGAGGTGCATCCTTTTGTCCAGGGAGACTAGGCTAGAATCTGAACTTGTCTTAGTTCAAATAGAGGCTCTTAAATCATCCTGTTATACTGCAGACCCTCCACCTGCTGCTAGCCTGCAGGCATATAATAAATGTTATCAGAATTAATTCTCGTCCCGCTGGTGTCCTGCTGGATGTGGTTCGATAATGAATGATTGGCCAGGTCACTTGCAAACTCGAGGAGCTTCTGGAACAGCTCGTTAACCTTTGGGTGCTTTCAGCGCATTTATTTTGACCTAGTAACCCGTGCTTCTCACTTAGTCCCTTCATGGAAGCCAAGCTGCTCTATCACTTGGCTTTCTTTAGGCTCAAATGCAGACCAGACGCAAGAACAAGTGCTATACAGCGTCTCAGCCTACATGGGATTCGCGCAAGATTTTGCTTCCACCAGTGAGCACAAAACCTATCCTAAGCTCAGCAAAAACAAAACAAAACCCCTCCAAACTAGGTTCTTACCTGTAGCGCATACCCCTCGTGCAGGACCCAGTCACTGAACAATGCACGGACCTGGTGGCTCCAGGATTATGGGCAGCACGAAATTGACGACTAGCGAGCGAACAAGGAGGATGAACTACGCATGCGCAGAGGGAGCTGTGAGGGACCAGTTCCCTGCCCTCTCCTCCTTGTAATCCATCGGTTACCCACTAGTTTCCATGTCCCCTTCCTCACAGTATGTCAGAAGAGCCCCTGCCTTATTCGGTGAGTTGGATCATTTGTCTACCTATACTCAAAACTGGATTTCGAAAGTAACGCACCAAAACTGTGGATAAAATGGCAGATACACACAAATGAAGTGAAGTGAAATGAAAGTCACTCAGTCGTGTCCAGTTCTTTGCGATCCCAAGGACTATACAGTCTGTGGAATTCTTCAGGCCAGAATACTGGAGTGGGTAGCCTTTCCTTTCTCCAGGGGATCTTCCCCACCCAGGGATCGAATCCAGGTCTCCCGCATTGAGAGCGGATTCTTTACCAGCTGAGCCACCAGGGAAGCCCAAATCAAATGAAGATTTGATCAGAAGGGAGCCCTCATAACTTCCTCTCCCAGAAATGCCCATGTTAGATGATATCTTTATTAAAATAGGACCCTAAAAGTTCAATGTGTTGTTTTGATATTGTCATTAAACAATAGGTTAGTAATTTTCTTATTGTTTTTACCTTCTTATTTTAAAAAGTTTCAGACTCACAGGAAAGTTGCAAGAAGGATTCCTTATGAATGAGCACCTGTAAAATGTCTACTGAGACTCAAGTATTATTTTGCCACATTTGCGTTCACTCAATTTCTCTCATCTTCCTCACCATTTGAGAGTGAGTTCAAACAAGAACTGTCACCCATAAAATCTGCATATATTTTAAGTAACAGGAACATCCTTTTACATAATCACCACTAATCAAATTCAAGAAAGTGAACATTGATATGTTATCATACAATATGCAGGCCATATTCAAATTTCACTCATTGTCCCAATAAGGTCCTTTGTAACACTTATTTTTCTGATCCAGCATCCAATTCAGCCAGTTCCTTACATCCTGGTGTCATATCATTTAGACTTCTTTCATCTAGTTCCTCAGCCTTTTTCGTCTTTTATGACATTGGTAACTTGAAGAGGACAGACACTGTTTTGAAGACTGTTCCTTCATCTGGGTTTGTCTGACTGTTTTGCCAAATTTGGGTTATACATTTCTTGGCATACATAATAGATATTAAATTCTTCTCAGTAAACTGTACCAGATCAATTTCATACACACGACATCAGTTTGTCCCACTTTTGGTAATATTAACTGATTCCATTATTAAGATGATGCACAGGTCAACATACTTTTACATCAATTGTTTCTCATGCCAAAAGTAGTTAACAGAAAATAAGTCCCAATTACAGTAACATTCAGTATCTAGAACTAGGTTAATAATAATTGGGCAGAATTTACACAAAAGACACTATTATACTCTACTGTGTGACATGAAAGATGTGAACAGAGACACATACTATCTTTCTAGATAGGAAGTCAACATTCTTTAACAAAATCCCAATTAAATCTCAGTAGGTTGAATGATGTGGTTTCTTTAATTTTTATTTTACTTTATAAAACACATCTAAATTTCATCTGGAAGAACAAAAAAACCTAGGGAAATGGCCAGGACTTAAACAAACAAACAAACAGAGTTACCTGTATTTCCTATCAGACATGAATATGAATAACATTAACACAATATTCAAGAAGTTGCCTCTGGCTCATGAGAGAACAGAGACAAGAACAACAAGAGTTCGTAAGAATTTACAGTATGATTAAGGTGAAATTTCGAAGTAGGCCATCATGTGGGTGGGGGGAGAAAATGAAGTAGTCAAGAAAACATGTTAGGAAACTGGAGGCAGGGTGGGAAGATGACCTCTCTCACCCTTCATAGACATAAATTTCACATGGATTCTTGATTTAACATTTTAATAGTCAAGCACCTAGAGAAAATAGAAAAGAATGTTCTCATTTAATCTCTGAGTAGGGATGGCAGGCTGTCAAGCCATAAACAAAATGACTACCGAATTTTACTCCAGAAAAATTTATAATTTTATTTTATTTAGTCATTAATTATTTTCTGCTGTGATGGGTGTCCATTGCTCCCGGGGCTTTTCTCTAGTTGTGGCGAGGGGGGCTACTCTTCACCGCAGTGTGAGGGCTCCTCATTGCACTGGCTTCTCTTGTTTTGGAGCAAGGGCTCCAGGGCATGCAGGCTTCAGGAGTTGCGCGTGCGGTAGTTTGCGCTTCCCAGCTCCAGAGCGCAGGTTCAATAGTTGCGGCACATGGGCCTAGTTGCTCCACAGCATGTGGGATCCAGAATCTGAGACCTGTGTCTCCTGCATTGGCAGGTGGATTCTTTATCACTGAGCCATCAGGGAAGCCCTACTCTAGAAAAATTTAAAACCTTACTTTCAGAAAAAAAGAAACAAAAAAACCCAGGTGAAAATATATTTGTTAACTATATGAAAGAAATGGTTTACTGACTTTATTTCTTACACATTTATAAGAAGATCACCCTACCATAAAAATGATCTATGGATATGAAGGAAAAGTAATAAAAGGGAAAATGCAAATGAGGGATAAATATGTGAAAGCAGCCTGTGGACTGCAAATAAAAAATGCAATGGTTTAAATACATTTTTTTGCCTTTACAGTTGGCAAAGATGATAAAGAAAAATGATACCCAGGGGAGCATACATTTGGGGAAATGTTTATTCTCATAAATTTCTATTTGGAATGTAATTTATAAAACAATTTGGAGGTTACTCTGTACCAAGACTTAAAAATAGCCTGCACTTTAATGGAACGATTCTATTATTAGAAATATGACCTAAGAAAATAATTGTCCAGAGATACACATATAAATACATTTCTTAAAGTTTATGTTAACAAAAACACAATGTCAAAAGTCTAATGTAGGAAAAAAAAAGAGAGAGAGAGAGAAAAGAAATGAGCTTGTAGGAACCTGTAAGGTGGGGTATTAGGTAACCATTAAAAATCTTAACAATGAGATGTATTAGTTGACATGGGGGAGTTTATGTCTTTATTATATTTTTAAATAAAATGCTCTTTACACAAGAATTTAAGGCATCGATCTTTTTTGTAAAAATCATCAATATCTCCTAAGAGTAGTAAAGCAAATGTAAAAATCAAATGCAGGAACAAAACTGAACCAAAAAAAAAATTGGGAATTACTTATATACATGAGAATAGAGTAGTCTAATATCCCCATAGGAATAGATGGAAGATAGGAAGAACGCATTCTCAGGGAGCATAAATTTACATTCATTGTGGAGTGTTTCTGCTGTAATGCTATCTTTTTTAATTCTCTCAGCATTAGCTCTGATGTTGTATTGAGTGTTCACCACTAAATTAACTGCACAGTGCGATGTGGTGTTTGTTTAAGTGTCTTTGTAGTATAACATCTAATTTCCACTTCAAAGTAATTGGTCTTCATGAATTTTTAAGCTCCCTAAGGGCCCTACCATTTAATGAATATTCGGATGAGACTGGAGTAGTAGTTGAAAGATTTAAAATTTTTCATAACAATGAATGTTAAAATAATATTCAAAATTATAAAATCATCCAAAATATTCTACAGCATTAGTAAGTGTGCTCACTAGCCAGGACACTAGCAACCCTGACTTGATTAGGAAACACGTATGTTTCAGTTCATGTGCTAGAGTGATACAGCCAAATCTCAACAACTTAAACACAGCTCACAATTAGTGCTCTTTACTGCTCATAAGTTTTGTGGTTCCTTACAGTCTGTGGAAACTTTGGAAGACTTATATTGAAATTTGTACCTAATTTGTACAAACTTTGAAAGTTATGGGGTTATATTGAAATGTGTACTTAATTTGTACAAACTTGGGTTTCCCTGGTGGCTCAGATGGTAAAGAATCTGCCTGCAATATCAGGAAGTTCCCCTGGAGAAGGGAATGGCTACCCACTCCAGTATTCTTGCCTGGAGAATCCCATGGACAGAGGAGCCTGGCAGTCTATAGTCCATGGGGTTGCAAAGAGTCAGACACGACTGAGCAACTAACTTTGTATAATCTTATAAGTTATGTGAAAACTTTGGAAGACTTATATTGAAATTTGTACCTATGAGTTATCAGTATACTGGCTGTAGGTTTCTTATTATCAATCATAGTTAGGGAATTCTTTCTGTTCCTAGTTTGCTAAGGATTTTAAAAATCATATATTTAAAATTATGAGCAGATTTTTAGTTTTAACAGATGCATTTTCTATATTATTTCCTATATTATTGATAGACCTTTATCTTGCTAATATAACTCATCTCTTAACACTTGTTTAAGAGTGAAACAAATATTGCATTCCTAGCCTAAATCCAACTTGGTTAAGATATTTTACCTTGTAAAAATACTGCTGTTTTTGGTACTTAGATGATGAATAAACTTACATGGCAATCATTTCACATTATATGTAAGTCAGGTCCTTATGCTGTACACCTTAAGCTTACACAGTACTGTGTCAGTTTCCATCTCTATAAAACTGGAAAACTATTGCCCAATTTTATTTGCTAGTATTTTGCTTATAACTCTTATTCAAGAATGAGACTTATTTTTAATTTCATACTTATTTCTTTTTTTTTTAGGATTTATCTGTTTACGGCTGTGCTGGGTCTTCATTGCTGCCAGGCTTCTCTCGAGTTGCGGAGAGTTTCGCTGCACAGGCTTCTCACGGCAGTGGTTTCTGTTGCTGAGAAGCATGGCCTCTAGGTGCATGGGCCTCTAGGTTGTGGTTCGTGGGTGCAGAAGTTATGGGCTCTGGAGCACTGGCTCAGTAGTTGTGGTGCAGGGGTTTAGTTGTTCCACGGTATGTGGGATCTTCCCAAACCAGGGATTGAACCCATGTCCCCTGCATTGGCAGGCAGATTCCTTTACCACTGACCCATCAGGGAGGCCCCTTCTTTGGTTTTGATATCAAGGTTATGCTAACAAATAGAATAAGTTGGGGAATGTCTCCTCTTGTACTAGTCTCTAAAACAATTTCAGAAAGATTGGGTTACTTCTTTATGTATTTGGTAGAATTAATCAGTGATGACATCTGGACCCCTAAATTTTCAATTACGGATTCAATCTCAAAAATAATTTAATATAGTTCAAAATTACATAGATTTTCCATTTCTTCTGTTGTCAGTTTTGGTAATTGATGTTTTTCTACAAATTCGTTTATTTCACCTAAAAGCACTGGCAGGGGCCTCCTCTCAATTTCTAGTTTTAATTCTGTCACTAACATTATGCATGGTCCTAGACCTACTGATTCAGAAAGTCTGGCGAGGGGACTAGCAATAGATGTTTTTTTAACAAGCCCTCCAAGGGAGGCTGGTGCAAGCTCAGGTTTGAGAATCACAGCTTTCATTCTCCTCTCCTCACCACACTCTAAGCCAGAAGGCTGGGAGATATGCAGGCAGGTGACTGGCCCTGATTGAGGAACCAGCAGATCCCGGGTGTGTTATCGGAGCTCCATATAAGCAGGTGAGTGGGGCATGGTTTGCCACAGCAGCTGGATTTCCAGTTCTAAGAAAGGGTGATCACTCCATCCCTCTCTGTTGGGAGTAGCAGCTTGGTTTTTTCAAGGCAGATTTGGTGAGGATGGTTCTAGACGGTAAATCATTGGAGCAGCCAGCTCTACCCTAACTCTTGGCTTCCAAGGCAGCCTTATGGGGCGTCCCTGAGGCTGATAAAGAGGGGGTGAGGGTCAGCGCCGGGGAGGCTATTGCAGTTTCCCCTCTGTGTGCTGTGCTGGGGAAGGGGTCGTGGACTCTCGTGACTCTGTTTTTAGTTCCAAGGTGTGGTTTCTCAGAGTTCTGCTCTTTGCTAGTGAGAAAACTACAAGAGAAGGGGGAGGATAAAATGACACTTTCCTTTTCAAAAATCATGTCCCAAGTGATGACTCAGGTGAGTTCACTTCTTGTCTCCTTTTCTGAAATGCCGATATTCAGCTCCTAACACCTTAGCTTTACACATTAGGTTTTCTAGAATTTCATACTAAGAGGCCGCATCTAGTGGTATGATTTCCACATCTGAAACTAGTCAGAAAGCAGAGGGTTTCTTCCCTTGCCTTCTCCTCTCATCCAATATTCTCATATTTATTCAACAAAGTACTCAAGGAGGTACTAACTAAGGGGTATCAGAAGACGTACTTTAACCATTTAAAATTTTTTATAAATTATTTATTATCTCAAAATCTGAATTATGAATTCAGTTTCCTTACTACTGTTGCTCAGTCGCTCAGTCATGTCTGACTCTGCAAACCCACAGACTACAGCACCCAGGCTTCCCTGTCCTTCACTGTCTCCAGGAGCCTGCTCAAACTCATGTCCATTGAGTTGATGATGCCATCCAACCACCTCATCCTCTGTCACCCTCTTCTCCTCCTGCCCTGCCTGTTCAAATGATCTATTTCATATTGGGTGGGCTATAAAAGTTTGCGCTTTTTGAAATACTGAACCATTAAAGTTGTCTAATGTATGTATGTCGAATTGTTCATACGATTCCCTTATGATCCTTTTGATCTCTGGAGGGTCTGCAGGGATGGCCACTGTTTTGTTCCTGATATTGACAATATCCTTTACCCCCTGAATCCACCATGGTATCAAGTTTAGACTCACATACAACCTCCTACTTTTTATATCTCAGATATTAAGACTAGTATTTCTATAGGACTACTTGGCTATATGGGCAGTTGGAGAATCAAAGTACTTGTTTTTTCAGGGGTCAGTAAAATTTAAAGATGTGTTTGTTGACTTCTCTTGGGAGCAGTGGGAATGCTTAAATGCTGGTCAAAAAAACCTGTACAGGAAGGTGATGTTGGACAACTACGAACATATGATGACTTTGGGTAAGAATAAATTTTCTCAGTTGATAACCTGCCTATTTTGAGGCTTTTTCTTGCTATTTTACTGATATCTATAGAACTCGTGAAGTGCTGACCTAAGTTCCCTAAATTAACTGTAAGAGCTTTCTGAAGGGAGAAATGAGCACATTCATGCTTCAAATACTCAAGCTTCGTGTACCCAATTTCCTCAAATCTTCATGCATTTCTCAAAGACAATTGTCCTAAGGCTCTTGTGGACCCCAGATCATCGGTAGAGCTACTTTTAAAGCACAGGTTAAAAAAAAAAAACAACACAGGTTGTTTATGGACTGAACTGTGAAAGAATGCTGCTCCCAGGCTTCCTTGGAGATCTTTCCTTACCAGGTATCAATATATAACTGCTCTTCCATCCTAAGTGGTGTTGGAAGTGAAACAGAATGTTACAAATTATGCTGGGATAATGAAAGCAAACTGAGACCTGTAGACATCTCATTTTGGCTTATGGCCAAAAGATTGGGTTTAAATTCTCTGACAGTTAAAGCACTGAAAAGATCATTTTGCTACCCTATATGCACGGCCATGGGCTTTTAAAGCAAGAGCAATGTCATCTCTGAAGCAAGAGAGTGATCCCTGGATGCTGAAAAGAGAGGCAACAGATGATCCATGCCCAGGTAATTGACATGCAGTGAGCAAGGTGAAAGTCATCACAATTCCCACCCCAACTGGTCAGAGTAACCTGGGTCCAAGGTGATGACAGATGAACTCTGTGCACAGGTTTCCATATAGGACAGAAAAGAATACTCTAGTGGATCTTTTTATCCCATCACTATTTTTCTAGAGCCCTCCTTGTCATCTCTCTCTTTTTAAACAGGCAGATACTCTCACCTGTCTATGTGCATGTATGTTTTAGAAATTAATTTATTTTAATTGGAGGCTAATTACTTTATAATATTGTAGCGGTTTTTACCATACATTGACATGAATCAGCCACGGACGTACATGTGTTCCCCATCCTGAACCCCTCCTCCCACCTCTCTCCCCATCCCATCCCTCAGACCTTTGACATAGGTCAGGATCTGGGAAAAACAGACTCTGATATCTGAGATTTGCATGCAGGAGCTTTTGGAGTTCTTTGGGAACAACATCCGTGAAGAGGGGGAGCTAGATTGAGCCAAGGGAGAAATTGAACTACTGTGCCATTGCAAGTCAGGCTTCATATCCAATCCTACAGGGACTTTTGAACCTCAGATGGCCCTTCGGAGTGGTTCTGAATTGAGGCAGAGAAGTTGGACTTTTGCACCCCTTACACTTACAGGAAGAGTGTAACTTCGGGTGAGGCAGCCAATCATTCGAGCACAGTGGTCCAAAAGTTTACTCAGCTGTGAGCCACAGGCAGCCAATCTCTCAACAGGTGGAAGGAGCGGTGACTTAATCATGAAAGAGCATTAGGACTTAGGACTAAGTGATGGGTGATGGACCATCATATCCATGACCTCCTTAGACGTTGATTTTTTTTTCATTTTTAACATTTTTATTTGACTGAAAGAACAGATACATGAATTGCTCAACTGGATAACAGTTTCAGTGGGCAAAAATCAAGGAGAGAATGATAATCCAAAAGCTACCAAATCACAAGTATCACAAATATTTTAACAAATGGTTGTGGAGGAGTTTTTAAAAAATATTTGTGGTAAAGCAATAAGAAAACTGGAGACTAAAACTTTGTAAATTAATAAGAAGTTTATGTCAAATGGAGGAGACAAGCTATGATCATAAATATCAATGTGGAGGACTTCCCTGGGAGTCCAGTGGTTAAGCACCCATCTGCCAATACGGGGAACACGGGTTTGATCCCCGGTCTGGGAAGATCCCACAGGCATCGGGGTAATTAAGCTCCTGCACCACAGCTACTGCAGCCATGGTCTGCAACAACAGAAGCCACTGCAGTGAGAAGCCCTTGCTCGCTGCAGCTAGAAAAAGCCCGTGTGCAGCAACAAAGATGCAGCCCAGCCAAAAATAAAATTAAAAAAAAATCAATGGAGAAATGAGCAGGATTTCTAATCAGATAGAATGTAGGTCCAATACAGAGTTCAGAGATAGTAAAATATAATTTCCTCTTAAAGTTTAAAGAACTTTGGAAGAAATAACTGTCCATTAATTCCTAAAAATTAAGGGAAAAATATGGCAGGGGGATATTTTTATTTTGCATCTTAATTAGGTTCAAAGAATAGGAAAGAAATGATCAAATATAGATAAGCTATAGTCAGTTTGTAATGTGGGCTGGGAACTTAGAAGTAAGTTAAAAGAATCAGATATAGTAAAAATGTTGAAAAATTTTTTTAATGATCTGAGAATCATTCATTGGAATTCTAAATAATATCTAGGTAGGTATTTCCTGGGTTAAAAACTGTTCCCTCCAGGTGACCTTAATAAGCTTCCCATCAGTAGTCAAAATATAAACTTGATTGCAAGACAGCAAAATCTGAGTTGGGATCATTTATGTAAAATATGAGAAAATATTCTTTCCCTAAGTTATATTTTCAAAAGGTTCAATCTACAAGGTTTCAAAAAAGAAAATGTAAGAAATGACTCTAATCTCACCACGCATTTGGAACTGAAGTATTGGGTTGGTCAAAACATTCTTTCATTTTTTAAGTACGAGTCTTGACTATACCATGTCTCTGCCCTTCCTACCCATCTAGTTGTGGCTCCTTCTTGAAATCTTTTAGAAGATCTTTTCTGCTAGTCTTCTGATCTTTCTCATCAATAGTTGCTCTTTAAACAGTTGTAATTTTGGTGTGCTCATGGGAGGAAGTGAACTCAGGGTCCTCCTACTCTGCCATCTGGGCCATGCCTCAGTGGTGGAGAGTCTTATATTTACTTTATACTTTTGTAATTTGTTTTATCTCATAAAGCAAAACCCAAATATCTAACAACTGAATGTTGTCGTTCAGTCACTAAATTGTGTCTGACTCTTTGTGACCCCATGGACTGCAGCACACCAGGCTTCCCTGTCCTTCACTATCTCCTGGAGATAAAAAGATCAGTGATAAAACTAAGTGTAAGATTAGCAAAAATATAAATACTGGTAGAACCCAGGGCTATAGAAAGTGATAGCAATGATTCATAAATGTACTAGAGTTCAGAATTCAAACTGGCAACTTACTTGAGTTTTATGCTTCAACATGTGGAACATACATAATTTAGATTCCTCTTTGAAAGAGTAATTCTGTGACTTTGAACACAGTATGCAGGAGACCTGGGCTCAATCCCTGCATTGGGAAGATCCCCTAGATGAGGCCATGGTAACCCACTCCAGTATTCTTGCCTGGAGAATCCCCATGGACAGAGGAGCCTGGCGGGCTACAGTCCATGGGGCTGCAAAGAGTTGGACATGACCGAGCAACTAAGCACACACACATGTACTGGTGATGAAATTCACAGAGGTTTATATACAAGTTAACAGACCGCTCCTTACGTTAACAAATGGATACAATGCAAGTTCCTTGTAATAAAATCGATGGATAAATCTAGTATGGCACTCTTAGTATTCAAGAAGCATCCAAATTAGTGTACTACTTATATTGAGCCACATATTAACTCGGGCTTCTCAGGTGGCTCAATGGTAAAGAATCTGCCTGCTAATGCAGGAGACTCAAGTTCAATCCCTGGGTCAGGATGAGCCCCTGGAGGAGGACATGGCAACCCACTCCAGTATTCTTGCCTGGAGAATCTCATGGACAGAGGAGCCTGCTGGGCTACAGTCCATGGGGTCACAAAGAGTCAGACACGACTGAGTGACGGAGCATGTATGCACATATTAACTCATCAAAATCTATGGCTGAAAGAAAAACATAGGTGTAAAACCCTTTGTCTATTGAGTGTAACTTCTTAGTGTACCGTTTAAATAGGCAATTCTTAGAGAAATTATTCAGTTCAAACAATGTCAGTGCCTTATTTTTAAAAATACTGATGTTGCTTTTATTTTTATTAACTTAACTTTATTTATTTATTTGGCAATGCCAAATAAGAGATCTTAGTTCCCCGACTGGGGATTGAACCTGTACCCCCCCCCCCCCAGCATTGGAAGCACAGAGTCTTAACCCACTGAACCATTAGGGAAGTCTCCTGATACTGCTTTTAAATAATAACCTTTGAAATGCGAGGCTGCACTTACTCTTCACCACTCTGCCACTTTCCAATCACATATTGCCACTCTATTTTTGTATTCCCTGACACATGCACAAACAGCTTGTGATTTATATTGTGCTGTGACAGAGATATTACTTTGCTGACTAAGGTTCATCTAGTCAAGGCTATGGTTTTTCCTGTGGTCATGTATGGATGTGAGAGTTGGACTGTGAAGAAGGCTGAGCACCTAAGAATTGATGCTTTTGAACTGTGGTGCTGGAGAAGACTCTGGAGAATCCCCTGGACTGCAAGATCCAACCAGTCCATTCTGAAGGAGATCAGCCCTGGGATTTCTTTGGAAGGAATGATGCTAAAGCTGAAACTTAGTACTTTGGCCACTCATGCAAAGAGTTGACTCATTGGAAAAGACTCTGATGCTGGGAGGAATTGGGGGCAGGAGGAGAAGGGGACAACTGAGGATGAGATGGCTGGATGGCATCATTGAGTCGATGGACATGAGTCTGAGTGAACTCTGGGAGTTGGCTATGGACAGGGAGGCCTGGCGTGCTGCGATTCATGAGGTCGCAAAGAGTCGGACATGACTGAGTGACTGAACTGAACTGAACTGAACTGTGACAGTCTAATTTCATTTTCTTTTTGTCTTTCCATTAGCCTGCCAACCAACTTTGGATTTTTCTCCTGAACTTCATGAATCCATGGGTGCCTTCTGACAGAGCTCACACTCGAGTGCATAGCAAAGATTTTACACACTAAGGCAAAGCCATGAGTGTGATAACTGTGGAACAGCATTCAGTCATCTCTCACACTTAATTCAACATAACAAAATTCTTCAGTAGAGAAATCATACAAATATAACGGGTATGCAAAGACCTTTAGACATCCATTTACTACTCACCAAAGCATTCATGCTTTAGAGCAACTCTTTGAATGTCATAACTGTGGCAATACTACTAGAGCTTCAGGGTTTATGCAGCATCAGAAAAAGGATACGGGATCGAAATGATACAAATGTGATGCATGTTACAAGGTCTTTAATTTTTATTCACTCCTTATTCAGCATCAGAGTTCACACTGGAGAGAAACCCTTTCAGTGTGATAGGTGTAGAAAGGCCTTCAGCCAAAAGTTAACCATGCAATGACATAAAGAAACTCATACTCTAGGGCAAAGCTTTGAATGTAGCAGGTGTGAGGACATCTTTGACAGTCATTCAAAGTTTATGGAACACTGGGCAACTCCCTGGGCAACGAGTACTGATCGGGCTAAGTTCAGTTCAGTTCAGTCACTCAGTCGTGTCCGACTCTTAGTGATCTCATGAATCGCAGCACGCCAGGCCTCCCTGTCCATCACCGACTCCTGGAGTTCACTCAGATTCACATCCATCGAGTCAGTGATGCCATCCAGCCATCTCTTACTCTGTCGTCCCCTTCTCCTCCTGTCCCCAATCCCTCCCAGCATCAGAGTCTTTTCCAATGAGTCAACTCTTCGCATGAGGTGGCCAAAGTATTGGAGTTTCAGCTTTAGCCTCATTCCTTCCAAAGAAATCCCAGGGCTGATCTCCTTTAGAATGGACTGGTTCAATCTCCTTGCAGTCTAAGGGACTCTCAAGAGTCTTCTCCAACACCACAGTTCAAAAGCATCAATTCTTCAGTGCTCAGCCTTCTTCACAGTCCAACTCTCACATCCATACATGACCACAGGAAAAACCATAGCCTTGACTAGATGGACCTCAGTCGGCAAAGTAATGTCTCTGCTTTTGAATATGCTATCTAGGTTGGTCATAACTTTTCTTCCAAGGAGTAAGCGTCTTTTAATTTCACTGATCGGGCTACGCATACTCAATCAACAGCATGCAAACGTGACAACTGTGAAAAGTCCTTTAGGTCTTACTCATACTTTAGGAGACATCAGAGAACTCATAGTGGAGAGAAACCCTTCAAATGTGCTGTATGTGAAAAGACCTTTAGCCAAGAAGAGGTCTTGAAATGGAATTAAAAAATTCACACTGGAGAGAAGCCTTTTCATTGTCAAGTATGTGGATGTAATTTTATCAGTAACTTTTAGCTTATCCAGCATGCAAGAATTCATATTGGAGAAAAACCACATAGATGGGACCAGTGTGGCAAGACCTTCAGAGCTGCATCTGTTCTTAGAATTTATAAAGTAAATTCCAGTTGAGCCATTTCAAATCCTGAAAGATGATGCTGTGAAAGTGCTGCACTCAATAGGCCAGCAAATTTGGAAAACTCAGCAGTGGCCACAGGACTGGAAAAAGTCAGTGTTCATTCCAATCCCAAAGAAAAGCAATGCCAAAGAATGCTCAAGCTACCACACAACTGCACTCATCTCACATGCTAGTAAAGTAATGCTCAAAATTCTCCAAGCCAGGCTTCAACAATATGTGAACTGTGAACTTCCAGATGTTCAATCTGGTTTTAGAAAAGGCAGAGGAACTAGAGATCAAATTGCCAACATCTGCTGGATCATCGAAAAAGCAAGAGAGTTCCAGAAAAACATCTATTTCTGCTTTATTGACTATGCCAAAGCCTTTGACTGTGTGGATCACAATTTCAAGAGATGGGAATACCAGACCACCTTACCTGCCTCTTGAGAAACCTATATGTAGGTCAGCAAGCAACAATTAGAACTGGACATGGAACAACAAACTGGTTCCAAATAGGAAAAGGAGTATGTCAAGGCTGTATATTGTCACCCTGCTTATTTAACTTATATGCAGAATACATCATGAGAAATGCTGAGCTGGAAGAAGCACAAGCTGGAATCAAGATTGCCGGGAGAAATATCAATAACCTCAGACATGTAGATGACACCACTCTTATGGCAGAAAGTGAAGAGGAACTAAAAGCCTCTTGATGAAAGTGAAAGAGGAGAGTGAAAAAGTTGGCTTAAAGCTCAACATTCAGAAAAAGAAGATCATGGCATCCAGTCCCATCACTTCATGGGAAATAGATGGAGAAACAGTGTCAGACTTTATATTTTTGGGCTCCAAAATCACTGCAGATGGTGATTGCAGTGATGAAATTAAAAGATGCTTACTCCTTGGAAGGAAAGTTATGACCAACCTAGATAGCATATTCAAAAGCAGAGACATTACTTTGCCAATAAAGATCCATCTAGTCAAGGCTATGGTTTTTCCAGTAGTCATGTATGGATGCAAGAGTTGGACTGTGAAGAAAGCTGAGCACCGAAGAATTGATGCTTTAGAACTGTAGTGTTGGAGAAGACTCTTGAGAGTCCCTTGGACTTCAAGGAGATCCAACCAGTCCATTCTAAAGGAGATCAGCCCTGGGTGTTCTTTGGAAGGAATGATGCTAAAGCTGAAACTCCAGTACTTTGGCCACCTCATGCGAAGAGTTGACTCATTGGAAAAGACTCTGATGCTGGGAGGGATTGGGGGCAGGAGGAGAAGGGGATGACAGAGGATGAGATGGCTGGATGGCATCACTGACTCGATGGACGTGAGTCTGAGTGAAGTACGGGAGTTGGTGATGCACAGGGAGGCCTGGCGTGCTGCGATTCATGGGGTCGCAAAGAGTCGGACACGACTGAGCGACTGAACTGAACTGAACTGAACTGAACTGAATTCACTTAGAAGTGAAACCTTTTGCTTGTGATCAGTGTGAAAAATCTTTAACAAGGAAAGTATACCATGTTCAACATCAGAAAATTCATAGGAAATAGAATTTCTAAAATCATGGTAATACTGAAAAGGCCTTTGGGTATTACATGGTCTTTATTAAATGTCTGAGAATTTATCCCGAGAAACCCTATTTATAGCTAAATAACTTTGCATGTTGATTATAAGATTCCATGCTTGTTCCTCAGAATGTACACAGCATGAAAAATCTTAGAATAAAACTAGCTTATGAAATTTAGCATTTTTTTTACAATGCAAGGAAACAGCATCATAGGATGACAGATTTAATATTTTCTCTTACTTTGATCATGATTCTTGGAAATATCCACTAGAAAAATGACTGAGAGGGTTCAGCCTAGGATTTGAAATAAGCCAAGGCATTGCTCTCATCATAGTCCCTACATTGAGAGTAGAAAGGGAGGAAGACTAATGTAATAAGAAAAATTAAATTTAGCTCATAATCTTATTTCAGTGGATGAATAAATTAGGTCAGGAACAAATCTTCAAAAATCGAGGCAACATGGTCAATGATAAAACGACTTATGAGAGAAAACTATATATCAAATCCAAGTGGGCATAAGTGATACGAACTCTTCCTAGGATTAAAACCAAAGAAAATTCCTATCTACAGAGACTAAAAGCCTTAACTGACTTGCTCCTTAAATCTGAAACTAAAATAGGGGTTGGTGATGGGTATTGACATCTGTAATAAAAATTAAAATGCTGAGAGTGACAAAATGTTTCTGCTGTCTTGTCTGAATGGATGTAATGCCTGTGATATCTGGGCTTGTGCAGTTATGTAGAGAAAAATGACATATTGCAACAGAAGGCTGTTGGACTTCAAAACCATTCTGAACGTGGAGAATCTATGGTCATGTTTTACTTGGAAGGAACTACATTTCTTAATGGATTAATAAGTAAACACAAAGCTTTTGAGCATCTGCTGCATGGTGGATTTCTGACACAAAGTCAGAATCCATCTCACATTGCTCTATGAATTCTTTCAACCATTAATGACAAAGTGCCCCTGTCCAGCTTAAGGCAGAGGGTATGGTTTAATAAGTTTCTCAGGCCTGATTCTAATGCACAGACAACAGGGGAATAGGACCTTAAGTTATTGTTTCTTCCCTGTCACTCCTCTCTCTGATATTATGATGGCTTTTCCAAAGAAAGGCCTTGCCAGGTGGCGCTAGTGGTAAAGAATCTGCCTGCCAGTGCAGCAGACACAAGAGATTTGAGTTCGATCCCTGGGACAGGAAGATCCCCTGGAGAAGGAAATGGCAAGCCACTCCAGTATTCTCGCCTGGAGAATCCCATGGACAGAGAAGCCTGGTGGGCTCCAGTTGATGTGGCTGCAAAGAGTCGCACATGACTGAGCACCCAAACAAAACATAACCTCCAAAGAAAATTTGGCTTTGGGTTTCCGGGTGAGCCTTGCATGCCCAACTCACTAACAGCCTAAAGAGGAAGATGCATGATTCTCCAAGTCACAGTTGAAGAGATCCTCAACTCTCTTGCCTCTGCAGGACCCATTCCACTTTGACTGAATTCAACTTGGAGGAGCTGAAACTAATTGCACTTGGCTAAAAAATATTTCAGAAATAGCCAAGAACACAGAAATGAGATTATAAACATGGTCATGAAGACAGATACATTACCGGCCTAGGTAACTCATGACTTCCTCAGTTAATGAGACCAAGGAAAGACTTAAGACTAATGCGTATCACGACACCTTCCCCATCTTTGTGTCCTTTGCTGCTGTTGTTTAGTCACTCAGTCGTGTGTGACTCTTTGTGACCCCACGGACTATAGCCCCCCAGGCTCCTCTGTCCATGAGATTTCCCAGGCAAGAATACTGGAGTGGGTTACCATTTCCTTCTTCAGGGGATCTTCCCAACCCAGAAGTCGAACTTGCATCTTCTGCACTGGCAGCTGGTTCTTTTACTGCTGAGCCACCAGGGAAGCCCCATCTTCAGTCCCTAAAATCCAGCAAATTAAGTGGCATATGTATAGTGATGACCCGATGGAAGAAAACTTCCATCGGTCCATCACTCCAACACCTGAATCCAAATGACAGGAAAGAAAACAAAAGAAGCTGAATATAACACTAAAGAAACTTGTTCTGAAAAGCTGGCATTCACAAATAGGCTATGAGTACATGAGTAATAGGCCCCTCATTTAAAAAAAATCAAAACTAACATTTTTCTCCTGTCCCCACATTGCCATGTTTGTTTGGGGTTTTTACAGACTGTAAGCCAGTCTCAGCCTCTGAATTAACCATTTGAACTTAATTGTTTAAGAGGTAAAGAAAAAGGCACTCATAAAATTTTGGTCATCCAAAGACATGATTGAGAAAATCCAGGTAAAAATCACCTTATGCTTTTAACTTTTAATATACCCTTTATGTTTAACATATGCTTTTAATTTAATGTATGTAAACTTTTTTAACATATCCATTTATAAATAATGGATTTATTATTTATTATACATATGGATATGTTTGCTACATTTAATATAAGGTTTTCAATACAAAAATGATAGTCATGAATGACATATTTATCTTGGAATATCTGATTATAATAGTATTATACACACATCCACTTTTCTTTAATTTTGTCATTTAATCTTTTATATTGGATACTTATGGTCACCCTTTTGAGGAGCTATTAAGCTCCAACAAAGTTGCTCTGGTCAGAGTGGGCTTGGCCTGTAGGAAGAATGGATTCAGATTCTAATTCCATCACAAAGAGTTGGGGTGTTGATGGTACAGAGGTAAACACAGCTGCCTTCTATCACAAAGAGTTGGGGACCTGTACTATCTCATCTAACTTATATGTTCTAAACATCTCATTTAAAAAATTGAAAAAGTATTGCTCTTGCTTCCAAGCAACAGGACCAAGATGATGAGATACAAAAGAACTACAGAGAGGGATCTTTGCAGGATGGAGGGCAGAATCCTGAGAATCAACTTCAATTTTCCAGCATTCTCCTACTCTAGCATCTGGTGTGTCTTTGTAACTTAAGTCAGAATTTACAGTATATGTTTGATTGTCTCTATTCCTGCGCCTCTGCCCTAGTCCCTGCCGCATTATATGTGGCTTGGACATCTGTAAGAATCACAGACTTCAAACTTGATCTGAGGAGTCCCTTTACACACTCTCTCTAGGAATGGCATAACCATCACCTAAACCGCAAACCCTTAGGCAACACTGAAGTAAGTCAGAAAGAGAAAAACAAACATTAATGCATATATGTGGAATCTAGAAAAAATGGCAGAGATGACCTTATTTGCAAAGTAAAAACAGAGACACAGATACAGAGAAGACACATATGGACACCAAGGGGAGGAAAGGGAGGTGGGATGGATTGGGAGATTGGGACTCACACACACACACTACTGTGTATAAAGCAGATCGCGAAAGAGAACACCCTGTGTAGCACAGGGAACTCTACGTACTAATGCACTGCGGTCACCAAAATGGGAAGGAAGTCCAAAAGGGAAGGGACATATGTAAACGTGTGGCTGATTCCCTTCACTGTACAGCGGAAACTAACACGACATTGTGAAGCAATTTTTACTCCAATAAAAACTAATTTAAAAATAAAGATGAGAAAACAGAGGTGAAAGTACCTAAGCCCCTAAGTGCTAAGTCGCTCAGTAGTGCTCAACTCTGCAGCTCCCACGGACAGTAGCCTGCCCAGGCTCCTCTGTCCATGGGGATTCTCCAGGCAAGAATACTGGAGTGGGTTTCCATGCCCTCCTCCAGGGGATCATCCCAACCCGAAAGATTGTGAATATTAAGGAGATGATCATGATTTCTGCCTCTGTAATTACAGTGTCAGAGTGTCTGGTGGCAACTGTCAAGATATCCAGCCCTGGGTTCAAAGACATTTGGGATATATCCCATCAGTACGACAACTGTCTGGCTGTATAATAAAAAAAAATAACCTGTTTGGATTTCTTGTCACTAAAATGAATTAACAACTGTATCTATACCAGTAGGATTTGAAGATGCTGAAATAAAATAATTCATACTAGTGCAATGGAGGGTGATAGGATACTCTCAAAATAATGTCCTTTGGGGGCACATTAAGCACTGTTCGCTGGAAGGAAAAGTTTTGTATAGAAAGAGAAAAGCCACAGTCTCTAGTCCATGAATGAAGTCTTGGAAGAGAGAACATATTTTTAAAAATCTGTGCAGCACGAAGTATGAAAAATAAGTGGGTCTCTAGTATTGGTGGTTGATGAGCCGGGCTAAGGAACAAATGTGTCCAGGTGAGGAAGGCTTAGAAATGTGAACTTATCCCAGGATTATGCCCTGAAGGGTGTGCCAAAGAGCTGTCTTTCAAGTTGGCCAGATCGGGAAGCCCTGTGCTGTCCTCCCGTGCTATGTGACCTTGGGCAAATAGCTTACTTCTCAAATCCTCCTTTTTGTCTCCAAAATAAGAATAGTGATTATTTTTAAAGGGTGACTGTGTCAGGGAATGAGATCATGAGTATCGAATGACTTAGCTAGGTTCTCAGGATCTGGCTAAAATGGCCATAAGGTACGTAAAAGGTACAACATCTTTACTTTCAAGCACAAGCTGGAATCAAGATTGCCAGGAGAAATATCAATAACCTCAGATATGCAGATGACACTACCCTTAAGGTAGAAAGCGAAGAGGAACTAAAGAGCCTCTTGATGAAAGTGAAAGAGGAGAGTGAAAAGCTTGGCTTAAAGCTCAACATTCAAAAAACTAAGATCATGGCATCCAGTCCCATCACTTCATGGCAAACAGATGGGATAACAATGGAAACAGTGAGAGACTTTATTTTCTTGGGCTCCAAAATCACTGCAGATGGTGACTGCAGCCATAAAAATAAAAGATGCTTGCTCCTTGGAAGAAAAGCTATGAACCTAGACAGCATATTAAAAAGCAGAGACAGTACTTTGCTGACAAAGGTCTGTCTGGTCAAAGCTATGGTTTTTCCAGTAGTCATGTATGGATGTGAGAGTTGGACCATAAGGAAAGCTAAGCGCTGAAGAATTGATGCTTTTGAACTGTGGTGTTGGAGAAGACTCTTGAGAGTCCCTTGGTCTGCAGAAGATCAAACCAGTCAATCCTGAGAAATCAGTCCTGAATATTCATTGGAAGGACTGATGCTGAAGCTGAAACTCCAATACTTTGGCCACCTGATGTGAAGAACTGACTCATCTGAAAAGACCCTGATGCTGAGAAAGATTGAAGGCAGGAGGAGAAGGGGACAACAGAGGATGGATGGATGGCATTACTGACTCAATGGACATGAGTTTGAGTAAGCTCCGGGAGTTGGGGATGGACAGGGAGGCCTGGCGTGCTGCAGTCCATGGGGTCACAAAGAGTCAGATACAACTGAGCGACTGAACTGAACTGATGAAAGTGTTAGTTGCTCAGTAGTGTGACTCTTTGTGACCCCATGGACTGTAGCCCATCAGGCTCTTCTGTTCATGGAATTCTCCAGGCAAGAATACTGGAGTGGGTAGCCATTCCCTTCTCCAGGGGATCTTCCCCACCCACAGATCAAAGTCAGGTCTCCTGCATTGCAGGCAGATTCTTTATTATCTGAGTAAGGGAAGCCCTTTACTTTCTTTTTTTTTTTTGTAAGTGACCAATCATTTTTTATTATATCATTTTTGGAATAGCCCTTTACTTTCAAAGCCAACTCTATTTGCTCAGCCACAAATGATGGCAGGAAACATATTCATATCACTCTAAGGTAGTTTCACATCTTCATTCTTTTTCTTTTTTTAAATGAGTAAATTTTTATTGTACTTTTATTTTCATTGTTAAGTCTCTCGGCCTTGCCATACAGCATGTGGGATCTTAGTTCCCCAGGCAGGACAAAACCTGTGCTCTCTGCATTAGCAGCATGGAGTCTTGACCACTGACCATCAGGGAAGTCCCCACATTCATTCTTAAAACAGACTAGTCCCCACATCCTCATTCTTAAAACAGACTCTTGCGAAGTTGTCAGTTGATTGAGAAACAAGGTTCTGATCTCAAAGATGCTCTCAGGCACGTCCTCTCCCCATGTGTTCTTTCTCTTTCCTCCTTTTGTGCCTGTGAATCAAGTGTTCCCTGCACGAGGGCCAGATAAGAAGTGAAGGAGCAGGGGGGCATCTCAGGGCTGGGTGCGGTCCGTGTGCTTAATCACACCTGCAAAGTCCCTTTTGCCACGTAAGGTAATATAGGATCCGGGAATCAGGATGTGGTCCTCTTGCCGCAGTGGTGATGATGGTCATTATCCTGTGGACCATACCCTGCATCATTTCCAGACCCTGTCTGGGGCAAGTGGCACATGGGATTCTCCTGTGCCTGCTACTGGTGATGGGCCATGGGGAAGAGGAGGTACTATCAGATACCATCTTCCTACCGAAAGCAGGTAACTGTCTCTCCTCCTCCATGCAGCTGCCTCATGTGGGGCAGGGGCACCAGGTGAGACACCCCCCTCATCTCAGAGATTCAAGCGGGAAGAGAATCAACCAGAGGATATGTTACATGACACAGTGGGGATACATGGTAGGGGGTGAATAAGACCACTAGGGAATTTCCAGCCTAAATCTTGACCTACACACCACATCCCCTAATCCTTTCTGTGTCTAACATACTCAAGATCAAAAGGGCTGAGAGTCCTGCAGGCAGTGATGGGCCTTGATTGGGAAATGAGAAGGTTCTGGGTGTGATGAGCTGGGCTTTATATAAGCAGGCCCTTGGTGCATGCCGGGCTTGCTGGCTGTGTGGGAGCTGATCTGTGTGGGACGGTGAGTTTGTGCTCTGTTGCACTGGGAAGCAGAGGACGTTTTGTGCACTGCACACCTGGGAAATAGAGCGGCACGCTCTGGCACATGGGCACAGGCCCCATACAGCTGCAGTTCCAGCTGCCGCAGGCTCACACGTGGGCTCCTTGTGGAGCCCGGGAGAAGAGGCGATGTGTCAGGCTGAGACTGGGAGGCTGTCCTGCATTCCTGGCTTCCTCTGTGTATATGGTTGAGGTGGTCGGGATTTGGGGTGGGGATGGGGGTTTGGACCTTTGGTCTCATGTACTTCTGCTCTCAGTTTTAAGGTGTGACCTCTCTGGAGTGTTTTGCCTTGAGAACGGAAGGAGGAGGAGGAAACATGGTTCTTTCATTTCTGAAGGTGATATCACAGGTGAATCAATCGCTTACTTCTGAATTCCTTCCTAAATACCAATTTACCGGCCTAATAATCCTTGGCTGTTTGGAGCCATAAGGGAGTCTGTTGCAGGTCTCTCCCCTGGCTTCTGGTGGGTGCCAGCTGTCCTGGGCTTTCCTTGGCTTGCGGGTGCCTCGCTGTGGTCTCTGCCTTTATCCTCTGATTGTCTTCTCCCTGGGTCTCTTCACACAGTTGTCCCTCAGTGCATGTCTGCCACTGTATCCAGATTTCCCCTCCCTAAACCATTGGATTAAGGCCCACCTGAAGCTCGTTTTAACCTGATGACTTCTGCAAAAACCCTATTTTCAAGTAAGGTCACATTCTGAGGTCTTGGGGGTCAGAACTTCCATGTACCGTTTTTGGTGGTCTGACTTTTTGTGACCCCATTGACTGTAGCCCGCCTGGCTCCTCTGTCCATAGGATTCTCTAGGCAAGAATACTGGAGTGGGTTGCCATTTCCTTTTTCAGGATCTTCCCGACCCAGGGATCAAACCCAGGTCTCCTGCACTGCACACAGATTCTTTACCATCTGAGCTACGAGGGAAGCCTGTCGTTCTGGGACCTATAAAGGCACAGGCTTCCCAAGTGGCTCAGTGGTAAAGAATCTGCCTGTCGATGCAGGAGCTACAGGAGATGTGAGTTCAATCCCTGGGTCGGGAAGATCCCCTGGAGGAGGAAATGGCAACCCACTCCAGTATTCTTGCCTGGAGAATCCGATGGATGGAGAACCTGGCCGGTTACAGTCCATGGGGTCGCAAAAGAGTCGGACATAACTGAGAGACTGAGCATGCACATGTGAATGCATAACAGCCCGACACAAAGAGCTAACAAGGATTCTTCTGGGAGAGAACTTCTCTTTCTGTTATGGTCATTCATTATTCAACTTCCTTTTTGCTTTTTAAAAAGCATTCACTTATTGGGCTGTGCTGGGTCTTAGTTGTGGCATGCAGGGTCTTTTTTAGTTGCTGCGTGTGAATTCTTAGTTGTAGCATATGGGATCAAGTACCCTGACCAGGGATGGATCCCGGACCTCTTGCGCTGGAAGCTGGGAGTTTCAGCCACTGTACCACCAGAGAAGTCCCTGGTTAGTCAAATTTTCAAGTCCAAATTGATGCGTTTTATCTGCCTTCATTTTTAAAGGATATCTTCACTGGGTATAGAACTCCAGATACACGGCCTCAATCAAATGCCCCGTTATTCCACTTTCCACTCTGGCTGGAACCCCACATTCTTACCAGCACCACGTGACCTTCAAAACTTCTGTTTGACTCAGTATCCCAGCAGCTGTTCTCACAAGTTTGGCCCTGTGGTCAGCTATGGACCCAAGGGAATTTTTCATATCAGTGTTTAAGGCTCCCTGTCTAGCACCCTGCCCTCCAAGCCCAGTTGTGTTGGAAGCTCCAAACTCTGGTATCCAACCCCTCCATCCAGCAAGGTCACTGCTCTCTACATGGGTTCTATGTCCTTACCCTGTGGCTCTAGAAACCCCATCAAAGAAAATGTCAGGATGATACATGCTTTTCCTCTGTCAAGGATCACAGCCCTTGAATACGTTGATTTCCAATATGTAAATGTAAGGGTATGTTTATTTATCTAGCTTTTCCTGCTCTTTCACAGAGAGAGGGTAACTAAAGCAACTACTCTATCATTGTTGCTGATGTTCAGTCACTAAAGTCTTGTCTGACTCTGCAACCCTGTGGACTACAGCACGCCAGGCTTCCCTGTCCTTCACCATCTCCTGGAGTTTGCTCAAACTCACGTCCATTGAATCAGTGATGCCACCCAACCATCTTGTCCCCTGTCATCCCCTTCTCCTTCTGCCTTCAATCTTTCCCAGCATCAGGGTCTTTTCTAATGAGCTGATTCTTCACATCAGGTGGCCAAAGTATTGGAGCCTCAGCATCAGTCCTTCCAATGAAAATTCAGGATTGATTTTCTTTAGGATGGACTGGTTTGATCTCCTTGCTGTCCAAGGGACTCTCAAGAGTCTTCTAGTTTTCTCTAACACCACAGTTTGAAAGCGTCAGTTCTTCGGTGTTCAGTCTTCTTTATGGTCCAACTCTCACATCTGTACTCTCACATCCAATTCTCACATCACTCCATCATGGACAGAACCAAAGGTGTCGGTTCTTTCATTTAAACCACAGGCCAAGCTGATTTCTGGAGAAGGCAATGGCACCCTACTCCAGCAGTTTTGCCTGGAGAATCCCATGGATGGAGGAGCCTGGTGGGCTGCTGTCCATGTGGTCGCAAAGAGGCGGACACGACTGAGTGACTTCACTTTCACTTTTCACTCTCATGCATTGGAGAAGGAAATGGCAACCCACTCCAGTGTTCTTGCCTGGAGAATCCCAGGGACGGCGGAGCCTGGTAGGCTGCCGTCTATGGGGTCGCACAGAGTCGGACACGACTGACGTGACTTAGCAGCAGGAGCAGCAAGCTGACTTCATTTTTGAAGGTCTGCCTTGATGCTTCGGCCCATATAATCTCAGTCCTTATCTGTCCACACTGTCTGACACTGAGCAAGTGACTGTATTAATCACGGTCCTCTGGAGAAACAGAACCATCAGGATCTCCATATTATCTATCTAAATAAATACAATGATTTATGATAAGGCTGAGAATAATGTGATTATGAAGGCAGAGAAGTCCCAACATCTGCAGTCAACTGGAGATCGGGAAAGCTGATGGTGTAAGTTCCAGGTCTGAAGTCTGGCAGGCTTGAAACTCAAGTAGAGGGGTGTTTCAGGAACAGACTGATGTCCTAGTCCAAAGGTCAGGACATTGTCCTTATCATCCCACCCGCCTGGGGCTCTGACTTGGAGGCCTGCAGTCATAATCCCACAGATGGTAGCTTCACCCCACTGACTCCTCAGCCAAACACATACACCAAAGGCATGTTTCTTAAGCTGTTACTTTTCCACGAGGATAGGTAATTTTGCCTTCCAAACTCTCTAAGGACAAAGTTTATTTCTTATAGTTTCTGTTGTGTGTGTGTGTGTTCATTCCTTGTTCTGCCTGCCTCCCTATTATGGACAACTTGAAAGTTGTCTACCAAGGGCCACTCAGAAGCATGTATACTTATACAGTATCAACTGTTATTTCAGGAGTCAGTGAAGTTTAGAGACGTGGCTGTGGTCTTTTCTCCGGACCAGTGGGCTCATCTGAGCCCTAAAAAGAGAGAGCTGTATCGGGATGTGATGCTGGATACCTGTGATCACCTTGTGTCATTGGGTAAGAAGATCTTTCCTTGTTAGTTTAAAATTGCCCAAGGTGGAATTTTCCCTTCCATGGGAATATCTGCAAAGGCCCTAGAAACATTTGGCTGAATTCAACTCGATGTTCCTCAGTAAGGTACTGGTGCTGTGTGATGATTAAGTTCAGTTCAGTTCAGTCATGTCCTACTCTTTGCGACCCCATGAATCGCAGCACGCCAGGCCTCCCTGTCCATCACCAACTCCCGTACTTCACTCAGACTCACGTCCATTGAGTCAGTGATGCCATCCAGCCATCTCATCCTCTGTCATCCCCTTCTCCTCCTGCCCCCAATCCCTCCCAGCATCAGAGTCTTTTCCAATGAGTCAACTCTTCACATGAGGTGGCCAAAGTACTGGAGTTTCAGCTTCAGCATCATTCCCTCCAAAGAAATCCCAGGGTTGATCTCCTTCAGAATGGACTGGTTGGATCTCCTTGTGATGATAGGAGAGGGCATTATCATTCAGTGATGATGGATTCTTCACATTCTCCACCGTCTTCCAAACGATCACACTTTTTTAAAAACATCATGCCTCTTAGGCTAGTGTCTGCCTAAGAAATACCTAAAAAAAAAAAGAGAGAAAAGAAACCTAAAAAAAAACCCAAAAAAACAGCTCCTGAAAGATTTTTGAGGTGATAATGAATCTCATTAGAAGTCTAGGTTGGATTTCTGTAATTACTACAGCAAGGTGAAGATCATTTATTTTTCTTAGGACACTGGGCTTACAAAGCAGAAGTGATGTCCTCTTTGAGGCAAGGGAAGGAGCCCTGGATACTGGAGAAAGAGGTGACGAGTGCTCCATGCCCAGGTAATTGACAAGGAACAAACATGTGGAGGCTGTCCCCACTCATACCCTAACTGGTCAGAGTGACCTGGACCCCCAAGGTGACGAGAAGCGAGCTCCCCAGAGAAATCCTATTCCTACCCCACATCCATTCTTCTCCCTGTACTCCCCTTGTTGATCTCTGGCCTTAGGATGCTAAATGGTGCGCTGGGAAACTTCTGAAACTTAAATGACCACACGAAGGGACAGAGGTATGAATAGCTAAACTGGTCAAATAATTTATCAGTGATTAGAATGGATGGGCTCAGAAGAGTGTCCTGAAAAGCTCCCCCATTTTTTTTCCCAAGAAAGAGTTAGGGAGATTGTCTTCTGTCTATATTCAGATAACAGGTTAATTAGATACTGAATAACAGATGAAAAAAGTAATCAAGGTTACCATCTAATTGGAGAGAAATGACAAGCCCATCACAAATAGAAAGTAGAAATTGCCAGAATGCAAGATGATCCAGAAATTTCAGAGAAACTCTAAATTTCAGTGTATAATAGAGAGCATAGCTCACTAACAGACCTCTGAAAGTCAAGGGACAAAAAGTTAAGTTTGCCCAGATGGTGATCTGGGCTTTGGACATCCTTAGAGCTGAGTAAGTTACTAAATGCTTCAAAAAATGCTAAATGCTTATAAGCCATAGACATTTTGGAAAGTGAGCCTGTAATCCAGGAAGAAATTAAAAGGTTTTTATAAGAACTGTTCACTAGGATTCCAAGTAATCCTGGGCTGTCTTTGTTTTTAAAAACTTAATAAGCTGACCCCCAACTTCTCTCCTACCCCCAAATTATCTATGCACATGAATCATCTTTTGAACTTTCACCTCTATTCCATCAATATGTTGGTCTGTCTTTATCTTTTGTCTGGCAAAGTGACAGGAGGGCTAGAAGTTTTAGGTACAGAGAACGGAGCCAATCATAGTGTTCAGTTTATAGTCAATAATCACTGTTGATTATTGAGAATTATATTATATGAGAATCCATTCTTTTGTGTTCCCTTCATCTGTAGCCTATGATTTCATTAATCTTCCTGTCCCATGACAACCAGTTTAATATCTTTTCTATGTTGTTAAATATGCAGACCTTTGTTATAAAATACACATCACTGTTTTACATATGGCATTTTAATTTAAATGGCATGCTGTAAAACTTTTCTTATTCCAGTTATCTTTGAGATCTCTACATGTTCAGTATACACATTTTCTTTTATAGTTCAGTGGCTTAACAGTGTTAAGTTTTGCTTAACAGTGGCTACATCTGTCCAACTCATTCTGATCAAAATCTCACATGTTCCTCTAAGAACCTGTGTAATAATTTCTCTGGGTCACAGGGCATCTCCAAACAACTTCACAAATATTCCCAGATTTTTTTCTGGACATCTGTTAACTGTATAAGCGTTAACATCTGTTAATTGTACAAGGTCCTCTTCCTGCGTCTTACCAATGCCTGGTAATAATCTGCATTTTAATTGTTCTATTTTGACAGTAAAATGTTACCTCCTTGCTTTAATTCTTCTTTCTTTAATAGTAAGATGAAGCTCCCATGATATTCTTGCTATCCACTCAGTATTCAGCTTTTCTGAATTGCCTCTTTGTATTCTTTGCCCATTTCTAATGGTTTTCTCTTTTCTTTGTTGGAAATTGAATTTTCTTTTATGTTTTAGATAATTTTTGCTTGGTTTAAGACATATGAAAACTTCCACCAATCTGTCATCTGCCTCTTGATTCTGAAGCTTTTCTTGACCAGAAATCTTCATTTTGATGTAATCGCATCCTTCACATTTTTTGCGGTAGTTTTTACTTAATATCTTTCTGTTGTTGTTTAAGAAGCCCATTCCATCCTAGGTAACACACATAGTTTCGTGTTAGCTTTGCGTGCGTGCTCAGTGGCTTCAGTCATGTCTGACTCTTTGTGACCCCGTGGACTGTAGCCCGCCAGTTTCCTCTGTCCACAGGATTCTCCACTCAAGAATACCAGAGTGGGTTGCCATTCCCTCCTCCAGGGGATCTTCCCAAACCAAGGATCGAACCTGCAACTCCTACATTGCAGGCAGATTCTTTTACCGCTGAGCCACTGGAGAAGCCCCTTGTTAACTTTTGAGGCTTAAAATTCATACTTAACATCTTTAATCTCTCTGGTTTTGAAAGAGGGGGATTTTTGTACACAGTGTAAGAAATCAATCAGCCCCATTTTTTTCCTGGATAGTGAGCCAGTTTTTATGACACTACCAACTCACCCATCCTGTCCTCACGGCCTTGTGATGCCGTCCTTATCGCATACAAGGCTGCTGCTTACTCGTTCAGTCGTGTCCAACCCTTTGCAACTCCATGGACTGTTGTTCGCCAGGCACCTCTGTCCATGGGACTTTTCAGGCAGGAATACTGGAGTGGGCTGCCTTTTGCTTCTCCAGGGACATATAAGGTATCTATACAGATAAGTCATCTTCTGAACTTGTTCTTTATCCCATTAATGTATTTGTCTGTTCTGTGTTAGTACCATATTCTTCCTATTGGTTTCCTAGGGAGTATTCATTCATACTTGGGAGGTATTCCCATTGGTTCTTTTGTCTAAAATCAGTTACCTAACCATGGACTGGATTCTTCCCCTGATGTTTGTACTGTATTTTAATACTTTTACTTGATACTTTAAAACTTTGCCTCCTCCTGCTTTGGTTCTTTTATTAAAACTATTCAACATAACATTGCTGCTAAGTCGCTTCAGTCGTGTCCGACTCTGTGCGACCCCATAGACGGCAGCCCACCAGGCTTCCCTATCCCTGGGATTCTCCAGGCAAGAACACTGGAGTGGGTTGCCATTTCCTTCTCCAACGCATGAAAGTGAAAAGTGAAAGTGAAGTCGCTCAGTCGTGTCCGACTCTTCGCAACCCCATGGACTGCAGCCTACCAGGCTCCTCCATCCATGGGATTTTCCAGGCAAGAGTACTGGAATGGGGTGCCATTGCCTTCTCTGCAACATAACACAGTAAAGGCCAATATTCAAAGTCTCAAAAATAACAATTATGACCATAACAAATATACATGACCTAATAGATGTGTGCAAAAATGAATGGTTTTATGAACTAAATTAAGTGGCTATGATAGTTTAAATTGTGTGCAGAGTCTTATAATGATTACTCATTTATGAATGATATGGGAAAAGACCATGTTTTTAAAAGAAATGCTTAAAACACAACTAAGTTTATATAAGTGTTATTAATTCAGTCAAATAAACTTTCTCAATAAGGAAAAAACTCAATAGAATACGAATACCAAGTCTGTAAGTCCATAAACATTTAAGCTTGCCATGCTTCAGATTAAACCCCTTTATCAGTATTAAACAAACTTACATATTTAGCATATAGGAATGGTCTCCGATTTTTTTTCCATTCCTTTGGTTAAATCCAAACTTTGTATGAGAGAAAATGTCTTTTTTTTTTTTTTTTTTTTTTTTTGCTTTCATTTTTGAAAGGGTTTTGCTGGGCATGAACTCTGGTTGACAGATTTTTGTTTTCTTTTAATACATTAAAGATTTTCCTTTTTTTTTTTTTGCTTGCAGTGTTCCAATGAAGAATCTGATGTACATGTACAGCATCTTTTTCCCCTCTGGCTGATTCTACAGTTTTCTCTGCATCACTGACTTTGAGCAGTTTGACAATGATGTCTTGGTGTGATTCTCCTCATGTTTCCTATGCTTGACTTCATTGGACTTCTTGGATCTGTGGGTTTATAAGTGTTCACTCGGCTTGGACATTTTTTTGCCATTACTTCTTTAAGTATTTTTCTCTCTGGTCCTTCTTTCTCCATTTCTCATCTCTTTTCAGAGATCCTAGTTGCCCATATATTAAGCCATTTGAAGTTGGCAAATCTTCTAACATTTTTATCCTTCTTTTGGGACTTATATTAATGGATGGTAATACTTCTCTTTGAATCCTGACTGTTCTAACTTTTGCGTTACATACTCTATTTCTTCATCATTTCCCCTCCGGGTTCTCCAACAAGGTTTCCCATGTTACTGTGTTGTCTTTGACTATATAATTTTGTCTTTGGCATACAATGTTTCTATACATGTGAATTATTAGGTTGAAATATTGTATTTCCAAACCAATTTTCACCACTAGATTTCATCTTACGGGGCAATGTCTTATGGTTTAGACATATCACTCGTGTGTGTCTTTAAACTGTTCCTCTGTATTCATACATTTTCTAATAACTTCAGTAGCATTTTAAAATCTAGAATGATAAAGTTAACAGAAACCCATGCTAGTTCTCCACCGTCAATTAACCTTCTTAATTGAAAATCTCCTAACAGTTAATCCATTTTATTTAGATTTCTTTATTACAAAAAAAAACCTAGAAATTATCTTTTTTTGTCAAATTGGGGGGGTCATAAGGTTGATAAAGTCTAGAGTGATTAAGATATGGAAAGTAATGATGAGCTCACGCAATGTAAGAACTTGAGTAGGTGTGGGTATACATAAACAATAAGGCTCCTTTTCATTTCTAAGAATCTATGTCTAGAATACATTTCAACAAATTAACAAAGATGTGTATATATGACTGTTCTTAGTGTTCTCAGAAATAACAAAATGAACAGAACTCAAATATCCAAGTAGAGCTCTGGCCCAATCAATAATAGCCCTGTCCTGTAGTAAAATGTTAAAGATTAATACAGTGGATAGACCAGGTTCATAGTTACTCACAGAGAGACCCTCTCCCAGTTTGTTGCTCAAAGGAAAGTATTTAAAGTCTAATTACTTTCATAAATTGCTGTATCTCTAGAGAGAAAATTTAAAGGACCTTAAGGAAAGTAAAACTTTAATCCTTGCTTAGAATCACCTGTGGCTGCTTTTAGAGTCTTTAAACGTTTCTGTTTTGGTGATTACAATGGCAACAAATCATTTTTCAGTTACAAAAATAAGTATTTCAAATTTAAAGAAATTTTTCATTGGATATATGTTGATCACTTAAATTATTCTTGCACTCGGAGAACACTTCTCTCGCGCTCCTCTCCTGGTAAGCTCCAGCTTCTCATCCCACCCCTCCCAAGTCCCCAGTCGCTGAACCCTTCTGTCCCCGCTCCCCCAACTAGCAGCCTCATTTGCTGTGATGCCTGGCTTTAATTTTATTTTTCTCCCTCTGTCTTCCCATTAGCATGTCAACCAGCATTGGTGGATTATCAGGCCCTTTATGAATCTATGAGTACCTTCAGGCAGAACCCTCACCAAACAAAATATCAAGAACTTTCGGTTTTCGTTCAGCATCATGAATGTGACGACTGCAGCATGGCATTCAGCTGTAGCTCACAGCTTGCTGAACACCAGCGGATCCACCAGGTAGAGAAAGCCCCCAGAGACGACGAAGAGGCAAAGGCCTTTAGGCATCGCGCGTCATTTACAAGGCTCCAGAGCGTCGACACTCTGGATAAACACTTTGAATGTGACCAATGCGGCGAAACCTTTAACAGAGCTTCCAAGTTCATTCAGCATCAGAGCACCCACAGCAGGCTGAAACCACACAAGTGTGACGTGTGTCCGCGGGCCTTCCAGTTCCTTTCATCCCTGATCACACATCAGAGATTTCATGCCGGCAAGAGCCCACGACTGGCTCAACATCAGAGAACTCCTGAACGAAACAAACTCTTTGTCTGCACGTTTTGTGGAAGGGCCTTTCACAGTTTCTCAGAAAAAATGCAACACCACAAAACTCATACTAGAAAGAAATATTACACATGTGATCACTGCAAAAAGGACTTCAACCCATACTCACAGTTTCTCTTACATCAAAGAGTTCACTCTGGAGAGAGACCCTACAAGTGTAATGATTGTGAAAAATCCTTTAAAAGCCAATCGAATCTTAACAAACATCAGAAAATTCATACTGGAGAGAAGCCCTTTTCATGTGATGAATGCGGGAAGACCTTCACCCAGCTCGTAGATCTTCAGCGTCATAAACAAATCCGCACTGGGGAGAAACTTTACAGCTGTGATCATTGTAAAAAGACCTTTATCCGTTTGTCATATCTAACGCGGCATCAAAGAACCCATGCTGGAGAGAGACCCTACAAGTGTAACGTTTGTGAAAAAACCTTTAAACATCAGTCAAATGTTATTAGACACCAGAAAAGACATTCTGAAGAGAGGCCAGAGACGCCCTTTCAATGCGATGGATGTGAAAAGACCTTTCGCTATTACTATGACCTTAACCAACATAAAAAAATTCATACTGGAGAGAAATCTTATAAATGTAGTGAATGTCAAAAGGCTTTTAACCATAGTTCAAATCTTAGTAAGCACATGAAAATCCATACTGGAGAGAAGCCCTTTGTATGTGACCAGTGTGGAAAAGCGTTCAGTCTAAATTCAAAACTGTCTCGACATCTGCAAACTCATGATAAAAAGAATCCCTGACTGCTTAGAAATCACTTACCTTTTACTAGAAATCGAAAATCTAAACCAAATAGATCAACGTGGGAAGGGTGTTAGCCAAAGTGCATTTCTTCTGCATGAATTCATCCTGTGTGGAATATTTTAGAAATTTAAATACAAGTTGAAGAAACGGGGAGATGCGATCAGAGACATATTTTCTGTATTTCACTGACTCAGTTCTTTGAGCAAAAGCAGCTAAACGGGCCCAAGCAGAATTCGAACCTGAAAACAGCAGTTCCTCTGATGGGACGTAGACTCATAGGCAGCTTGAGGGTGGAGTAACAAGAACAGACTCATTTTGCTGATTGTTCATTATCTGTTTTCACTGGATGAGTAAAATCCTAGTTTTAACAGAGGTGGCTCTCTATTTTGTATGGAGGGGATACAACTCTGATCCAGGTGTAAGTAAGGACCACAAAAGCCATTTCTTTGGAATTAAAACTTCAGAGAAGAAGAAACTTTGCCAGTGGACAATGAAAACAAAAGGTGGGTCACGATTTAAAAACCTAAGAGAAAGTTAAGAGGGAAGACATGAGAAATTTAAAGGCGGTGGGTCAGTGGGCTACAAGACAATGTTTCTGCTCCATGTCTAAATGGATAGAATTCATAGGCATCCAGCTTCCTGGAGTAGTTGGCACCATTCTTGAATGTACCCAGAGAACCAAGAGGAGACGGAGAGATGGCAACAATTCTATGACTTCGATTCAGGACTTGGAGAATCTATAGTAGTGTTATTCAAAATAAGTGGATTTCCTGTATTCCCTGATAAATAAGTCTCAAGTTTTCTAGGGCCTGCTAACACTGGTGGGAAATGTTCATACATTCAAGTCTTGTGTCAGAAATCTACACTTTTCTGAATCAGTTCCCATAATCATTGGTGGCAGCTTAGCCCTGTTCAGTCAAGTGGGGTTGGGTGTAGTCGAACACGTCTCTTTAGGACTGGTCTCAAGCCATAGAAATTGATGGAAAGACATTCAGTTTCTTCTTTGAGGGTCATTCTCGCATCTTTCTGACCTCCATTCTCGCATCTTTCTGACCTCCGCTTTCCCAGAGTATTATAGTGGCTGCCACATAGCTACATTGTTGTGTAATCATTGGAGGCAGCTCCTCATCCCATGTTAATTCCTTACGTGCTTTCTTTTTAATCTCTAAGAAAGGGTATGGACATAAGCTCACTTTTTGCAAATAACCTATAAAATTATGTGTCTGAGTTATATATACACAAAGAAAATGCAACTGAAGTAAGTTTAAAAGATGAGTATAAAATAAATGTGATCAATGCAATTATGAAAATGTAAAATGATTATTGGGGTAAGGAGGGGAAAATGGGGCAATTACTCCTTTGGTTTTTAAAATTCTGGTTTAAAGTCAAATTAAACGGGAACTATTCTATGTGTTTAAAATATATTAAGAATTTCCAACATGGCTCTTAACTCTGGAGTCTTTATTATAAGGAGGAAAGAAAGAAGCTTAACAGAACAGCTTGTTCTAAAAAGTCTAGTATTCCAAATTTGCTAACAGATTCAATAGAAACCTAGATTCCAATAAATGTCTTTCTTTGGGGTGGCGGGGAAGGGCTTCCCTGGTGGCTCAGAGGTTAAAGCATCTGCCTGCAATGTGGGAGACCCAGGTTTGGTCCCTGGAGAAGGAAATGGCAAATTTTTTGTAATATCTGTTGCCATGATTCCTGGGAATAATCACTATAAACCCTAAGTCTCTAATTACATGAAAAAGGAAAAAGTTAAAAAATAAAAACAGGAAATAGCCATTATGCAAAAGTTAGGCCATTCAAGACATTCTCATTGGAAAGTTTCAGCTGAAAAAATTTCCTATTGGATTTTAACATTAAAACCACATAAGATATTTTTACTGTTTAAGAAAATAATAAGAGTTGTTGGTATGATAAATGGAGAGCGAGCGAGAACTGCTTATATAGAGATTTAAAATGTCATCTAAACACTAACTTAGCGTGTACAACTTTTTCTTTTTGCTTTTAATAATTAATTCCTTATTTAAATTGAGTTTTCACTGTCACACATTTGAGGATAGAATCCAACAGGGTGTTGATGTGAGCTACCCCCTGGCCCCCAACGAAAGATACACTGAAGTCTTAACCCCCGCGTGCAGGAAAAACTCAGTTCTCCTGTGTTCTCCTTAACTTTCACACTACCACCACACTGACACTTCTCGAACCAGATATGTGGGGGGTTTTCCCACACCAAGCCATTCTGTGATATTGCTTGGGGGTCATAATTCAACCCAATTCTGACTATCTACCCGGGGATTGTGTCAGATTAAGGTTAAGGGCCCAAGTCCCAAAAGACTGCCCCTCATCCCTAACTTCAAATCCCAAGTTTAGGTGGTCACCTGTGCTTTGGTATGTTGGCTCTAAATCGGAAGTTCCTCTGACCACACCCCACTCCCTGCTGGAGTTTGCCTGAGCAATTTACAGAACTTGCTTGAGCAAGTTGCTAGAGCAACTCAGGTGAACAGCTTATTGTAAAAGGAAATTAGGGATATGGACAAACATTCAGATGGAAGAGATATGTAGGGCAAGGTATGTGGGAAGGAGCCTGGGGTTTCTGGGCCTGTCATTCACCCAGCAACTCCACTTGGAAGCTCTCCAAATCCCATTCTGTTGGGATTTTTATGGAGGCAGCATCATCATTTCTCCATTTCTATTTCTCCATTTCTCAAATCTCTTGAGATCCACTCCAAAACGTGGGAAGTAAATCCCTAAACAACTTACCTGGGATTTGTTCATCTTTAAAGTAGAGAACCAAGAGTGATGACTTCAAAGCTGGATAAGAAAGAATGAAGAATGGAATCATGAGACATCTAACACAGCAGCTCTTACTATTATTTACCAAGAAAATGGCCCTTTGATCCATCTGGTCCAAGAAGCACAGGAAACAACGCAGTGAGGGAATATCCACTTGTCAGAATTCTGGAATGATCATGTAGAACTTTTTATACTGAGAAAATGGAAGTAGTGGGCTTGCTTCCCTGGTGGCTTGGCAGTAAAGAATCTGCCTGCCAATGCAAGAGACTCAAGTTTGATCCCTGGGTCAGGAAGATCCCCTGGAGAAGGAAATGGCAACCCACTCCAGTATTCTTGCCTGGGAAATCCCATGGACAGAGGAGTCTGGCGGGCTACAGTCCATGGGTAGAAAAAGAGTCAGAGGTGACTTAGCAACCAAAGCAAAAAGGTAAGCGATGGTTTGCATATGGATGAGTCCTCAAGAAGTGCCTTTTTCTCTTTAACACATCTGCACCCTTCCTTTGCCCTTCCATTGCAATGCACATTTTTTCTTCTGAAAGTTGAACGGAGGCTTTCATGAATCACGATGATCAATCAATGGTCTTCGAATATGGTGTGATCACCCAGGTTTTGCTCACCCTGGAGAGGAAAATTCTGACCCCCAAACTCTTCTTTCAGGGATTCTTCTGTCTCTGCCTTAACATCCTAGGGAGAGGTTTCAGTTTAGAAATATGTTCTTCCAGGTGTGATTTCTGTCCTTGGGGCCTCCTGCTTTTTCCTTCACTGGGATGGTTTTCTTTCTACCAGGGCATAGCAGCCACATTTCCATCAGTTGGACTCTGCATTTGGACTCCCAGTGTTCAAGTGCCTGCTGAGCTGGACCTTTTCTAAAGTCCAATTAAGACTGCAGAGTGAGACAAAGCTGCAGGAGGCGGAACGAGCCTAGGAGCCTCGATTATACCTTGTGACCTAAGGAAAATAGGTCCAATGCTGTGATTATCAAAATACATAGTATAATTGCTTCCTAGGGCACACAGAAGGCAAGTCATCATGTCAGAAAAAACCCAGTGAGGGTAGGCAGGGGGGAATATATATTACAAAGATCATGCATGTGTGCTAGGTTGCTTCAGTCATGGGCAACTCTTTATGACCCCGTGGACTCCTGCCAGGCTCCTCTGTCCATGGGATTCTCTAGGCAAGAATACTGGAGTGGGTTGCCATGCCCTCCTGCAGGGGATCTTCCTGACCCAGGGATTGAGCCTGCATCTCCTGCATTGCCAGGTGGGTTCTTTGCCACCAGTGCCACCTGGGAAGCCCCACAAATAAAGCCCCACAAATAAAGCCCCACAGTGAGACTGGGAGTAAAACAGACCTCACTAAAACAGATTTTTAAACAGTTTTAAAGTTTATTCATTTACCAGGGAATAAATCACTTTAGCTCCCTGTAAACGAAGTTATAAAATGTGCTCCTAAAGGTGAGGTAATGCCAACTTCACAGCCTGATTGGGTGGACTGAGTGAGAGATCTAAAAGTCTTTATAACATTGATCGCAAGGGATACAAGTCCGGAATGTATTGTATTCTGGCTTGCTCCCTGCAACACGTGGGCTCTTATGTTCCCTGACCAGAGATCCAACCCAAGCCCCGGTGGCGGAAGTGTGGACTTAACTCCTGGACTGCCAGGGAAGTCCCATGCGCTTGCTTTTTACAAGCGCTATCTCGTTTTACCTCAGAACAACCCAATGAGGCAAATATTATTCCTAGGCTCACTTTTCAGATGAGAAAACATGATGAGTGTAAATAAGATGCCCTGGGAAGCAGTGCTCTACTGTGACAGGACCTGGTCTAAACACAAACACCGTGCTCTTAAAACCTCATGCGGCACAGCAGACATCACCCCAGCCCCCCAGCCCCCTGAAATCTTTTCCGGTCAAATCTGCTCCCTGGCCATTCCCGCCAACTGAAGCTCACATTTTTTTTCTTCCAATATATGCACAGTATAAAATAACTAATACAATGATTATAATATTTGTTTCTATAATAAATATTCCTTCCCAAAATAAATAAATAAATAAATATTCCTTCCCTTCCCTGCTGTTTTCCACTACTCTTCAACCCAGCCCAAAAGGCTGCAGATCTAAGTTGCATCAGTGGAACTTTGGGGACAAGATTTTAGCTATTTGTTTACTGGCTCAGTTGTGTCCGACTCTCTGCCACCCCATGGACTGCAGCACATAGGGCTTCCCTGCACATCACCTGGAGTTTGCTCAAACTCATGTCCATTGAGTCAGTGATGCCATCCAACCATCTCATCCTCTGTCGCTGCCCCCTTCTCCTCTTGCCTTCTTTGCTGCTCCTAAGTTGCTTCAGTCATGTCCGACTCTGTACAACCCCATAGACGGCAGCCCACCAGGCTCCCCTATCCTTGGGATTCTCTAGGCAAGAACACTGGAGTGGGTTGCCATTTCCTTCTCCAATGCATGAAAGTGAAAAGTCAAAGAGAAGTCGCTCAGTCGTGTCTGACTCTTCGCGACCCCATGGACTGCAGCCTACCAGGCTCCTCCATCCATGGGATTTTCCAGGCAAGAGTACTGGAGTGGGGTGCCATTGCCTTCTTGCCTTGCCTTCTTTAGCCATGTACAAACCTTGCACCTTCTCAGGGCACCTTCTTTTTTCAAAAGGGGGGGCTGCAGGGAGCGCCCGTCAGGAGGCCTGCAAGTCAGGAGCTCTGCCCCCTGTCGCCTTTCTCCCGACCATCGACCATAGGGGAACCCACCTCGGGGCGTCCCTGGAAAGGGATGCGGGCAGAGAGCGAGTCCACTATCCACGTACCAAGGCCAGCTCCGCCCAGCCCTTCGCCCCAGGCCCCGAGGGCTCAGAGCTCCCTGCCAACCCTTTAACTTGCGGGCGCACCCGCTTCGCCCGGGTGACCGCGGAAAGGCGGGTTCCGGACGCTGCAGGACTCTTTCCCCGGAACAGCCTACAGAACTGGAACGCGGACTCGGCAGAAAACTGGATAGCACGGTAGGTAGCTCATTGGCAACGCCGCGTGCGCAGAAGAGGCCGCCGAGCCGTCCTCCCCAGGGCTCCCCAAGGGGCGGTCCACGCTTTTCCGGACTACATTCTCCATAAGGCGCCGCGGCCGCCGCCCACAGCGGGGGCTCCTTAGAGGAGTTTCTGGGGTCATCACCCGGCTTGGGTGATTGCCCGGAACCATTAATACAAAAAGAAAAGGTGCCAATGAACTTCATCGAAGACTACAGATGAGAAGTGAAGATGACAGACGGTGAAATGTCCCCCCAAATGCAAGTGATTCCCCAGGCCTTATGCTTCTCTTAAACCTCTAGGAACATCAGAAGGCCTTCCCAGGTGGCGCTACAAGTAAAGAATCTGCCTGCCAACGTAGGAGACGTAAGAGATGCGGGTTCAATCCCTGTATCCGGAAGATCCCCTGGAGGAGGGCATAGCAGCCCACTTCTGTGTTTTTACCTGGAGAATCCCATGGATTCTAGCCTGGTGGGCTAGCTCAATAGGGTCGCACAGTCAGACAGGCAAAAGCGACTTAGCAGCAGCAGAAACACTAGAGGCTGATAGTCCCTTATTCTTCCTGCTGTTGTTCCCACTCAACATCAGAAAATGCACTGGGGAGTATGCCCACTGAGCATTTCACATGTGAGAAAGCCTTCTGCCATAGCCTGGATCTCATAGGGGAGCAATCAGAAAAATGTGTGTTGCATGGTTGCCTGGTTTAGTGGCTTGGAAAGAGTAGGATTGAAGCATTGAGTGCAGACAAGAATATTAGAGGAAAAAGAGGGAATTTATCAGTTCAGTTCAGTTCAGTGGCTCAGTCGTGTCCGACTCTTTGTGACCCCATGAATTGCAGCACGCCAGGCCTCCCTGTCCATCACCAACTCCCGGAGTTTACTCAAACTCATGTCTATCAGTTGGTGATGCCATCCAGCCATCTCATCCTCTGTCGTCCCCTTCTCCTCCTGCCCCCAATCCCCCCCCTGCATCAGGGTCTTTTCCAATGAGTCAACTCTTCACATGAGGTGGCCAAAGTATTGGAGTTTCAGCTTTAGCATCAGTCCTTCCAATGAACACCCAGGATTGATCTCCTTTAGAATGGACTGGTTGGATCTCCTTGCAGTCCAAGGGACTCGCAAGAGTCTTCTCCAACACCACAGTTCAAAAGTGTTAATGACCAGGAATCGATAAGAAGCCAGACAAGAAATTCAGGCAAGGCTTTATTGGGGCCCCTGCTGCAGCAGTGGGGAGTGAAGGCAGAGGACACAGGATAGATTCCTAGTTGGGGAGCTAGAAGTCCACATTCCTGTCAGCCAAAAAGCCAGCCTATAACAACAAGAGAAATATTGTAACAAATTCAATAATGACTTTTACCATTGTCCACACATAGTATTTTTTAAAGAAATAAAACATAAGACAAATCTATTAAGCATAATTCTGTTTTTTTACATATACACATTTAGATAAAGTTATGTACATAAAATACATATGATTGTGTAAATTTAGATAAAATTTAGAAAGATATTGCAAGAATGAGGGGGAAACAGGGAAAGGGGCTGGGGTCTTGAGTTCTATAGCTTCCTAGGTCTCCAACTCCACGCCTCAGGCCTGTCATCACAGAGCTCAGGGACTGGTCCTCGGAGGCGATGATTAGTCAGGGAGTCTAGGGGGAGGGGAGGGGAGAAGTAGGGGAGAGGTGGGAGAGGAGGGTAGATGGCTGGAGGGTAGATGGCTGGAGGGCAGATAGGAAAGAGAAGAAACCAATAAAAAGGCAGACGAGCAAGCAGATATTGGACAATGCAGTTGCCACTGTGGCCACTAGGTGGAGGTATTATCGCAGATCAGCGGCCATTGAGGGCAGGTGAACTTCGTTCCCGGGGCAGAAGGCTCCCGCTCCTGTTAATCTGGGTCGACTCCTCTGTGATGGATATCTATTATTGTTAGTTGTTTCGCTCTTTCATGTGTTGGAGAAGGAAATGGCAACCCACTCCAGTATTCTTGCCTGGAGAATCCCAGGGACGGAGGAGCCTAGTGGGCTGCCGTCTATGGGGTCACACGGAGTCGGACACGACTGAAGCGACTTAGCAGATCGCTTTTGTTTGGTCCTCCTGACATCTATACCACTTTTTCCTGATAACAAGCACTTCCATTTTTCTTTGGGGAACAACCCTATTCCCATTAAGGTCTACCATATACACTCACATAGGCTGTGCACTGCACAACTTCATGGGATCTGTCCATTTTAGACTGCTGGGTGGTGCCCACAGGAACCGAGCAGCACTCAGCCCACATAACCGTCAGTGTCAGCCATGGAATGATGGTCCAGTAAGCTACCCATCCTACTTCTGGTCTAGGTGGAGTTGATTCATTCTGATATGGATGCCATAAAGTCACTGCCCATTAACTCCTGCCGTGTGGATCCCTCGAGTTATCCTGGTTACGATTCTTTCCAGCTCCAACCAATTCCTTTCTGATTTCATTAGCCAGAGATACTTTCTGTTGCCAACAAAGAACTTAACAAGTCACAATCTGCACCTCAGCTCTTCCTCAAACTGGAAGCTAGATCTCAGCAACGGGTCTTGAGTATTAGGATTAAAATTTGTTTTTATTCATTATCTATTCATTTGTGGTTCAGCTGGTAAAGAATCTGCCTTCAATTGGGGAGACCTAGGTTCGATCCCAGGGTTGGGAGGATCCCCTGGAGAAAGGGAAAGGCTACCCACCCCAGTATTCTGGCCTGGAGAATCCCATGGACTATATAGTCCATGGGGTCATAAAGAGTCAGACACGATTGAGCAACTTTCATTTTCATTCATTCATTTATTCATATAATAAATATTTGGGAGCATCTCTTAGATTTGTATATTTATTGAATTTGTATATTTATTTAAATATTTGTATATTTATTGAAACTGTTTTACTAAATACAAAAATCTAGGCTGTCTGTGATGTAAATAGAGATCCCTAGGGTTGTGCAGTGCACAGCTCATGCACCTCTCCCGAGCAGCCCTGGACACCACTCTCTCCTCCAATCCCATGTCTCTGATGCATGGAGACCCCTTCACCTCAATAGGGGTAAATGGGGGGATCTCGCCGTGAAGTGGCAGGATCCCCTTTCTGTAAGGACATCATGCTCCCTGGTTTCTTCCAAGAGGCCAGTCTGTCCTGGGAACAGTCTCCGATGACCCTGTCATAAACAGGATTGGCCTCCTGGGGCGGGGGCTTGGGCCGGGCCAGGTGGCACTGAAACAGTCCATGGAAGGCCTCCCGGAAACGCTGGGACATGAGGGCATAGACGATGGGGTTGACGGCGCTGTTCACTGACGGCGCTGTTCACGTAGATGCAAAGGCGGCAGGAGAGAAGGAAGCCAAGGTTGAGGTAGGGCGGGCTCAGGAAGGAATTCACCACCACCAGGGCGCGGTAGGGCAGCCGCAGCAGAGCGAAAAGGACCACCACCACAGCCAGCATCTTGGTGACCTGCCGGGTGAGACAGGAAAACAAGAAATGCGTGGGTGCCAAGGGAGAATCCTGGCTTCCAGGTCTCTCTGTAACACAAGAGTGTCCGGGCCTGGCCAATCTGTGATTGCACGCATGTCCTCACTTCAACTCCATCCTCACCAAGAAAACCGCTCTGCATCCTTCTCTGCTCTGCTCAGGTCTTCGGAAACCTCCCAGCTCCAATCCACCTCCAAAGCCTTTGAATGGGCGGCTCCCACATACTGGATGCAAATTCACTCATCCACTGAGCTTCAGGCCCTTTCTCTATAGGATGGAGACACGGTACTGCTGTCATCATAGGTGGACACAAGGACTGAAGGAGTTCATGCCAGTAAAGAACGTAGAATAGTGCCAGCCATAGGAGAGATGCTTTTGTGGGTTTATTGTGGGTTTACTGCTGCTGTTGCTGCTGCTAACATAACCTCTACTACCACTATTGCAACTGTGTGAGGTTCAGAGCAGCAACAGCTGGGTTAGAATCCTTGCTCCACTGCAAACCAGCTGTTTGGCCTCGGACTGTCCCTCTCTCCAGCTACATCACTTCTCCCCAACACCCAGCCACATGCTTCTTTCCGGCTCTTTCACTCACCCTGCCCCCTCCCTTCTGATTCTCCGTCCTGCCTTTGCTCTTGGCCACCTGTTTGCCCCTCCCTGCTCCCTCCTCTTCACTTCCTAACTCTTCAGATCTCCGCAGCACTTCTCTCAAAGCACAGACTAAATGAAGCCTCCAAGAGGAGTGCTCGCTGGAAGGCGTTTCAAAAGATGCAGTTTCTAAATTCTGGAATGAAATCGCCACAAGGGGGCGTCTGTCAAGGGAGCCGGGACATCACTAACACTGAGGAGGCTAGCAGCGCCCACGAGCCCCGGACCCTGGAGTCCTCAGTGACCCCTCCAGAGACCAAACATGGTGGCAAACGTTATGAGCTTCAACTGCTCAAATAGTTCTTGAAGAGCTTAATGAGCTGCAACTGCTCAAATAGTCCTGTCACCGGTTCTGTGACCAGCAGACCCTGGATACATTCAATCAGCTCTGGGGAACAGGGGAGAGACAACTTTCTCATCAAGGCAGAAGCTAGCCTGGTTTTCCAGAGTACAATTACTTCTTAGAGTCTGTGAGTTTAGTTCCTCTCCTAAGAGGCTTGGCTCTGGCTGAGTCAATAAATTCATGTTATATAATATTCTCCAGGAACCATGAAAAATCACAGGAATCCCCTAGAAGGACTTGACTTCTGACTGTACCAAATTCAGATCCTGTTCCATTCTATTTTACGTTCACTTGGGTGAGAAATACCAGCAGTGCGGTGGGCCCTGGAGCCAGGTTTCCTGGGTTCAAATCTTGGTTCTGTCACTTACCAACTCTGTGACCTTGGGCAGCCTTTCTGTGACCCAGTTTCCTCTGAGATGATGACATGATACATCACGGAGTTGGTGTAAAAACTCAATGTTATAAAAATAAAACATAAATGCCCGAACAAAACAATAGCAATAGGTACCATATATTGAACACTTACTACACATCAGATTTATATTTATTACCATCCGCTGAGGTAGATAGACACTGTAATTATTTTTATTTTCCAGTGGAAGAAATCAAGTCTCAGCAAGGTGAAGTGACTTACCCAAAGCCACACAGCAAGACATTAACAAAGCTAGGGGTTAGAACCTAGGTCTAGAATACTCTTTTTACTTCTAGAAGTTTCACCTACAGCATAGGTCAGGCAGGATTTTGATCCCAGTCCTTCCGGGTTGAGCCTGAGAGCAGAAACAGTAGTAAATAAGTGTGAGGACAGAAGTTGCATTTGTCTGGAACCAAAACTTTCTATTTTAGGCTTGTTCAGCCCATGTCCTGCCACCTTCCCTCTAAAAACTACTTTGATCTAAGTTGTCTGCAAGCAGGATGGGCCAAAGGGGCTTTTTGGGGCAGTTGGAAGAGCCCCCCCCAACAGTGTGCCCATTCCAAGAGGGAGGGAGATGGCACAGATGGTTCTTGCCTGGCTCAGGAGTGATTCAGCCAGGACGAGGTGCCTCCGCCTCCCACACAAGCTGTGGGTCGGGGTGGCAGGCTGAAGATAAAGACCGGCTGGACCCAGAGAGCGGTCCTCCCACCTCTATTCCTGGAAACCCCTGTGGTATGGTGAAACTGCTGGAACAGGGGTGAAGATACAGGGATGGGTAGTTGGGTTCCTGCTCCCAGGTCCCCTGCCATGTCACCTCGGTCCCTCCCTTGTCCCCTCTGCCTATTGCCTTTTCCGTAAATTCAGGTAGTAAACCTCCCGAACAGGAGTGATTTCAGGAACCATCAGATAATCAGGCACACAGCAAGCACTCAGTAAATGCTGGATTCCTCCCCAGGATCCTTTCTCCTCTTGTGCTTTCAGACTGTCCACTGAAGCAGCTTTAGCACCAGAGGGTGTGGAATTGTCTTGGAAAGTCACTTCACCTCTCTGAGCCTCACTTTCCTCATCAGTAGAAGAAGGGGAATAATGGCTATGGTGGAGGGACTCACTGAGGAAGTATAAAAATAAATCGACATGAATTTAGCCTTTAGCGTCCGACTCTTCGCGACCCCATGGACTGTAGCCTGCCAGGCTCCCCTGTCCATGGGATTTTCCAGGCAAGAATACTGGAGTGGGTTGCCATTTCCTTCTGCAGGGGATCTTCCCGACCCAGGGATTGAACTTGGGTCTCCTGCACTGCAGGCAGACTCTTCACCACGTGAGCCATGAGGAAAGCCCAAGTTTGTGACATTGACTCTAAATGAATTATTCCATTTCTGCTGGCACTCCAAAGTGCTGCAGATTGCCCTTATCTCGTACAACAGGAGAGGAAACAAGCTCAGAAAGGCAGAAGTGATCTCTCCCAAAACAAGCCCAATAAGTGTCATGACCCGGATTTGAGCTTGACTCCAGAGGGCTTCCCTGGTGGCTCAGACCGTCAAGAATCTGCGTGCAATGCAGGAAACCTGGGTTCCATCCCTGGGTGGGGAAGCTCCCCGCCCTGCAGAAGGGAATGGCTCCCCACTGCAGTATTCTTGCGTAAAGAATTTGGACAGAGGCGCCTGGTGGGTTACAGTCCACGGGGTCGCAAAGTCGGACACGACTGAGCCACTAACCCTTTCACTACATTTTTGACTGCAGAAGGGCCCAAGGTGCCATCCACCCATCTGCTGCAGGCTCAGTACAGGGGTCTGAAAGAGGGGGGAGGAGGGCCCTACCTACTTCCGGGAGTTGAGGGCGCCACTCCTGCCGCGGGAAGACAAGCGCCCTTGGCCAGCGGGGCCGCCCTGGTGCACAGAGTCCCGGGTCACCAGGAGGCAGCGGCCCCGCGAAGAGGACGCGCGCTATGAGCGCGTAGCACACGGTGGCCAAGCCCAGGGGCAGCGCGTAGAAGAGCGCGAAGTCCAGGAAGCAGACAGGCAGGTAGAGGGAGCGCGGCACGCGGTAGCCTCACTGCACCTGCACGCCGTCGGCCTTACGCGGTCTCGCGCTTGTCCACCAGGAAGAGCCAGAGCACGCAGCAGGCGCCGGTGCCCAGCCACACCAGCGCCGCGATGCGCTTGGCCTGCGCCGCCGTGCACAGAGCCTGGGCGCTCAGAGGGCGGCAGATGGCGAGGTAGTGCTCCACCGTGAACGCGGTGATGGAGCCCGTGGACGCGTTGATGCCCACGTACTGCAGGTAGGTGATGCCCAGGCAGCCGGCGTGGCCGAAGATCCAAACCCGGGCGGAGGCCGCCTCGGTCACAGCGGGCACTCCAGCCGCCAGGAGCACCAGGAGGTTCGCAGTGGCCTGGCTCACCAGGTAACAGTTGGTGGACGTGACCATGTGGCGGCTCCGGGCCACCACCAGGACCACCATGGTGTTGCCCGCCACCCCCACGGCGCACACGAGGGGCACCAGGGTCAAGGTCACTGCCTGGACAGTCAGTGGGGGGCGGGGCATGAAGCCCGGGCCCGACGAGTTTGCGTGCTCAGAGTGCTCGGGGGCTTCTCCATGCGCCCCGGTCCGCGCTGCCCCGCGAAGGCTGCAGCGAGTTGGGGAATGACTCCAGGTGCAAAGGTGTCCTGGGAGAATCTCCCTGAAGGAAGCTGCGCGTCTCGGGGAGGAGGGGCGGGTCTAGCAGCTGTCTCCAGCTCAACTGGTTTCTCCAACTCCAGGTAGGGTCTCACTGCCCCCACCCGGGACGCTGGGAACTCGGAGGCATCAGGAATTAGGCTTGTGCTGCTCAGTTGGCGCGATCGCTCCCGGGGTGGGGTTGACTGCAGCAGAGCATTCTGGATTGTAGGGTCGCGCTCCAGCAGGGGGACCGGGCACCCGAATGCCGCGTCCTTCAGGACCAACTGCTGGAGCGCTCTCAGCTCCTACCTTTCCTCTCCAGGTCTGCAGGCTCAGGACTGTAGACTCGGGGATCCAGTCGATGAAGCTCGCGGTGCGCGGACTGACCGATCCTTTGCCTCTCTAACCTCTTCGCTCGGCTCTGCACAGGCAGGCTCCTCTACTGTTGCCTTGTCCTCTCCACTGATGCCACTTGGCTCATTCCGGTTGCCCCAGCTCGGCACCAGTTCTTTCCACCAGCTCCTGGCACCGCACGAGGTCAGATCGGGGACGGTGCGGTGGGGAACGGAAGTTGAAAAAGGAAAGGTGAGCCCTGCTCGCGCGCCCCTACCCTGGGCTTTGCGTCCTTCTTTCTCTACAGGAGCATCTCCTCTGGACCCGGAGGTGGGCGGCGGGATAGGGAGGAGTCGAAGACCCGCTGGCTTTCCAACACAGTTCCGGGATCCTATCCCATTCTCCCTGGCAGAAACCTCAGCCCTGCTCCTGACAAATGGGGAGCAGAGACCTAGAGCTGCGGGAAAGGAAAGCTACTTGCTTCTCTGTACTTGGGTTGCTCCTGTCTCCTCCTAAACCAGTGAAGTTGCTCAATCGTGTCCGACTCTGCGATCCCAACGACTGTAGCCTACCAGGCTCTTCCATTCATGGAATTTTCCAGGCAAGAGTACTGGAGTAGGTTGCCATTTCATTCTCTTGCTTACTTTTCCCAATTTTCTTTCCTTCCTTCTGAAGCTGAGCTGTAAATTCTTGGAGGGTGCCCCGCCCCACAAGAATCTCTCCCTTCCAGATGGTGCCATTCACAGGGCACAAACCTGTTAGGAATCTTAAGTTCTGTTCTTGCTGCTGAAAAGATGCTTAAGGATAGTTGAATGAATGAAAGGACTTGTCTCTTCACTAGAGGAAGCTCTTTGAAGGTGGGACCACACTAAGCTTCATAAGAGGCATAGAGGCTGCTTCCAGGGAGCCTAGCTTCCTGCCTGCCTCTAGCAGATGCTAACAGTTGTTTGCTGCTGAGGATCCGTCGATTATGCTCTCTAAAAATTATTTCTTCATCTGTGAAATAGAATAATAATGATAAAACACATCTCGGAGTGTCCTTGGGAGGCTCACATGATTGATGTGGGGAAAATCCATGTGAAACACTTAGCTGTGCTTGACTGTGGCAAGGGGCGAATATATGGGTAGTTACAGTTCTATCCCTGTCTCTCCATCTCTATCATCCATCTATCTATTGCTGTATCCCTCTCCTCCCCCTTCTTCTTCCCCTTCTTCTCTGAAGAGCTTGCTGTGTCTACAAATCTGATAAATGGACAAAGAAAGAACGAGAGGGAACTTGCCAGGGGAGTATTCTGGGGGCACCAGCCAAAATTCCATTGTCCCTGTTGTCAGTCTCTATCACAAATGATGACTAATGTGTATGAACCACCAGGTATTGCCTGGCGATGCTCTGTGTGCTCCCCAAATATGTAATTCTATACTCTCTGTGTCCTATGGGGAAAGTACTATTAGATCCCCACTCTGCCCTGTTCAAAGTTCTGACACACAATCCATGAGCTTTATAACACAGGTGGTTGCCAGATAATGATAACGGGACACAAGTGAACCAAACTGTCCTCAATTATCAGAAAGCAAAGACTATCCAAGTGGGAAGGGAAACCCACTCAATAATTTAACACATGTGCACTGATGGCCTTCTGTTATGTTAGAGCTGGGTTGTTGTTGTGAATAGCCAACTTAGAATTAGGCAAAGTGGGCATGATTGCTCCCCTTTTACAGATGTGGAAACAGGGTTTTAGAGAGATGAAGTGATCTACTTGGTGTTAATTGACAGTAGAGATAAAGTCGGTGTTGGAACCAGAACTAGCTGGTTCTAAACCTTCCACCAGACCCTGCCCTTTTGAAGGCATTTCAGTTAGGGGGCCACTGTGAACACAAAAAAACTTGGTCCCTGGCTTCCTAGCACTTATAGTGTAGTAAGGGAGGAAGGCAGGAAGCAAATAGATAATTACACGTGTCATAAGAGTTTTAAGATGCTACAGCAGTGTGAGTTGGAGAGCCATAGTTTTTTTTTTATCTTTTTATTTTAGGTTTTGACCACACCGTGTAGCAAGTGGGATCTCAGTTCCGCAACCAGTGACTGAACCCACACCCCCTGCGTTGGAAGCACAGAGTCCTAGTCGCTAGACCACCAGGGAAGTCATGGTAATGCAATCCCAAGAAAGTGACGTTTAAGCAGAGTTCCTGGTCATTCTGTTTGTCCATCATCAATTCTATCCCAAACAATTTAAGTTACTAGTTTTCTCTTCACCCAGGATCCACAAAAAATAAATTTTATATAGTATCTTAGTATACCTCTCACACTCACATGCACGCAACGAGCTGAAACGATTTTTACAAAATTACACTTGGGCTTACTAGGAGCAATGTGTGCTGGTATTTTCTATTCTATTTTATTTTTTAGAAAGACTGGTTGCCATCTGTTAATTTGGTTCCTGATCCACATTTTGTGGCCCATCCTTTGAAAAACATTTCAGCCAGTCTTGCTAGTCCCATCTCTCCTCCCAGTGATCAGGGTGGAAAGAAGTGAGAGACTAATTCTAGTTAATGAATCATGAAGGATTATTGCTGCAGTGGAGGGGGGTGCTCTGGGGAGGTTATATTCTTATATAACCAGCTCTAGTGGAAGGGAGGGGTGGGGCAGAGAAAGAGAGAGAGAGGGAGAGAGGGGAGGGAAGACTCTAGGAGAGTCACAGGAGGGACACACCGGGCCGTCTGCAGTCCAATGGTTGTGATGGTGCTACAAGAGGGAGCCTTCTTCCTCTCACTCCTGTAAATTGCTGCATGAAGAACCTCTGGTCTGAGACCTGAGCACAGGTGGGTGGTCTTGCTGTTTCACAGACTGCTCCCACCCTCTTTGATCAACAGGGAAGAGACAAGAGCCCCTGAGAGCTGATACTGCAGAGTTGCCCAGTCCTGGACCTGAGATTGGAACCCAGCACTTGAACTCACGTCTAGGATCACCTTGGCATTTCCAGGTGGGCAGTGAGGTGGGGCAGCAGAGTTGTTGGCCTTCTTACCTGGTACCTTTTCTTCCCGGCAGTCATCCCAAGGGTGGTCCTGTGGCAGCCAGCAGAGGGCGTCAGCTGCTGCCAGCTTTCCAGGTCCCTGGACCATTCACCGTCTCCGGCTGGAGACCCCAGGGCTCTCTCCCTCACCTCAGTCAAGGGAAATTAGCACCACCTCGCCCATCTGACTTGCTCTGAAGTCAGAGTAGGAGAAAGGTCAACATTCACATTTGTGACTCTGGGAAAAATCACATAATCCTCTCTGAACCTCAGGCTTCTCATCTGTAGACTTTGCTCATGCCAGAGGGCTCTTGGGATAGAAGACAGAAGGAGGTTCCAGCCCCGTGTTTTCCAGTCTCTAGGCCAAAGAGGAAGAGGCTCCTGAGGTAAAGTGTGGGACTGTCAGGAGAGCTGGAACTGGCCTTTACTCTGCTCCGTCCTTCTGGGCCGAGCACCCAGCAGGGAGCCCGGTGGGTGTCCTGAAAGGAGCTAAGCCTCAGACAAGCGATCTGACAACCTCCTCCTCATCATTTCTGTCCTTCATAAACATCAAACTTGTCTCCACTTTAGGGCCTTTGCACTTGCAGCTTTTCCTGTCTGGAATGTTCTTTCCTTTTGTTTTTGCAGGTCTGTCTCCTGCTTATCCTTCAGGCCTCAAATCAAAAGCTATCTCCTTAGAGAGGCTGTCCCTGGCCACCCCATCTAAGATTGCTGACCACCCTCTTTGTCTCCAGGTGAAATTATCTTGCTAACTTATTACCTTGCTTGTTGCCAGTCTTTCATCTAGGATGTAAGTTTCATAAGGAGCTTCATGTGTCCCTTTTACCACTGGATCACCAGACCTCAGCACAGGGCTTAATATACAGAGTTGTCCAATAAATATTCATTGAGTAAACGTAAGAAATGTTGGACATCTCAGGTGGTGCTAGTGGTAAAGAACTTGCCTGCCAGTGCAGGAGATGTAAGTCATGTGATTGTGACTTAATCCCTGGGTTGGGCAGATCCCCTGGAGGAGGGCAGGGCAACCCAGTATTCTTGCCTAGAGAATCCCATGAACAGAGGAGCCTGGTGGGCTGCAGTCCATAGGGTCACAAAGAGTCAGACACGACAGAAGTAACTTATCACAGCACAGCACACAGCACGTGAGATGTTGGTGAATTCTGTGCATTTGTAAAGCCTGGGCCAGACGCTTCTTTCCATGCGTATCTCACATGGATAGAGGAAAGCTCTGTTAGCTCCCACTGAAAGGAAGGGAAAACAACGTACAGAGAGACTTAGTGATTTGTTCAGTGTCACACAACTACTAACTAAGTGGTGGAGTCTGAACTCTGTTGTTTGTTAGCTGTGCGGCTTTGGGGAAAATAGTTAACCCCTCTGAATCTCAATTTCTTTGCCTCTAAACAAAGATGACAATACCATTGATCTCATACACTTCTGTGAGGTTTAAACCAGATGATGTACATGGGGGTTTTATAGAGTTTGGGGCACATCTGATGGTGTGCTGGAGCCAGCTCATGAGAGTCAGTTGCAGGCATCCATTCCTAGGTCCTCTTCCAGTGACAACATGTGGGTTGCTTGAAATCACATGGTAGGAGTATTTACACCATGGAAATCAGCAAACACTATATATGAGGGCTTTTTTTTTTTTTCTTAAAGAGCCAGTTGTTAAGCATTTACTAGCAAACTCCGCACACCCAGCAAACGCTAGCTATTATTATCTGTAATGCTCTCATTTTTATAGGGGCAAAAGTTCATGTAATACTTGGGAAATTTTTTTAAAATGTGTGGGTGAGTCACTGCCCATGCAAATGACAAGGCAGCTTTGTGAGAGCGGACGTGATGGGGGCTGGGTGTCGGGGAGACTAGCGTGCTCCTCGGGAATGAGGACAAACACCTTTGGGGAGTGGGTGGAAGAGTGGCCGGAGTGCGGCCAGCTCAGTGCAATTGCTGACTCACAGCTGAAAAATACCCCAGAGCTGAGGGCGTAGGGGTGCAGGGGGCAGATGGCAGGATTTCTGTTCTCCATCCTTGTGAAAACCCAACCACTGGGATGTGCCTTTGGATGTCAGTTCCATTAAAGGACGGATCAGAGGTGCTGGCTTGAAGCTCCATCTGTGTGTCCTCCCTCTGTAATGACATGTGACTGCAGGGAACCCGACTCACTGGGCTCGCCTTGAGTCCTGGCATTCAGATAAACACTTTGGTAGCAACATAGAGTGAAAGGGAAAGTAATTTTATTTTTAGTGGAGTTTCTGGAGAAAACCCCAAGGGGAGTAATACACCACAAAAATGTTTTTAATAATCCCCTTTTCTCATCTCTGTGTCTCAGTGTTTCATCCTCCAGGTAGCAACGTTATGAATATTTCCTCTTTCCCTCTTATTTCTAACCTGCCTGCCTCCCATCTGAAAAGTATCCATCTCTAGGGCAAATATGATACACAATCCATTCTTCTTCCTAATAGCCAATCAATCCTCCTTTTCAATGGGGTTTTCAACTGGGTAAAACCTTAACCCGTAGCATTCAGTAGAGCAGAGGAGACCAGAATGGAATAGATAGACTGCACTAGAATAGAACAGAACCAGATATGATTACATGGACTGCGACAGAATAGGACAGGAGAAAAACATCAAAGTGCATTGCACAAGTTAAGACTAAGCGTGGGGTCTTCCCTGGGGGTCCAGGTTTGATCTCTGGTCAGGAAACTAAGATCCTATTTGCTGTGGAGCAACCATGCCCACATGGGGCAAATATAGAGGCTGCGAGCTCTGGAGCCTGCGTGAGATGAATGAGTCCACGTGCCACAACCAAAGACCCTGTATGACACAAGGAAGATGCCGCAACGAAGACCTGACACAGACAAATGAATAAATAATTTTAAAAAACTGTTTTTCATTAAAATTTTATTTTAGTTTGTGTGTGCATGTGTGTGTATGTGTGTGTGTGTGTGTGTGTGTGTGTGTGTGTGTGTGTGTGTGTGTGCAGGCTCAGTTGCTTCAGTCATGTTCAACCGTTTGTGACCCCATGGACTGTAGCCCACCAGGCTCCTCTGTGCATGGGATTCTCCAGGCAAGAATACCGGAGTGGGTTGCCATTCCCTTCTCCAGGGGGTCTTCCCCACCCAGGGATCGAACCCGGGTCTCCTGCATTGCAGGTGGTTTCTTTACCACGGAGCCCCTGGGAAAGCCCGTGTGTGTGTATGTGTATGTGTGTAGTTGCAAAGAGACAGGTATTTTCTGTGTGGGCTGAGGTCAAAAAAGTTTCAAAGTCATTGTTTTGGCATGTCTTCTCAAAGTATAGTTTTTCAGTCTTTGGAAAACCGAAATCTGTTTCCCAGCCTTACAGATTGGATTCCAGTGTGATTGTGGTTCTCTCGCTAGTGGTAAAGAACCCGCCTGCCAATGCAGGAGATGTAAGAGACACGGGTTTAATCCCTGGGTCAGGAAGATCCTCTGGAGGAGGGCATGGCAACCCACTCCAGTACTCTTGCCTGGAGAATCCCATGGACAGAGGAGCCTGCTGGGTCAGAGTCCATGGGGTCGCACAGAATCAGACACCCCTGAGGTGATACAGCATACACGTGCAATTTGTGAGGTGAAAGTAGAGTTGCAGTTTCGTTGCTTCTATTTCTATTGGTAAGCAGTGTCCTGAAAGCCTGATCACCGTGTACAGCCATGCAAGGCAGGGATGCTCAGCCCTTCACCTGGGGATGCATCATTCATGTGGCCCGTGCTATGGACCGCTTCCCCTACAGGTGCGCCTGTGGTAGCCCTGCTGGAGGTGCAGGGATCTCAGTATTAGGGGACTAGTATTTTGGGAGTCGAAAGGCCAAGCCTGGGCATCCATGTTTTTGGGGGCCAAGTCTCCCACATGCAGCCTGGCTCTGGTTACAGAGGCACCTTTCTCATCTGTCTACACAGCTAAGAGAGTGCATCCTGAGATCCAGCAGTTTGAACCCTGCTTCCTGATTTCTTACCTTCCTGATTTATCCCAGAGCCAAGTTCCTTGGTTAAGGCAGCTCTGGACCCTCATTCCTGGACGTCCTTTCCTCTAGTACTTCCAACCTTTCATAAGGACTCATTCCCTGTGTTAAATATCTCCTGGCTTAAAATATCTAAGGAATTTTCTTTAATCTGTAATCAAACCCTAACTGAGAGGGCACCCAGTTCAGGTCACATTAGTCCTTTTCAAATTAGATCAAATTAGTTTCATATTTCTTTTTTTTTTTCCAAACTTCAAACTTTTTATTTTGTATTAGGGTATCAGTTCAATTCAGTCACTCAGTTACATCTGACTCTTTGCGACCCCATGGACTGAAGCACACCAGGCCTCCCTGTCCATCACCAACTCCCAGAGTACACTCAAATTCAGGTCCATCGAGTTGGTGATGCCATCCAACCATCTCTTCCTCTGTGGTCACCTTCTCCTCCTGCCTTCACTCTCTCCCAGCATCAGGGTCTTTTCCAATGAGTCAGTTCTTCACATCAGGTGGCCAAAGTATTGGAGTTTCAGCCTCAGCATCAGTCCTTCCAATGAATATTCAGGACTGATTTATTTTACGATTGACTGGTTTGATCTCCTTGCAGTCCAAGAAACACTCAAGAGTCTTCTCCAACACCACAGTTCAAAACATCAGTTCTTCAAAGTACTTAGCTTTCTTTATGGTCCAACTCTCACATCCATACATGACTACTGGAAAAACCATAGCTTTGACTAGACAGACCTTTGTTGGCAAAGTAATGTCTCTCTCTGCTTTTTAATATGCTGTCTAGGTTGGTCATAGCTTTTCTTCGAAGGAACAAGCGTCTTTTAATTTCATGGCTGCAGTCATCATCTGCAGTGATTTTGGAGCCCAAGAAAATAAAGTCTCTCACTGTTTCCATTGTTTTCCCATCTATTTGCCATGAGGGGATACCATGATCTTAGTTTTTTGAATGTTGAGTTTTAAGCCAGCCTTGAAGTCAGGCGTATACATGTAACCACACCCCACTCCCATCCAGGTTGGCACATAACACTGAATAGAGTTCCATGTGCTATACAGTAGGTTCTAGTTGGTTATCCATTTTGAATACAGGAGTGTGTACGTGACCTTATCTACCCATTACTCAGATTGCACACAAAGGAAGACCTAGAAACTGACTCAGAAGCAAGAAAACTTTTTTTTAGATGTTTAGGAGTGATGATGAACAGTTTGCATCTCCTATTTTGTTTTTTAAATCTGTTGTTATAAACAACAGCAAAAGACAACTCATGGCTTTATTTTATGGTACTTAATCAGGATGTGGGCTGCTGTCTATGGGGTCACAAAGAGTCGGACATGACTGAAGCGACTTAGCAGCAGCAGCAGCAGATCCGCTCTAGCCAGAATCTGGAGGGGAGTGGAGGGCATCAGGGGAGAGAGGAGTGCTTGGCTCTGGGGACCCCACAGCCCCACTTTCTCCTACTCTGCCAGCCTGGGACGACAGGCTGCCCACACTCCTTGGCTCACGGCCCCTCCCTCACAACAAAATCACCCAAACCTCTGCTCTGGCCATCATATCCCCTCTTCCCGACTCTGTCCTTCCTTCTCCCTCTTGTGATGACATTGCCCTCCCCAGCACACATTATATTTCAGGATAATCTCCCCATTTCAAGACACTTGACAGTCACATCTGCAAAACCCCTTTGGCCATGTCAGGTAACATACTCACAGGTTTTGAGGATTAGGGCGTGGACCGCTTTGGGGGGCGTTATTCTGTCCACCACATGCTTGGTCCTGAGGGAGCTGGCCTTGGCACGCAAAGCTGATGGCTGGAGTCTGATGCGATTCTCCCAAACATACTGGCTGTTCAAGTGGAGACACTTGGCTTGGGATGTGCTCTTACCGCTTAGCATCTTCCCGTTTGGCCACAAACTCAGCCTGCTTCCAGTGCCTGACCACCCCCTCCTTCAAGCCCCAGATCTTCAGGAAGGAGCTGAGACCAGAGAGAATGCAATTCTACCTCCTGGGACTTCCCTGGTGGTCCAGTGGCTAAGAGTCCGAGCTCCCAAGGTGGGTGGCCAGGCTTCAATCCCTGCAGGGAACTAGCTCCCACATACCTCAACTAAAGATCCCACGTGCAGCTAAGACCCAGTGCAGCCAAATAAGTGAACAAGCAAGTATTTTAAAACATTCTACCACCAGGTATCTGGCTGTGTACATAATCATTACTGAGCCCTTGCTCGGCTTCTGCTTGAGATGCTAGGAAAACTGTGGAAGACCAGACAGATAGCATGGAGTTTGCATGCTCGTGGGCATGTCATGAAACACACCTTCAAGTAAACAAACAAACAAAAGGAGAGAGCTAAATATACAAATGCATACGTAAGACAATAAAGGATATTGGTAGAATTATGTATAAAGATGATGGAACAATTTAATATGAAAGAGCAGGGGTCAGCAACCATTTTATTTAAAGAGCCAGGTGATAAATATTTCAGATTTCCTACACCATGTCTGAACTACTCATATTTCCCATCACAGCAAAGGAAGTCAGAGACTACTTAAATAAGTGTATCAAAAGTCCAATAAAACCTATTCATGGAAACAAACCTGATCTGGCCCACAGATTGGAGCTTGCTGACTCCTGCGATAGAGGAGGACTAGGTGGGATGGGACAATTTTAGGTAGAGTAGTCAGGGAAGTCTTCTCTGAGGAGGTGATACTTAAGCTAATGTCCCAGTGATGCAAAGAAGCTGGCCTTGATTGAAGCAAGAGTGTTCTAGGATGTGGGAATAGCAAGAATATCACCTTGAGGTGCAAACCAGCCTCTGGGGAGCTTAAGTCCATGCAAGCGAGGGAGAGGCTGACTCGGTCAAGAATTTGTAACACAGGCAGGAAAGAGATCTCAAAGGGATAACTTAGGAGAGTTTAATGAAGACACAGAGGTGGGGACTTGGTGAAGGGAAGGATGGGGACACCGCCAAAGACCTGTACCTGGTAGATTGGTACCTCTGGAAATGCAGCAGGGATTGCAGCCACGGGGCAGGGGTCACGCAGAGCAGGAACACGGGCCTCTGCCAGGAGGTCTCCCAGACTAACATCCTGACCTCTCTCCCCGCTCCCACGTTAGACCTCCTGCCAGCGCATACTGTTGGCTGAGCCCAACCAGAGGTCAGAGGTCAAGGGAGTGACAGAATCACTAAAGGTCAGATGCCTGGGAAAGAGAGCAGTGAGAGAAGGGCAGAAAATGACCTAGAGGGAAAGACAGGGAGTACCAAGCCCACAGGGTAAGGAGCTGCAACAGTATCATAATTTCGATAGGGATGAAGTGGCCATAAACTACAACTACCCATCAATTTGAATTTCAGATAAACAACAAATATGGGTCTCATGTAAGTATCTTCAGGATGTACTTATACAAAACCTGTATTGGTGTTTATCTGAAACTCAAATTGAACCAGGTATCATGTACATTTATTATTATTTTTTAAATTTTTATTTTTACTTTATTTTACTTTACATTACTGTATTGGTTTTGCCATACATTGACATGAATCCACCACGGGTGTACATGCGATCCCAAACATGAACATTTATTTGCAAAACTTGGCAACCCTAGTTTGGAAACCCCTGAAGGAACTGGAAGGAAAGGAATAACAATCTAATTTAGAATTTAATAAATAAAATATATTTATAAAACCGAGAAAATTTTAATGACTATAAATAAGTCTAGAGGATTCAGGAACACATAGATAAGTTCCAGGGAGAATTTCAGACACAATGAGGGTGCAAAGTCTCCAGCTACGGGGGACAGCAGCCAACGCAGTGGGCAGCCTGGACGGAAGCCCCCCGACTTGCCCAGAGGAAGCCTGTCTGCACCATGTATCATCCTTTTCTGTTTATCCAGGCCTTTGCTGCCCACCGTCTCACCCCATCCTTACTATGTTTCCATGAGCAAAGGAGGTCACATTAATTGTTGTTGCTGCTGCTGCTAAGTCGCTTCAGACGTGTCCGACTCTGTGTGACCCCATAGATGGCAGCCCACCAGGCTCCCCCGTCCCTGGGATTCTCCAGGCAAGAACACTGGAGTGGGTTGCCATTTCCTTCTCCAATGCATGAAAGTGAAAAGTGAAAGTGAAGTCACTGAGTCATGTCCAACTCTCAGCGACCTCATGGACTGCAGCCCACCAGGCTCCCCCGTCCCTGGGATTCTCCAGGCAAGAACACTGGAGTGGGTTGCCGTTTCCTTCTCCAATGCATGAAAGTAAAAAGTGAAAGTGAAGTCACTGAGTCATGTCCAGCTCTCAGCGACCTCATGGACTGCAGCCTACCAGGCTCCTCCGTCCATGGGATTTTCCAGGCGAGTACTGGAGTGGGGTGCCATTATGCAGTCCTTATTCAGATACAGAAACCAAAGCTCAGAGATGGGAAGCAATCTACCCAAGGTTACACAGGGAGGCAGAAGAGGTACCAAGGTTACAACTCAGGTCTGGGCGACGCCAAAGCTCTTTCCCCTCAGTCTCACTGCTCCGTGTCCTTCTAGGCATCCCGCAGGTCTGTCTACCTGTGCTGGGCGCTTGCTGCCAGCCTAGGGGTCAGGAGCAGGAGGAAGCATCTTGCGGCTGTGCTGGCTGGCCTCGGTGCCTGTCATATCTTCGCTGGAGGCGGGCATGAAGGTGGCGGACCCTTCTGGCCTCCTGGGTCCTGAAGAAGGAGGCAGCGATGCTGTGCCGCAAGCGGCGGGCATAGGTCTCCAGGAGGACCGTGGAGCAAGCCACGAGCTGCAGGGCACCTGCAGCCAGGAGTGCGGCCGTGTGCGGGCGCTGGGCGGGCAGCAGCGGGCAGCCAGGGGCAGTGAAGCGCAGCTCCCACTGGAAAGAGTTGTGGGCAGAGAGGTAAGGGTTCTCTGGAGGCGGCTGGTTGAAGAGGAAGGGGATGAAGCCCAGGACGGTGTACTTAGCCTTCAGAAAGGAGGGAAAGGTCAAGTCAGCAGACACCCCGGCCATTCCCTCCCCGACAAACAGATGCTTCTGGGGCTGGACGGGTCCAACTTTCCCTGCCTGCGTGTCTGCAAACTGGGCGCAGAAGTAACTCCTACTTCCTGGGCTTGAGGAGGGCCCAATGAGATCAGGAATCAGAAACAAGCTTTTTGCCCAATGAAAAGCACCAGACAAATGCTATTTTATTATTATTATTATTCTCTTTGCAGAGAATGCTTTAGAGAAAGCCAATTCATGCCTATGGGCATTTTTCTCTCCTTTGAGCCTTTAGTGCATACTTCAGACATTCTAATCCATCAAATAAACACAGTTGTATGAGGTTGATTCTATCAAGAGCCTCATTTAAAAGATGGGAACCTAAGGTCACACTGAGAGCTACATGCAACCCACCGAGGGATCAGTCCCAGCCAGAGTGGGTCCCAATGTCCTGCTTCTATTACTACGTATGTGTATGCTCAGTCATATCTGATTCTTGAGTGACCCCATGGACTGTAGACCACCAGGGTCCTCTGTCCATGGAATTTTCCAGGCAAGAATACTGGAGTGGGTTGCCATGCCCTCCTCCAGGGGATCTTCCCGACCCAGGGATCAAACTTACATCTCTTATGTTTCCTGCATTGGCAGGTGGGTTCTTACCACTAGCACCGCCTGGGAAGCCCATACAGAATAAGTATTCAATAAATATTAACTACTAATATTATTAGCTCAGAGTCTGATACTTTGGCATGTTTTACACAGTGGATTTCTGTGCGAGATCTCACCATTAAAAAGAAGATTTGTGGCCAAAGAAGATTAAAAATCACAAAACTAGATGAGATAGTAAATTTTTCCAATAGTAAATAGATGGTATTTTATATATCACTATTAAAATAGTAAATATTTCAGGCTTGGTAGGTCATACAATCCCTCTTGCAAATATTCAGCTTCATAGAACAGGCATAGACAATACATGGACATGGCTAATTTGAGTCCAATAAAACTCAATTTACAAACACAGCAAGCTGGCAGAATTGGCCTGTGGCTCTTGTTGGTGGACTCCTGATCTTGACCATTGGTAAGGTCACCTCTAGTCTATTATCTATAGATGTGAGCTATTAATAACAGCCACTATTTATTAAACATCTCCTATGTGGCATGGAGCCTACTAGATACTTCTAGAGACTACCACGTTTTAAGGCTCATGGTCATCTTGTAGGAGGATTGATCCAGTTTGTACACATGAGAAAAATGAGGCTGGGACATGCTGTCACACGTGAAGAGTGACTTTGGGGGGCAAGTTATTGTAAATGTCTCTGGGTATCAGTATCCAGAGTGATAAGGGGTGAAAACAGAACCCACTGCCTTAGTCTGTCCTGAGAATTAAATGCGTTTATCTGCCAAAGCCTCTGGATCTCATGCTTATCCAAGGACGAAGACTTGCAGGCAAGTAAAACTCCATTATGAGTCAAGGGTTTAACAAACCCTATCCTTTCCCTTAGGCTTCCCTGATGGCTCAGACTGTAAAGAGTCTGTCTGCAATGCAGGAGATGCAGGTTCGATCCCTGGGTCAGGAAGATCCCCTGGAGAAGGAAATGGCAACCCACCCCAGTATTCTTGCCTGGAGAATCCCATGGACAGAGGAGCCTGGTGGGCTACAGTCCACAGGGTTGCAAACAGTCTGACACGACTGAACGACTAAACAATAGCAGCAATCCTTTGCCTCAAGGAAATGACTCTGTTTACACCTTCCGGGCACAGCACTTACATCGTACTTGATGGTGAGCGTGACGGGCACAGCGGGCAGCTCCCGAGCCCAGCCCACGGCTGCCTGCGCCAGGAGGAAGGCCACGTGGTCCAGGGCCACCGTCACCGCCATGGCCAGCAGGAGCAGGGTGAACAGCCCCAGCCTCACCAGACAGCTCAGCAGTTCCGCCTGGGACAGCCTCGGCCGGGCTGCCCAGAGCAGCCAGGCTGGAGGGGAGGCCGTCAGGTGGGTGGCCCCGACTTCTGCCAGCCGCTGAGTCAGCTGCCGGGTGGCATAGATGTTATCAAACCGCAGGTCGGTCAGGTAGCAGTGGAGGTACCAGGCTGAGTCCAACAGGAGGCCCAGCATAAAGAGCCCAGTGACCACCCTCTGGGTCCCCAGTGCTACCACCCGGGCCGAGGACTCCAGGCTAGAGAAGTCCTCCAGGACCTGCTGGGTGACCCTGAGCACATGGAGCCGGAAAGCGGCGGCACTGTCACCCTGGGCCTGGAGCGTCAGGCCTTGGCTGCCCGCCTGGCCGTCAGGGCCCAGGGCCTGGGATCCTGTCTGCAGCCAGTGAGTGGTGTTGAGCAGACTCTCCAAGGAGCCCTCCGTGACGCACCTCAGCACCTGCCCAGCGGCACGCAGGTTGGCCAGGACATTGGGCACCACGGCGACGGTCAGGGTGGCGGTGCTCCAGGACAGAAGAAGCCGGCGCCCTTGCTCTGTGCCGAGCGTGGGCACACTGAGCGCAAACAGGCAGCGGGCGGGGGGCACCAGGACCAGCCCCAGGAAGGCCAGGAGGCCGCAGACAGTGGCCACTACGGCCGAGGGCCTGAGAGGATAAAGCAGCGAGGACGCCAGCCAGCAGTAGGTCAGACTCGCGGCAGCAAGGGCCAGGGCACCACACAGGAGGACCTGGGTCAGCAGCTGGCCACAGCTGGCTGGGATGGGCTTTGAGTAGGCAATCCAGGTGGCCTGCAGCAGGGCAAGGGCCTTGCGGAGCCCCAGGTACCAGTATCTCCACCTGCACAAAAGTAAATCGGGGGAACCTCTATCAGGAGGGTTGGAGGGTTGCCTGTTTGCCCAGGGGTCCTGTCCTAAAAACTCTTCAACTGTTAACAGGCTCCATCCTCTTAGCTATACAGGTGGGCACAGCTCCCAATTGGTGGGCCAATCAGAGTAACCCATCCCAAACCCACATGACCCAAGCTGAGCCAATCAGAGCCTTCCCAGGACTATTCTCACTGAGTTAGGAGGAAAAGAACCCAGATTACTGAGGATGTGTGTCTGGGCTGTTTATGTCTTGTGAGGGCAACCGGTACAGGGGACTGAAAGAGTCATGGAGAGAGAAGCACAGATGGAAGAGAAAATGCACAAGAGAGAAATAGGGAGAGGTGCTGGGTGTGTTAGTCACTGTCGTGTCCAGTTCTTTGCAACCTCATGGAGTATATAGCCCCACCAGGCTCCTCTGTCTATGGAATTCTCCAGGCAAGAATACTGAAGTGGGGAGCCATTCACTTCTCCAGGGGATCTTCCTGACTAGGGGATCGAACCCAGGTCTCCCACATTGCAGGCAGATTCTTTACCATCTGAGCCATCAAGGGAGTCCCAGGGAGGGGTGCTATTTCACTTGACTTCATAGTTTTGGTCAGCTCACTGTGTGACCCCGGACATTCCTTCTTTATAGACCTCTGTCTCCTCTATAATTTAGGGGATGGAGAGAGTGGACCAGCTGATCTGAGGAAAATTTCTCCTCTATTATACTCTTATTTATTCATTTGACAAACATTTGTTAAGCAGTTGTGCTAGTCATTGGAGAAGCAGGAATGAATAAAACAGAGGAGAATTTCTGACCTCATAGAGCTTCCTTTGAAGCGTGACAGCAGAGGAATAGTAAGGAGAGCTGGGTTCTGGATATGTTTTGTTGGAAAAACCAACATGACTGGCAGACTGATTGATTGGCTGTGGGTGGGAGAGAGAGAACAGAGTCAGCATGACAGGGAGGTTTTGTGCCTGACCAGCTGAAAGCCCTGAGGTGATGTTTCCTGAGATGGGAAACCTGTGGTTGAAACAGGCTTGAGTGGAGGGGGCAGAGGGGAAACTGAGACGCCGGTTCAGCCATTTGGCAGAACTGCCGTGTGTGATTAAAAACACAGTCTGGAATTCAGAGAAGAGATCAGGCAGGAGATAGAAAGTTGGGAGTCATGGACTGATAGATGGTCTTTAAAGATGGGGAAGATGAAATTCTTTAAGACCCTGTGTAGCCAGGAAGGAGAGAGCTCCAAGGACAGACCATCATGGCACTCCAGAGTTCATGGGCTGGGAGGTGAGGAGGGGATTGGGAGTGAAGGAGACTGAGAACCAGGCCAAGTGGGGCTTGGGAAGCCAGGTCAATGAAGTGTTTCAAGAAGAAGAGAGTGATCCAATGTGCCAAGTGCTGCTGGTGGGTCAAGAAAGATGAGGGCTGAGCAATGACCATTGGATTTAGCCACCTGGAGGTCACTGGTGATGTGGACAAGGGCAGCTTGGAGGCATGTTGGGCCAAAACCTAGCTAGAGTGGACTCATGGGAGACTGGACAGAGAAGAACGTGAGACATAAGTGTAGACAGCAGTTCCAGGTCATTTGTGCAGTAACGGTGCTGAGAAATTGTATAGTAGCTGATGTGGGAAATGGGACCAAGTTCATTTAAGTTAGAAAAAGTCTAGCATGTTGGTAGATGGAGGATCCAATCAAGAGTGGAGACAGTGATGAAGGGGCGGATCCCTGGAGTAATATCCTTCAGTGGGTGGCAGGGCATGGAAGCTAGGGCTGGTCTTAGAAAGGAGCAGGGGACTTTCATCCTAAGTAGTAGGTAGGATGGCAGAGAAAATGGGTACAGGTGATGATGAATGGACAGGCAAGGCGTAGGTGCATATGTATCAGCATCATCCGATCCACACAGAACAGAGCAATAGTTAAGTGTGTGACCTCCAGACTGCTTGGGTTCAAATCCCCACTTCACCACTCACCATCTGTGTGACCTTGGGCAAGTTTCTTTCTACCAGCCTCAGTTTTCTCATCTGTAAAATGGTACAACAGAAGTGGTACCTCACAGGGTCGTTTTGTGTCTGGCACATAGCAAGTACCACGTCAGCCATGATCTATCATGAGAGCATCAATTTCACCAATATAGGGACTTGGTCTCTCTTGATCACTGATATATGCCAAGTACCCAGAATAGTGTCTGATGTATAGTGGGTGCTCCGTAAATATTTGTAGGCTGTTACATGTTTGTTTCTGTTTGTTCAGGGTAGCAGGAAGCCAGATCAGCATTGACGGTGAGAATGCTGGAAGAGATGATGGAAATTTGAAGATGGACAAGAAGGTGTAAAATATTTGTCCAGGAGAGTCAGTGAGTAAATGAACTAGGGAAGTTATATACATGCTGGGCAGCGTTGAGGACCCACTTGAGGATAGGGATGATGAATTACGGTCTTCCCAGCCCCTGATGGCATTTTAATTTGGAACTAAGCTTTCTATTGTATAATTCATATTCAGAACATGATAGCTGTTAAAATGATAGCTAATCATTTAAATGATATTGGAATGGAAAACCAGTTCTAAGTCATATTGTGTACCATGGTGCATTGAATGTTGTAAAGGATAAGGAGTCAGTTGCCATTCACTGGGTGTTTACTCTGAGCCAAGCACGATGGCAAGCAGTAAGTGTGCATTTTCTCATTTAGCTCTCACAACGGTCTCACAGACATTATTATTACTCCCATTTCACAGCTTAGGAAAGTGAGACTTAAAGAGGTGAAGATTTCCCCGAGGTCACACTACCGGGGAACAGCAGAGCTTGCGACCTAGGCTCATACCCATCAGGCTTGTTGACTGTGTTCTTGCCTGTGGCCCCCAGTGTCCAAAGTCCCCAGACCTACCTGGTCCTGATGAGGTGTTCAAGTGTCCCCCTGGGGGGCCTCATGCTTCCTGAACAGCAGCAGATGTGGGCAGGCGGGCTCAGGCAGCGATGGCAGGTGGAGGGGAAGTGGGGGGAATTGCGTCCTCCAGGACTTGGGAAATCCTGTCACTTCTGCTTTTCTGCCCTTAATCAAGTGCTCCTGATGGCCTTGTCCCGCCCTGCTTGGGTCCACCTCCCAGGGGGTTGGGCAAGCTGCCTCATCCTCTTCTGGCCGGCAGGAGCTGCTGGAAGGTATGGGAGGAGGGAAATGGTCTTTTACAAGCAACACTACTAAACCTGATAGCAGGAAGGTAGAATTAGTCCCATTTCACAGAAGAGGAAACTGAGGCTCAGGGGAGCAATGCAGCTCATTGGTGGTGGTATTGGGGATAGACCTCAGCTCAGCTTCTCCTTTCCCTCCCACTGAACAGTTATGTGCCCCCAGAGGAGCCTGGTCCCTAGCTCTTAGCGGGTGGAAACCCACAGGAGACCACTGGACCTCTGCTATGATTCTTTCTGACCGTCAGTGGCTCTGGACCCTCTCTCAGCTCCCTTCCTGTCTTTATTCCAACGTGGACCTGGCTTTGAATCACAGCTTTGTCCCACCGCCACCCCCCACCCCCACCCAACCAGCTGTGTGACTTTGGGCAAGTGACCTCACCTCTCTGTCTCAGTTTCCTCCTCTTAACAGAGAGTGCTTATAAGAGCAGTTAGCATTTATTGAGCACTTGCTAAGGATGAGGCAAACTCCTAAGTAGCTTCTAATCATGCCCACAGAATTGCTTCTCCCAACAATGCTGTTATTTCCATTCTTCAGTTCAGAAAATTGATCCAGAGACTTAAGTCCCTCAATCCAGCCACTTAGCTAGTAATAGCTAGAGCCACAGTTTTTAGTCAGTAGTCTTGCTCCAGAATTTCCTGGTCAGCCCCTGGGCCCTACTGGTGAGGAGGGAAGAATTCACAAGATTCACACTGACCTTGGGATGCATCCGGCCCTGGCAAGAGTAGGCTATCAACATGAATTCCCTGTGCGGGGGCTCTACTGCAGTCACTGCCCTGCGGGTACACTTCCAGGCTTTCCTGAAAGCCAATCTCTCCCTGGAAAGCAGACACCCCTCCCCTGCCCCTCACCCGACCCAGGGTCTCTGTGCCCATCACTGCCAGCAGGACCATCTGCCCCAGGAGGCCTCTCCTGAGCCCCCAGCGCCCCACCCTGCAGGACAGACTGGTGCAGGGGGCACACCTAGGCGACATTCCAGACTCCCTGTCATTTCCCTTCTAAGGACATCGGCTGGGTCCCTTGCTCAGGCCTGAGGGAGGGCGTCCCACGGCTCAGATAAGGGAAGTGACATTCTCATAGTCATGCAATTGGGATGAGACACCTGCAGGCCTCAGAGGGCCGAACACCCTGCCCGGATCACAGCCTGGGAAGCCGGGCCACCGTCAAGTCTGCCAAGAGCTGGGGACCCAGAGTAGATCAAGAGCAGGAAATGCAGGCACCTGCAAGGCAAGCAGCAGGGTGAGCCCGATGGAAAGAGCGGTGAGCTGCCACGTGGAGACCCTTCGAGAAGCGTAGCTTCTACTCTGCTCCCTGAACAGTGTTGAAGCCCCTTGAAAATGAGGCCTAACATTACCAGAGTGGCTAGTTTTTCCAAAGAAGCCACTCATTCCCATTTTTATGGAAAGTCCCTCAATTTAAAAGCTAACTTTAAAAAAAAAAAAAAATGCAAGACCATGTGCAGGCCAATCTTGGTAGGTCTGTGGGCCCGTGTGAGGGTCGCTGGATCACAGGCTCTGCAGGAAACCTCAGCAGACCGGTGCAGGGGGCTGTCTTGCTGTTTCTCTGCTGCAGGGGCTCTGGGCTGGAGGCCATAGACCTGCACTGAGATGCCAGCTGTGCCTCTTAGTGTGCTGTGTGACCTTGGGAAAGACACTGTCCCTCTCTGAACTTTAATATATTCTGCTATGAAGAGAATACTAGTACCTACTTCTTAGGGTTGAGAATTCAATCTGATAATGTATGTACAGGGTCCGGTAAACAATATATAAACTTTCCAGGCCTGTTCCTTTCAACCTGGGCTAACAGCTTGGCCTGAGTGAGCCCCAGGCTTCTCAGATCAGATTGTACAGGCCTCTGCAATGCCCACTGGACCGGAGCCCTGGCCTGGGCCTCATCACAAAGGAAACTTCAGATCCTTGTGGTGGTTGGAAGGGAGAGTCTTGGGAAGACACTGTCATTTGTTTAGTTCTCACACTGGCATCAAGGAGCTGATTGATCAAGAAGCATGTTGGTCATCTTTCCAGGGCCTCTGGTGGACGCATAAAATCTGGGAGGATGGGAGCAAAGGGAGGGAAGGGGCAGAAGATATTTTTGGCTTTTTTCAGCAAATGTAGGCAGTCAATTCTGCCTATATAAGTGCTGGTCTGAGTTCAGGCCCACAGCATCCAGAAGGAGTGTCTGAATCATCAAAAACAGAATGAACTTTGTTGAGGGGAATTTCTGGGTAGAGGATTCAGAGCCATAAGACAGAACAGAAAGAGGAAGTGGTAAGCCTTCAGATCTAGAATCATAATCAGAAGTCCATAGACTATCAGAGTCATTGGGTTTTACAGCTTGTGGGTATAGTATGTTGCCACCATCCATCCCATTGGCTTGAGAAGGTAGAGAGGTGGCTAGATTCTTATCAAGTCGGCCGTGCTAGCCAAGAGAAACGATGTGAGTCACATACATAATTAAAAGATTTCTAATAGTCATACAAAACTGAAATTAATAAAATATTTTATCCAACCTACTACCTCCCAAGTATTATCCTTTCAACATGTAATCAATATAAAAAAGTATTGAGGACCTGGATGAGGTCCACCAAAGGATCCCCGTGCATCCTGGCTTCTGTTGGTATGATGGTAAATTTTATGTGTCAACTTGGTTGGGCCACAGTATCCAGATATTTGGTCAAATATTATTCCAGATCTTTCTGTGAAAGTGTTTCCAGATGAGATTTTACATTTAAATCAATGGAGTTTGAATAAAGCAGGTTGCTCTATCTCATGTGGTGGGCCTCATCTAATCAGTTGAAGGCCTGCAAGGAACAAAAGACTGACACCCCCTGACTCCCTTTAGACTTGAACTGAAACTCTTTCCATATATATGCATCTTGTTGGTTCCGGAGAACCCCGAACAATACAGCTGGGTTGGGGAGCCCCAGGAGAACTGAGAGAGAAAGGGGAGGAGGGAGATCCAGGGTGGCTACCTCCCTATGGGGTCACCAAGGACTGGATATGGCCCTGGACTAACGTTTCCAGCTCCAGGTCAGCATCTGTCCTTGAGCCCCAGGGCTGGAAGGTGCTTCTCCATGGCTGGTCCTATCGCCCGTCACCACCAGGGTCCATGCTTTCTCTTGTGGTTTCCATAAGCGACCATCTGCTCACACCTTGCAACTAGACCTTCTACTAAAATCTCCTCACATGAGCTAGTTTATGTGTAAATCTCTTTTGGAGACCCTGACTATGATGCCCATCTCTCAGAGAGGGAAACCAAAGTCCAAACAGACAAGGATCTGCTTAAGGTCATACAGATGATGTGGGTGGAGCCAGGTGTCCAATGCGGTTCATTGAACTTCTACCCAATGATTTTTATTCCCCTCCCCTCCATTTCCCATCAGGGTTTCCATTCCTCTGCCCACATGACTCTGCTCTTCCATTTGATGCTGAAATCTGTCCATTTCCTCCTCTCTCACTCTGCATCTCATCACTTCCACCTGTGGCCATGTTTCCCCAGTGTGAAATAACCCCCCCATTCTCCAGTGATGGCTTCCATCCCCGTGGTACCTCAAACAACACTGGCATGAATATCCTCTCATATTCTTCAGGGATCCAGGCAGTAATTCTGCTGCGATATAAGCCCAAGAATTGGATGGGCCGCAGGGAATGCCAATAGTGGCTCTCCTTGATAACTCCCAAGGTGCTTGCCAGGACGACAATGATAGTTTGCTGTCTTGCCAACAGAACAGGAGGGTTTCTGTGTCTTCCCATTTCACCATCACTCACTGTCTACTTTTCTAGTTTTTGCTAGTCTGATGGGTGCATTGTTGAGTCTTGGTTTAACTCGCACACATCTGATCACAAGCGATCTGAGCATCTCTTTAGAAACCTGCTGGCCACTTTCACGTCCCTTTTCAGAATGGCATGTTTGTGTCTTTCACTCAATTTTCTCTTGAGTGCCATGACGGAAGGCCTCCAAAGTTGGTGGCCAGTCATCTTCTCCCCTGTTTGTGGGTGACACGCCTTCCATCAAGGAGCAAAGTTATTTCCCTCCCATTGAACCAGGCTAACCCTGTGACCTGCTTTGACCAATAGAATGCATTGAAATTGATGTTTTGGACTCCCAAGCCCAGGCCTTAAGGGGCCTGTGGCTTCTGCTTTTGCCTTCTGAGAAGTCCGCTGTCATGTACAGCAGTCCAGGCTGAGCTCCTGAGAAGCCACATGACCCTTGAGGTGTCCAAAGCCACCATGGACATTCCAGCTCCAGCAAAACCCCCAGAGGAGTGGCCCCACCCACACCATGTACAGCAGAGAGAAAACCATACTGCTGAACTCTGACTAAATGCAGAAATGTGTTGCATTTTTAGGCCCTGAACTTTGGGCTGATTTGTTATGTAACCACTGGTAAGGGCCTGCTAAGTTTTTGTCTCTTTTGAGTTCTGGGTATTTCTTGTGAGTTACAGATGAGTTACTGGTATATTTCTAATGACTCTGTACCACCTCTGCCATCCCCCTTCCTCCCACAGTAAGGTGAGCACATGGCTGACTCCTCCTGGCCTTGGTCCAGTGCTGCTTCCTCAGAGAAGTCCTCCCTGACCACCCCAGCTAACATAGCCTCAGAGTAGGTTTGTTACACTGGCCAGTTCATTTTCTTCTTAGCCTATGTTATAACCCAGAGTCACCTTATTTGTTTACCTGCCTACTGCCTGTCTCCAGGGATACGTTCTATGTGGCTAGGGACAGTGAACTAGCATAAAATAGGTTCTAAATAAATACTGTTGGATGAATAAAAGGAAGAATAAATGAATAAAGAAATAAGCCAAAAAAACCCTGGGTCAAAGAGTAAGATTGTTTTGTCATAATTTCTAGCATAGATTTATTTATCAAATATTTACTGAGCACCTACCATGTGCCAGAAACTGTTCTAAGTGTTGGACGTACAGCACCGAACAAAAGAAAGTTTGCATTCTCATAGGTTTATATTCTAGAGGGTGAGAAAATTAATAAAAAAGAAAATAATACAGCTTCCTGACTAAATACTAAGAAAACTATAGCAGGGCAAGGGGTTAAAAAGTAATGGGGTAATATTTAGACCCGATGGTGAAGGAAGCCTCTCTGGGGAGGTGACATTTGAGCAGAGACCTGAATAAAGTGAGGAAACAGGCATATATTTGGGAGCAAAGTGTTCTAGGCAACGGGAAGAGCATGTGCAAAGGCCCTGAGGCAGGAGAGCTGGAGTGTGTGGCTGGAGTGGAGTGGAGAAGGGAGAGCAGTGAGGACATGAGGTCAATTCTGTGACACCCCAAGTTCCAGAATGTGGGGCTCTGCAGCCATAAAATGGCTACCAAGGCAGATGATTTCCAGGCCCAGGGTTGATTAACATTCTTTATTTTACAGCATTTTAAATCAGAAGTATTTGAAATCACTGTTCATCTGGTGATAAGCCCCTTGGGTTTCTCTGTGAATGAACTTCTCCCCTACCCCTTCCTATGGGAGGGCACCCCCCAGTCCCAGTGGGCTGTAACTGTGACTAAATCCTGAAGGAACCCCGTACAGGAAGGACGGGAGCCTCTTCTTCCTCCTCCCTGCCACTTCCAGGGAAAGGTCCATGACTCACACGTACTGTTCCAAGAACAAGTATAGTCCCCAGGGTACGGCTCCCCAGCGGAGCTGCTCGGGGAACCGCATTCCCCCGGAGGAGGCGTAGGAAGGGGGGCCGTGAGCTTTCTGGGCCCTCAGCTGAGCTGACGACTGGCTGCTGATTGCAGAGAGATTTCCTGAGTGCCTGTCGCGTCCAAATTGCACTGTTTCCGGGAGTTGGGGGTGCCGAGATGTTCCCGCTTGAAACATGGAAGGAGCACATCCTTCAGGACGGGCCCCACCAGCCCCCAGCTCAGGGGACATTATCCTTGTCTGTAGAAGAGGATTACGGGGTTTCCCTGCCTAAGACACTGGACGTTTTACAAGGCCTTGATTTCTCTTTTGACTTTTCTCTCTCCCCTGGAAAACGTGGCCCTTGCTAATCACACACGGTTACCACCTGGGATGGGGGCAGGGAGGCAAAAAGAGGCTCTGGGAATAAGAAGGCAGCCCATGTGGGAGGCGCCTGGCTGGAGGAGCCATGGACCACCTGTTAGGGGGGAACGGCCCACACTTGGCCTGGCCCTGGAACTGCGGCCACACTGATTCAGACTAATCAGGAAAATCTGAAAAAGCTTGGGTAGAAAGGTCTAGAATTCCCCCTTGTGTGCTCGGGAGCCCAGAGAAACAGCAAAGAGGCTCTGCTCAGTCTCCATGTCCTCAGGATGTCATCGGTCTCTCCCCTGTCTCCAGGGACTGAAAATAAACCTGGCTTCTAGGTATCAGCAAGGCTGATATTCAAACAACTGGTACAGAAAGGGCCCCCACCAAACAGAGCACACACCAGCTAGGAACAGCTGGAACAGCTGGACGGGGACATGGCAGCCCCAGCCTCTGGAAGGAAGGTGACCCCTAAAGGCAGGATGCTCTCTCCAGATGAACCTTGTGTCGTCAGTGAGGGATCCAGGGGATCTCCTGCCCCTGCTGTTCAAGCTAAATGCCATTCCGGATTGGCTTACTGTTGCTGAAACTGGGCTTTCCTGCATCCTAACCACAGATCAACTCAGAGATAAAGGAGCTTGTTTCTCAGGCAGCAGAACTGGGAGGAAGTGGCTCCCTGAACTGTGTGGGAGACGAGTAGGTATCCTAGATAACAAAACTGTGGACCCAAGTAGACCACTGGAAGTCACCCTTGCTTGCTGTGCACTGGATCACAGAGAAGAATTGCTTGATCTGCCTGTGGGGTCCCAGCAGCAGAGGATGGCAAAACCCCCGGGAGGGCCCAGCCCGAAGAGAGTTCCTGAGGGGGGCTCAGAGGGTCCGATATGTGCCGTTAGCCAAGCTGGATGGCAGTGCTGTGACGTTGGCTAAGTGGAGGTCGGCCCAGTCTGGGAAGGTGCCCAGCTGGAAGATGGTCTGTGCCCAAGTATTCATGGCCAAGCTGAGCAGCAGGACGCCCATCAGGTTCATCAGGAGTCCCGTCCGCACCTGCAAGGGAGCCCAGAGTGAGGCAGGGTTCTACTGGAGGCCCATTATACAGATGGGGAAACTGAGAGTCAGAAAGTCTTTCACCCAATATGGAACACCTGGGAGAGATGGAGGGGGAGCACAAACCCAAGACGGTTGATACCCAAGACCCTTCCATCTTTACACGCCCTAGGCTGACCCTCAAGGAGCTGAAAATGTCCCCTTTCGTTCAGTGGTTTCTAGGTGGCAGGCATTGTGACATGCAATTGTCATAGAGCAATGTCATTTACCCCAAAAGCAACCCTTTTAGGGTTGTTCTTATTATTATTCCCATTTTATAGAAGAGGAAAATGAGGCCCAGAGCAGTTGGCTCACCCCAGCATCACACAACTTGAAAACAACCTGCTTTGATCATTAAACATCCCCCTTGCTTTGCATTTCCTGTCTCCTTGGAGGCAGGCCTGTGTCTCCCCTACCTGGTACCACCCCCGCGCCTGGAACATGGAATGTGCTCAGCAAACACTTGTAAGGTGAATGAACCAAGGAAGGAATGAATGTCTGTCTCCCCAGGTCCCTGCTGCCTCTCTGCTCTGTCAGCTCTTCCTGCCGCTCACTCTTGTTTTCTCTCCCTTTGTCCTGCTGGGGTCTCCGTGCCTGGAGACCCTACATCGGCTAAGAACATTGAGCAGATCCCTCTCTCTGCAGCCCCTGAACTGCGCGGTGCAATCATCCGAGGCAGCCAGTGGAGGGAGAAGGGCAGTAGGAAGCAGGCCGAGGAAGAGGCTCAGCTTGGAGGAGAGCCTTGCTAAAAACTGGGATTCCGCCCACGACCGTTCTTGGCTTCTGTCTCCTCTCCAGGTGACCGGGCAATGACGTGCACCCCTATGTCCCTGGTGTGGTCAGCTGCTCCGTCTCCCCTAGAGATGCTGCCCGGCCCGGAGTGCTTGGCCAAACAAGTCAGAAGACGGTGGGGGTTGGGGGGGGGTGGCCCAGAGAGAGGGGAAGGCCCTCATCTCCGAGGCAAACTTTGGAAAGCAGCAGCCGAGTCCGCACTTCCTGAAATCACCTAAGCAATCATCCCACAGTGTTTGCTAGAAGTATCAATTCTGGTCCCACTCAGAATGACCTGTTCTGGAATTGGGGAGCGGGGGAGAGTGGGAGTTCTGCCTCGGTTACTTGCCTGCTCCTGGTCCGCCCACTCCTCGGGGCCTCTGCTGGAATACGCCTGCGGGGGAGAGCAGGAATCCTGCCCCAGTCCCTTGCCTGCCCCTGGTCCACCCACTGCTCAGGGCCTCTGCTGGAATACGCCTGTGGGGGAGAGCAGGAGTCCTGCCCCGGTCCCTTGCCCGCCCACTACTCGGGGCCTCTGCTGGAATACGCCTGCACTCACCATGTCTTTGACCAGCAAGTGTCCAGAGGCGAAGGCGATTGAGTTGGGGGGCGTCGACACTGGGAGCATGAAGGCGTAGGAGCAGCCGACGGTGCCAGGGATCATCAGGTACAGGGGGTGCACCCGCAGACGGATGGCCTGGGCCCGGCAGTCAGGGACGAGACCGAAACAGAGGCAGACAGAGAAACCACACGCGAGGTGGAGACGGGAGGAGAGTGAGGGACACGGCGAGAGATGGGGAGACGGGAGGAGAGCCAGAGATGTCCGGAGAGGGATGCACGGAGGGACAGAGAACAAGGGAAACAAACGAGAAGGTGAATTTAAAGGCACACGGAGAGAAGTGCAGCCAGAAATACAGACACGCAGGCCGAAGGAGAGACACACAGACAAGAAGAGGACCATACAGAGGGAGACAGGAGAACGTTCCTAGGTCAGCAACCTTCCAAGGTCCTGCGCAGGTTTATCAGGGAGGACGGGCAGGGGAAATTATTCTAGAACTCTCCCTCTCCACCTTGAGTGCGTATCAGAGTCACCTTGGAGGGCTGGTGGCCCCATCTCTCACAGAGTTGCTGAGTCAGCATGTGTGGGGTTTGTTTCGGCTGGGGGCGGGTGGGAGGCTGGTGGTGGCAAGAATTTGCATTTCTGACAAGATCCCAGATGATGCTGACGCTGCTGGTCCACATTTTGAGAATTTTGAAAATGTGCTGGGATCACATATTGAGAATCACAATTCTAAAACCTCATGCCCTCTGCCTGGTCCTTCTCAAATGGTCCAAACAAGTAGGTAGAGAGCAGGGATGCTGCTGAACATCCTACAATGCAGAGCTTCACATAGCAGAATTATCTGGCCCCAACTGTCCATGGTGCTGAGAACCTCTGCTTTAAAGGGAAGCTAGAGCTTTGCCTACCGTTAGAATTTCTGGTATCGTTATCTGTCTACTCAGATTTTCTACTTCTTCTTAGTCCATATTTGGTCATTTCTGTTTTCCTAGAAAACTCTTTATGTCACCACGGGTTGCTTTTCCCAAAGGAGGCCCTCTGGTGTGCTTTGAAAATATTTACTGTTTATGCATTTCTTAGAGAAAAAAAAAAGTATTAAAAAAATCATGGTTCTGACACTTTTATGCATTTTGGACAAGAATGATGACAATTGTGGCCCCCGTGGAGCTCCCAGGATCAAGGAAGAGACGGGTGAACCTGTGTTGGGGGGGGATGTTGCCCTCCCATCCCAGGACCCTGTAAGGACCCTCACCAGCTCTGCCAGGACGGGCAGAAAGATGATGATCGTGGCTGTGTTGCTGGCAAACTCGGTGAAGAAGGCGACCACCACGGTGATAAGCAGTACAGCCAGCACCGGGGGCACGTTCTCCAGGGGGTGCAGCTGCCCGCCGATCCACGCCGACAGCCCCGACTCCTGCGGAGGCAGGAAGCAAGAGCACCTCTTTACACCCAGCCTGCTGCCGCCTGCCACCCCCGAGCCTGGGCCACGTGGGAGGGGGTCAGGACTGGCTAAGAGTGATAACTACACTCTTTCACATACAGGTTGACTGAGGTTCAGAGAGGGTAGATCAGCTGCCCAAGGTCACATATTCAATCAGCCTCTCTGCTTCCCGAGCTGCCCTCTACTCCATACTCCACAGGCCCAGGGCCCAAACCCCCGGATCCTTCAAATAATCCATGTGGTTCTCCCAATAGTTCATTTGGTTTGGGTAGCCCTCATTTGAGTGGGAGAGGGAACCACTGGAACCTCCATGTTAAATCTTCTCATTCCTCCAATGATAGCTATCACTTCCAAAAATATTAACTTATTTATACAAAATATTCATTATTAAATTTTATAATTATTATGTATCAGTACATATTAAATATATAATATATGATATATATAATATATATGATATATTTATCATATATAATAGAAAACATGCATCAGCTAGAGGTCAAATACAACACAATTAATGTGTGAGTGCTCAGTTGCTAAGTCATGTCTGACTCTTTGCAACCCCAGACTATAGCCCACCAGGCTCCTCTGTCCATGGGACTCTCCAGGCAAGAAAACTGGAGCAGGTTGCCATTTTCTTCTCCAGGGCACCTCCCCAACTCAGGGATCGAACCCATGTCTCCTGCACTGCTGGCACATTCTTTACCACCAAGCCACCAGGGAAGCCCAGCACAATGAACAGGATTACCAACAATAAAGATGTTTATGATAATTATTACAATGATGGTACACAAACACTACCATTATTATTTGTATCATTATTCATTAGCATAAGAATCATTAACCGTTCAGCAAAGTAAATATTCCTTCCTGTGTTACAGAGAAGGAATCCTAACTTGGTGAAGTTTTTGTGACTTGCTCAGTGTCCCCAAAATACTAAGATGCGTTTTGCACTCAGGGCCACGGAGTCAGTATACTAACATTCTCCCGCAAAGCGCCCTGTCACCACGTACTCTCCAGTGGACACATCAGACTGTCACTGCGCCTCTTAATGAAGGGCAGTGCCCAGAGCTGACCACAGCTCTCCAGGGCAGTAAAGACAAGGTCGATTGTCGTCTCTCTGACTCCAGACTCCACCTGCCATCAATGCTGCGGAATTATCTCCAAGCTCTCTCGCTCTGCTGACTTCTCCAGGAACTACTCTACTTGCGGGTATTTAATAATGATACTCTCCCACTTCCGCCCTCTAGGCTTCAAATGTATCCTTAATAACCCAGAATCCAATGCACCTTCGTTAAGTCCCCAAAGCAAGAAAACGGATGTAAAATTGTGCTCGATGCTGCCCCCTGGTGGTGCCACGCGGCAATATAGGGATAAGGCTACAGCGGCGCCACCTGTAGGTCGTTTTGTTGACAAAGATAAAGCAGCTGGTGGCTCAGATGGTAAAGCGTCTGCCTGCAATGAGGGAGAACTGGGTTCGATCCCTGGGTTGGGAAGATCTCCTGGAGAAGGAAACGGCGACCCACTCCAGTACTCTTGCCTGGAAAATCCCACGGACTGAGGAGCCTGGTAGGCTACAGTCCCTGGGGTCGCAAAGAGTTGGACACGACTGAGTGACTTCACTTTCAGACTTAGGAGCGGATCAAGGCCAGGGTTGGGTTAGACCCCTAACACTTAGCCAAGCATATGTCTCAGTTCAGTTCAGTCAGTTCAGTTGCTCAGTCGTGTCCGACTCTTTGCAACCCCATGAATTGCAGCACGCCAGGCCTCCCTGTCCATCACCAACTCCCGGAGTTCACTCAGACTCACATCCATCGACTCAGTGATGCCATCCAGCCACCTCATCCTCTGTCGTCGCCTTCTCCTCCTGCCCCCAATCCCTCCCAGCATCAGAGTCTTTTCCAATGAGTCAACTCTTCGCATGAGGTGACCAAAGTATTGGAGTTTCAGCTTTAGCATCATTCCTTCCAAAGAAATCCCAGGGCTGATCTCCTTCAAAATGGACTGGTTGGATCTCCTTGTAGTCCAAGGGACTCGCAAGAGTCTTCTCCAACACCACAGTTCAAAAGCATCAGTTCTTCGGCGCTCAGCCTTCTTCACAGTCCAACTCTCGCATCCATACATGACCACAGGAAAAACCATAGCCTTGACTAGACGGACCTTAGTCGCCAAAGTAATGTCTCTGCTTTTGAATATGCTATCTAGGTTAGTCATAACTTTCCTTCCAAGGAGTAAGCGTCTTTTAATTTCATGGCTGCAATCACCATCTGCAGTGATTCTGGAGCCCCCCAAAATAAAGTCTGACACTGTTTCCACTGTTTCCCATCTATTTCCCATGAAGTGATGGGACCAAATGCCATGATCTTCGTTTTCTGAATGTTGAGCTTTAAGCCAACTTTTTCACTCTCCTCTTTCACTTTCATCAAGAGGCTTTTTAGCTCCTCTTCACTTTCTGTCTTAAGGGTGGTGTCATCTGCATATCTGAGGTTATTGATATTTCTCCCAGCAATCTTGATTCCAGCTTGTGCTTCTTCCAGTCCAGCGTTTCTCATGATGTACTCTGCATAGAAGTTAAATAGGCAGGGTGACAATATACAGCCTTGACGTACTCCTTTTCCTATTTGAAACCAGTCTGTTGTTCCATGTCCAGTTCTAACTGTTGCTTCCTGACCTGCACACAGATTTCTCAAGAGGCAGGTCAGGTGGTTTGGTATTCCCATCTCTTGAAGAATTTTCCACAGTTTATTGTGATCCACACCATCAAAGGCTTTGACATAGTCAATAAAGCAGAAATAGATGTTTTTCTGGAACTCTCTTGCTTTTTCGATGATCCAGCAGATGTTGGCAATTTGATCTCTGGTTCCTCTGCCTTTTCTAAAACCAGCTTGAACATCAGGAAGTTCATAGTTCACATATTATTGAAGCCTGGCTTGGAGAATTTTGAGCATTACTTTACTAGCGTGTGAGATGAGTGCAATTATGCAGTAGTTTGAGCATTCTTTGGCATGGCCTCTCTTTGGGATTGGAATGAAAACTGACCTTTTCCAGTCCTGTGGCCACTGCTGAGTTTTCCAAATTTGTTGGCATATTGAGTGCAGCACTTTCACAGCATCATCTTTCAGGATTTGAAATAGCTCCACTGGAATTCCATCACCTCCACTAGCTTTGCTCGTAGTGATGCTTTCTAAGGCCCACTTGACTTCACATTCCAGGATGTCTGGCTCTAGATGAGTGATCACACCATCGTGATTATCCGGGTCGTGAAGCTCTTTTTTGTACAGTTCTTCTGTGTATTCTTGCCACTCCACCTGCCATCAATGCTGCGGAATTATCTCCAAGCTCTCTCGCTCTGCTGACTTCTCCAGGAATTACTCTACTTGCGGGTATTTCATAATGATACTCTCCCGCTTCCGCCCTCCAGGCTTCAAATGTATCCTTAATAACCCAGAATCCAATGCACCTTCGTTAAGTCCCCAAAGCAGGAAAACGGATGTAAAATTGTGCTCGATGCTGCCCCCTGGTGGTGCCACGCGGCAATATCCAATAAGGCTACAGCGGCGCCACTTGTAGGTCGTTTTGTTGACAAAGATAAAGCAGTTGCAGGCTTAGGAGGGGATCAAGGCCAGGGTTGGGTTAGACCCCTAACACTTAGCCAAGTGCACATCTACCACAGCCCTTTTGTCAGTGCAATATCTTTTGGAAATAACACACTTCGCTTTATCAGAGAACAGGTATGCATTTCTTTTGTGAATAGAAAATTTGCTGTTTATCCAAAACTAAGCTTTCACCGTGGATTCTAGAATATAGTTTACTATTTTGATACAAATAAAATAAGTTATTTTATTTGTCCCTACACCATGACTTAAAAGTTATCTTCAAGGAATGAATAATAAATGCTTAAAGATAATTCCCTAGAAGAGACCTTATAAAAAGTAAGGTTCTTCTTTCACACCAGCACTGTTTGATAACCTAGAAATTATAGTGTATGGCAGAGTCCAGACCCTGGCTGCTCCTCTGGTGCAGGGAACCCTGCAGGGAAAAATGGGGCCACTAGTTTTTCTCAGAGGCCACGGCTCTGGCAAAGAGACCGACGGCAGTGTGTGTAATTAAATGGAGAAGGGCTGGGGAGAGGGAATATTAATGACTTGGATGAATGAGGAGCCAAGAGCTTCCCTGTAGCTGGGCCTCTGGGTGCCAGGCTTCCAGCCAACCTCCCCACAGCCACTCAGGGGCCTTGGCTCAGTTTCCATAGCCGGAGGGAGGTCTGGCAGCTTCGCGAGAGAGGAGACTCCCCACAACCAGGGGCTCTTGGGGGGACTCAAGGGGCTTCACCTGCCCTTTCCTGTTCCCTTAGGAATCCATGGAAACACACAACCACAAGGTTTTCCCAGGGACTCCAGGACCAGCAACTTGCAAGGGCAGAGGCGGCATGCCCAGGAGGTGAGGAGAAAGGGCTCTGGAATCAGATTAGACTTGTTCCCCCACCTTCATCCATTCTGCTGCGTCTTCCTCGGCAAGTAACTAAACCTTTCTGTGCCTCAGGTCCTTATCTGTAAACTGAGATGTGGTATTGCTTGTCCTCGGGGTTACAGACTCTCCCGGCTAGTTCAGCTGGTAGAGCGTGGAAGTCCTGATCCCAGCGTTGTGGGTTCGAGCTGCACATTGGGCAGCTGTTCTTCAACATTTGGGCTTCCCTTGTGGCTCAGTTGGTAAAGAATCTGCCTGCAATGTGGGAGACCTGGGTTTGATTCCTGGGTTGGGAAAGATCCCCTGGAGAAGGGAAAGGCTACCCACTTCAGTATTCTGGCCTGGAGAATTCCATGAACTGTACAGTCCATGGGGTCACAAAGAGTCGGACACGACTGAACAAATTTCACTTTAGGGGGTTATGGTTGGGAGAAAAGGAACTAATCTCTAAAGTTCTTATAAAAATGCTTGGGTACCAGGTAAGTGCCCCAAACATGCCATTGGCCATTAGTGGCATCCAGTCACGAGATACCAGCAGTGGTGGGACACTCAAGAAACTGCCTTGAGTAGTGGTTGTCAAACTGTTCCTTACAGCCCCCAGGGTGCCAAGAGGTGCCTCAGGCCACTGATGCAGTATGAGAGGGGAAGGCGGAGCTGGCAGGACGGTGACCCTTCTTTCTCCTCCTTTCTCACTTCTATGAGGTCCTTTCTTCCTGATTTCGCTGATATACAGAAGGAGCAGATCTTAAAGGAGGATATTATGGTAGAAATGAAATGTTTCAGGTTGAAATCTCCATAGAAAACCCTTGAAAAATCTCTTTAAAGGCCTCATAAAGACAGTAGGCTCAGCCGTGTGTGCACAACTCGACGTAAGAATTCTCAGGTAGGGACTTCCCTGCTGGTCCTGCGGTTAAGATGCAACTAAAGACCCTGCGTGCCACAACCAAAACCCAGTGCGGCCAAATGAAATAAATCAATAAAGTAATAAATATTTTACAGAAGACTGATACTAAAAAAATAGAATTCTTAAGTGGAGAGAGCCAGTGAACTTGATTAAAGGAAAAGAAGAAAAGACTCCACACACATGCCTGAGCCTTCAGACCACTGTACTGCTACCGGCTGTGTGGCATTGGGCAACCTAATGAATGTCTCTGCTCCTTGCTTTCTTCAAAGTACAGGTAAAAACAATTCCTATATATAAAAGTACCAAACAGGGCTTATATTACTTATTTAATTTAATAAACACTTAATACAGTGCTTATTCTAGGCTGAGAACTCTCCTCAGTACTTTGCTAACATTAGCTTATTAATCCTCAGAACAGCTCCACGAAGGAGTGGTGATGTGGGTGTCTGTTGTTCCAACTGTTTGTGACCCCATGGACTGTAGCCCGCCAGCCTCTTCTGTCCATGGGATTCTCCAGGCAAGAATACTGGAGTGGCTGCCGTGCCCTTCTCCAGGGAACAAACCTGTGTCTTCTGCATCTCCTACGCTGGCAGGCAGATTCTTTACCACTGTGCCACCCGGCAGGGATGTAGTAGTACAGTCATCCATATCTTATGGTTGAAGAAACTGAGGCACAAAGAGGTCGTGATATGCTCAAATAAGTGAAATGAGTTTGGAATTTTGCGCTCAGAATCTGGCTCTTACTTCATAAGGCTACCTCTCCAATAAAATGATAAAAACAGTAAGAACAGCAATAATAACAACTCTCCTGCAGAAAATGGGGGATTCAGGAGAATACACATGTTGCTACTTGCCTATAGGGTCTAACTCAGCAGTGGCCACAGGACTGGAAAAGGTCAGTTTTCATTCCAATCCCAAAGAAAGGCAATGCCAAAGAATGCTCAAACTACCGCACAATTGCACTCATCTCACACGCTAGTGAAGTAATGCTCAAAATTCTCCAAGCCAGGCTTCAGCAATACGTGAACTGTGAACTTCCAGATGTTCAAGCTGGTTTTAGAAAAGGCAGAGGAACCAGAGATCAAATTGCCAACATCTGCTGGATCATCGAAAAAGCAAAAGAGTTCCAGAAAAACATCTATTTCTGCTTTATTGACTATGTCAGGGCCTTTGATGGTGTGGATCACAATAAACTGTGGAAAATTCTGAGAGAGATGGGAATACCAGACCACCTTACCTGCCTCTTGAGAAACCTGTATGCAGGTCAGGAAGCAACAGTTAGAACTGGACATGGAACAACAGACTGGTTTCAAATAGGAAAAGGAGTATGTCAAGGCTGTATATTGTCACCCTGCTTATTTAACTTATATGCAGAGTACATCATGAGAAACGCTGGACTGGAAGAAACACAAGCTGGAATCAAGATTGCTGGGAGAAATATCAATAACCTCAGATATGCAGATGACTCCACCCTTATGGCAGAAAGTGAAGAGGAACTAAACAGCCTCTTGATGAAAGTGAAAGAGGAGAGTGAAAAAGTTGGCTTAAAGCTCAACATTCAGAAAACGAAGATCATGGCATTTGGTCCCATCACTTCATGGCAAATAGATGGGGAAACAATGGAAAAAGTGGCTGAGTTTATTTTTTGGGGCTCCAAAATCACTGCAGATGGTGATTGCAGCCATGAAATTAGAAGACGCTTACTCCTTGGAAGGAAAGTTATGAGCAACCTAGACAGCATATTCAAAAGCAGAGACATTACTTTGTCAACAAAGGTCCGTGTAGTCAAGGCTATGGTTTTTCCAGTGGTCATGTATGGATGTGAGAGTTGGACTATAAAGAAAGCTGAGTGCCGAAGAACTGATGCTTTTGAACTGTGGTGTTGGAGAAGTCTCTTGAGAGTCCCTTGGACTTCAGGGAAATCCAACCAGTCCATCCTAAAGGAGATCAGTCCTGGGTGTTCACTGGAAGGACTGATGTTGAAGCTGAAACTCCAGTACTTTGGCCACCTGATGAGAAGAGCTGACTCATTTGAAAAGACCCTGATGCTAGAAAAGATTGAGGGTAGGAGGAGAAGGGGATGACAGAGGATGAGATAGTTGGATGGCATCACCAACACAATGGACATGGGTTTGGGTGGACTCCAGGAGTTGGTGATGGACAGGGAGGCCTGGCGTGTTGCAGTTCATGGGGTTGCAAAGAGTTGGACATGACTGAGCGACTGAACTGAACTGATGATAGGGTCTGTTCCGCCCTGATTTAATACCAACTTGTATCACCTGAATATATTTGTAGATTGTTGTAGATAGAGATTAAACGAGATATGCATGAAGGTGCCAGAATTAGACCAATTTTTAATTCATGATACAATAAAACTATAACAACAATAAAAGTGGTGAGCCCTCTGCATTAGCCACCTGCCAGGTACTTGCCATCCATCATGTCATCCGTCCTCAGAACATCCCATTTTACAGGTCATGGCCAATAAATGCTTACTGAGAGAGCATGTTAAGTACCAGGACTTTTCCAGACGCCTAGAAGAGCGATGGAGAAGACAGATATGGTCCTTGCCCTCATGGAGCTTACATTCTAGTAAGAGAGACACCAATAAACAAATGAACAGGATTTCCTGCAGGGAGTGGAGGGGGGCGGCGAGTTGTTGTTTGCTGTGTTTAGTTGCTCTTTTGTGACCCCTGTGAACTGTAGTTGGCCAGGCTCCACTGTCAGTGGGATTTCCCAGGCGAGAATCCTGGAGTGGGTTGCCATTTCCTTCTCCAGGGTCGGGGGTGGTCTTCCCAACCCAGGGAGTGAACCTGCACCTCCTGCATTGGCAGCCAGATCGTTTACCACTGAGCCACCAGGGAAGCCCACAGCCTGAGGGGTAGCTATGGCTACAGGAAGTACTCAGGGTGATGAGAGAGGGGGGTGCTGTGTGTCGGGTGGAGGCTACCTTAGATATGGTGCCAGAGAGGGTTTCTCCGAGGATGTGACCTTGAAGCCGAGACCTGAGGGTAAGGACTCAGAGATCTCAGGGGAGAGCATTCGGCAGAGAGGAAGCAGGTGCAAAGGTCCTGGGGGTGCAAATGAGTTTAGTGTGGCCGAGGAGCAGGCCAGTGGGGCTGGAGAGGAGCCCTGAGGGGACAGAGATAAGAGCTGATGTCGGGGTGATGGGCGGGGGCTGTTCTCTGGAGGTCCAGGCTAACTTTCAGACTAGAGTCTAACTAGGTGGGGGAGGCATGGACAGGGGGCTGGGAGCGGGGCTGTTGTCTGGAGGTCCAGGCAAACCTTCAGACTAGAGTCTAACTATGTAGGGGAGGCACAGACAGCTTTGCAGCAGGAGGAGACTGGCGAGAGCATCAGGCAGGTTTAAGCAAGTTACTCAAGCTCAGCGCAAGCACTGGGGTCTGCTTCTAGCCCCTCAGAACCAGCAGGTGGGCATCTACACATCCAGGCTCCCTGTGGGCCTGGTCTGAGGGCCTCCAAGCCCCGGGAGGCCTGGCGGTGACCTGGCGAGGGCACTGGGCCAGGGCTGGGAAATAGGACGTGCCATGAGCACTCTGGTCCCTCCTGGGACAGGCCGCTTGGGGAGGGGATGGTGTGAGCAGGGGTTGGGGGAGGGGGCCGCTGTCACACAAAGTCTTTATTGCACAGAAACCCCGGCTGGCTGCCCAAGGCTGGGCCGGGAGCCAGACTGGCCTCCCCAGCATGCTCAGCGGTCCTGCAGCCCAGCTCCCACTGCGAGCCGGGCTTTGTCCACCACTCCGAGCACAGAGAAGTCTCTGGGGTGCAGGTCAGGCTCAGGGTGAGGCAAGGGCCATGTCCTCTCATTAAATGGCACCATTTCTACGAGTTGCTCAGGGCAAGAACCTCCACTTTTCCAATCCACTTAGTAACTGTCACAACTCTATGCGATGGGCACCATTACTGTGCCCATTTTACAGATTAGGAAATGGAGGCGCACAGCTCAGAGGTAGAGGACTAACTCCAACCCAGGTGGTCTGAGTCCACTGCCCATGCTTTCCACTTTTGCCCTGCACGGCCTCCTAAGACCTGGCTAACATGCCACTTCCTCCTGGAAGCCTTCCCTGCTATGTCCCAAGCAAGAGGCAGTAGTGAGAGGAGTCTGACAAGCTCAAATCCCAGCTCTGCCCCCTGTGAGCTGTGTTCCCTCATGCTCTGGAGCCCGTGTGCCACATTTGGAGAATTGGTGTGCTGCCACGGAAGATCCTGTGTGACACAGCTAAGGCCGGTGGCTCAGACGGTAAAGTGTCTGCCTGCAGTGCGGGAGACCTAAGTTCGATCCCTGGGTTGGGAATATCCCCTGGAGAAGGAAATAGCAACCCACTCCAGTACCCTTGCCTGGAAAATCCAATGGACAGAGGAGCCTGGTAGGCTACAGTCCATGTGGTTGCAAAGAGTTGGACATGACTGAATGACTTAAAAAAGACCCAACACAGCCAAATAAAAATAAATAAATAATATTTTTAAAATCCTGAATTTTAAAAAGTCAGCAATCTGAGAAGTAATTTCAGCTTTCTTTTACCTTAATTTCCGATTGACCCTTAACCGGCTGTGGTTTTGAAATCTGGGGGTAGGGTGGGGCCCAACTTCATGAGCTGTGGGTTCAAATACAACTCTGCCAGCTTTTGGTTGCACAAACATGGGCAACTTATTCAGCCTTGAGTTGCCTCTGTTTCATCTTTGAAAGGAGAATGACCACAACATCTACTTCAGCGGTGCCTTTGAAGATTAGCGGAGTCAATATTTGCATAGCGCTTCCCGCGGTGCCTGGCACTTGGGAAGTTCTCAAGAGTGAGTGTTAGGAGGCTGGACTCTGAAATCAGATGGACTAGAGTTTGAACCTCAGCACCCAAGCAGAGGGCAACTGCATGACATTAAGAGAGCTGCTTAATTTTCCCAGGCCTCAGTTTTCCTACCTGTAAAATGGGGATAAAAATATTCCCTAGCCCTGAGGGTCAGTGCGGCGATTTCATGAGCTAATAGGTTACTGCATGTTGGACACTGAGGCTGCGCTTCCACTGAGCAGGTCTGGCTGTGCTGAAAACGTGTGCCTCCCAAAATTGTTCTCTGTCAGTGCCTCGCTCACCTCAGTCTAGTCCTGGCTCTGCCTCCGTGCTCACAGAGCCCTTTCGGTTCAGTTCAGTTCAGTCGCTCAGTCGTGTCTGACTCTTTGTGACCCCATGAATTGCAGCACACCAGGCCTCCCTGTCCATCACCAACTCCCAGAGTTTACCTAATCTCATGTCCATCGAGTTGGTGATGCCATCCGGCCATCTCATCCTCTGTCATCCCCTTCTCCTCCTGCCCCTGATCCCTCCCAGCATCAGGGTCTTTCCCAATGAGTCAACTCTTTGCATGAGGTGGCCAAAGTATTGGAGTTTCACACAGCCCTTTAGAACCACATTAATAGTAACACTAAGTAGTTAATATTCATAATATCTGGGCTCTAGAGCCAAACTACCTGGCCTCTAATCCTGAGGACATAGCTGTGTGGCCTTAGGCAGGTTACTTTACCTCTCTGTGCCTCAGTTTCCTAATCTACAGAATGGGGATAATGGTGGCATCTACCTCCCAGGCTTGCTGGGAGGTTTAAATCCACTAATATGTGTAAAGCATGATGAACAGTGCCTGTGGCAGGGTCAGCCTGCTAGGGTCATCCTCTGTTCGCACAGGACCCTCGGGTCATGATATTAGTATTAGCAGTACTGGCACAATGCTCACTGCCAGCTCCTTGAGGTCCCACACTGTACCATTTTCCTCTCTCTCTGGGCAGCACCAGGCACGGCAGGGAGCTGTAATCATCCCCACGTGGGAGATGGGGCGTCTGTGCGGCCGGTGGGGCTCGCTCTGTCCCACGCCTGCAGCTGCCCCAGAACGGGCGCTTACCTCCCCGAGCTGCCGCATGCCCCTCTTACCTCGCAGCCTTTGGCCATGGCAAAGCCCCCTCCCAGGAGAAGGATGATGTTCCAGGGCACCGTATCCTGGGCCCTCTTCCACGTCAGCAAGGGTACTGTCTCTGTGTTGGGAGCTGGGCAGAGAGAAGGCACTCAGCTTGGGAGGGGATATCCAGCTCCTCCCACCATCCCACTACCCCGGGGCAGGGGAGGGACCCAACACACTCTCAGGACCCTCAACCGGAGGAGGGAACATCAGCCCCTGGAGCCCCATCTCCGTGGGGACACACAGGGGTCTCCAGGAAGCCACAGTCTGGCTTCAGCATCCCATTTAGGAGTTTCAGGGAAAAAAGACAGAAGCATCATGTTGGGGCATTTGCTCTACTCAGAATCTTCTGGAATTGCATAGTTCACATCCAGAACATCCTTTCAGTTCCTAACAGCCCTTCTGGGTAAGCGTTACTTTCACCCTCATTTACACGAGAAAAGGTCCTCTTTGTAACTGAAATGAGGCAAATTGTATTTCTTCAAAAGCAGAGGTGTCTGCAGTGGATGGAACAAGGGGCTGGTGAACGTCTGCTGAAAAGGGCTGGAGAGGCACTAATTCAGGCTCTGCAGGTTTCTGTTGTGGTCAGGCTGCCACGGAAGCACGGAAGCAGCCACAGCGACGGCAGACACACGTGGATGGGGCAGCGTTTCCACGAAATTCCATTTTCAAAGCAGGTGGCAGCCGGATTTGGCCCCCGGGTGGTAGTTTGTCATCCCTGCACTGAGAGCACCCTCCTGGACCTTGGTTTGCTGCAGGTCCCTGGAACATGACCTTGCCTCTCAGAGCCCCCATATCCTCAGCTGACCCCTGACACAATAATGGAAGCTGGTAGGTCCTTGTGGGCACTGATGAGGCAGTGATGGAGCTGTGGGCAGAGGGACATTTCGGTTCAGTTCACAGCTGCCTGGCACCTGGAAGTCACTCCATAAACACTTGTCAGATGATATATACAACACACGGAGCCCAGTGCCTGGCACCAAGTAAGCTCCCTGGAACCGGGCCTTCTCACTGCGGGCTGCCAGCAGCCTCCCTGGAGGAGGATGGGTCTGACCCATTCAAGGTTCCCCCGCTGCCAGGACAGTCCCTGGTTAAACACTTTTTGATATTTTTGTTTCCCCTTTTTTCTGTTTTTCAAAATTTTATAGCATGGTTATCTAAAACAAAAGTTTCTAACTGGATAATAAAGGCAATCCAAAGCTACTTAATAAAGCTCCTCTACTTAACAGTCCATGGGGTCACAAAGAGTTGGACATGACTGAAGCGACTTAGCACATATGAGATGCACGCAGCCCATGGGTGAATACATGTGGTCCTGATGTCACACACCACCAGTGGATTCACGGGCCAAACCCAAGTATGAGTAAGCCCAGAGCTGGAAGAGGCAGCTGGAGACATCCGGTGGCCCAGCCCCTGGCCTTTAGGTGATAAAATAGTATTTCACTAAAGGCAATGGCAACCCACTCCAGAACTTTTGCCTGGAAAACCCCATGGGCAGAGGAGCCTGGTAGGCTGCAGTCCATGGAGTCGCTATGAGTCGGACGCAGCTGAACGACTTCACTTTCACTTTTCACTTTCTGCATTGGAGAAGGAAATGGCAATCCACTCCAGTGTTCTTGCCTGGAGAATCCCAGGGACAGAGGAGCCTGGTGGGCTGCCGTCTATGGGGTCGCACAGAGTCGGACACGACTGAAGCGACTTAGCAGTAGCAGCAAAGAGGCACCCAAGGTCTGAAAAAGTGACCCACCTAGAAGGTAAGGGTTGTACAAGCAGAAGGAGGAGGCCCTGAGGATGAGTTTAAGGGAGTTAAGATAATGAGGTTAAGTGAGTTAAGTGGTGAGAGTTTATAAAACTGCTCGCCATATGGTGAAATTAATTAATGTCAGCTGTTATGGCCTTTATTATCTTCCCACCCAACCATGCCCTTGGCACCATTTCTTATAAACGCAGCCTTTGACTGAATTTCTCACTTCCGGCTCTACATTATACTCTCTGCCTTCTAGAGCAGGAGCTGAAGGCACAGACTTTGAGGTTGAACTAGAATTCACTCCCGGCTCTGCCATTAAGCTGTGTGACTGGAGCCAAGTGCCTCTACCTCTCTGAGCTTCAGAGGTCTCATCTGCCAAAGGGAGCAGTAGTACCTCCCCGGAGACCAATTCGGACGATGACCTGGGCCGTGTGTGCAACGGGCTCAGCACGGGGTGTGGGCCGGAGTGAGTCCTTGGTCATTTCATCAGCAAGTGTATACTGGGGACCTACCCTAGCCCCTGAGGATATGGAAGTGGCCAAAACAGGAAAAAAAAACCAAAAAACCCTCCTGTTGGAAAACTTACATGTTGGGAAATTTTATGCGCTATGGAAAGAAAAAAGAAAATATAGGAAAGAGACTGAGAGTGCAGAAGAGGAGCGCTTTTCTAGATGGTGCAGTCAGAGAAGGCTTCTTCTCTGGAAAGGTGACCTTAGGACAGAGTTTGGAGAGAGTGATGGAGTGAGCCATTCGGATGTCTGGAGGAAGAGCCTGTTGGGCAGAGAGGGAGCGGAAGCGATCATCATCACCCACACCACGGTCATCCTCTTTCTCCACTTCAACAACACCATCCACAGCAGCCTCCTCCTCGCCTTCCTCCGCCTCTTCATCGTCACCCACATCACCGTCGCCAGCCACAAGCGCAGTGCACAGCACCCAGCAGGCGGAGCCTCAGTGCTTGGGGAGCAGTCATAGAGGGAGCCGCAAGTACCACTGAGACCCGCAGAGGAATGGGAGGCAGTGGGCAAGATGAAGAAAGTCAAGCTTGGCTTGGATGTCTGGGGTCCACCTCCCGTCTCTTTTTAACTGGCGGTGCGACCTTAATCAAGTCACTTTCTCTCCATGAGCACTGACGGACCACTCTCTAAGGCGGTGTGGAAGGCATGGGTGTCGAGTCCTGGAGTCAACGCTTTAGGAGAGTAGCAGAAAGTGTGTGGGACTCGATGCTTCGAGGGACAGAAACCGGGGGCAGGAAGTAGGAGGAGCAGCGGGAGTAGGTACTGGGTGGGAGTGGGTGTTCTCAGGGGGACCACTCTACCGGGGAACAGAAGCTAGAATTAGGCAGGAGCGCTAATGAGGTAGAAGTTACACAGATGCCAAAGCTCAGAAACAGGAGAAACTCTGAAAACAAAAAAGTTAAAAAAGTGAAAGTGTTAGACCATCAGTCGTGTCGAACTCTTTGGGACCCCATGGACTGTAGCCTACCAGGCTCCTCTGTCCATGGAATTCTCCAGGCAAGAATCCTGGAGTGGGTTGCCATCCCCTTTTTTCCAGGGGATCTTCCCAATCCAGGGATCGAACCTGGGTCTCCTGAACTGTAGGCGGATTCTCTACCATCTGAGCTACCAAGAAACTCTGAACAGATCAAGAAATGATACAGGGAGTGGATGGTGAGGAAAGCCAGCTGGAAGCAAGACAGAGAAGCAGGGATGAAGAGAACAGTGGCAGAGCCTCAAAGCCCACAGTCTAAGCCACCTGACCCCAGGCTTGGGGTCCATTTCTGCCAGAGTAAACTCCACACATGCAGACCTCCACTCCTCCTGGAAACAGGAGCTGCCACTGGAATACGTGTTTCTTCCCCCAACAATAGGGGTTAGATCACAACCCCTATTTCCTGACCTCTGGCCTGGAGCTCATCCCACAGCCTCGGAGGGTGACCGGCCAGCAGCGGCCTCTGTCACCGGGAGCAGATGTTAGCACCTTCTTCTGCAGACACCAGCTGAAACCCCCGTGGGGTCACAATCTGGAGGTCTGAAGCCAGCCTACAGACGCTTTGGTTTGGGTGCTCAGTGATTTCCTGAGGCTGGAATTGAACGCCTGGGTCTAGGTTTGCCGCAGTCCCCTGCTTCCTGCCTGTCTAGAACCCAGCAGGAGATTTCCATCTCCGGCTCCTTAGGCTCTTGCTTTGGGCCCAGAGTTTTTCTGGGCAGAGCCGAGGCTATTATAGAGGCACTTACATGACTAAAGAAAATAAGTGTCCACAAATTTCTTCTTCAAGAAATAAAGATTTTATTTGTGGACACTGAAATCTGAATTTCATGTCATGTTCACGAATCAGAAATATATATATATATATATATATATATATATATATATATATATATATATATATTCTTTTCAACCATTTAAAAAATGTGAAAGCCATTATTCTGAGTTCAGGGACTGTACAGAAACAGCCACCAGCTGGGTTTGACCCAGAGACTCTAATTGCTAACCCTTGCCCTGGACTATCACCTCTGGCACCTCTGTACCCAGACCTGGTAAAAGCTCAGACAGGGAGAAGGAAGCAGTGGGATCGTGCGTTTGTACAATGAGGCTGTCAGTCTCAGGAGGGTCCCGCCTTCAGGCCACTGATCACCACGCTCCAGGCCACCGATGCCCTGGCCTTGCCCACCTTACCTTTAAAGTCAAACCACCACTTGAGGGACGGCTTTTGTGACGGGAAGAAGAACAAGATGGTGACAACGGACACGCCGGTGACAGCGTCAGAAATAAACCTGCAAGGACAAGGCATCTCAGAAGGCCAAGGCTTGGCAGCTTTGCAGCTGAGGATCTGTGGCAGGGGCTTAGGCCCACTGGGAGGGGACGCTGTTGGAGGCCAACGATTGCTCTGCACTGCGCTCGGCAAGCGAGCTGCCTGTGGATGCGAACGCTCTTTATCCACAGCTCCCTGGGACGTTTAGACTCTGCTGGAGCCAAACCAATATTTATCCTCCCACTTCAAGGACCCTAGGAAGAGGGATTTGATCAAGGAGGGGAGAATCTGAGAGCTGCCAAAGGCTGGAGTCTGTGGAATCCCTATGCATCACTATAACTGGGGCTCCTGTGAAGCCCTGAGTGTATTTGTTCAGTTCCTGTTTGCACTCCTCCTGGGGTGGGCAGCTTAGCACACAAAGATGCAACCCAGAGATGAAGCTCACATCAGCAGAGCCCACCTCACAGCCCCTTGAAACCTCCCTGCCACCTTCCAAGAATCCACAATGTGTCCGGGGGGGATATCAACCCCACCGAAGTCTCAGAGACAGTCCTCAGGGGCAGGTATCTTCCCTTTCAAATAAGGAATCTGAGTCTCAGAGAACAGCAGCAACTTGCTCAGGGCCAGACCATGGTCTGTAGAAGAGATGACTTTGAACGCAGATATTTCTGGCTCTGAGTTCAATAAAGCACAGAGCCAAATGCCAACAAAGGCGCTTTCAGCCCACACATTTGGGAAGAAGAGTATTCAAATTGCCAAGAAACTGGGAAAGATGGTCAGTATCAAAGTAACAGAGAAACACAGATGAAAACACGTGCTAACAGACAAGTAAAACGTGAAAAGGCTGACAATATCTAATGGGGATGTTGAGAAACACAGGCTATTGGTGGAAAAATAAACTTTCTGAAGGGGGAGTGGGGGAGCTGGCAGTACGTTTCAAAACTTTACGTGTGAATACCCCTTGATCCAGTTCTTGTACGTCTAGGAATTTATCTTCAGGGAATAACTGGGCTCTTGTACACAGATTATGTACCAGGATGTTCATTACTGATAAGAACAAAAAAAGGGGGGGGGATTTTTAGTAGGGACATGTTTAAATAAATTGTGTATTATCATATGTATAATGAAGTACCCCTTGCTTGTTTTAAAAAAAGACAAAAAATAACATCAACTGTTATGTTTGACACGGAAATTCAACTGAGATACCTTGTAAACTAAAAAAAAAAAAAAAAAGCAAGTTTTTGGCACTTTCCTGCTGGTCCAGTGGTTAAGAATCCACCTGCAGGGGACATGTGTTCCATTGCAGTCCAGGAATATCCCACATGCCGCGGGGCAACTGAGCACCTAACAGGTGCTCAATAAAAGTTGACTGATTGAATAATGGAATGAATGAATGAGCCACGTGCTCAGGGCTGCACAGTTTGTAGTGGCGGAACTGGCATTCGAACCCAGTTTTGTCTGATTCCAAAGGCAGAGCTCTTATCACACGAGAACCCAGATATTTTATCATCCAAACCTAAGCTCTTCTGAGAGCAAAAGAAGGAACTGGTAATAACCACACGGGATGAGAGGCGGAAGCCTAGCCCAGCTCTCCCCAGCGGCTCTGCCTCCTTAGCTCCGGGGGGCCCAGCCCTTAGGCTCCCCTACTGGACTCCATCCCACGGGTCCCCAGAGTCTCACCCAGGGGTGAAGAGGCTGGCCCAGCCAGGGATGAACTTCGGGTCCCGGGAGAAGAGAAGGATGGCGAACACGCAGAAAAGGATGAACACGGCCTGTTCGGCAAACCTGCGACGCAGAGATGTGAACACCGGGGTGACCCTGGGCTTTGGCCTGACAGCAGCAAGGGAAGGCCTGGGGCGGGGGCCCACTGGGTGCGGGTGTGGCTACGCCTAGGCCCTGCCTCTGAGAGCCGGAAGTAGTGGTTCACTGCCTCGGCGGGAGGTCCGAGACTGAGGGACGGGGAGTGCCGGGTGTAACCGGTTCCTTTCCTGGGGCTTCCATGTGCCCCCAGCATCCTTCCTAAGCATCAGGCCCACCTCCCTGCAAACACGTCATATCATTCCCAGGGTCCTAGGGACAATCCAGAGAGAGAAAGAAAGCGAGACACGGACAGAGTCAGAAAACCAGAGAGAAAGGCAACTGATGGGAACAGAGAGGTAGGCAAAAGAGGGGAACAGTCAGATATCCAGAGTGGGGCAGATACAGAGAGCGACAAACACGGAGAGAGGGGCAGACAGAGGCAAAAGAGAGACCCCCCAAATGTTGGAGTTAAATATCTACCCAGTGTGCCCATTTCACAGATCAGGAAGCAGCGCCCAGAGAGGGTTAGTGCTTTGCCCAAGGCCACACAGGAAGTTAGTAGCAGAGTCAGACCTGTGTGTGGGCCTGCTGACTCTTGGTTATTTTCACGTTAACATGCACTGAACGAGGTGCTGGGAGCCACCTGAGGCAGGGATCAGGAGGGAAAGCGGGCCCTAGGCAGGGAGGCGACATGTCCCCACTCCAAGCCTGAGAGGTTTGCTGGTCCTCGGGGTATCGACCCCAGTGCCAGGGCAAGAGGCTGACTGTGTTAAGTCATCTCCCTACCCTCCGTCTCCAGGCTCCCAGGCTTTTGGTCTTGAAATTCCCTCTGGACTCAGTCCCCAAGAGGTAGCTCTCCTGAAAGTCTAGCGCCCAGTTCTTTTCCCACCCCAAGCGAGGATCTCTGCGCCACGTACTTGATGGGCCCCAGGCTCTGGAATTCCTCCCGAATCGTGTCTCGAGCCCTATTTTCTGCATCAGTTCTGAGCTCAGATTTCTTCTTCCTCCAGCCCCTGAAACAGAAAGCGGGGAAGTTAGCAGTGGCCAGTGCAGTCTAAAACACCTCAGCAACCCACCTCCATCTAGCCAGGCCTCTTTGCCTCTGTTTTGGAGACTCTGTGACAGCCTGCTGGGTGGTCACCCTGCCTTCTTGTTCCCTTTCTAAAACCTGTTCTGCCCACCTATAGCCTGGATGGTCTTTTAAAAATGTGAATCTGATCATTTGGCTCCCAGGCTTAAAATCTTTTTTGGGGTCAAACAGACTCAGGAATAAACCATACACACCAGGGAAATAAAATACAAAGTCCAGAAATAGACCCCACCATAAATGGGGATTTAGTCTATGATAAAGTTGGTGCCCCAGCTTGTTGTAGGAAAGATGACCTATTCAGTCAATGATGTAAGTCATACAGATCAATGGAATCTAATAGAGCGTCCAGAAATAAACCCACAGTTCTACGGTCAATTGATTTCTGATAAAGGTACCAATACCATTCAACGGGGAAAGAACAGTCTTTCATCAAACGGTCTTAAGACGACTGGATGCGTATGTGCGAGCTCAGTTGCTCGGTCCTGTCTGACTCTTTAGAGACCCCATGGACTACAGCCCACCAGGCTCCTCTGTCCAAGGGATTCTCCAGGCAAGAATACTGGAGTGGGTTGCCATTTCCTCCTCCAGGGAATCTTCCTGACCCAGGGATCGAACCCTCATCTCCTGCCTTGGCAGGCAGATTCTTTACCACTGAGCCACCTGGGAAGGCCCAAGACAACTGGACAGCCACATGCAAAAGGATGAACGTGGAGCCCCCTACCTCTTGGTACACACAAAATTTAACTCAAAATGGTTCAAAGACCTAAACATAAGAAGAGGGAGACCTATAAAATTTTTAGAAGAAAACATAGAGATAAATTCTCATGGCCTCAGATTAGGCACATATTTCTTAGATATGACATGAAAAGCACAAGCAAACAAAAATAAACTGACTTCATTAAAATTAAAAATGTTTGTGTGTCAGGAAAAGGTATCGAGACAACTCGATGGTTATCTGGAACAACAAAAAATGCTGACTCCAAATCTGTAGCCCAAAGTTGCATCCTTACACTGCACCCTAAAGGACAAGCTCCAAATAGATGAAAAGATGTAAACATACAAAATACAAAAATACTAGAAGAAAACATGGGACTGTTCTTTCATAACTCTATAATGGGAAGGAAGACCTTTCTAACTGCAATTGAAAATTTAGAAGCCACATGAGATAAAATCGATAATTTCACCTCATAAAATGCTTCTAAAAATTTATGCACAGAAGAAAGCATGATAAGCAAAGTGAAAAATCAGGAAAAAAAAGTTGTAACTCATACTCAAAATAAGCACTAATCTTTCAATAAAGAGAAAATACTAGAAATCAATAAAACCAAGACCAGCAATCAAGTTTTTAAATGTACAAAGTGTATAAACACACAGTTAAACAATTCACAGGAGAGGAAATACCAGGGTCTCATATGAATATATGAGGGTTTCATATGAATATATGAGGGTTTCATATGAATATATGAAAAGTTTTCATCTTACCCCTTAGTATGAAAAATTCTTCAAAATTACTCCTAAAGTAAATGCAAATTATTTTTCTCTTATCAGATTGGCAAAAATCCACCTTGCTGCATGGAAACAGATGCTCTCAAATATTGTATTTATTTTTTATTTTTTTGGCCGCACCTTAGAGGACACAGGATCATAGTTCCCTGATCTGGGATTGAACCCAGGCCTCCTGTATTGGGAGCACAGAGTCTTAACCACTGAATCACCAGAGAAGTCCCTTATATATTATAAGTAGGGGAATGTGTGTGCTTAGTTGCTCAGTTGTGTCTGACTCTTTGCGACCCCATGGACTGCAGCCCACTAGGCTCCTCTGTCCATGGGGATTGCCCAGACGAGAATAATGGAGTGGGTTGCCTCCTGTTGGTTGGTTCCTCCTCCAGGTAATCTTCCCAACCCAGGGATCAAACCCCTGTCTCCTACTTGGCAGGCAGATTCTTTTCCACTGAAAGTGAAAGTTGCTCAATTGTGTCCGACTCTTGCGACCCTATGGACTATACAGTCTATGGAATTCTCCAGGTCAGAATACTGGAGTGGGTAGCCTTTCCCTTCTCCAGGGTATCTTCCCAACCCTGGGATCAAACCCATGTCTCCCACATTGCAGGCAGATTCTTTACCAGCTAAGCCACAAGGAAAGCCCAAGAATCCTGGAGTGGGTAGCCTACCCTTCTCTAGCAGATCTTCCTGACACTGGAATCAAACTGGGGTTTCCTGCATTGCAAGTGGATTCTTTACCAACTGAGTTATCAGGGAAGCTGTATTCCACTGAACCACCCAGGAAACCCAGACTTCATTTTTATCCCCTATCTACAAGTGAAAATTGTAGAAATTAAAGAGGTAAAGCCTCAGGGAGGGGACAGAGTCGCTCAAAGTCACGCAGAACCATGATGTGAAATCTGGTTTATCTGAGTCCAATGTCTGGGCTTGCTTCTCTGGACTAAGCCGGGCTTTGAACCCCAAGTTTCTGCTCTGACAGGTCAAGAAACACCACAGTCAGAGCTTTTCTATTCTCAAGGGGTTTTCATATCTCTTTGATCTTGAATAGCTCTTACTGGTCCCATTTTACAGATGAGAAAAATTAAGGCCCAGAGAGGTGAGGAAACTGAGTCAGAGAATGACTTTATGACATGCCTGCTACTCCAGCCCTGAGCTGAAGCTCCTATGTGAGTATTTTCCCAGACCCACACATTCATAAAGGAAATCAGTCCTGGAAGGATTCATTGGAAGGATTGATGCTGAAGTTGAAACTCCAATACTTTGGCCACCTGATGTGAAGAACTGACTCCTTGGAAAAGACCCTGATGCTGGGGAAGATTGAAGGCAGGAAGAGAAGGGCACAACAGAGGATGAGATGGTTGGAGGGCATCACTGACTCAATGGACATGAGTTTGAGTAAACTCCGGAAGTTGGTGACGGACAGGGAGGCCTGGTGTGCTGCAGTCCACGGGGTCGCAAAGAGTCGGACACGACTGAGCAACTGAACTGAAGTGAACTGACACATTCGTAACTCCCTTCACAAATGTTCCTATGTTCACGTGCCATGGGCTCCAACTAGATTTAGCATTTTAATTAAAGGCAGATATTTAAATAGAAAGCTTTCTATCACTGCCATAAATAGCAAACAAGAATCACCTGTCAACCCATAAAAAGAAAGAAAGTACCCATAAAAATAAAGACATGAAAGCAAAGCAACATTATTACATCTGGCTGGATACCACTGCTGGCTTAAGTCTCTGGGCCTGAGACTCGCTCTTCCTGTTTTAAAAGGATGATTTGGAAATGTTCAGTTCAGTTCAGTTCAATTGCTCAGTCGTGTCCGACTCTTTGCGACCCCATGAATCGCAGCATGCCAGGCCTCCCTGTCTATCACCAACTCCCGGAGTTCACTCAGACTCACGTCCATCGAGTCAGTGATGCCATCCAGCCATCTCATCCTCTGTCATCCCCTTCTCCTCCTGCTCTCAATCCCTCCCAGCATCAGAGTCTTTTCCAAGGAGTCAGTTCTTCACATCAGGTGGCCAAAGTATTGGAGTTTCAGCTTAACATCATTCCTTCCAAAGAAATCCCAGGGCTGATCTCCTTCAGAGTGGACAGGTTAGATCTCCTTGCAGTCCAAGGGACTCACAAGAGTCTTCTCCAACACCACAGTTCAAAAGCATCAATTCTTTGGCACTCAGCTTTCTTCACAGTCCAACTCTCGCATTCATACATGACCACTGGAAAAACCATAGCCTTGACTAGACGGACCTTTGTTGGCTAAGTAACATCTCTGCTTTTGAATATACTATCTAGGTTGGTCATAACTTTTCTTCCAAGGAGTAAGTGTCTTTTAATTTCATGGCTGCAGTCACCATCTGCAGTGATTTTGGAGCCCCCCAAAATAAAATCTGACACTGTTTCCACTGTTTCCCCATCTATTTCCCATGAACTGATGGGACCAGATGCCTAGAGAGATGTTAAAGTTTTTCCCCACCTTACTGAGACTTTCTCCCCAGCATAAGCAGCATTGATAAAGGAATATTTTTCTCACTATCAGAGTCAGTGTTATTTGATACCTTGTCCTCAGGCTGCCCCAAATTACCTCCTGTACTGAGGCCCCGTGAAATGAGAAACACTGAACAGCGTTTCCTGTGGTGTGAGTGTGGACCTGACTTAAGGAATAATACAATTCGTGATTATTGATGGTGGGTGGCATTCACCCAGGGCCTGAGCTCAGCAGGCAAGATCCCACACCACCTGTAATCCCCACCCCCTGGGAGGCCAGGATGACTACGGGCACTATATCCGACTGGAAACTGGAAGGACTTAGGAGGGTCACTCGCAAGGGAGCGGGAAGCTGGGACCCCAGCCCGGTTCCATCTGCTGCAAAGCTCAAGTTAAGTGCCCGGGTACCTCAGGGTTATCCCTCCATAGAGGAAGGAGATCCAGAGCCAGCCCACCAACAGGAACAGCAGCATGAGAGGAAAGGCGAAGATGAACCAGGAGCCGAAGTTCACCACGTCGCACTGTGGGAAGAAACTGGAGAAAAGAGAGAGGTGAGAGCCCGCCAGCGTCAGCCAGACGGATGGATGGACACATCCCTACAGAGGAAAACTGAAGGAAGTATGCTCGGTATTCACAGGGGCGCTGAAGCGCTTCAGATTTTTCCCCACTGTATTTTCTGAGTAATATATTGTGTTGCCCAAAAAGTTCATTCCATTTTTTCATGGTCTGGAAAAAACAACCCCAAACAAACTTTTTGGCCAACCCAATATAAAGTTCCTATATCAGGTGTGATCAGAATAAACCAATACGATGTACTTGGGGAGGGAAGACCAAGGCGAACACTCAGGGCAGCCATTTCCCTGTCTCACCACATGCCCTGCTGGAAAATCAGAACCTCCTATAAACCCCACATTCCTTTCAAATACCTCCCTTCCCGATGAGAAGGCCCAGGCTTATGCAATTAAACGTTGTATACGTTTTGCATGTAATTTGCATGCCCTTTACTCAGAACCCTTCATGTTGGATATTTTTACTTAAAGTTCCAGCATTTTCTCCCTAATCTCTTTTCAAGGCTTGCTCACATCAGAGTGAATAGGCAGCCTGAAAACCCTCTGACAGCAAATGCCCTCCCATGTCCCCCGTCTCTCAACTCTGGACCAGCCCCTGAGGGCCTCAGTACTCCCATCTTTCCTGTCCATCCCTGTGGACAGCCTCCAGCAAGAACTAACACTGAACACCCTGCTTTGTCCTCCTAGCTGACTGACCCTTTGCTGGCACTTCCTGCTAACCGAGGAGACAAATGGGTCATCCTGGATGGTCCCCATATCTGAAGCAGAACCATCTTGGCTTCTGGTTTTCAGTCTCACAGCCAGGCTTTGCTCAAAGAATGGAGATGAAAAGACACCAAAGGTTTGCAATGGGGGCTGGAATCAACTGGGAAAAGACCAATGCCTGGCCCCCATGCCCAACCTCTGAAATCAGCATCTCTGCAGCTGAGACCCAAGCATATGTTTTTTCACCTTTCCTGGAGACTCTAAACACACCCATGGCTGAGAATCACTGTTTTTTACAGATCTGCCTCTTGAGAAACCTATATGCAGGTCAGGAAGAAACAGAACTGGACATGGAAAAACAGATTGGTTCCAAATAGGAAAAGGAGTATGTCAAGGCTGTATATTGTCACCCTGCTTATTTAACTTATATGCAGAGTACATCATGAGAAACGCTGGGCTGGAAGAAGCACAAGCTGGTATCAAGATTGCCGGGAGAAATATCAATAACCTCAGATATGCAGATGACACCACCCTTATGGCAGAAAGTGAAGAGGAGCTAAAAAGCCTCTTGATGAAAGTGAAAGAGGAGAGTGAAAAAGTTGGTTTGAAGCTCAACATTCAGAAAACTAAGATCATGGCACCCGGTCCCATCACTTCATGGGAAATAGATGGGGAAACAGTGGAAACAGTGTCAGACTTTATTTTGGGGGGGCTCCAAAATCACTGTAGATGGTGATTGCAGCCATGAAATTAAAAGACGCTTACTCCTTGGAAGGAAAGTTATGACCAACCTAGATAGCATATTAAAAAGCAGAGATATTACTTTGCCAACAAAGGTCCATCTAGTCAAGGCTATGGTTTTTCCTGTGGTCATGTATGGATATGAGAGTTGGACTGTGAAGAAAGCTGAGCGCTGAAGAATTGATGTTTTTGAACTGTGGTGTTGGAGAAGACTCTTGCGAGTCCCTTGGACTGCAGCGAGATCCAACCTGTCCATCCTAAAGGAGACCACCCCTGGGTGTTCATTGGAAGGACTGATGCTGATTCTGAAACTCCAATACTTTGGCCACCTCATGCGAAGAGTTGACTCATTGGAAAAGACCCTGATGCTGGGAGGGATTGGGGGCAGAAGGAGAAGGGGATGACAGAGGATGAGATGGCTGGATGACATCACCTACTCGATGAACATGAGTTTGAGTGAACTCTGGGAGTTGGTGATGGACAGGGAGGCCTGGTGTGCTGTGATTCATGGTGTTGCAAAGAGTTGAATATGACTGAGTGACTGAACTGAACTGAAAATCAAAGGATTTGAGAACCTGAGAATATGGTAGAGAGTTAAGGTTTTAAAATCAGCTTGTGAGGTAAGACATGGGTGCACTTAAGTTTTCTCATGAAAATAACTTTGAATACCCACAAGTATAGAACTGACTTACGTACATCAAACCCACTCTCAGGAAGACCAATGCAGTTAGCTTTTCCTCCATCATCCCTATAAATCCTTGATTCTTTGGCTGAATACCAGATAAAGACGTCAGCCAGCACATGGAGCCATGTTGAATATCATGTTGTTCTGTTGTTTTGTTAAATGCTTACATTTGGATTCACATGGATTAATTTAATATATGAAACATTTCCACAGTAACAAAACCTTAGAAACCCCACCTCTCAGAATCTTGGAATCTGAAAGTACTTAGAATCTTGAAATACAAGGATTTTTAACATCTTCAGACGAAGAGGTTTGGAAAAAATGGAATTGATGTCAAACCATCAGAGAATCCATCTCTTTGATTCTCACACCCTGACAAATGGCCACTCAACCTCTGTCTGAACAGGTTCGGTGATGGGGAGATTTTACTTGGCAGAGTCCACTCCACTGCTGGCCCATGTGCCTGGCTGCAAGGCTTCTCAGAGGACATCACAGCCACACACCAGTACCTCCTACTGGGGTTGGTTTTAGAAGGAGATGTCACGTCATGTCACCCCTCTGCTCTCAGCTCTCCTCTGACTCTCCTGACAGTGCCTGCCCTGGTCTTCTTACCTTAGCCCCTTCTGCACCCCAGCCCGGCCAGTCTTTGGGCTGCTTCCCACCTTTGTACAGGCTATTCCTTCTGTCTGAGGTGCTCTTCCCTCCTGCGTCCACAAAGTTCACCCCATCACTTCTGGGTCTCTGCTCAAATGTCACCATATTAGAGGGATGGCACAATACCGACCAACCTAGATAAAACAGCGCCCACTCCTCTTACCTCTGCCCCCTTCTTCTGCTCGATTTTATTTCATAACGGATCACGCCAACATATTATATATTCCCTTGCTTTTCCCTTTATTGTTTGTCTCTCCCACCAGAATGGAAGTTCCCCAGAGCAGGGATTTTGCTGGGCTTTGGGCATCGCTGGGTCCCCAGAGCCTGGACAATGGTAGACACCCAAGACACATCCCTGGATGTTGGGTGAAGGAGGAGGAGAGGAGTAGAACAGGCAGAAGCCCCAGTGCCGGGGACGGGGAGCACTCGCTCTTACCTCTTGAGCTGGCCGAGCAGGATGAGGTTGGGGGCTGTGCCCGTGAGGGTGGCGGTGCCCCCGATGCTGGCCGAGTAGGGGATGGAGATGAGGAAGCCCTTCCAGATGTTCCTGCGATATTCCTCCTCCTTCTTGGAGGTAGGGTGGAGATCCGTTGGAGCCTCTGCCTCCTCAGGGCAGTCTTTGCTTTAAACAAACCCAAAGAGAAGCCATTCAGAATTCCTGGCCTTGTGGAGAAACACACTGCCCGGGATGGGAGAGCTAGAAGGCAATTGGCATGGGAATCAAACACTTCTAAAAATGTGCAACCCTTCAGCTTAAGCGTTCTACTCTAAGAAGTTGTCCTAAACTAATACTTGGTATTAAATATAACTTAAATGGAAAACTTCATTTAAATATCCATCAAAAAAGGATTGGCTAGATTAAGACGATCCTGTTTCTAGATGGAATACCAAAGCAGTTAATAAAAATGGTGATTTAGATGGGTATTTATTCAGATGAAAGATGCCCATTATATAAAGTGAAAAGGTAGGTAACAGCACTACTTACTTCTTTTATTTTAAAAATATACACATATTTCATGAATATATGAGTATTAAGAAAAGTCTAGAATGATATACACAAAGTTGCTTTGGGGACTTTCGCGGGGATGGAATTACATATTCCCCCCCCCCCTTTTACTTTTTATTTGTATTTTCTGGGTTATTTTCCTGGTACCTTTGTGGAGTTTGGGAAATAATATAGTCAAAAATTGTTAATTATATAATTAAAAGATAATGATGCTGACACAAATTTATTGAGGTGAAAAGACATCCACTACACTCAGTTAGCTGAGGTAATAGGTTATAAAATGCATGTATAGCATGGTCAGTGATTTTGTTAAAAATACACACACACACACACACACACACACACACATAGATAAATGGTCTAGAATAGTATTCACTTAACTCTTCTAGTCTATCTTTGGGAGTGAGGTGCTGAGTACATTTTTGTTTTTGTTTAAGAGTTCTTTTTCTTTTATCTGTGCAACTATAAAATGTTTATTAGTGGATGAAATTAAGAATTATCTTTGTGTAAAAATCAATTTTTTTTTAAGAATGTAAGACACTTCAACTATCTTGGGGCTTTAATCACTAACATGAAGGGCCATTTCTCCAGTGGGTGGTGAGGATGTGATCTGGGGTCTAAAAGGAAGACAAGGGCTGGAAGCAGCTGGAGACAGATGCCATGCTTGGTTATCCAGGGTGAGAGGCCCAGTCAGGGACCTGTGGGCTCCCTCGGACCTGGGGCTCCAACCAGACTGAGCCTCACAGGAGACTAAGAGCAGAAAGTGTTCTTCTCGTGCACCCCCTTCCTAGTTTGGATGGAAAACTGAGGCCCAGAGTGGGGCTTGAGGAACATAGGGAAAACCATTAGACCATTCAGGTATGACCTAAGTCAAATCCCTTCCGATTATACAGTGGAAGTGACAGATAGATTCAAAGGATTAGATATGACAGATAGAGTGCCCAATGAACTATGGATGGAGATTCGTGACATTGTACAGGCGGCAGTGATCAAGACCATCCCCAAGAAAAAGAAATTCGAAAGGCAAAATCATTGCCTGAGGATAGCTGTGAAAAGAAGACAGTTCAGTTCAGTTCAGTTCATTTCAGTCGCTCAGTCGTGTCCGATGCTTTGCGACCCCATGAATTGCAGCATGCAGGCCTCCCTGTCCATCACCATCTCCCGGAGTTCACTCAAACTCATGTCCATCGAGTCGGTGATGCCATCCAGCCATCTCATCCTCTGTCATCCCCTTCTCCTCCTACCCCCAATCCCTCCCAGCATCAGAGTCTTTTCCAATGAGTCAACTCTTCGCATGAGGTAGCCAAAGTATTGGAGTTTCAGCTTTAGCGTCATTCCTTCCAAAGAACACCCAGGACTGATCTCCTTTAGAATGGACTGGTTGGATCTCCTTGCAGTCCAAGGGACTCTTAAGAGGCTTCTCCAACACCACAGTTCAGTTTGACTCCTGGGAGGGGTGGCGGCTGAGAAGAGCAACCCTATGTCCAAGGAGCGGTGACTGCGTGGGTGCAGGAGGGCCAAGAGGAGCTACTCCATGTTCAAGGTCAGGAGGGGCGGCCATGAGGACATACCCCTTGTCCAAGGTAAGGAGCAGCAGCTGCGCTTTGCTGGAGCAGCCATGAAGAGATACTCCATGTCCAAGGTAAGAGAAACCTAAGTAAGATGATAGGTGTTGCAAAAAGGCATCAGAGGGCAGACACACTGAAACCATAATCACAGAAAAGAAGACAAGCTAAAGGCAAATGAAAAAAGGGAAGATATAAGCATCTGAATCCAGAGTTCCAAAGAATAGCAAGGAGAGATAAGAAAGCCTTCCTCAGTGATCAATGCAAAGAAACAGAGGAAAATAATAGGATGGGAAAGACTAGATCTCTTCAGGAAAATTAGATATGCCAAGGGAACATTTCATGCAAAGATGGACACAATAAAGGACAGAAATATTATGGACCTAACCTTGTAAGAAAAGTTATGATCAACCTAGATAGCATATTCAAAAGCAGAGACATTACTTTGCTGACTAAGGTCCGTCTAGTCAAGGCTATGGTTTTTCCAGTGGTCATGTATGGATGTGAGAGTTGGACTGTGAAGAAGGCTGAGCACTGAAGAATTGATGCTTTTGAACTGTGGTGTTGGAGAAGACTCTTGCAAGTCCCTTGGACTGCAAGGAGATCCAACCAGTCCATTCTGAAGGAGATCAGCCCTGGGTGTTCTTTGGAAGGAATGATGCTAAAGCTGAAACTCCAGTACCTCATGTGAAGAGTTGACTAATTGGAAAAGACTCTGATGCTGGGAGGGATTGGGGGCAGGAGGAGAAGGGGATGACAGAGGATGAGATGGCTGGATGGCATCACGGACTCGATGGATGTGAGTCTGAGTGAACTCTGGGAGTTGGTGATGGACAGGGAGGCCTGGCGTGCTGCGATTCATGGGGTTGCAAAGAGTTGGACACAACTGAGCGACTGAACTGAATTGAACTGAACTGAACAGAAGCAGAAGATATTAAGAAGAGGTGGCAAGAATACACATAAGAACTATATAGAAAAGATCTTCATGACCCAGATAACCACGATGGTGTGATCACTCACCTGGAGTCAGACATCCTAGAGTCCGAAGTCAAGTGGACCTTAGGAAGTATCACTACAAACCAAGCTAGTGGAGGTGATGGAACTCCAGCTGAGCTATTTCAAATTCTAAAAGGTAATGCTGTGAAAGTGCTGTACTCAATATGCCTGCAAATTTGGAAAACTCAGCAGTGGCCATAGGACTGGAAAAGGTCAGTTTTCATTCCAATCCCTAAGAAAGGCAATGCCAAAGAATGCTCAAACTACCTCACAATTGCACTCATCTCACACGCTAGTAAAGTAATGCTCAAAATTCTCCAAGACAGGCTTCAACAATACATGAACCATGAAAATGCAGATGTTCAAGCTGGATTTAGAAAAGGCAGGGGCACCAGAGATCAAATTGCCAACATCCATTGGATCATCGAAAAAGCAAGAGAGTTCCAGAAAAACATCTATTTCTGCTTTATTGACTATGCCAAAGCCTTTGACTGTGTGGATCACAGCAAACTGGAAAATTCTTCAACAGATGGGAATACCAGACCACCTTATGTGCCTCCTGAGAAATCTGTATGCAGGTCAAGAAGCAACGGTTAAACTGCAACAACGGACTGGTTCCAAATTGGGAAAGGAATACCTCAAGGCTGTATGTTGTCACCCTGCTTATTTAACATCTATGCAGAGTATAGCATGTGAAATGCAGGGCCGGGTGAAGCATGAGCTGGAATCAAGATTGCTGGGAGAAATAGCAATAACCTCATATATGCAAATGATACCACCTTTATAGCAGAAAGTGGAGAAGAACTAAAGAGCCTCTTGATGAAAGTGAAAGACGAGAGTGAAAAAGTTGGCTTAAAGCTCAACATTCCAAAAACTAAGATCATGGCACCTGGTCCCATCATTTCATGGCAAATAGATGGGGAAGCAATGGAAACAGTGTCAGACTTTATTTTGGGGGCTCCAAAATCACTGTAGGTGGTGATTGCAGCCATGAAATTAAAAGATGCTTACTCCTTGGAAGGAAAGCTATGACCAACCTAGATAGCATATTAAAAAGCAGAGACATTACTTTGCAAACAAAGGTCCGTCTGGTCAAGGCTATGGTTTTTCCAGTGGTCATGTATGAATGTGAGTTGGACTATAAAGAAAGCTGAGTCCTGAAGGATTAATGCTTTTGTACTGTGGTGTTGGAGAAGACTCTTGAGAGTACCTTGGACTGCAGGGAGATCCAATCAGTCCATCCTAAAGGAAATCAGTCCTGGATATTCTTTGGAAGAACTGATGCTGAAGCTGAAACTCCAATACTTTGGCCAATTGATGCAAAGAACTAACTCATTTGAAAAGACCCTAATGCTGGGAAAGATTGAAGGCAGGAGGAGAAGGGGACGACAGAGGATGCAATGGTTGGATGGCATCACCAACTCGATGGACATGAGTTTTAGCAAGCTCTAAGAGTTGGTGATGGACAGGGAAGCCTGGTAATCTGCAGTCCATGGGGTCTCAAAGAGTCAGACACGATTGAGCAACTGAACTGAACTGAACTGAGAGTGGGGCTGGGGTCTGCAACCAATGGACACAAGAGTTCCAGAGGGTAGGGATCAGTGCTTTTCCAACAGACTCAGCACAAGCTCTGCCTGGGTAGATGGTTAAAACAGATACCCAGGTTGCAAGGTGGTGAGTGGTGGGGCCAACTACAGAACCGTATCTCAAAGGTGGACTCAAAGCCCCCAAACATGGTGCCAGGGAGGAGCACAGGCCTCAGGATAAGACAAACTGATGTAAAATCATGCCCCTATCTGCTAGACCCTTCATCCGTTCCCATCTCATTCAAAGTAAAAACTACATCAATGGCCTGTGGGGTCCCACAGGCTCTGTCCCCAGCCAGTGCCCTCCTGCCACACAAGCAATCTCTGTGAGCCCATCTCCAGCCACACTAGCATCCCGGCTGCCTTGAACTCTCAGGGCTTTGTACCTGCTGGCTCCTCTGCTAAGAATACTCTTCCCACAGATTCCCCAGGACCCTTCACCTTCCCCCGGTGTTTGCCCAAGAATGACCTTCTTAGTGAGGTCTTCCCTGACACACATTTAAATACTGCCCTTTCCCTCCCCCAACCCCCTCCCTAGCCTGCTTTCCAATGCTTTGTTCTCCTGTTCATTGCCATGTGCCTGACAGTACCTGGCTCATGGGAAGTTCTCTATAAATTTGCTGAATGAAGGAAACAGACCTGACTGATGCCCAGCAATGATGCCTTGAGCAAGTCACCTTACTCCCTGCTGTTTGCTTCATTATCATGAAATTGAGATAACGATACCATTAATAACAAGCATTACCATCTGTGCACGGAAGGCCTAACAAGCGGCTTTATCTACATGATCTCATTTAATCTCAAAAACAACCCGCAAAAAGAACACAGATGGGTTCTGACATCATGTCCAGCTGGTAGGTGAAACTGAGTTTCAGAGAGGGGGAGTGATGTGTGCAAACCAACAGAGCTGGTAAGTGGCAAAGCCAGGGTTCAAAGTCAAGTCTGCTTGACCCCAAGCACCCAGGTCTTATATCCTCGCTGCTGTATACAAAAAATACCAAGACTAACTGTGCCATCAGTGTCCAGATGCTTCCTGAGTCACACAGGTGTGAAGGGCTGCTACTGTCTCGGGATCTTTTGTCTTCAGACAAAGCTTTAGCTTGGCCCGGTACACCCTCTCCTCCTTGACGATCGTGTGGTTTGCGCCTCCTGCTCTTCTGGTCCTTCCTTCCAGACCCTTCACCTCAGCAGACCTTTAGGGGCTTACTGTACTCCCCTGCCCATCCCATGTTTTCTTTTTTCAAGGAGGCTGGAGCTCAGGGAGAAGTGGTGGTAACTTAGGCATTGGGTCATTGGGAGAAGAATGGGGGGTGGGGATTGCCTGCAGCATGGAATTCTTGTTCATCCTCTCCTTGGATCAAGCATGGGCTCCTCTATGAATTTCACCAGGAGAACTCACTCTTCTGTGCCAGCAATGAATTGCATCTCCGTGGGCACAGTGTGCAAGCCGTTTTTCCGCACAGCAGCTAGGAGAAAAGAGCATGAGGTCTTTAGTGGGATGTAGCAGGTGGGACAGAAGCGTCCCCTTCTGGTGTAGTCAATCAAGAGTACTTCCTCAGGTCCCAGCCTATACTAGTCATTGGACTAAAAAAAAAGACACTCAAAATTCCATCCTTCTACCCAACTTGTTCCTATAAGGAGAGGGCTTCAGGCCTGGGGGCAGGAAGTTAGCTGCAAGGCAGCTGGACAAGCCATAACTCAAGCCTAGGCTAACCTCGACTGTTATTGTCAAGGGGATGTTTGGGAAAGACTGGCTACGTGTGGTAATGGATCAGCAATGGGATGGGTGACCCCAATCTGCCACTCATTCAAAACACATCTATTGAGCACCTACTGTGTACTATTGACCATCAGCTTGGGGTACACAGTGAATAATATAGGACAATGTCCTTGCTCCCACAAAAGCACTATTCTAGAGAGGATGACTGACAATAATCAAGAAAGAAAACTTCGGGTGTCAGGGAACGTTTAATTTTAAGGAATCCTATATGTTGTTTTCTGTTTCTCAGGGGCCTTCTGTTCCTTATCAGTTCCTGGAAAACAGGAATGAGCAGAGCTGCACGCAGTTCTCAGGACTGAGGTCATGACCTTTCAGTAACCTTTTACTTTTCTATAAAACTACTTAGTCATGTTCCTATTTTCGATACACGGGTTGTCTTCAGGCGCTGTGATGATTGTTATTCCCCTAGTTACTGTTGTTACGGCCCCATGACGATTGGCATTCCCTTGGTTACTGTTGTCATGCATCTGCTTTCCATGGTTTTGCTCAACTTTATATTTTTCTGCCTAAAGCTTCCGTGTATAACAATATATATGCACACGCCACCATGATTAAAGCACCCTTGTTCCACTAGAGACTTGGGTCCCCCAAGTCCTTCTTTTCTTCGTCTTCTTTTCATCGACTCCTGTCCCCAGGTTCTGGTCTGTCAAGACCAAAATAAGTGGCGCCCGAACAGGGACCTGGAGTACTCCCTTGGCAAGCTGGTGGAGTGACTGTGGACCCACTGAGGTCGGTAAGTGTGGGGTAACGGGACAAACGGCTGGACAGCCCCACCGCTTTTCAACTTTGCTTCATCATTTATTTAAAGTTCAAGGACTCTCGGTTTCATGTCAGTGAATAGAGGCTTGTCTCCAAATGGTAACTGAACATAATCCCTGGTTCCCTGATGAAGGTAGTTTTGATTTAGAGATTTGGAACCAGGTTAAACAGAATGTTGAATGAGCTGCAAGATGGGGAAAAAATATTCCAATAAATTTCTGGCCGTTATGGGCCCTCATTAAAGCTGTAATTTTGCCATTTCAAGGAAATTCTAGCCCCCCCCCCCCCCAATATTTGACAACAGGCAGAACACTTGTTACATGAATATGAATTAGATGATGAAACTTTACAAAAGGCCCAATTAGAACAACATAAAATATTTCAGAATTTTCCCACCAGCACTGCTCTGGTTGCCCCAAGTGCTCCTCCTCCTCTTGCAACGGGCGCCAAACCGAAAGTCCTCTCAACTCAAGGACAAGATGACTCTGATAATGACTCTTCCGAGGCTGACAATACTTTCCTTGATGATAATGATAAGCCTTTAACTTGTACTCGTATTTATGAGAAAACACTATCTACTCATTCTCCTTCACGACGAAGGCTTTCTGGATTGCTGGCTTTACAATCTCGAATCTCTGAGGCTGATGACTTTTCTGCGTTTCCTGTTTTAAAAAATCCTTATGCTCAAGGCCAAATTATACCTCAACATCAATACATTGATTTTTCTCACATGCAACAGATGAAAAAAGTTGTAACTATGTACAGCCCTCATTCTTCCTTTACTAAGGAACTTTTAAATGCTATGGCATCTTCTGTCGGAAATTTTGTTCCTTATGATTGGCGACTTTTGATAAAGGCTCTTCTTAAGCCAGGAGAATATCTTCAAAGGACAATGTGGTTTCAGGATGTAGCCCGAGATCATGCCAATTCTAATGCTGGCGCTCCCCAAAACCAAATTACTTTTGAAATGTTAACCAGTACAAGGCAGTTTGATGTGGTGAAAGCCCAAATACAATGCCCTCCCTTATTACATGAGCAATTGAAAGAAGTTGCCCTTGAAGCTTGGGATCAAATGACTCCTCAGGGAGAACCTAAAGGCAGCTACACAAAAATATTTCAAGGACCTAATGAAGCCTATGCTGTTTTTTTTAACTAGATTGGAAGTTGCTATTTCCCATAGTGTTATTGGAGAAGAAGCCAAAAGGCAACTAGGAAAACTGCTTGCTTATGAGAATGCAAATCAGAAATGTCAAAGAGCTATCTCTCCAATCCGTGAGACTGGGGCTATTATCGACTATTTGAAGGCTTGTCGCAATTTAGGACCAGAAACTGAAAAAATGCAAATGCTAGCTGAAACAATGGCTTCTGCCTTTAAGAAGGAGAATGAAAGATGTTTTGCATGTGGAGATAAAACACATTTAAAAAAGGATTGCCCTAAAAAGCACACACAAAAAATTAAAACTGTTGAAAAACCCCCAGAAATTTGCCCTCGTTGCCCTAAGGGGATACATTGGGCCAGGGAATGTCAGTCTAAATATGATGTTGAAGGAAAGCCTATTTTGGGAAACTCCAAGCTGGGGACTCCTCAGGTCCCCATCAACAAAAACCAGGGGCAAACTTCATCTTTTCCCTCAAACCCTCAACATCTGGCAGTGCTGCCATTGATATACCAGGCCTAAATGATTTTCTCCTTTTTCCTCAAGCAGTCCCTTTTAGAATACCTACCAGACTTTTTGGACCCCTATCCCCACAAACCTTCAGTCTTTTACTTGGCCAATCTAGTCTGACTTCTAAAGGAATTACTGTTCACCCTGGAGTAATTGATTCAGATTATAAGGGAGAAATTAAAATTATGATGTCATCTCAGATATTATGGCAATTTAAAAAGGGAGATAAAATTGCTCAATTACTTCTTTTACCTTACATTTCTATTAACTCCTCTGATGGTATGTGGACAGATGGATTTGGCAGTACAGATCAAAAATTATCCTTATGGACATCAATTATATCTGAATATACCTGACCAAATATAAATATCAAAATTAATGGCAAAAAATTTTCTGGTCTTCTTGATACTGGATCTGATATTACTATTATCTCCAAACATTTATGGTCCAAATCTCGGCCTATCCAGAGAATTTCTTGCCAGATTGCAGGAGTTTCTCAAACCAAAGTACAAGAGGTTTATCAAAGTGTCCAAATACATCCATGTGAGGGACCAGAAGGCCAGCCCACAACATGATAACCTTATGTGAAAGATGCACCCCTTAATTTAATAGGAAGAGATTTACTTATGCAATGACAAGCTCAAACATGTATTCCACATTTTTCCTAGGGGCCACTGCTCACTTAACAAACAATGCAATTATTAAAATTACTTGAAAAGTGACAAGCCTATTTGGGCAGAGCAGTGGCCCCTTATAAAAGAGAAACTAGAGGCTGCTGAGGAACTTATCTATACACAATTGAAATAGAAACATATTGAGGAATCTTGTTCTCCTTGGAATTCTCCCATTTTTGTAATAAAAAAGAGATCTAGCAAATGGCATCTCTTAACAGACCTTAGAAAAGTTAATGCATCTATGAAACCTATGGGTACATTACAACCAGGAATTCCATCACCTACCATTATTCCTCAAACTGGCATATTATTATTATAAATTTACAGGATTGCTTTTTTACTATACCTTTACACACTCTAGACTGAGAAAGATTTGCCTTCTCTTTTCCTTTTCCTAATCACATTGGGCCTCATAAATGATATCAATGGACTGTATTGCCTCAAGAAATAATTAATTCTCCCACCATGTGTTAATATTATGTAGCCAAAGCCCTTGAACCTGTGGGAAAACAATTTCCTGACTTTCCTATTATTCATTATATGGATGATATATTGTTTTTGGCTCCATCTGTTTTAGAGACTCAACATATGTTTGATATAGCTCAACGATGCTTAAAAGACTCTGGATTAATTATTGCCCCTGAAAAAATTCAAACCTCTACACCTTACCATTACTTAGGATCTATTGTTAATAGACAACATATTACTCCCCAACTAACACAAATTCGTATTGATAAATTATCAACCTTGAATGATTTTCAAAAACTTTTAGGTGATATAAACTGGATTAGACCCTCTTTGGGCATTGCAAATTATCAACTGACTAATTTATTTAATACTTTGAAAGGAGATCCTGATTTAAATAGCCCTCATTCACTTTCACAAGAGACACGAGAGGAATTCTGTTTAGTACAAAATAAATTACAAAAATAATTTCTTACTCGTATTAGGCTTGAATTGCCTTTAAAGTTATTTAAACTCCCCTCTCTCCGTTCTCCCACCAGACTTCTTGCCCAACAAGAACACCCAGTATAATGGATCTATATGGCAAAACCAATACAATATTGTAAAGTAAAAATAAATAAATAAATAAATAAAATCTGAAAAAAAAAAATAACCGATCTATACCCATTTTAGAGGGACAAAGTCATGCCCTATCTTTATTTAATCACTCTAATAATTATCAATGGGAGAAATAGAACTAAGACTTTGATTGGCTCCAATCCCCATAAAATTGTATTACCTATTAATGAAACTCAATTTGAAAATGCATTACAAACTTCTACCAATTTCCAAATAGCCTTCTTAGACTATTTCATTTCATTATCCTTCTAATAAATTTGAAATTTCTTCAAAAATACTGAATTTATTATCTCTCACATTGTTACATCCCAACCTATACCTCAAGCTGATGTTTTCTATATAGATGGGACTAAAAACTCTAAAGCCTCATTTGGGTGTCTCAAAAAATATAAGGTCTTTTATACTAAATTTCATTCTGCTCAACAAAATGAATTATATGCTCTTATTCAGGTTATTCACCTACATCCTTACCCTATTAATATAGTTTCTGATTCTTCATATTCAGTTTTTGTATTAAAAATTATAGAAACTTCTACCATAAATTCTAATCAATCTATTATTCAACAACTTTTTCTTGAATCACAATCCATTATTATATATTACTCGTATTTGAGCACATTCTGGCCTTCTCGGTCCAATGACTCATGGTAATGAACAAACTGATAAACTTGTTTCTTTTCTACTCCCAAAGAACAACATGCTCTATTCCATAATAATGCTGGCTCCTTATACCAGATTTGGAAAATTCCATACTGCCATGCTAAAGAAATCATTAATAATTGCTCTATTTGTAGACCCCAACACCTTCGACCCATTTCACAAGGTATCAATCCTCGAGAATTACAACCCAATGAATTATGGCAAATGGATGTGACTCAATGCCCTGAGCTTTCTCCATCTTCTTTTTTACATGTCTGTATTGATACAAATCTTCTTCTATATGGGCCACACCTTTTTGAGGCAAAGCTACACAACTTGTTATAACCCACCTGTTAGCTTGCTTTGCAGTAATGGGAACACCTAGTTCCCTAAAAACAGACAATGGTCCTGCTTATATCTCTAACCAATTCAAAAAAATTTTACAATCTTTTTTTTAATCAAACATATTATAGGCATTCCTTATAATCCACAAGCATAAGACATAGTTGAACAGCACATCACACACTGAAACTACAAATAAAAAAATTTAAAAAGGGGGAATGCACAGGAACAATTCTATCTTCCCTATCCAGAGCAGACTTTACTAGATTCCAACAAAAAGACTCTGATGCTGGGAGAGATTGGGGGCAGGAGGAGAAGAGGACAACAGAGGACGAGATGGCTGGATGGCATCACCGACTCGATGCACGTGAGTTTGAGTGAACTCTGGGAGTTGGTGATAGACAGGGAGGCCTGGCATGCTGCAATTCATGGGGTCACAAAGAATTGGACACGACTGAGCGAGTGAACTGAACTGAACACAAGATATTCTTTAATCCTATAACTATTGTTAATAGAGCTTTATTTGTTTTAAACTTTTTAAACTTACCACAAGGAGATATCTTGACAAGAGCGGAAAAACATTTTGAGGAATTGAAGGACACTTCTCTTCCTCTGCCCATTTGGTATGAAGACGGGCTAACTAAACAATGGAAATCTGGGAAATTAATCTTACAGGAAAAGGGGTATGCTTGTATTTCTCCAGATGGATCCAACGAACTCACCTGGCTCCCTCTTCAGAAGATCTGCCCCAAGGGAGGCTCTGGCATTCAAAATAAAGATGAAACCAAAAAACCCGCAGAGGGAAGAAATTCCAATACAGGCCATGGCGGCTCTGAAAATCTCCAAGAAGACCAAAACATTCGGGTTGCGATGAAAGTGGTGGAGAAAGTAAAACTGGGCGAAGCAATGGAAGTGACTGCAGAGTGGGGAGGAGGAGCAGGTAGACTCGTGATCAGGTCAACAGACGAGACAGATGAGCCGATGGCATGTGAGCTGAGACCTCAAGGATTAAAAGGAGTCAATCATACGAAGAGTTGTGGGAAGAGGGACTGGGGCAACAGGAACAGCAAATGCAAAGGCCCTGAGGTGAGCGTGTGTCTGGTATGTTGAGAAGCAGAAGGAAGACCAGTGGGGCTGGAGGGGCCTGATGGAGAGGGAGATTAGGAGGAGGTGGGAGATGGGGCAGGGGCTGGGGTAGCAGAAAGTGGTCTGGATCACACAGAGGTCTTGGGGCTCACCGTAAGAATTTTAGCTTCTCCTCTGAGCCAGTTGGGAGTGGAGGCAGGGGAGAGGTTGAGCAGAGGAGAGTCAGAAAAGGATATGACTTCATTTCTAAAGAATCCCTTGCTTGACAGGTCAGCCTCCCCACAGGAGAAAACTGAAGAGATTAAAATTTCCTGCAGCTGAAACCATCACCAAGAGCAAAAGATCCATCCCTGGGCATTGGAAGTGTGATTAATAACTGAACACATGGGTTCAGGGGTCAAGTCTCCATCAGTTGCTTTGTGACATTAGGTCAGTGTGGTTCTCAGCTAGGGTTGATGCTGCTTCCAAGGGATACTGGACAATGTCTGGAGAAATTTTTGATTGTAGCAACGGGGATGAAGGTGGTGGGGGTGCTACTGGTACCTAATGGTCAGAGGTCGGGGATGCTGCTAAACATCTTGTAGTACATAAGTCACCCCCACAAGAAAGAATTTTCCCATCTAAGATGTCAAATAGTGCCAAAGTTAAGAAACTGGCTTAGATAAATCCCTTAATCTCCTTGAACTTCTTTAATCCATAAAAGTAATAATTCCCCTGGGGTTATCAAGAGAATTAAAGAATTGATTTATTTGCTATAGACAGAATATTTTCATTCCTTCCCACCCCCTTCCAAATTCAAATGTTGAAACCAAATCCCCAGTCTGAGGGTGGTGTTAAGAGGTAGTGCTTTGGGAGGTGACTAGGTCATGAGGGTGGAGCCCTCATCAATGGGATTAGCGCCCTTATAAAAGACCTCACAGAACTCCCTTGCCACTTCTACCACGTGACTACACAGCCAGATGATAGCCAGGCGGTCTGTGAACCAGGAAACAGGCCCCCAACAGATGCTGGATCTGCTGGTGCCTTGATCTTGGACTTTGCAGCCTCCAGAATAGGGAGACATAAGTACTCAGCCTGTGGTATTTTTGTTGTAGCAGCATGAACAACTGAAACACCATTTAAAGCAAGGACCAGCAAACTTCTTCTGCAGAAGGCCAGGCAGTAAATATTTTCGGCTTTGGGGGCCATATGATGTCTGTTATAACTACTCAAATCTGCCATGGTATCATGAAAGCAGCCCTAGATAATACGGAAATGAATAAGTGTGACTAAACCTTTATTTTTGGACACTGAAGATTTCACATAATCTTCACATGTCATAAAATCTTCTGCTTGATTTATACAACTATTTAAAAACATAAGAGCTATGCTTAGCTCACAGGCTAGATGAAAAACAAGTGGCAGGCTAGATTTGGTACACCCAAGTTTGCCAGCCCCTGAGTTTAAAAATTTAACAGGAATCTGAGCACTAGTGAGGAAATGTGGGTTACTATTACGAAAGTACAAGAAAATGGCCCCTGGAGTCTGGAACTGGTCTGACCCAGCTACGACACAGCATCCTCTTGTTGGACCTAGATAATCTTACACATCACTGACTCCAGTTACTCTGAGACTGATAAAATGAGCCAGACTGAGAACACTGTGATCTTGTTTAAGCACAAAGCCACTTGCCACCCACAAAATGCCAAGCATCCCCTTCTCTTGCTAAAGAAATGGCTACTTCTTACCTAATCACAGAATTGTCCACAGGTTTGTTTTCCTTTTACTGTTCGCTTTGTTTTCGGCTGAGCTGGGTCATCCTTGCAGTGCGTGGGCTTAGTTGCCCTGCGACATGGGGGATCTTCGTTTCCGACCAGGGATCGAACCCATATCTCCAGTATTGCAAGGTGGATTCTTAGCCACTGGACCACCAGTTTCTGACAGCACCCAACCTAAAGCAAACCCTGCTTCCTTAGGTCCCCATCCCCACCCCAAATGCTTCAACCAAAGTCTGAATAGTGGGAGGTTCTTTCTAATATCTCTGAGTTCTTTGTCACTGCCCACGGTGTGTATGTTTCCTCACTGCAGCAATGATAACAAACTCAGCCTGTTTACCTACAAATGCGCTTTGGCCACTTTGGACAAAGGAGGAAGGGTCTAGATTGCAGCTCTGGCCCTTTCCCTGTCTGACCTCAGGGGCTTGGGGAAGTCTCTTCCCTTCTCCACTCTGGGCTGTTCTTTTCCTGCTGGTACGAGGGAGCAGGGTTCCACCGTGGCCGACTGTCGTTTTTACTGTGCCTAAGGCTGGGGTCTGAAGGGTAAATTCAGATCGTCTCACCCTGGGCCATGGGGAAAGGGCCTCAGGGCTCCCATGGTGGGAGCTCACATTCAAATGCAACGCCTGAGGCTGGAGGCCAGGGCACTAAAGCAGGAAGTGAATGGTTGTTCATAGGACACTGATGCTGGGGTGGTGGTGGGATGCAGAGTCACTCCCTGGAGGCTGACCAGACAGGGAAAACTCTGACCCAGTGACTCCCAGCGGCCACCCATCCCTCACTCACTCTGTACTCTTCTTAACTTGGTCAGGAACAGCTGTCCTGCAGCATCAGATACTTGCAAAGCTCACCAGCATCTCAGGTATAACCACAGCCTGTCCTCCTCAGCCCTGGATGAACATTAGAATGTCCTGAGAAAGCCCAGGTCCCACTCTGGAGGTTCTGGTTTAGAGGCTCTGGGACCTCAGTATTTTTTGAAAGCTCTACAGCTGGTTCTGTTGTGCAGCCAGGATTGAGAAAGCGTCCTTGAATTTAGAGATGTGGAACTGATGTCTCCAGTGGCTGTCCATGACCCTACGGGGTAGGGGGTTGTGTGTGCTCACCAGTTTGCCAGAGTCCCTACCTGGCCCCTTTCTCATCCCTGGAACCTGGTCGTTGCCAGCATCAGATCTGGAGAGCCGGATATAAAACCCTAGGGCTGCAGACAAGGCATGCATGCATGCTAAGTCGCTTCAGTCTTGCAAAGTTGACTCTTTGCAACCCCATGGACTGTAGCCCGCCAGGCTCCTCTGTCCATGGGATTCTCCAGGCAAGAACATCGGAGCAGGTTGCCATTCCCTCCTCCAGGGGATTTTCCTGACCCAGGGATCGAAACTGGGTCTCCTGCATTGTGGGCAGATTCTTTACCGTCTGTGCCACCAGGGAAGCCCACAGACAAAGCAGAGGAGGATATTCACACAGACACACAGACACACACACACGACTGTAAACAGTACTTATTGGTAGCAATTAAGATTAGGAAGGAGAGACTTTACTTTTTCTTTATGCAAATTAGTTCCATTCCATTAGTAATGTGAAACAGTTTGATACCAAGTATTATTTCCCTCTAATAACGATGCCTTTAACACAGCTATTGACTGTGCCAATCACAATCAACTGTGGAAAATTCTGAAAGAGATGGGAATACCAGACCAGCTGACCTGCCTGTATGCAGGTCAGGAAGCAACAGTTAGAACTGAACATGGAACAACAGACTGGTTCCAAATAGGAAAAGGAGTATGTCAAGGCTGTATATTGTCACCCTGCTTATTTAACTTTTATGCAGAGTACATTATGAGAAACGCTGGACTGGAAGAAGCACAAGCTAGAATCAAGATTGCCGGGAGAAATATCAATAACCTCAGATATGCAGATGACATCACCCTTATGGCAGAAAGTGAAGAGGAACTAAAGAGCCTCTTGATGAAAGTGAAATTGGAGAGTGAAAAAGTTGGCTTAAAGCTCAACATTCAGAAAACGAAGATCACAGCATCCAGTCCCATCACTTCATGGGAAATAGATGGAGAAACAGTGGAAACAGTGGCCAACTTTATTTTGGGGGCTCCAAAATCACTGCAGATGGTGACTGCAGCCTTGAAAGTAGAAGATGCTTGCTCCTTGGAAGGAAAGTTGTGAGCAACCTAGATAGCATATTAAAAAGCAGAGACATTACTTTGTCAACAAAGGTCCATCTAGTCAAGGCTATGGTTTTTCCTGTGGTCATGTATGGATGTGAGAGTTGGACTGTGAAGAAAGCTGAGCACCGAAGAATTGATGCTTTTGAACTGTGGTTTTGGAGAAGACTTGAGAGTCCCCTGAACTGCAAGGAGATCCAACCAGTCCATCCTAAAGGAGATCAGTCCTGGGTGTTGATTGGTAGGACTGATGTTGAAGCTGAAACTCCAATACTTTGGCTACATGATGCAAAGAGCTGACTCATTTGAAAAGACCCTGATGCTGGGAAAGATTGAAGGAGGAGGAGAAGGGGACGACAGAGGATGAGATGGCTGGATGGCATCACCGACTCAATGGACATGGGTTTGGGGGGACTCTGGGAGTTGGTGATGGGCAGGGAGGCCTGGCATGCTGCAGTTCATGGGGTCGCAAAGAGTTGGACATGACTGAGCGACTGAACTGAATAACGATGATGATAAGGTCAATGAAGATGAAGTAGAAAAAAAAAAATTGGAAAACCAAGGTGCTACTCAGCCCTTCATCCCTTTGCTTCCTGTGACCACGGTGACTCACATGACCACATGAAAACAGGCCAAAGTCTCCAAAGATTGTAACTTCCCTGGGTCCAGAAATCACTGGCTGGTTAGGAGCTTGGTGCTTATGTAAGGTCTTATTCAAATAATAACAATCCCGGAGCTGGTATCAGGAAGGGGGAGCTGAACATTCACATTTGTAATCTTACAGCAGTTGGGAACAACCTGGGAGAGCTGGGCAGGGTTATTACCTTCCTCTTTACACCTAGGGAAACAGGCCTGGACAGATAGGGTAAGGTCGGGATTGAGATGACCCATTGGGTCATCATAATGACCCAATTGAATTTTGGGGGCAGAGTTTTTAATGGCAGAGTCGGGCTTGTTCCCAGGACTGTTGATTTGCCACCCCTGAGTCTTGCCCCATCTCCAAAGGCATCTACCTGGCTCAAACCTAGAACATCTAACTATAATGTAACCTCCCCAGCATGACTGAAATATTCTTGAAGTGAAAGGCTCTTAGGAAAGAGTTCTTGCGTCAAATTTGGAAAAGAGCACCCCAGGGAGAACAAAGACCCCCAGGGTAGGTAGGTTTACACCTGTTCATTTATTTAACACTCACAACCACTTGGGCAGTAAGGATTTATATCTCCATTTTATATATTAGGAAACTGAGGCTTAGAGCAATTCAGTAACTGGTTTGTTTATTAATTGATAGATTCCACACATTTATTGATCACCTACTACATGCCAAACAGTGTTCTAGGTGAACAATACCATAGTTCACAGCAAGGAAAAGGATGGACAGAAGCTCCCTTGGAACTTGGAGTTCATGGAGATGGGTAATCAACAAATAAATCCTTCTCACTTAGGAGTCATGGGAAACTTCAATCTGAATCAAGGTGTAAGGTCTTATTACCCACTCTTTTTGATTCTTGGAACCCTTATACTGGTTTTTATATAATGGCAACTATGTAACTGCCACGTATTACCCACGTCTGTGTGCCAGGATCTCAATTCTCATGTACGCTTCACAATGATATACACAAAATGGGAGGTTTTGTCCTCATTTTATAGATGAGGACAGAGCCTTGGGAAGAGGCCCCTCTCCCAGCCTCATGAATGAAGAGGGAAGGAGAGGGCAGTGCTTAGCTCAGCCGACAAGACTGCTTTTGAAATGATGGCATCTTTGTCATTCCTAAAGGAAAGACATAGGTGGCAAGCCAGCTTTTTTTCTTTCTTTTTAGTTAATTTATTTGGCTGTGCTGGGTCTTAGTTGCGGCTCGAGGGATCTTTAATTGCAGCATGTGGGATCTAGCTCCCTGACCAAGGATTGAACCCAGGATCGAACTGCATTGGGAGCATAGTCTTAGCTACTGAACTACCAGGGAGGTCCCGAGCCAGCCTTCTCTGGGCAGAAAAAAGGAGAGGAAAGCATTGTAGAGTCTAGGTTCAAAAGCCTGGTGGTCCCCTTATTGGCTGAGGGGCTTTGGGCAAATACTTCACCATTCTGTGCATCAGTTTTGCCCTCTGTGAAATGGGCCACCCCTTCAGGGATGAAGTGCAGGATCTAATCGGAGCATGCATTGTAGCAGGATGCTGGAGAAACCACCACCCATGCGGCCCTGATCCCCCAGGCAGTGCAAGGAGCCAAGTGTGTAACAGAACTTCAGAGAAGCAGCGGGGCTGCCCTCCAAGACTGAGGACCCCCAGGGTCTTGTCCAGCGAGCCCTGCCCTGCCCCAGGTCTATCTCATCCTGGCACGTGCCTGTAAGCACAGATTCCAGATTCAGACAAAACTCGGCAACTAACGCACCATGTTGCTTTGGGCAAATCATTTTGCCTCTCTGACCCTCAGTCTCTTCATCTTTAAAATGGGGATGATCTTCTTCATAGTACGGTTATGAAGATTAAATGAGGGAATGGGTCTGAAAAATTTAGCACAGGCACAGGGCGTCTTTAGAAAATGGCAGCTCACATCACCCTCACTGTTGCTGCTCTAGGTTCCCCTCAGGGACCTTGAGCCTCCAGGAGCCTCCACCCTGGCCTGGCCCCTGACCAGAGTCTCCACTCCGTCTACCCCTGCCCTCTCCTCCTGCCACCGGGACAGAACACAGAAAGTGGATGAAAGGGAATGAATGTCTCTTTGCCCTGGAATTACCTGGTTTAGGTCTGAGGGCTGATCATTAACCAGTCCCTGCTCTCTGATCCCACCGCCTATGAAAGCAGGTGTCTGCTCCCGCCCCCCGCCGGGTCTCCTGCCTCCCAACATCCTGCAGAGTAGGGGAAGAGACTCTGGATCTGACACTGTGTGTGACCTTGGGCAAGCCCCTTCCCCTTCCTGAGTCTCAGGTTTTGCTTATTCTTTCACATAACTGGCTTTCACACTTTTTTCCCCCTTTGCCACTAAACTCTTGGGGGAGGGGGGAAGACTTCTGTGGGAGGCAGATTAACAGAAGAGGACAGACTGTAAAGTCGAGCAGACTGGATTCAAAATACCGGAGCTGCTGTTTTGAAACCACGTGACCTTGGGGACTACAATCAACCACTTTTTCAGTTTCTCCCTCCTTTTCCACTCTTCTAAATGAGGTCAATGCTAGTTCCATGTCATTCAAGGGTAAGGCCCTAAGATGAGACCTATTTAGCACGAAGTAAGTGCTCAACAAACATCAGAGACAGTTACTTGGAAGCTCAGGGTATAACGTATTATAAAGAGGGAGCAGCTGGTTTGAAATGATAGAAGGAGCAGAGTTAACTACTTGCTGCCACCCCAGTGACTATGAGGCAGTCTCTTGGAGCCCCAGGACTCAGGGGAAACAGTTTGAAAACTGACAAAGCCAATACTGAAATTGACCCCACAGACTGTAACTTGTCAAGCTCCTCTGTCCATGGGATTCTCCGGGCAATAATACTGGAGAGGGTAGCCATGCACTTCTCCAGGGGATCTTCCCAACCCAGGGATCGAACCTGGTCTCCTGCATTGCAGGCAGATTCTTTACTGTCTGAGCCATTACTAGGCATCTGCTAGGGAATACTCAAGATCTGCACACTGTGGTCCACAGGCTGAATCCTGCCTGTTGCCTGCCAGCTATGGTTTTAAGTGGATGGAAAAAAAATCGGTAGAAGAATAATGTTTTGTGATGTAAAAATTATACAAGGTTTTAATTTCAGCACCCACAAGCAAAATTTCATTGGACCACAGCCACACCCACTCATTTACATATCATCTATGGATGGTTTCTCCCTGCAAGGGCAGAGTTTGAGTGGTTGTGACAGAGTGGCCAGCAAAGGGTTAAATATGTTACCGTCTTGTCATTTACAGAAAGAGTTTGCTGACCCCTGCCATAGAACATCTCTTCCTGCCCACATGGAAGACTTTGACCTTGTATAGATCACGGCTTTGCCACTTCATCAACAATGTGATTGATTCTGGACATACCATGTCACCTCTCTGAACCTCCCCTGTAAAGGACATAACTATTTCTAGCATTCAGGGCTGTCGTGAAAAGAAAATAAGCAAGACCCTTGATTGCATGACGGAGAAATGCCCGTATCACAGTAAGTGAGATGAACTCAGATGGTGTGTGCCTGTGTACTCAGTCACTCAGTCGTGTCCAACTCTGCAACCACAGAGACTGTAGCCCCCAGTCTCCTGGAATTTTCCAGGCAAGAATACTGGTGTGGGTTGCCATGCCCTCCAGGGATCGAATCTATGTCTCCTGCGGCTTCTGCATTGGCAGGCAGATTCTTTACCACTCAGCCTCCTGGGAAGCCAACTTAGATGGTACATGAATCAGAGTTTAGATTTTTAACAGATAGGTAATTATCTTCATGCATATTCGAAAAAATAGCACACACAAGGGTCACGGTTTCATAGATAAGTCTTGTTGTGTTTGTTGGGGTAAATGATCGAAAGGTACTGCGGCAGACCCACCATCTCAGCTCTCAACACACACCTTCCATCTTTGGGTCCCAGGTAGCATCTGTCATCTGCAGCATCCTATTCACATCTCAGCCAGACGGAGTAGGAAGCAGGCAGGGAAGGACCAGAAGCTGCACACACCATTCCTACTCATACCCCATTGGCTAATCGTGATCACATGACCATATCTAACTGCGAGGGAAGCTGAGACATTCAGCCTTTTCTCTGCACAGTCATGTGCCAAGGTGGGGGTTCTATTATTAAAACTGCAAAGGAAGAATTGAGATTGCAATCTCTGCCCTCTTATATATCAATTTAAAAACCTCCTTGAAACACATCTGCATAAACATCTGAGTTAAATCTGAGTTAAATTCACCCATTCCAGTCCATCTTAGTTCACTGATTCCTAGAGTGTTGATGTTCACTCTTGTCATCTCCTGATAAACGGGGAAACAGTGAAAACGGTGGCTGACTTTATTTTTCTGGGCTCCAAAATCACTGCAGATGCTGACTGCAGCCATGAAATAAAAAGACACTTACTCCTTGGAAGGAAAGTTGTGACCAACCTAGACAGCATATTAAAAAGCAGAGGCATTACTTTGCCAACAAAGGTCCATCTAATAAAGGCTATGGTTTTTCCAGTGGTCATGTATGGATGTGAGAGTTGGACTATAAAGAAAGCTGAGTGCCGAAAAATTGATGCTTTTGAACTGTGGTGTTGGAGAAGACTCTTGAGAGTCCCCTGGACTGCAAGGAGATCCAACCAGTTCATCCTAAAGGAGATCAGTCCTGGATGTTCATTGGACTGATGCTAAAGCTGAAACTCCAATACTTTGGCCACCTGATGTGAAAAGCTGACTCATTTGAAAAGACTCTGATGCTGGGAAAGATTGAGGGCAGGAGGAGAAGGGGACGACAGAGGATGAGATGGTTGGATGGCATCACTGACTCAATGGACATGGGTTTGTGAGGACTCCGGGACTTGGTGATGGACAGGGAGGCCTGGCGTGCTGCAGTTCATGGGGTCACAAAGAGTTGGACACGACTGAGCAACTAAACTGAACTGTGTAAACAAAAAGAAAGACGTTTTAAAGCAGACAGGATATGGCAGCCATTTTGAAATTAGGAAGGGAAGACCAAGGGAATCACAGAGAAGCCAGTGAACAGTCTTGACATCCCTGTGTCTGTGAAATGACCTGGCACTGCCCTTCTCTGACAAGGAAGATAACCCTTTGTTCTTTAAGTCACTTGCAGACAGGCATCCTCTTATCTGCAACCAAAAGAATTCTCACTGATGCTGCTGATTCCACGGGGAAGGGAGTGGGCTCTGTAGCCAGGCTGCCTGGGTGCAAAGCTGTGCTCTGCCATTTGCATGCTGTGTGACTCAGAGAAGTCAGTTCTCCTCTCTGAGCCCTCATTTAGTCATTTAAAGATATGGCAGCCACTTGTGTTTTGTCACCTTTAGAACACAATTTCTGAGATTTAACTGAGTCTAATTCCTCAGCTCACAGTAGGTTCTCATTCTGTGTTGCACGAGGCCACTCTTATTTATTTATTAATTTGGTCCCTTTTATCCCCATTTCCCAATTCTGTCCTTTTCAAAGCAACCCCTCTGATGCATTGAATGTGTAGCTTTTCCTTTGTTTATGTTCTTGCAAAATGTTCTGTCTTTTCTAAGTATTTTTAATTTACATAATGGTGTTGTGTTCTCTTGGGTCAGCCCAAACATTTGTTTGCGTTTTTCCATGAGGTGTTACAGGTTTCCCTGATAGTTCAGTTGGTAAAGAATCTGCCTGCAATGCAGGAGACCCCGGTCCAGTTGCTGTGTCGGGAAGATACCCTAGAGAAGGGATAGGCTACCCACTCCAGGATCCTTGAGTTTTGATGTGGCTCAGCTGGTGAAGAATCCGCCTGCAATGTGGGAGACATGGGTTCGATCCCTGGGTTGGAAAGATCCCCTGGAGAAGGGAAAGGCTACCAACTCCAGTATGCTGGCCTGGAGAATTCCATGGACTGTATAGTCATGGGGTCGCAAAGAGTCGGACACGACAGAGCGACTTTCACTTTCACTTTCATAAGGTGTTACAGAAAGCCCAGCGAACTTTTGGGCCAAACCAATATGACTCATTCTGGCTTTCCCAATCACAGCTAGGTTTTACAAGATTTATATAAATATGCGTGAATGCTAAGTTGCTTCGGTCGTGTCCGACTCTTTGTAACCCTTTGGACTGTAGCCCGCCAGGCTCCTCTGTCCATGGGATTCTCTAGGCAAGAGTATTGGAGTGGGTTGCCATGCACTCTTCCAGGGGATCTTCTCAACCCAGAGATCAAACCCACATTCCCTGTGGTTCCTGCATTTCAAGCGTATTCTTGACTGTTGAGCCAATGGAGAAGGCTTATATAACTTTATATGCCTCTGAATCTTTCCTCCAGAAAGCAGTTTGGTGCTCAGTGAGGGTGCTCTCCACAACCTACCTCCTCCATTACTGGCGGTGGTGGCTGTATCTGAACCCTGGCCTTGACCCAGCATACCATAGGGATTGCTGCGCCAAAGATGGTCACATGACATGAGCCTCCTTCTGGACTTTTGGTACTTGCATTCAGGGTTAAATTTCTGCATTCCAGGGTATATGAACCCTTAATTTTATTAAATATTTGCAGAATGCCCTTAGGAAAGGCTGATTGTTCACACTCTGTAGCAGCAAAGAGAGTTCCAGCGGCCCCCATTCCTGCCAACATTGGGCACTCTCCAGCCTTCTTATTTTTGCCAATCTCACTGAAGTACATTTCGTTGTTGTTTCAGTTTACATAGTACCTACTTCATAAGGGTGTTTTGAGAGGCCAAGGAGGTAATGTACGTAAAGTGTTTAACTCATTGCTTAGTACATAGTAAATGCTCAATAAATGCACTTTTTACAAACGGTACTGTGGTTTGATTTAGCTAATCCTCAGTTATTCTCATTATTAAACTTGGCACATAGTAGGTGCTCAATAAGTGCATCCCCTCTGCCTTCCCCGACATGGCTTGATCATTCCCACTCCCACTCTCCTACCCTGGTGGAGTTGCTCCCAGTCCCTTCCCACAGACTTACCCGCAGTCTCTTCACTCTCCCAGCTGAGGTCCTTATGAGAATCCCTGTGGCCGAAGAGACTCTTCAAGATGGCATTGGCGATGGGCAGCATCATGGCGGTAGAGGCAGTGTTGCTCAACCACATGGACAGAAACGAGGTGGTCGCCATCATCCCCAGGATGAGCCTGGGAACAGAGGGAGTTAGGGGCAGATCTAGAACCGGGGCCCCTGGTCCCAGTTTGCATCCCACTTGTCTACAGATGGAAAGTCAAGGCCCAGTGAGGATAAGCCAGTGACCAGTGGAAACCAAATCTGCTCAGCATGCTTATTCTAGCTCTTAAGGAAATTGACTAGCTGTAGGTAAGTGAACTGACCTCAGGTACCCAAGGTAAAATAGTTCCAGAGGGGAACCAACCTTAAATTTTCTCTCCTTTGCCCCCAAATCCTCAATAGCACCCATCGCAGAAAAAAAGATGCCTTGACACCAAGATTTTTCACTATTTTACCCTCAACAGTCTTTCCAGCCTCCTCTCCTTCATCCCTTCTTCCCAGGCACCCCTCTCAGGCTCTGCTGAATTTCTCATCAGCCCCCAAACATGCCTACTGATGCCCGGACTGCCTGCCATCACTTGGTCCTTCCCACCAATAGGAATCCAAATTTAGTGGGGTTTTTTCCTTTACATTGAACTCTTAATCCACCTGGAATTTATTTAGATGTATAGACAGCATATTAAAAAGCAGAGACATTACTTTGTCAACAAAGGTCCGTGTGGTCAAGGCTATGGTTTTCCAGTGGTCATGTATGGATGTGAGAGTTGGACTATAAAGAAAGCTGAGTGCCGAAGAACTGATGCTTTTGAACTGTGGTGTTGGAGAAGACTCTTGAGAGTCCCTTGGACTGCAAGGAGATCCAACCAGTCCATCCTAAAGGAGATCAGTCCTGGGTATTCACTGGAAGGACTGATGTTGAAGCTGAAACTCCAATACTTTGGCCACCTGATGCAAAGAGCTGACTCATTTGAAAAGACCCCATTGCTGGGAAAAATTGAGGGCAGGAGGAGAAGGAGACAACAGAGGATGAGATGGTTGGATGACATCACCGACTCAATGGACATGAGTTTGGGTAAACTCTGGGAGTTGGTGATGGACAGGGAGGCCTGGTGTGCTGGTTCATGGGGTCGCAAAGAGTCGGACACGACTGAGCGACTAAACTAAACTGATAAAGCAAAGTCAGATCTAAGAAGATTTTTTCTAATGAATCAATTATACCAATATCTACCATTTATTGAATCCTTCCCTTCCCCACAGATCTAGATTTCTTCCAGATTATTTATTATGTGTTTTAAAAATCTGCTTCTGAACTAGTGTCATACTGTTTTCATTGTTATAACTTTAAAACCCTGAATATTCATTGGAAGGACTGTTACTGAAGCTCCAATACTTTGGCCACCTGATATGAGGAGCCGACTCATTGGAAAAGACCCTGATGCTGGGAGAGACTGAGGGCAGGAGGAGAAAGGACGACAGAGCTTGAGATAGTTGGATGGCATCACCAGTTCAATGAACATGAGTTTGGGCAAACTTGGGAGATAGTAAAGGACAAGAGAGCCTGGCGTGCAGCAGTCCATGGGGTCTCAAAGAGCTGGGCAAAACTTAGTGACTGAACAACAACAAACCCTAAAACGCATTTGACAGTAGCCTCAGCCTCTCTTCAGTGTCAGATATAACCTCCTCTAGGAGGAAGTCACCTGGGCGGCATCCAGCTTCTCAGCCTCATTTGCTCCCCACGTGGCAACCAAGAGGAATTTTTTAAAAATGCCAATCTAGTCATGTCAATCCCCAGCTTAGAATTCTTTAAAGCAGAGATTCATAGACAGAGGGGCCATGGATATAATTCAGGACGGAAATGATGGGAGTAAATGAAGCTCTACTTTACTAAGATCTAATATTCCCTCATAGGTTAGTTGGTAAAGAGTCCGCCTGCAATGCAGGAGACCTGGGTTCAATTCCTGGGTTGGGAAGATCCCCTGGAGAAGGGAAAGGCTACCCATTCCAGTATTCTGGCCTGGAGAATTCCATGGGCTATATAGTCCATGGGGTCCCAAAAAGTCAGACACGACTGAGCAACTTTCACTTTCACTTTCACTTCAATAGAAATTGAATATTTCCTTCAGTGATTAATGAAAACAATAAAGTTCAGTATTATTAGAAGGGACTTGGTTACAGCCTCAAAACTACAATTACTAGGTTGTCACTAGATCTCATCGTTTATTGTGTTAATAAAGAAGTTCATATGGTATTCTCTCAGAAATTTTTTTCTATCACGAATTTGTGTGGTTTTAAAACATTATTTGGATAAGTTCATTTTGCTGTGATTGTTGTTGTTTTAAGTCCTACATGTGCTTTATGCATTTAAATAACATTACTGGGAAGGAAGCCTTAAGATGCAGCAAACTGCAAAAAAAAAAAAAAAAAAAAAAAGAACAACAACTTCATTTTAAAGGCCATTCAGTTCTCTTAAAATGAAAGCCTGAATCCTATCCAAGAGTCCTGAGGCCCCGCACGAATGGACCCTATCTCCTTGTCTCTCCAAGGCCATCTTTCCATCCACTTCCCACCCACTGGGTCACCTTGGCTGGTAAATAGAAAATCAGGATGACAGAGCCAGTACTTACTGTGCAGACTCTCATATCATTATTTTATAGGCAGAGAGAGGTCACTCCCAGAACAGGAAAGGTAGGATTCAGCCCCAAGTCACCTGAGTCAAACTGCTAACACGGCCCCTCTCTAAACCTACTGGACACGAATCCCTGGGGTGAGGTCTGCGAACCAATGTTTCAACTGACTCCCAAGTGATTCTTATGTAATTTTGAGAACTGCCCAAGAGCCTAGCACTGTGTCTGGCACACAGAGCGGGGCTCACTAAATATTTGGGGAATGAATGAACAAGTGGATGGTGGGACATGATGAGTTTGTCACTCCGGATGATCAGAGCAGGAAGGGTGGGGCTGGGCTCTGAGAATGGGGTCCCTCTGCCTCCCCACCCCTGGGCTGGACCCCATTACCTGGCCTTACCTGGCTGGCTGGACCCCGGTGAGCATCAGGACCTTGAGGGCAATTCTCCGGTGCAGGTTCCACTCCTCGATGGCGCTGGCCATGATCAGACCGCTGAGGAAGAGGAAGTTGGTGTCCAGGAAGTACTGGGCGCAGACCTTGTTGGAGGGCAGGATGCCCAAGAAGGGGAAGAGGACGATGGGCAGCAGGGCCGTCACCGAGAGGGGCAGGGCCTCGGTGCACCAGTACACCGCCATGAGCAGGATGACAAACAGGCAGCGACCTTCCTGCAGCGGGGAGATGCAAGCTTAGGAGGGTCAGCAGAGCTTGGGGTGGCGGGGACAGAGGAGGTCCTGGTGCAAGGCCCATCCCTGAGGCACATTCCTTGGGGAGGCAGTGGAGAGGGTACGCGCCCAAAGCTCAGACCTTGACCAGGTGGTGTCACCGATCTGAGCCTCATTTTACTCAACTATAAAGTGGGGGAGCCATACCTGTCATTTTATAGGACTGTGCGAAGGTCACTTGAAATACCCCCATTGTCTTTGAAGCAGTCCCTGAGATGAGCACGAGAGTGAAAGTGGTTTGGGGGACTTCCCTGGCGGTCCAGTGGTTAAGACTCAGTGTTTCCACCACAGGGGGCACAGGTTTGATCCCTGGTGGGGGAGCTAAGGTCTTTCACGCCACATGGCACAGCCAAAAAGAGAGAGTGTGTGAAAGTGAAAGTAGTTTGCTTGATGGGCAATCCTAGAGAGCTCTGAAAGGGCACTGAGGAAGTGAAATAGAGAAGGAAGCCAAGATGCCGTCTTAACGAGACGGTTACCACTGTGGGCAGGTGGGGTGCGATCTTGATCAGGACCCCTGAAGAAAGGGTAGATCAGGCCTCAGTCCCCCCGGGAGGCAAGGAAGCTGCCAACTCTTGGTCATCATTGGTTGAGGGTTGCTTGTGGGAGCGTTAACTCCCCAGCACTCGGGCCTGCCCTGTGCAGCAGCTGGAGAACATGCTCCTGCCGAGCATCCTGGGTTCAGTAAGAAGCTGCTGGCCTGTGCAGGATGGTGAGTGCCAAAGGGGATGCAGAGAGAGCAGCAGAGGCTACTGCTGCACCCATACACGGCATTTAGCACCATGTCCAATACCTGGTACACACTCTATGAAGAGTGACAATAGTTACTGATATTTATTGGGTTATTGGTCTTCCCAGGTGGCTCAGTGGTAAAGAATCCACCTGCCAGTGTAGGAGATGCAGGTTCGATTCCTGGGTGGGGAAGATCCACTGGAGGAGGAAACAGCAACCCACTCCAGTATTCTTGCCTGGAGAATCCCATGGACAGAGGAGCCTGGTGGACTATAGTCCACGGTATTGCAAAGCAGTCAGACATGATTTAGTGACTAAACAACAGCAACAACCTTGGGTTATTAAGTACCAGGTGTTGTTTATTCCTCACAAAATCCCAGTGAAGTAGGTGCAATTAATATGACCATTTGATGGATTGGCAATTTAAGATGCAAGGAGGTCACTAGCGAGGCAATGACTGTGAACCAAAGCAGTCTGCCTCCAGAGCCAACTCTCTTAACCAAATTGTCAGCTGATTACTAGAATCTAGGACAGCCTGACAATGCAATTTCAAAGATCCAAAGCAAAACAGATTGAGGCTGATTCAAACGCAGTCTATTCCAGAGACATCCTCACAGACACTCGGAAATAATGTTTCACCAACGAGTTAGGCATCTCTTAGCACGGTCAAGTTGACTGATGAAATTAACCTGAAAGCAGATGTTTATACCTTACTGGTTTTCTCCTCCACTAGAATGTAAACTCTAGGAGGGCTGGGATTGTGTCCCTGAAGCCAAGAGCAGTGTCTGGAACTTTTAGTAGGAACCCAAAGTATTTCTTGACGTGACTAATACTTGTAACTCAGAGACAATGCTCACAGTACTTACAACTCACTGTCTTCCATTCCGCAAACATTACTCCTGACCAGACTGGGAGTTGAGACTAGGAAAATGACTGAGATATTGTCATGCACTTTTACCAGCAAATCTGTGCCAATCACAGGACCATTTTCAATAGTTCTTCTCAAGCTCAAGTGACCTTATCAGACTCTACCCACCCAGTATTCCTCAAGTGGTGTGCTGGGAAATGTTTAACAACTGACTCTCTGAAAAACTGCAGCTATGTGTGTGTAAAAGTTCTTAATTACTATTCAATTCAGCTAAGAATTCACTCAAGTCATCGATCAATGAGTTTAGTTCCACTATGAATGTGTGTGTGCTAAGTTATGTCTAGCTGTTTGCAACTCCATGGATTATAGCCCACCAGGCTCCTCTGTCTAGGAATTTTCCAGGCAAGAAGACTGGAGAGGGTTGCCATTTCCTACCAGGGCATCTTCCAGACCCAGGGATTGAACCCGTATCTCCTGCATTGGCAGGCAAATTCTTTACCACTAGTGCCACCTGGAATGTTAGTTATATTTTCCTTTATATTAATTATTAAGACAAAATGGACTCAATGACTAGTCCATTTATCAATGGTGTGTCTTCTTTATTGAATCAAATGATGGTTTTCAAATACTGGAGGAGGGGACTTCCCTGACGGTTCAGTGGTTACAACTTTGCCTTCCAGTGCAGGGGGGTGCGGGTTTGTTCCCTGGTTGGAGAGCCAAGATCCCACGTGCTTCATGGTCAAAAAACCAAATCATAAGGCAGAAGCAATATTGTAATAAACTCAATAAAGACTTTAAAAAAATGATCCACATGAAAAAACGTTGGACCAAAAGTTCCTCATTTTTTGTGCTATTCATAATGTCACAGCTATAGACAATACATTTTAAGTGTGATCTGCATTTTTAAATTTTCCCATCACCTTAAGACTAGACAAGCACCCAAACAATAAGCCAAGCCCTGATTTGTAGTGTTTACTGATTTCTGTGAGATGAGTGCAATTGTGCAGTAGTTTGAGCATTCTTTTGCATTGCCTTTCTTTGGAATTGGAATGAAAACTGACCTTTTCCAGTCCTGTGGCCACTGCTGAGTTGGAAGGAATGATGCTAAAGCTGAAGCTCCAGTACTTTGGCCACCTCATGCGAAGAGTTGACTCATTGGAAAAGATGGGAGGGATTGGGGGCAGGAGGAGAAGGGGACGACCGAGGATGAGATGGCTGGATGGCATCATGGACTCGATGACCGTGAGTCTGAGTGAACTCCGGGAGTTGGTGATGGACAGGGAGGCCTGGCGTGCTGTGATTCATGGGGTCGCAAAGAGCTGAACACGACTGAGCGACTGAACTGAACTAAACTGAACTGATTTCTGTGGTGTGAATACCTCCACATGGCTGATTTCAAGCCACCAACTTACATCACTGGGCACAGAATGCTCAGAGATGGACAGTATAACAACACTATACAGTATTTCCACTGCACATTTAGAGGTGAATGATAGTAGAAGTAGATAACCATAGGTGTGAATAACATCAAGACCTTACAAAATAGTAACACAACTAGGAAGTAATGAGCTTTGACTATATACTACCTTTGTTTTGATACATTTTATTTAATACCAGTTCATAAAATTTCACCTTAAATAGGTCAACAACTATGTTCAACAACCAGCTAGCAAAATTCATGAAAATCTAGCCATTGGGTCTCGTGAGCCAGAAGTACACAGGCTCCAGTCACTGTTGTGGGCCTCCAAGCAGAAGAACAAACATGGAAAGCCCCCAAGGAGTCAAGGTCATTCTGGTGCAAACTTGATATTCTTCAACCCATGTGTGGTATCATGCTCCATCATGCATCCATCGTTTAAAAATAATACAACTGTTTGCTGTCAAAGCTTGCTGCTGGCTTTGGAAGATACGCCACATCTATCCTGATTTATATACCACCTGACAGGCCAATAGGTATTTGAAAAAGATATCAAGCAAATACCATAGGCTGGGTGGCTTAAACAGTAGACAATTATTTTTCACAGTTCTGGAGACCAGAAGCTCTGAGGTCCAGGTGTCAGCAGATTTGGGGAGAACTCTGTTTGTGACTTATAGATGGCTGTCTTCTCCTTACGTCCTTACTTGGTCCTTCTTTGGTGCCAGGCATAGAGAAACATGCTTTCTTCTAATAAGAGCTATAATTTCATTCCCAGGCTTCCCAGGTGGCGCTAGTGGATAAAGAACCCACGGGCCAAGGCAGGAGACCAAAGAGTTTTGGGTTCGATCCCTGGGTCAGGAAGATCCCCTGGAGGAGGAAATGGCAACCCACTCCAGTATTCTTGCCTGGGAAATCCCATGGACAGAGGAGCCTGGCAGGCTATGGCCCATAGGGTCGCAAAGAGTCAGACACGACTGAAGTGACTTAGCACATAGCACAATTCCATCCCCACCCTCATGAACTGATCTAATCTTACAGCTTCAAAAGGATACTAAATAGATAGTATGAACCACTTGATACCAATAAATTTGATAACTTGGAGGAAATAGAAAACTTCTTGGAAAACATAACTTATTCAATTATTAGAGAAAGAAATAGAAAAACTATTTCATTGACTTTGAAAGAAATGGAATCAATCATTAAAAATCCCCCTGCAAAAAAACAAAAAATAATTCTAAGCCCTGCTGGCTTCAATGGTAATTCTACCAAATGTTTAAGGACTAAATAATATCTATCTTACCCAAATCCTTCCAGAGAATAGAGGGGAAAAAGGAGCACCTCTCAATCCATTTTGTGAGGCCAGAGTAACCCTGTTACCTGGGTTATCCTGACAAAGGTATGAAGCAAATGGAAAAGAATATTATAATAGTTGAGGTCACTTGGAAAATTTGAGCTCTGAGAAGCTCTGTTTAGAACTGCCTTCTCAATCCTGCCTCCCATCAGTATGCAGCAGAATAATTATAGTAATAATGACAACCACCAACATGTTTTGAGTATTTATTAAATTCCAGGCATTTGACATGTATTAATTCATTTAACGAGAGGCCCTATTATTTTTCAGAGGGGATTACAGAAGACATTGGTTTAGTCATGCGTGTGAAGCTATGACCCAGATAATTCGGTCCCATGGTGGTGTTGCAATTCGTGAACGGCACATCTAAACAGAAATTCTAATTTTTAAACTCTTTTCCCTTAAACATTTAAAGGACTCCGAGTATAACGAGAGCTAACAAGTGCTTACAACTGGCCAGGTACTTTTCCTAGTAATTTACATGCATTAGCTTTTTCCATTCCATAGCTCCTTTTGGAGGCAGGTATTATTAATATCCATTTTACTGATGGGACAACTGAGGCAAAGGGGGTAAGCCAGGTATCTTGCCCTAAGTTAGTGAGGCAGACCCAGGATTTGAACTCAAGGTGGCCTGACTCCAGAGTTTGCGCTCTGTACTGCTTCACATCTCTGCATGATCCGCGGCTGCCCTTGCCAGATTCCTGCTCTAGATCTCTAGCATCCGTGGAATCTCTCAAATTCCTAGATCAAAAGAACCCCTCTGAAGCTCACTGGCCTGGCCTTGCCATCTGTGTCCCTCCATCACGTCTCATCGGTGCTCCCACTGTCCCCAGAGAAGATGCTTTTAATGACTATCAGGTCCCCTCCCAATTTCCCCATTCCAGAAGCCTCACCCTTCCATTTTGTCTTCTCTAGAGCATGATCTAACTGGAAGCTATCATCCTTTATATGAGAGCAACCACCACCAGCACCATAGTAAGGCTACTAAGAACCAACATTTACTGAGAACGTACTACGGGCCAGACACCATTCCGACTACTGTCCCTGCATGATCTCAGTTTAGTTGTGACTGTCACAACCGCCTTATGAAGTAGGCCCCAGGCTTATCTCCGTTTTACAGATAAGGAAACTGAAGCACAGGGTGGTTAAGTAACCTGACCAGCATTACAAAGGCTCCCAGGTGGCACTAGCGGTAAAGAACCTGCCTGCCAATGTAGCAGGCATAAGAGACGCAGGTTCGATCCCTGGGTTGGAAAGATCTCCTGGAGAAGGGCATGGTGAAAACTGACCATTCTACCTTCTATGCAGAGATCATGCATGTGCATTCAAGTAGCTGGAGGATTTTAATTATTAATACTTCTCAAGAGTGATGGGGAAAGTCATGGTCTTCAGGACCACGTGGGTTATAGGGGAAGAACGTCCCCTATACATTTTTAGAGCAACAACTGGCGAGAAAAACAAACATGACTTTTAAAATATTAGCTTTATGAGCTACAGTTAACACACAATAAAATGTATCTATTGTAAGTGTACAGTCTGTGTTTCAACAAATATATGAACCCACGCAATCACCATCCCAATCAAGACACAGAACATTTCCAGTAAAGAAATGTGGAAAATATGTACAATGGAATACGACTCAGCAGCAATATGTATGGACCTAGACATGAGCATACTAAGTGAAATAAGTCAGAAAGGCAAATATCATATGATATAACTTATATGCAGAATCTAAAAATATGATACAAATGAACTTATGAAACAGAAACAGACTCACAGACATGGACCACAAACTACCATATATGAAAACAGAGGGCCTGCTATACAGCACAGGGAACTATAGTCAGTATTTTATAATAAATTATAATGGGAATGAACCTGAAAAAGAATATATATATATATACAATTGAATCACTTCAATGTACACCAGAAACTTGCAAAACACTGTAAATCAACTATAGCTCAAAAAAAAGAGACACAGAACATTTCCATCCCCCCAGAGAGTGCCCCTCAGCCCCTTTCAGGTCAGTCCTCAGGACCCCTTCAAAACATGGCTATGATTTCCATCACTATACCTTTTTTCCTCCTCTTCTGGGAATTTACTTAAATGCTCAGTGTAGTGCCTGTGGTTCATCCATGAGGCTGCGTGTGTTTGCAGTTTGCTCTTTTTCATAGCTGCATAGTATTCAGTTCTGTAAATATACCACTCTTTCTCTGAGATCTTCTTGCTTATGGAAACTGGAGTGTTTCTAATTTGGGATTATTGTAAATAGACCTGCTGTAAATATTTGAGCACTTCTGCTTCAGGAGTGACATCTTCCCAGTCCTTTAGTGCAATAAATTCTGCACATTATATGATGGGAGGGGGTGTTGGTAAATTCTGGGATGCCTGGGTGGCCTTTCAAAGGCTTTTGAGTCCCAGGCCTGGATTCTCTCTCTCCCTTTCCCCTCTTTTCTCCCTCCCTCTGTTTCTCTAGCTCTGTCCCACTTTCTCTTCCCTCTCTGGGTGCTCTTGCTAGGAGGTCAACATCCATCTTTTGTGGAGAAATGACTCCAGATCCAGCACGTGTCAGCCAGAGGGGGTAACCCAAGGGAAATGGCAGGAACCGGGAAGTCGATCGTTGGCCCTCACGGGGCTTGGGCAGTAAGTGGGTCAACAGTGTTTTATTGCCTCGCTGGTTAGGAATTGGAGCAGGGCCGAGGTGACCCCAAGTAGCTCCCCTGCCTGGGCTGAGCTTCCTGTGGGCAAACTGGATTCAGAACTGCCAGCTGAGTGCCAGGCATCTGGTGAGGAATTAATAAGTACTGCTGCCCCTCACCCCCACCCCTCCACCCCTGCAGTCCTCTAGGCCAGAGCTGAGTTCCAGAGAGCTAAAGTCTGCCAGGAGGCCTGGAGATAGGACCAGAGAGCTGGTCTGTAGACGCTAAGCTGTGGGCTCTCAGCGATTCAGCCAGCCAAGCCGGTTCCCACCTCCAGGGCTTTGCACCTGCTGCCTCCTCTGCCCGGCCTTCAGCCTTGATATCTGCCTACCTCACTCCTCCTTGTTCAGCCTCATCTCAAAGGTCACCTCTTCATGGACCACACTACTGTCCACGATCTGATCCCACAACCCAGCCTCATTCTTGTCAAGCACTTTCCAATGACTGGAGAATTTATTCATTCACTTATCTTTAGCTCTCTTCCCACCAGACCTCAAACTCCACGCAAACAGCGTTCTTGTCTGTGTTTGCTCACCTCTCTCTTCAGGGCCTCAGTGGACATTTGTTAAATGAATGATTGTGTGTGTGTGTGTGTGTGTGTGTGTGTGTGTGTGTTTAGTCAATCAGTTGCGTCCGACTCTTTGGACTGTAGCCTGCCAGGCTGCTCTGTCCATGGGATTTCCCAGGCAAGGATACTGGAGTGATTGCCATTTCCTCCTTCAGGGGATCTTCCCGACCCAGGGATCGAACCCATGTCTCCTGGTCTCCTGTGCTGCAGGCAGATTTTTTACCCACTGAGCCACTGGGGAAGCCCAAATGAATGACTAAATGCTCTAAATCAGGCATCACAAACTCAAGTGCAAGGAATGATTTGATGAGTGAAGTGGGCTAGCCTAAGAAAAATCACTTAATTTTCTGGAGTCTGATTTGCACTTCTGACAGTGCTGTGGGTACAGGCAACCGATCTTTCAACACAGGAGAAAAATCACCAAGTTTGCTGATAAATTACAGCTGGCACTGGGCTTTCGTGTCATGGGTACAACAGGGAGAAGTGGGGACTCTGGTGAAGTGGGGCGTATAGGCCCCTTGAAAACAGCAACTGCCGCTCAGCTCCTGACTGTTGCCATGGGGCCCAGGATGCCAGCTCTGGTTTTTCAAGAGAGGCTTTAAATTGTGCTTTTATGTGACATTTCATAGTTTCAAATTATTTGCTCATTAAAATGAAAGTACGGGCCAAAATAACCCCCCAAATAACCCATGTCTGTAAAAGGCATCAGACCCATGGTCACCAATGTATGACGTCTCGTCTAAATGGTCTTAATGGGTGGAAAGTCCCAGAAAAGAGCTCACATGCACACAATCCTGATCTAATGTCAAGTTGTTGATGGATTACTAGGAATCACAGGATGCTCTGTGAGAAGTCCCTGTTCTGTTTAAAAAGCCTCATTTTACAGGGACAGAGACTGAGGTCACAGGAGAAGCCACACGGAGCACAAGAGCAGATCTCACGGTTCCTGGTCCAAATAGTGGATCAGGGAGCGGGGTCCAGTGGGGTTGGTTTTACTCCGGCACACAGCACATCTGAGCCACCTCTACCTCTGGGCCCCCTGTTCAGTGAACTCAGACCAGCCACCTAGCCACAGGGAGAGTCAGTCTGCGTGTCTGCCAAATGGAATCTTCCTTCGATTCCCTCAAGGGCAGGTTTGGGTAACAGCTAGTGTCACATGAGCCCAAGGCTCTGTTCCTTTGAATTTTAACCTCTGGAGTCCAGAGGTCGGGGGAGGTGTCTGCTCTTGCAAGCTCACTTTCTGGGTCATCTCAAGAGTCATCAGTATGCCCCTCGGGCACCCTGTTCAGTCTGGATGTTCTGCTTCAGGAAGGGGAATTTGCTGAGATGGCACGGGGTAGACGGAGGTGTAGCTCAAGGTGAAACATTGCTCACAGCCCCAGCCTGCGCCCTCTGCCAGCAGAAGCTGCCGTGACTCAGCTAAAACTCTCAGGGGGGATTACCCGAAGGAGACTGCAGTCCGAGAAGACTAGGGTGAGAAGCCAGAAGGCTGGTCCTAACTATGAAAGCTGATTGACCCCAGAGGCCAGCATCTGGAAGGACTTGATGCGGATGTGGTTGGGGGATGGATGAAATGGAAAGTGGTCAGATTTCTTTTTCAGAAGGGAAAAGAATGCCAAGGAAATCTCTAGAACTGTCCAAATATACCCGCTCTGGGCCACTGGTGGCTGTGTAAGTTTGAATTCATTAAAATTAAGTGAAATTTAGAATTCCAGGTTCTCAGTCACACAAGCCACATGCCAAGTGCTCCACAGTTACATAAGACGAGTGTCTACCATTCTGGACAGAGCAGATCTAGAACATTCCCATCACTGCAGAAGTTCTCCTGGACAGAGTCATTCTAGAGGTTCAGGTCCGAGGGCCAGGAAACCTAGGTGTAGTGCTTTTGCCCCTGGATTCTTGTGTCACGTCACTGAGTTCATCCATCTGCAAACTGGGAATAATAATAACGGTGCAATACCTACATCCTAGAGGATCCCATGAGAAAGAATGCACGTAAACGCATTCTGAAATGCGTACTTAACAGGTAGAGCAGGAGTGAGATTACAAATGAATTTCTTCATTTTTCCAAATTTCAACTATATATGTACATTTTTTTAAAATAGACATTCCCTGAATACATATGTAATGTATCTACAAAATGCTGACGTTGCATCCTCTTTTCTGAGAATTAGGAAATACTTCATTGTGCAGAAATTTGAGGCCAGCCTGATTTCTTCCCCCTTACAACTCATCAAATTTTTTGCCTGAATATCCATAACATTATTTGGTTTAATCCTCAATTCATTCATGTTGCCATGGCATAGCTCAGAGTTGATGAGTCTCTATACATTTTTTTTTAACTTGGAGACAGAAAATTTGCATATGTTTTAAATTAATTTGACTTCAGAGTCATTTAATTAATTAATCCTCTAGAATTAGAGGTAAACTAATTTCTACTATTAAAGATTCCAATATTGTTTTCTGCTTTATTTGATTTCTTTTTCTTCTTCAGCAACACCAATTATGCAGAAGTTGGATTTCCTTTGTCTTCCATATTGACCACTTTTCTTTCGTCCTTTCTTACTCTTTCTTACTTAATTTTGTTCCATCTTCTTTAGCCTGTGTAACAAGTTCTTGATTTTGTTTTTAATAGTTTACATTTTGCTGTTTCCAGTAAAGCTTGTATAACAGTGTGGCTTCACTTTTCTCTGTCACCCACTTTCATTTCTCTTCTGACACTGCTTTTCTCAACTCCATCTACTTTTTATTCTCTTCTTTGAACCTTTTATTTCTTATCTTGAGATTTATTTTAGGAAGGTCATCATTTCTTTATTTTTTTTGTGTGTATTTTACAGAGAAATGTCAGTTCAGTAGTTTCTCTGACTTCATAACACAACTCTTCCAGTATTTTTCTTTATTTTTCATTTGATGTTCTATTTCCTCTTATTTCTCACACAACCTTTTTGTAGGTCCCATGCTGGCTGCTTATCACAGATATTTGTTAAAGGAAAGTGTGTGGACAGGAGCTGGAAGGAAGCTGGGGCGGGCAGGTAACCCTGTGGATTATCTTAGATCCTTTGTCACCAGTGCTGCCCTGAAATATATTAATATCTCTACTCTAAGCAATAGACTTGGAGTGGAGATTAAGTATAAAGACCTAAGAATATCACAGTTCTTCAGTGTCTCCTTGAGTAAGTCTCTGACTCACTGAGAGAGAAAATGAGAACCCTTAGAACCAAACGGCGGATTGCTATCTATCCTTTCTCTCACCTGCCGCTTTAACACCCTACTTCTTGCCAAGGGTCTTCAAGTCTCTTCATCCGGTTCATCTGAGCTCTGAACTGTCACATACATCTCAGTGACTCTCCCTTCCCCTGTGCATGCTTCAGGCTTTGCCAGGATTAGGAAGGGTTCATAGAGTTGAAAAATCCTCCTGAGGACTTCTACCTCCTGTTCAGGAGCTGCAGAAGCACATGCCACTCTTGGTTCCCTTCTGCACTTTGGTCCAAATCCCACAATCCTTGTCACCTTCACAAACAGAGTGGGATTGTGGTCTGCCCTTCTTTTATCAGATATGGCAATTTCTTCTCCTTTGTTGCTTTTTGTTACTTTTTCCAGACTGCTTCAGAAAGGTGAATGGAATAGAAAAGTCTGGACTCCACCATCGTAGTAATTTTGTCCTCAGAAAGTACTATATCTCCTTTTGCTGATCTGTCTTTTCTAATCTTCCTATAATAAACATGCATAGTAGAAACAGTACTGGGCTTCTCAGGTAATACTAGTGGTAAAGAACCTGCCTGCCAATGCAGGAGACGTAGGAGACACAGGTTCCATCCCTGGGTTGGGAAGATCCCCTGGAGGAGGGCATGGCAACCCACTCTGGGATTCTTGCTTGGAGAATCCCATAGGCAGGGGAGCCTGGGGTCACAAAGAGTCGGACATGACTGAAGTGACTTAGCATGCACGCACAGAAATAGTATTGGCTTTGGAATCAGACAAGCCGGAACACTAAATGCAATCCTTCCACACTCTAGCTATGTGATCTAGTTATTTAACTGCCCTCACCATCAGTTTCCTTTTGTGCTATAGGCACATAATAATGGTCTCTACCTTGGAGAGTGATTTATTTCATATGAAATGACCACTGACATGGGAATGCTCAGTAAATTTGAGCTATTGTTACACTGCAATAACAATACAAGTGTAGGGGTTTTCCTGGTGGCTCAGGTAAAGAATCCATCTACCAATACAGGAGACACAGGTTCGATCCCTGATCTGGAAGATCCCACATGCCGTGGAGCAAAGAAGCCTGTGCACCACAACTATTGAGCCTGTGCTCTAGAGCCTGGGAGCCGCAGCTACGGAGCCCACGTGCCGCAACTACATAAGCCTGGGTGTCCTGGAGCCCCCGTTCCATAAAAAGAGAAGCCACCACAATGAGAAGCCCATGCACTGCAGCTCGAGAGTGGCCCCCACTTGCTACAACTAGATAAAAGCCCACACAGCGAGGAACACCCAGCAGAGCCAAAAATAAATAAAGTTATTTAAAAAATAATAATACAAGTTTAATTTCTTAAAGTGAAAGTGAAAAATTGCTCAGCTGTGTCTGACTCTTTGCAACCCCATGGACTATACAGTCCATGGAATTCTCCAGGCCAGAATACTGGAGTGGTTAGCCATTCCCTTCTCCAGGGGATCTTCCCAATGCAGGGATCAAACCCAGATCTCCCACATTGCAGGCAGATTCTTTTACCAGCTGAGCCACAAGGGAAGCCCAAATTTCTTAAAGCTGAGTTTCAAATAAACTATTTTTAAATCTTTAAATAAATCCTAAAATGTCCGAGCTAGAATTAACTTGAGATTACTTAATCTAGCGGTTCTCAATAGGAGATGACTCTGACCTCCAGGGGACAAAGGGAACATTTTTGGGTGATTGGAGGGGATGATGCCAGTGGCATCTAGTGGGCAGAGGCTGTTAAACATCCTGCAGTGCCAAGGACAGCCCCCCACAGCAGAAAATGACTTGTTTCCAATAGGAGCAAAGTCACCATTGCTGAGGCTGAGAAACTCTGGTCTAATTTAACCCTTAGTACAATGACTGCCCAGAGAAGGACAGTGTCTCGCCTGAGGTCACACAGCGAGGCAGATGTAAGGATTTGTTTTACCCCGTTTCGTGGAAAGATCATTGCACTCTGAGGTCAATCAGGCAGCAGAAGTTGGGAGCTGGGCTGGAATGACGGTGAGGCGGGTACATGACCCTGACAGTGAGTCCCTCCTGAAACTTTTTTCCCGGGGTGCTTCACCTGGCTGTCCCTAGTCCTGGCCCCGGCTGGGAGCAACAGTTGGGCCCGGGTCCTCATAGTCCCTCACCAGCCCAATTCATGACAGCCTGACCCAGACATTTCCGACAGAAAGGCTTGTAATCCGCCCACTGAAGAAATCCCAGCTTCTCAGGCTCAGCTGGTCTGTAAGTACGGGGATTAAAGTCTGCAGGCGAAACACGCAGAGGTGACAACGAGAAGGAAGAAAGTGCCAGGTCAGGCAGTTAATTTTTGAGCTGGGGGAATGATTTCCAGACAGACACAAGGCAACTTGTCCCCCATTGCCCCCAAGCCTGCCCCCCTCACCCAGGAAAAGAAAGAAAGAGCACTGGGTTCTCTGAGTCCCGGGGCGGGAGCTGTTCGGAAACCGCGTCCACCCCACCACCCCCTCCCCTGCCCCACATCCAGCTTCCTGCTGGGTTGCGTTTTTGTCAAGGCACTGGGCTGTGAGCGAGGCGCCATGCCAGGCCCTTTGGGAAGCAGGATCAGGACCAGGTGCTCACAGTGGTGCCCTCCTGCTGCCTACTAGAGGCCCATTCCACAGGAATGTCCAGGGCCAGGGCTGTGCGAAGCCCTCAACTCTAGAATGGTGCTCAAAACCTGAGGCCACTCGGGGCTGGAAACATTGGCTCAGGCACCCACGGCTGGTGTGAGGGACCTTGGGCAGGTTCGGACCTCAGCTTGCTCATAGATAACATAGGAACTATAGCATCACAGTGCACCTAGAAAATGACCAGCCCCTGAGAAGCAGGAGCCATCGGGATCAACAGAAAGAACAGTGGACAGGGAATTAGTTAGGAGATGGGGGTGCTGAAATCAGAGCCCAACGTCAAGAAGCAGAGGCACTTGAGCTGCGAGCTTGGCATCTAGCAGTAGAGGGCCTGGGTTTGAATCCTGCCTCTACTGCTTCCTAGAACAAGTGACTTGTTGTGCCTCAGTTTCCTCATCTGTAAAATGGGGATGATGATAATGATAATAAGAATTTCAACCTCACAGAGTTACTGTTACAAGGATTAAATGCAGGGAATGTAGGTTGAGTGCTGGGAGCAGTGCGTGGCAGATTAAGTTATAAAACGTTACCTCCTACTGACGGAATCTGTTACTTCTACCCATTTCTTGCTTTCTATACTAGTGGTTTCATCCCAATGATCCCCAAGGCACTTCCAGTCTGCACTTCATGTGCGGATGAAGGCAATGGATGCTGGGTAGATATTGACCCCAAAAGGAAGGGAGTTTGGAGCACACACAGCAGACCCAGGCAAAGGACCCAGCAAGACAAGAGACAAGACAAGAGAAACTCTCTCTGCTGAGGCCAAGAGGCATGAGCCTCCACCTGAAAAGAGGGAATTACGTAAGGCAGCTGGGGCTCAGGGTGACGAGGCCCAAAGGGGTCCCAGACTCCCAGGTGCAAATACTGGTTCACCACCTCCAAGCTTTGACCTTTGGGCTGATCAGTGGCCTTTCTGAGCCTCCGCATCCCCATCCATAAATCAGGGTGCTTGTTCGCCATCCTGACAGAGCTGGGCAGGAAGTCAAAGGGAACGCGGGTGGACGTGGCATGTTTGGAAGCCCTGCCAGGCTGGCTGCATCTCTCCCTGCGATCTCCTGAGCAGCTGCCGCTGTGACCTCAGAGCACCAGCACTTTTATTTGAGATGGCTGCCCGCACTGGGCACTTAAGACGTGCCAGGCATGGTGCCCGTGGACTCTCTCATTCAACCTATCCACAGCCCCACGAGGCAGTAATGACCGCTGTCCCCGGGTTACGTGTGGCACAGTGAGCTTGAGCAACTGGCCCAAGTTCACACTGCCTCCATTGTGAGTGGCAGGTGATAGTAATGAAGCTATCGCTCACTGAGGGCTCACTGTGACCCGGGCTGAGCCTTGCCCTGGACACGCTGAGCTCCCCTGCTCGGCTCACGGCCCTGCTTAGAAAGCAGAAGTCGGAGGCTCAGGGAGGTTCGGCCACTTCTTCACCCACGTGTATGTCTCTAGCAAGGGGCGGAGCGTGATTTCAGCGTGGTGGTCTGAGCCCAGGGCCCTGGGCTCAGGGAAGAGAATTACTGTAATGATGGTAACAGTCAGCGTTTACTGACTCACTGTGTGAAGGTGCTGGGTTAAGCCCTTGAAACTTAACGTGAATGTTGCTCCTCCCACATTTGGGTAGGTTTTATGAAGGAAAACGGAAGGACAGATATTCAACAGAAAAGCACTTCAGAGGTCTTTTCACATCCTTTCTGGGTTTGTTCAGTCCTGAGGATAAGCCTGGCTGATCTCAGAGTTATCTACCTTCTGGAGGAGACTGAGGCCTGGAGGGTGAAGCCTGAAACTGGCTCAGGGTGACTCAGCAGGAAATATGTAAGACAGCCCAGATTTCCAGCTAAGGCTCCCTCCTAACTTCTCCTCAGCCCCCAGACAATCCGAGACAGCAGTTAGAAGCTCCCTGTGTCCATTTGGGCCTAAGACTCAACGGGGGAAACAGGAGAAATGGGAGGGAGAGACTTGCCCCAGAAGACCTCCAAGGCTAGCCACCCCATCCTTCTACTCCTCCACTTGAACGGACTGTGTTAGCCCCTGGACTTATTAGCAGACGTCACGAGTTCAGGTCCTTCGAACCATTCATGAGAAGTGTTCAAGGGGCAGCTCACACCCCACTGCCCCCTCCAAGCCTCACTAATCATTCATGAGCCAGGCAGGCGGGTGGGGGCGGAGTAGCAGCTGCCCAGTGACCCTCTGCTGCCTGTGGTCCCTCACTTCTTAGGGCTCAGGGGCTATGGGCTTCGGTGTTAGAAGGAGAATGGCAAGGGAACTTTCACCGGGATTTTTCTTTGAATAAGCACTATCTCATTTAAAATCCCAGCAACTCCTAGGAGATCAGTTTTTCCCCATTTTATAGGGAGGAGCCCTCCAAAGAACTCCCCCAGCGGCCTGACTCAGCCAGACGACTGAGAACTGTTGGAACAAGTTCTTCCCAAAAAGAGGCCAAGTGACTGTGTGACCTCAGGCAGCGCCTTCCTCTCTGTGGGCCTCAGTCTCCCCATGTGTCCCAAGGGCCCTTCAGTCCCCAACACAGGTGGTGGGTGTGTCAAAGGCCCCCTCAGGGCTTCTCCACCTCCCCCTGCTCCTGGCAGCTGTCCCACACCTTCGGAGGCCTGTACTAACAGGAGGCCTCTCTTGGGCTGAAATGAAACCCAGCCTGAAGGCATTATGGTGGGATCTGCCTTTAAATGCCACCTACGCCCTTCACCCGAGTTTCTCTGTGATCAAGGGGTCAGTGGTCAGATTCCTGGAAGGGCTGCCATGAGGACCCAGGAAGACCATTTGCTATTTCTGAACATCCCCCATGCCCTCACCTCAGGATCTTTGCACTTACTATCTCCTCATCTGGAATGCTCTTCCTTTATGTGCACTCAGGGCGTGTTCCTTCACCTCCTTCAACTCTTTGCTCCAGTGTCTTCTCCTTCAGGTACTTGTTCAAATGTTCCCTTTTCTGAATCTTTCTGACTCTAAAATTGCACTTACCCCATTCCTGGCTCCCTGCCTTCTGTGATTTTATTCTCCATAGTACTGATCATCATTTGACATACTATAGATCTTACCTTGGAGAAGGGAATGGCAACCCATTCCAGGATTCTTGCTTGGAGAATCCCATGGACAGAGGAGCCTGGCGGGCTCTTTGAACTCCATGGGGTTGCAAAGGGTCAGATAAGACCGAGTGACTAACACACACACACAGACACATAGATCTTATCTATTTATGTGTTTGCTTTTTTAAAAAAATGTCTACCCCTCTAGAATGTCAGCTCCACAAGTAAACGGATTTGTGACTATTTGGTTCATTGCCGTGTTCTCCTAGACTAGTAGCTGGTATACAGTAGGTGCTCAATTAATACTTTTAAATGTAAGGATCACTCGTGGACAGCGCCTGGCACACAAGAAACACTAAAGAAATATTTGCACTGATTCCATATTCATTCTACACATATTTATTAAGCACCTTGTTTGCCAAGCGCTGGGGATATACTGGTTAACCAGACAGGAAGGACCCTTATTTGTACCTTACCATTTGCAGGTACTTATTTCACTCTTTACAAAGTGCTTAGTTTCCCTGGTCCTCAGCATGGCCCCGTGAGGCGAGTGGATGCACAAGACAGATGGGGAGACCAAGGATGGCAGGGGAAGTGCCTTGCTCCGCCCACCCCCCACCCCACGAGCAAGTTCTTGGCAGGGATCCATCCTGGATCAGCTATGGGCCCACCACTTAGCCTAACTTCTCTCAGGCACTGAGGTCTTCCTGCCCCCGACATTTTAAGTCTCTACCATTTACCATTGTCCCACCTCCTCTCTGGTCCAGCTCGCTCTGCCCCAGGCCTCCTGGGAGTCAATGCAGGGGATGATGGGAAAGCTGACCCCTGCTGCTGAGGCCTGAGCTATGACGTTCACAAGCCCCTCTTGACAATGACTCTCCGCTGCCCATAATCCTTCACTTCTTAGGCCTCTGGGGCCCTAGGCTTCAGAGTTGGAGTAAGAATGGCAAGGGAACCTTCACTGGGATTTTTTTTTTTTCTGAATAAGCACTATCTCATTTAAAATTCCAGAAGCTCCTAGGAGATCGGCTTTCCCCCATTTTATAGTGGAGGAATTGGAGGCTCAGAGAACCCAACAACCTACACAGAGAGTAAAGGGAAGAAGCCAAGAGGATGCAGAAGCAAGTCTCATCCCCTATAAAGTACTTCCAGACCCCTAGATCCACAGGCTCATTTGTAATATAAATAACAATACTACTACTATTACTGTTATACCTGATGCAAACAGCCAACTCATTGGAAAAGACCCTGATGCTGGGAAAGATTGAAGGCAGGAGGAGAAGGGGATGACAGAGGACGAGATGGTTGGATGGCATCACCCATGCAATGGACATGAACTTGGGCAAACTCCGGGAGGTGGTGAGGGGGGAAACCTGGCATGCTGCAGTCCACGGGGTCAGAAAAGAACTGGACACGACTTGGCGACTGAATAACAATGACAACAACAGTTCTTTAACTAGTGCCTCTTATGAGCAGGAGCAGCCCAGAGTATTTCAGGTATCAAAACCAATCTTCACAACCCCCCTCTGAGGTAGATCCTATTGGTGTCCTCACACAGAGGAGGAAACTGAGGCACAGAGAGGCTAAGTAACTTACCCAAGGTCACACAGGAAGTGGGGGAGCCAGCGTGGAGTCCGGGAGATCTGGTGCTACAGTTCATACTCTTATGATGTTGCCCCCTCCCCTTCAGAGTGATTCTGGACAAATCAGCCCAGTGACTCTGGGCAGACCGTTTGTTCAGGGGAGGAAAGTCAAGGTCTGAAGGAGGTCCAGATCCCATAGAAAAACCAGATCAGGAGCAGGAAACTAAGCCAGGTATCCCGGATTGATGGGTAGTTTAGTGGGGGTAGGAAGGGCCTCTCAGGACTGCCTCAGTTTCCCCAAGAAGTGAGAGCTGGGCTGCAGGCAGGGCCATGCATTAGGCCTCTGCTGGCTCCCCCAGGCCTGGACATCCCACGTTCTGGTCTCAGATGTCAACACAGCAGAGCCCATTTCCAAGACTCGTGTCTCAGGAAACTGCTCACACTTCTGTTTCTCGGACTCCATGCTGTCAAACGCTAGGCTCAGGCACCAGGAGAAGTTTTGCTGAGTCCCAGCCCTTTTGAGAGGAATCCAAGGGGGCTCCAGATGGGGCAGAAAATGGCTTAAAGGAGCAGGGAGCTGTTTCCTCCCTTTTCCCGCACTCCAGGCTGCCGGGGGCCAGCCAGCAAAGCGGCTCGTCATGCGAGAAAGGTGGACTGTCATGTGGAGCCAAGGGGACAATCGGGGCTGTGGGTGGCAGCGAACAAGGGCCGCTCTTGTTATTTCTCCCGATCACGGGAAAGGAGGCTGGTCCCGCCCGCTGAGAGCCAGGAGGGCAAAGGGGACCATCAGCTGCACGCAGCAGAGCCTGGAGCAGGGTTCACAGGCCCTGGAAGGCCCTTCTTGCCTGGAAGGCCCTCCATCTCCAAGGGGGCTCCACCCTGGGAGGCTTTCTGCAGTCAGGCTGTGAGTCCACAGGCAAGCCCTTCCCCTCTTTGGCCCTCAGTGTTCCTGACAGAAAATGGGACCTGATCACACCCGCCTCATGGGCCTGCTGGGAGAGGATGCCAAGCAGATGCACTGGGCAGGGGCTTCCAGCCTTGGCACCATTGACGTTTGGGGCCTGAGAGCTCTTCGTTGTGGGGGCAATCCTGTGCACTGTAGGGCGATTAGCAGCATCCCTAGATGCCGGTAGCATCTCCATCGAGCTGTGACAATCAAAAATGTTTTCAGGCCTTGCCGAATGTCTCCTGGAGAACAAAATGCTTCAGAACCCTGCTTTAAAGGACTCCCCAGAGCCCAGGACACAGGAGGTGGTTTAGCCATGAAGCCAGCCAGCATTTGTTGAGCCCTTTACAACTATCATCACCTGTTATCGTACCCATTTATGGATGAGGAACTTGAGCACAGAGAAGTTATGCAACTGGCCTGAGGTCACACAGCATATTAAAAAACTAGAATTTGCACCCAAGCACCCAAATCCAAGCTCCTACATATCATATTTGACAATTCATGTTAGTTCCTATCTTCAGGGCTCCCAAGACCCCAAAACCTCCAAACTCCCACTCCAGTGTCAGGATGACAGGTCTCTCCACTGGGAAGCCTTTTTACTGTAATCCTTGCCCCTTTCCCCTTGCCTCCACTGAACCAAGAAGGAATGTGGGCTTTCAACAGGCAGACGTAGGCTCGAATGGCAGCCTGACTACTCATTCAGTGAGTGTGAGGTGCTAGGCAAGTGTCTTCATCTCTCTGAGCCTCAGGCTTCTTGTCTGTAAAATGGGTCCATCTCCCTTGTGTCACACAGCGGCTAAAAGCATAAACTCTGGAGCTAGAATGCCAGGTCAGAATCCCAGCTGTGCCACTTCCAAACCATGGGAGCTAGGGCAAGTGACTGAACAATTCTGTGACTCAGTTTCCCCATCTGTGAATGTGGACAATAATAGCACCTGTGCTACAGAGCTGGGATGAGCATACATGAGCTAGCCTGTCTCAAGTGCGTTGAACCATGCCTGACACTTCATAAATGCTAGACAGGTGTTGGCTATGGCTCTCAAGGGGCCTCCTGGGGGACAGAGGAGAGGGCATGAATAAGGCATGTGCCCTGGGACATCAGCAACCTTAAATTCACATCCTGAGCCTTCCAGGGACTGGCACATTCCTGCTGGAGAGCTTAACATGGCTGAAATCAAATCCCTCTCTCTGGTCCAGACCAAGAGAGGGCTTCGCAGGAGAGGAAAGGAAAAGGAACTGGGCAGAGTAGCCACTGGGCTACCAGAAGGGGCACGCTGGCCTCGCCAGCCTTTTTCCAATGTCTTTATTGAGCTGGGCATCACTGTTCTGTCCTGTGTATCAGTCCTCCTGACTCCCCTTGCCCCCAGCACAGGCTCCTTTCCATTGGCTGCCCCTCCCCTTGTGAATTTCATGAACAAATAGATAGAGTCAAGCGCCTAGTACCCCTATTTTGCAGATAATAGCAATAGCCACAATTCTTTACCAAATATCTATGTTGCATCAGGCACTGCCAAGCCTTCCGAGCAGGTGGGTGTCGTTATGCCCACTTATCAGATGAGGAAATTGAGGCTTGCCAGAGATGGCTTGGCCTTGTGCATCTCTCTCATCCCTGGTGCATCTCAGCTGGAGGGAGCCGTTGGGACACACCTGTGTCATTTGTTTCAGGTCTGGTCTAGCTAGGGTGCTCACTCTGCATCCTCAAGGTCTGGGGGGGCGGTGTCTCACAATCCTGCTCATCAGTCCAGAGGGCACTGCCCAGCTGAGTCAGGTCAGGAAACACAATCTTGCTCCCCATCCCCTCATCAGGAATTGTGTCGGTCTGTTTACACACCTGGCAGGATCTCCAGGAAAGTGGAAAGTTGGCTAGGCCTCAGAGGAGCGGTTCCAAGGCCAAGGGGTCTGTGTGGGCAACGGGTCAAACCTGGCAGGAGAGCATGGAGGGGGCACAGATGAGGGTTCTGGGACCACCTGGCTGGGAAGGGTGGGAAGGTCCTTCCTTGTGCCCTCTGGGCCTCAGTTTTCCCCGCTGAAAAAGGAAAGGGCTGGAAACACTGATTTAAGCTTAGCTCTTCTACAAATTAGTAGCAGTCTAGGAGTTTAGCAAGTACAAGTGTTCAGAAATCAGAGCTACCTGGCTCAAATGCAAATTCATTCATTGGCTAGTTTACTGAGTACCTACTATGTGTCAGACTCTGTTCTAGCCGCTGGGGATGCTGAGGGAACCAGAAAGACACAGGCCTTGCCCTTATATCACTCATAGTCTCGTGGAGGAGGCAGGTGGTGAACAAATAATGAACATTGCAGGTTGGAATGAATGCCACGAAGGAAATAAAACAGGACACTGTTTTAGAGAGTGTTTTGTACAGTGAGGAGGGCAAGTGTTATTGAGAAGAGGTAATCAAGGAGGTCTTCTTGGAGGAAGTGCCTTTGGAGCTAAGACCTGAATGACCAGACAGATCCACCTGTGGAAGATCAGGGGCAAGGGTGTCCCAGGCAGCGAGAACAAGTGCAAATGTCCTGAGGCAGGAACAAGTTTAGCAGGTTTAAAGAACCAAAGGAAGGCCTATAAGGCTGGACCACAAGTGAGAGAAGAGAAGAATATGGGAGATTGTAACAACCATGTTTTCCAGTTTCTGAATGTGATGCTCTGGCATCTTGGGACCTTGCTAACACTGGAGAGTCTGCCCCTCCCATTCCTAGAGATAGTAAACAACTCACCTGTGTGTCGGCTCTTTAAATGTAAACCAGACAATCCCAGGCCCACACTCCCAGCCATCTCCTTTCTTGGACTCTCTCACTCCAGGCCACTATCTGCCTGCCCTCATCACCCAGGGCCAGGGACCAGACAACCAGGGACAGCCTCTCTGTCCCAGAGCCCACTGAAATCATTTGAACCAGCCAACTCTAAGCCTGCTTACTCTGACTTGCCCGTTCCTTAAATACATAACACATTGCCAGATAGTGACGAAGACCATGAAGCAAAATAAGGCAGGGAAGAGAGTGTAAAGGGATTTTTATTTTCTATGTTAGATAGGGTGGCCAGGGAAGGCCTTTGAGGAGGTTCATCTTTGAACTAAGATGAATGAAGTGTGGGAGCAAGGCTTGCAGACACATCTGGGGGAAGAGCAGTTCATAGCGGAAGGAACAGTAGATGCAAAGGCCCCTCAGGCAGGTGTGCACGTGTTTAGTTGCTCAGTCGTGTCCGACTCTTAGTGACCTTCTGGACTGTAGCCTGCCAGGCTCCTCTGTCTATGGGATTTTCCAGGCAAGAATACTGGAGTGGGTTGCCATGACCTCCTCCAGGGGATCTTCCTGACCAAGGGATCAAACCTGAGTCTCTTGGGTCTCCTGCCTTGGCAGGTGGGTTCTTTACCACTGTGCCACCTGGGAAGCTGGTAAAGGCCCTGGGGTGAGAGCAATCTTGGGATATTTAAGGAACACCAAGAAGGCCAGGGTGGCTGGCACAGAGGGAGAGAGGGGGCCAGCTTCTAGTAAGTAATCAATAAGTATGAGGTGTTCTTATCCTTTCTTGAGGGCTTACTATAATCTGAATAGAAATATGGGAGCTTGACGTCTACTTCCCTTCACCCCTCATCTAGAAGGTAGGCTTCAGAGATTAAATGAAATGTAATGAACTAAAATGTGAAAGGCATGTAAACCAGTCTGGGGCAGATGAGGAAAACACTTGGCAATTATTACTGTTATCAGCTCCCACCCTGTTTTGACACAGCCTGGGACAATTTCTGTATCCTAACTGAATTAAATCTCACAGTAGCCGTTCAGGGACCCGTGAGTCTTCCCCACTTCACAAGTGAGGAAAACGAGGCTCAGAAATGGGACGTCTCCTGCCCAAGCCCCTTATCTCACAGTCTGAGAGCTAACACCCAAACCCAAGTCTTCCCAACTCCAAGGCCCATGCTCTTTCATCCTCTTACTTCTGAGTCTCAGCTTCCTCATCTGCAAAATGGGAGAGTTAAAACATACCTTGAGGGCTGAATGAAAAAGTAAGAAGTTATGATGCCAGTACAACATATGATTTCACCAGGCCCAAGGAATAACCAGGGCGGGAAGGTGATATAATGGATGTGTTATCACTAAAGAGACTGAGGCCCAGAGAAGTCAAACGACTTGCCTAAGGTCACAGACCAGGGATGTGGAATGAGAATCCAGTTCTGAATCCAAAGTTTCAAAACTGGGAAGGAAAGGTCCATTTTCTTGGTCATCCACCTGAACACCCCCTACTCAAGGATTAGGTGGATGCAAAACAGTGGGCCTCTGACTTCATAGGTGTGACTACCAACCCTGAACAAGACTGCTGCAAGCCAGACAACGCCTTCATGCAAGCTGGGGAGAGGGGCTCTTCCTCAGGGGGGTCTGGCCCTGCACCGGGATGCCAGGTTCGCAGGTGGAGTGCGGGTGGATTCGGTCTCATTTTGCCTCCTCCCTTCTCTCTGTGCGCTGCACAGCCTGCACAACACTCTGGAGCGTCCTGCCCAGACACTTTTATTCCCATTGTACGTTACATTAAGAAACATGTTAGTCACTAACACCCAAGAATATGGCAATAATATATCATGATAAGTATATGCATGTAACAGGAGCTTTGAGTGTGCTGATATAGAGACTTGAGGGAGGCTAAAATCAGTGAAGTCAGATTATTTTGCCAACAAAGGTCTGTCTAGTCAATGCTATGTTCTTTCCAGTAGTCACGTATGGATGTGATAGTTGGACTGGAAAGAAGGTTGAGCGCCGAAAAATTGATGCTTTTGAACTGTGGTTTTGGAGAAGACTCTTGAGAGTCCCTTGGATTGCAAGGAGATCCAACCAGTCCATCCTAATGGAGATCAGTCCTGGGTGTTCATTGGAAGGACTGATGTTGAAGCTGAGACTCCAGTACTTTGGCCGCCTGATGCAAAGAACTGACTCATTTGAAAAGTCCCTGATGCCGGGAAAGATTGAAGGCAGGAGGAGAAGGGGACGACAGAGGATGAGATGGTTGGATGGCATCAGCGACTCAACGGACATGAGTTTGAGCAAACTCTGGGAGTTGGTGATGGACAGAGAGGCCTGGCGTGCTGCAGGCCATGGGGCTGCAGAGTCGACACGACTGAGCAACTGAACAACAACAAAAGATCTCCTGAGAAGCCAGACCTGCCGCCTGGGAGGAGGCCCTGCCCGGAGTCCCCCCGCTCCTACATGCCGCCACCTCCTCCTCAAAGCATCCTTAGAAAGAGCCACCTGTGAGTACCCACTGGAAGCACTCTTGATGGCCAGATGGTCAGTCCAGCAAGATTTGCTTTTAGCAAGTTGGGAAAGGAGGTGAGATTCTCTGCAAATACATGGGGCTGGTGCTTATTTGCAGGCTTGATTTAATACTCTCCTCTGTCTGCCCTAGCCGCCCAAGGCCAGTCCTCTAACACCCAGCTCCCAGGATGGCCATTCTTAGAAAACTGTGAGGCAGTCCCTCTGGCAGCATCCTGACTTCCTCAGTCTCTGGCACTCTTTGGGGTAAGAGCCATGATCCCCGTGGCCCTGGAAATTGCAGCCACTGCATTCCAGAAGGGCATCCCACTCCTTTTCACCCCTGCTGACAGTGTTCCAAGCCAGGAGGACATAATGTAAGAATTGTTCCCATCCCCCGCCCCCAGCCCCTGGCTCTACCCCTCAGATTAACCCCAGCCTCCCTGCAGCCTCCCTCACCAGTCGCCAGGGGACAGGTGCGTGATAAGCAACCCTTACAATCATACAGACTTCTGGAACATCAGAGCAGCGATGCTGGATACCTTATCAAGCTGGAAAAGCAGGGCCCAGTGAGGGGCAAATGGCCAACGCCAAGGATCTCAAACTTCTTCCCTGATATCAACAACTTTGCAAAAGTTTTTGGGATACGAACCCTATAACGGGCACTGGCGGTTCCAGAATTTCTAGGCGAGGGAGGCCTAGAAGCAGCAGCCTGATGTTAGGGGTGAGGGTGGACACCGAGCACGCTTGCCTTGAAGCTTCATTTGCACAGAAAGCACACTGTTTTATACTGCCAGCCTTTGTCTGGAGAGGTTATCACAGGGTTAAACCGGTGAAGATTACAGGAATTGCTTTGAAACCATGTGTGCATAGCAAACCCACTCTGTTTGCTTTATGTGTATGTCATAGACCAACAAACGCCACAAATTTCTCTGCTCACTATTCTCTAAGGATGCTTTTATTCACCTTCTACACTAGATTAAGAAACATGTCACTTATTAACATCCAAGAATATGATAATAATACAATGTGATAAACGTATACATATAACATGGAGGAAGAGAGGGCTTCGAGTGTGCTGATAGAGACTTCAGGGAGGCTAAGATCTCCCAAGAAGCCAGAGCTGCCTCCTGGGAGGAGGGCCTGATTTATTAGCCAGTTAAAAAGACAGTGAGATCTAGAGCCACACAGGGTCCCCACTGGGGATCTGGAGGGAACCAGGAGAGGTTCTCACTCAATTAGAACTAAAGAAAGAGTATAAAGTGAAGTGGTCAGACACAGACAATGCATGCTGGCTTTGTACAGGTTGTGTGACCTTGGACAAGTCACCTAACCTTGCTGAGCTTCCATTTCTTCACCTGTTCCATGCTAATAGCAGTTGGCTCCCTGCTGATGTGGATATTACATAGGACAACACCTGACAATCTCAGCGCAGAAGAATGAAGCACTCAGTGAAACACCTCATCAATCAGACATGCGCTGTTATCTATCCACACTGGGGATCATATGGAAGTGGGTTCACTGTGAAGCTAATGAAGTTTTTAAAGGTTCAAAGCCACTCCCAAGCCGTGTACTAAATTCTGTACTTGTAAACCTGTATGCTTTTTCTTAAACAAAGCCCCTCAATCAGTACAAGTTTCCAGCCCCATAAACACTTGGACCTGCCCCTGGGTTCATTGCAGAGCGGAGCTTTCAGAACCCTCTGCAGAGGAGAGAAATCCTGTGTGTTTCATCACTTCTTCCTCAGAACTCCGCCTGGGACCCCCCAGACCCATCCTGCCTTCCACCAACGATGCTTCACAAAGTGAGACAACGTCTTCGCTCAGACCCTCACAGCAAGTGTTGGAAGCTAGCAGGGCAATCCTCCACCTTACAGACAAGCAAAAGGAGACCCAAAGAGGAAAGGAGATTGGTGCAAGGTCCTGAAGTTAGCAAGTGGCCAGGGATGGGACAGCTTTTAAATAAGCAACCTAATCCTTACACCAGCATTTACTGTTTTTCTCTCGCATGTCAAGAAAGTCTAATTGCTAGGATAATTCCACACCAAAGCATTTGTCCTGGATCTTTCGACACCATCTTCTTAGTATCACTTCCTCACCCCTTCCTCCAGGCAGCCCTCTCTGAACACTTCTCCCGGCTCCCCTGGTCTCACAAAATTATACCCTCTCTTTACTTTTATTTTTATGAACATTTAATGTTTCATTGACGGCAATTAAATACCTTATTGTTGGACGGTATCACCAACTCAATGCATGTGTTTGAGCAAACTCAGCGAGACAGTAAAGGACAAGGGGAGCCTGGTGTGCTGCAGTCCACGGGGTTGCAAAGAGACAGACACGACTGAGCAATTGAACAGTATCTCATTGAGGGACAGTGAAACAACTTCCTGGAGGTAGAAGCCTTGTCTAACAGGCCTCATAGCTAACCTTGATGCCCTGAATGTGCTGGGCACAGGTGAGGGACCCACTGGGGAACCTGCGATACCATCTCCTTTTCCCACTGGTGATGAATTTTGTCGTGACACTTCTGACCTCAATCTGCAGCCTTTGATCTTCTATGGATTACTTTCTTTGAGAGTCTAGAAACAACCTAGGTTCTGGATTCTTATAAGCCAGGGATTGATCCCACTCAGCTGCCTGTTGTGTGACTGTGAGCGAGACACTTCTCTCCCAGCCTCACTTTTCTCCTCTGGAAAATAAGGCAAATAACCCTCCCCACTCAGAGGGGCATTTTCAGCCTGGATTAAGTCAGATGCTGCACATAGGCAAAGTTTAGCGCTGCCCCTTGCCCCTGGTGCTCAGATGGTAAAGAATCTGACTGCACTGCAGGAAATGTGGGTTTGGTCTCTAGGTCGGGAAGATCCCCTGGAGGAGGGCATGGCAACCCACTCCAGTGTTCTTGCCTGGAGAATTTCATGGACAGAGGAGGCTGGTGGGCTGCAGTCCATGGGGTTGCAGAGTAGGACACGACTGTGTGACTTTCACTTCACACTTGCTCCCAGTAAGCATTTCTTAAATCTTGGCTGTCTCCGATGGAGACAGTGCAGTGTGGTCTTCGGCACTTACTGGGTACCAGGCTCAGTTCAAAGAGATTAACATATATTGCCTCTTTTTAATATTCACCACTGTCCAATGGATCCGTATGATCATTTCCCCTGAGTTTACAAATGAACAAGCTGAAGTTCAGAGAGGCTAAGCCCCAGGTGACACAGCTTGCCACTCGTTAAGCTTGAAGCTTGCCAAGCATCAAGTTTCTTGTGATTATCAAGTGAAATGAGCACACAGTCAGAGCTCGATAGAGAGGATCATTCCTGCAGAAATGACCAGATCCAGAGGGCTACTGGGACCCGGGCTCCCAGGAGCAACAGCAGCTGGGAAGGGGGAATTGTGTCCACAGCAGCGCAAGGCAGGGAAAGCGAGGGAACGCAGGGGGTGGGGTCTGGTGAAATCTAGACTGGGACCTCTGCGGTATTCCGTCTCCGAGGGAGGACAGGGTCCTGACTGTGGCGCGGCCGCCCAGGGCGGGCGGAATGGGGGGAGCCGCCCAGGAGAGGCGGCGTTACCTTGGGCGGGAGGGCGAAGACCACCGGCAGCAGCACGAGCGGTGTGAACAGCAGCACCAGCAACCGCCGCGCGCTCCACACCTTCTTGGCCACTGTCGCCAGCGCCGCCATCTGTGCGATCGCCCCGCGGAGCGGGCCAGCCCGGGACTGCCGGCGCCGGCCTCGGCTCCGGGTTTATAGCCTGGGGGGAGGGTCTGGGGAGGGGACTGCGCTCGGGGACCCGCCCCCCCGCCCTACGCGCGCCTTCCGGGGAAAAGGGTGGTGCCTGCGCCCCTGGGACTGGGCGAAAGAGGCCCGGAAAAGTTAGGAAAAGTTGGACCCAAGGACCAGGGAAGCGTACTCCAGCCCAGAAGACCGCGTAGCCGCCTGACTTTCCAGCTATGTGGCCCGAGGCTTCACGATTCCGTACTTGCCTGTGAAAAGGGCCACAGCAGACAATCTGAGGACTGAATCACTTACTAGCCTTAACTGGATTCGTACACCGTCTCTGCCGCGTACTAGTTGCGTGGGCTTGACGTTGGCCTCTGGGGGTGATGATAGTATCAGTCGGAACTACACAAGAGGTCTGTTGGGAGTTCTTGCAGTTGATACTGTTTCACTTATTTTTCTTCCGATGTGGGTCAGTCATCTGTAGGTCGGAGTCTGTGTGTTTGTATCACTTGTCGAGTCTGACTCTTTGGGACCCGACAGACTGTAGTCCGACCGTCAGGCTCCTCTGTCCATAGAATTCTCCAGGCAAGAATACTGGAGTGGGTAGCCATTCCCTCCTCCAGGGGATCTTCCTGACCCAGGGATTGAACCAGTGTCTCCTACTTTACAGGTTGCCTGGAGGAGTCTTTTTGTTCCTTCAGGATAAGTGGAGGGGAAGACAGTCCTGGGTTGTACGGCAGTTGCATTCTTCATTTTTTTTTTTTTTTAAAGACACTGCCAAATTTCCAAACTGTTAGCACTATATTACATTTCTGTTAGCAATGGATGAGTGATCCAGTTTCTCCATGTCCTTGCCAACACTGGACTTGTATTTTTTTTTTTTTTATTTTAGCCACACTGATGGGGGTGTAGAGAAATCTTGTGGTTTTAATTTGCATTTTCTTAATGGCTAATGATATTTAACATCTTTTCATGTGCTTATTTGTCATTTGTATATCTTCTTTGGGGAAAACTATCTCTTCCTGTTGTTTGCCATTTTCTCACTGGACTGTTTTTTCTGCTGTTGAGTTTTGAGAGTGCTTTATATAGCCTAAATACTGGTCTTATGTTAGATATGTTGTTTGCAAAAATTTTCTCCCAATCTATAGCCTGGCTTTTCATTCTTGCTACCAGATCTTTCACAGAGCAAACACTTGTAATTTTGGTGGAGTCAAAATGATGAAATTTTCCCTTTTTTGTATCATGCCTTCAGTGTCAAACTCTTTGCATAGCCCTAAATCCTGAAGATTTTCTCAGATTTTTTTCTAGGTGTTTGATAAGTTATAGTTTTATGTTTTATATTTAAGACCATGAGTTAATTTTTATATCAGGCACAAGGCTTAGGTTGAGGTTTTTATTTGATTAATTTTTGCCTATCGTTGACCAATTTGCTGCAGCACCATTTGTTTAAAAAGTTATCTTTATTCCATTGAATTCCCTTTACACTTTTGTCAAAACTCAATCGGGCATATTTGGTGGATCTATCTCTGGGGTCCCTATTCTGTTCCATTGATCTAACTGTCTATCCCTTTACCAATGCAGGTTTCCCCAACGGCTCAAGGGGGAAAGAATCCACCTGCAATGCAAGAGACCCAGGAGACTTGGGTTTGATCCCTGGGTTAGGAAGATCCCCTGGAGGAGGAAATGGCAACCCACTCCAGTATTCTTGCCTGGGAAATTCTTTGGACAGAGGAGCCTAGACATGACTTAGTGACTAAACAACAACAACATCTGCAGTTTTGAGCAAAGTAAGTGGTATTCTAATTTTTTCAGGATCCATATGCTCACTGATAGTATATTGAAATAAAGTTGAATTTTGAATGTTTATACCCTAAATCTTGTTCAATTCATTTATTAGTTTTAGAAGTGGTTTTTTTTTGGTCACATCTTTGAGACTTTCTATATAGACAATCATGTCATCTACAAATTGTAAGGCCGGACCCCGGGGCCATGAAAGGCCGCCCCTCCTCTCTCCCACCGGAGGGGGACGTCCCTAACGGAAGGAGCCTCCCAGATCCCGGGAACCAATGACAGCACACTTCACCAGCTAAAGCCGCCCCACCCCAGCCACTTAGAAGGACCTGTCAGCCCGTGACGCCTTGGCCTTGGCAACCTATCCGAACCCCCATTCACTAACCGTACCTTTTTTGGGCGATCTAGCCTGACCACCCCCCACGACGAACGTATATAACCCACTCCCCAGCACAGTCCAGGCACGGACTTCCTCGACCTGCCTCGCTCCGGTCCGGGAACCCTGCCCAGGAGCGCTTCCCATTAAAGCCTGTTAGACACTCTTTTGGTGTCCTGGTCGTTTTTACCTAACATTTGGCTCCCAACGTGGGGCCCGAGGCGAGGGCCCATCCCACGACGAGTGGAATTTGCGGCCCCCCTCGGGTCTGGCCCGCGCCGGACCAGGTGACCCTGTCACCCCTCCGGGACCATTCAACTGTCTGGCAGGATACAGGGTAAGTTCCATGGGTCAGGTTTGAGGGGCTGTTGTTCCCATGGCAATTATTCCTAGCATGTCTCATACCTTTAAATCGCAGCCACGTCCGGACCCCTCCTCCGCAGGCCAGGCCTGCTATTCCTCGGCGCCAGTCAACTCGGAGACGTCCGTCTTGGCTGAGTGGCCTTCTCCTCACCTCGCTGGGTTGACGGCCCGTTCGGGGATGCCTGACTGGACTGCTCCCAGCCCCACTAACCATTGGTCCAGGACCTTCGTTTCATATTCGCCATGGGGGCGGCTGCCTCCAGGGCCGACCAACCCTGGTCCACACCGCTAGAATGTTTACTCGCCAACCTCAGAACTCTACATATCTCTGGAGAAATTCGCTCCAAACGCTTAACCTTCCTCTGTTCTGAGGCATGGCCCCAATATTCTTTAGATAATGGCTCACAATGGCCGCCAACCAGAACTTTCGATTTTAACATCCTCCGTGACTTAGATAATCACTGCTGGAGGATGGGAAAATGGTCTGGGGTACCCTACGTACAGGCTTTCTGGCTGTTGCGCTCCCGTCCCACCCTATATACCCACTGTTCCCCTTCTGAAATTCTCCTAACCATGGCCCTTCCTAGCCCTACACCAACTCCCCCTGTATCGCCCTCACCAACTTCCTCCATATCCACTCCTCCCCTCATCGTCCTCACAGCCCAGCCCTCCTGTGACTAAGCCGCCTCTATATCCACCCCCTCCTTTGTGCCCTACCTCACCAACCTCCCCCACGCCAACTTCCCCTCTATCGCCCTCACCAACTCGCTCCATATCCTGCCCTCCCTCATCGTCCTCACAGCCCAGCTCTCCTGTGACTACGCCTCTCACCGCTCCCTTGGCTCCGCGTCAATATCCACCCCTTCCTCCGTGCCCACCCCTTTCAGCTCACACACAAGGTCCCAAATCGCTCCCAATCTGCCGCCAGCTCCCCTGCCCCCTCTCCGCCAGGTGGCTGGCTCAAAGGGTCTCGCCCATGCCCACGTGCCCTTTTCACTCCATCTTGCCCACATTTAACAACGGCTAGGCTCCTACTCGGCCAACCCCTCTAACTACATCAATAACTTCACCCAGCTGCCTCGGTCTTACGCCCTCACCTGGCAGGACATATTCGTCATTCTAGGGTCCACCACTACCCCAAAGGAGAGAAAGGCCATTTGGGCCGCAGCAAAAGTGGTGGCTGACCAAAAACATCTAGCTAACCCAGCAGACCCAGCGTGGCCGCCTGGAGCGGCTGCTGTTCCAGATGTAGACCCAGACTGGGACTATCAGGAGGGACAGAGAGGAAGAGCCAACATTTGGTGCATGGTAAAATGCCTATTGGAGGGAATGGAGACCACCTCCCTCAAGGTAGTAAACCTACTTAAGCTAGATGAAGTAACCCAGGGCCCCGATGAGAACCCGGCAGCCTTTCTTAACAGACTGACAGAGGCTCTCACCGCCTATACCCGGATTGCCCCAGATTCTCCGGCGGGGGTCACCACCCTAGCCAACCGTTTTATATCCCAATCAGCTTCAGACATTTAAAAAAAAAAAAAACTTTCCAAGGCTAAGGATGGGCCTCAGACCCCCCTCCAAGACCTGGTAAAAATGGCCTTTAAGGTTTATAACACCCGAGAGGAAGCCGCCGAAGCTAGCTGCAAGGCAAGGCTTAAACAAAAAGCCAAACTCCAGGCTAACCTCCTTGAGAGACACACCCAGGCACTGATAGCAGCCCTGCGGCCGGCCACGGGACAGAAGGTGGGTCCCCAGAAGCCACCGCCGGGAGCCTGCTTCAAATGCGGTCATGAGGGCCGCTGGGCCCACCAATGCCCAAACCCCCGGCTCCCGACAAAGTCCTGCCCTCTTTGCAAACAGCCAGGACATTGGGCGAGTGATTGTCCTCGGGCGACTCAGGCCCCGGCCTTACCGGGCCGAGGTCTGGGCTCCCAAAAGGACATTTCCTCCCCACACCCCGCCTTGGAACTTCTCTCCTTTGATGAAGATTGACGGCGCCCAGACTCGGGGACCCTCATAACCCAAGTAGAGCCCAGAGTAATGCTTCAAGTGGTGGGTAAGTCTATCAATTTCTTGATAGATACGGGGGGCTACTTACTCGGTCCTTCCCTCCTTTGGGGGCACCTTGCCTCCTTCCCAGGTCTCGGTGGTGGGTATAGACGGCACGTCTTCACAACCCCGGCAGACTGGGCCACAGCCCTGTCAGCTTGATCACTTCTTGTTTGCACACTCTTTTCTTATAATCCCGACATGCCCCACTCTCCTGCTGGGGCGGGACATTTTAGCTAAGCTTAGGGCCACCATTCACCTACCTCTCTCACTTTCCCAATCTCTCACCTTTCCCCTTCTCCTCCTCTGCTCCCCTGAGGCTCCAGTTGTTGACCCTAGCATCTGGGACACCAAAATCCTTCTGGTAACAACTCATCACACCCCCGTCCTGATTAAACTACGTGATCCTTCCTGCTTCCCAAGCCGCCCTCAATTCCCCATCTCTCAGACTCACCTATGTGGTCTTAAACCAATCATAGACCATCTCTTAGGCCAGGGCCTCCTAGTCCCCACGGCCTCGCCCTACAATACCCCCATTCTCCCGGTACGGAAAGCTGCTAGCGGCTACCGACTGGTCCAGGACCTTTGACTGATAAACGAGGCCATGATCCCTGCCCATCCGATTGTCCCCAATCCTTATACCTTGCTTTCTGACATCCCTAGCAGTACGACTCACTTTACTGTCATAGACCTTAAAGATGCCTTTTTCACTATCCCCTTACATCCAGACTGCCAGTTCCTCTTTGCTTTCACATGGACCGACCCAGAAACCCGACAGTCCTCCCAGCTAACGTGGACAGTCCTCCCTCAAGGGTTTAGAGACAGCCCCCATTTTTTTGGCCAGGCTCTAGCCGGGGATCTGGCTATGTGCCCTTTGGCCCCTACTGTCCTCTTACACTATGTGGATGACCTTCTGTTCTGCAGCCCCTCACAAGCTCTTTCTCAGACACATACCACTATTCTTCTTACTTCCTTAGCTCTAAAGGATACTGAGCATCTCAACAAAAGGCCCAACTCACCCAGACCTCTGTAACTTACCTAGGTCTAAAGACTACCCCGATAACCAAGGCTCTAACTGCTGACAGACTCAGCCTTCTCCGAGACCTCTGCCCCTCTTCCACTGGAGAACAAATCTTGTCCTTTTGGGGGTTAACAGGATTCTTCCGGCACTGGGTCCCCAACTATGCTTCGCTGGCTAAACCCCTCTACGCAGCCGCAAAAGACACCCCTACTGGACCACTCTCTTCAGAGACAGAAGTCCAGAAGGCTTTCTACAACCTTCACTCAGCTTTGCTGTCCTCTTCCCCGCTCTTCCTGCCCAATCCCAACCTCCCCTATCACCTGTACACTGATTTAAAAAAAGTGGGCATAGCCTTTGGAGCCCTCATACAGCCTGCGGGCCCTGAAATGCTGCCAGTGACATTTATCTCTGAACAGTTAGACCCCACCACCCGGGGATGGTTCCCTTGCCTACGTGCCCTGGCAGCAGCAGCTTCTCTATACGCAGATGCAAAAAAGCTAATTCTAGATCAACCCCTAACTATATTCTCACCACACCGCCTGGCTGACCTCCTGGCTTCCAAATTCCTGTCAGACCTTAGCGACTCTCGGCTCCAACAATTCCGCCTGGTCTTTCTGGATAACCCCCAGGTTACTTTGGGCTGCAGCTCCCAGCTAAACCCTCTATCTTCTCTCCCCTCACTTCCAACCTGTCCTTCAGGCAAAGACACAGGACCTCACTCATGCATAGAGGTCCTGGACACTCTTACCCAACCGCCCCCAAACCTTTTTGCTACTCCGATACAAAACCCAGACTTGACGCTAGTTGTAGATGGCAGTTCAAAACAAGACCCTAACGGTCATTGGGCTGCTGTGTATGCAGTTGTGACCACCAATGACATCCTCGAGGCTCGCCCGCTGCCAGAGGGAACCACCTCCCAAAAAGCAGAACTAACAGTGCTCACTAGAGCCTTACACCTGGCAACAGGAAAACGGGTTAACATCTGTACTGACTCCAAATATGCCTTTCTGATTGCACATTCTCATTCAGCTATTTGGAGAGAGAGGTGATTCCTCACCACCAAGGGATCACCCATCTCTAATGCCCCCTAATCACCAAGCTCCTGGAGGCCATCTCACAGCCCACCCAGGTAGCCATCCTTCACTGCAAAGGACATCAGACGACTCACGCCACGGTTTCCCTAGGCAACAATAAGGCTGACCAGGTGGCCCGACAGATAGCCTTACAACAGGGGCCTCTGCCCATACTATTTCTCAGGACCTCCCTTACACCTAACTACTCAAAGGCCAAGCCTATACTATTTCTCAGGACCTCCCTTACACCTAACTACTCAAAGGCCAAAATGGAGGCCCTCCTCTCACAGGAGGGCACTTCCAAACACCCCTCGGGATGGATCACGCTCCACGACAAACTAATCCTACCCAAAAAACAGGCAATGTCCATTATCACCCAGATCCATGACTCTACACATTGGGCCCCACACACTCTTGACCTTCCTTAGCCCTCTCTTTTCCCCGTTACATCTCCGACCTACCATTCAGGCAGTCCATCGTCGCTGCCTAATCTGTGCCAAGACCTCTCCTCAAGGAGGACTCAGGCTGCCACAAGAAACTCACCAGTTGAGGGGACACCTGCCAGGAGAGGATTGGCAGATAGACTTTACCCACATGCCTAGATATCGGACCTTCCGGTATATGCTGGTCTGTGTTGACACTTTTTCTGGATAGGTGGGAGCATTCCTCACTGCCCGGGAGACAACCGATACCGTCGCCCACACTCTCTTAACACACCTCATTCCACAGTTTGGGTTCCCCAACTCCATCCAGTCTGATAACGGGCCCGCCTTTGTTTCTCAAATCACTCAGCAAATAGGCGAGGGTTTAAACATTTCTTGGCACTGACATGTCCCATACAGGCCTCAGTCATTAGGCTAGGTAGAACGGGCTAACGGCATCCTCAAGGCTCATCTGACCAGATTAACGGCAGAACTTCGTCTCTCCTGGGTCGATCTCCTGCCAGAAGCCCTGACCCGCATACGGACAACTCCTTATGCTAAGACGGGTTTGACACCTTTTGAACTGCTGTACGGTAGGCCATATCTGCTGATTAAGCTTCCGGATTCCCCAGCCCCGCTTCTGGGGACTTACTTGCCCTATTTCACCCTCCTGAGGTCCCTACTTAGAGAACATGCTGACCGTGTCCTCCCACAACCTGTCAGAGATCACGCCCAGGCGATCCCGTCCCCCGCTTTGGCACCAGGAGATCACGTTCTCCTAAAGACGCTGACCCCTTAACCCCTCCAGCCCCAGTGGAATAAAGCAGCCAGACTGTGGGGACATGAGCCGTGGTATCACATCATATGCCTCAAGCGGGCTCCACTACACGGCCTGCCTTCTCCCAAACCCCTGGAGACTTACACCTCTAAAATCTCGGGACCTACCAAGATCACCATTACTAAGACACCCTTGCCTCCTGCCAGTGAGTGACACGCCCCGTCCAATGCTTGTCTGGCCTCATTCACTGTGGCTGTTGCCAATCACAACTCTGGCCATACTCTTCGCCATTGGACTGGCTGTCACGGCCCCCCGGGACTGGCCGCTCACACTTCGACTTTCACTGGCCCTTGCTTACCTTATTATCTGTTCACTACTCCTGGGGTGCTATTCCTTTGGGGCAGCCTGACCTGGCCATATGTCTCTCACCCTAGCCTGCCTTGAGGACTTTATCCTGACCCTATTACAGGACCTTTAGCTGGCTACCCCAATTATTGACTGTGACTCTTTCTTTCAGGCAATTTCTGATCTACACTTACAGGGGACCTTCCTCCTTTTTACAGAATCACCCCAATCTTCCTTACTCCCTACCTGACCATTCTGCCACCGCAGGCAGTGGAAGACCAGATCCAACCAACCCGCCACCACCGGAGGGCACTGGCTGCAGCTCCCCTGCTCCTCGGGGGAGGTTTATCCATGGCCTTAGGACTGCAGGAGGGAGGATTGGGATCAGCCACGCACTTCTACTATAAGCTGTCCACAGACCTCAATCGAGACCTGGACAAGATAGCAAATTCCCTAATGGCATAACAAACCCAGATAACCTCTCTGGCAGCAGTGGCTCTCCAAAATCGAAGGGCCCTAGACCTGCTAGAAGAAGCTGAAGTTGAACGGTTCTGTGAAGACCTACAAGACCTTTTAGAACTAACACCCAAAAAAGATGTCCTTTTCATTATAGGGGACTGGAATGCAAAAGTAGGAAGTCGAGAAACACCTGGAGTAACAGGCAAATTTGGCCTTGGAATACGGAATAAAGCAGGGCAAAGACTAATAGAGTTTTGCCAAGAAAATGCACTGGTCATAGCAAACACCCTCTTCCAACAACACAAGAGAAGACTCTACACATGGACATCACCAGATGGTCAACACCGAAATCAGATTGATTATATTCTCTGCAGCAAAAGATGGAGAAGCTCTATAGAGTCAACAAAAACAATACCAGGAGCTGACTGTGGCTCAGGTCATGAACTCCTTATTACCAAATTCAGACTTAAATTGAAGAAAGCAGGGAAAAAAGCTAGACCATTCAGGTATGACCTAAATCAAATCCCTTATGATTATACAGTGGAAGTGAGAGATAGATTTAAGGGCCTAGATCTGATAGAGTGCCTGATGAACTATGGAATGAGGTTCGTGACGTTGTACAAGAGATAGGGATCAAGACCATCCCCATGGAAAAGAAATGCAAAAAAGCAAAATGGCTCTCTGGGGAAGCCTTACAAATAGCTGTGAAAAGAAGAGAAGCGAAAAGCCAAAGAGAAAAGGAAAGATATAAGCATCTGAATGCAGAGTTCCAAAGAATAGCAAGAAGAGATAAGAAGGCCTTCTTCAGCAATCAATGCAAAGAAATAAAGGAAAAGAACAGAATGGGAAATACTAGAGATCTCTTCAAGAAAATTAGAGATCCCAAGGGAACATTTCATGCAAAGATGGGCTCGATAAAGGACAGAAATGGTATGGACCTAACAGACGCAGAAGATATTAAGAAGAGATGGCAAGAATACACAGAAGAACTGTACAAAAAAGATCTTCAGGACCCAGATAATCACAATGGTGTGATCACTCATCTAGAGCCAGACATCCTGGAATGTGAATCAAGTGGGCCTTAGAAAGCATCACTACCAACAAAGCTAGTGGAGGTAATGGAATTCCAGTTGAGCTATTTCAAATCCTGAAAGATGATGCTGTGAAAGTGCTGCACTCAGTATGCCAGCAAATTTGGAAAACTCAGCAGTGGCCACAGGACTGGAAAAGGTCAGTTTTCATTCTAATCCCAAAGAAAGGCAATGCAAAAGAATGCTCAAACTACCGCACAATTGCACTCATCTCACACGCTAGCAAAGTGATGCTCAAAATTCTCCAAGCCAGGCTTCAGCAATACATGAACTGTGAACTTCCTGATGTTCAAGCTGGTTTTAGAAAAGGCAGAGGAACCAGAGATCAAATTGCCAACATCCACTGGATCATGGAAAAAGCAAGAGAGTTCCAGAAAAACATCTATTTCTGCTTTATTGACTATGCCAAAGCCTTTGACTGTGTGGATCACAATAAACTGTGGAAAATTCTGAGAGAGATGGGAATACCAGACCACCTGACCTGCCTCTTGAGAAACCTGTATGCAGGTCAGGAAGCAACAGTTAGAACTGGACATGGAACAACAGACTGCTTCCAAATAGGAAAAGGAGTACGTCAAGGCTGTATATTGTCACCCTGCTTATTTAACTTCTATGCAGAGTACATCATGAGAAACGCTGGACTGGAAGAAACACAAGCTGGAATCAAGATTGCCGGGAGAAATATCAATAACCTCAGATATGCAGATGACACCACCCTTATGGCAGAAAGTGAAGAGGAACTAAATAGCCTCTTGATGAAAGTGAAAGAGGAGAGCAAAAAAGTTGGCTTAAAGCTCAACATTCAGAAAACTAAGATCATGGCATCCGGTCCCATCACTTCATGGGGAATAGATGGGGAAACAGTGGAAACAGTGTCAGTCTTTATTTTGGGGGGTTCCAAAATCACTGCAGATGGTGATTGCAGCCATGAAATTAAAAGACGCTTACTCCTTGGAAGGAAAGTTATGATCAACCTAGATAGCATATTCAAAAGCAAAGACATTACTTTGTCAACAAAGGTCCATCTAGTCAAGGCTATGGTTTTCCAGTAATCATGTATGGATGTGAGAGTTGGACTGTGAAGAAGGCTGAGCGCCGAAGAATTGATGCTTTTGAACTGTGGTTTTGGAGAAGACTCTTGAGAGTCCCTTGGACTGCAAGGAGATCCAACCAGTCCATTCTGAAGGAGATCAGCCCTGGGGTTTCTTTGGAAGGAATGATGCTATAGCTGAAACTTCAGTACTTTGGCCACCTCATGCGAAGAGTTGACTCATTGGAAAAGACTCTGATGCTGGGAGGGGTTGGGGGCAGGAGGAGAAGGGGATGACAGAGGATGAGATGGCTGGATGGCATCACTGACTCGATGGACATGAGTCTTGAGTGAACTCTGGGAGTTGGTGATGGACAGGGAGGCCTGGCGTGCTGCGATTCATGGGGTCACAAAGAGTCGGACACAACTGAGCAACTGAACTGAACTGAACTAGACCTGCTAACAGCTGAAAAAGGGGGAACCTGTCAGTTCCTAAGGAAAGACTGTTGTTTTTTCATTAATGCCTCGGGGATAGTTCAGAACAAGGTCCAAGACCTGAGAGAGAGCATCAGACTTGGACAGGCCGAGTCAGACGGTTTCAATTTCTCGGGATGGTGGAGGTCATCTTGGGCAAGACGGCTTCTCCCGCTTCTTGGACCCCTCACAGCCTTGCTCCTCATCCCATCGATAGGACCTTGTATTTTTCAGATCATCCTCCAGAAGGTCAGGGAGCTGACCCCGACGGCTACTGGACAGATGTTGATGGTGGCCGCATACTCCAGACTCCCGTCCAGAGACCCTGAGGCCCCCTAAAGGTCACCGGGATCCAGCCACGACCCTCAGCCCCAGTGACGCCCCAGTTCAGCAGGAAGTAGCCAGAAGTGATGATGGCACCCCTTATCCTATCAAAAGGGACAGAATGTAAGGCCAAACCCTGGGGCCATGATGGGCCGCCCCTTCTCTCGCCCGCCGGAGGGGGAAGTCCCTAACGGAAGGAGCCTCCCAGATCCCAGGGACCAATGACAGCACACTTTGCCAGCTAAAGCCGCCGGGCCCCAGCCATGTAGAAGGACCTGTCAGCCCACGACGCCTCGGCCTGGCAACCTATCCGAACCCCCGTTCACTAACCATACCTTTTTTGGGCGATCTAGCCTGATCACCCCCCACAACCAACGTATATAACCCACTCCCCAGCACAGTCCGGGCGCGGACTTCCTTGACCTGCCTCATTCAGGTCCAGGAACCCCGCCCGGGAGCGCTTCCTATTAAAGCCTGTTAGACACTCTTTTGGTGTCCTGGTCGTCTTTTACCTAACACAAATAAGAACTGGTTTATTTTTTCCTTTCAAATCTGTAAGAAACAGGGCTATTTCAATTATCTACTTTATACTGAGTGCACTGCGATAGTTTATATTGAGTTGGCCAGAAAGTTCTTTAGGGTTTTTCTGTAAGACGTCATGGAATTTTCTGAGGAGGTGTTCTGTTTCTTGTAAATTGTTAAATGTTTGCATGTGGAGTTTTGAGTACTCCGTTTTGATATCTGCAGGTTCTATAGTGATATCCTTGATTCCTTCATCCATTCCTGATTAATTCATTTGGTAACTTGCATCTTTTCTCTCTCTTTTTATCAGCCTTACTTGAGATTTTTCAATTTAATCCTCTTTTTAAAGAACTAATTCTGTGAGGCTGTTTTTTGTTTTCAGTTTCATTGATTTCAGGTCTTATATTTCTTTTTCCCATCCTTCTGCTCATTCTTCTTTTTCTAGGACGTTGAAGTGTGGGGAGCGTAGATTATAGAGATTTTTTTCCTCTTTTCAAAAGTATAAAATTTAATGATAAACATTCCCCCTCTCTACACTGGTTTAGCTATATCCCACAAATTTTATGTGATGTATTTTCATTCAATTCAATGTATATTTTATTTTCCATTGCAATATCTTTTTTGACCCATGGATTATTCACAAGTGAGGAATTAGTTTCTAAGTGTTTGGAGATTTTTGTACTATCTTTCTGTTCAGTTCAGTTCAGTCGTTCAGTCTTGTCTGACTCTTCGTAACCCCATGGACCACAGCATGTCAAGCCTTCCTGTCCATCACCAACTCCCGGAGTCTGCTCAAACTCATATCCATTGAGTCAGTGATGCCATCCAACCATCCCATCCGTTGTTGTCCCCTTCTCCTCCTGCCTTCAATCTTTCCCTGCATCAGGGTCTTTTCAAATGAGTCAGCTCTTCACATCAGGTGGCCAAAGTATTGGAGTTTCAGCTAAACATCAGTCCTTTTAATGAACACTCAGGACCAATCTCCCTTATGGTTGGATCTCCTTACAGTCCAAGAGACTCTCAAGAGTCTTCTCTCAACACCACAGTTCAAAAGCATCAATTCTTCAGTACTCAGCTTTCTTTATAGTCCAACTCTCACATCCATACACAACTACTGGAAAAACCATAGCCTTCACAAGATGGACCTTTGTCGGCAAAGTAATGCCTCTGCTTTTTAATATGCTGTCTAGGCTGGTCATAACTTTCCTTCCAAAGAGTAAGCATGTCTTAATTTCATGGCTGCAGTCACCATCTGCAGTGATTTTGGAGCCCCCCAAAATAAAGTCAGCCACTGTTTCCCCATCTATTTGCCATGAAGTGATGGGACTGGATGTCATGATCTTAGTTTTCTGAATGTTGAGTTTTAAATCAACTTTTTGACTCTCCTCTTTCACTTTCATCAAGAGGCTTTTTAGTTCCTCTTCACTTTCTGCCATAAGGGTGGTGTCATCTGCATATCTGAGGTTATTGATATTTCTCCTGGCAATCTTGATTCCAGCTTGTGCTTCATCCAGTCCAGTGTTTCTCATGATGTACTCTGCATAGAAGTTAAATAAGCAGGGTGACAATATACAGCCTTGACGCACTCCTTTTCCTATTTGGAGCCAGCCTGTTATTTCACGTCCAGTTCTAACTGTTGCTTCCTGACCTGCATACAGGTTTCTCAAGAGGCAGGTCAGGTGGTATGGTATTTCCATCTCTTTCAGAATTTTCCACAGTTTATTGTGATCCACACAGTCAAAGGCTTTGGCATAGTCAATAAAGCAGAAATAGATGTTTTTCTGGAACTCTCTTGCTTTTTCCATGATCCAGTGGATGTTGGCAATTTGATCTCTGGTTCCTCTGCCTTTTCTAAAACCAGCTTGAACATCTGGAAGTTTATGGTTCACGTATTGCTGAAGCCTGGCTTGGAGAATTTTGAACATTACTTTACTAGTGTATGAGATGAGTGCAATTGTGCAGTAGTCTGGGCATTCTTTTGCATTGCCTTTCTTTGGGATTGGAATGAAAACTGACCTTTTCCAGTCCTGTGGCCACTGCTGAGTTTTCCAAATTTGCTGGCATACTGAGTGCAGCACTTTCACAGTGTCAACTTTTAGGAATTGAAATAGCTCAACTGGAATTCCATCACTTCTACTAGCTTTGTTTGTAGTGATGCTTCCTAAGGTCCACTTGACTTCACATTCCAGGATGTCTGGCTCTAGGTGAGTGATCACACCATCATGATTATCTGGGTCGTGATGTGGTCCACTAGAGAAGGGAATGGCAAACCACTTCAGTATTCTTGTCTTGAGAACCCCACGAACAGTATGAAAAGGCAAAAAGATAGGACACTGAAAGATGAACTCTCCAGGTCAGTAGGTGCCCAATATACTACTGAAGATCAGTGGAGAAATAACTCCAGAAAGAATGAAGAGACAGAGCCAAAGCAAAAACAATACCCAGTTGTGGATGTGACTGTTGATAGAAGCAAGGTCCGATGCTGTAAAGAACAATATTGCATAGGAACCTGGAATGTTAGGTCCGTGAATCAAGGCAAATTGGAAATGGTCAAACAAGAGATGACAAGAGTGAACGTTGAATCAGCAAACTAAAATGGACTGGAATGGGTGAATTTAACTCAGATGACCATTATATTTACTACGGTGGGGAATAATCCCTTAGAAGAAATGGAGTAGCCATGATAGTCAACAAAAGAGTCCGAAATGCAGTACTTGGATGCAATCTCAAAAAGAAAGAATGATTGCTGATCATTTCCAAGGCAAACCATTCAATATCACGGTAATCCAAGTCTATGCTCTAACCAGTAATGCTGAAGAAGCTGAAGCTGAACGGTTCTATGAAGAGCTACAAGACCTTTTAGAACTAACACCCAAAAAGATGTCCTTTTCATTACAGAGTACTGGAATGCAAAAGTAGGAAGTTAAGAAACACCTGGAGTAACAGGCAAATTTGGCCTTGGACTACAGAATGAAGCAGGGCAAAGGCTAATAGAGTTTTGCCAGGAGAATGCACTGGTCATAGCAAACACCCTCTTTCAACAACAGAAGAGAAGACTCTACACATGGACATCACCAGATGGCCAACACCGAAATCAGACTGATTATATTCTTTGCAGCCAAAGATGGAGAAGCTCTATATAGTCAGTAAAAACAAGGAGCAGACTATGGCTCAGATCATGAACTCCTTATTGCCAAATTCAGACTTAAGTTGAACAAAGTAGGGAAAACCACTAGACCATTCAGGTATGACCTAAATAAAATCCCTTATGATTATACAGTGGATGTAAGAAATAGATTTAAGGGACTGGATCTGATAGAGAGAGTGCCTGATGAACTATGGACAGAGGTTTGTGATGCTTTAGAACTGTGGTGTTGGAGAAGACTCTTGAGAGTCCCTTGCACTACGAGGAGATCCAACCAGTCCATCCTAAAGGAGATCAGTCCTGGGTGTTCATTGGAAGCACAGATGTTGAAGCAGAAACTTCAATACTTTGGCCACTTGATGCGAAGAGCTGACTCACTGGAAAATACCCTGATGCTGGGAAAGATTGAGGACAGGAGGAGAAGGGGACGACAGAGGATGAGATGGTTGGATGGCATCACCGACTCAATGGACATGGGTTTGAGTGGACTCTGGGAGCTGGTGATGGACAGGGAGGCCTGGCGTGCTGCGGTTCATGGGGTTGCAGAGAGTGGGACACAACAGAGTGACTGAAGTGAACTTTCAATATGCATATATCATTATATTTGAAATGAACTTCTTATAGACAACATACAGTTGGGTCAAGCTTTAAAAACACCTACTCTGCTAGGGCCTGTCTTTTAATTAGTGTTTTTAGGCCATTTACATTTAACATAATCATTGATATATTAGGACTTAAATCCGCCACTCTGTTTTCTATATGTTCTCTATTTCTCTATCTTTTTTATTTCTCTATTTCTTATTTCCTCTGCCTTTTGGTGGATTATTTGAACATTTTTTAGAATTCCATTTTGATTTTTATATAGTGATTTTGAGTGCATTTATTAGTATAGGTTGTTTAGTGTTCATTCTAGGTATTACATTGTACATACATAACTTAGCACAGACTCAGTTCAGTTCAGTTCAGTCGCTCAGTCATGTCTGACTCTTTGTGAGCCCATGGACTGCAGAACACCAGGCTTCCCTGTCCATAACCAACTCCCGGAGTTTACTCAAATCCGTGTCCATTGAGTCGGTGATGCCATCCAACCATCTCATCTTCTGTCGTCCCCTTCTCCTCCTGCCTCCAGTCTTTCCAAGCATCAGGGTCTTTTCCAACGAGTCAGTTCTTTGCATCAGGCAGCCAAAGTATTGGAGTTTCAGCTTCAGCATCAGTCCTTCCAATGAATATTCAGGACATGAACAGTATGAAAAGGCAAAAAAGAATCATATCAGGCAATGCCATAATTTTGGCTTCAACCATTAAACATAACTTAGAAAAGCCAAGAAGAAAAAGAGCTTATTGCAGTTACCTATATTTTTTGTTTGCTGTGTACTTTCTCCTTCCTGATATTCAAATATTCCTTTGTTTATCATTTCCTTTTGGTTTTGAGAACTTTTAGTCATTCTTTTAGAGTAGGCAACAAACCCTCTTAGTTTTTCTTCATCTGAGAAGCTTGTGACTTCCCCTTTATTCCTAAAATATTTTCACTGGATATAGGATTTTGAATTGACAGCCCTTTTCTTTCAGCACTTGAAAAATGTTATGCCCCTTTTTTCTGGACTTCATGAATGTTGGTGAGAAATTTGCTGTCATCTGAATTGTTTTTCCTCTAGAGGTGAAATGTCATTTCTCTCTCACTGCTTTCAAGATATTTGTCTTTAGTTTTCAGAAGTTTGACTTCTGAAGAGTTAAACTTTCATGCATTGGTGTAAGTTTCTTTTGGACTTCCCTGGTAGTTCAGACGGTAAAGAATCCACTTGGGATGTGGGAGACCCGGGTTCTATCCCTGGGTTGGGAAGATCCCCTGGAGGAGGGCATAGCAATCCAGTATTTTTGCCTAGCGAAAAGTTTCTTTCAGTTATTTTGTCTGGCATTAACTCAGCCTCTGGACTCTGTAGATTTATTCTTTTACCAAAGTTGAGAAGTTTTCAGCTATTATCTCTTTGAACACTTTTATACTCCTTGCTGTTTTTTCTCTCTTTTCAGAACTCCAATGACACAGATGTTAGACTGTTTGTTACAATCCCACAGATTCTTAAGGCTCTGTTCATTTTCAGTCTATTTTCTCTCTGCCATTCAGATAATGTAATTTCTATAGTTCTATCTAAGAGTTTTTAAAAAGCATGATGTTCTAAAAATATGAATAAGAATTAAAGTAAACTCCATGGGATCAGGACTTCTGTAATGATCTTGGTGTAAAAGTTTTCATAAGTTTCATCCACAATGAATTTGTATCTACTTTGTCTACTGTTTAATATGCTTGAACCATTCAAAAGAATCAGACTTACTGACATTTACAATTGCCGTTTATTTTGTTCAAGAGAATTTAATAAAATTAGTGATCTATGTCAAATGTGCAAGGGATATTGGCTTTCTTATTTATCAATGAATAACAGCCAGCATTCACTGGTACTTACTCTGTGCCAGGCCCTATTCTAAAAGATTTATATGATTTAACTCATTAAACACAAAATGACTTTATGCGACAGATCCTAATATATTCCCATTTTGCAGAGGAAGAAACTGTGGTACACAGAGCTTGAGCAACTTATCAAACAACACACGGTTATTAAGGGGGACTCAAATCCCAGTAGTCTCCATGCCTAAGCACAACATAGTAATGACTCAAGTGTATGTTTTATTAGCTACGTTTCATCATACGTGTTCATTAGATATGAGACATATGACTTCTACACTGAACACTGAAGTAAAATAGCACCCAATCCCCTCAAATATTGTAAGACCTGTCAACAATTTGAGTATATTTAGTCACGAAGTGGTTTCTCAGTACTCAGTACCACCCGGTAACAAGGACCACCGACACTCTTATAACCTAAAATCTGACACAGTGGTTCTCAACCCTGGCTGCAGAGTGAATCACCTGGGAAACTTAAAATGCTGATGCCAGGCCCTGCCCTTAGAGACTCTGACTTAATTGTCTGGGATGTGGCCCGAACACCAGAATTTTTAAGAGCTCCCAGCAGATTCTAATATGCAGTTAGGGTTGAGAGGCACTTTTGGAACAACTCCACTGCTTTCCAGCTCCCCACATCCCTAAAAGCTAGTCCCTCTTTGCTCAGATTCTGGTAGAATCATTTCCCTGATGCAAAATCTCAGTTGGTATCTGTCACTTCACGTCTAGAGACTTCAATCCAGTTCTTATGGCCCTCCTAAAAGAAAGAAAGTCAAGTCACTCAGTCATGTCTGACTCTTCGTGACCCCATGGACTGTAGCCTGTCAGGCTCCTCCATACATGGGACTTTCCAGGCAAGAATACTGGAGTGGGTTGCCATTTCTTTCTCCAGGGGATCTTCCTGACCCAGGGATGGAACTCAGGTCTTCTTCATTGCAGGTAGACTCTTTACCATCTGAGCCACCAGGGAATCAGGTATGGCTCACCAAGGAATGGCCCTCCTGAGTTCTACTGAATTTTGCATCTTTACATCTCCAGGGCCCAGGCACGGTCTGTGGTAGACATTCTGTTAATGTTTACTAAATTAATATTTGAATACCAGACTTGGTTTTCCTCATCAGCAAACTTGGCATCCAAACCTTTCATTATTCCTTTTATTCAAGAAATATCGCATATACTAGGCTATGAATACAGCAATGAATAAGACCAACATTTTTAAATCTCTGCATACACAGAACTTATATTTGGTTGAGGGGAGGGGAGGTGGAGTTGGAGGGGACACATAATAAACAAATGAGTAGAACATATGATAGCAAAAAGAAAAGGAGACAACCAGGGCTACGGAGGAAAACGAAGCCAGAGAGAGAGATGGAGAGTGATGGAGTGGGGTGCCATTTTGGATAAGGTGGTCAGGGAAGCCCTGGATGATTAGGTGACCAAGCGCCCTAAGTTAAGCAGAGACCCAAGGAACGTAAGCAACTGGGACCCTCTGGGAATGTGAAGGAAGGATTCCAAGAGGAAGGAAAAACCAAGAGCAATGGCTCCAAGGCAGGAACAAGCAAGACCTGGCTTAGAGCCATCAGGGAACTGGGGTGCAGAGCCAGTGACAAGACCACAGAGCATCTTGAAAGACTGAAGGAGGACTTTGCATTCTACACTGAATGACAAGGGGGGGGGGCATTGCAGGGACTTGAGCAGAGTAACAGATTCTGCTTTCATTATGTTAACAACAGATTTAGTTGGATATAACTGACATAGCATACAATCCATCCATTTAAAGCCAACAGGTCAATAGGTTTTAGTATACTCACAAAGGTGTGCAATCATTACTATAACCGATTTTAGAACTTTCTCATCATCCTAAAAAGAAACCCCATGCCTAATAATAGTCTCAATCACCCCCCAACCTCCAAAGCCCTAGATAACCATAACCATTGATCTACTTACTTTCTGTCTTTCTAGACTTGCCTGTTCTGGACACTCTGCATAAATGGAATCATACAATATGCGGTTCTCTGTGCCTGACTTCTTTCACTTAGCATGATTTTGTTCAAGGTTCTCCCCCATTGTAGCATGCATCAGTACTTCTCCCCTTTTTGCAACCAAATAATGTTCCGTTGTATGAATATATCACATTCTATTTATCCATGCATCAGTTGATGGATACTTTGGGGCTAGTATGAATAACACTGCTAAGAACATTTGTGTACAGGTTTTTATGTGTCTCTGTCTTCAGATCTCTGAAGATGAGACAGAAAGGAGCTGTTGTTGAGACCAAATGAGGTGGTGGAATGTTTCTCAACAGGAGAGAGGCAGACCCATGAGGAAACACAGATCATTTTATGTTGCACTAGATAGCTCTGCTGGTAAAGAACCTGCCTGCCAAAGCAGGAGATGCAAGAGATGCAGGTTCGATCCCTGTGTTGGGAAGATCCCCTGGAGGAGAGCATGGAAACCCACTCCAGTATTCTCGCCTGGAAAATCCCACAGACAGAGGAACCTGGTGGGCTACAGTCCATGGGATCAGACACGATTGAGCATGCACACACACAGATGGTATTTAAATAACATTTAATCCCACAGAGTGAAAGTTATTTCCTGTGTCAACTTTCTTTAACTCTTCATTACCCCACAGAGAGGGTCTCCACTGGGTGTTAGTCTCCCATTAACTCCTCATCACTTGGTAACTCCCCCATTAACTCCTCATCACTTGGTAACTCCCTTTCTAACAGCCTGAGAAGACTTCAGGACCAGGGACTTTGACATCTTGCTGCACTTTGACATCTTGCTGCACTTTGACAGCATTGGTATCTTTTTATTTTATTCTTCTAATTACTTTTGACTTAAAGCAAGTGACTGTTTTTTAATTAAGGCCAATGATTTCTTTTTGATGAAGGCCATTCTTAAAGTTTTATTGAATTTATTACAATATTGCTTCTGTTTTATATTTTGTGTTTTTGGCCCCGAGGCCCACTGGACCACCGGGGAAGTCCCTAAAGCCCATGACTTTAAAATATTCCTCCTTTTAAGCTACATCTATTGAAGTTTACAATGTGAAGCAATTCAAAGAAAAATACTAAGTAATTCTGGAGACTGCATGGTTATGGCAAAATTCCAAAAATTAGATGCAAACATCTGAAATTTTGGAAGCCAAGACAAGACATGAGAAAGGCCCAGATAGAGGTGCAGTGTTCACTTCCTACCCAGGTCATTCTGCCGTGATTCCCATAAACCCTAGGCCAAGGTATTTCCCAATGGACCCTTGCAGGCTGTGATGAAACCTTCTCCCATGTCCTTTCAGGTTGGAGACCTGACCTTGAGCCAGTCCAATAGTCGGCTTCATCAAAGGTGCTAGCCAGGTTAGCACCAGATGGTCTTGGATGGACTGCAAAGCCCTACAGGGAGCACTTTGGACATTTGAGGACTGGATGTGGGAGGATGGGGTGCTCCAAACTGGAAAAACTAGTCCTAGGGATTTGGACCAGCTGACTTCATAGAAACTCAGGTCCATTCCCCAAACCCTGGGTGGAAGCTGTTGGGACAGGGTATACTGGACCCAGTGTCCCTGGACAGGCTCCCTTATTCTGAAACCAGCTAAGGGATTAAGAGTACAAATATTTTCTATTAGAGCAGATGTTTCAATCTGGTGGCTCAAATGTATTAATAATAATAGCATACAGTCCATGGAATTCTCCAGGTCAGAATACTGGAGTGGGTAGCCTTTCCCTTCTCCAGGGGATCTTCCCAACCCAGGGAACAAACCCAGGTCTCCCACATTGCAGGTGGATTTTTTTACCAGCTGAGCCACAAGGGATAATACCAGATACATATCCTGCACTTACTATGTGCAGGGCACAGTTTGCAGCACTTTATATGTATTTACTTTTTTTTTTTTAATCTCTGTAGTTTTTTTTTTTTTTACTTTATAATATTGTATTGGTTTTGCCATACATTGACATGAATCCGCCATAGGTGTACATGTGTTCCCCATCCTGAACCCCCCTCCCTCCTCCCTCTCCATACCATCCCTGGGTCATCCCAGTGCACCAGCCCTGAGCATCCTGTATCATGCATCGAACCTGGACTAGAGATTCGTTTCACATGTTAATATACATGTTTCAATGCCATTCTCCCAAATCATCCCACCTTCGTCCTCTCCCACAGAGTCCACAAGACTGTTCTATACATCTGTGTCTCTCTTGCTGTCTCACATACAGGGTTATCGTTACCATCTTTCTAATCCATATATATGCATTATTATACTGTATTGGTGTTTTTCTTTCTGGCTTACTTCACTCTGTACAATATGTATTTACTTTTTAAAAATCCTTTCAATAATCTGTTTCCATTACCTTATTGAGTCTGTGGGCTTCCCTGGTGGCTCAAACGGTAAAGCGCCTGCCTGCAGTGCAGGAGACCTGGGTTCAATCCCTGGGTTGGGAAGATCCCCTGGAGAAGGAAATGACAACCCACTCCAGTACTCTTGCCTGGAAAATTCCATGGATTGAGGAGCCTGGTGGGCTATACAGTCCATGGGGTTGCACAGAGTCAGACACGACTGAGCGACTTCACTTTCTTTCTTTTCTTTGAGTCTGTGACCTTGCATTAGATAAAGCTACATTCAAATTCTGGCTATTCCACTTGCTGGTTGTGCAACCCTGGGCAAGACATTTAATTCCATGGGGCTTCGGTTTCCTCCTCTAAAATGAGAACAAAAATTGTATATAACTCATAAGGATGTGGAGAGAATTATTAGGCGAGTGTATAGCACAGAACTTGCACATAAGCAGATAACAACCTCTGTAGCAAATAAATATATATGTAAACACACTGTTATAGTCATCAGGTGAGTTACTAAGGGGCCTGCTGTGTGCCAAGCACTGTGCTGGGCACTCACACGAATGACTGAGTCCTGCTGAGTACTTCAACTCCATGTCCTACCCGCCTTCCCTTCAACCACTAGGTGCCACCCTCTTTCTGACCTTCTTCCTCCTCCTTGAGCATGCCAAGTCCTTGCACTGACTGCTCCCTCTGACTGCATGTCTCTTCCCCCACTCCTTCCTACCATCCCTCATAGTGGCCGCTTCCTTCTCCTCACTCAGGTCTCAATTCAGACGTCACCTTCTCAGTGGGGCCTCCGTGACTACCTAATTTAGTGAAACACAGCATTCCTCAACTTGCCAACACTTCCTCTGTATAAAATCCTCTGTGCTGTTTCCCTCACAGCATGACTCACCATTTGAAATTCTTCCTAGATGAAGCCCCGTGAGAACAAGGAGTCCAGATCGCATCCTGCCACAGTCCCCGCGCCTGGGACACAGCAGAGACTCAGTCAACTGCTGAATAGTTGAACATGCTTTAAATCACTGTATTGTATTACTGTGAACATCAACCAAAATCACGCCTATCACTCATTCAACAAATATGAATCGAGTGCATCCTATGTACCAGGCATCACTCTGGGTGCTGGGACAATAGCAGGGATCAAATGAAACAAAAGTGTCTGCTCTCACAGAGCATTTGTTTTGGCAGCTCTGTAGCAAGATGCATGCGTGAAATACGCAGCATTATGTTCAGCATCACGTGATGTTTAGCACTATGAAGAAATATAAAGTGGGAGAGGGGAGAGTCTTCTGAGGGGCGTATGGGCACCAGTCTCCCACTTTGCCCGCACAGAAGGGCCTCTCAGTGCACCCCCCCTTCCCCTCATTGAGCCCCGTGGTACCATGGTCAGCATCTCAGTGGGACATCTTGATCGAAGCCTCTGCATCTCCAAGAGCAATATTGGCTTTGAAGCTAGGCCCAGCAGGTGGGGTCGAGGCTGGGGTTGGGATAAGTCAGCCCTTGAGATGCCCTGGAGGGAGGGGGTCACGCGGCTTGACCTCTCAGGGCCTTTCCTCACTGTGGGGAAAGTGGCAGGCGATGGACTCCCCTGGCCTGGAGCTGCAACCAACCCTGGATTCTGGGCCATCCCTTGACCCCCTCTATCTCAGGCAGAGAGCCAAGGTTTACAAACATCCAGAGGCCTTTGATCGGCACCAAACCCCCCGAGGGTTCTGACTGTTTTTTGTTCTAAGCCACAGGCCAGGACCCTACTCTGCTTTGCATCCAGCAGGGAAGACTGTGGGTAGTTGGGGTGTGTGTGTGTGTGTGTGTGTGTGTGTGTTTGACATAGTGGTAGGCAAGTGCACATGGCTCCTTGATTTTTTTTTCTCCAACATCTAGGCTGGGCTTGTATGAGGGAATTCAATTCAGTAAATGTTTACTGAGCACCCACTACCTTCCATGCACCATTGCAAAAACCAGGGCTGAAGCAACAAAGCAAACACCACCTTGGCCCCCAGGGTGGCCAAGAGGCAAACGAGCAAGTGAATGGAAATGGGAGCAGGTGCTTGTGAATGGGCTGGAGACAAAGCTGGGGAGGCAATGGGGTACCTTCTGCACAGGATCCTCCCGGAAGACCAAGTGGAGTCTGGGAGAGATTGGAAGGAAGCGAAGGCGGTGGCCACGTAAGGATGTATGAGGAACAGTGTGGCAGGCAAAGGGAAAACCAAGTACAGTGGCCCCGAGTCATTGGAAGACAGTTCCAATTGGATGAACTCCGTGACTGACCCAAAGTGAGAAGAGGGGGTCAGAAAGGTAAGAGGGTGAGGGTGGGGGCAGGTGGGTCTCTGGCCCTGAGGAAGGTGGCAACCCTGGAGTGTTTTGGACAGTAGAATGAATGACATGATAGGGATCAGTCTTGAACAGGATTCCCTAGGCTGCTGTGTGGGAACAAGACCAAAGGGGATGAGGCAGAAGCAGGGAGTGTGGTGAGGAGACGGCCAGAGTGGTTCAAACGAAACAGCAGAAGGTCCAAGTAATAGGATGTAGGTTTTGTGGTGGGGGTGGGGTGCGCTGGGTGGGGTGGAGGAGCTAACTTCTGTGTTCTCATGAACAGGACTTACTTTTGCTAGTCATTGTATATTCATAATTTCTGGCAGATCCCCTGAAGAAGTGAATGGCTACCCACTTAATACTCTTGCCTGGAGAATTTCATGGACAGAGGAGCCTGGCAGGCTACTCTGGGATTGGGCTACTCTGCAAACCATAGGATTGCAAGGAGTTGGACACAACTGAGTGACTAACACTTTCACTTTTTTTTTTCCCCAAGAGAAAGATTCATTTATTGTAAGTGTGCATGCAGTTGGATGAAGTTTTACAACAAATCCACCCAAGTAACCAGAGTCAAGATGGCGAAATGGAACTTACCCCTCCCCCTGAGAAGGCCCCAGAAGCCTGTTCCATGTCTCTGCCCCTCCTCCAAGGGGAGCCACTCTCCCAGCTTCCTGATTATATTCTGGAAGTAAAGCTAAGAGGATTCACTGCTGGGTTGGGGAACGGGGTGTGAGGGTGAGAGAGAGGTGTCAAGGGGAGTCATTTCCTATGATGGGGAAGCTGGGTGGGAGCAGAGACCAAGGGCTGGAACCAGGAGTTTGTGTTTGAACAGACTGCATTTGGAGCTGCTTGTGCAATCCCTGGAAAAAGATAGAGACCGGCTTATCTGGGGGCTTCAAATTCAATACTTACAGGAATGAGCAGCACGAGGGGGAGAAGGTCTGCGAGTAAGAAATGTTTCACTCTCTTCTTAACTGCATCGTGAGAAGAGCAAGATGAGCATGGGGCTAAATCGTGACCAGCAGCCAGCCTCAGAGCCAAGGGGCAACAGGGCAGGGTGGGGACTGGGGTAAGCTGGGAAGCACAAGCCCTCCCCCCCTCACAAGGGGAAGTGCTGGAATGCGGGTCCAGTGTGGCCGGATCTCCTGACGATGTTTCCAGAGAAGTCAGATATCTGGATGTTGCTATGAAACCATCCTAATCATTTAACACTGGCAACCAAAAAAAACAAATACTCCACGGACCCATCAAACATGGCTACAAGTACAACAACCAGTCTGATCCCGATAAGAACCTTCATTTTACAGATGGGGAAACGGAGGGCCAGAGAAGTCTGGGATTTTTTCCTAAATTCAGAGAGGAAGTTAGTGGAGAGATGGGCCAGGCGCTGAGTGGGCCGGATCTCAGGCCACTGGTTTAACCTCGTTCACCACTGCATTTAAAAGCAGGCATTGTTCACACAGCGGGCAGCTGCACAGGCACCCATGCCAGGCTGCGCAACATGGCTGGGCTGCTGCGCTGCTGAGTCTTGTGGGCAAAGCAAGTGCCCAGGTCCAGTCTTGTACCACCTGGCTCCTGGGCACCACTGCCCCTTTCGGGAACTGCCATGGCCACCAGGAGCCGAGCAAAGGCACTGAGACAACAGGAGGCAACATCAACAGTACAGAGGAGAAAAAGCAAAGCAAGTCGCAGCAGCTGAAAAAGACTTTCCAAAAATATGGTGCTCTTGGCGGGTCACTGCACACTGGAATCTCATTAATCTCCTTGGGCATGTTTTACATGGTTGTTTCAAGTAGTGCGGGCATGTCGGCTGTCCTGCTTAAACTCGGATTTAAAGAGTCACTGGTCCAGTCAAGCACGAGCGCCTTCATGGTAGTGTAGGCCATCCACTCACACACATCCAGGATCAGCATTACCTTAGTTTCCTGGCCCTTGACTGTCAGATATTTTCAAAAAGTGAGAATTTTTAAATTCCCTCCAGCTGCAAAGCCTTGATGAACTCTTCATTTGCAGAGCTACTTCTTTTAAATAACACATTTTGGATTGGCTTTATTCATAGGATGTACATTTTGCGGTGGGTGGGGGGGCAAGGGCTAATTGTTGTGTTCTTGTGAACAGGATTTCCTTTTGCTAGTAAAAATTCAGGGTTTCAAATCATTGTAATTTGGTGGGGGGGAGGGCTTTATTATTTTTGGTAATGCTCTTCATCACAGGGCTTGTCTGCATAATTGAAAATGTCAGCAAAACACCACCGATGAGTTGTCATCTCAAACAAAACTGTCACCTAGGAAATGTTCTTCCGGAAGACCATCACTGAGCGTCTGCCTGCAAAAGCCTTGGGGTTTTAGTCTTTGCTCAAGTTCTTAACGGACAGTGGTTCATCAAGCTGGTTTTTAAAATTCTCTTTCCTCCAGTATTTGTTGTCAGGTTGCCTGCAGCTTAGCGTGCAATATTGTGCAAAACAGCTACCAGTGCTCCAATTAATGAAGCAGAATTTAAGGATTCACAATACGTAATCAGGATCTCAATTAGCATCAACACTTTGACATTCATTACACTCGTTTGGGGGGAAAGAAAAATATTTCTGGTATGTTTCATTAATCCCCCAAACACCTTCAAATCTGGACATGATGGGGCCTGCCTCAGCTGTTTTTTCCCAAATTTCATTAAAGTAGGTCAGAATCATTTGTCTCTGTTCAGGTAAATTAGGAAACTTAGTTCAATACTAATGGCATCAGTTGGCTTTGGACACCTGAGTCCTCAGAGCAATCTGGACACTGCACTTACATGGAAAGCTGAGGCAACTTTGGCCTGAGTCCATCTCAGACTTCAGACATTCCAGAACTACCGTCACAAAGTTTACACTGTGTTGCTACTTATATTTTTTGAGTTAAAATTACATATGTTAAGAAAAAAAAAAGATTTTGCGTCATTCTCTAAAAAAGGAAAATTACTAGCAGTTGCTGTAAATGGGAGACAACTGTGAAATAAGAATACAAGCCCAGGAGGGACTGAACCAGTTTATCAGCTAAAGGGGGTGTGACCTGAGGCCCCCTGTTCTCTGTGAGGGACATTCCTTAAGAATAGAAATCCAAGCATACAGACCCAAATTGAGACTTTCTCTTGAAATAATCAGGAGCAGGCAAAGGAAAAGGAATTCCTCCCGTGGGCTTCAGCATCAGTGACCGCTGTGACCAGGTTCCTGCAGGGCACCTATTAAGGTAACCAGTTTGCCCTGCCACCATGCATGAGGGCTTGTGTTTATCTTTTCTGGCTCCCAGATTTATTTTTATTTTGGGGGGCTTGATTAAAACTACATTTGGGACAATCAGAAAACTAAAGGAACTATAAACTGATCTGATAAACTATAACCTGGTTTTACTGAGATCTGACTATTGACAGTTTCCTAGTTAGCCCTTAAAAAACCCATGTCAATCAGTTATTTCAGTTAACTTTTGTAAGAATCTTTGTGGGACAAATTCTCCACTTTCAAGATCTCTAAAGCAGATCCATTATACTGCCCTCTTAAAGCAATTAAAGTGAAAGTGGCAGTCGCTCAGTAGAGTCTGACTCTTTGCGACCCCAACGACTATACAGCCCATGGAATTCTCCAGGCCAGAATACCGGAGTGGGTAGCCTTTTCCCTTCTCCAGAGCATCTTCCCAACCCAGGGACTGAACCCAGGTCTCCCGCATTGTGGGCAGATTCTTTACCAGCTGAGCCACAAGGGAAGCCCAAGGATACTGGGGTGGGTAGTCTATCCCTTCTCCAGCGGATCTTCCTGACCCAGGAATCGAACCGGGCTCTCCTGCATTGCGGGTGGATTCTTTACCAACTGAGCTATCACCAAAAGGTTTTAAATGGCATCATCGACTCAGTGGACATGAATCTGAGCAAACTTCAGGAGACAATGACAGATAGGGAAGCCTGGTGTGCTGCAGTCCACGGGGTTGCAAAGAGTTGGATATGACTTAGTGACTGAACAACAATAGGTTTTAACAATTTAAAGTTGGAGCTGCCTTTCTGGGGCCAAATTCAAAGGACACATGTACACAGCAGAGCCAGACGGTGACGCCAGTGCCAGGTAATTCCTCTCGAGGACAGGACTGGTCCTTTTGTATTGCTGTCTTTATGTAAACAGTTGGCTTTGGGTTCCTAACCACCTTCCACAAGGAGCCTCCCTACCATTCAGATCCCAAGTAATGCCTCTGAAAAAAAAGCCAACAGGAATTCCCACAGGTTTAAGGGCTTAAATCTCAAACTTTGATTCTGTGTTTGGAGAAATGGGAGTGGACTGAAAGGGCAAGGAGGAAAACAAATTACCATACCAAACAGCGATTTGTTCAAGGCATAGTTCTCGTCTAAGGCCCGACTCCTGCGGCCAGTGGTCAAAACACAAGATAACTGGAGAGGTGAAAGTAAGGTGTTAGTCGCTCAGTCGTGTCCGACTCTTTGGAACGCCATGGGCTCTAGCCTGCCAGGCTCCTCTGTCCATGGAATTTACTGGGCACGAATACTAGAGTGGGTTGTCATTTCCTTCTGAGGAGAGGAAGTTAAAAGATAAGGGAACTAGAGCATTACGTGAATTCTTCAGCAAAGTATACAAATCACTTGTAAATTTACATTGTTTTCACGGAACTAGGGGAATAAAACTGATGATCCATTTAAAAAATGTAATAAATAAATAAAAGCAGACTGTTGATAGGGGTGTGTTGGGGTCAGAACTTAGAATTCTCATACTCCTCTCACCTATAAGAAGCAAAATCTTCCCCCAGAGCAAACTTCAAAGGTTTTCTCTAATGTCTTATTGGCCAGAAAAAGGTCACTCACCCACCCCTATCTCAGGGACTGATCTTAGCTTTCCTGGAACCACCTGCACCTAGTAAATACCTGGACAAATTGAGGCTCTGTCCAAAAGGATTAAGGGGGTTGGCTTTTTAGGAGGCAACAATGTCTGGCACAATTTCTACCATACAGGCTGATGACTCTGGGCCAGGCATTTCATGGGAAGATCAGGAAATGGATGCTGCAGGGCGAGGGCAGAAACGGTCATGAATTTGTTCTGCCCCTTTTACAGTGAGGAAGGGAGGCTGGAAGGGCAGGCAGTTTTTCTTTGCATCCAGAAAGACAGAAACTGCGACCTCTGGTGGCAAAGGAGAGCCACTCCACTGGGTTCAGGGAAAGGGGAATTGAGTCCTTTGGAATTGCAGGGCCCTGAACTCAGGACACAAGAGGAGAGTCCTAGTTCCCAAAAAGAGGGTTGGGGGCAGGCCCTTATAAGGACATGGGCACTCATTCAGGGTCTCCGTTAGTTGGTGACGGCAGGGTTAGGAGTTAAGGATGAGTGCAAGGCCAGAGCAGTACTTGCCTAGGGCCCCCAAGACACAGTAACTGAGACAAATATTCTAATGCAATATTTTAAACAAATCAACCTGGCAAATTATGGGCCACAACCAGGCGCCTGTTTAAACAAAATCGTATGGGAAGTGGCATCAGGATCCAGGCTGACGCCTCAGTTACAGCAGAGACTACAGCCCACGGGCCTCACCAGTGTGCTCATCTCCTCGAGGGCAGCTCAGACGGTTCAGGAGCACGCCTGCATGGGGCACTCACCAGGCCAGGCTTGGGTAACTGCATTCCGTGGCCCACGGACTGGCCAGTTCTCCAGATGTGGCCTGTGCCCTTTTTGCTGGACACCTCTATGTCAGCACCTTGCCCTGATCTGCCACTCACTCACTGTGTGACCTGGAGCAAGGCTGAGTTTCTCTGCCTCACTGCCTTCCCTTGAAGACGGGGCAATGTACACAAAGAACCTAACTGCTCAATACAGTTAACTGATGTTGCAAATGGGAGCTTGGATCCCAGCTCTGTCGCTTACTGCGACCCTAGCACATCATACTTACGTTGCTCAGTATTTCCTTATCTGTATAATGGAGGTTTGAACCCCTGTCTGGGGGGCGTGGGGATTCCAGGGGGAATTCACACAAGGCTGCTGGTGCTGTTGGCTCACTGATGCAAAGCACAGGCTGTCCCCACGTGGACAACGAGGGAGCTGGGATCGCAGAGGGTTCCCTAGCCTAGCCTCTGTGAGACACTGAACTAGGAGAATCCACTGATCCCCTAGGAAGGCTTGTTCACCCTTGTTTCCCAGCCTGGAAAACGGACTGAGGAAGAAGATGGAAGCTCCTCCTGGGAACAGGTAGACATCTCTCCAGTCTCTGGTTATCTCCTTCTCCCCACCTGCAGAGGCCAGTTTTTGCCTCCCTGTTGCTGCTGACACCTCCCCCAGCTGCTGGCCAGCGTGTCACATGGCTTACCATCCACCCATCGACCATCATCACAGGCTCAACCTTCTCGCTGCTCTCTTGCCTTCACTCTGACTCCGTATAGTCTTTCCTCTACTGATGCCATCCTTTCACAACACAAACCAGATGTTCCGTTTAAAACCTCCTGAGTTGCATTAAGAAGAAAAACCCAAGCTCATTACCAGGCCAGGAATGACCCAGCACTTACCCACTTCTCGATTTCACTTCCCACTTCTCCTTGCTCAGCTACCAACCAGTCCCACTGGCCTTGCTGTCCCTCGAGCAAGTTCCTCCTTCACCAACCTGGTACACCATGCTCCATCTGCCATCTCTTGGTTCTCCGGCGCATCTCAGCACCAACGTCACTTCATCGGAGGCTTCTCTGACCACTCCTGCCCCTCCCCCCGCAACGTGCATTCCTCCCAGGCACTTGGGATCTCAGCATCCTTTACAGCCCTCATCACTGTCTGAAACTGTCTCAGGTACTTAGTTTGTTTCCCGAGTGGTTCACGCCCCTTCTGTGTCTCCGGTGCCTGGCACACAGCGAATACTAGGTATCTGCTGATGTAACGCCTGCACACATGGGTCAACCATTCCCTCCACGAGGCAGAGATTAGCCATAGTAGCTGTACAGTACAGGAGGAAACTGGGGAATGAGCCTGCAGTCTTGTTGAGAATATTCATTGAAAAAATTATGGCCAGCCTCTGTGGCCTTGGAATTCTTTGAAAAACACTGTGATATAATGCCAATACATAACGTAATAATTTAAAGACATGTCATAGCCAGCATCTCATTTCTTAAAGGGTCAGTGGAGTTAAGCAGCATTTTTCTTCTTTTTTTTTTTTTTACCATACTCTCAAAAAGAACTGTATTTTACACCAAAACCTAGTATGTACTGTTGTCTATATACACATTTGAAACAAGTTTCATAAAACAATATTAACAATACTACAGATAATGCACTTTAATATTTTCTAATCTCTGATGCCATTTCTGTTTTTAATATGCTGATTGCATCCCACTATACTGGTTTCAAGAGGAATATGTCATGAACACAACAACAAAAAAGGCTGGGTTACAGAGCTGATAAAGATACACTGACACCAACTGAGGCGCTGTCCTTGTCTCACCAGAAGTGCTGAAATGTGGTTCAGTGTGGTTCACTGGTTCAGTATGTGGTTCAGCGTTTTGTAACGTCAGGCCCTTCAACCTGAGGTGTATGCCTTACAACTGTGGAGAAAGCCTGAGATTTATTCTGAATGCCCAGTTCTGCCAGACATATACAGAGTAAGTGAGAACAGCCAATGGCAGGTGATAATGTCTAACAAGCACGATCACAGCTCTTAAAATTACCCGACCATCTTTATTTAGGTAGAACCTCATACTCATAGCCTTCCTTCAAACTACTGTGAACAGTTTCCTGCCTGTGGTTGTCGCACGGAGAATTCTTCTAGCCCACCATGGATCTCTTTCTCCCTCTGAGGCGCACCTCATCTAATTTTTTTAACACTGGTTTGGACTTTCTGGAGGAGGTGGAGTAGCTCTTCAGAAAGGCTTCAAACACAGTCTCAGTGTTGGGATGGGTGCTGAGGAAGGCCTTCTCCAGCACGTACAGGTCAACTCCCTTGTCTTCTGGAAGTGCTGAAACGAAGCTCAGCCCAAAGTCTATAAGCACAATGTTCAGCTGCTCCAGAGGGGGTTTCAGGAGCATGTTGGATGTGGTGAGATCACCATGAATGAGGTCTTCGTCGTGCATTCGAGCCAAAACCTGCCCGATGGTCCTGGCTAAGCCCAGGAGACTTTGGGAAGATTTTTCAGTCTCCAGAGTGGATTCAATATAATCTCGAACAGTCACTGAGCCTTCGATTTCTTCCATAAATAAGCAGTTGGAAGCATAGTCCACAAAAAAGACAACTGGGGCACATATTCCTGTAACCAAGATATAAGGGGTCATTGAATTAGATACCTTTTTTTTCTTAATAGTAAGCTTAATTTTCTAGCTCAGTCAGAAAAATTTTCCAGTGTGTATCTGCATATTTTGGGAAAAAGATTTAGGAATGCTGCAGAATGGTACAGCTTTTCTTCTCTGGAAGTTTCTCCTGCCAGACTATGCTTAGACCACCACAGCAAGGTCAGCACAGCCAAAGCTCCCTCCTCCCTTCTACCCACTGTGATTGAACTTCATTTGTCATATTTGGGCTTCCCTGGTAGCTCAGCTGATAAAGAATCCACCTGCAATGCAGGACACCCCAGTTCAATTCCTGGGTCCAGAGGAGAAGGGATAGGCTACCCACTCAAGTGTTCTTGGGTTTCCCTGGTGACTCAGCTGGTAACAAACCCGCTGGCAACATGGGAGACCTGGTTTTGATCCCTGGGCTGGGAAGATCCCTTGGAGAAGGGAACAGGCTACCCACTCCAGTATTTTGGCCTGAAGAATTCCATGGACTACAGTTCATGGGGTCGCAAAGAGTCAGACACAATTGAGCGACTTTCACTTTCCCTGTCATACTTCTTCCCTAAAATACAAATCAAAGTAAACAGTCAGAAGGGTAAGCACCATTAGTTATATGTTCAAACATATGAAAGCAGTTTCCTGACAGGGACAGAAGCAGGAGAGCAAGCAGCATGCTGGCTTAGAGATGCACCTTTACAGGGAGGAAAGAGAGTGAAGTTGCTCAGTCGTGTCCAACTCTTTGTGACCCCATGGACTGTAGCCTACCAGGCTTCTCCGTCCATGGGATTCTCCAGGCAAGAATACTGGAGTGGGTTACCATTTCCTTCTCCAGGGGATCTTCGCGACCCAGGGATCGAACCAGGGACTCCCTCCTTGGAGGCAGACGCTTTAACCTCTGAGCCACCAGGAATACAGAGAGGAAGGACAAGTTCAAATCCCAGCTTCCTTCCTTTAACTGTGTATCTTTAAAGTCACATGTATTTCTCTAAGCCTCCATTTCTGCTTCTATAACATGAGATCAGTACTACCAATAATCCAATAACTTCACTGAATTTGAAGATTCAATGACTCTTTACTGAATGTCAATCACACTCAAGACACTTCAAGATACTAGAGACAAATGTGTAGAAATACAGCAGGAAACAAAACAACCGGGATCCCTGATTAAGAGAACTCAGCTGCTGGAAAGGGTGAAAATAGGAAATACGAATGAATGTGTAACTTTGCAAATCCAAGCAAGGGCAGAGACAGTGTGCTTGTTGGCACCTGAATTTCTTCCAGATCTCCCAGCACCTAACAATGTCTTGGTGTACAGTAGATGCCTAAAAAATTACCAATGAAAGAAACAAAGGTGAAAGTGTAAAAGTGAAATGCCAGTGTTTCTGAGTCAAAGGGATAGGGGGCGAAAGCCTTACTAACTGTGTAACTTTGAGGAAGTTACTTCCCCCCTCTGAACTTTGTTTCTCAACAGAGGCAAAGGTTTACCGTCATGGTGCAAAATAGTGTTTAGTCAAAGCTATGGTTTTTCCAGTAGTCGTGTACGGATGTGAGAGCTGGACTATAAAGAAAGCTAAGCGCCAAAGAATTGATGCTTTTGAACTGTGGTGTTGGAGAAGACTCTTGGATCCGGAGATCCAACCAGTCCATCTTAAAGGAAATCAGTCCTGAATATTCACTGGAAGGACTGATGCTGAAGCTGAAACTCCAACACTTTGGCCACCTGATGTGAAGAACTGACTCATTTGAAGACGCTGATACTGGGAAAGACTGAAGGCAGGAGGAGAAGGGGACAACAGAGAAAGAGGTGGTTGGAAGGCATCACGGATTCGATGGACATGAGTTTGAGCAAGCTCCGGGAGTTGGTGATGGACAGGGAAGCCTGGCGTGCTGCAGTCCATGGAGTCGCAGAGACAGGACTGAACTGAACTAGACTGTGTGAACCCAGAGACCCTGGCTCCTGGGCAAGTACTTGTAACTACATCTGCTTCTTGAAAGTAACTAACAGCGATCGAAAGTTGGGATTGTACAGATGGGGAAACTGAGGCTCGGGGCAGTTAAAAGACACGTTCAACGTTGAGTAAAGGTGGCAGAGTCGGAACTGAACCAGGCGCCAAGAGCTCCGGGACAAATGCTCGTCGCTACAACGTCAAGTGGCTTCTTAAGAGTTAATGAAAGGAAAAGGATGAAAGGATGACATTTCTTAATGGAAAGCCGTGAAGAAGGTACAAACGGAGAAACTGAGTCAAATCTCGCTCGCCCCCAACCCCGCAGCGCAGGGGAGCCCCTCACCTGCGTCGCCCGAGCCCCGGAGCCTCGGGGGTCCCCCGCGTCCCCAAGCTGGGCCGTCTTACCTGCGCGGCGACAGCGGAGCAACGCCCGGGCCTCCTGCACCGTCCGCCGCCGGCTGAGCCGCGCTTCCAGCGTCGGGTGCCGGTAGCCTTTGGGGAAGCGGTGCTTCACCACGGCCGCGCGACCCTGAAAGCGGCCGCGGAACACGCGCGCCTCGGCGCCCTGCTTCACCAGCTCCAGGCCGCTCAGGAAGCGGCTGCTCCGCTCCCGGGCTGCGGCCAGCGCTTCGGCCGCGGGCGCCAGCTCCTCGTTCAGCTTAGCGGCAGCAGCGCCGGCCGCCGCCATGTTCGCGTTTCCGCGTAGCCGCTCGGAGCCCTTCGGCCGCCTCCGGAAACTGTCGGGGCTGCTTCGGCTCGCTCCGAAAGTACTCGGACCTCCTCGGCCTCTCTAATGCCGACCCTTTTGCCTCGTGGAAGTGGTTTCTCCTCTCTTCGGCTCTTTTCTAAGCCTCCTGGTCCCGCCACTCGGCTCCTCGGCTATTTCCGTAAACCCTCGGCTGCTCTCGGTGAGCTCTTTCCACTCCTCGGCTCTTTCCGGAAACCCTTCGTGACTCTTGCGGTTGGCTTTGGTGGCGCTGTCTCTCAGCTCTTCGGCTATTTCCGGAAAGCTTCGGCGTCTCCCTGAAAAAACGTCTCTTGGAATCTGCTCTCAGGAATCTGTCTGGATCCTGGGAAGTTGCACTTCACAGTCCCTGCGTTTCATTCATACACAGGGAAGGTAACCTTTTCAAACATCAGATCCTTTGTTTTGTACTAATGTGGTTTCCAGCACCCTTCATCAGTTCAGCCTACTTGAAGCCCCTATAGAACCAATTCTATTTGGTTTGGAAAACCCAATTTCCCAAGTTCGTAGTTTCATTATCATAATTCTTAGTGTCCATATGGTCATCTCCATGGTTACCAAATCTGTCTGAACTGCTCTGTATGGTTGTTAGCATAACTGAGGCCATCTTGGGTCTGTACAGTTCCTTTTGTCCTGCTCACCCTACCTATGGCTGTTCTGTGTAGTAAATAAATATCTTCTCTGTCATCAGTGATTTTTAGGTCCAGGTGGCCTCTATGCTTTGTTAGCCTCCAAACGATGAAGACCTTTGCTGACGTACTCTTGGTTCCTGCAAAAACTAGTTACCCATTCATAACTTGACTTAGGAATGCACTTCCTGTTTCCAAGGATGTACCCCTAAACCCTAGGTTAACTATAAAATTGTCCCAATGGCCTCTTGAAGGTTCAAAGTGCAGCTGCAAATGCTTCTGGATCTCTGTCCACTTGAATCTACCCTGTAAGTTATCTTATAATAAACTTTTCTGTTGATTATATGGAGCTGCCTGCCTTGTTTTCCATTCTCAAGATACCTTTTCAGTTTGGTGGGCACTTTTTGTTTCCTCCAATTTCCAACACCCTCTTTTGGAAAAATCCATTGTGCAAACATATTTAAAAGTCCCAGGCTTGCTATAGTCAGACTGGTTCTGACTTTTACCATAGGAAATCTAGTTTAAAATCTTTCAGTGAAAAACAAACAAACAAACAAAAAAATAAAATAAAATCTTTCAGTGGCTCCCTGTTGTGCTTCAGACAAAGACCCATGAGGTCCTGCATGGGGCCCTATGTCCCTCTTGCAGATTCATCTCCCACCAAACTCCCCTTTGCTCTGGGATCTTCAACACGTTTGCCTTCTTTCAGTCTCATTCTTGCCAGGCTCCCTCTTGCCATGGGGCCTTTGCACCTGCTATTTCCTACATCAGAAGTGCTCTTCCTTCTCTTGGTTGCCTAAACTCATCTAGGCATCTTTCCATTTCCAGCTCAAATGTTACTTCCTCAGGAAGCCCTCCCTGACTTCTCATAGGAGGGAAAACCCAACTTAATAATTCCTGGAGTCCCTATGAATCTCTCTTTTGTGTTGCCTTTTTGTTTGCTTACATAACTATTTGATTAGTGGCAGGATTTAGTTCTCCACAGATTGTTAATCTGAGGGCTTTAGTTCCTCCCTGGCTATTGCCTAGAGGCCACCCTCAATTCTTGCCACACTGGCCTCTCCACTGGGCAACTCATAACACAGCAGGTGGCTTCATCAGAGTGAGTAAGTGATCAGAAGAGGTTGCGCAAGATGGAAATCACCATCTTTTATAACCGGAGTACACTTTTGCTTATTCTCTTTGTTAGAAATGAGTTACTAGCTCCTGCCTTGCCTCAAGGTAAGCCATTTTTTAAAATAATGTTTACTCTTTAAATTTTTGTATTTATTTATTATCATTTTTGGTGGCTGTGCTGGGTCTTCATCGCTGCACGTGGGCCTTCGCTAGCTGCAGTGTTGCGGAGTGGCAGCTACTCTCTACTTGCGGTGTGTGGGCTTCTCATTGCAGTGGCTTCCCTTGTGGTGGTTTCTCCTGTGGTGGAGAACGGGCTTTAGAGCACATGGGCTCAGGAGCCATGGGTCGTGGGCTTGCAGTTTGCCCCATGGCATGTGGAATCTTCCCAGACCAGAGATTGAGCCCAAGTTCCCCGCGTTGGTACGTGTGCTCCCAGCCACTGGACCACCAGGAAAGTCCAAGGGAAGTCATTTTTGAAGACGCCTACCAAAATGCCCAGTTAGAACTTTTTCTTTCTCATTTGGGAAAGAAATGAGTGAAGAGAGATTCTCTATTCTCTAGAAGAGAGAGAACCCGACAGCAGACTTGCAAACATCCTCCTGACATAATGCAAGCCATGAAGATCAGACTTCCTGCCTTTTTTCATCATATAATTTCTACAAGTTATCTCAGGAATGGAACAGCCTAGGCTTTTCTGTACATCTCCTGGTGACAACTCCAGATATGCATGTGAAAGAGGAACTGTCATGTGGCAAAAACCAAGAGGCCTCCTTGGGCTCTTCTCCATGCCAGAAAGGCAGTAGAGCTTGATGGAAAGAGGGTGGTTTTCCCCCATGAGCTTGACTTCAAACTCAGCTATATACTAGCGTGTGTCCTTAAGCACTATTGATTTCCTGTATTGTTTATGATGCAAATTACTTCAATTCCCTTTGCCTCAGTTTCCGCATTCATAAAATGCTCCTCTCCCTGTCCATCTGCCCTTATCGAGTCTGTCCGACAACTTTTCTCCAGCCCCACTGCTATCACTTTAGTCCACATCAATGTCACCTTTTCACCCTGCAACAGCCTCTAAAGGGCCCCCTGTTTCCACTCCTGCTCCCTATAGCCTGCTAGAACCGCCCAATTATTTCTATGTCAGTTGGAATAAAGTCTCATCCTGATCTTGGCCTCCCAAGGACTTAAATGATCTGGGTTTGCCAACACTTACCCTGGACCCTGGGCTTCCCAGGTGGCACTGGTGGTGAACAACCCACCTGCCAATGAAGGAGACATAAAAGCCTCAACTTCAATCCCTGGGTCGAGAAGATCCACTGGAGGAGGGCATGGCAACCTACTTCAGTATTCTTGCCTGGACAATCCCCATGGACAGAGGAGCCTGGCTGGCTACAGTTCATACGGTGGTGAAGAGCAGGACAGACACTGAAGCGACTTAGCATGCATGAACCTTAGACACTATCTCCCCTGTGCTCCAGAAACTCTGGCTTCATTTGTTTTTATGCTGCACAAGCTCTTCCCTGCAGGGTCTTTGCCTTTGGTCTACTTTCTGTCTGGAAGCCGCGATCTTAGCTCAAAAATTCCCTCCCCTCCAACTCCCTCCCACCCCCCAGCTAAAGCAGCCACCTGTGGCTGCCTAACCCAGCACCCTAGCTTAATTCTCTGTCTGGCCTTCATCACTAGATGGTATTTCTCTGGTTCTTTTGGCTATTTATCTTTCTGCTTCCCACACCAGAAAGTAAACTCCACAGGAACAGAACGAACTGTCTTTCTGGTTCTCCCAGCCCATCCTGGAGAGGTAGGAGAGTGCCTGAAGGCAGGTGGGAGGTGTCCAAACCTAATTGTTTGATGAATGGAAAATGAATCCGTGTGAGCCGGAGCGGCTGAAGTGGGTGTGTGTGTCAGTGTGGACGCATGAGTGTGTGTGTGTGAGTGCACACACACACACGCTCGCTGGAGAGGCCAAACTAGCATGGATCGCAGTGATTCTGACTCCTTTCTTCTAGGAGGACAAATTGTGGGCTCCCCACCCGCAACTGGGATGACGGTGGGTGGGGTCCCAGCCGGGCCGGGCGAGACTAGCGACGCCCAGAGCGCACCACCGTCCCGCCCCCCGAGCACAGGGGCCCTGAGCTGGCCGACGTGGCGGCGGCGCTGCAGGCGGACAGGCGGGGAGGGAGGGACGGAGGCGGGCCTGAAAGTTTGTCCGGCTGCGGCTGCCGAGGCGGGGACTCGGCTGGGGCGATGCACACCCAGTCCCCCAGCGCTCCCGGCTCTCCTCGGGAGCCCTGGTCGCCATGGGTAAGTCGCGATCTGTGCTGCGGGCAGAGGGGTGCTTTGGCCGGGAAGCCCCGAAACCCCATCCTTGCGCGCGCGCACCCTCTGCCCGCCGCTGCCGTGCCCAGACCAGATACCGCCCACTCGGGTGGCCGCCGGGACAGCAGGCCTTGGCTGGGGGCTGGGAAGGGACTTGGGCCCACTTCCTTCCACGATCCTTTCTGCCCAGAAAAAAAAGTTACCTGAGAGGGCTCCTTAACTTGATACCAGAAGCTTATTCCGGGGTCCTACCCTCTCCTGACCGCTTGAAGCCTTGCAGTGTCCCACGAATGAGTGAAATTGCTCCTATTCTGCAGACGAAGAGGCTCCGAAAGGAGCAAACTCATTCATGGATTCGCTGAGCACTTCTCTCCAGGCACTGCTCTAGGCTTGGGATGCTGCTCTACACAAAACAGACAAAAACCTCTGCTGTCAGATGCCTAATAGACGCGAGATAGAGAAAAGTGGGGCGGGGGTGTGGGGGTCGGTGGATGATTAGGAAACTTCTTTGTTGCTCCGGGGGACTAAGGTTTGTGTTTTTCTCTCTGGATTCAGAAGCCTCAAAAGGTCAATCATTGATCCATCTACTACCTGGCAGACATTGATTTGGGGGTTGGGGCTTAGTGGACTTGTATGTAGATTTGGGGGTCAGAAAGATGAGTGGGGAGGGGGGTGGGGGGTGGGGTGGTTCCAGCCCTCATTCTCCCATTTCCCAGGTGCATCCTGATCTAGGACAGGGTAGTTAACTTCTCTGACCTAAATTTCCGCATCTCCAAAACAGTCACCAGGAAACACCCCCCCACAGGGAATGTGAATGACATGAGAATATGAACTTAAATACTCCAGATACCACTTGCACATGGTAAATGATCCGTTAACATGAGATTTTTTTTTTTTTTTTAATCATACCCAACATCGGAACTCTGGAATCAGACTACTCAAGTTCAGAATCTGCTCCATGACTTGATAAACTCTCACCCTAGGCAAATGTCTTGGGAAATAGATGGGGAAACAGTGGAAATAGTGTCAGACTTTATTTTTGGGGGGCTCCAAAATCACTGCAGATGGTGATTGCAGCCATGAAATTAAAAGATGCTTACTCCTTGGAAGAAAAGTTATGACCAACCTAGATAGCATATTGAAAAGCAGAGACATTACTTTGCCAACAAAGGTCCATCTAGTCAAGGCTATGGTTTTTCCAGTGGTCATGTATGGATGCAAGAGTTGGACTGTGAAGAAAGCTGAGCCCTGAAGAATTGATGCTTTTGAACTGTGGTGCTGGAGAAGACTCTTGAGAGTCCCTTGGACTGCAAGGAGATCCAAGCAGTCCATTCTAAAGGAGATCAGCCCTGGGTGTTCTTTGGAAGTAATGATGCTAAAGCTGAAACTCCAGTACTTTGGCCACCTCATGCGAAGAGTTGACTCATTGGAAAAGACTCTGATGTTGGGAGGGATTGGGGGCAGGAGGAAAAGGGGACGACAGAGGATGAGATGGCTGGATGGCATCACCGACTTGATGGACGTGAGTCTGAGTGAACTCCGGGAGATGGTGATGGACAGGGAGGCCTGGTGTGCTGCGATTCATGGGGTCGCAAAGAGTTGGACACGACTGAACAACTGAACTGAGGCAAATGTCTTTACTTCTCTGTGCCTCAGTTGCTTCATCTGTAAAATGGGAAAGGCACCAGTGTCTAACACAGGGTTAATGCAGGAAGTAAGGCAGCTGCTACAGGTATGGCTTCTGGGAAAGGAGGTGAGCTGGCTATAGTATCAACAACAGTCTCACTTATATCACCTGTCGTTGGGACTCTTGGAAGCCAGCAGTCTGGGTGAAGATATTTGCATGGGTCAGTCTCACCCCTGGTTTTTCCCTGGAGTTGCAAGGGAAGCCACAGCAGGTCTCTGGCCAGGGAGGGGTCCAGTTCATTGTGCCTCTGGGTGAGATGCTGTCTAGTGTCACCCACTGAAGGCGCCCTGCGACTTGCGGCTGGTAACATGTGCAGCCATGACCTGGGGTTTTCCTCTCCACCTGCCCCTTGATTCTCTCCCCTGGGAAGCTCTGCTTTCAAGAACTGAGGGACTTCATCCAGCGTGAGCCAGTTTCACATACTATAGTTAGACAGACAATCCATAGAAAGGGAGTTGTTTAGTCGCTCAGTCTTGACTGACTCTTTTGAGACCCCGTGGACGGTAGCCCACCAGGCTCCTCTGTCCATGGGATTTCCCAGGCAAGCATACCGGAGTGTGTTGTCATTTTCTCCCCCAGGGGATGACCTGGGGATCGAACCCAGGTCTCTTGTACCTCCTCCATTGCAGACAGATTGTTTACCTGCTGAACCATCTACTGCCTAAACTCAGGCGGTGCTGTCATAATTTGGAGGCCAGGATTTACTCCACTTCCCGTCCATGGCCATTTCCAGACCCTGAATCCACCAAGATGCTCAAGAGCCCAAATCCTTTCTGTCTGGGTCCCCTCTGTCCTGAATTCACTCATTCATTCAATCATGTGTTTGCTCAACCAGTATTTACTGAGTGTCTACTGTATGCCAGGAACTGTCCCCAGCGTCAGGAGACAACTGAGAATGCACAAAGAACTCCTGCCCCTTTAGGGCTGACATTCTGGTTGTTGAGCCCCCCAAATATGTAAAATGTATAGTTATTTCAGATGATGACAAGTACCACGGAGGAAAACAAGCAGGAAAGTGGAATATGCAGTATTGGATGCCATGGGAGCTTGCAGTTTTAAGCAGAGCACCAGGGAAGCCTCATGAAAAGGTGATGCTTGAGCAGGACCAGCGGGAAGCAGGGCTGGGGTTGCTGAAATGGAGGGAAAGGGCTTTCCCAGCAGAGGTGAGACCTGGTAAAAAGCTTTGACTTGAGATGGGCGTGGAGTGAGGAGGAACCGCAGGGAGGCTGGTGTGGCAGGAGCTCCGTGAGAGGGGGCAGGTCCTGTAGGGCCTTGAAGGTCACTGTCAGGACTTCGGCTTTTTTCACAGCGAAAGAGGAGCCGTGGAGGGCTTTGGGCAGAATGATGTGGCCTGACTTGGGCTATCATAGGATCTCTCTGGCTGCTCTAGAGCATTAAACTAACTTCAAACGTATCTGACACAGTCCTTGGAATGGGATGTGGAGTTACTGCCCTGGATCCTGACTCAATCTTTCATTCATTCAGTAGAAGCTTTAATTGGCCCATCTATGGCAACCCACTCCAGTACTCTTGCCTGGTAAATTCCGTGGACTGAGGAGCCTAGCTGCAAAGAGTCGGACACGACTGAGTGACTTCACTCACTCACTCAGGTTTCAGAGTGGGGCTGGAGCCTAGAGACACAGACACTCATCATGTCCCATTTAACAAGGAAAACACATCAATTTCACAATTACCTGGTGTGAGCAAATGCAAAAGAAAGCATAATTGGCTGGAAGTGAAAAATATGACTTGGAAAGTTGAGGAAGATGAACAGGAATTAGAGTTTCTGTCAAACTAGCTTAACCAGGAAAAAAAAAAAAAGGTACTTATTTATTGGTCCCAGAAAAATTCACAGCTTCAGGCATGGTCGGATCTAGGAGCTCGGGCAGTGTAGTCAGGATTCCCTGCTAGGGAAAGATGACCCTCAGCTGCTCCAAGCGGTAAACTACCAGCTCAGACCCCAAATAAGCAACCACCCTGGGCTGGACTGTCTCTCACTGGCTTAGGGTCAGCCACATGGCATTCACCACTGCCCAAGGCCAGAGAACCTGCTAGGTAGTCAGATCTGGATCATGGACACTATGTGAGCTAGGTGATGGGGGCTGGAGGTAGGGAGGTCAAGTCTGCCCAGATCCAGAGATTGAGAGATGAAGACAGGAGAGGCGAAGGCAGCTCCCCACAGAGCATGGGGTACTGAGGCCAAATCACAGATGTGTATTGCCAGAGCCCCTCAGGGAGGTGAACTGGGACTGAGCAGGATGAGTGAGCATGTGGGGAAGAGAGGTCGGGAAGAGAGGGACCAGGTCGTGTAGAGGGCAGGGCAGCATGAAACGCTATGATGTGTGCTGGAAACAAGTGTTTGCAGGGTGTGTCGGAGGGGTGGGAGTAGGGGTGGAGAGGAGAGGTGGCCAAGGAGGTGGGCTGGGGCCACCAGCTTGTGCAGGGACTGGGAGGTCATGCTAATGAGTTAAGACTTAATAGAGCAGGTGGTGGGAGCCTTAGAAAGCTTAAATACATGGGTTTGGGAGTCAGATGGGACAGCGTTTGAGTCCTGATCCTGTTGCTTGCCAGCTGTGAGAACACTTTGTTTCTCACAGAACATTTAGAATCTGAGCCTTAGTTTCCCCATCTGTCAAATGGGGGTAATGGGAGCAGTACCACCTCGAGTTGTCACCAAGGTGACTTGAGAGAAGGCACCTGGAGTCTTTGCAGAGATCTTCCTTTATTGCTGTTCTGCTCTTACCACTGAGACCTGAGTCTGTCCTTCAGCATTTTCCGGTGGAACCTGTGGACAGTTAGCTTTGCCCCTGGGGCCTTTGGCTGGGTTCCCATTCACCTCCAGAAGAACCCAGGACATGGCAGAAAAGTTCTGTGTTTGCATGGGATTGCCTCACATAGCCTGGATGAACCTTCCCTTCTGGCAGTGAACTCTAGAAACTGAGGGAGGTGGGGCAGAAGGGGGTGACAAGGGGCAGGACCTGGGCAGCATGGTCCCCCCACAGGGTGTTGGTTGATGGTCATGAAGAGGAAGGACTAGGCCAGCCAGGGAATGGTAGGGGGTTGATTCCTGGGGGGCAGAGGTGATGGGGAGAAAAATGAGCTGGGTGGGGGGAGGTGATTCCTCCACCCATGAAAGTCCTCTCCCCACCCCTGCACAAAAATTGCCTAACATAGATGGGGTGAGGCAGAAGTGAGAAAACAGTGAAATTTTATTCTGCCAAGGTTTTATACTGGAGTGCCTAAGGGTACAGATTGTGGAACCAGACTGCCAGGCTTTGAATCTCAACAAGCTACTTACCATTAACGCTCTTCATCTTAGACAAGTCATTTCGTGTCTCTGATAATCAGTTTGTATGTGCCTGCTTAGCTGCTCAGCGGTGTCCTACTCTTTGTGACCCTGTGGACTGTAGCCCGCCAGGCTCTTCCGTCCATGGGGATTCTCCAGGCAAGAAGACTGCAGTGGGTTGCCATTCACTGCTCCAGGGGACCTTCCCAATCAAACCCAGGTCTCCTGCGTCTCCCACACTGGCAGGCGGATTTTTTACCATTAGCACCACCTGAGAAGCACGGGGATCAGTGTACTCCTTCATAAATAACACAAAAGCCCACCTCATAAAGTTGTCGTGAGAATTAAATGAGCTAGTCCGCTAAAAGGGCTCAAAGCAGTGCCTGGTCCAGAGCAAATACTCCATAAATCTGACTACAATGTTATAAATGTTCTTGTCAGGTCCAGGGTAGGGGGTGGGTGAGACAGATATGTCTGGACTACTCTAGATGCTTCCAGAAATATTTGTTTAAATATGTGAGTTAAAAATTAAGAGCCACCTGTTTAGCTGCTCTGCCAGTACAGTAGCTGCTGGCCACATGTGGCTATTTTTACACTTAATTAAAATTAAATAAGATTAAAACAGCAGTTCCTCAGTTACACTGGCCACATTTTAAGAGTTTGATTTTTTTAGAAAAGGCGCCTAGAATCCACTGAAAGGGAAGTTCGTCAATGTCCTCCTGATCTGGCCCCTACCTACATCTCCTACCTCATCACCTATTACTCTCAGCCACTCCGGCCTCCTTGCTCAATAGGCAGTGATTAAAAGCCTGAACTCTTTAGTCACATCCACTTTGCCACTTACTTGCTGTGTGAGCATGAAAAAGTTTCTTCACCTCTCTGTGCCTTGGAGGATGGTGCTAATAATGGTAGATGTTAAGGTTGTTGTAAGAATTAAATGAGTAAATACATGTAAAGCCCTTAAAACAGAGCCTAGTACTTAGTACCGTAGGAGTATTAGCTATTCATAGTTATTTTTCAAACATGCCCCAAACTGTCCAGTTTCAGAGCCTTTGTTTCTGCTACTCTCTTGTCTAGAATGTTCTTCTCCCATACTTGACATGGCTTTCACCCTCACTTCGTCTGCTCAAGTTTTCCCTCTTCAGAGATACCTCAGCTGGCTGGCTGCCCTATTTAAAACAGAACCCCTCCATCACTCTCAGCTCCCTTTCAGCTCAGCCCAGTCGCTCAGTCATGTCTGACTCCTTGCGACCGCATGGTCTGCAGCACACCAGGCTTCCCTGTTCATCACCAACTCCCGGAGCTTGCTCAAACTCATGTCCATTGTGTTGGTGATGCCATCCAACCATCTCTTCCTCTGTTGTCCCCTTCTCCCCCTGACTTCAGTCTTTCCTGGCATTACCTGCTGTTGTTTTTTTTTTTTTTAATGAGACCTATCACCTATTCATTTATTATCTGCCTTTTTCTACTAGAATGTTGGGTCCTTGAAAACACCGCTGTATTGCCAGCCCCAAGAACACAGCCTAGTGTGCTGTAGATGCCAGATAATTTTTTGAATGATTGGATGGATGAGTGAATGGATCGGTGTGTGTGTGTGTATCTGGGTAAATAGTGAATAGACTACAGTGATGGGTGGATGAATATATTTTCGGATAGATGGATCAATAAATGGATGGGTGTTTGGGTGAATTAAGGGGTGGAATGTGAAGTCAAGTGGGCCTTAGAAAGCATCACTATGAACAAAGCTAGTGGAGGTGATGGAATTCCAGTAGAGCTATTTCAAATCCTGAAAGATGATGCTGTGAAAGTGCTGCACTCAATATGCCAACAAATTTGGAAAACTCAGCAGTAGTCACAGGACTGGAAAAGGTCAGTTTTCATTCTAATCCCAAAGAAAGGCAAAGCAAAAGAGTGTTCAAACTACCGCACAATTGCACTCATCTCACATGCTAGTAAAGTAATGCTCAAAATTCTCCAAGCCAGGCTTCAGCAATACGTGAACCATGAACTTCCTGATGTTCAAGGTGGTTTTAGAAAAGGCAGAGGAACCAGAGATCAAATTGCCAACATCCGCTGGATCACGGAAAAAGCAAGAGAGTTCCAGAAAAACATCTATTTCTGCTTTATTGACTATGCCAAAGCCTTTGACTGTGTGGATCACAATAAACTGCGGAAAATTTTGAAAGAGGTGGGAATACCAGACCACCTGACCTGCCTCTTGAGAAACCTGTATGCAGGCCAGGAAGCAACAGTTAGAATTGGACATGGAACAACAGACTGGTTCCAAATAGGAAAAGGAGTATGTCAAGGCTATATATTGTCACCCTGCTTGTTTAACTTATATGCAGAGTACATCATGAGAAACGCTGGACTGGAAGAAACAGAAGCTGGAATTAAGATTGTTGCGAGAAATATCAATAACCTCAGATATGCAGATGACTCCACCCTTATGGCAGAAAGTGAAGAGGAACTAAAAAGCCTCTGGATGAAAGTAAAAGAGGAGAGTGAAAAAGTTGGCTTAAAGCTCAACATTCAGAAAACAAAAATCATGGCATCCAGTCCCATCACTCCATGGGAAATAGATGGAGAAATAGTGGAAACAGTGTCAGTCTTTATTTTTGGGGGCTCCAAAATCACTGCAGATGGTGACTGCAGCCATGAAATTAAAAGACGCTTACTCCTTGGAAGAAAAGTTATGACCAACCTAGATAGTATATTCAAAAGCAGAGTTTGCCGACTAAGGTCCATTTGGTCAAGGCTATGGTTTTTCTAGTAGTCATATACAGATGTGAAAGTTGGACCGTGAAGAAGGCTGAGCATTGAAGAATTGATGCTTTTGAATTGTGGTGTTGGAGAAGACTCTTGAGAGTCCCTTGGACTGCAAGGAGATCCAAGCAGTCCATTCTGAAGGAGATCAACCCTGGGATTTCTTTGGAAGGAATGATGCTAAAGCTGAAACTCCAGTATTTTGGCCACCTCATGCGAAGAGTTGACTCACTGGAAAAGACTTTGATGCTGGGAGGGATTGGGGGCAGGAGGAGAAGGGGACGACCGAGGATGAGATGGCTGGATGGCATCACGGACTCAATGGACGTGAGTCTGAGTGAACTCCGGGAGTTGGTGATGGGCAGGGAGGCTTGGCGTGCTGCGATTCATGGGGTCGCAAAGAGTCAGACACGACTGAGAGACTGAACTGAACTGAATGGGCCAATGAATGGAAGAATATGTGGTGGATGAAATAGGTGGATGGATGGAGGAGTGGATGATGAAGGGATGGGTAAATTGATCAATAACTGGATGAACAGATGGAGTGGATGGATGGATGGGTAGATGGATGGAAGGAAGGATGGAGGGAGAGATGGATGAAGAAAGAAGTGGGTGAAGGGATGGATGAAGGAAGGATGGATGAAGGATGAAGGAAGAAGTGGACTCATGCGTATGCGCATGTGTGGGTATATGGACAGAATAGATGGATACATAGAGGGATACACAGACAGATGAGTGAATAGATGGAGAGATGGAGGGCTGGACAGATGGATAGGGACAGACGGATGGATGGTTGGATGCTCTGGCATGGAAACATTCTGCATCCGCCCTGTCACTTTTGTTTTTCAGGCCGACCTTCACTCCTCCTGCCCCTGTGTGCCTCGGTGTCCTTGCTGGGTGGCCTGACCTTTGGCTATGAACTGGCAGTCATATCGGGGGCCCTGCTGCCGCTGCAGCTTGATTTCGGGCTGAGCTGCTCACAGCAGGAGCTCCTGGTGGGCAGCCTGCTCGTGGGGGCTCTCCTGGCCTCCCTGGTGGGGGGCTGCCTCATCGACCACTATGGCCGGAAGCAAGCCATCCTCGGGAGCAACTTGGTGCTGTTGGCAGGCAGCCTGAGCCTGGGCCTGGCCAGCTCCCTGGCCTGGCTCCTCCTGGGCCGCTCGGTGGCTGGCTTTGCCATCTCCCTCTCCTCCATGGCCTGCTGCATCCACGTGTCCGAGCTGGCGGGCCCACGGCAGCGGGGAGTGTTGGTGGCCCTCTACGAGGCAGGCATCACCGTGGGCGTCCTGCTCTCCTACGCACTCAACTACGCGCTGGCCGGCGCCCCCGGGGGATGGAGGCACATGTTTGGCTGGGCCGCTGCGCCCGCTCTCCTGCAGTCTCTCAGCCTCCTCTTCCTCCCCGCTGGTACAGTCGGGGCTGCAGGCCATAAGGACCTCATCCCGCTGCAGGGAGGCGAAGCCACGAAACTGGACCCGGGGAGGCCGAGATACACCTTTGTGGACCTCTTCAGGGCCCGGGATAACATGCGGGGCCGGACGATCGTGGGGCTGGGGCTTGTGCTTTTCCAGCAGCTGACCGGGCAGCCCAACGTGCTCGCCTATGCCTCCACCATCTTCCAGTCGGTCGGCTTCCGGGGAGGCTCCTCTGCTGTGCTGGCCTCCGTGGGGCTCGGGGCGGTGAAAGTGGCGGCCACCCTGATGGCCATGGGGCTGGTGGAGCGAGCCGGCCGCAGGGCGCTGCTGCTCGCCGGCTGTGCCCTCATGGCCCTGTCAGTCAGCGGCCTCGGCCTCGTCAGCTTTGCTGTGCCCCTGCACTCAGGCCCAGCTTGCCTGGCCATGCCCAACGCCACCAGACTGTCGGGGCTCCCTGGAGACTCCAGCCTGCCCAGGGGCTTGGCTCCACCGCTGCTGCCCACGACGGACCAGAGCCCCAGGCCGCCAGTCTTGTCAGCCTCTGAGAAGACCAGGCCTCCTCCTGGAGCCGAGGACCCTACAGCGCTAAGCCTCACTCCCCCTGCAGGCCTTTCTCCCGCCCCCGAGCACGCCCTGCTGCACTGGACCGCGCTGGTCTGCATGATGGTCTTTGTGAGCGCCTTCTCCATTGGCTTTGGACCCGGTAAGTGGGAATCTTCTGCAGGTAACTTGGAAGCCTTCTGCCCCTCCTAGCGGAAAGCCTGGGGACTGAACCTGTCAGGGACTCAGAGGGACCAGAGGTGGCTGGACCGTGAGAATGATGAGCTCAGACTCCAGGGCTCCTTGCTTCCTTGAAGCTACTTCTTCCAAGCGCAGGAGCCTAATTTGTGTCTGTCATGTTTTCTTCCTTATAAAGACCCCAAATCTTTTAAGCTTCATAAAGTCAGAATGTGCCCCTGGATAGCTCACTCAGAAGGGTTGACTGGAAAGGAATTTAATAAATAGGGTGACCAACCATCCCAGTTTGCCTAGGACACTGAAAGTCTGGGGTCCCAGGAGACCAACGGGTCGCTGGTCCTTCTAAAGGGAATCTTATGGCCACGTGGGTGAAACAGCAGGGAGAAATGAGTGTCAGGGGCCTGACCCTGCACTGAGTCCCATTGTTGGGGGACTGCCTGCTGCACTGTGGGTTCCAGGCCCTGGGTCCTGGCTACTAGGCATCCTCTCTGCCCTCCTGTCCTAGTGACCTGGCTTGTCCTCAGTGAGATTTACCCGGTGGAGATCCGAGGGAGGGCCTTTGCCTTCTGCAACAGCTTCAACTGGGCCGCCAACCTCTTCATCAGCCTCTCGTTCCTTGACCTCATCGGTGAGTCCTCAGACCTAATTCCCTGGCCCAAGATCCAGAAACAACTGCCTCCAAACAGAGCCCAGGCTTCCATATCATCTGGGTATAAGTGACAGAAAATCCCATGCAAACCAGTTGATGAGCAAAAGGTAATGTTTTTGTCTTAAGTCATGAGAAGAGGAGGGTAGTAGCTGTCTTTAACCATGACTGATCCAGAAGCTTCAACAAAACTGTGGGCCCGCCTTCATAACTCTCTTGGCTCTGCCTTCCATGCTGTGAGCTTCATTCTGGGGTAGACCCACTGCGTGGCTACAAAGATGACCACAAGTGGGGTTCTTCATCTTGGCAGCCCCCCGGGGAGGAGAGCCTGTCTTTTCCAATGGCTCTCACTCAAGTCCTGGGACTGACTCTCATTGGCCCAGCAAGATCATGTGCCCATCACTGAACCATCACTGGAAGGCTGCAGTATTCTGACGCCCAGGCCTTGGGCCACATACACAGTCTGAACAGCATGGGGTGTTAGATACCCCACTGCATGGACTGAGAGTTGGGGGAGGGTTCCCCAAAGGAAAACTGAGGCGCTAGTGAAAGAATGAGAGGGGCAGAGAGACAAGGACAACAGGAGATACGACCTGCGAAGTTTCTACTTCATTCCAGGCCCCGTTGGTTGGCAGCAGGGGGTGGGGGTGGGGAGAATTGGCTTTATTGACAACCTGGGAGTTGAGGCTGAAGGGGGGATAGAGCTAAAGCATCCAGTTCTCCTCGGTCCAGGAAGCCATCCCTGATTGGTGGTGGGGGGATGAGTTTGTTCTCAAACCCAGAGTTTGTTCTCCAGGTAGGGAGTACAGAGATTGGGAGCCCTGAGTGTGGGCCTTTGCTCTCTGCCCGCATCAAGACAAGTCCATTCTCCCCTAGTAACTGAAAGTTTCCACTCTACAGCAGAGGACTTTCCATTGAGTGACATCTTCTCTTCCTACCTAGCATTCAGACCCAGTCTGAATGAGAATTATATGGGCCCAGAACACCAGTGGGGGTGTCTGAGATACAGAGGATACTCATGACTCAAGGCCAGAGGTCATCGGGGCCCAGATGTGGGGGGGCACTCCTCCCTCAAGGCAAGTTCTGAGAATTTAGTTATTTTCCCACTTCCTGCAGCCAAGGGTTTCCCCTTCAAAGGAGGAGCCCTTGGGGGCTGTGGAAAATACTGGTGGACGAACCTGTCCACAGTGCCTGTCTCCCACATCCAGTCTTTGGGAATTTACATTTCTCACTAGTGCCTCAGTTTTCAAGCATCCCTTTTATGTGGAATGAATGAGAGAGAAGAGAGGAAGGAAGGGAGAGAGAGGAGGAAGGAAGCAAGGGGAAGAAGGGCTTCTTAGAATTGTTTCATAGCCTATCATCCTCACCTCACAGACTGGGAAATACATCCTTCCCAAGTCTAGCCAGGTAATCAGAAGACTAGAACTCAGTCCTCCTCGCAGCCCAACACTCTCTGCTGGTATAAGGACTGAGTGGAGGTCAAGCTTCCCAGGTGGCTCAGAGATAAAGAATCCGCCTGCCGACACAGGAGACACAGACTCAGTCCCAGATGTTTTGTGGATTTGGGTCCTGGCCCTTTCCCTGCCTCTGGGACAACTAGTCCCACTCTTGCTTTATGGTACTTTTATCTGACAGTGTATTGGTCATTCTGCAAATTTACCGTCTGGAGAATCTGTTCAGGGTAAACTGATTTTCAGTGTTTCCCCTGGAACACTGGTCAACCAGCTGGCCCAGGCTAAGCTCCGCCCACATTCCACCCTATTGTTCCCAGGTGCCATTGGCTTGTCCTGGACCTTCCTGCTCTATGGGCTGACTGCTGTCTTCGGCCTGGGCTTCATCTATTTATTTGTCCCAGAAACAAAAGGCCAGTCGTTGGCAGACATAGACCAGCAATTCCAGAAGAAATGGTAAGGTGGTCAGGGCTGGCCAAGGGGGAAGAGTGACCTCAGACCGGCTTCGGGATTTAGTCCTTACACTTGGCCTTTGCAGAAGAGTGTTTTCCTTCTCTTCTTATTGTTCTTACTGCCTGGACACAATCACTTCTGTCCTATCTTTGTATACGAGCTCTTCTCCTTGAGTGGGATGGGAAAAACGGGACTAGAAGGCGGTGATGTGGGAGAGGCTGGTTGGGCATGATGTCACTTCCCAGCAGGAGTGACAGGAGCTAGGCTTTGTATTTAGGAGGGTCAGCCTGGCTGTGATGGGGAGATCTGGCTGTAGAGGGCACAGGTGGACCCAGGAAGACCAGGCGGAACAGCTGGGCCGTTCAAAAGATGGAAAGGTACATTAAGGCAGAAAGCAGGAAGGGTCAGGTAGGAGTGGGGTGGGGATGGGATGGGGACCCCAGGCATGGTCCACTCCCATCACCCCCAGGGAAGGCCGCCAGGCCCTGCCAACCTCTGACCCCACTGCTCTCTGCACTGCAGGTTCCCCCTGAGCTTTGGCCACAGGCAGAGCTCGGCTGGCATCCAGTACAGTCGTATCGAGGTCTCTGCAGCCTCCTGAGGGGGTCCATCTGGAAGGTGCTGGAACCATGGCTTTAACAGACAGTCTTCAGCTTCCTGCTTGCCTGGGCCCCAGAACACAAATGCTAGATGGTCCTTCAAGACTCGCCCCTGCCCCAGAAGAGGTCTGTTTTGCTGGGGGAAAAGGGATGAAAGTCTGAGAGCTGCAGTCTTCATTTTGAGTCTCAGGCTCAGAGGGTTCCTGAGGCGCTGCCTTCCTGCCTCAGTTTCCCCACTGACTCCGCACATCGCTGCAGTAATGACATGATGAGAGCATCTCACGGTCACTCTGCTGCTTCGTGGGCTTTCTCAAAGAATCTCAAAGGTACCACCCTGGCAGGAAGTCACTCCTGGAATCGCCCCTAAATCCAGCAAAGGATACTTTATTATCTGCTCTCTTTCTCCATCTGGCTGGGACTTTTGGGGGGGAACACTTGCTTTTTGGTACTCAGATCTCATTTTGTTCAACCCCTCCAATTCCCTTGCCCAGAACACTTGTCATTCACCAGCGACTCAGGTGGTTGGTAGGAGGCTCGAGTTCTAGCCCTGACTGTAGGTGTTCTCGCTGTCTGACCGTGGGCCTCAGCTTCCCTTGTGTGTACGACGGGAGATCTGAACCAGGTGGTTCTTAAGATCTCTTCAGAAGCCAATGAGTCAGAATTTTAAATGCTGGCAATACCACAGATAATCAGCATGGGCCCTGCTTTCAAGTTGCTAGTCATCCCTTTAGGGGAGATAAGTTTTAATTAGGGGAAAGGTGAAGAATTCCAGAGTTGTGTGCCCTGAAATCCAAGGGCCATCACAGTGCAGGTTATGCGCTCCAAGAGCAGTGTCCAGGATGGCACGGGAGGACTTTGCAGAAAGGGGATAGGTCTGAAAGCTAACAAACCCGGCTATCAGTGTGGCCTCCACCTCTTGGCAGCTACTGACCTTGAGCAAGTAACGACTCCCTCAAGCCTCAGTTTCCACGTCTGTAGAATGGAGTTGACTTTCCCCCTAAGGGTGTATTTAACCTCTGTCTCCCATCAGGAGTGTCTTCAACTAGTCCCATTCAGCTGATGAGGGTGAATGGGGTTTCTCTTTACCCTCAATACCTAGGTCCCTACCTTTGGGACGTTGTAAAGGATCACCCCCCACTGCCCCAGGCCACAAGGGTTGAGTCAAATGGAGACAGAGCAAATAGCTCCACCCCACAGGACTCTGGCCCCTCCTGAGTCCTCCTCTCATTTCTAGAGACTTCCTTTAGAGCACTGGAGCTGGCTTGTGCTGGCTTGTGAAAGCTGATTGTTAAATTTTCAGACTCTTGCAAGATCACTATTAAACACAGTTGCTAAAAAATTAAATTATTTAAATGTACTTAAATAAATTATCTTAAAAACCAAGGTAATGTATACTCTAAGCTCATCACTTCCTCATTTTACTGCATTTTGCTTTTGTCTGTGCTCTTAAGGTGATTTACAGCTACTGTATCACAAGAGGAGCATGGGGAAGGGGCACTGCCCACCCCTGGCTGATTCTGCATTCGTGATGTGTTGGTCACCTGAAACATCCACGGGGAGTGTCTTTACATCAGAGAGACTGAGGAACAGGACAGATCAGGGCTTGATGTATTGTTTTGTTGCTTTTCCAGTCTCAACAATGTGATCGATAAAATGTTAATAATGTAAATTAAACTTGACAATTTGTTGTGTCTGTAGTCGATACATTGTGAATGGCACCAAAAAATGGAGGGATTATTATCCAGTTCAGCCAACAGGTGACTCATGTCACCAGTGAAGGAGTCTGGACACACATCTTCCTTGTTTTACTTCCATCTTACTTATGACCATGAGCAAAAATTTCAGCTAGCATTCGTATCACAAGGGCACACATGCTTCAGCGATGTGAGCGACTTCCTTACTGAGGTGCGTTGCTGTCAACCATTTCTTTACGGTCGGATTTTGTGAAATCATGGCTAAACTGCAGCGACAATTGGTTTTGGGATCCAGAGTTTGACAAGAAAATCAGTGAAAACATTTCTGAGAGAATTAGTTAGCTAGCTGGAGTTGACAATAAAGAGTATTTACAATGAAGTGTTTATTATTATTTGTAGATTTGTCAGGTTTGTGCAATAGTACATCCTTTATCCCAGTAAAGCACACATTTTTTTTTTCCCCCTAAAGAGCAATTATTACCAGTCCACTAGCAGCATTTACCCGGCCACCATTGCTTACAGCTGCTGTTTTGGATCCTTCAGACCTGATTTTCCCTGCAGCAGCCCCAACCTTCTTAGTTCTCCTTTCTCTGTCAGCCTAAGGGGATTCTTTTCCAGCCTTAGGGTGGGTTCTCCTCTGTTTTGATCAGGGTCATAAACTCATAGATCAGGCAGGGGATGTATTGCATGTGCGAAGGCCCAGAGGTAAGACTGAGATTCCTTCTTGGAGGAATGCGAAGGTGTGAGTGAGTGAAGGGCGGAGTGATGCAGAAGATGAGGAAGAGGTCAGCAGGGGTTAGATCATGAAGGCACTTCCAGAAAACAAGCATTTCCGACTTTCTTCTAAGTGTTCTGAGGAGCCACTGGAGAACTTTGACAATGGAATGGCATGATCAGACTTAATGGTATAAAATACCCTTTATGGGTGATGTTGGTGAATACAAAAAAAAAAAGAATGTCAGTTACAGAAATAGAAACCGTAAAGATACTATGGAAGTAATCCAGTCCCACTGGACTTGATTCTTTTGCAATACTGGCAACAACCGATGGCTTTGAACTTAAGGCCTCCTCTGTGTTGAAACGGGGGCTTAGCAAGTGAGAGAGGTGTTCATGACATGGCAGCACCATCCTAAGCTTGTGTCTGGATTGAAAGAACAGTGGTGTGATTCAACACATTTACATGTTTGTGAACCAACGAAAACCATTTCCAATGCCATGGGCACTATGCTTCCCAGTCTTTGGTTGATGTACTGCTAGAGTGAAATGATCAAGGAAGTCTTAAGCACCAAGAAAGAGAAAGGGTGCCTTCAGTTCAGTTCAGTTCAGTTCAGTCACTCAGTCGTGTCCAAATCTTTGCGACACCATGAATCGCAGCACGCCAGGCCTCCCTGTCCATCACCAACTCCCGGAGTTCACTCAGACTCGTCCATCGAATCAGTGATGCCATCCAGCCATCTCATCCTCGGTCATCCCCTTCTCCTCCTGCCCCCAATCCCTCCCAGCATCAGAGTCTTTTCCAATGAATTAGCTCTTCACATGAGGTGGCCAAAGTACTGAAGTTTCAGCTTTAGCATCATTCCTTCCAAAGAACACCCAGGGCTGATCTCCTTCAGAATGGACTGGTTGGATCTCCTTGCAGTCCAAGGGACTTTCAAGAGTCTTCTCCAACACCACAGTTCAAAAGCATCAATACTTTGGCACTCAGCATTCTTCACAGTCCAACTCTCACATCTATACATGATGACAGGAAAAACCATAGCCTTGACTAGACGGACCTTTGTTGGCAAAGTAATGTCTCTCCTTTTGAATATGCTATCTAGGTTGGTCATTAAGTTACTAAGGTAACTTTACCTTAGTTACTCCCTAATCAGACCCTGCTGGAGAGGAGCATTGGCAGTGTCAGCCTGGAACCATGGAGATAAGAGCAAGGTCCCCACAGCAAGTGTCCTTCAAGGAGGACTGAAGGGATGGGGGGATGGGTCCTCCAGCAGAGAAGGCTGTGCACATCCACCCACTATCTCCCTGCTGCTTTGAGGGGCTGCTTATTCATGAGACAAGATGTGAAACCAATCACAGCCCATGCCTGAGGTCATGGGTCATGAGACTTGGGAGGGGAATCTCCATTTCTCCTTTGTGGATAAGGAAACCAAGGCTTACAAGGAAGATGACTGACCCTCTCTAGCTTTAGCATCCTCTTGGATGACACCTCAGCATGGCCTCTCTGGGTCCCTGTACCTGCCATTCTATCAGCCTCCTGTTCCACCCCAAGCCTGGTCAGCCTCAAACCCTACTCAGTCTTAATGTTTTATATCAAACACCCCACATCCTGGTCACCATGTGCTAACATTTCTTCTAATACTTGGATGCTCCCCCTGGCAATAACTCTCTGACCTCACTGAGATCTCTGATCTCTAAATGCTGATCCCTGACTCCAGTACTTTTCCAGAATCCATCAAGAGGCTCATGGGCTTCACTGTCTTTCTTGTCAAATCTAGATCCCACATCCCAGCCTTAGGACGAATCCCTGCAAACACCGTCTTATAGATTAGCCATGTTGATACTGGATTAATGTACACACCCGCTGCACGTGGGCAGAAAATGCACACGCCAGCCAGCCTGACAAGCAGGTTTCACTGGAAGCCCAGGAACTCAAAGCCTCGCACTCACCCTCCAAATGCTCCGACACAGCAAAGGAAATGCTCAGTGAGTGGAAAAGGCAACCGACAGAATGGAAGAAAATTTCTGCAAACTCTAAATCTGATAAGGAGTTAATCTCCAAAGTATATAAGGAACTCAACTCAATAGCAAAAAAGCACATAATCGAATTTAAAACTGGGTGCTGGACCTGAATAGACATTTTCTTCCAAACACATACAAATGGTCAACAGGTACGTGGCAAAACCACTATCAAAACCACAATAAGACCACACCGGTGAGGATGAGCATAACAAAAAAGAAGAGATAATAAACGTCAGGAAGATGTAGAGCAAAGGGAACCTGCACCATTGGTGGGGATGGCAAACCGTTGCAGCCACTACAGAAATCAGTGTGGCGGTTCCTCAGAAAGTTAAAAGATCTATCACGTGAGCATCCACCCCTAGGTACATGTTTGAAGAAACTGAAGTCAGTATCCCCAAGAGGTATCTGCATACCAGGTCCACTGTAGTATTGCTCACAGCAGCCAAGCTCTGGAAACTACCACGGATGTTGACTTTGGCCATGTGACTTGCTCTGGCCAATAGGATGTGGGCTGAAGCTACACCGTGTCAGTTCCCAGCCTTGACATTAAGAGGCAGTGGGTGTCTCCTCTCTCTCCTCAGGGAACTTTCTACATCCACCATAACAACAGGGTACCCCAGCCCATCTAGCCTGGGCCCCAGAAGGAGAAATCTGGTACAGCCTGCAGTGGGGCTGTGCCAGCCAACTCACAAGTCTGAAAGTGAGAAAGGAGTGCTAACTTGTGATTCTGGGATTGCTTATCGCACAGCAAATAGTGACTAATACAGAATCCACCCAGATAGTAAGTGCTTTTAACCTCACCCACAGGGTATACAATTGCCATGACTGAAAGCCCTAAAATAAAATAATAATAATGACAGCAATAATAATAGTAATACAGTCTTTGCTTGCAAAAATACGAAATACTGAAAAATATTGAGAAAAATAAAACCCACCCAAGCCCTACTACTCAAACATAATCACTAATGTGTGTCCATGTGTGGTCACATCAGTCGTGTCTGACTCTCTGCGACCCTACGGACTGTAGCCTGCCAGGCTCCTCTGTCCGTGGGGATTCTCCAGGCAAGGATACTGGAGTGGGTTGCCATGCCCTCTTTCAGGGGATCGTGCCCACCCAGGGATTGAACCTGTGCCTCTTATGGCTCTCTCATTGGCAGGTGGGTTCTTTACCACTAGCACCACCTGGGAAGCCCCAAATCACTAACATCTTGGTGTACATCCATCTAACCTCGTATCTCTGATGACAGCTGAAGCACCTTAGGAAGAGAGATAACAGGCAACCTCATCCTCCGAAATGTTCAGATTAAGACCTTGGAGGCATCCTTGGCTCCTCTTTTTCTCTCTCACATCCGGTCTGTCAGCGCATCCTGACAGAATCCCATCTTTCTGATCACCTCCTCCATCACCATCGCCACCCCACCCCCACCTCTCTCCAGGAAGATTGCAAGTGCATCTCAGGCCTTCTTCCTTCTGGTCCTGCCCTCTCGTCTGCCCTCCACGCAGCGGCCAGAAGGAACCTTTCCAAACCTAAGTCGGTCCACGCCACCCTTCTGATCTGATCGCCCCACAGTTCCTCCTCTTACTCAGCAGAGCACCGACCACCACCTCTCAGGCCCTCCATGCAGGGCCACCCTTTCCTCTCAGACCTCATCTTTTCTCCATTGCTTCTAACCCATCTGGCCAACTCCGCCTTCCATTCTTGGCTCCTTCTGCACCCTGGTAGGAACATGCACGCAGCAGATACTTGGACTGCTCAGCTCCTAGCTTCCTTCCATCTGTTATTGCCAAGCTGCCTTCCCCGGAAGGCCTTCGCTGGCTACCACAGCTACACTTGCACACTCACATGTGCACACGCACACGCACAACACACGTGTGTACACACAGCTACACTTGCACGCTCGCATGCGCGCACACACACTGACACTTCACATTCTCCCTTCCCTACATCCTCACTTCTCCTTGGCCCTTTCCAGTCTCCAACAGACTGCAGCTCATGTATTTGTTCATTTATTATCCATATCTCCTGTGAGAATATACGTGCCACAAAGGCAGGGTATTTTGACTGCCTACCTCTATACTTCCTGTGTCTAGAACAGCTCGTAAGGGGACACTCAGTGTTTACCACATGAATGAATGAAGGAATGAATGAGTGATGGATGAGTGACTGTAAAGTGCCTAGAGTGTTGCAGATATAGAATAAAGCGTATTTGTTAGTGCCAGAGACTTAAAAGAAAAATGCTTTCTTCCTCTTATATGTAGATGCTATAAAAAGTTGATATAAAATTTTTAATGGAGTATAAATATTTAAAGTCATAAAGGTCACACTGGTAGAATAATAATATAAGCAATAATATCACTAATAAAAACAAGGGACTAAAAGGAAAGAAAGGACAGTGGAAGGAATGCAGATGGCCAAAATTCCTCACCTCTCTCATCACTAGACATTGTCTAGGACTGATAATTTAAGAAAAGCACTGTGTTTATTTTTCTAAAGAAGAGGCCTCAGTACTCTAAAAACAGGTCCTAAAGTGTATTCTATTTGGCCCAACCATTGCTTTTAACTTTTCTGAGTTAGTACCAGCTTTTGAAATTTGGGCCGTTTTCACATTCAGCCTTGTCTTTAAAGAGATCTGGGCTTGCACTCTGAAGTCTAGCCAGCAGGTGGCGAAGGGCAGCAGCCTTTCTCTTCAGATGTGGCTTTTAACCCACAGTTGGCTGCGGACCCACCTAGCTTTTCATTCCTGGTATAGTTTTATGGTAACAACCTTAAAGGAAGGAAGGCAGGCAAGGAAGAAGGGAAAGAAGAAGACAAAATTTTAACAATTGTTATCTCACAGATGTGGGGCCTGGGAGTGTTGGAAAGATGAGCTACTCCCTGATTTGAACCTTTTAAGCTCTGTCTTCAATATATTCATGTAAATTCAGGTATGCATGTCTTGTTTCAATAATGAAGGGATTGCTGCTGCTGCTGCTGCTGCTGCTAAGTTGCTTCAGTAATGTCCGACTCTGTGCAACCCCAGAGACAGCAGCCCACCGGGCTCCCCCGTCCCTGGGATTCTCCAGGCAAGAACACTGGAGTGGGTTGCCATTTCCTTCTCCAAAGCATGAAAGTGAAAAGTGAAAATGAAGTCATTCAGTCATGTCTGACTCTTCGCCACCCCATGGACTGCAGCCTACCAGGCTCCTCCGTCCATGGGATTTTCCAGGCAAGAGTACTGGAGTGGGGTGCCATTGCCTTCTCCAATGAAAGGACTAGTTGGGTTTTTAAAAAATCATTGAAGAATGAATTTTTACATTAGGAAAATCTCAAAGCACTGAAAAATCTAAAGATCAAAAATAAAACTGCCCATGTCCTGCCAGTTACTAACCACATGTTGGTGTATGGTCACTGAACCTGTTACTTATGATGACAGCTAGTTTAAAATGGAGACAGACAACACTCTTGGTAGACACTTCCACATCACTGAGACCATACTCTATCTAAAACGTGCTGCCATATACCTTTGTAGCCCATCAGGCATTGACAGAAGGCTGAGTTCATGTACATATTGCCTTCACTGGTGTTAAAACCTGTATCAGCCGTTTCACTGTCTGGCTTTTCCTATACTTTGGAACGTATAGAAAATCGAATTATGTGCATACCAAGTCAGCATTCCAGTTTTCCTGGCAAAGACTGATTTCTGCCAGTGGAAACAGAGTGTTCTCATTTTCCTTCTTCCCCCCATCAACCTCTGATTTTCTGGTTTCTCTGTGAGCATATTTTCGCCCTGGATCTGGCACTGTGAAGTTGCTAAGTTCTTCCAGATTTGGGATCTGATGCCATCCTAAATCTCCGGGTTTGACAGGCGAGGTCGGTGGTCACTGAGATACGATCCAGAAGGCTCGCTCTGAGGTCATCTCTCAATCAGATGTCAACCCCTGAAGTGGGGGGAATTTGGCAGCCATCCTGCCTTTGGACGCCAGCTTTCACTGCCTTCTCCCTGAAATACATCTGGCACGACACTGGGCACAAAATAAGTGCTCACTACATCCTTGACAGTTGGAACCAACTCAGGTAGCTCTTGGCAGGAGATAGAATTTTTGCTCCAAATCAACTCTTCACTGCCCTCCTTACCAATATTTCCAGATCTGAACAGCATTTAAAGCATCAGTGTGCATGCTCAGTCATGTCCAATTCCTTGCAACCCTATGGACTGCAGCCCACCAGCCTCCTCTGTCCATGGAATTTCCCAGGCAAGAATACTGGAGTGGGCTGCCGTTGCCTTCTCTAGGGGATCTTCCCCATCCAGGAATCAAACCTGCATCTCCGGCTTTGGCAGGCGGATTCATTACCACTGGCCACCTGGGAAGCCCATAAAAGTACCAGTGGCCATTCTAAATTCTCGAATGCCACTGCGGCTTCATTTTTGAAGATATTTACAATGTGACCCCCGTGTTAGCACCTGCGACTTCCAGCCTTCCAGAGTCACCCTCTCTCACACCTGATCTGAAGCTCCATTCCTTACGGTGGTCCTGCCTGCCATCACTGTCTCTTTGAACTTGCTCCAGGGGCAGACACATTCGAGCACATTGAAAGCGAGGAAGCCAGCAGTTGCAATCATCAACCCTATTTCGTCTCCCTCCAGGCACTCAAGCACAATGAGTGGGAAGGTTCTTTACCTGGCCCCGCGGGATCTATCCCACAGACTCCCTAGCTTTTCCGCTCACCCGTAGACAATGATAAATAACAATATAAGAACAATAAAACACCTTCCAGTTATTTCCAAGGGTAACAGTCTGTGTGTGTTCAGTCACTCAGTCATGTCCAACTCTTTGCCACCTCATGGACTGTAGTCTGCCAGGCTTCTCTACCCATGGAATTATCCAGGCAAGAATCCTGAAGTGGGTCCCATTTCCTACTCCAGGGGACCTTTCTGACCCAGGAATCGGACCCGTGTCTCTTGTGTCTCCTGCATTAGCAGGCGGATTCTTAACCACTCTAGTGCCACCTGGGACGCTAAGTGACAGTCTAAAATCAGTAATTAACATGTCATGTCAAAATTCCCGATTTCATTCATGTTACATCTTCCCCTTCCCCACACTTTCTTCCCCTTCCCCACCTCCCCCAGACACCAAAGAGGTGAGAGGCAAAAAAGGCCTTACCTGGCTGGCACTGTTAGGACATGGTGTTGTGCCTTCTGGACTCAGCTGGTGTTGGCAGTGGTTTGCAGTGGGGTGTGCATGTGTGCGTGGGGTTTCTTGGCCATTCCCCCACCGGGAACCTGTGAACTCACTTCCTTGGAGGCAGATCCTTGGGGTTCCATGGTCCAGTCCCTGCCCTCAGATCTCTCACCTTTCCAGGTGGTCCTGCCACTGAGAACCCAAGGGATCACAGGCTTCTGTGGGATTCAGAACCAGTCCTCGGGAAAATTCACACCTTTGACCCCCTTGGGCCACTTCCTGCTGTTGTTTGCTGTAATCCATTTCCTATGGAGGCTGAGCGGCTACTGTCTAAAACTTGTAGACTGTTGGAGGCCTGGATGTGTCCAGGAGACTCAGGGCAAAATTCCAGGTGGTTCCCCCACATCACTCTAACTTTTCTATAGGTGAGGAGCTGCCAGCAAAGAGAGCCTGGCTGAGGATGAGGCCAAGACATAATGTGGCAGGGTGACGATAAGGAGAGAAATAGATTTCTAATGACATTGTTTGAGCATCTCACATCCGAATTCAGACCCACTCATGAACTTTTTCATGACTGTAAAATCCCCTTTTGTTCTTTTAAACCCGTTTACATTTTTTTTTTCTTTCCTTGCAATCAATAGACCTGACTGATACAGAAAGAGGAGCATCTGTCTCCCAGGAGGGGAAATGATTAAGCATTTAATCTGAGACATGCCTAATCTTAAATGTCTCCTTAGCACAACTCACAGCAAGAATCTCATCAAGTCATTCATTCATTCAGCAAGTATTTCTGGGCTTCCCTGGTGGCTCAAGTGGTAAAGAATTAACCTGCTAATGCAGGAGACATGGGTTCGATCCCTGGTCAGGAAGATCCCACATGCCACGGAGCAACTGAGCCTGTGTGCCACACCACAACGGCTTAACCTGTGCTCTGGAGCCCGGGAGCCGCTACTACTGAGCCCGTGGCCCCAGCTATTGAAATCCATGCACTCTACAGCCAACGCTCTGCAACGAGAAGCCACGCAATGAGAAGCCCGCACAGCAATGAAGACCCAGCACAGGCAAAAATAGATAAATAAAATTATTTTTTAAAAACCAAGTATTTCTGAAGCACGTGGATTTCCCTGACAACCGCCTCCCACCCCCCCCGAACCAAGTTAAGTATTATTATCCATATTTTATCAGTAAGGAAATGCAAGTGTCAGCAAGGACATGAAACTTGCCTGATGTCTCACACTGGGATGTCAGAGCTGGGTCTGGACCCCATGAACTTTCCCATCAGGTTTCACTGACTGCTCTGTGAGGCTGCTTATTGGATCACATTTCAGAAGGGAGCTTCTGGAGGTGCAGGGCACAGGTTGTGCCATCCCCAGGCAGTTGACCAAGGCCATCGATTGAGGCGGGGTAGGCAGCAGGCTCTCTGCCCTGAGAGAGCCTTTGGATTATGCCCATGTGACTCAGTGAGTCCGAGTCAGCCTGGAGTCTTTCACGGGACTTAACACCATACATCCAGTAGGTGCTCAGGAGTAGTTTATCCAGTGAAGGAAATAATAGGGAAAAATGCCCATCTCTGCAACTAGTGCCAGTGCTGATTCAAAGTGGTGCAGATTGGCCCTGGGAAGCACCACGTGTGTGTCTGCGTGCTAAGTTGCTTCAGTCATGTCCGACTCTTTGCAACCCCATGCGCTGCAGCCCGCCAGGCCCCTCTGTTCCTGGGATTCTCCAGGCAAGAACACTGGAGTGGGTTGCCATGCGCTCCTCCAGGGGATCTTCCTGACCCAAGGATCAACCTTGTGTCTCCTGCAGCTCCTACATCGCAGGTGGATTCTTTACCCTTGAGCCATCAGGGAAGCCCGAGAAGGACCACATACACACGCAATTGTATGTCTAAGAATTTTCCCACACGTACATTTGCACATCAGGGCTCCAGTGCAAGGCTGGGCGGACTGCACTGTCCAACATGAGGGGGTCACTTTTTTACATCATGGAGGATGGGAGTGAGAGGCAGATAACTTTTCACCATCTACCTTTTTGTATTAAATGAAATTTTTTCCTTTTACCATAGTCATGTAAATCTTACTCCAATGAAAAACTTGATGTCACGACTGAGATGGTGCATTTAAATTACTGAATACACTGCTTGGCACAGCAGTCATTATTACTATTGCTGCAATTTTTAAAGATGTACTGTTTGAACATCCTACAGTGTTATTACACCATAGAGACTCACGAGGGCTCGCCAAGCACCTATTAAAGAAGTGTTTTCATAGCTGTGGCCCTTGGGGGCTCTAACTTTAAGAACACAGGGGTGGTGGGGAAAAACACCCTGGGGGTCTCCTGTAAGTGATGAGGGCGATTCTTGGCTCCATCTTGGTCCCGTCGGCCAACCCCGTCAGTGGAATTCGAGGGCATCCTGAGCACATCCATAAGAGGAATCAGGGTGAGGATCCATTCCCTGTAGGTGGTGGGGAGGAGAGCTGGCAAAGCCAGACTGAGCAAGGGAGTGTTTGTATTCTTGGACCTCAGTTTTCTCATCTATGCGATGGGGACAGTAAATCCCACCTTGCGGGGCTGTTGCAAGGATCAAGCAGGGACTCCTAGAGATCAAAAGAGGCCTGAACTAGTTCTCTCTGTAGTGAAAAATTGAAAAGAAAAAAAGAGAGAGAAAGAAAAAATAAAGCCCCAAACAGGGTTACCAAAATCGAAGTCACTTTTACTGAGGTTAGATTTTAAAACTCATGCCTTGAACACACACACACACACACACACACACACGTAAAAGCTGATGCCAGGACCTGCAGCAGACAGACTGCTGTCCTCCCTTCCTCCTGATCGAGCGAACTCCCACTTTGTTCCAGCACAGAGCATATGGCAGTGTGCTCAAGGGAGAGATGCTCCCGCTGGTCCCAGGAGGACAACTGTAATTGATGTAAACCATCCCCCTTTGCCAGTGATTGGTTTATAGGTGGACAGATGCCCTGGTTCTGGCCAATGAGAAGTAAGTGCATGTCTCCTGGAGGCTTCTGGGAGAGATTTTCCTGTGTAATAAGAGACAGACCCTTGAGAAACTTCTCTACCTCTCCTCCTACCTTTGAACATAGTCAGAATGTCTGGACTTGCAGCATCCATCTTGCAACCACACAGCAAAGCCCAGGGGATGCAGGGATCCCCATCCTTCTGTTTGACATAATTGAGGCTGAGTGAACCAAACTTCAGTTCAGTTCAGTTCAGTCACTCAGTCGTGTGCGACTCTTGGCGACCCCATGAATCGCAGCACACCAGGCCTCCCTGTTCATCACCATCTCCCGGAGTTCACTCAGACTCACGTCCATCGAGTCCATGATGCCATCCAGCCATCTCATCCTCGGTCGTCCCCTTTTCCTCCTGCCCCCAATCCCTCCCAGCATCAGAGTCTTTTCCAATGAGTCAACTCTTCGCATGAGGTGGCCAAAGTACTGAAGCTTCAGCTTCAGCATCATTCCTTGCAAAGAAATCCCAGGGTTGATCTCCTTCAGAATGGACTGGTTGGATCTCCTTGCAGTCCAAGGGACTCTCCAGAGTCTTCTCCAACACCACAGTTCAAAAGCATCAATTCTTCGGTGCTCAGCCTTCTTCACATCCATACATGAACCAAACTTGGAACCATTTAATTCGAGACTACTTGTTACACGACGCACTTTCTAGAAAATACAGTTCAAATCTCTCCTAGATGATCGCTTACTTGCAGCCAAAGCACATCTGATGATACAGGGCTTGTGTGAACTCCGTGAGGCACCTGCCAAAAGCTTCTTTGGCAGAACCTGAGAACTGCATATCTAAGAAGCTCAGAGTGGGTTGTGCTCTCCTCCAGGGGATCTTCCCAACCAGGGATCGAACCTGCTTCTCCTATGTCTCCTGCATTGGCAGGCGGGTTCTTACCACTAGCACCACCTGGGGAGCCCCGGATGGAGGATAATCGCTTTGCACTGTTGTGGGTTTCTGCCATACAACTATGCGACTCAGCCGTAAGTGTATAACATATATCCCCTCCCTCTTGAGCCTTCCTCCCATCCCCCTTCCCACCCGCCACATCTGTTTTCTTCTCACCGTTGTATCTCTGCTTCCAAGCATGGGACCTGGCACACAGTAGGTCCTCAACAAATACTGATATTTGCTGAATACAATACCTGGATGACTAGCAGCAGTTACACACACTGCAAAGTTGTGAGGATTTAATGGGATAATTTTGTAAACCATCTGGCACAGTGCATGGCCCTTAAGTGTTAGTCGCTCAGTGGTGTCTGACTCTTTGTGACCCCATGGACTGGGGCTTGCCCGGGTCTTCTGTCCATGGGATTCTCCAGGCAAGAATACTGGAGCGGATTGCCATTTCCTTCTCCAGGAGATCTTCCTGACCCAGGGATCGAACCCGGTCTCCTGCATTGCAGGCAGACTTTTTATCTTGTGAGCCATCAGGGAAGCTCGCCCAGCCCTTCATCCGCACTCAACATGTGAAGGTCACTAATCGAGGCCACCCTCCCGGGGGCAGGGTGGAGCGGAGCTGGCAGTGAGAACCTTCCTCTATTCTAATCTCTGATTGTCTGAGGTCCAGGCTTTGGGGATAGGAAGAGCTTCTCTCCCCAGGAACCGAGGAGGTAAAGAATCCCCCGCCCTGACCCCTAGCTGGACTCCCCAACCTTTGAGCACTTTCTGAGCCAATCTTGTGGCTCTCTCTGCTCCAGCCCGGGAGGAGCCCAGGGAGACTTGGATCCCACTCTATTTTCCTTGCCCCCACACTGGAGAATGGGAGGCCCATGGGCCAGGGAATGGAGCGAGTTTTTGTTTTGCTAGCTGTCCCCGGCCCCTGTAGGGGGGGACACGGACGCCTCCACACCTCTGGGGATTCTCCAGCTCAGCCAAGCTCTGCGGCCTCCCTCATTCACCCACACCCACCGGGGGCCTGTTTGCCAGATTCTTTTCACCACTTTTCTTTCTCTACATAACTCTGACCCTTTCTGCTATTGTTTTTCTAGGTTAACTGAATACGTGCTCTTTGCCGTGGAGGCCTGCGGACCACGCCAAGCACAACAGGCCCAGCATGAAGTGGGCCTGGGAGGCCCGGCCCACCTCGGCAGCCTGGGGCCCGCTCAGGCAGGGGCAGGGGATGTCTCTAGGGGACCAGGGATGTGAGCTCACCTCGCATGGGCAGCTGCCAACTGGGGTGGGAGGCAGGAGGGAGGAGGGCGTCTTATCTGCTTTTCAACGTATTTTTCTTAATAGAGCAGATAATCCCCAAATTATTCTTTTTTAAAAAATTAAAAAAAAGAGAATCTTTTGGCTGTACCGCACAGCATGTGGGGGTCTTTGTTCCTTGACCAGGGATCAAACCCACGCCCCCAGCATTGGCAGCATGGAGCCTTAACCACTGGACCACCAGGGTTTTTGTTCCTGTTTAGTTGCTCAGTCATGTCCAGCTCTTTATGATCCCATGGACTGTAGCCTGCCAGGCTCCTCTGTCCACGGAAGTCCTCCCCAGTTATTCTTTAGGAATCATGTTGATATTTTCTGAAGAAGAAAATCTGTAGCAAGGTGTTGGGGGTAATAATAGAAACCAAGGGTGCAGTTGTTCTCAACTGAGGGGCATCTGTGCCCCCAGGAGACATTGGTCACTGTCCAGAGACCTTTGGGTTGCTGTGATCTTTGGGTGGGGTGTTGCTGGCATCTACTGAGTAGAAGCCAGGGATGCTGCTAAACTTCTTACAGTGCACAGGACAGCTCTCACAAGAGAGAATTACCCGACCCAGAATGTCAACAGGGCTGAGGCCAAACAACCCAGATTTCTCACGATCCCATTGTATGGATGAGCTGGCTGAGGTCCAGAGCAGTTATGTAATACATTCAGTGACACACAGGAAGGAAGGATCAGGACAAGGTTTCAGCCAGAAAGCCTGCCTCTGCTACCCTCCTGTCCCTCCCACTACTAGATCACATGATGCTTGCTCCTTGGAAGAAAAGCTATGACCAACCTAGACAGCATATTAAAAAGCAGAGACATTGCCAACAAAGGTCCATCTAGTCAAAGCTACGGTTTTTCCAATAGTCATGTATGGATGTGAGAGCTGGACTATAAAGAAAGCTGAGCGCCAAAGAATTGATGCTTTTGAACTATGGTATTGGAGAAGACTCTTGAGAGTCCCTTGGACTGCAAGGAGATCCAACCAGTTCATCCTAAAGGAAATCAGTCCTGAATATTCATTGGAAGGACTGATGCTGAAGCTGAAACTCCAATACTTTGGCCACCTGATGTGAAGAGCAGACTCATTGGAAAAGACCCTGATGCTGGGAAAGATTGAAGGTGGGAGGAGAAGGGGACGATAGTGGCTGAGATGGTTGGATGGCATCGCGGACTCAATGGACATGACTTTGAGTAAACTCTGGGAGTTGGTGATGGACAGGAAGGCCTGGCGTGCTGCAGTCCTTGGGGTGGAAACGAGTCAGACGCAACTGAGGGACTGAACTAAACTGAACTGGGGTGATGGCATGTGAAGGAGCTTGGAGGAGGGGCTCATTCCGGGCGACGTGGGAGCTGGGAGAGAGAGGGGTGAGAAGCGGAGGGTGGAGTCCGGGGACCTACCACAGACGGGGGAGGCACTGGGAAATTTGGAATCTCAGAGGATGGCCAAGTCTGTCATGATCCCTCTTCTCATTCACTTTTACCTGCTTCCAAATTTCCATGGGGCACCTCCAAACGCGCCACTTGGGGCGGATCTTGGGAGCTGAGCTGCAGTATCCAGTAGCCAGCAGAGGGCGCAAGAGGTCCTTTGCTGCCTTTCCGCTTAAAAAGCTTTTTCATTATAAAGGAATAGGTGTGCCTTAAAGAGAATGTGGCCAAAACAAAAAAAAGTAGAACAAAGAACTCTAAACTGCCCCTAGTCCCACCTCCAGGGGCAGCTAAAATTTAAATCATACTTTCTTCTTTTTCTCAAGCCAAGTTGTTTATGATTTCTCTTTTGTTAGTTTTTCAACACAGGTGTGATCACCCCCAGAGGCTTGATTCTATGGCCTGGGTTTTCACCCAAGGTCACATCTGAAGTTTTTTCCCAACTGTCTAACAAGCTCTCCGTACCACCTGTAGTCCCTGAGCGGCAGCGTTGGAGGGGGAGGGGTGCAGGCGTCCATCTGACAATTGGGTTTTAAGTGCCAACTGTGTGCCAAGCTGTGTTTGTGCACAGTGGGGGGGGATGGAGGCCAAGGTCTGGGGACATACTCGGGATCCCTTCATATCTGGAGCAGTGCAGGGGGGTGGGGTAAGAGGGAACCCCCAGGGTGATGTGATGGGGACTCTGGGGTGGTGGTCCCGGAACCTCTCCTCAGAGGATGGGACCTTCAAGCTGAGACCTGGAAGATGACAAGCAGTCAGCTGGCAAAGAAGCAGGGGTGAGTCAAGTGATTCTGTCAGGAGCATGCCTGGCACATTCGGAGACTAGGCTGGGAAGGGGGCGACTGGCTGGGGGCTGGGCGGAGAGAGGAGAGCGGGCAGCCGCCAGACCAGGAGAGCCCCCGGGAGGACCACGGAGGGGAGGTCCATCTTCATCCAAAGAGCAGTGGGATGTCTCGGGGTTTTCTGCACAGTGGGTGACAGGCTCTTTGCATTTTTTTCCCTTGGGGATGGGGGAGCTGCCGGAGGAGAGGAGCCAGGAAGCTACCGCAGACACCCAGCAAGAAAGGACTTTGGTCGGGAGAGCGAACAGAGAGCAGATTCATCCAGAGCAGGACTTTCCTTTCCCAGCGGCGCTAGTGCTGAAGAATCCGCCTGCCAATGCAGGAGACCCAAGCGACGCGCTTTCCATCCCTGGGTCAGGAAGAGCCCCTGGAGTAGGGAATGGTTAACCAGTATGCTTGCCTGGAAAATTCCATGGACAGAGGAGCCTTGCCGGCTATAGTCGTAGGATCGCACGGCTGAGTGCACACGCACAGAAACGTTTTCTTAAAAATCTAAACAAAAGTACAGAAAATGGTAAGATCGACCCCACGACCACCCCTCTGACCCCCAACCCCCCTGGTCCATCTACCCTCATTGATGGACCCACCCCACCCACCGCACTGGGTGATTTCGAAGCAAACCACAGATGCCACGTCATTTTACCTGTGGACATTTCATAAATATCACCAAAATGAGAATTTTTAAAAATGTCACCTTGAGACCGTTAACATGACTTCAAAAATTACCCATGATTCTATGCTGCTGCTGTTAAGTTGCTTCAGTCGTGTCCAATCTATGTGACCCCATAGACGGCAGCCCACCAGGCTTCTCCATCCCTGGGTTTCTCCAGGCAAGAACACTGGAGTGGATTCCCATTTCCTTCTCCAATGCATGCATGCATGCTAAGTCGCTTGGGTCGTGTCCGACTTTGTGCGACCCCATGGACGGCAGCCCACCAGGCTCCTCTGTCCACAGGATTCTCCAGGCACGAATACTGGAGTGGGTTGCCATTTCCTTCTCCACCATGATTCCATAGCGTCACCCTAAATCTAGTGTTCAAATATTCCTGATAGTCTAAATTAGCTTTATAGTTTATTTGTTCAAACAAGCATCCAAAGAAGGTACAGATATTGTGAATGGCTAATCTGCCATGGGCTTCCCAGGTGGTGTAGTGGTAAAGAATCTGTCTGCCGATGCAGAAGACGCAAGAGACGCAGGTTCAATTCTTAGATCAGGAAGATCCTCCAGAGTAGGAAATGACAACCCATTCCAGTATTCTTGCCTGGAACATTCCGTGGACAGAGGAGGCTGGTGGCCGGTCCATGGAGTTGCAAAGAGTCAGACATGACTGACCACACGCACATACAACCTGCCCCTTAAACCTTTTAATCTACAGGTTCCCCCTTTTTCTTTATGTGTTTTTTTGGGGGGCGGGGGAAAGCTGGGATTCAAAGACTAAGAAGGAGCTGGACATGGGAAGAATCAGGTTTAACTCTTTTACTTAAAACTGCAGTCATTCCCCTTTCCATGCTTGCTTCCTTTCTCACCTTCCAACATAGATTTTTATTTCTGAAATTAAATTGTTCAGTTGTGTCTGACTCTTTGCAGCCCCGTGGACTGCAGGCTGCCAGGCTCCTCTGTCCGTGGAATTTTCCAGGCAAGAATACTGGAGTGGGTTGCCATTTCCTTCTCCAGGGGATCTTCCTGACCCAGGGATCGATCCCATGTCTCTTGTGTCCCCTGCATTGGCAGGCAGGATTCTTGACCACGGCGCCACCTGGGAAGCTCATTAATTGGATTTATTGCTTATGTCTTTTCATTGGAATGCCAGCTCCGTGAGGACTGTTCTGTTTGCCAGGGATCCCTCAATGCTTAAAACAGGGTCCGGCGCACAATAGGGGCCTAATAAATTTTTCTTGAGTGAATGAAAGTTGCGCTCAGAGGCAGCTTCAGATTTCGTGTCAACAGTGAGTTCCCAGCAACCACGAGGAATCAATCAGAACAGGCAAAGGAGATAAACCCAAAGCTACGGGGATTCAGCAAGAGGAGACTACGGATTTGTCAAAGAGGTTCCAGCTGAAAACCCTTTCAGTGGGCTTCTAAATCGGACTGAATTGGCTTCAACCCCAGGTCCACCACTATATAAACTGTATGATCTTGGACAAATCCAACGTCCTCTCTGAGCCTCAGTTTCTACATCTGGAAAATAGGGAAAAACAATAGGTGCCTCCCAGGGTCATTGAAAGAATTAACAAGATAACGTATGTTAAGAGTTCCAAGGGCCACGGGAAGAAGAGGGATTGAGGCCATTACATTTCATCTTTAAGTTGACTTACCATGGGTCTCGTCTACACTGGAAGGTATATGAGGTCATCACAAAGCTACTGGGAAACCAGGGAGCTAGGTAGGAGGAGTAGGGGTCACTTTGGGGCCTGGGCACTCTCTGTCCCCTCTCACTGCTGCATGGTCCCCCTCCCCTGACTCCTTCTGGTCATTCGAGTTTCAGATCCAACATCAGCTCCCTGAACGGGTCTTCCCTGGTCGCTGTGTTAGAAGTAGCCTCTCCCCTCCTCTCCCCCCTCTCCTTGCCTCATCACCGATTGATTTCTATCATAGTGCCCATCACCACCTGTAAGTCATCATTGCTTTGCTGTCTTCTTTATTGTCTGTCTTACCCTCCACCAGCCATGCCTCCCCACCAAATGAGACCATAAAAGCCTTTTCTGTGGGGAGGGGCAGGGCTGTGCTGGGTCTTCATTGTGGCACGCAGCTTTCTCCAGTTGCAGCTCGTGAGCGTCCCTAGTTGTGGCACGTGGGCTTAGTTGCCTTGCAGCACGTGGGATCTAAGACCCCGGACCAGGGATCAAACCCTCATCCCCTGCATTGGAAGGTGGATTCTTAACCACTGGACCGCCAGGGAAGTCCCTCGATCACAAACTCCTTGAGAATGGGCTCTCACCGGTTTTTCTTCACCACCTGCATCCCCAGCACCTAAAACAGTGTTTGTCCCATAGCAGCACTCAAGACACAGGTGCTGAATGGCCAAATGAATGAGTGAGTGAGTGGCTTAGGACGATGGGAACAACCCGTGGAGGGAAAGCATGGGAGGAAGGGAGGCTGAGAGGCTGTCCCCCCAGGAGAGGGATTTTGGAGTTTCAGACCACGGTGGGTGGAAGTGTAGAAACAGATCCCCAGGAAATACCAAGCCTCCTGCAATATTACTGGTTTTTAAACATGGCCTTAATGTGATTTTGGCATATTGGGAGTAATAAAAGTGTAGGCGATGTCTGCTCAGAACACACTCCCCGATTCAATTTCCACTCTGCTCGTGAGCATGTTGCTAAATTGGCTGGTCCCCTGGGTTAAGAACTCAGATTCCTCGTCTGCTAGAAGCGAAAGGCCCTGGGAAGTGATCTACTGCAGAGCTTTCCACTTCCTTCGATGGCAGCCCACGATAAAGAGCTACATGGGAACCCGGTACCTGCTCCCGCACACAGGAACCTGGAAGTCAGAGGAGACGCGCTCACCCTTCCTCACGCTCAGCTAGTCACACTCTGCTATTTTCTATTTTTGAAATAGTGGTCCCAACCCCCAACTTGATTGTGTGACTCATTTAATGGGTTTCAGCTCACAGTTTGAAAATCAGCAGACCTAATGCCTTCAGCTTACAGATGGGAAACTGAGGCATACCCAAGGTGGATCAGTGACCTTCCTAAAACAACAGGAAGTTAGTGGTAGAGCTCAGGGCTTCCTGGGTGGCACTAGGGGTAAGGAACCCGCCTGCCAATGCACGAAATATAAGAGACATAGGTTCGATCCCTGGGTCTGGAAGATCCCCTGGAAGAGGGCATGGCCGCCCACTCCAGTGTTCTTGCCTACAGAATCCCGTGGACAGAGGAGCCTGGCAGGTTACCATCCATGGGGTTGCACAGAGTCAGACATGACTGAAATGACTTAGCACACGTGCATTTCAGGGTAAAGGAACTTCCACTTTCCTTCCAGAGTGGATGTCTGGGAGCCTGGGGGTCCAGGGGAGAGCAGAGAGCCTGGAAACAGAGGAAATCCAGCGTGGAGAAGAGCGATTTTGCTGTGGTGTCCTATGAGCCCCACTAAATACCCTTTCCACACCTGCCCTGCTAAGCCAGCGTCCACGTCAGCACGCTGTCAGATTGCCTTCAAGATGCTATTGCCAGCCGGCAAGATGGTGTTCATTTGCAGGTTTCCTTGTTGTCCATTCCATCCCCCACAGTACCGAAAATATAGTCTGCACGAGAGGGAGGACTTAACCGCATGGTTGGCTGCTGTGCCTCCAGCACCCAGAAAGGTGTCTGGCACATAGTAGGTGCTCAATAAATCTTTATCAACTGACTATGAGAATAAATGGAGCAGCTGGCAGCGGGCATCCTGGTTTTGAGGAAAGCAAATCTCAGACCACATCCATTTTACACAAATTGTTACTTATCAACAGGCAGAAGAAAATAGCCGTACAAGCCGACCTGGAAGCTTAATGGACTGCCGGATCCTTGTCCTTTTTGAGGCTCAGAAAACGCTTTGCACAAAAGGTTCACGGGGGCAAAGGCAGCAATATTCCAGCAGAAGGATTTGTCTGACATCCACAGGGGTCAGAACCAAAGTCACTCAGGGATCTGACCTAGGATAGCAAAGGGTACCACTCCCTAGATCAGCTCTGTCCAATAGCACTTGCAACAAATGGATCTTCTACTCTGTTCCATCCAGGACATTAGCCCCCAGCCGTATGGCTATTGAGCACTTGAAACTCAAGCTGATGTGACTGAATTGAACTGAATTTTCGATTTTATTTAAACTTGGGTTAGTTTACAATGAAGTTGAAATACCCACCCCGAGGCTTGTAGCTATTTTATCAGATATCACAGACCTAAACCGTTAAACCCTGTTCATGCAAGTGGAGGGAGCTGCTGTAAAATATTTTCTGCCCCCTCCTTTCCTTGAGTAGCCCTAAAGTCACTGAAGAGAACACATTGTAACATCCACTTTGTTACTCATCAGCCACGACTTTCACCAATTCCATTTACATCTAATGTTCATTGTATCAATTAGTGAAGTCTCTGGTATTGACCAAACATCAAAGTCATTGCCTCTGGAGTATGGTCTCTCTGATGCCTTGCTAGGGGATCACCCACAGAGAGTGAATTATTGATTAAAACAACTGATCACCATGAAAACGGTGGTTGAAATGAACAGTGTCAGCCCTCCATATCCCACAGGTTCCGCATCTGCAAGTTCAGCGAAATTCAGGGAGCAGACCTAATCTACCATCCAAGGATGGATGAACCTGTGGATATGGAGAACTGACTCTGGGACTTAAGCATCTGGGGATTTTGGTATCCACAGCGAGTCCTGGAACCAGTCCCCCAAGGATACCCAGGGATGACTGCCCATCTATGTGCCCCATCTCTGCAGAAGAAAAAGAAACACTAAATGCATTTTAATGTAATTACCCTTGGTGACGAGTCATGAAGGGCCTGAGAGGGGGGATAATGGGAGAAGGTTGTGGTTAAACCCAGCTTCCCGAGCAGGTGATTTTTGAAGTTCAAGACTGAGAAGGAGAGAGCCAGAGGAGGGCCATGGGAGAAAGCATTGCAGAGGCAACTGCGCACAGGGCAGGGGGTTGTCCTCGGTCGGTTTGAGGAATAGGAACAAAGACGAGTGTGGAAAATTAGTGAGCAGCCAGAACTTTCTGGCCGTGCCGTGATAACAGGGATTCATTCCAGATTTTGTTTTGGCATCCTTCACTGGAGACACTGGCAGATACTGGGTTAAGCAAAGCTCAGAAGAAGCCGGAGACTTCCAGTTGAAATGAAATCCTCTGTACAGGCTTTCTGCTATGCGATCCAATTCAGTATCGATATTCTCATTTAAAAAATACTAATTTCCATTAGATTGAGGCCAGAATGCCCCGGGAAGCCTAGTGTGGTTTGCCAATTGATTCACAGAATGAAATCTTATCTAAAATCTTTTTATTTTATGCTATTAAGGACACAGGAGGGAGCAGCGAGTAAAAAGTTTCCCAGGCAGGTTAATGCACAGGGTCAACTGAAAGTGGCCCCAGGGCTGTCTTAAAAAGATTGTCATTTGTGATTTCTCACTATTTTGTTTCCCGCTACCAGTAATTGAAAAAAATTTTTTTCTTCCCTTCGGGGGAGGTTAATGGATTGACACCTCCTTATCAGCACCTCAGATCTTTATTGGCAATTTCTTCCCGGGGCTGGCATCACTCCCAGGTGCCCTTGGAGGGAGTGAGGCGGTCAGCATGGTTTGCTCACACTGGTCTCTGCTTCTCCTCCTGCCTCTGGGAAGCGGGGCAGGGGGCATCGAGGGAAGGAGGGGGTGCTGCCCACAGTTCTGAGACCACAGGCCTCTTCAGCACTGACCATGTGATAACCCAGGGAAGGACAGATTTGAAGGGATGCTCAGGTCTCACGGGAAGTCATCCACTGCGCCGATGCAGAACTGATCAGGAGGAGAAAACCATCAGCTTTCCATGGGCCAGAAAGGGGGAGATGTCTTCCCTCCTTCTCTTTGGCTCTTCCTTTAATGATAATAAAGGGTTTTTATTTCCATGATGAGACTTCCCTGGTGGCTTAGCAATAAAGAATCCACCTGCAATGCAGGAAACATGGGTTCGATCCTTGGGTCTAGAAAATCGACCCACTCCAGCATTCTTGCCTGGAAAATCCCATGGACAAAGGAACCTGGTGGGCTATAGTCCATGGTGGTCACAAAAGCTGAACATGATTTAGTGACTAAACCTCCACCATTTCCATCATACAAGTTCTGTGCTCTCATTAGATAGAACACAGAAAGCACAGCAAATATCCACCCCTTTTTCTCTCTGCTCCAGCCTCACTGACCCCCGGCAAGTTTTATGCACTTGCTGTTCCCTCCACTTAGAACCTTCTTCCTCCAAACATCCTCACTCCCTCCTCTCCTCCCCATCTTTGTTCAGCTGTCACCTTTTCTCACTGAGGCTTTCCATCACCGTGCTTGAACTCAAGACCCCCATCCCCAGCCTAGCACTCCTTGTCCCCCTGTCCGGTTCTATTTGGTTCTCCCAGGTACATGCCAAGCCCCACCCTGCTCTGCATTTTACTTACTTAGGTGTTTATTGTCTGTCTCTGTCCATCAAGAATTTTTGCAACTTGTTAAGCACTGTTTTCTTTTTCAGTGCGTATAATAGTATCTGGGACCTAGTAGATGCTCAATAAACATTTGTCAATGAATGAAACAGAGAGGTTGGGAAAAAATCACCCACACTTCTCATTCATAGTCAACCACTGGTGGTATTTTGGTGCATTTGCTTCCTAATTTTTTTGGCATATATAGGCTTTTGTTTTCATTTCTACAGTGGAGTCATTGTGTACACCAGGGTTAGAGTATCAAGAAAAATGCCTCTGGAGAGAAACCAGAAATGCCCATGAAAGCTGCTAATTGCTCCCAAATGATTTTGTCTACACAGGAAGTAGCTGGTTTGCTTTTGAAAGGTTTGTTGCATGGAAATTACGTATCCTGAGTTGCCAGAGAGTGACGCTAAGGGGGAGATGCTCTCAGGAGTACTGGGACCCAGAGTCTCTGCCCCCACCAGCATCTCACCCCTCATTTCACACTCAATTCATGGCATAAATTAGAGGAACTGCCTGTACTGTGTAAATAAATTTTTTCTTTACTATTTATTTTATTGAAGTATAGTTGATTCACAATATCATGTTAGTACAACATATGTACGTATATTCTGTTTGACATTCTTTACAAGTTACTAGAGACTATTGAGTGTAGTTCCCTGTTCATACAGCAGGTCCTTGGTGGTTATCTGTTTTTTATAGTGCGCATATGTGCATCTCAACCTCCTAACACCCTCCCCCTTTTCCCTTGCTGACCGTGTTTGTTTTCTGTGTATGTGAGTCTCTTTCTGATACATGAACCCCAACATTCACAGCAGCACTATTTACACTAGCCAAGACACGCAAGCACCCAAAATGCCTGTCGACAGATGAACGGATAAAGCTATGGCACGTTTATACAATGGAATACTACTCAGCCATAAAAAAGAATGAAATAATGTCATTTGCAGCAACATGGATGGCATACTAAGTGAAATAACATACTAAGTGAAATAACCTACTAAGTGAAATAACGCAGACAAATACAAACATCACATTATTGTTTATAAGTGGAATCTAAAAAAACAAACAAGATACTAACGAACTTATTTGCCAACCAGAAAAGTCTCTTTCCTTTTTAAATGTTTTTGATCAAGAGACTATATAGGTGGCTTTACTTGCAATTGATGGACATGCATGCAGCTCCCCTATGTACAGCTCTAATTTCAAATTGTGCTTTTTCACTTCATGATACTGTATTCGTTTCCTATGTTCTTGCAAACTTGTCATGCCTATCATCTCTAAAGGCTGCGTAATCTGCACTCAGGATATGCCCTCATCAATGTCTTGTTCAGCCCATCCTGTATTCTTGTACATTTTTTCCCTGTACCCTGCCCAGCTTTATAAATAGAAACCTCCCTTCAAAGGGCCCTCTTTAATTCTGTCCCCATTTCTTCCTCAGACCCCGGCTGATACAGATCTCTCTTAGTTTACATACCCTCAGCGTTACAAGCCAAGATTGCAAACTAGTGGCCCTCGCGGGCTGAATTTGGGTGTCACTCTTGCTCAGCTGATCTGTGCCACCATTAGTCATCAGGAGAGCTCACGTAACTAGATGTCCACATGGAAGTTTAGATCTGGCCACACACAGCTGCCCCTCACAACATCTCTCAGCCATCAGGGAGGAGCTGTGACGTCTGTTGCCTTTTTAGGAGCTTGACCCCAAGCTCTCCACGAACTAACCCTCCCATCTAAAACCGCCTTTCCTATTGACGTTACCTGCCTGGCTCCACTAGGCATTGAGTTTATGACCTCTCAAGTCTTCCAGACTTCACCTGCCTTTAACCATGGGCCTGCTTGTGAGAGAAACCAGAACTAGGATCCCATTCTCGGGTTTAGGGGGAGAGCTCGGATGGCAGTCAATATTGGAGGAAATGGACCAGCAGTGATGGTCCAGGAGCTCGGCGGCTGCAGTGGGTGTGGAGGCAGCAGGCAGGCTATGTATAGATCGGATCAAGCTGGAGAGATTGTGCTTTGATCTCCAGAGAAGCTAGTTAGATTTGGGAATAGCGGCCTCAGTAATTTGCCAGCGGTAAGAGCTGAGAGGCAACATGAGAGCTTCTCACTGAAGTCTCTCTCTGCAATATGAGTTCAGATGGAATCAAAGAATTAGAAGGCTCTGCACTAGAGGCCACCTTTGCCTTCCTCTCTGGGGTTTGTGATGGAGCTCTGGGACCCAGTAAGAGTGAGAAGATCAAGGCCCTTGACCTTCTAATAAGATGATGCTGTAAATTTCCCTCCAATTTGCTTATTAAGCTCACACTTATCCAAGAGCAAGGTTAGGCCTGGAGAGAGCTCCTTTCATGATCAATGAGCTGAGAAAGCCCTCTGGAAGATTCCCAACACACACACACACACATACAAAGATCCCAAAACCCAGCATAAGAGAGAACGTAGAGAGAGCATGGAGAGTTAGGGCAAAGAATCCCAATTCAGGGGCTTCCCAGGTGGCAGCAGTGGTAAAGAACCCACCTCCCAATGCAGGAGATGCGAGACATGTGGGTTTGATCCCTGGGTCGGGAAGATCCTCTGGAGGAGGGCATGGAAACCCACTCCAGTATTCTTGCCTGAAGAATCCCGTGGACAGAGGAGCCTGGCGGGCTACAGTCCATAGGGTCACACAGGGTTGGACACAACTGAAGTGAACTTAGCCTGCACACATGCACCCCAGTTCAGTCTGGGGGTTACCCCACCTAAGAGGTCTCACTGTGCTGGTCCCGAGCTGGCACCCATGATATTCTCACATCGACAGTTCGGGAAAGTTCAGTTTTGCAAGCACCAGAGGGACAATTTTCAGACTTGGGGTCTGCAATATGATCGGATGATCCATTAACATCTGGGAGTTGGACAGACTTCAAATCCAGCCCGTCTCCCAAAGCTCGGTGTCTTTAGCAATGAGAGTAACCTCTCTGCGCTGGCTTTACTCATCTGTAACAGATGCCGGTCGTCGCCGCTGAGTTCTTGCTGCACAAAGCAGAGGGCCAGCAGCACAGCATCACCTGGGAGCTCGTAGAAATGCAGGACCTGGGGCCCCACCCCAGGCCAGAAACCGTGTTTCCACAAGATCTCCAAGTGATTCATGTGCATGATACATCTTGAGAGGTACTGACTGAGCTTTTATGAGGACATGCAATTAATTCATTGATTCGACACACTTCTTGAGCACTTAGTCTGTGCCAGGCTCTACAGCAAACACTGGGAATTCACCAGGGAACGTGATCCACAAATCCTGACTCTTCTGGAATTTAATTGCTACGGAGGGAGACCAACAGGCCAGGAAGTGAAGCAGTGCTCCTGGATGGGGCTTGGCAAGAAAGATTATGATGCTGGAGAGAATGACAAGAAGGTGGCAGCTGAGCATGAGCCTGAGGGAGGTGAGGAAAGGGGCGTATCACAGCTGACCTGAGAAAGTACCTGCAGAGACGCCTCAGCAGAAGCCATGCTTCCTGCGTTTGAAAGAGCAGAGTGGCTGAAAAGAAGAGAAGGTGCCAGAAGATGAGTTGGGAGAGACGAGAGGACGGGGCAGGTAATGGGTGGCTTCCCTAGTGGCTCAGAGGGAAAGCGTCTGTCTTCAATGTGGGAGACCCGGGTTCGATCCCTGGGTTGGGAAGATCCCCTGGAGAAGGAAATGGCAGCCCACTCCGATATTCTTGCCTGGAAAATTCCATGGACGCGGATCCTGTTAGGCTACGGTCCATGGCATTGCAAAGAGTCGGACACTACTGATCGACTTCACTTACTTAGGAGTCACTGAAGACGGTGGCTTCTCCTTCAGCAAGCAGGGTCCCCTCCACCACCACCAGCAGGAGGAGAAAGAAGGGGTAGCAGATGGTGAGTAGGCAACCAAGGGTGACACTGTTGTTGGCATTTTCCCCGTTATCCAGGTGGTGTGGAAGCAAGTTGGAGGTTTCAGCCTGGACATCCCTTCTCTAGAATTCCTTCTCGGACTGCCCACACTGGAGGGGAGGGATTGTAGCCATCTGAGTGCCCACAGGCTTCTGAAAGCTCTTGGGTGTGTCTGGGATGGGGAACTGGCCAGTCTTATTCGCGATCATATCTCAGAGCTGAGCACAGTGCTTGGCACCTACGAGATGCTTAATAAATGCTTTGTCAGCTAAAGGAATGAGTGTATACAAAGACCCGGGGGTGTGGACGGGCGGGTGTGCTCAGAAAGGGTGAGAAGGTGGCTGGAGAGGAGTGGCAGGGTGTTGTTAGACGCCAACACCTGAGCTTTGTCCCTTCCAGGTGTCCTGAAGCCTGACATCCAGGAACAAGGCAAGGGCCCCGGCCGGCTTTGGTCACACAGCTGGGACACGTGACCCAGAGGCCGCAGGGACTCGGGGCCGAGAAATCCTGGCCTTTTGTGCCGAGCGTGGTGAGGCTTCTGCCGCTGGCCACCTTACGCTTGGGCCCAGGCTCCTCCACAGTTTTCTCCCCAGCAGCAGTGCTCGGCTCTGGGAGCTGGAGCAGAGTCCCGTGGAGAGCCACGTGGCAGCCCTCAGAAAGTAACAGTGCGCACGCTCTCAGATGGGCATCCTGCCCCACGGCAGAAGCCCAGAGCAGGGATTCTCAACCAGGACAGTCCTGCGCCCGGGGGACACCTCGGCAACGCCTGGAGACGTTATTTACAGTCTTCACTTATTTATGCGGCCGTGTCAGGCAGTTAGGTGCACAGGATCCTTTCCTTGCAGGCAGACGCTCTAGTTGTGTCATGTGGGCTCCCGATCACGTGGGCTTCAGTAGTTGCCAGAGGAGGGCTTAGTTGCTCTGAGGCACATGGAATCTTGGTTCCCCTACCAGGATTGAACCCCTGTCTGCTGCATTAGAAGGCGGGTGCTTAACCATTGGACCACCAGGGAAGTCCCTGGAGACATATTTGATTGCCACACCTAGGGGCGCACTACTGGCATCTAATGGGTAGAGGACAAGGAGGCTGCTAAATGCCCTACACTGCACACAGTCATCCACATCAGAGAATTATCTGGTCAATAGTTATTATTGTTTCCTAAGGAGCTTTTGAGGAGGGCATGGCAACCCACTCCAGTATTCGTGCCTGGAGAATCTCCATGGACAGAGGAGCCTGGTGGGCTACAGTCCATGGGGTCACAAAGAGTCAGACATGACTGAACAACTGAGCACAGCACAGCATAAAGGAGCCTTTAGGGGCATTTTTCCTAAATGCCCACCCCCAAGAAATGTTAATACCACAGGGACACTCTGTGTACTGTATCTGTCTATGTGCTGTAGGTATAGCTGTGCTTTATACATAAGCAGAGGTAAGTGTTTTAAGTGTCCATTGACAGGTGAACAGATAAACAAAATGTGGTCTAGACCTACAATGGAATATACTACTCAGCCTTAAAAAGGAAGGGAATCTGGACACAGGTTACAACATGGATGAACCTGGAAGATGTTATGCGAAATGAAACAAGCCAGTCACAAAAAGACAGGTGCTTTATGATTCCACTTGTAGAAAGTACCTATGTGCATGCGTGCTAAGTTGTCAGCCGTGTCTGACTCTTTGTGATCCTACGGATTGTAGCCCGCCAGGCTCCTCTGTCCATGGGATTCTCCAGGCAAGAATACTGGAGTGCGTTGACGTGCCCTCCTCCTGGGGATCTTCCCCATCCAGGGATCGACACTGTGTCTCCTGCAACTGATGCATTGCAGGCGGATTCTCTACTTCTGAGCCACTGAGGAAGCCCATAGGAGGTACCTAGAGCTGTCAGATTCATAGAGACAGAGAGTAGAAGGGGCTGAGGGGAGGGCGAATGGGGAGTTATTGTTTAATGGGACTAGAGTTTCAGTTTCACCAGATGAAAAGGGTTCTGGGAGATGGATGGTGATGATGGTAGTACAATAACGTGATGGACTTAATACTACTGAACCATATGCTGTAAAACAGTGGAAATGGTAAATTGATGCCATGTGTATTTTAGCACAAACTTTTAAGAGTTCTGTATTGCCAGCCCCACAGCAATCGATTCTTATCCCCTGGGGGACAGTGGGACACCTGTTAAGAATGCATAGTTGAGCAGGTCCTTGTATAGGACACACACGTTTGCACGTACATGGCAGCGCAGCTCACACAGGACACACACATTTCCATTACATGGCAGAGCAGCTGGAGGAGATGGGACCTGGGTGTTCCTCCCTGGTGACTGGGGGAGGATGGTGACTGCCCGGCCATGCAGGGTGGAGGTGCTGATGGAAAGATGCTTGTGTTCAGAGACAGCCTGTCACAGGTGCTCCACAATCATCCCCTCCAGGTTTTCAGAAAATCCATTTTCAGCCAGAATGTCTCTTTGCTCTCTCGAGCTGACGACTCAATGACCATTTCAAGGCAACTGCTTTCCTGGATGCTAGGACTTTCAGAGGAAGGATTAAAGAACAGGTCACGAACCATGTGAGTTCTGCCGGCTGCTTGGGAATTAGCCAGGTGAATGAGGCAAGGAGAGCACGGGGCACATAGATCATGAACCATCAGGGACCTTTCAGAAATTCTCGGTGACTGAGCAGGAGGCCAAAACGAGACATAAGATGAGGGCAGAGATGTAGGCAGGGGCCAGACCATGAAGGCGCTTGGTCACCTGGCGAGTGAGGAGGTCGGTAGGTTTATGGGATGGATCATATAACTTCTGGCATACCATTGTAAGGACTAAAATTTTCCCGGAAGGAGATGGGAGCCACTGATGGGTTTGAGCAGAGGCAGCACATAGTCTGGGCTCTCCAGGTGGCACTAGCGGTAAAGAACCCACCTGCCAGTGCAGGAGACATAAGAGACGTGGGTTCGATCCCTGGGTCGGGAAGATCCCCGCAGGAGGGCATGGCAACCCACTCCAGTATTCTTGCCTGGAGAATCCCATGCACAGAGGAGCCTGGCGGGCTATGGTCCATAGGGTTGCAAAGAGTTGGACATGACTGAAGCGACTTAGCATGCACGCACAGCACGTAGTCTGACTTAGGTTTTAACGGAAAGGAGGTGCCACTGATACTCGCCCCTGAAACTCAGCCAGACCATGCAACAGATTGAGGTCTGTTACTTCTTCTCCGGAGTAGTTTCTAAGATGAGAATTCAGCCTGTCACCCCCAAATACAGCAGGCCATTAGCCCCCCATCTTAATCAGATCTCGCCTATCTTATTAAGCAATTTGGGGCCGTTTCTAGAGAAGATTTTGTTCTTTCCCTAAATCTCTGGCTGCTTCATTTAGACCTGGTGTTTAGGTGGAATGCAATTAACACATTCCAAACCTGGTTTCCCCTGAAATCCAATCAATTGTAACTCGTTTTTAAATCACGCCGCTTTCTCTAATTGGGAGCTGCAGCCTCCACAGAATAGCGATTTAAGTCAATTATTGCATCGCCTGCATGAAAATTGCGCTATTTATGTTGGCAGCTCCCCCACATTACTGATGAGCTTCCTCCAGCTAATGGAATAATGAAAACACAAAACAGATTTACTGTTCTTAATAAGAGAGAGAGATAATGAAGGCAAATTAAAATGGAAGCTCAGATCTGCGTAGAGTACAGGTAATGCAGTTTCTTCTTTTAAATTAACACTCGAATTCTCAAATGCTGATGGCGAGCGGTGGAGAGGAACTCAAAATTCTATTAGACACAAGTGTACCACTTGGGTTTGGTTTGGGAGATGGTGGTCTTCCTTTGCACTTCCTGGAGTTTAGTTATGGGACGCTGTTAGGAGCTGAGCCCCCTGGTGCCCCATTCCCCCATTTTCACCCCTACACCTCCATTTATTAGAATAAACTCACTTTCTGCCAACCACCGGGCTTTTCTTGTTACATGCATTCAGTTATCTGCTGTTGCTGCTGCTAAGTCGCTTCAGTCGTGTCCGACTCTGTGCAACCCTATAGACAGCAGCCCACCAGGCTCCCCCGTTCCTGGGATTCTCCAGGCAAGAACACTGGAGTGGTTGCCATTTCCTTCTCCAATGCATGAAAGTGAAAAGTGAAAGTGAAGTCGCTCAGTCGTGTCCAACTCTTAGCAACCCCATGGACTGCAGCCTACCAGGCTCCTCCGTCCATGGGATTTTCCAGGCAAGAGTACTGGAGTGGGGTACCATTGCCTTCTCCAATTCAGTAATCTAATCCTCCCCAAATTCTACGAGCTTGGTGGTGTTATTATCATCGTTTTACATTAGAGGAACAGGGAGTTAAATCATGGATCTAAGGTTTAAAGCTGCACGTGAATCCATATCAGAGTTTCTCAGCTTTGGGGCCCAAATTGTCATCTGGGGCCAGATAACTCTTTATAGGGGGATGGATGGTTGTTCTGTGCATTTTAGCATTCCTGTCTCCACCCACTAGATGCCAGTGGTACCCCTGTCCCCCAGTTGTGACAACCAAAATGTCTCCAGACATAGCCAGATATTCTCTGGAGGGTGATACCATCCCTGGTTGAAACCCACTGGTCTAGAATCTGGGTGTTCACCCACCACTCAGGTAGCCTCTCTTGCCAGGAAGGGCAAGGAACGTGGGGTTGGGATTTGGGAGACTGATCATGCTTCACAGTGGGATCCAGAAGAAATCATGACCCCTCACTGGGCCTGGTTCCCTGACTTGTCAAATGGGGTTAATAACACCAGGACCTGGAATCTGGCTTGGCTGAAGAAGTTTGGCCAAGGTCTTAGAAGGTCTGGTCAAATGAGAAGCAGCAAGCCAAGGGGAGGATAGAGAAAAAAGGACCAGAGAGATGCCAGGGGCCAGGAAAGCTAGTTGGAGGGTCCAGACTGGCAAGAGGTAGGGCCAGGGACTTCCCTGGTGGTCCAATGGCTGACTCCGAGCTTCCAATGCAGGGCGCCCGGGTGGGTTCCATCTCTGATCAGGGACCTAGATCTCCCATGCTGCAGCAAAGATCGTGCCACAACTGCAACCCAGTGTGGCCAAATAAATAAATAAATGTTTTTAAAAAAGAGGTAAGGCCAGAGGAGGGGCCAGCAGCCAGCATAGGCAGAGCCCGACTCTGGAAGGCTGGGAGAGTTGGACCCTCCGCCACCCCTCTTCCCTGCCGCCCACCCCACCCTGCCTCCCTCTCCCACCTCCTCTGTGCCAGGCACTTAGCATCATAGACTCAGTTATTGTTGTTTAGGTGCTAAGTTGTGTCTGATTCTTTTGCGACCCCAAGAACTGTAGCCAGCCAGGCTCCTCTGTCCATGAAATTTCCCAGGCAAGAATACTGGATTGGGTTGCCATTTCCTTCTCTGGGGATCTCCCCAACCCAGGGATCAAACTCGCATCTCCTGCACTGGCAGGTGGATTCTTTACCACTGAGCCACCATAGACGCAGTTGCTCCTGCACTTTCATTGTGCGCTTTCTCATCTCCTAGGGCAGGTGGGTCTGAGGGACACCTTAGAGGTTATCAGAATCACAACAGATCCCAGTAGACATGGAAATGAGAGCAATGCGTGTGAAGCACCATGCTAAACCCTTCACGTGCTTTGTGCCAATGCCACGAGGTCTTCCCAATGGCTCTTGTGTTTTTTTTCAAGTTCACTCAATCCTTTTCTCTTTCTTGTTTCCTTTTCTGGCTGTGCTGCACGACATATAGGATCTTGGTTCCCTGACCGGGAATTGAACCCTCGCTCTCTGCAGTGGAAGCTCTGAGTCTTAGCCACTAGACTGCCAGAAAAGTCCCTGGATCTGTATTCTTATCACTACTAGCCCAGTGGGATGGCCTACTGCTAAGCGTCCCAGAAGATGAGGAGAGGCAAGAGGGTCCTTTGAGGCCAAAGAAAAAGAAAAGAGAAGGGGTGGGGGACGTTTGCTGGTGCCAGCTGTCATTTACTGAGTGCATCCTCTATACCAGGCCTTATCCTAAGGCCTTAAATGGTTTCACTTGTTTACTCCTTACCATAACTTTTAATCTCCATTTCAGAGCTAGAGGTTAAGCCAGTTGCCAAATCTGCACAGCTAATAAGTGGTCGAGCTATGATATGAACCCATATGGCCTGGTTCCAGAGTCTGTGCCCCTAAATCTGCCCATTAGAGCTGTTGGCTGCAAAGTGCACCTGGGAAGTTAGGGGTAATCTTATCAAAGGTCTTGTGTCCTGATCATGGTGTGAGTGACTGGGGCTTCCTGCCTGAGTGGGAATTGGATGTCTCATCAAGAGGGGGCTGTGGACCAGTAAGAACCGCCTCCCATGACTTGAGCCATCCCCGGCCACCAAACATTGGTACAAGACTTGGATGGGGGCACCCAAAAGGACTAAATTTGGTTTTCCCTACAGTTCACTGACATGCATGTGGCTTGGAGACCAAAGGGAAGTGCTTAGCAAAACACAGCAAAAATTTACCTGAGTTTGTGGACCAAGAATAATCCAAGGACAACACTCAGTCAGTAAGAAAGAGGCCCAGCGTGGGGGGTGGCAAGGAGCAGATACTTAGCTTCTTCCCAAGTTCCTTACTACCCCACCCAACCTCAGCTTGGCTGACCCTGTGGCTGGGGTTAGTTTTGGGGTAGCTTTGCAGACTTCTGACTGCCCCCACCCCTCACTTGCTGCAGACCACTCTCCCTTAGTGACTTCTCTTTCCTTTCAGAGGCCCATGCTTAGCTGTGTGACCTTGGGCAGGTTGCTCGACCTCTCTGAGCCTCCACTTCCTGGGGGGTTGGTCGGGATCTGTGGACTCCCAGCTCTAAAGCTCTAGGAATCTGCACTCTGCCCCCCTGGCCATCCTCTCTTCTCCTCTTTTCCTCCCCGCTCCTCCTCCTATGCTGTTTTCCTTGCACCTCTGCACACACCTCTGAGACTCTGTCTAGATCACGATTGCCCAGGGATGAGGGGCAGGATAGCATAGAGAAGACCCTCTGTTTTTCTAAGAGGTTCAGGCTAGATACGGGGGTGCTCAGCTTGCCTTTTCCAGAACTTTCTAGCACAGGTAGCTCAGCTGACATCTGGTTGACAAGCTAAATATTTATGGAGCTCCTAAGATTTCCCGCCATGTTAAGCCCATTGCTTTATCTCCCGTCTGCACAGAGCCCTTCTCTGTTCACCTTGGGTCAGGCATTTCCCAGAATCCTCTGGGTTTCAGGCAGCATCTCTCAGGAGGGTGATGAAACCACGTCCGGCTCTAATCACTTCCAGTAATAATAATAGTTCCCGACATTGTATAAGATTTCTCAAAGCCCCTTTGCACACGTTATCTCACTTGCTTCTCACAATAACCCTGAGACTTGGACCTTCTTTTGAGTCCTGTTTTAGAGAGCACTGTTAAGCCACCTGCCTCCGAGCTCCCAGCCAGTGTGGGGCAGAGGCATCACAGCCCCTCGCGGGCCATCTTCAGTGACCAAGGGCCGCTCACCCAGGTTCAGCTCATCTGTTGGACCTGGAACAAGAGTATAAATGGAGGCCCAGGGACTTCCCTGGCAGTCCAGTGGTCAAGACCCAGCATTTCCAATGCCAGGGACACAGGTTCAATCCCTGGCCAGGGAACTAAGATCCTACGTGCCCCTTGGCACAGCCAAAAAATAAACAATACTGTAAAGTTAAAAGTTTTAAAAAATAACTGGAGACCTTAAGCTTCATATGCAAAAGGTATGAATAAACCTAAGAATGTTTTTTTTTTTTTTTCTTTCTCCTCCTACCTTGACAAACATATCTGGAAGGCCAGGTTTGAATTTAGCGATCTCACACTCCTTGGCGTTTCACACTGGAATGTGCTAGAAACCATAGTATACATGGCTTTTTCAGTTTCATGAGCCAATAATTCTTCTTTATGCTTAAGCCACTTACGTTTTTGTCACTTATGACTAGAAGACCTGCTAATATATCGCTGTGGAAGACAGACTGGCGGGCAGGAAGGTGGCTCAGTTGTACCTTTTGAATTGTGAAGGTCAGAGGCCCACAGTAATTTATAACCAGACCTTTTAGATAAAGAAATAGTGATAGAAAGTTAAATCAAAGAATTTATACCAGAAGATGCATAAATCTCTGAACGACACACATATACACTATATCTTCTTTTTAAAAAAAAATTATTTTTAGATTTCATATTTAGGTCTATGATCCATTTTGAGTTAACCTTTTGTATATGGTGCAAGGTATGACCAGTTGCTGTTTTTTTGCATAGAAGTATTCAAATTTTCCTGGAGAAGGCAATGGCACCCCACTCCAGTACTCTTGCCTGGAAAATCCCATGGACGGAGGAGCCTGGTAGGCTGCAGTCCATGGGGTCACTAAGAGTTGGACACGACTGAGCGACTTCACTTTGACTTTTCACTTTCATGCATTGGAGAAGGAAATGGCAACCCACTCCAGTATTCTTACCTAGAGAATCCCAGGGACAGGGGAGCCTGGTGGGCTGCCATCTATGGGGTCACACAGAGTTGGACACTACTGAAGCGACTTAGCAGCAGCAGCATTCAAATTTTCAAGAGTTATTTTTCTTTCTGCACCTCTCAGCATGTAGGATCCTCGTTCTCCAACCAGGGATCAAACCTGTACCACCAGCATTGGAAGGTGAAGTCTTAACCACTGGATGGCCAGGCTACTTCTATCACACCTTTTTAAGATAAGAAAATAATTCAGAAATAGTGTGGGCACCTTGAAATTCTCAGCCACCACTTACTCTCACGAACAATCACAGCTCATCTGATTCCATCCCTTTATTATACAAGTGAGGAAATGAAGGCTCAGAGAGAGGAAGTGATTTGCTCAAATTCTCACAGCTCCTGAACAGCAAGAATCACTCATCAAATCAGCAAGTATTTATTGATAACATAGCACATCCAAGATCTTATGGGAAGCACTGGGATACCACGGGGCAGACATAACAGAAGATACCACTGTGGCCCACCATCTGTTTTTGCAAATAAAGTTTTATTGACACATAACACCGTTCATTGGTTATGTATCATCTGTTGCTGTTTGTGTTTTGCAGTGGGGCTGTTCAATAGCCACAACAGAGACTACGTATCATGAGAGGGTTGGGCTTACCTTGGGTTCTGACCACCTACAAGTTGATACCCCATGCTCAAAGCTTCCACCATCCTTATTGGAAGACAAAGACCCTTGGGTCAGCAGGGCAGGCATTCCGGCTCCTCTCTCCCCTTAGAAGAGGCCAGGGCAGCAATCTTGACTTCAGAATCTTTATTGGAAAATAAACACTGTTAATGTACAAGAAATCCATCCAAGGGTCCAGTCAAAACATCCCCGTGTGGGATTGATGCCATTCTAATGGACTCCAGATGTCCCCTGGCCCCGGTGTCCTGGTGACCTGAAGGAGGGAGGAAGACCCTGGGAGGGAGACACATAGCAGGTTCGGAACCCAAAGAGGCATCTTTATCACCCCAATTTCTTCCTAGTGGGGAAGTTTGGGGGGACTCCCTCACCCCGCCCTGCTCACCAGACCCAGTTGCTCTCTGCTCTCAGTGGTCCTGACAGCCCCCTTCTCTTGTGTTTATTCACCTGGCCAAAGGAGATAGCCAGGGTTAGGGTTCTACTTGGAATGAGAGCTGGGGGTGACTTCCCGAGGCCAGGCCAAGCTAGAATCTCTGCCAAAGCCAGCCAGTGCAGCAGAGAGAATTGTGGAAGGAGCCAGCTGTAAGGGGTGGGGAGTGAGTTATGGATGGAGGAGGCCAGAGATACATATCAGAGCCTGGAAAGGAAGACACCAATTTGGGGGGTGGGGGGCGGCGGTGGAAAGGCAACCGCAGAAATGGCTCTATGTATTATGATTTTAAAGACAACCATTCAAAAGCATCACTTAAATACCTTTTCATTCACTTTTCCATTTAAATACCTGAGTTGGCCCCCAACTCTCTCCCTCTCAGGCCTCACTTCCTGCCACCCCGCCCATCAGTCAAGGGGCTCCAGCCACACTTAGTCTGCTTACTATTCCTCCAACAAGACGAGGATCGTCCTGACTCCAGGCCTTTGCAGCTCCAGGCCTTGTCTGTATTTGAGGATGACTTGCTTTATTCAGATGTCCTCCTCCAGCAATGCTTTCCCTGTCCACTTGCCTCCTTCCCATCTGATTCTTCTATCTCTTAAATTGTTTCACTTTTTTTCCAAAGCACTTCTCTAGCTGCTATCAGATTCAGATGGTGTATTTCATTGTCTGTTTATTCGTTTATTTTTCCACGTCTCTCTCTGCTAGGTTCTACGTGCCACCTGGGGACTATGTCTCATTCACTGCCTTGTCTCCAGCACTTAGATCAGGGCCTGCATTCTCAAGGCACTCAGTCAATATTTCTTGAACAGGACTTCCTGGGGGTCCAGTTGTTAAGAATCCGCCTGCCAGCAATGGAGAAACAGACATAGAGAACAGACTTATGGACACGGGGAGAGGGGAGGAGAGGGTGAGATGTATGGAGAGAGTAACATGGAAGCTTATGTTACCATATGTAAACTAGATAGCCAATGGGAATTTGCTGTATGTCCCAGGGAACTCAAACAGGGGCTGTGTATCAACCTAGAGGGGTGGGATGGGGGGAGAGACGGGAGGGAGGTTCAAGAGGGAGGGGACATAGGTACACCTATGGCTGATTCGTGTTGATGTTTGGCAGAAAACAACAAGATTCTGTAAAGCAATTATCATTCAATTAAATAATAATAATGAAAAAAAGAATCCACCCGCCAAGGCAGGAGATACAGGTTTGATCCCTGGTCCAGGAAGATCCCATATGCTGTGGGGCAACTAAGCCCCCCATGGCCACAACTACTGAAGCCGGTGCACCTCGAGCCCAGGCTCCTCAGCAAGAGAAGCCCCTGCAGTGAGAAGCCCGCAGACTACAATGGAGAGTAAGCCTGGCTCGCTGCAACTCGAGAAAGCTCGCGTGCAGCAACAAAGACCAAGCACAGCCAAAAATAAAAAATAAATAAAATGATAAAAATTATTTCTTGAGCAACTTCTGTGCTCATACCATCCTTTTGGTTAAAAATATATATATATATATATATATATTTTATATATATATATATATATTTTGTGTGTGTGTGGACCATTTTTTAAGTCTTTATTGAGTGGGTGACAATCCTGCTTCCATTTCACGTTTTGGTTTTTTTGTCCTGAGGCATGTGGGATCTCAGCTCCCTGACCAGGGATCAAGCCCACAGCCCCTGCACTGGAATTGTGGAGTCTCAACCACGGGGCCGCCAGGGATGTCCCTGCGCTAATGCATTCTTGATGTAAAAATAGTTAAATAGCCCACCAGATGACACTTGTGCCCTTGGGAGGGTTGAGCCACCCCCAACCTGGTTCTGGGACTGCCCCAGGGCCCCAAGCCCCTGGAGTCAGGAGCAGACAGCCATGCCTCTCTGTGATGCAGTCATGTCTGATCCCAAGGGCTGAGAGCTGGGAGCCTGTCTCATGCACTCTGGTTGGCCTTCCTCTCACCCCTTGGCTGCCAGAGGATGACCACTGGAGAGGGCTCAGTAGCAACCAAGGCAGTAACAGTAATTCAGGCTGATAGCTCAGAGCCCTCATTAAGCCTCACGATAACCCTGGAGAGGAGGTTGCAACCATCACTATCCTGTTAGCAGAAGAGGAAACGGAGGCCCAGAGAAGTTAAATGCTTGCCCATGGTCCTGTGCCCAGCAAGCAGAGGAGCTGAAGGTGGAAAACCACAGTCATCCTTTTTAGGAATTTGGTCTAGGTCTGCTGCTGCTGCTAAATCGCTTCAGTCATGTCCGACTCTGTGCGACCCCATAGACGGCAGCCCACCAGGCTCCCCCATCCCTGGGATTCTCCAGGCAAGAACACTGGAGTGGGTTGCCATTTCCTTCTCCAGTGCATGAAAGTGAAAAGTGAAAGTGAAGTCGCTCAGTCGTGTCCGACCCTCAGCGACCCCATGGACTGCAGCCTACCAGGCTCCTCCGTCCACGGGATTTTCCAGGCAAGAGTACTGGAGTGGGTGCCATCGCCTTTTCCTGGTCTAGGTCTGCTTGGGGCCAAAGCCGGCATCCTTGTCTTTACAACAGGGAGCTCTAGTGTGCTCTGGAGTCCAGGAGAGTTAAGTAGTTTCCATCATCAGTGTGGTTCTGAAGGGGAAAGAAGCCAGAGAGGAGAATTACCTTTGGGCATCGGAGAGCGAGAAAGGATCCCACTAATGGGATGACCCAGTATCTAGGGTCCTGCTCCACCAGTCGCCTCTTAGGGTGGCCTTCCATCCTCCCCTCCCGTTGGAATCAAGGTTTGTGAGACTGCAAGAAAGAGCCCTGTGCACTCTCACCAGACCTCCCTCCCTGAGAGAACACAAACGCCCAGTGACTGGTGTGAATTTCTCATGATGTACACAATCCAGGATTGGCTCCATCAGCCAGAGGGAAGCAAAGACTTCTAGCAATCTAGTGCTAAAAGGGGACTTAAAAACCATCTATCCATTCTCCCTTTCTTTCACTCTGCCCCACCCTCACTGATGTTCTTGGAGCACACAGGGCTCCCTCCCACCCCAGGGCCTTTGCATTTTCTGGGCCTTCTGTATGGAACAACAGTCTATCTCTTTCCTATCAGACAAAAAAAAAAAGTCAGCTTCTCAGTAAGGCCTTTTTTTAGTGTTCCTTCATTTTTTTTAACGTGGACCACTTTCCAAGTCTACATTGAATTTATTACAGTACTGTCTCTGTTCCGAGTCTTGGCTTCTTGGCTGCTGGGCATAAAGGACTCTAACTCCCTGACCAGGGATTGAACTCGCACCCCCTGCACTAGAAGGCAAAGTCTCAACCACTGGACCACGAGTGGAGTCCCATCAGTAACACCGTCTTTCCCATTACAAACTCACACCTCCCACTGGCCCTTCTACTCCTCTTCCTCACTTTATGTTTTCTCATAGGACTTTCACATCCTGTGTGTGTGTGTGTGTGTGTGTGTGTGTGTGTGTGTGTATGAAGTCACTTCAATTGTGCCCGACTCTTTGCAACCCTATGGACTGTAGCCTTCCAGGCTTGTCTATCCATGGGATTCTCCAGGCAAGAACGCTGGAGTGGGTTGCTGTGCCCTCCTCCAGGAGATCTTCCCGACCCAGGGATCGAACCTGAGTCTCTTATATCTCCTGCCTTGGCAGGTGGATTCTTTACAATTAGCACCACCTGGGAAGCCCATTCACATCCTGATATACATGTTATCTACTTATTTTCATGTGTATGACCTTCCTCCCATTCTCTGGGATGTCAGCTTCATGGGAGTAAGTGTTCCTGTCTGTTTATCCAGTGCCAGGTACATAAGAGGTGCCCAATATACATTCATTGAATAAATCTATGTTCAAGAGCATCCCATTTTACAGGTGAGGAAGTTGAGGACCAGCAGAGGGACGGACTTGATCAAGCCATGAGATCTGAATAGGTGTCCTCAGGTTGCTGGAAAAAATTGCCACAAAGTTGGTGGCATAAAACAAAGCCATTTATTCTGTCACAGTTCTGGAGGCCAGAAATACGAAGCTGAGGTGTTGGAAGGGGCTCTTCTCCCTCTGAAGGCTCTCAGTGGAGGATCCTTCTTGTCACTTCAGCTTCTGGGGCCTCGGCATCCTTGCCTCGCAGCTGCATACCCGCCTCAGTCTCTGCCTCTGTCGTCACATGGCTCTCTGCCCTGGGTCTCTGGGTTCATCTCCTCCTTCTTGTAAGGACACCAGTCATTGGATTTAGAGTCCCCACCCGCCCCCCCGACCAGCTCTGGGATCAGCTCACCTCGAGATCCTTAACAATTACAAATCTGCAAAGAGCCTGTTCCAAATAGGGTCACATTCTGAAGTTATGAGTGGACATGAATTCGGGAGGATGCTGTTCAACCACTACGCTGGTGGAGCTGACAAGGACCCGGGTCTCCCCCCAACCATGTTCCCTAGGGGCGTCACCCAGGTCTCCCACAATCACATCCCCTCGGGGTTTCACCAGCGGCTCAGCTAAGAGAAGCTGGGTTGGCAGCCGGCGGCTGTGGCTGTCAGTCTCCCGTGAACTTGTCAAGACGGAGAGGGAAAAAATAAACTCTGGGGTTAATGAAAGCAACGAGATGATCTGGGCTGATCCCCGTAATCCCCTGCTCTGAGCTCAGCTTTCCATCATCAGTCGAGGGTTCTTTTTTTACCCCCTTCTTTTTCAGAGTTTCCCCAGAGAAGCAAACCTTCCAAATTTAATAAACTTCCCCTGCCCCCAGCTTTCCCTGAAATAATGTAACAGCAGATGATTTTCAAATGTCTGTCCTGACCCCATGATTGATGAATCCCAACGAGCAAAAAATGAAGGGGAGGGGGACATGGTGACGAGGGGATGAGATTGCACCAGTGTGTGTTTTTAAATAATTTTAGTCATGCATTTGGCTGTGCTGGGTCTTTGCTGCTGTGTGCAGGCTTTCTCTAGGTGCGGGGAGCGGGGGCCACTCTCCAGTTGCGGTGCACGGGCTTCTCACTGCGACGGCTTCTCTGGTTGCGGGGCACAGGCTCTAGGGTGCGCATCAGTTCAGTCGCTCAGTCGTGTCTGACTCTTTGCAATCCCATGGGCTGCAGCACATCAGGCTTCCCTGTCCATCACCAACTCCCGGAGCCTACTCAAGCTCATATCCATCATGTCAGTGATCCCACACAACCATCTCATCCTCTGTTATCCCCTTCTCCTCCTGCCTTTAGTGTTTCCCAGCATCAGGGTCTTTTCCAATGAGTCAACTCTTCACATCAAGTGGCCAAAGTATTGGAGTTTCTGCTTCAGCATCAGTCCTTCCAATGAATATTCAAGACTAATTTCCTTTAGGATGGACTGGTTGGATCTCCTTACAGTCCAAGGGACTCTCAAGAGTCTTCTCCAACTCCATAATTCAAAAGCATCAATTCATTGCCACTCAGCTTTCTTTATAGTCCAACTCTCACATCGATACATGACTACTGGAAAAACCATAGCTTTGACTAGATGGATCTTTGTTGGCAAAGTAAGTTCAGTTCAGTTCAAATAATGTCTCTGCTTTTTAATATGCTGTCTAGGTTGGTCATAGCTTTTCTTCCAAGGAGCAAGCGTCTTTTAATTTCATGGCTGCAGTCACCATCTGCAGTGATTTTATTTCCCAAAATAAAGTCTCTCACTGTTTCCATTGTTTCCCCATCTATTTCCCATGAAGTGATGGGACCAGATGCCATGATCTTATTTTTCAGAATGTTGAGTTTTAAGCCAGTTTTTTCACTCTCCTCTTCCACTTTCATCAAGAGGCTCTTTAGTTCTTCTTCACTTTCTGCCATAAGGGTGGTGCCATCTGCATATCTGAGTTTATTGATATTTCTCCCGGCAATCTTGATTTCAGCTTGTGCTTCATCCAGCCCAGCGTTTCTCATGATGTACTCTGCATATAAGTTAAATAAGCAGGGTGACAATATACAGCCTTGATGTACTCCTTTCCCTATTTGGAATCAGTCTGTTGGTCCATGTCCAGTTCTAACTGTTGCTTCTTGACCTGCATCCAGATTTCTTAGGAGGTAGATCAGGTAGCCTGGTACAGTCAAAGGCTTTGGCATAGTCAATAAAGAAAAAGTAGATGTTTTTCTGAAACTCTCTTGCTTTTTCCAACTCTCTTGCTTGATCCAACGGATGTTGGCAATTTGATCTCTGGTCCCTCTGCCTTTTCTAAAGGCAGCTTGAACATCTGGAAGTTTACAGTTCACATACGGTTGAAGCCTGGCTTGGAGAATTTTGAGCATTTCTTTGCTGGCGTGTGAGATGAATGCAATTGTGCAGTAGTTTGAACATTCTTTGGCATTGCCTTTCTTTGGGATTGGAATGAAAACTGACCTTTTCCAGTCCTGCGGCCACTGCAGAGTTTTCCAGATTTCTAGGGTGTGCGGGCTTCAGTAAATGCAGCTCCCAGGCTCTAGAGCACAGGCTCAGTAACTGTCTCTCATGGGCTTAGTTGCTCCGTGGCACGTGGCATCTTCTCAGATCAGGGATCGAATCCGTATCTCCGACATTGGCAGGTAGATTCTTTAGCCACCAGGGAAGCCCTGGTTGTGTGTTTGAGTCTCTGCACGACTGCTGTGAGTGACAGTGGGAGGGGTCAGCAGAGAGGTGTGTGTGTACAAGAGTGCCAGGTGGCGTGAGGGGGGTCAGGGCTGAGCGTGAGTGAGCCATGTGTGGGCAGCTGGTGCTGGTAAGTGTGTAGATGTGACTGAGTAGAAACGAGCACATGTGGGTGCACACGCATGCTTGTGATTGTGTGTGCACGCTCATGTGCGTGAGTGCATGTCAGAGAGAATGTGGGCAAGTACGTCAGAGTATGTGTGTCCAGGCAAAGGATGCACGTGTCCATGTGTGAGTGTGTGTGCTTACGTGTCCATAGGCTAACATAAGCGCAGGTCTGCAGGGTGTATGTGGGCCTGTGGGACTGTGGGTGTGAGCGTGTGATGGAGAAGCTGTGTAAGGCTGACAACATAGCAACCACAGTCAACACCACCATATCGCATCCTTGAGAGCTGCCAAGAGAGTAATGCGTGAATGTTCTCACCAGAAAAACAGCAACAACAAACTGGAATTATGTAGGATGAGAGCTGTGTTAATTAACCTTACTGTGGTAAGCATGTCACAGTGCATGTGTGATGAAATCATCCGTACACAGTGTCATATGCAAATTATATCCCAACAAAGCTACAGAAAGATGTGTGGGACCAAGAAAAGGATTCATGTAACCGTGAACATCATGCTAATATTAAAAAATAACTCCCAGCTCCCCACACAGTCTGCCCCCTCCCACATGTCCTCTCTGAACTCACCTCGTACCACTCCACTCCCCCGTTCCCTCTCCTCCAGCCACACCAGGCTCCTTGAACACAGCAGGCTCACGTTTGCCTCAGGACCTTTGCACTTGCTGTTTTTCTTGCCTGGAATACTCACCCTCCAGAAACTCACATGACTTCCTCCCTCACCTTTTCCTGGCTCTGCTCTAATGCCATCTGATCAGAGTCTCCAGCTGTGACCACCATTGTCATCCGCCAGCTGTCCCAACCTCCTGTCCCGGGGGTGGAGCAGAAGCACAGAAGGACAGGAGAAGGGAGTGAAAGGGCGGCCAGAGGTGAGCGGTGAGTTGGTGACTATTAGGAAAACTTCGCTGGCTTGACAAGCAATCCCAGGTCGCGTAAAATTCTTTGTTGTCAAATCTTGGAAGGGAAGTTTTTTAGACTGTTTGGCTGGAGAGGAATTTAGAAACCATATAGCTTCATGCTTCTTAAATGATTTGTGGTTGTGAACTAGTATTAAGCCTCTCTGGATAAAAAGTGACAAAAATATAAAACTTCAAACCGGCTTAAACCAAAAAGCAAATCTGTTGGCTCATGTAACTATAACATCCAGAAGTGAAACTGGCTTTCAGCTTGGCTGGATCCAGGGACTTACTTGTGTAGTCAGGAATGGTCCCCCTCCATCCCTCAGCTCTGTTTTCCTTTGTGTTGGATTCAGACCCAGGGGGCTGTCTTGGCCTGGGTGTCTCGAGTGATTTTGGGCTTTCATTTAGCTTAGCAACCTGAGTTCATATGCTTGCAGAAACAATTCTAGGATGACACCCACTGCCCTGACTTGAACCCTCTGCTCAGGCCAGAAAGACGGCTCGATGCACAGGGTGTAGAAAGCACTTAATACTTTTGCTGACCAGCACGTGCTCTGCTGTGCTGTTCTCAGTCACTCAGTCGTATCTGATTCTTTGTGACCCTGTGGAGTGTAGCCCACCAGGCTCCTCTAGGCAAGAAAACAGGAGTGGGTTGCCATTCCTTCTTTAGGGAATCTTCCCCATGCAAGGATCGAACCTGCGTTTCCTGAATCTCCTGCATCGGCGGGTGGATTCTTTACCACTGAGTCACTTGGCAAGGCCAGATACCTGTGCAGTGTTAAGTGGACTCTACCACAATGGTAGATCGTATTTTCTTGGACTCCAAAATCACTGCAGACAGTGACTGCAGCCATGAAATTAAGAGATGTTTGCTCCTTGGAAGGAAAGCTATAATGAACCTTGACAGTATATTGAAAAGCAGAGCCATCACTTTGCTGACAAAGGTCTGTCTAGTCAAAGCTGTGGTTTCTCTAGCAGTCATGTATAGATGTGAGAGTAGGATTAAGTGCTGAGGCCCTCATGCTTTTGAATTGTGGTGGAGAAGCTCTTGAGAGTCCCTTGGACCACACGGAGATCAAACCAATCAATCCTAGAGGAAATCAACCTTGAGTATTCATTGGAAGGACTGATGCTAAAGCTGAAGTTCCAATACTTTGGCCACTTGATGCAGAGAGCCAACTCATTGGAAAAGACACTGGTGCTGGGAAAGATTGAAGGCAAAAGGAGAAGGGGGCGGCAGAGGATGAGATGGTTGGATGGCATCACTAACTCAATGAATATGAATCTGAGCAAACTTGGAGAGATAGTGAAGGGCAGGGAAGCCTGGTGTGCTGTAATCCATGGGGTCACAAAGAGCTGGACAGAGCTTAGCAACTGAAAGACAACAACCACAATAAAAAAATTACCTCCAAATGCCAATGCATTCCTTATTTGTTTACATTCAGTTGAGTCGCATTTTTACCTCTTAAAACCACAACTTCATGGTAGCACTAGATATCTGCTTTTGACGTATATCTGTCCTGTGTCCCCTCCCCTCATGGGCTCCACTGGCACCTGACCAAGCATCTGGATGAAGGTTTTAGCAGGTGCCAACGAGCTTAGCGCTTCTGGGTGTCACGGCGTGAGTTCACCCAGGCTCTTGGTAGAGAGTTCAAATCCAAAGGCAGGCTCCTGTGGTGGAACAACCTGAGAGTGAGCTGGCTTCCCCACAAATCCATAATAGCTTCATTCAACAAGCAGCACTTCCTGAGGTCCACGTCCTCCCCCTGGGAGTGGCGAGCCTGGGCACCCTGGTCTACAGGAGCCTCCGGGGTGCCCCCATCCCAGAGGAGCGGCCCCGCCTCCCCTACAAGGAAGCAGACTGCGGCAGGCCAGACAGCCATCCCACTCACCCCTCTGCTCGGCCCTAAATGCTTCCCCACCCAGATTTTTATCCCTGGGGGTAATTACATGTGATTTCCTGGTGACAGATGCTGTCAGATTCTGAGACCCTGGTGGGACAGACCGTTGGGCCTCCCCACTCCCTCCCTCCTCACCTTGTCTGGCTCCCTTCCTTCGCCTCTCGACCTCCAAGTGGTTATTAAAGTAATAAGCAGCATTTCTGATCCAGCTGCAACATTTCTGACAGATCTCGTCGCCATCCTAGACAGGGGACTTCCCCTCTCCCTCCAGGGGCTGGAGAGATCTACCCCAGATGGCCTCCTCTCCGATTTCTCTAGCTCTAGGTCGTCCGCTCAGTGGTTCACGCAGCCGTGCGTTCATTCTGGCCACTGCAATCTCGCTGGCCTCATTTCCTATCTCTTTTACTTGATGGTGGGCCCCATCACACTTACTCCTTTCTGCTCCTCTGATGTGCCCATCTTTCCCCTCCTTGCCCTTCGCACGCCAGCCCCCCAGCCCCCCAGCCCTTGCACTGGCCTTGCTCTCTGCCCGGAACTTTTTTCCTTCAGAGCTTCCCACGGCTGCCTTGTCTTCATCCTCCAGATCTACGTTATCAGAGAAACCTTGCTTGACCATCCAGACCAAGACAGTCTTCGTCCATCAGACACTTTCTGAATCATGGTACTGTTTAACTCTTTGCGGCATCAGCATTTTCTGTTGATTTTCTTGGTGATATACTGATGGGCTTCTTTCTGGTCTGTGATCCATTCCAGTCAGAGGAAATAAGGGTCAGAGGAAGCCTGGTCAGTTTGTTCCTGGAGACCAAAGCCACTTCTGGCCCCAAGGGGGTCCTCAAAATCTTTGAATGTCTGATTTGGTCTCCACAGGAGCAGACACCGTGACGGGAATTCAAGTGCAAGAAGTGTATTTGGGAAGAATGGGAAACACCACTAACTGAGTGGGGAAGTGACGTGGGAAGGAAGACGGCCCCTGCAGCAGGTGGCATCAAGCAGGTTTCCACCTTGGGCAACTGGAGCCTAATCCCATTGGGATGCTCGGGGCAACCATGGAGAACACGCACCTCAGTTACCCTCCCCTGGGGAGTGAGCAAGCTGGAGTAATCTCCAAACTCTAATCAGTCATTAGCTGAGTGTTGCTCTTGGGAGGGGAGGGAGTGTTAATTTCTTGGTACCTCCTACCTGCCACATGCAGGGCAGAACTCATCACAAAGGCTCATGGAAGCCCTCAGGCAAAGAATACAGATGTTGGCACCTGCAAAGTCGGTCTGGGGTATACTGAATAAAGACCAGATGGACCCAGGCAGAGGGTGGCGGGCTGATGGTGTCTGCTTGGTGAATAAATGAATGAACAGAAAAATATCATCATTCATTAACTTCATAAGCCTGAATACTTACAGAATATATAAAGCCCCGGCGACAGTGATGATTTAAACAGACACGGTTCTTGGCCTGATGGAGCTGGTAGTCTGGGAAGGGAAATGAGATAGACTAGCAAAAAACAGACTTCACTGTTTAATTTCAACTATGACACAGGCACTAAGGAGATGGGGAAGGGAGGGTGGGGCTCTGAATGTCTGTAAAGTAGAGACCTGGGGAGGATCTGCGGCATGATGGAGGGATCTTCCTGAGCGGGTCACAATGAACCTGAACTATTAACTTGAAAGAACAGCATTTGCACAGAGGGAACAGCATTATGAAGGCTCTGAGACAGAAGGGTGATTTGTTTGAGAATTACATCATTTGGCAAATTCTGTCTTCAGTGGCCTGTCTCAAATCTCCACTAGGTATTAGCAGCTAATGAGCATCTCAGATTAATGTGTTCCCCCCAGAAATGTTTTTCTGATCCCAAACTTACTTCTCCCAAAAAAGTTTTTCCCATCCCAATCCTTCCCACCATTGGGTTCTTGCACTCTCCCCAATTACTCAAATGTCACCTTGACACAGAAGAACCCTCTGATCACTAATATGAACATGAAGGAGTATTCTACCCCATTTTGTTTCTTCATCACTGGTATCACCACTTGACCAATTGTTTGTGCTTTGATTATCATCTGCCTCACTGAAATGTCAGATTCTCGAGAGGACAAATGTTTCTCTGTTTCCTTTAGATATCTCTGCCCCTAAAATAGTACATGGTTCAACTAATATCTGTTTAAATAAATGAATATCTGAACAAAAAATGAGTGAATGATTCTATCTCCACTACCAGACTATGTGCTACATGAAAACTAGGACTGTGTCTGACTTTTAGCTTAGGCTGCAAGAACCAAAATTCCCAGCCAGCAGTGGCTTAAGCACCCAAGACATGCAATTGTATCATTTAACAAGATTTCAGGAGCAGTCATGCTCAACCAGGGGTGATTTTGCCCATCACGGGACATTTGATAATATCTATGGAGACTATTTTTTTTTTTTTATTGTCATGACTGGGATGTGAAATCTACTGAATGGAGACCAGGAATGCCGCTAAACATTCTATAGTACACAGGACAGCTCCCCACAACAAAGAATTATCTGCTCCACATGAGGTGGAGAAACTGACCTAAATGAAAATTTCAGGGTCTAAATGGTTTCAGAGTTTGTTCAATAGTTCATCAATGGCAGGACTTTGTGTCCCTGTGATTTTCTAGAGTTTTCCCTCCTGGTTATAATGTGGTTGCCATAGCTCTGAGCATCACACTCATCATCCCAATCATTCCAAAGAGAAACAAATATCTCTCTTGCTCTCTCTCTCCATCTCTTTCTGAAAAATCATTCATTATATGTCCAACCTTGGGTCACGTGTCCACCCCTAGTCCAACTGTCCAATGAAGACTGAGTTACTGTGATGGGCTTGGATCAACTGACTCATCCTCTGGGACAGGACCCTGTGCCTGGGATCAAAATCAGGGTTATATGAGCAATAAAGAAGGGGAATGGCTGTTGGATAGTCAAGTCAAAGGGAAATGTCCATCATTGAAAATAATTTCATTGTTTACTTTTTATTCCTGCTGCTGCTGCTAAGTCACATCAGTCACGTCCGATTCTTTGCAACCCCATGGACTGCAGCCCACCAGACTCCTCTGTCTATGAGATTCTCCAGGCAAGAATACTGGAATGGGTTGCCATTTCCTCTTCCATTCTTAATGCTCCTACCACCCAAACCGAAAATCAACAAACAAGTAGAAAATGCCTTGCTCTTCCAGTTATTGCCCACCTAGAGTTCTACTTTTGCCAACCTAGCCCCACTTCCTCAGTTTGCTGGAGAAAAGAAGGCAACTCTCCCCACTGTTCCCCATCAGGTCACGATGGGTCCTAGGTTTGCCTTTGAACCCAGATCAATCAGACACCCCTTTCCAATATTCCCTCAGTGAAATGCCCCTTCTTCTTCCTGCCAGAAGTCTCTTGCTGGCTGGACAGCTCTAAGCTGCTGGTAGCAGTGGGACAAACATCCAAGTTCACTGAAGAGGCCTGACCTCAGGAAGGCAGGTGGGTGTTAAGCAGCCTGAGCCCGTCCATCCGCAAATGCCAGACAGCTGTGCACATCTTTGGGGTGGAGATGAAAAACAGATACTTAATGTATCTGGTTAGAAATGAGGATTTTCTGGTTTGGTTATGCCTGTCATTTCGAATGTGTCTCTTCTATTATTTACAGCATTTGTGCACCTGACCTTGTCAATTTCATCCCCAGAAGCAACTTGGCGAACCATCTTCACAATCCAACCAGAGGTGCAGGGGAGCTCTCTGCCCAGACTCAACCTCTCAAGCCTTTGTTGAGAGACAAGTCTGGGTAAAGATGCGCATGTAGGGAAAGATTTGGGAAGCTGTAGACACCGCTTCTCAACTCGGGGCAGAGCCAAAGCAAGCTGGTTTCTTGATTTCGCCGTCCTTTACCTTCACCCCCAAGTCTGTGGATGGCCCCAACACCCAACCCATTCCAAGTCTCTCAGTCTCGAGGTTATCCTTTCCTTCTCTCATACTGTACATCCTTTCCATCCATAAATCCTATTGGCTCTTAATAAAGTTTATTCCCCAAATGCATCTACTTGCTGGTACTTCCCTAGCCCTCACTCTGGTCCAAACCATCATCATCTCTAAAGTACTGCAACTGCCATCTCATTGGTGTTCTTATTTCTATTCTTACCCCCCTTTAAAGCCAGTCTCTACAGAGCAGCCTGAAAGATCTTTCAAAAAAGAAATCAAGTCAGGGGACTTCCTTGGTGGTCCAGTGGTTAAGGCTTTGCCTTCTAAAGCAGGGAGTCTGGGTTCAATCCCAGGTCAGGGAGCTAAAATCCCACATGCCTGGGGCTGAAACACCAAAACATAGAACAGAAGCAATATTGTAACAAATTCGATAAAGCCTTTAAAAATGGTTCACATCAAAAAGAAAAAAAATCTTAAAAAAAAAAAAAGAAGAAATCACGTCAGGTCCCTACCTTGCCTCAAATCCACCAATGACTAATTATTGCCCTTAGAATAAAATCCAAATTCCTGGCAATGACTTCTAAGCCCTGTGTGATTGGTTCCCCAGAAACTTCTGTTCCAGCCATGAGAGCTCCTTTCTGCTCCCTGAGCACTGCAAACTGAGTCCCACCTCCTAGCCACAGAGGATGCCTTCCTCACACAGGAAAGACACAGTGCTGGGACCCAACTCTCAGACTTCCCTTGCCACGGCTCACTCCTTGTCACTCACATCTTCACTTCAGTGCCATATCCTGAAAGCCTTCCTGAGCATCCAGTCTATGCGGCCAACTCACTTCATCAGTCACCATGACACCATCCCATTCTGTTTGTTGATTACTTGGTGAGTACTTTCCTCCCTCCATTTGACTGTGCCCTCTGTGAGAACAGGAGCCATTTCTAACTCTTTTGACACTATTTTCCGAGTCTAGAATGGTACCTGGAACACAGTAGAGGCTCAGTAAATTGTTGCTGTTCAGTCACTTCGTTGTGTCCGACTCTTTGCAGCCCCATGAACGGCAGCGTCCCAGGCTTGATTGCTAGTGGCCTTTTCGCCAGAGAGTTATCCTGATGTACTGGGCCCCCAGGACCCCTGCCCTCTCTGAGTCTCCCCAAGCCTTGGCTGTCTGCTGCTGCTGCTAAAGTTGCTTCAGTCGTGTCCGACTCTGTGCAACCCCATAGACAGCAGCTCGCCAGGCTCCCCATCCCCTTGGCTGTCTAGGAACCTCCAAAAGGGAAGCAAACACCCTGGGAATGCCCTGCTCTCAACTAGACTCTAAGCGCATTGGGACAAAGCCTGGACTAGATCTAACTCCATCTTCGCCTGGATTAGTGCTGGATACACGGTGGATGGAGAATTCTGTCTCTACCTCAGAACAGTACTGAGTCCCAAGACAAGCTTGGCTCTTTATTCTTGGCAAAGTCAAAACAGCACAGCATCTGCCCCAGAGTACAACCTCTCTGACGTGGCACTTCCACTTCTAGGACACAGATGTGAGGCACACACGTGTGAGGCAAACTGCTTTGGGGCGGGGGAGGGGGGTGTTTCCTGCGGCATCAGCAGTCCTGGGGGAAACCTGGAATTTAACCCAAAAGCTCCTTTTTACAGGAATGGCTGCATGTTCCATAGTCCTCCCAGCAGTAGGAAACACTCTAAGTTGATTTTTTTTAAGATTTTTTTTTGATGTGGGCCATTTTTAAAGTCTTTATTGAAGTAGTTAAAATACTACTTCTGTTATAGGTTTTGATTTTTTTGGCCACAAGGCATGTGGGATCACAGCTCCTTGACCAGGGATCGAACCTGCATCCTCTACGCTGGAAGATGAAGTCTTCACCACCGGACCACAAGGGAAATGCCTCTGAGTTGATTTAAAAGACACAAAAGTGTTTGGATGCTGTGTTCTTTCTTGAATGCCTACCATGTGTCAGGCACTGTGCTAAATATATGGTATGTAACGGGGAGCAATGAGGACAGAAATCTGTGCTCAAGCTGAGGAAGACAAGCAGAAAAACTAAATCAAAGCAAGAATAGGGCAGATGGGGATAAGGGCAATGGAGAGAAATTAAAAATTAAACAGGCCAGGGTCAGGGGATTGCCTAGCTGTCTCCGAAGTCTCTTGGAGATGAGGGTCCTGGGAAGAGGGGGTTATGAGGGTCTGGGCTTCTTGGGGTGTCTGATGGAGCCAAGGGGTCAAAGACAGATTAGTTCTGATGGTTTTGAGGCAGATAAAGGTGAACAGTGGGTGTGGAGGGGAGGGGAGGAAGGGGTCTTGCTGAGAAAGTATGGAGCCTCCAGCACCCGCCCCCCATGCAAGCTGACAGAATGAGGTCCAGGGGGGCAGGTCACATGGGCCTCCTTCACTGCCCCTCCAAATCCATCCTGGAGGACGAGCCAGGGGGTAAATCTGAGCACTCCCTTCCCCCAGCTTCCTGTGGGTTCAACCAGTGAGAAGCCCCAGCAGGAGCTGGACACAGAGAAGCAGAGTGAGCGCAGGGTCTCTCTCCCCCTGCTCCCTGCCGGGCACAGTCTCTCTCCATGCATCTCTCTCTGGGTTCAGGGGCTCCTCCTTTCCTGAATCCCTTCTGGCCTGGAGAGGTGAAGGCTCCCATGGCTGGTACCCCAAGTGCAGAGCACCGTCTGCAGGGTTCTCCCTGCCTCCCCCCACGCCTTTGTAAATATTTCATTCACTGAACTCTCCTCTGTGGCCTAGACTGAATGCTCCATCTGTTTCCCACAGGATCCTGATGGACACACGGTGGAGTCTCTTAGCTATAAGAAGTAAAATTACCCGTAGGCAGGCACAGAGACTTCCAGACTGGAAACAAAGCATCTCCAGGCCCCCGGGACCCCCAGGAGCTTGGAAACAGCCCGCACTCTCCAGACTGGCAGAGCTGATCGAGGTCCCTCTTGGAGAATCTGAGTGGACTTCAGGGATGGTCTGACTTGAGACAGGCCCAGGACATGTTGAAACACCAGGTTCTAGAACCTTCTTGGGAAAGGAGCCTGTGAGAAGCATCCTCCTCTGCCAGGCTGCCTGTCTTTCTCCAACACTTGGTGCACCATTGGAAACAGACAAGATGGAGGAGACCAGCCGTGCACCAAAATCTTCGGAGCTCTCACTTTCCCAATTTTCTGATAACCTCTGTGCAAGAAAGCTAGCATTTCATAAAATCACAGCTATTTGCCATTCATTTCCTAAAATTCCAAATGTCCATTTTTCTGATTAAAGTTCATTCACCTTTCTACAGCAGGCAACCATTCTAGTGTGTTCAAGATGTATTTTGGTGGAATTCCCTGGGGGGTTCCCGTGGTTAAGAATCTGCCTTGCAATGCAGGGGATGTGGGTTCAATCCCTGGTCAGGGGACCAAGATCCCATGTGCTGCAGGGCAGTTAAGCCCATGGGCCACAACTAGAGTCCATGTACTGCAAGGAGAGATTCCGCATGATGAGGGAAAATCCCTCATTCCAAAAGTAAGACCTTATCCAGCCAAAAAAAAAAAAAAAAGATGCATTTTGGGTTTGCATGTGCCCATATACAAACTGAAGTATTTGGGGATACATACATGCTTTTACCTTCTGTAAATGGTAAAGTGCTACACACTAGGACTAGGTTCTTAGGATGCATTCATGCTGTACTGTATATGCTTCAGCCATTGCTCAGAACTGCAAGCTGCTGCTGCTGCTGCTAAGTCGCTTCAGTCGTGTCCGACTCTGTGCGACCCCATAGACGGCAGCCCACCAGGCTCCCCCGTCCCTGGGATTCTCCAGGCAAGAACACTGGAGTAGGTTGCCATTTCCTTCTCCAATGCATGAAAGTGAAAAGTGAAAGTGAAGTCGCTCAGTCATGTCCGACTCTTCCCGACCCCATGGACTGCAGCCCACCAGGCTCCTCTGTCCATGGGATTTTCCAGGCAAGAGTACTGCAGTGGGGTGCCATTGCCTTCTCCAATGCATGAAAGTGAAAAGTGAAAGTGAAGTTGCTCAGTCATGTCCGACTCCTAGCGACCCCATGGACTGCAGCCCACCAGGCTCCTCCGTCCATGGGATTTTCCAGGCAAGAGCACTGCTGCAAGAGGGCCTCCATATTTTATCCATCTACTCCCTCAGTAATGAACACCCCGGTAAACTCTTCTCACCACCACCACTGATGCTGGAATGATGTCCTTTGGGAGGTCCTTTTATGACCTTCATGAGAGCTTGTCTTGAATTAATACCTGGGAGAGGATTACCTCTACTAACGCAGCAGTGCCTGCCTGTCTGCTCTTTAGAAAAACTGCATCAGATTACCCTCCCGCAGAATATTTTTGCTTTACCCAGTTTTTATTACTTTCTACATTTTGAGTTTCCACAGGTAGGAATACCAATGTCCAAGGTCCTTTTTGGTGGCTTTTTCCTTCTTGTTCACACACAATTTCCCTCTTTGTCCTTTTCAAAGCTCTTCATCTCAAGCTCTGTTTTGTTGGGCCCCAGGACCTGAGTGCTTCCTAATTTTACATGCTGCCTTTCGGACTCAAAACTCGTGCCTTCTAATCCCACTGATCAGGATTTATGTCAATGCCCATGGCTCATGCATGTCCATTGTCAAGATGGGATAATTCCTGTTGATGGATTCTTCAAAACAACAGCCTTTTGCCAGCAGAGGAAAAAACAACTGACTAAGAAATGTAATGAAGCTGTTGTTTATGCCTGCTCAGAATCCATTCCTTTTTCTGGCCTTAGAAGCCCAGTTTTCATCTGGGAAATCCATCCTTCTCCTCTTCCTAGTCTGTGAGGATCCATCTCTCCCTGGATCCAAGTCCTGGCCAATCAGAGTATCCCACACTCCTGGCCACCGTGATTGGTTGAGCAAGGGCAACTGACCCACACCATCTCACAAAATTTAAACCCAGGATATTACATGGAACTTTTTAGGAAAAGGTACTCTATTTCTCCTGAGGTGTCTAAGTTTGCAGAATGAAACATGGAACCGCTGGAAGCCACCTTAGCCATAATATGTAGAAAGCCTGCTCAAAAGGGAAACAGCTGACAGAGAGAGACAGACACAAAGAATTGAAAATTCATTATGACATTGTTGTCTTCTGAGCTACTAGATTCAGCCACGCCTGAAACCTGCATGCCTCTGTTTGTTGTTTTTTTTTTTTTCCCCAGATACATGATCTAATAAAGTCCCTGTTTCGAAGAAGATAACTTGAGTTGGATTTCTATCACGTACAGCTGAAAAGTGCCTAATACAGTGAGTGACAGGCAGTTTACCCCAGTACCTATTGGAAAAAAAAAAAAAAAAACTACCCCTCAATTACCTATTAGCCTTAGCCCCTGCCCACCTCTTGAAGCTCGTAGTTTACCTGGCTTTCTCACACACACTCTGCCTCCTGGCTATTCCCGGAGCACCACAGCTCGTCCTCCATCAGACCTTTGCGTTTGCTATTCTCTCTAACGCGAGTGCCCCACTGCCCGATTGTCACCTCCCCATTTCCTTGTCAGGCTTCAGGACTCAGCTAGGATGGGGACTCCTATCTAGATGCTCTCCCGTCACCCTGCTTTCCAGCCTGGCACAGCCGTCCCACATATGTGATGCCTTTCTGTGTACTGAGTCCTTTACATCATTCCCACTTGTTTCCCTTGGTACCATGATGCTGTTGTTCCCTCACCATAACTGATGTTTAGAACAATGGTTTCTGGAAGATGCTCCATAAACTAACAAAGGAAGGGAATTTGGCAGGGAGGGCGGAGGTAGGGAAAAAAAGAGGAAGGAAGGAAGGAACAGAGGAAGAAAAGAAAGGAAGAGAGGAAATGAGGGTGGTGGAGGATGGATTCAAACAAATGTTCTAGGTTTAAGAAACAGCCATTCCTTTCTTCTTCACACACTCAGACTTGGTCCAGAACCAAACTCAGAAAATATCAGAGCCTTTGAAATCCCATCTCAGAATGTCCCTCTGGCCCGTCACTTAATTAAATGACCCCATAATGAAATTTCTCCCCACTGAATCTATATTTAATAATTAATTGACCTCTTCAGCCCAGCCATGCTTGGAGTCTCATCAATTATGCATCTTTCCCTTCTGCACTCAACATTCACCTCCTGGGAAAGTAGGACCCAGACAGGAGAGGCTCAGAGTGGCTGGAGCCTAAAAGGGCCCCTCTGAGGGGAGACGGTCCCCAAAATGCTGATCTGTTGGAGAGATATGGGGTGGAGGTTTGGGGGCAAAGACAGTCTTGGGCCTGAAACTTATTCTATCTGAGGGGCCCTCTTTATTAAGAAGAAGACAAAATTACTGATACAAAATCTCATACAAACTGAAATATTTAGAAAAAAATAAATCAAAAACAATTACTTTTTAAAAAGCTGGCACAAGCCACAAAATTCAGAAATAAAAAGCAATATCATTAATTAACTTCCTGGTATGCTTTGAGAGGGCTTGCCAGGTGGCTCAGTGGTAAAGAATCCACCTGCCAAGAAGGAGACGTGGGTTCAATCCCAGGGTCGGGAAGATCCCCTGGAGAAGGAAATGACAACCCACTCCAGTACTCTTGCCTGGGGAATCCCATGGACAGAGGAGCCTGGCAGGCTAAAGTCATGGGGTCACAAGAGTTCAGACACAACTTAGCGACTAAACCACTACCGCCACCACCAAAGAGAAGAGGAAGGTGACTCAACCTTTCCTCTAGAAAAGTTGACCAAGAAAAAAAAAAAAAAACCAATTGACAATTTTTAGAAAAATTTCCCTTGGCCTGGTAATCCATGATCGGCGATGTCACATCCAGTGTTAGCTTGCTACAGCTGTCATAACGACGTACCACAGACTAGGTGATTTAAACAACAGAAATTCATGGTCTCGCAGTTCTGGAGGGTGGAAGTCTGAGAGCAAGGTGTCAACAGGGTTGGCTTCTACCGAGGTCTCTCTCCTTGGCTCAGAGACGGCTGTCTTCTCCCTGGGTCTTCACACGATCTTCTCTCTGTGCCCGCATCATCTCCACCCCGTCTAACGACATTAGTCATGTTGGATTAGAACCCGCCCTGAGGACCTCATTTAGACTTAATGACCTTCTTAAAGACCCATCTCCAAATACAGTCACATTCTGAGGTACCGGCGGCTAGGACTTCAACACAGGAACTTGGGGGAAGGACGCAATTCAGCCCACGACACACTTTGGCAGGACAGTTGTCAAATTTGGGGAAAACACTCTCAAGTTTCTTTCCTACACAAGCTAAAACATTTCAAGGCATTTCAAGTTTTCTAAGCCCAGTGTCTCAGCTCCAATACCGTCTAACTGATGACTCTCATCAACCAGTCTGTCGATGCCATCCATCCTTGTGTTGTGACGATGTCCCTGGGGCCACCGTGAGCAAGAGGAATTTTCTGGGAAGCCATTCTCACACCTGGAGGTCAAGCAATGACTTAACTATGCAGAGATGTCTGTGAGCCACACAAAACATCTCATGGGGCCAACTGAACGCAAACCCAACCAAACTTCCCTTTGGCCAGCCCCCTAGGGCTGTCCCAACACAGTGATCTTGAGAAATAGTAGTTAAAATAGCACATTTTTGCAGATTTCACAAACATGTGGTTCCATGGACATGGTGTTAGGGCTCTTCCCAGAGTTTCAGAAGATGCCCGGGTGAGTGACTCGGGCCCTGAAGTTCAAGCTTCATTAACTTCACAGGAAATCTGCCTCCGGGGTGGGTGGTCTGTGTTCTGAGCATCCCTTCTCCAGCCCCTCAGAGTCCTGGCCAGGCCAGAGTTCCAAAGAGAAAAGCAAATGGGGCTTTTTGTGAGTGTGATGAGGCGTGTATTTGTTTCCTAGCATCACTGTAACAAACTACCACAAACTCAGTGACTTAAACAATATGAACTTATTCAGCCACAGTTTTGAAAACAAGAAATCTGCCATCCACGTGTTGGCAGGTCCGCACTTGCTCTGAAGATTCTAGGTGAGAACCTGCCGTGTCTCTTCCAGCTTCCAGTGGCCCCTGGCAGACACTGGCTTTGGCTAGCACTCCAGTCCCTGCCTCCGTCTTTACCTGCCCTTCCTGATGTCTTTTCTGTCTCTTATAAGGATACCTGCCATTGGGTTGGGCCAACTCAAACCCAGGAAGACCTTATCTTGAGAGCTTTACTGTAGTTACATCTGCAAAGACCTCTATTTCAAATAAGGACACATTCATAGGGTCAGGATTTTGACATATCATTTGGGGGGGACACTATTCAATCCACTATAGGGGGTCACCAATGCCCTCACCAGGCACGGCCTTTAAAGAATCCCTAGGCTCCAGGGATTTCATTGGAAAGACCACCCACTCAAGACTGAAATCCCACTATTATCACTCTACTTCAGGCTCAACTTGATTTCAGCACATCCATCCATCACCCACGGGTGAAGCCTCTGAAAGCAAATGCGTGGGAGACAGGTTTCTCTCCAACACAGCAGAGTTGCCCAAACTTCAATCATCTTCTCAACTTCTGGGATGAATTTCATGTCCACAAACCACTTAATGTTCTACTATTCACTTAATGTTTTTTCCTCAAATGGGTCTATTTTTAAAACTTCACACCCATGAAGGGGTTTGACATGCTCCTTCTGGTTTTGGCTCACATCATATACATTCACATCATTAGAACTCACAGGTAGGGATCGCTAGCTTTGTGCCAGGGGGTCTCTAAGCCCTGGTTAATTAATCCTCACAGCAACTCTGAAAGGAAGGAATTTTTTATTATCATCCCATTTCACAGTTGAGAAACTGAGGTATGGAAAGGGTAGGTAACTTGAACCAGGTAATACAGGGAAAATGGGGCGCAGCTTTGTTTCATTCACTGCTGTTTCCCAAGAGCCTTGAGCAGTGCCTGACACAGTAGGCACACAGTAGGCATTTTATTGTGGAATGCTGTCCCAGTGTGGCAGGATCAGCACATATAGGGAAACAGAGTATGAAATGAGGGCAGAAAAGTGTCCTGGTACAGGACCTGTGGGGGCTATAGACCTTGGTAGGGATCAGAATTGTATTCTTGAGCAATAGGAAATTAATGGAGGACTCTAGGTCGCAAGAAACAAGTTCTGATTTTTTTTCTATTTTGATTGACTATGATTTCTTTAAAAAAAAACTTTTTTAAGTAGAGGGTAATTACAATATTCAGTTCAGTCACTCAGTCGTGTCCGACTCTTTGTGACCCCATGAACTGCAGCACGCCAGGCCTCCCTATCCATTGCCATATTATTAGAAGATAATTACAATCTTCCCTCATAGCTCAGTCAGGAAAGAATCTGCCTGCTATGAAGGAGACCCAGGTTCGATTCCTGGGTTGGGAAGATCCCCTGGCGAAAGAAATGGCAACCCACTCCAGTGTTCTTGCTTGGAGTATCCCACGGACAGAGGAGCCTGGCGGGCTACAGTCCATGGGGTCACAGGAGTTGGACCCGACTTAGTGACTAAACCAACACCACACTATTGTGATGGTTTCTGCCATAGGTATATATGTGTCCCCTCCCTCTTGAACTACCCCCCCACCACCAGCCTCCTCATTCCACCCCTCTAGGTTGTCACAGAGCACCTGTGGTGGGTTCCCTGCTTCACACACCATCTCCCACTGGCTTATCTATTTTACATACCTAATGTACAAGCTCTGATTTCGAAAAGATTGCTCTGGCTGCCGCAGAGTGATGCTGCTGCAGGTGAAAATTTGGCAAAGAGTCTGACACCGAGAATGTGTGTTCTAATCAACTGGCCTGAGAGCAGCTGAGTGAGGAGGTGTTTGGAGAGGCGGGGGATGGGACCAAGAGGTCCTCCTTATCCACCAGGCCATGGCCCTGCTGAGGAGGGCCTTGCACTGGGCCTTCTGAAATTACATCTAAATGAGCTTTCCACTTAGTCCCAGGGCTTCCCTGATAGCTCAGTTGGTAAAGAACCCGCCTGTATTGCAGGAGAACGCAGTTTGATTCCTGGGTCAGGAAGATCCCCAGCAGAAGGGAAAAGCTACCCACTTCAGTATTTTGGCCTGGAGAATTCAGTCCATGGAGAATATAGTCCACGGACTACGCAGCCCATGGGTTCACAAAGAGTCGGATATGACTGAATGACGTTTACTTCACTTCACTTCGTCCCATGGACCGAGGAGCAAGTAGCTGATAGGAAGCCGAGATTCACCTCCTACAGAGAAGCAGCTCATCATCCAGCCGGACCCTTGACCACATTACTGGCCACCCTGTCTGCAGGGCTCTTAAGAACTATCATTGTACAGGTCAGTCCTATAAGCGTCTTTAGGAAAAGCACAATTTGATTGCGCTTTGATTGGTAATGGGCTGGGGGGGCGGGGTCAGGTACGGGTGGTATTGGAGGGTGGGGTTTGGGTTGTGAGGAGGTTCAAAAGGGTTGATGCAGTCAATGTCTATTTAAAATGGGATAGAATTTCAACACCCTGCTTCCGCATTTCCTGTGCATACCTGGTGTAGGACTAAAAATGAAGCGGAGGGGGGTCACTCAACGTCACTGAGGGTCCCTTGGGGACAGTCCTGGACTCGGAGTCCCTGGGGAGCTCCGACTTGCTGGGCGTCCTTGGCTGCGAGGTTGGTCTCACCTGGCTTCAGTCTCCCGCATTAAGCGAGACCCTGGGTGCGACAGAGGGGTTGCGGTTCCCCTCCCCGCCCCCAGCCCGCGCCTTTCACCCCTGCGCGCTCTCTCCGTCACCCCCTCCCCCAGGCTGGAACACCCCTAAGAGACGGCTGCGGTAATGACCCTCGACAGCTGCGCTCCCACTAAGCAGCCGCCCCTCCCCGGGCCCCCGCCCTCCACCCTGTCGCCTCCCGAGACAGGTTCGCACCTGCTCGGGGCCATTTCTCATCAATTAGGCCTTGGCAGCGCTTGAATGCGGCCAGGCGAGGGCGCGTCCCGGCGGCCCCTCCGCGCGCCGCCCCCGGCGGCCCGGCGCACGCAGATGGCAGCCCGGGCGCAGCTGCCCGCCGGGCTCGCGGGGGCCACAATCGGCCCAGTGTTCGCTGCCCCCAGGTTGGGCAGGGGGCCGGGCACACCTGCGCGGCGCAGATGGTGCTGCCTGCGGCAGCAGGCACCGAGGACCCTCCAGGGACCCGGAGGCGGGACGAAAGCGGGGGTGGGGGTGGGGGTGGGAGTGGGGGGGAGTGGGAGGGGTAGGGGAGGTATGGGGCGGGGAGGGGGGTGTCCTGTGGGACCAAGCCAAGCCCCCGTCCGTCCCTTCCCCATGCCATGCCCTGCGCCCCTGGCCCGGTGGCCTCCCCAGCCCCCCTCGCTGCAAAAAAGAGTGAGTCCCTTTTGGTAACCTAAATACTCAACAATAGGGGATAGACTAAAAAATGTGCTGTGGTTTCTGCAAAGCCCTGACATGCAGCCGTGAAAAAAACATATTACAGAAGGGACGCAAGTCTTGAAGCAGTATGTTCAGTATACTGGATCCAAGATTGGATTCTGGTTTGCTTCATTGCTTTGGAGCTCTGCAAAACTGCTGAGATCACCTCTTCCAGCATCAGTTTTCTCATCTGTAGAATGGAATAATAATAGGACTGTTGCAAGAGTTAAATGAGACTGTGGGTTGAAAGGGCCCAGCATAAGACATAGCTAAGTACTTAGTATTTTTTATTTCTTATAAAAATAACACATACTCATTGTTAGGAATTCACACTTTATCAAACTATATAAGATTCCAAGTTAAAGTATCATCCTTTCACCTCTGCCTGAAATATCCATTAGTAATGGTTTACTGTTTGGCTCCAGGATTTTTTCTGCATTATATCTACATTATATGTATAATATACATATGTGCTGTGTGTGCTCAGGCTCGTCTGACTCTTTGCAACCCCATGGACTGAAGCCCACCAGGCTCCTCTGTCCATGGAATTTTCCAGGCAAGAACACTGGAGTAGGTTGCCATTCTCTTCTCCAGGGGATTGTCCAACCTGAGTCTCCTGCATTGGTAGGCAGATTCTTTATCACCAGCGCCACCTGGGAAGCCCCCTATATGTGCACATAGACTCCCAAATCAAATGAGAAGCAGTTTAATTTAGTAATTAAAATCTGAAACTCTGTGGCCAGACTGCAGTCAAAAAACCTGACTCTGTTGCTTGTCTGCTGTGTGTCCCTAGGAAAATCACTCAACTTTTCAGGGCCCCAATTTCCTCATCTAGAGCATTGCAGGAAGGCTGTGAGATTAATTGAGCTAATGTACACAAAACATTTCAAACAATGCAAATAGAAATATTAGCTTTATTGTAGATACTGTTTGGTAAGTTCTTTTCTTAATATTTTTCTGGTCCAGCAATCGATTGTTAAAGCAATAGAATTCTTTAAACAGCTGTAGAATATGCCATCCGATGATAGACCATCACAGACTTAAGCAGTCCTCTTTGTGGCTAGCTGGTAAAGAATCTGCCTGCAATGCAGGAGACCCTGGTTCAATTCCTGGGTCAGGAAGACCCACTGGAGAAAGGATAGGCTACCCACTCCAGTATTCTTGGGCTTCCCTTGTGGCTCAGCTGGTAAAAAAAATCCACCTGCAATTCGGGAGACCTGGGTTCAGTCTCTGGGTTGGGAAGATCCCCTGGAGAAGAGAAAGGCTACCCACTCCAGTATTCTGGCCTGGAGAATTTCGTGGACTACAGTCCATGGGGTCACAAAGAGTCAGACACGACTAAGCAACTTTCACTTTCAGTGGAAGGGACTTTGGGTTTGGTTCCCTAGTGTTACAGTAAACACCACTGAATGCACATCTTTATGCCCTGGAGTGAGATTTTTTGTAGTTTCAGGTCCTAAAGGTGGTTTTGCAGAGTTAGACTCTCCTGGGCTGGGACTAGGGAGAGGCAATCAAACCACTCCACTCAGGCACAAAATTTTAAGGGGACACCAAAAAGAACCGTAACCAAGATACATCAGACGTTAATGCAACAGTTCTTAAAAAATGAATGCTAAAAACAGGCCACGATGAGCAAAATATCACAATTTTACAGATGGGATCTGGCAGTGCCATACTGAACTACACTGAAGCCTGTGGCCAAAGAAAATGCATGCCTCTATAACCAGAATTTTGTATATTCTTTAAGGGTAATTTTTTTCCAGAATATTTTTAAAATTTATTTTATTGAAGTATAGTTGATGTACAATGCTATGTTAATTTATATTGTACAACAATGTGATTCAGTTCTACATATAAATGCATTCTTTTTCATATTCCTTGCCATTATGGTTTATCCCAAGATATTGAATATAGTTCCCTGCGCTACACATCCATTCTATATAAAATAGTTTGCATCTGCTCATCCCAGACTTCAAATCCATCCTGCCTCTACCCATCTCTCCGCTTGGCCACCTAAAGTCTATTCTCTGTGAGTCCATTTCTGTTTCATCGGTAAGTTCGTTTTTGTCATATTTTAGATTCCACATATCAGTCATATCATATAGTATTTATCTTTCTGACTTAACATGATAATCTCTAGGTCCATACATATGGCTACCAATGGCATTATTTCATTCTTTCTTTGTGGCTGAGTAGCATTCATTGTATGTACGTACCACATCTTTAGCCATTCATATGCTGATGGACATTTAAGTTGATTTCATGTCTTGGCTATTGTGGATAGTGCTGTTATGAACATAGAGGTGCATGTATCTTTTCTAATTAGAGTTTTTTCCCAAATATTTGCCCAGGAGTGGGATTGCTTTTTTCCCAGAATACTAAAGTAGTTGGAAAAAAATATTGTAAAGTTGAAAAGTAGGCGTATTAAACAAAACAGCATTATTTTATGTTTAAATATTTTACTGATATCAGACAGAATTTGTATCAGTTTTACTTTCCTGGCTTTAACGGAAGTAAACTCATCACTAGTGTTTTCAAAGTCTACTTCTAGAAAGAAATTAACCATGAAAAAAATTACATAAAAATGTGTTTATCAGGGATGCACATTTTTTCTCTTGCCACAGGCTCTAAAATGACTCAAGAAGGTTCTGGATGTTGTAAATTTGTCATCCCAAGGGGTTAAAACCATTGTCATTCCCACTGACAAGGGACTTCGTTTTTCAGACATCTTTGGGCATTAAGCTGCTTCCAGCAGACAGTCATTATCTCCACATTAGGCCCTTGTCTGAGAGGACCCCGGAGCTGGCTTACCTACCGGGGCTGGCTTTCTGTCCTCATTCACTGCCGAGGAAAACCCAGACAGCCCTACCAGCGCCTGGGAGGGCTCAGGTTACATCAGGCTCTGAGAGCAGCCTTATCACAGATCTGCAAAGGCCCTGCGTGCACGGTGCTCTCAGGAAGACCTTTCAACTCCAGGGCAAACTCTAAAAACCCTGCAGCTGCCTCGGGGGCAGTGAATGCAGTTCCGGAATTGACTAGATCTGGGACCCTGGCTGAAATAATCTCATGAATGTTCCCTCACCTGTGGCCAGCAAGAGGGGCTCTGCTCCTTCCCTTCTTCACTCCCTCTACAGACACCCCGAGCCTCGCTGCTCTGAGCGGCCCTGAGTCAAGCCCTAGGACCAGGGCGGTCTCTGGAGTGCAGAGCGGCAGACAGCTGCTGCTGCTGCTGCTGCTGCTAAGTCACTTCAGTCGTGTCTGACTCTGTGCGACCCCATAGACGGCAGCCCACCAGGCTCCCCCGTCCCTGGGATTCTCCAGGCAAGAATACTGGAGTGGGATGCCATTTCCTTCTCCAAGGCATGAAAGTGAAAAGTAAAAGGGAAGTCGCTCAGTTGTGCCTGACTCTTAGCGACCCCATGGACTGCAGCCCACCAGGCTCCTCTGTCCATGGATTTTCCAGGCAAGAGTACTGGAGTGGGGTGCCATTGCCTTCTAACAGTAGTAGTTGTAATAGTAATAATGATGATGGTGATGATGAGGACAGAGTATTTATCGCAACTAGGACTGTTCCAAGTGCTTTATACACATTAACTCAGTAGGTCCTGATCAGGATCAAATACTTTTCTGTACTGTCTAGTTCCATTTTACAGATGAAGAAACTGAGGCATAGTGGGGCTTAGTCACTTGCCTGAGTTTCTGAAGATGGTAAGTGGCAAAGCTGAAAAATGAACCCACGGGTCTGGCCCCAGAGTCTACTACACTGTGATCTTCTATTCCTCCTTTTCCTCCCTTAGTTTTCCACATCTCGGAAAAACAGCAGCACTCAAAAGAAGAAAAAAAGAGAGAAAGAAAGGAAGGAAGGAGGGAAGGGAGGGAGGGAGAGAAAGAGGAAGGAAAGAGATTCAGCCACCAATTTTATTCCACTCTTTGCGAATCTTTTTCAAAACCACCTACTCATCACTCAGATATCAGAGACGCCTGACAGCTGAGTTTCCCAGAAGCGTCACAGGCATGCAGTTTATTTGAGAAGCCTGAGGCAAAGGGAAGCAGGGAAGGGGACAGGGGACAGCCACTACCCATCCCTTATCAAACCAGCAGCCACATGGGTGACCACGGTTTCATTCCTCAGACAAACCCTGGGAAACGGTGCAGATTACACGCCCCAGAGTTATTCTGCCCAAGGGGAGGGAGCTAGAGTGTTTATACATTAATTCCTGAGTCACCGCTTGAGAGTTGTCACAGTGTTAGATCCTGGGTACTTCTTCTCGTTGGCAGCAAAGCTTTCTAGTTTCAGGGAAAGAAGCTCCCAGGCCGAGATGTCCATACTGGCAGTTAGAAGTTATTAGAGCCTCCAGGGACCATTTTCCTTGTCTATCCCCTACTCCTTCTCCTTTCTCTCCATACGATGTTATGGACTGAATGTTTGCAACCGCCACCCAAACTAATATGCTGAAATATAACACCCTATGTGATGATATTTGGAGGTGGAACATTTGGGAGGTGATTAGATCATGAGGCTGGAGCCCTCATGAATGGGATTAGTGCCCTTATAAAAGGGGACCGGAGAACTTGAATAGAATTTGCATGCTACTGTTGTGTGAACATAGTATAAATCTTAATTGTGTTGAATTGGTTCATAGTGCTCTTCTGGTCTCCTGTATCCTTCTGCTTCTCTGTACATTCATCCTATTAATTTGCGAGAGTTGGATATTGAAACTCCAACTAAAAATCTTATTTATCTACTAAAAAATAATTGTAATATATAGTGGAGCTGTATGTAACTTTGTTCTGTATTTTTTTAAGTCTCCTATAAATGCGTTATCATACTTTCATAATTTAAAAAAAGAAAATTACTGACCGAAAAAAACAAGTAAATAAAAGGGGACCCAGAGAGCTCCCTTGCTTGCTGTCTCTGACAAGTGAGGATCCAACAAGCAGTTGGCAGTGTGCCACTCGGAAGAGGGTTCTTACCAGAGTCTGATCATGCTAATCCCCTGATCTCAGGCTTCCAGCCTGCAGGACTGTGAGAAATCAATTTTTAAAAAATTGTTTATGTTTAGTTTTTTGCTTGCAACCGGTCTTTGTTGCTGCATGGTGGCTTTCTCTAGTTGCAGCAAGCGGGGGAGGGAAGCTGCTTCTCATCGCAGTACACAGGCTTCTCGTTGAAGTAGGTTCTCTTGTAGTTCACGACCTCTAGAATGTGGGCTCAGAAGCTGTGGGACATGGCTTTAGTTGCTCTGCAGCATACGGAATCTTCCCGGACCAGGGACCAAACCCGTGTCCCCTGCACTGGCAGATGGATTCTTCACCACTGCACCACCGGAAAAGTCCAGAAATCAATTTCTCTTGTTTTAAAGCCACCCAGTCTGTGGAACTTTCAGACTAAGATAGAAGACAGAGAAGAGAAGGAAGCCAACATAGAGTGTGTAACCAAGGAGGTGATCGCTGCAGGCAGCCAGTTTCATCTCACTGGGGCTGTCCGGATGTGGGGGTGGGGGGCTGCACCGGACAGGTGCCTCCTGCCGGGAGAGGGAGCGCAGGTATTTATCCTCCAGTCCCCACCTGTCATTGGGCCAGCTGCTTCTTCAAGCATTAACTCCTCCGTCCTCTGGCTTGCCCTGCATGCAGGCCAAGCATGCTCCTGGGGGCCAGAAAAAGAGCCTCAGGCTGGAGGTTGGCAGGTGTTTGCAGTGAGCATTCTCTGGTGAAAGGAGGGCAGTGCGAGGGGACGTAGGTGAGGCACGGCCGTGGCTGCTCCAAGTCACTAGCTTAGAGGGAGAAGCGGGTGGTGGCCCTGCTATTTGCCTAGCATCGTGCTGAGTGCAATCGACCTTGTGCAATTTCACTGCAAAACCTTCTCATGTAGCCCCATAGGTGGACGAGAAAGGCAAACTTTAGGGAACGTAGGGCTTTGCCTGAAACCGCATACCCAGTTAAACATGGCAGATTCATGATTCAAACCAGGTCTGTTTGATTTACCAGACCCAATATTTTCCCCCTCAGTCCATCCCTCTGGCTTTCTCTGCATCTCTGAGATTCGTGAGCCTCAGCATTCAGGCCCATCAGGGTAATATGTTCCAAAGCTCTTATGAGTGCCGAAGTGAATAAAATGCTAATCCTCATCAATAGATTAAACTGAGAAATGCTTAAACCAGAGATCTGTCTGCAATAAAAGCAATTGGGTTGTTTCTTTGTAATTTGACTGCTCACATGAGCCCAGGAACCTGCCTTATAGCTTTACAAATCTGTGATAATTTCCTTCAACTTTTCCATTTTATTGCTGCCATTAAAATCCCGTTGTGTTCTTAAAACAGGAAAAAAAATGATTAAAACAGATGTGGCTCTTAAAGTTACAATATGAATTTTACAACCTAGGGTTTTATGGTACTGAGAGAAATTTCAGCCACCAGGGTCAGAGGCAAGAAAAATGGGACCGGATTTCTGAAATGGGTTTGGGGAGGGGGAACGAGTCAGGGCACGGGGGTTCAGAATGACAAAGACAACCAACAGAGCTAATTTCCTGACGTTTACTTCTCTCTCCAAACTCTCGGGACCAACTACAGGATGTCACATTTGCAGCTTGCACCCCAAGTTTAGTCTCTGTAGCTACCAAGTTTTGATTAAACCACTTTCCCTCACTCCAGCCTTCCTGCCAAGCATCTCTTTTCAAATCATACTTTCCACTTAAATAGTCTGCAGGGATCTTTGTTTTGTTTATGGAGGCAGCATTTTGTCATAAAAAGAGCATTGAGACACGAGTTCTAGACCCAAATCTTCAACAACTTCATTGTGTGACTTGGGCAAATCACTGAACTCTCGTGCTTCAGTTTCTTTGTCCACAAAACCAAAGACTGTACCAGGTCTCCAGTTTCTCTCCCAGCTCCGCAGTTTCCTGACCTCGTCCAAAGGATCATGGTTTCCAACACAAAGAACACTCTGAATATTTGTTGCCTGGAGAAATAAGTGAATTCCTAAATTCTTCTTTATTTCTCTTTTTAGAAAAATGAAGGGGTTATAGACTTCTACTAACAATCAAAAACAGAATTAAAACCACCATGAGATTGGTTTTCCTTTTTTGTAAAAAAAATAAGTTATCAGCCTGGCAATGAAAGAGAAATCGGGATTCCTCTATACAGCTGAGTCGGATTGTAATGGTATGTGTGTGCTTAGTCGCTCAGTCATTCTGATTCTTTGTGACCTTATGGACTGTAGCTCACCAGGCTCCTCTGTCCGTGCGGATTCTGCAGGCAAGAATACTGGAGTGGGTTGCTATACCCTCCTCCAGGGGATCTTCCTGACCCAGGGATTGAACCCAGGTCTCCCATATTGAAATTAAAACACACTTTCTCCTTGGAAGGAAAGTTATGATCAACCTAGACAGCATATTAAAAAGCAGAGACATTACTTTGTCAACAAACATCCGTCTAGTCAAGGCTATGGTTTTTCCAGTGGTCATGTATGGATGTGAGAGTTGGACTCTAAAGAAAGCTGAGCACCGAAGAACTGATGCTTTTGAACTGTGGTGTTGGAGAAGACTCTTGAGAGTCCCCTGGACTGAAAGGAAATCCAACCAGTTCGTCCTAAAGGAGATCTGTCCCAGGTGTTCATTGGAAGGACTGATGCTAAAGCTGAAACTCCAATACTTTGGCCACCTGATGCAAAGAGCTGACTCATTTGAAAAGACCCTGATGCTGGGAAAGATTGAGGGCAGGAGGAGAAGGGGGCAACAGAGGATGAGATGGTTGGATGGCATCACTGACTCAGTGGACATAGGTTTGGGTGGACTCCGGGTGTTGGTGATGGATAGGGAGGCCTGGCGGGCTGTGGTTCATGGAGTTGCAAAGAGTTAGACATGACTGAGTGACTGAACTGAACTCCCGCATTGTAAGCAGATTCTTTACCATCTGAGCCACTAGGGAAGCCAAAAGTGGTGTAATGCTTATTATCAAAATGTTAAACGGGCATATCCTTTGATCAGCAATTTCATTCTCAGGAGTTTATCTTAAGGAAATGATCAGAAAAACATAGCATGAAGAAATGCCCACAGTAAAAAGTCTAGGTAAAGAGAAAAAAAGAATATAAACAACTCATGTGCTGTAAAAACCTGAAAAGATTTCTCTATTGGAAAAATAATCTGAATCCTTTTCAGATTTTATATATATATTTATTCTATATAGAATATATATAATATATATATATACAGGGGCTTCCCAGGTGACACTAGTGGTGAAGAATCCACCTGCCAGTACAAGAGATACAAGAAACATGAATTCGATCCATGGGTCAGGATGATCCCCTGGAGAAGGGAATGGCAGCCCACTCCAATATTATTGCCTGGAAAATCCCATGGACAGAGAAGTCTGGCAGGCTACAGCCCACGGAGTCACAAAGAGCCAGATATGACGGCACACTCATTTCCTAGTATTCATATATACTCTGATATATACATGTATATATGTGTAGATGTACATATATGTATATATCAGAATCACTTTGCTGTACACTTGAAACATTGTAAATCAACTATGTATCAACAAATTATTTTATAAAACCTTGTATTTCACATGTGTTTAATTACGTATTCAAGTTTCATTCAAGTTGCCCCACAACCTGAGTGTCAAGTCCATGAAGGCTATTTTCTTAGTACCTAAACCAAGCCTGGTGTAGAGAAGGTGCAAAAACCATGAATGGTGACTTGAGTGGATGAATAAAATATGCAAATATGTATATGTAAATACATATGCAGATATGTATATAGATATGCAGATATGTATATGTATATACAAGAGTAATCTGTTGCAGTGTAGTTTATAATAGTGAAAGTTTGTTTAGATGTAATACAGTATATTTTCATGTATATTTGTCATTCTGTAAATACTCCATTTTGCTATTGAAATGTTTACCTTTTTCTTGTCCATTTCTAGGAGCTCTTTGTAGGTTAGAAATATTATGTCTTTGCCTGTACGTTTTGTTGTAAATGTCTCCTCATGCTCTCCTGAGTGTATATAAACATTCTCTCAAGTATTATCCAAATGTCATGCTATTTTCTCACATTTAGATACTTGATCCACCTAGAATTGATTCATGTATAGTACAAGGTAGAGTCTAACCTACCTCCTTATAAATGGATGGCAATCACGCTCTCTGAAACCTTACAGCAGTACTATTGTAAAATAAAACATCCTGTTTCTACTGAATTGAAATGCCATCAAAGTATTTTTTTCCGTATATACTTAGATTCTTTTCTGGAAGTTACAATTTCCTACAAATCTTTTTGTTTATTCTTAACATTTTTCTTTCACTAGTTTTCTCATAATATAGCCAGGTTCTCAAAAGGAAATAAACGTCCCACTCAAGCAAGAGGACACGGAAGGGGTTAATACACGACTTGCCAAGGGAGGGACAGGGTCTATGGACGCCAACAAGGGATAAAGCAGTACAGGGCTACTAGGGAGCTGCCGCGATCTTGAGACCTTAAAGGAGGCAGAGGAATGCTGGAACCAGCTTGCACTGGCTAGCAAGAACCAGTAATCAGCATCTCTTTTGAGCTACGCATGACTTCGCATGGGTAACTTGAAATCAGCCATGGTGGGAATATTTTACACCAAGAAATTGGCAAATGCTATAAATCAGAGCTCCTCATCCCCAGAGTCGACTCTTCAGTGCTTAGCAGCACACCACCGGGAGAAGTGTTGCCTGGAACCGGGAGAGTAGACTTGTCTGGAGCAGCCTGTCTATGAGGAACTTTGATCTCCACTAGGACACAGCCCAATCACCACAGCCCAGCGGGGAAGAAGCGGGGAAAAGTATGCTGATCTCCACCTTGCATCCCTTCATACCTCTCTACCCTTGCAGTGCCTCCCACTACGGAAACCCCAGCAGATGTAAGGGAGCTGGAGACACAGTCTGAGAGATCAACTTCTAGGGGCATGGAGCAAAGGGTGGAAATGGAAATATCCAGATGGAAATGTTCTCCCAAGACAATCTGGTAGGACAGCTTGTCTAATCCATCCCCACCCTGATCCTCATTTTCAAAAACATCTTGGAGATTCTTACCCATGTCCCTAAAGACCTTGTTGAGATAAGGATTGGAATTTTATACAACTTAATGATTAATTTGGGAAGGATTGAAGCTTTGGGAAATTAAATCTTCTCATGCAGGGACATGGAATGTCTTTCTTTGGATGCCATTTATTTAGGATTTTGTTTCTTATTCTTTAATTAAATCTTAAAGTCCTTTCGATATGGGTCTTGTGTTATATTTTTATTGCTAAATTTCATCATATTTTATAGTTTTGATCACTGATATGAGTGAAATCATTTTTTACCTTCCTTGTTCACTAAATTCATACTTAATAAAAAGAAAAGCTATGGATTTGCTCATCTTTAAAACATATCAGAGCAATTTATAAATTACCATTTACAAATACCAAATACTCAAGTGAATGCTATTTTAAAAAATAACCTCTTTTGAATTTTCTGCACTTACAATGATATGATCTGCCCCCTAAAAAAGACAATTTTGCCTCCTTATTTTGAATATTTACACTACTTATTCCATTTTTATATAATTACATTAGCTAATTATATAACTAGCTAAAACTCTTCAATATCAGTAGAGGCAGTGACCTTCCTGCCATATGTCTCATTTTACTGGGCCTGATTCATGTTCCATGGTATCTTAATAAGTCCACTGTTAGGTTGTCATAATTAATTTTATTCTATTTCTGTAGCTTCTTTTTATCCTTGGTTTTACTTAGAGTTTTTCCTAGGAACAGCTGTGGAATTTTATCAAATGCCAATCCAGCATTTTTTAAAATATAAAAATGGTTTTCCTCTCTTAATTTGCTAATGTAATGATGTAATAAATTATATTGTCAGCTCTTCTAATGAGCTATTCCTGCTTCTGAAAAGGATGTTATTTTCCCATGATATATTATGCCTTTTAATATGCCATTGAATTCTATTTGCTGATATTGTATTCAGATTTTTAGTATCTCTATTCACAAGTGAATACAATCTAGGGTTTTCCTAACTGTACTGGGAATGACAAATCTTGGCATTAAGGTTGTTCTTTGCTTTGATAAATGACTTAGGACCTTTGCATCAGTTTCTACTGAAATGCTTTGAATAACATTTTGGTAAATTTTTAACAACTTCATTTTTTCCTATGGTTTGCCTTTTAACATTTCTGACCTCTTCTTGAGTCAATTTTGGTCATTTATATTTAGATTTAAAAAATCACTTATTTCCTCTAGATTTTCCATGTTTTTGCCCATGGTGTTTCCATTTTCCAAGCCATTTTCTTAAAATAATTTTACTTTCTTCTTCATCTGTAATTATATTTTTCTCTCATACTTGATGCATATTATTTTCTTTATTTTTCTTCCAGAAGGCTCACAAAGGATTTATCTAGTTCTCCCCTTCTTCTTGACCCTCTCTTGCTCTAAAGAACTTTGTTTGGCTTTGTGTTCTGACTGTAATAGTGTATGGAGTGATAGGAAGGGTTTTGGATGCCAGTACACATTCTGCCACTTGCAAATGGGGGACCTTGACAAATCATTTCACTTTTATGAGCCTCAGGCTCCTTATGTTCCCATGTCCCAGCGTTGCTCCCTGAGGTCATCCATTGTATGAAATGATAAATTTTGATCGAGTTTCCGTCATTTGCAACTCAGAGACCTGAGTAACTCTGAGGGGTACCCTATGAATTAAACTGCAGTTGATTTTTTTGGTCCAAAGGACCCCCTCTATCTGCTTGCACAGCCTCCAATCCCTCTACCGTTGTGTCCCTAATCCCAGGATACGGTAATTGCCTCTCCTCTTGTCTGTCTCTCCCCTAAGACTGCAGCTACTAGAGACCAGAAATCTTTTTCATTTCTGTGTTCTCCTCGTCCAGCTTAGAGTCCAGAACCAACAGTTACTGGGAGCCTACAGTGTTAGCCCATCCCTAACTGTAATGTGTGTGTTCCTTACTCATTGCGCAGATAGCTGACCACATACACCTCTACGAGGAACTCCCCGTGCCCCTCATACTTCAGAGTCCCCATTTTACCTGCCCTTAATGCTCTGTATGTTTCCTTAACACCATCCAACACACCTGTTAATCACACACCTGTCTAGTGCCACATGGGAGCAAGGACACCATCCCGGTGGTTCTCAGCTGTGTCCTCACCCCTGGAACAGGACCCGACCCTCCCTGTATGCGTACTCAGTCACTTAGTCATGTTCAACTCTTTGAGATTCCCTGGACTATAGCATATCAGGCTCCTCTGTCCGTGGAACTGGACCAGCAAGAATACTGGAGTGGGTTGCCATTTTCTTCTCCAGGGGTGGGGGCGGTCTCCCTGACCCAGGGATTAAAGACATGTCTCCTGTGTCTCCTACGTTGCAGGCTGATTCTTTACCATTGAGCCACCAGGAAAGCTCCACTAGGAAATCCATAAATATTTACTGACTGGATGAATGAATGAGATCAACCAATTTGTGCTCAGATCTGGAGGATTCTAGTGGGTTAATGATCAGTTCCCCTCAGATTGCAAACTTATTTATATGTCATCAAAGTGTTAGTTGCTCAATCATGTCTGACTCTTTTGAACCCACAAAGCTCCTCTGTCCATGGGATTTTCCAGGCAAGAATACTGGAGTGGGTAACCATTCCCTTCTCCAGAGGATCTTCCCAACCTAGGGATCGAACCCGTGTCTCCTGCATTGCAGGCAGATTTTTACTGTCTGAGTCACCAGGGAAGCTCCAGACACCTCCCAAACCTTCACCTGGAGCTGGAACACTGAGCACCAGAGCAGGATGACCGCTCACCTGGTCTGGATTAACATGAGGACACCTTCCACACCCATCCCACTCTGGGCTGCCTGCCCTCCTAAAGCTGAGGCTATGTTTCCTATTTGTATAAAAATCTCTCTCTAACCTCTGCTCTTAACTCCCCTGAAAATGTCACCCCATCTGCCTTTAAAGGAGTAATAGGTGAAGTCGCTCAGTCGTGTCTGACTCTTTGTGATCCCACGGACAGTAGCCTACCAGCCTCTGCCGTCCATGGGATTTTCCAAGCAACTACTGGAGTGGGCTGCCATTTCCTTCTCCAAAACGAGTAATAAAGATAATACAAACAAGGATGATAGGAATTCTCTGGTGATCAAGTCCCTACTTGGGGAACTAAGATCCCACAAGCCACATGGCATGACCAAAATAATAAAAAAAGGATGATAATAACAAGTGTTTATCATGTGCCAAGCACTTAGCACACTTCAGTTCATCTAATCTTCTCCCACAAATTCTATAAGGTGGAGGTACAATTATTGCCCCCATTTCAGAGACAAGGAAACTGAGGCCCAGATAGGTTAAATCAGTTATTCACGGTCACACAGCTGGGAAGCGATGGAGCCAGACAGTCTGACCCCAGAAAAACCTCACATAACCACTAAACTATATAATAATGACTTCCCTACATTTTTCACGGTGACTCACAGCAAAAAATACTCTTTCTCTCATGACCCAGTTCACACATATGCATTCACCCACAAGAAAGATTGAGACAGAAGTTTCTCAAAGCAGTACTTACTTTCATTACGTGTCACGCATTCTCTCTCCTAAGAGAATAGATGATGGGAAAGATCCAGGGCAACTAATAGGTGGTACATGTCCAGTAGGTTAAAAATTAGGTCCATGTCACGTTTGAATGGGCGACACTGCTTTCTGTTGTTGTTTTACATCAGAATTCGACAGCTCCTCTTTAGCCGATGAGACCTGTGTCAGACTTCCAACCTACACAACTAAAACGATAATAAATCCGTGTCGTTTTCAGTCACTAAGTGTGTGACCATTCGTTACAGAAGCAGCAGGACACTAACCCAACTAATAAGACTCCTTCGGTTCTTAGTCGCCTCTGGGAAACGGGAATGATCAGTTGAAGCACAGGAATGAAAGGGTATGGAATGGAAAGAATACATTGTGTGAGTTTGGAACTACGTGACTGCACGGTTTTAACATAAACAAACTGTTTTGACTATTTGGGAATTCCTTTTAAGTCTCCCCGAAACGCAGACTAGAAAGCCATTGATCCCCTCCAGTCCCCCTGGCAAACATCAGGTAATGTTGCCTTCATATAGCATGAAGCCCCTTTGCTCCAGCTCTTCCAGTCTGACTTTCCTTTGAGAAAAACTTTCCCACTCTTGGGCTTCCCTCATAGCTCAGTTGGTAAAGAATCCACCTGCAATGCAGGAGACCCTGGGTTGATTTCTGGGTTGGGAAGACCTGCTGCAGAAGGGATAGGCTACCCACTCCAGTATTCTTGGGCTTCCCTTGTGGCTCGGCTGGTAAAGAATCTGCCCACAATGCAGGAGGCCGGGGTTCGATCCCTGGGTTGGGAAGATCCGCTGGAGGGGCAGCCCACTCCAGTATTCTGGCCTGGAGAATTCCATGGGGTCGCAAAGAGTTGGACACAACTGAGTGACCTTCACTTCCCACTCTTACTCTCTGTCTACATGATTTTTGTAGGTCCAGTCCCTAGTGTTGGGCTTCCCTGGTGGCTCAGATGGTAGAGAATCCACCTGCGATGCAGGAGACCTGGGTTTGATCCTGGGTTGGGAAGATCCCCTGGAGAAGGGAATGGCAATCCACTCTGGTATTCTTGCTTGGAGAATCCCCGTGGACAGAGGAGCTTGGTGGGCTACAGTCCATGGGGTCGCAAAGAGTTGGACACAGTGGAGTGACTAAGCGCAGCACAGCACAATCCCTAGTGCCGGGGTGAGCACGTGACCCAGGCTGAGCCCATCACAGCCTTGTTCATCCGGGCACAGTGACTGTTCGGGTGTGGGAGGTGGCTCCAGAGCGGTTACTCTTCCCCACTGCACTATACCTGGCTAGGTGCTGCACTTAGTTACCCAGTCATGTCCACGGACTGTAGCCTGCCAGGCTCTTTGTGACCCCATGGTGGCAAATGTCTCCCGCATTGCAGGTGTATTCCTTACCATCTGAGCCACCAGGGAAGCTAGGTGGCAGTGAGAATTAAATGAGAGCAGACTTGCCAGGTGCTTAGTACAGGGCATGGCACAATAAATTCCAAGCTCCATAAATGATGCTTTTCTGACTTTACACACTCTTCTGCCGCCTCTGTCCATGCATTACTTTACTTGTGACACACCCAGCTACATGCTTCTGGAGGCCTGGCATCCATTGATCTAACTCTGGAGAAAGACTGAAGTCAGTCTGTTCCTCACAACAGCTCTGGAGGAGAAAGTCCCACAGGTCTCATCCTAGAGGTGGCTAAACCATGTCTCTAAAAACCTTGGCAGGGCCAGAAAACTGTGCCCTAGTCCCAGGCAGACAACCCAGAGAACTCAAGTTCAGAGTTGAAGAGTTCAAATCCAGGGCAGTTCATGAATGTTCCTGGACCCCAAAGAGTAATCCGAGAAATTGTTTGTATCAGCAAAGAATGACTTAACTCTTGGCAAATTCTAGTAGACAGCCTCTCTTCTGATTTCTAGAGGCCTTCCAAAGAAAAGAAACAGTTTAGGTTTGCTCTGCTCTGTGGTTGACTGGAGACTCCCTCCCTCTGTGGTGTAGGGGACCCGTGGGTGAGGTCTCAGCTCCCAGGAACAGCGGGAGGGAACATTTACGGAGTGCAAGCCAGACAGTTGGTTTCTCTGGCCAAGGGGGCCTCTGAGTCAACTTCAGAGACCATCAAAGGGTGGAAGGGTCTTCAACACTGATCCCAGGATCTCGACTCTGAACTGCACCTACCAATCGACAAGGCTGGTCTCCTCACCACCCCAATCCAACCTGTTCCCTCTCCCACCATCTTGCTTTCCACACATGGAGGCAGCTGCCTGGGATGCCCAACCTGCCGTGACTAAACAAATCTATTTCAGCTTTCAATACCCAGGTAAAGTGCTACATCCATCCCATGGAGACTGCCCTGAACACCACAGTTCAACACAAACTTAATTTTTTTTAATTTATTTATTTGGCTATGGTGAGTCTTCTCTAGCTGCATGTGGGCTTTCTCCAGCTGCAGAGAATGGAGCTGCTTTTTGTTCCCATGCGCAGGCTTCTCGCTGCGGCGGTCTCCCTTGCTGGAGAGCACAGGCTCCAGGTGTACCAGCATCAGCGGCTGCAGCGCTCGGGCTCAGTAGTTGTGGCCCATGGGCTCGGTTGCTCCGCAGTGTGAGGGATCTTCCCAGACGAGGGATCGAACTGGTGTCCTTTGCACTGCAAGGCTGATTCTTAACCACTGGACCTCCAGGAAAGCCCCCAACATAAACTTTTATTTCTTTCCATCAGCCTGCTATACTACTTCTTCATTCATTAATCCAGCAAATCATTTTAAAGCAAGCAGTTCTCAAGGCTGCTGGTCTCATGAACCCTGTAGACTCCTGAGAATGATAGAGGACTCCAAAGAACACTTGTGTTCCGTCTATTGGTTTTTACTGTATTAGAAATCAAAACCAGGACATGTTTAGAATGCACATTAATGTATGTGCAAGGAACAATAACAAGGCCAGTCCACGTTAATATCGGGCGATGACATCATCATACATCATGTGACCCGGGAAATCTCCACTCGACACTTGTGAGAGAATGAGAGGGAAAAAGGCAAATAGCATCTTATTATCATTATATCAAAACAAAAGTAAGTTTTGATCTTACGGATTCGCTGCAGGTTTGGGGGAGCCCAGGGCCCAAGAAGCACAGTTTAAGCATTAGAATACTTAGAGGTACTGAGGTCTCCCTGTCCCTCCAGAAGCCTTCTTATCTTTTATCTATCATTGCCTTTTTGGTGTAACTTCAGTATTTATATTATGGGTTCTGGTTAGCATTTTGAAAAATCAAATAAGATAGGAAAGGGGGGAAAAGGGACAGGAAGGAAATTTTAGTGTGTAAAAATGGATAAAAGTGAGTTTTCATTACTTCCCATGAGGCTGTGTATCTGAAATGAATGAGAACCATAAAATCAACCAAGAGTAGGATACCTGTGTGTAGATTCTAGATACAATGTTATGCATTGTTCATACATTTGATACAGCCAAAACTGCATTCAGATATCAATATATCTATACAGATTGAGATATGAATGGGAATACAGATATGGTGATGAATGTCGGTATGTACTTGTTACCATCAGTGGGTGATTGTAAAATTTTGAAAACTAGTCTACAACAAGACCTCTTGTAGAGGTTCCTCAGTGTAAGGCAGTGTTTAGCAGAGTGTGGGGGCCTTTCTCCGTGGTGGTATGGGAAATGATGTTTTGGTTGCAAACTGCATGTGAGTATGCTATGTAACACTTTATCACACAGTGGGATTTGCCGGGCAAGAGTACTAGAGTGGGTTGCCATTGCCTTCTCTGAGTGATAGTGTTAATAATCCCCGTCCAATTATCTTTCAACTATTCTATTACAGCCAGGAGAAAGTCTCACTTGAAGGTAAGGATGCATCTAACACGGATGCTCTCTTGCATGCATGTTCAATTGTGTCCAAGTGTAGTCCTACAGAGAGAGGAGCCTGCTGGGCTATAGTCCGTGGGGTCACAAAGAGTCCTCTGTCCATGAGATTATCCCAACAAGAATACTGGAGTGGATTGTCATTTCCTCCTTCAGGGGACCTTCCCAACCCAGGGATAGAACCTGCCTCTCCTGTGTCTCCTGCATTGACAGGCAGAATTTTTAGCTCTGCCCCACCTGGGAAGCCCCACTTTCAACATTAACACATACTCCCCCTTCATAATTGAAGCAGCTTCAGGTTCAGAGTTCTCAGCGCATCACAGCATCTAGCTGAGATTGAACAACATTGTTTTGGTTTCATTAAAAAATAAGTAAATGTAGGTACATACACATAAAGTATTAGAGTTACTGTCTGTGTTATAGTGATGCTGGTTTTCCATTCTGAGATGTAACATTTCATATTTAAATAAATTTATTGCTGTAATAAAATGAATTTATTTAAATAGCTTTCAGAAAGTAATGTTGCAGGTGGTGTGCATATCTGGTGAAAAGTGCCAGATGAAGGTGGCTACTGAGTGGTTGAAGTTCCAGAAATACTCATCGACTTGGAAAGAGCACTAGATGGAGTTAGACATATGTAGGTTCAAATTCTGACTCCACCATTGGCTTTGTGATCCAGCCAGTCTGGGACTCATTACTCCTTTGGGCTTTAGAAGTTTTCAAGGATCAAAGACATCCCAGGGTGAATTAAGATGACTTCAGGTGAGAGAAATATCCTTGTAATTAATTCTGTGCTACACTGTGTGCTAAATAAACAATCCATGGGCATTATCTCATTTCAGACTCACAGCTACCTTGGTACAAGGACACTATTTCTACAGCTGAGAAGAGAAAGGCAGAGGAAGTGCAATGATCTGCTAAGGTCACACGGCTGGAACGCGCAGGAGCAGGTACTTGAACTCAAGTCTATCTAGTGCACTAGCCACTGGGGTCCTGGAAAACTTGCCCAACATCTTGGATTCAGTTACAGAAGCAGGAGTGGCCATCTGGTAAGGGCCCCCTCTAATCACCCTCCTCTTTCTGCCTCTTCCTCTACAGATGCTACTGAACATGGTGGGAAAAGTCGAGATCATTTTAATTTCTTCTGCTATAGCCATAATTTATTTTTACTTGCTTTGTAATTTACATCTGGGGGGAAAAAAAGCAGGCCTTTTATTTTCCCCTAGGTCTAAGAGACTAAGATCAATGAAGTCATTGTCATTGAGTTAAACATTAAGAGGCTGGTTTGTCAATTCAAACTCAAGGTTACATTAAAAAAACATTTAGTTGAATTGAATTTTATGAGGACAAGAATATGCATAAATCTGATAGAAAAGATTTCTTCCCATCCACCCTGCTTATATTTACATTTTTGAAGTCTTCAAGGTCTGACTTACAACAACAGTTTTCACCTTTATTTAGATAATCAACTGTTGTGGCTGGTTCAAGGCTTTGTATTTTGAAGGACTCGCATTCATAGTTCAAAGTTTCTATTACAAGTGAATGGCTTCTGATTGGAGGTTTAATTTTATTCAAAATTAAATAAGAGAATTTTGGAATCATCATTGCGATTCCTTTCAACAAACCAATGATCTTAGTTTCAAATTTGAATACCCTCATCCCCGGGCATAACTTTTACATCGGGTCATCTTACAGGGGGAGGAGCATTCAGGCACAGGTAATAGCAAGGGCCAAGATCTTGAGATGAGAGTGACCTCCCCGCTGCCCCCCACCCCCCAGTTTCCAAGGAGAAGCTTCAGAGCCTCCAGAGCCAAGGGAATGGGATCAGATGGGATCAGAGAGGTGACGGGAGTCGGGAAGGAGAGACCATTCAGGGTTTGTGCTCCATGGAAGGACTTTAGCCCTCCTGCCCCAGTGCCTCAGTGGTAAAAGAATCCGCCTGCCGAGGCAAGAGATGCGGCTTTGATCCCTGGGTCAAGAATATCCCCTGGAGAAGGAAATGGCAACTCACTCCGGTATCCTTGCCAGTCCCATGGACAGAGGAGCTATATTCCTTGGGGTCACAAAGAGTTGGACAAGACTGATCACATCCACATCTAATTTCAGGTAAGGACTTTGGCTTTACTCTGCATAGGATGGGAAGCAATTGAAGGGTTCTGTGCAGAGAAACAGGATGCTCTGTCTTAGGTTTCAATAAGACCACTCAGGAAATGGTAATGATACTAGGTCTGGAAGGAGGACTAGCTGAGGATTCTATACAATAAGCCATGTGAGAGATGATGTTGGCCTGGGTGAGACCAAGAGTCGGTTCGGGCCACGCAGTTTGAAATGCCCACTAGACATATAATAGCGGATGTTGACAAGACAGCAGGGGACTGAGTCTAGAATGCAGGGGAAAGGCTGGGCTGGAGGCAAAACAGAGGGAGCTGTCATCACGAAGACTCTATCTGAAGCCTGAAAAGTGTTTACCGAATGACTGAAGGCTGTCGAGGGAAGAAGTTTCCATTGAAAAGGAAATTTGAGTGCTAAAAAGCTAGAGCATCTCAAGAAATTGGGGAGTGTTTCCAGCCCAGACAGAGAAAGAACGCACAAAATATCACCCAGCTGGGACCCCAGCCTGAGGATAGAGGCTGCACAGAGGCATGGCTATTGACTGAGTGCTTCTGTCCCCCCAGAATTCTTAGGTTGACATCGTATTCCCCGCGGTGATGGTATTAGGATGTGGGCCTTTGAGGGTGGGTTAGGATTAGTGCCCTCATAAAGAAGGCCCCACAAAGCTCCCTTGCCTTTCTGCCACGTGAGGTCACGTCAAAAGGGCACCAGCTGTGAACCAGGAAGCCGGTCCTCACCAGACATGGCGTCTGCTGGCGCCATAATCTTGGAACTGCCCGCCTCCAGGATTGTGAGAAATAAATTTCTGTTGTTTATAAGCTGCCGGGTTCCTGGTATTTTGTTAGAGCAGCCCGAACAGACTAACACAGACACCCAAGCCAGGGCAAACCACGAGGCCTGGTTACAAAATGACACCAGACGTGTTGTAACTGAATCACAGGCCACTGTCTCTTCTCTGAAGTATTTTCCCCAAGACTCTGCCTGCTTCTGGCTTTCCCATCCCTCTCGTGGTTAATTGTTTAATAGCCACAGATTCCTCCATTCTGGCTCGCACAGCCCTTGACAATGTGACTGGTGCTTCTCCCATCCGGTGGTGGTGGTGGTTTAGTTGCTAAGTTGTGTCTGGCTCTTGTGACCCCATGGACTGTAGCCCACCAGGCTCCTCTGTCCAGGGGATTTTCCAGCAAGAATGCTGGAGTGGGTCATCATTTCCTTCTCCAGGGACTCTGGACCCAGGGATCGAACCCCAGAATCCTGCCTTGCTGGTGGTCTCCTGTACTGCAGGTGGATTCCTTACCGAATGAGCCACCAGGGAAGTGAGGTCTATTTCTCCACCCCTTTGAATCTGAGCTTGACTTTGTGACTTGGTTTAACCAGCATGATGTGGGGTTCCAGAGTGTGTTCTTAAGAGACCTTGAAGCTTCTGCCTTCACCTTCTTAGAATCTTGAGACCACCACATAAGGTGGTGTGTCTAAACCTCCTGGGGGATGAGACCCTCTGTGGAAGAGGACCAAGGTGTCCCAGACAACAGCCAGCGAGACAGAGGAGGGAGTCTATTTGCAGCCCTTTCAGCCTCAACCTATCTCCCAGCTCTGCAGACACATTGGTGAGCCCTGGCCCATCAGGAGAGAGACTGCTCATCCAAGCAGAACCACAAGATGTCACATCCAGAGTCACCCAGCCTATCAGCAGCAAAATCTGTGTTCCCAACGACTTTGCCTGAGTTTTCTCCTTCTATGAGTACACACTCCCCTGACCCCCAGTGAAACAGGATAAGAAGAAAGTATCTGAAAAATGCTTTTTAAGCGGCTTCACCGTCTCTCTTCCTGACTCGCAGCCCTGCTCCCAGGTCATCCTTGGAAAACTCAAAATGTCTAAGACGATAAAAGTTTCCAAACTTCCCCAGCCGATGGGACTTTGATCTCAGTGTTTCCCACATTTTGCAATGATTTGCCTTTTGAGACGCCCCGAATTCTCTCGCCTGACAAGCTAGCAAGAGCCAGACCATCTCTCAGGAGGGCTGATGTTAGCCCGAGAAAAGAAAACACCACTGTGTATTTCGCAAATACCAGTCACATTCAAATGTCCCAATTTTTGTTTCAGTTATTTAAATAATCCAGTCAATTAACTTCTTAATTTGAAGTTTTTATTTATTATTAGAGTAAATTTAAGCCTCTCCACCCCTCAGAGGAAAAAACAAAAACCCCACATCTTTAATCCATTTGCTTCCATCACCCATGCATTGCATTTGTAGGGGGAACAATATAGTTACAGTTCCATGGTTTCCTTTTTCTGTTATTGCTTAGCTGCTAAGGGACTCAGGGAAGCCCGGTTTCCTTTTTTTACACTTGATAGAATATTGTATGCGCTTTCCTGGTGGCTCAGACAGTAAAGAATCTGCCTGGAATGCAGGAGACCTGGGTTCAATCCCTGGGTCTGGAAGATCCCCTGGAGAAGGGGGATCTTCCAATATTCTTGCCTGGAGAATTTCATGGACCAAGGAGCTTGGTGGGCTACCGTCCCTGGAGTTGCAAACAGTTGGACACAACTGAGTGACTAACACTCACTTCCCAGGGATCAGCAAACTTTCCTCTGTAAAGGGCCTAATAAATCTTTTACGCTTTGCAGAACAGATGGTCTCTGTTGCAACGACTTGAGTCTGCCACTGTGATCACAAAAGCAGTCACAAGCAATCCATCAGGGAATGGGTGTGGCCATGTTCCAATGAAAACGTTTTGCAAAAATGGGTGGCCCGCGGGCCACAGTGTGCAGATTTCCTGTATATGCTTGTAAGTATGCAATTTAGCGGCATGGTAAGGAGCTGAGGCTGAGAGTTTAGTACCAAACCTGTGTTTCAGTTTGAATTGTTCCAATACAAGTTATAGAAATCTGATTTCACAAATCATATAACCACTCTCTGCCCCAATTTCTTCATCTGTACAATGGGAACAGTATGACTAGATCCTATGTCAACAGTATTAAATGGGCTAAAGTGGGTCACTCACTCAGCCCCTTCACTGGACGTGGCAGCACCTGCAAACAGTAGCTGCTGTGATGACTTGTTACCTTGAGCCAGGCTTTTTGTTTGTCTTCCATCCGTCGGCACGTTAGTCCGTTGAGTAAATATACTTTAATCTTTTTCATTATTTCTCCCAGACTGTCTACTTTAAAAATCATTCAACGCCTTTGAAGAGTGGAGGATGAAGGGGAGAAATTGATTTGAATTTGGGACCACATGTCTGAGTAACTCTGTGTGTTTGAGTGACGGATGGTGGTGTTTAAAGACATCATCAACAGTGAAACATTAGTGCTCAGGAAGACTTTTCTTCCCCTCCCTCTATCAAGGACATGTCTACTAAAAAAAGTGACTGCCTTACAGAATTCTTTGAGCTTGAGTTGGGTTAGATAGGCTCTTCATTGAAAGTAAGAGAAACTTAAATTCCGGATGGTCCAGGGAAGTTCTTCAGTGGGGTTCTTCTAAACCAAACAAAGGAATTTGTTATAAGGAATCAGGGATGTTCTATGGATTCCAAAGCCCAAACATGCAGGCCACATCAGCAATCCAAGATAAGAATGGAAAGATACTGGGGCCAAGATAAGGGCATCTCTTCCTCTGGGGCAATATGGTATCTCCTCCCTGCAATGACTGCAGAGAAAGGTACACCTGGATAGTATCCTTTAAATCTCGTTCTATGTGCAGCCTCCTTCATTGGATCCAAGACTACAGAGTTCTTATTATCAGGTGGGGGCAAGGAATGACAGAGAGAATAAGAGAAAAGAAGGCATCTGTGTCTTCACTTCCCACCATGGTTTTGGGCCAGGAGACCTACATCAGACAGGTTAGGAGGAGCCTGAGATAAGAGGGGCCCCTGCCTCAATTTTTCATGTAAGACTGAAAATGGATCCCCTCTCTGGCTTCCTCTGGCTGACTTGTCTATACCCAGGGATGTCACATTGGAAGTGAACTTGGAGCAGCAAATTGGTGAGGCCAAGGACAACCTTGGCTTTCTGCTTTGCCCTGCTGTTCTTGGTTCCCGACATAAGGAAGGGTGAGACCTGGCGTTCCCTGTGGCTTATAAATTGGGACTCAGGAGGCAGCTAAATCTAAATTTACCACATGGTACCTAGGGTGGCGAAGGCAGCATGGCTTGCTGCAGAGGCTGGGATGCAGCTGGACTGCCTGGGCATGATAAAATTATGGGAGCGCGGTTCACGGTGGGAGATGGGGGTAAAAGGAAGCACCGCGGCCATTTGCAGGGGGAGAACATTGGCTCAAAGAGCCCCAAGGTGAAGGAGAACACAAGTTAATAGTGAGGTTCTGGCCGAGTTGAGGAAAAACAGATATCCTGTTCCATCAGCCATCAGCTTTCACTGTGGAGGCCCTGGGGCCTCCAGGGACCCGAAGAGTCACAACAGCAGGCTGTGGATGCAAGGACATCTTCCCTTTGGACCACCTGCACTCACACTGCCTCTGAGCACCTGGAGATCATCTCAGCAGGCTAGACACAGAAATAGGGGACCTGGGACTAAAATAGTACAATTTAAATATATGTAATAGGAAAACAAAATTGGTTAATGCCCCTCACACCTCAACAGTAGAGGTCTCCTCTATTTGAAGATCAGTTTTCAGGGACTTGGAAGAACGAAATGGTTGATGGGAACATAAAGATTTACCTAACATTTCCATGTTTGTATTGAACATTGATAGAACTGGGTGGAGGCAGAAGGAGGTGGGAGTCAGGATTGGGTATGAGCAGAACGGGGTGTCCATTGCACTGTTGACAGAAATATGGAAATTCACAAGAAGCACTCATTGTACAAATTACAAGATGTATTCCACGCATGATGTGTGCTGAGCTTAGTCTCTTAGTCATGTCTACTCTTTGCGACCCCTTGAACTGTAGCCTACCAGGCTCCTCTGTGTATGGGATTTCCCAGGCAAGAGTACTGGAGTGGGTTGTCATTTCCTTCTCCAGGCAATTTTCCCAACCCAGAAATGGAACCATGTCTCCTGCATTGCAGGCAGGTCCTTTACCACTGAGGCACCAGGAAAGCCCCATTTCAAGCGTATGACTAGGTAATAAAGAAAACAAAATATAAAAAAAAAAGAAAAAAGGGACCTGAGTAGCTCAACAGCTGAGCATTACCTAGAAGAAGTATTTGAATCACTAGATTAGAGTCTTTTTTTATAAGATAGCGTCTAAAATTTTTTTCTTTAATGTAATATTTAAGAAGTCAGCAAAGTTTTTCTATAAAGGGCTAGAGTGTAAATATTTCACTTTCCAAGTTATACGGACTCCACCATTAATACTCTATTCTGCTGTTGTATGCAGCAAACAGCCTTGGGCAGTTGTAAACAAATGGACATGGCCACGTTCCAACAAGACTTTATGGACACTAAAATTTGAATTTCATATAATTTTCAAGGGTCATGAAATAGTCTTTTCATTTTTTTTTAACCATTTCAAAACCACAAAAACCATACCTAGCTTGAAGGTCTTACAGAAACCGCAAAAAGTTATATATAAAATATGTTATAAAGTGCAAGAATAAAAAACCTGTGAACTCGGCATCCAACGTAACTCTCAAAATATTACTCACACCATCGAGTCTCTACTCCCTTCTCCAATCCCACTGCCTCCCTCTACCCTGCCCCCAAGAGGACCACATTCTCAGTTTTGTGTTTACCTTCCAGTTTTTTCTTTCACAGTTTTATCAAATATGTATGTTTCCCTAAGCAACATGTGTAAAAACTTCGCTTATGGGGGAGCTTTCTAAAAATAATATTATATCGTCTATAATTTAAAGGGACTGGCTTTTCAGATGTGACATTTTATTGCTAAGATTTATCCATGTTGTTCCATGCAGCTGCGGTTCCCTCATCCTCACTACACCAGGGGTCCCCAACCTCTGTGCTCTATTGCCTGATGACCTGAGGTGGAGTTGATGTAATATTAATAGAAATCAAGCGCACAGTAAATGGAATGCGCTTGAATCATCCTAAAAACATCTCATCCGTGGAAAAATTGTCTCCCACAAAACCGGTCCCTGGTGCCAAAAAGATTGGGGACCACTGCACTAAATAACATTTTAACCAAATAGAGATGAGAGTAAGTTTCTTTCCATGGAAGAGGGCTCACGAGAAACCAGTCAATCAGAAAATAAAATCGCCCTGTATATCCACCACCTAGACGTGTCAGCGTTGTTTCCTCCTTCACTCACTGCTATTTTTCCCTTTCCAGCAGGCATATGAGCAAATACGGCCACCCCCAAACCTCCAGCTCCTATATCCTCCCTCCTGACCTTGGTGGAGGAGGCTGCCCTGTACGTTGAGGGATGTTTAGCAGCACCCCTGGCCTCCACCCACTAGATGGCAGTAGCACCCCCGAGTTGTGACAACCAAAAAATGCGTCCAGGCAATGCCATAGAGGACAGTGTCAATCCAGGTGAGACCTGCTGCACAGCGCACGCACAAGGACTTGTTTTAAGCTTGAGTAATAGCAGAGACCCACTCGTGTTTGAATGTCACATGTTCTGATTCTCCGGAGGACAAATCTGACTGTTCGGCCTGAAACTGGAGAGGCAACAGTGGCCAAAGGTGGCGCGAGGTTTGGGGGGAGTCACATGGTAAACACTTGGCCTCGGGGACTTGCCCACAGGTCACTGGGGGCTGTTCTCCATGAATAGGATCGTGGGCTGGGTTAGATAACCTCTCGGGTGTGGATTATACCGGTTCATTTTATCAGTAAGTATTCAAGCTCGTATTTTGTCAACAGAATTTAATGCAGGGAATTGATTATGAAGGTGTTGGAAGGGCTGGAGGAAGGAGATGGAGGATGTGAGGTTACTGGAATCCACAGGCATGGTGCCTCTGAGTCTGCTGCTGACAGGAACGAGCTGCCCGGGTAGGGTCAGAAGCCGCATGTCACTCTGCCGTCTCTGTCACCGGTCAAAGGAATCACCAGGAGCAGGGGAAATGGCCTCTTCCCTCTCCCACCTTCCATTAACTCCACAGTGCCACCAGAACCACAGGAAGCCAGCTAACAAAGGAAGTTGAAAGTGTAGTTTGCAGCTGTCTAGTCCCTGCAGTGGAGGAGAAAGGGGAGCGTGGACACATGGAGCTGGGAGTCAACCTACTTAGCCTGCGCATGCTGCCCAGCCTGCAGCATGCTAGTTCCCCAACCAGGGATCAAACCCACGCCTCCTGCATTGGAAGTGTGGAGTCTTAACCACTGGACCTCCAGGGAGGTCCCGAATTCCTAAGAATTCTTGAAGCTGTTGTTTATTTCATTCTTAGGAATTACTGCAAATCTTTGATGTGCTCAGTTCAGTTCAGTTCAGTCGCTCAGTCTTGTCCGACTCTTTGCGACCCCATGATGTGCTCATGTGCTCATAAATGCTGCAAAATAGAAGTCTCTTGGGCTCCCTGGTGACTCAGTGGTGAAAAATCTGCCTGCAATGCAGGAGCTGCAGGAGATGTGGGTTCTATCCCTGATCCAGGGATAGATCCCCTGGAGGAGGGCATGGCAACCTATTCCAGTATTCTTGCTTGGAGAATCTCATGGACAGAGGAGCCTGGAGGAGCCTGGAGTCCATGGGGTCGCAAGGAGTCGGACACGACTGAAATGACTTAGCAGGCACATGGGAGGCTCTTAGGGTTCCATATATATATGCATATATCTGGCCAGGCACAGGTGCTGTTCCACCTTCATAGTGTGATCACATCTACCCTAATTAAGTGGACAGATTTGGAGATGAGTGGATTGGTTCCCAAGGAGGCTGAAATGCTATTACCAGAAGAGGGAATTATGCTGGGTCAGCCAAAAAAATAACTTATTCTGAGGGAAGGCGGAAGCAAAGGAGAGTTCCAGGCAGAGGCTGTGAAGATCCAAGAAAACCTGTGATGCTTCAGAGGACCCCAAGGAATGCTCAGGACTCAAGGTCCTACATCAGAGCTGGCAACGTGAGAGATGAGTCTCGGAGGCCAGGCCACAGGGCGTCTCAGCCACCTGAGGGTTTCACCTTGATCCCAGAGGCAGTGAGAAGCCACTGCAGGAGAAGTCATTGAAGAAGGAGACTGAAGATTCTGAATGCCTTCACATTTGAGAAGTTGACAGTTTTGCAGAGAGCGGGGTGAGAGGGAAGAAGCACTGCTCTCAAGATCAGACCTTGAAAACAACCCTATTAAAGCAATTGGGCAATCACGTTTTCCAGCAGAACCCATTTGGGTGACATGTGTTCCTCCAATGGGTATAACAACCTGGAGATGCTTTTCCAGGGCAAGATGGCCCTCTGACCCTCATGCTGTTTCCTGTGATTCACTCAAGTGATTTCATTCCTCAGCTGAAAGAAGAGGGTGCTTGTACAGGGGCTACAGCACACCCTGCCCTGCAACTTTTAAAAAGGTGCTTCTTGTAGCAAACAGCGCAGGTGCTTCCAGCAAATGGTTAGAGTTAACCCTTCAGCAGCCTCAGTCATCGCCCTGCAGGTGGGTCATGACCATCCTCCACGGGAGGACAAATCCCACCTTTGAAACAACCATATGGGGCAAGTTCCGCTCCTAAGACAGTGTCTGCATGTCTGGTTCTACGCGTAGTTAAATTGCATGGAAAGTACAACTGGATTTCTCCCCGGTTTTCCCATTAGGGATAATATAAAGTGGAGGCGGAAGTTAATTGAGTTCCGAGTTGACTGTGTAATGTCGGGGAATTGGGACTCTGGCAAGCTGGTCGTGTGTAACATGTGTTCTTGGGGGTAGCATGTTCACACGACCTCCCTAGGGGAGGAGAAGTTTTCTTTCACCAGGAGTGCAACCTTCAGAAAACAGGCTTCTGGAGTTCCAAAGGGGCTTTCACCTACATTACAGGATAAAGGTCTCATTTTGCTTAGAGAGACTTTCTTGCAATGGGGCATGTTCATGATATTCAAGAAAAGGTAATAAAAACCTCCTGCCTTTCAACAAGAGCCATAAAGTCCAAGTGGTTAAGAACTGGGACCCTGGAGCCAGACTGCCAGAACACTCACAAGTTGGGAGATGTGGCACTGATCACTTAACCCTTGGGGCCTCGATTTTCTTATCTGTAAAATGGAGTAGTCAATTGCACCTCCCCTATAACACCACAATGAGGATTAAACAAGTTAATCTCTGTTAAGTGCTTAGAGCATTGGCTGGCTATTTAATTGTTTGCTGTTAGTAATGAGCATTTCTGTGCTAGGACATGGCACTGAGTTCTTTATGTGTCTTGTTTCATTATAAAAAAAAAAAGAGAGAAAGTCTTCATGAAAGCAAAAGTGGGTTTGCGTGCAAGTTAGGTTGCTTCAGTCATGTCCGACTCTTTGTGACCCAGTGAACTGTAGCCCACCAGGCTCCTCTGTCCATGGAATTCTCCAGTCAAGAATACTAGCGTAGGTTGCCGTGCCCTCCTCCAGGGCATCTTATGAACCTAGGAATTGAATCCCACGTCTCTTACATCTCCTGAATGGCAGGTGGGTTCCTTACCACTAGTGCCACCTGGGAAGCCCCAAAATGGGTTTACCTTGAGGCTATTAAAGTTAAAAGAAGACCTCTGGGAAAGCTCCTGACAGCATGGTAACATTGGAAAAGTCAGACCCTTATTCTCAAAAAGGACCCCCCCTCCCAAGTTATATAATCTTCAGGCTCCAGAACACCACTTCCTTCCCCGGAGGTACGGAGTCTTATCCCCATTTCACAGAGGAGAAAACAGGTTCAGAGAGCTAAGATGACTTGTCCAAAATCACCAGAGAGGAGCGGAGCTGAGATGCCAGCCCAAGTCTATCCGGTGTCTGTGGGACCCCACCGCCTGCTCTGGGAGCAGACAGACAACGGCAGATCCCCGCCAGCCAGAACCTACTTCTTCTCATCTCTCCTACCTGCGTCCTGCCCAAGTGGCCATCTAGAGCTTAGCCTCAATGAGCACAATTTAAACACAAACATTTTCTGGATGATTGAATGAGTGATTTTCTAACCTCCCCTTCCAGAGCCAGTCCAAGGACCATGACTTCTCTTCCCCCACTGCATGTGTCTTAGGGGCTCCAGCACTGTTGTTAATCAGGTGGGACCCCATCCCTGCCCTAGGAGAGGGCACAGGAGTAACCCAAGCTAGGACAAAGGGGGCTTCCTCTCTGCAGTGTGAGCTCAGAGTAACTAAAAGACACAGGGGAATTAATTCCTGCCTCCTATAGCATCCTTGGTCCTTCCTGTTCCTTTCCCCTGTTCTGAAGCCTTTCCAAAAATTCCATGACCTCCTGATAGCCTCACCGTAAAGTCCCTTTCACTCAAGGTTGCTGAGAGCAGGGTGCTAAGATTCACAATCAAGAGCTGCAGTCAAAATTAATTAATTAATTATGAATTTAGGGGAGGGGGGGACAAAATTTGCCCTGTAACAATTGGTTTTATAATTTAATTTTTGTATTAAGTTTTAGTTATACATCTTTGCATTATTTTTTAAATTGCTTTACAGGGTATATTCTCAACTTTTCATAGTCCACCTACAATTAGGCTTATATCACTTCATGTAAAAGGTAGAAATACTATAACTTTATAGATCCACATTCTCCCATCTTTTATGTTATAGTTGTTATCTGTATTAAGTCGATATACATTATAAACCCGATAGTGCTATAGTATTTGTTTAAACATAGATATGTATTACAAATAAATTAGACGGGGAAAAAGCAAAAACATAAAACTTGGTATTCATCCAACTATTTACCATTTGTAATGGTCTTCATTGTTTTCTGAAGCATGAGATTTCCATTTGGTAGCATTTCCCTTCTGCCTGAAGAAATTCCATTAACACTTCTTGCAGGCAGAACCACTGGCAAAGCAAATTCTTTTAGTTATCTTTCATCTGATAATATCCTTCATTCTTGATGAACGTAGAATATCTTCATACTGGATATGGAATTCTGGGTTGACAATTTTTTTTCTTTCTTTCATCATTTTAATCATATGGCTTCACCCTTCTGTGCTCTGTGTTTTCCCGTGGAGTGTCAAATCTTCGCCCATATTTGTAATATGTTGTTTTTCTCTTGCTGCTTTCATGACTTGCTCTTCAGCTTGACTTCAGCATCCCCTTTCTCATCTCTATTCTTCTTGGTGTTCATTGAGCATCCTGAATGGGTGAGTTTATGTCTCTCATCAAATTTGTGGCACTTTCAGCATTGCATGCTTAGTCACTCAGTCGTGTCTAACTGTCTGTGACCCCAAGGACTGCAGCCCCCCAGGCTCCTCTGTCCATGGGGATTCTCCAGGCAGGATACTGGAGTGGGTTACCATGTCCTCCTCCAGGGGATCTTCCCAACCCAGGGATCAAACCCAGGTCTCTCACATTGCAGGCAGATTTTTTACTGTCTGAGCCACCAGTGAAGCCCATTTTTAGCATTATTTCAATATCTTTTCTTATCTCATTCTTGTTCTTCTCTCCTTTCCTCTGTCTCTTCTACTCAATCAGTTTCAAAGCGGGGTCTGAATCACCTGCAGGATGAGAGGTGGGGAAGGCTTGTACAAAATGCAGATTGTTGGTTCCTACCCCAGGCCTATTGAATCAGTCTCTGAGACTGAGACCCAGAGAAATAAGGATAAATGCCCCAGGTGATTTTATTTATGCACAAAGTCTAAGAATGGCTGCATAGCATTTTCTAGGCTTCAAGGGCTAGACTATGTCTCATTCATCTTTAAGATGTTCCTTACTTGTCCTGTTGTGCCTAATACCATGCCTTGTACCTTGAAGGTACTCAATATACAGGTTGACTTACATGTGATATTTGTAGAGATATGTGTGATGGCTTATTCTTCAAAATTCAAAAGATGTTTCTTATACCACTCCTTACCTCATCTTAAAGTTGAGGTGGTCGTAGTTCTACTGAGTTGATCAGAACTCTTCTGGTTTCCAGTTACAGAAACACAACCCTAACTGACTTAAACAGAACAAAGGAATTTGTTAGCCCAGGCAACTGAAAGTCCAGTGGTTGCATCAGCATCAGTCATGGCTGAACCCAGGGCACTAGCAACACATCACTAGTCCCTTTTCTCTCCTTTAGGTTGGTTTGTTTATAGGCAGGTCTTTTCCCACTCTAAGACAAACACTGTTGTCAAGTTCTGGACTCCTATGATCCTCACTTGTGAAAGTAAATGGAGCAACATTTCCCAGACATCTCCAAACAAAGGACTAGGTCTATGGCCTGACTTAAGTCAGGTATCCATTTTTGAACCAATCACAATAGCCAGGAGATGGATGACTCTAACTGGCTCTTCTGAGTCACATGGTCAGCCCGAAAGTAGGAGAGGCAGGGCCATGAAATTGATGGCTCTTGGATGGGAAGAAGGAAAGGATGCTGAGCACACAAAGTAACAGATGTCCCCTACCACAGTCTCCAAATAATGGATGTGAATTCCTGTCAATGCCTTTCACCTGAGAAACTTTAGAATCACATTTGTGAAATGGGCCCCCTTCTTATTCCAGGGAGGTTACAGCAAATTCTATAAACCAGTCATTCCCAATCTTGGCTGTAAATCAACATCCCCTTGGTATGCTTCCTAAAAATACAAATGCTTAGACCCCTTTCCAGACTGAAAGAAGCAGAATCCCAGGGGATGTGACCAGAGAGGGCATATAGTAATTGACGTATAGAAGGGTAATGTTTTTTCCCAGCCGGCATATATTCCCCTTTCCTCTAGAAACTCCAGGTCTCCTTCTGAAACCACATTCTCCAAGCTTCAATCTATGCAGCTGCTGGAGGGGATGACACAGCCCCAGTACTGAGAGTGAGCACAGACCTGGACCTGGTCAACCTGAGAACTTGCTCCCTCTGCCCACAGAGATTGGTTCAAGGGCAGGCACTGAATGCAACCTGAGCTTGTGAACCCCAGTCCCAGAATTTTATTGGAAATCTTGTAAACCAGAAGTCCTCTCTTTCCACTGGGAGCACTAATGTGAGGGTGATGGAAACCTGCAGTGGTCAGGGTCTACCACCTGGTGCAGACCCACTGGAGAGTAAAGACTTCAGTAGGCAAAATGGAGCTGGAAAGGGGAAAAGAGGTGTCTATAGATTCTTCTCTTAAATATTTATTTAATTTACTAGGCTGTGACAAGTCTTAGTTGCAGCACGTGACTCTTTAGTTGGGGCACGCCAACTCTTAGTTGCAGCATGGGAGATCTAGTTCCCTGCCCAGGGATTGAACCCAGGCCCCCTGCATTGGGAGTGCAGAGTTGTAGCCACTGGACACCAGGGAAGTCCTGATTCTAGAGGTTCTTAAGGGAGCAGCCCAAGAATGAACCCATATGCAGAAGACCCAGAGGGCTGAGAAAATCAAAGAGAAATGAGGCCATAGTCCTGAAGCATGCTTCTGTAGCCTGCCCTATCCCTAGATTTGCAGTTAGGAGAAACTCTGACCTCCCTTTAGAGCAAAGACAGTTCGAGTTGTGGGTTTTTGTTACCTGGTGGTTCAGAGGGTAAAGCATCTCCCTGCAATGCAGGAGACCCAAGTTTGATCCCTGGATCAGGAAGATCCCCAGGAGAAGGAAATGGCAACCCACTCCAATATTCTTGCCTGGAGAATCCCATGGACAGAGGAGCCTGGTAGGCTACAGTTTACTGGGTCGCAAAGAGCCGGACATGACTGAGCGACTTCACTCACTCAAACAGAATATGCCCAAAGTCCTTCATTCATGTTCCAAAGCTTAATCATTCATTCAACAGCTGTTTATTGAGCGTCTACTGTGTGCTTAGCACTATCGTAGATGCTGGGGACACAGCAGTAATCCAGATACACAAACTCACTGGCCTCATGGCGATTCCAGCTAGGAAGGTTGACAGGCCATCAATAACACCTATTTGCATATATACATAAAGTATCACTAAAAATAGCATATAAGAGGGAGAGAAAGAAAGCAGGGAAGGAGGATAAACCATAGCAGGTTTCTGAGCAGAGGAGGGTCATGGGTTTTGTGGCCTTAGGCAAGTGGTTTCAGCTCTGTGAGCTTCATTTGCTTAATGTATAAAATGAGAGTGAATCCCATTAGGTAAACATCATAGTAATAATTGTTTCAGGCAAGATCCACCCACAAATGCTAAAATCAGTGGGCAAAAGTTTACAGAGAGACAGGATACTCACAGAGCATGAAAGTATCACCTCCAGGATATTTATTAATTGCAAAAGGAAATCTTAGAACTTTACAGCAGAGAAACTCAACAGGTACAACCTTGACCAAGTGATCAAGGTTAGCATCCCCAATAATAAGACATAGGGAAATCCTGTAACCCCTGATAAGATGCCATGAGAAGGCAACATTTGCACTGTTCTTGCCAAAGATTCATAAGCTCAACCTAATCCGAGAAAACACCAGACTAACCCAAATGAAAAGACATAACTCACCGCTACTCATCAATCAGAGGCCGTGAAAAATCAAGGAATGTGGAGAAATTGTCACAGACTGGAGGAGACTAAGAGACAATACATCTAATTGCTATGTGGGTTCTTAGAGTGGATTTGGGAACAGAAAAAGGATGTGAGTGGGAAAAATTGGTGAAACTTGAATAAGGTCTGCAGTTGAGTTAACAGAATTGCTCCAGCATGAATTTCCTGGGGTTGGAGATTGATACTTGTACAATGGTAGGTAACTTGCTAACATTGGGGGCAGCCAGATAAAGGATATATGGGAACTCTCTGTACTATTTCTGCAGTTTTTTCTGAAAGTCCAAAATTACTGCAAAATTGAAAATTAGGGTGAGTTAGTTCTTATCATAGAGATGTTATATGGATTGAACACATGTAAAGCCCATAGTGCAGCGCTTGATAAGCATCCTATAAGTGATGGTGACTATGACTGCTAGCCCCTTTACATCTGTTATCAAACAACTGCTCACATAGCGCCAGCGTGTTCGTCGCTGCCTGGTGGCTTTTGCTGTCTCTTGCCCTCAGCAGTGACTTCTCTGTTTGGGACTGAGTAAACAGGATTCCTCAGATCAGTCCTAAAAACCAAGAGTTTAACCAAAAGCAAACTGTGACTCTGGCTGCCTGTATCACTCCAATTATGAAATAGAAACCAGAAGCTCCCGAGTGCTAGATGCAATACATTAGCAAACAGCCCCGGCCCTGCCTCCCCCAGAAGCAGATGGTATTATTTATTTGCACAGGTCTACGAGGAGTAAGAAGAAAACATCCACCCTCAGACAGACCTGCCAAAGTCTCAAAGGCAAAGGGGCCACTTGTGGTTTCACCCTGGATCACGTTCTACCCTAAACCAGTGTTTTCCAAACTTCTGATCAGGCAAAATATTTTGAAACATCTCCCCCAATATTGATGTATTTACTCACAAATCATATACATGTTCTACTCTATTAGCATATTCTCTGAATGGTGAAGCAGATGCAAGAAAAAGCGTAAGAAGAAGTGATAAATAAAGAATCTTTTGGAAACAATGATTCGATGACATCAGAAAATCTTTTTACTCTCATTAAACCATTATTACTGTTTGAATATTGAAAACAATGTGACTCAATAGCCTTCGTTCTTTTTAAATTCTTGGCTTATAATCATATGGTAGATTTTCTAATCAATTATTGATTTTAATGGCTGTCATAAATGGAAAAATAACTTCATAAAGATATGTCTTCCAACTGGAAGAAGGGTTTCACTTGCCGTAGTTGTTTTCTAAAATGCTTTCCAGCCTTTCCATCCCATACACCAGTTTTGCAAAAGTTTTAGTTGAAATCTGTCTGCTTCCTTCTGTCTTCCCTGAGGTTAAGCTATTGTTCTTGAAAATGGATTCAAGAGTGTTGAATGTTTATGCTTTTAACCCATGAGTTTAAAATCCCCTGACATGTTAGGTTGAGATGATTTTTTTCACAATTTACTCAACATTTATTTACTTACGGCTGTGCTGGGTCTTCACTGCTGCACGCAGGCTTCCTCTAGTTGTGCCAAGTGGAGGCTCTTCTCGAGTTGTGCTGCGTGGGCGTCTCATTGCAACGGCTCTGTTGTGGAGTATGGGCTGTAGGCACACGGGCTTTGGTAAATGTAGCACACAGGCTCAGTTGTTGCAGCACAGGGGCTTGAGGGTTCTAGAGCAAGGGCTCGGTAGTTGTGGCATGTGGGCCCACAGGATCCTCCCGGACCAGGGATCAAACCTGCGACCCCTGCCCTGGCAGGTGGACTCCCAACCACTGGACCACCAGAGAAGCCCTAGGTTGTTTTGCTTCGTTATACACAATGGGATGATTTTAAATTATATTAGAGAATGCCATTTCCAAGTCTTTACATTGTGTACAGTTTTGAGCATCTATATAGGTAATTTACATAATGTTGACCCATGTAAAAATATCAACAGTAATCCCTGAACAAGAATCTTTCCAAGCATTTGTTTTCAAAATAATCTCTCTGTATTCCAGTTTTCCTTTGAAAAGCAATCCTTTTCTCTCTCATTTTTAAGTGCCACCTTCACCCTGAAGGCCCTGAATAAGTGTGTGGCTGACCCAATGCCTGGAGTGGGAGGAATATGAACTCTGCCCTCTTCCTCTGCTTGCATGATTCTCGCCATCTTCTCCCCAAGGCATCTCTTCAGCCACTTGGCCATTGCCTTTTGGGAAAGGCTGGTTCAATTGCAACTAGAGTGGCCACAGAGCCCCCATCTGGTCCTTCTCCAGCTGTGTCCTCTCCCTGGGGGAGGAGTCAGCGAGGTGAAGGGGATGCGCCCACCGAGAATCCACATACCATCTCCCAGACCACAACTCTGGACCCTAGAATTTCCTTCCAGGGCTGTTTGAGCTTCCTCCCCAGGGCCATCCTCCCACGAGCAGATTGCATCAGCAAGGTCCACATGTTGCAGCCCCAGTGAAAGCCAAGCACGGGGGTCAGGACAGAGCTGGCACATAGGTGCTGCATGTGCCAATGTGTGCATGGAGCTCCTCATAGTAGGAGTTAGAGGTAGAAGGAAAAGGGAGGTAGGCTATAGGCTGGGTGAAATTCCAGCCAGAACATGGAGAAGTTCAAGAATTATAAATCTGAACCTGGCAATCCAAGTCATCATGACAGTGTATTTGTAAAAGTAGGAGACTTGATAAAGCTTTATTTAACATTTGAATATTTGGGCATATGGTAAGTGGGCCTCCATTTGTACAATTGCCCTGGGTCCCACAGATTGATAAGGGTAGTTGATCAGGGCAATTTGGTATCATTAAGCTGCCTCTTCTACACGGGCAGCCACTTCAGAAGGCCATTCAGTGAGATTCCTCATCAAATGCCATCCATTATCAGGTGCTCTCTCTTGAGCTCTTATTGCCAGCGGGCCCTAGGAGGCTGCCAGCCTGCAACAGGACAGGCTGTTCTCCCAGCTTGAGACCACAGTGTCCATCATTAATGGCAGACTGGCATGAATCTGAAAGTCCGAACCTACCAACATGAGATGATTCACCATGGGGGACTGGGAAAGAGAAAAGTTTTCAGTTCCACCCTGGACCTAAAAACCCATTTCAAGGGCTGCTGTAATCAACTCCACTGTCAATGTGAAAGATATTTCAAAAAATATAGAGTGAAATGAACAGTTGTCCAAGAATGGAGAGAGCGCACAAATAATTTCTAAGTAGCGTTTGTTAATTTCTAAGTGAAAGTCAAAGTTGCTCAGTCCTGTCTGACTCTTTGCAACCCCATGGACTGTATATATAGGCCATGGAATTTTCCGGGCCAGAATACTGGAGTAGGTAGCCTTTCCCTTCTCCAGGGGATCTTCCCAACCCAGGGATCGAACCCAGGTCTCTCTGCATACCAGCTGAGCCACAAGGAAAGCCCCTAATGTCTAAGTAGTGTTAGTTAATCGACTTACCTTCAACACATGACAGAGGTAAGTGAATGAATGAAAGTGTGTTGCTTCCAGCCTCTCAACTTTGGAAAACTCCAGTTCTTCCCTCTGCAGTTCTCAAATCCCTAAGGGACCCAAGACTATCTAACCTACAGTCTGAGGGGGCATCACTGCCAACTGGAATATTCAGTATTAGTAGAGCTGAATGCCTTTCTTATTATTTTAGATAAAAATTATACTTAGAAATAGTTCTTCTGTTGTCCTCTTCAATTCCAATGGTTAATCTGACCTACTTCACATTGGAGACCCTGCCCTACCTAGATCATGAATTCCAATTAGAGGAGTTAAAAGCCTTAGAGCAGGTTATCTGCTGAAGCAGGTGCCAAGCAACCAAGGCTTCTCCAAATTAAAAGGAGAAAACTCAGTAATACATTTTAGTTACTTCACTGGAGAGAAAGTTCAAGAATTTCACCTCCTGCTAATGAATATGGAGAAAGGGAACAGGGCTCCAGCAGAAAGAGGAATTACTGAGAAGTCAGAAGACCAGCACCTAGTTCAGCCTCTACCCAACCATGTGATTGCCTCAGTTTCCCCATTTGTAAAATCAGAGGGTCAGCCTTGATGCTTGCAAGTTGAAAAGCTTAGATATGCATCAAATTAAGGGCTGCACATTCAAATGATTGTAGGGGCCAAGGAGAAAAGATACACAAATGAAGAAGCCCAGGAGTGACACCACAGCGGGTGGCAGAAACCATCGTGAACCGAAGAGAAAAAGTCAGCTCCATCAGCTGCCACCATTTAGGCAGGAATAGAAGCCGATTATTGACAGATGTTCCAATTATTTGGGGAGAAACAGAAATCCAGATCTTAGAATTTTTCGTATCATTCATGATGCCATCCAATTTTAAAAAACAATTTTTGGTAACACTGGACAAACAAAATCCACCCTGTTTTAGAACACGGTCACACGTAACTACAATTCAACTTCACTGGCAGCATTGATTGGAAAGACTTTATGTTACCCTGTCCCCATGGCCTTAATGTTTACTTCTGCAAAAGATGTTTATTCGCCTGGGAAGTGGCTCCCTAACAGAAACATTTGTTTTAACTGTTGTGGCAAATCATCCATTTGCTAGAAGACCAAGAAGAACAGCCAAACTTTTTTCCCCTACAAGAGAGGCCAATTTATAAAAGCATTTGCAGATTTGTTTGTCTCTGTAAGAGAGGCCAAAGTCGTCTTGGCATACAATGATGCCCTCTTGAACAGTTGGGATGCAAGTTCATAATCTGGCACTGCAAATTCAGCACCTGATAAGGGAGACCTTGATAATCTTGGTAAAATTTACACTTAGTCCTACACACAACAGTCCATGTGAAGACCCATTCTTCCTTCCTCATTCACTTGTCCATTCATTTATCTGAGCCTGCTTTGTGGCTGATATTGACCTATTTTTTTATAATGAATATCAAGTTAATTTCTATCCTCCTTGCTTCACACCATTTCATGCAAATGATTCCTGCCTAAATGCACATTTCAAAGGGGACTCGTTTTATTTGATCCTTCAATCTTAACTTTGCCCTCTAAGCATGCCAAAGATACCTTGAGCCTCGATTTTTAATATAACTGTACAAAAAATTGTGGGAAAATAGAATCCAAATGATGGACTAGATATTTTTTATATAATTAGGCAGGAATTAATTTTTCAAAATAATTGTCTAGAGGTGATTCAGTTTCACATCCTCTTTAAATATGTATTTTTCAGCGTTCCATGGCTTGAAGGAATGATTTTAAATTAGTGTATAGAATAGGCTCTGAATCATAAAATAAAAACACTAGCAGTGAAGCTCTGTCATCTTGGTGGCAAAACTATTTTGTCTAAATGATATTCTGCCTTCCTGTTAAATCTACTTTCTTCCCCTCTCCTCCACTGTCTAAATAATTTTATCAGTGGAAAGACAGAGGATTGGGACTTCCCTGGTGGTCCAATGGTTAAGACTCTGCACTTCCCCTGCAGGGGCATGGGTTCAATCCCCAGTGGGGGAACTAGGATCTCGCATGCTGTGCAGCATGAGGGTAAAAAGAAAGACAAGAGGATTATTTGAATAATTGCCACTTAGAGATGTCCTGGCTGGAGAAATTCTAAGATGGTTCCCATGATCTCCACCCTGGTGTTAATGCCCTGTAGAATTCCATCCCTTGCAGGGGCAGGGGCCCTGTGACTTCCTCTGAGCCAGTAGAATTTGGCAAAGGTGGTGGAATGTCTCTCCCTTAATTACATTACATTAAATGGCAAAGGTGAAGGGAGCTACTCCTATGATTTTATATATACACATATAATTTATATAAATGTAAATATTTTATATACATATATAAAACATCACATGAATTTTTATATAAAATATGTATATAAAGATTTTACACATGTGTGTGAGAGAGAACCCTGTTGCTAGCACGATCTAGAGGAGAGAGAGATTCTAGCCTTGAAGCAAACAGTTCTACCTGTGTGAGCTCTCCATGGTGAGTATGAACTCCCCAGAGTGAGCGCGAATGGTACTGACCCACGTCCTTGCACTTTTTCATCTATAGAAATTGTTAAGAGGCCGGGGCTTCCTTGGTGGCTCAGACAGTAAAGAATCTGCCTGCAGTGCAGGAGACCCGGGTTCGATCCCTGGGTGGGGAAGATTCCCTGGAGAAGGGAATGGCTACCCACTCCCTTGCCTGGAGAATTCCATGGACAGAGGAGCCTGCTGGGCTCCAGCCCATGGGGTCGCAAAGAGTCAGACACAACTGAAGCGACTTAGCATGTGCAAGAGGCCAGATGAGAAATTCAGGAAGGCTTTATGCTGTAGCACAAGACACGGAGAACTAGTAACAGGGAACCCCGCTGGCCCTGGCAGAAGGCAGGCTGGTCCCTTAAATAGGGTTAAGAGGGTGGAGCAGGTCAGTGGGCGGGGCGATAGGCGTGGCTTAGGTGGCCCGCCCCTTGCTGGTGCTGTGTGCAGGCACATGTAGGACCCTGCTTTTGCTTCTGCAATCTCAGAAGTGGAGGTTGGTTGGTGGCCTTTTTGTATCTTGTTGCACATAATTTGCCCCAGTGGACAGAGGTATGGTTATTTTTAGCCCCTTTCAGTTCAGTTCAGTTCAGTCGCTCAGTCGTGTCCGACTCTTTGTGAGCCCATGAACTGCAGCACGCCAGGCCTCCCTGTCCATCACTAACTCCTGGAGTTCACTCAAACTCACGTCCATAGAATCGGTGATGCCATCCAGCCATCTCATCCTCTGTCGTCACCTTCTCCTCCTGCCCCCAACCCCTCCCAGCATCAGAGTCTTTTCCAATGAGTCAACTCTTCACATGAGGTGGCCAAAGTACTGGAGTTTCGGCTTTAGCATCATTCCTTCCAAAGAACACCCAGGACTGATCTCCTTTAGAATGGATTGGTTGGATCTCCTTGCAGTCCAAGGGACTCTCAAGAGTCTTCTCCAAAACCACAGTTCAAAAGCATCAATTCTTTGGCGCTCAGCTTTCTTCACAGTCCAACTCTCACATCCATACATGACCACAGGAAAAACCATAGCCTTGACTAGACAGACCTTTGTTGGCAAAGTAATGTCTCTGCTTTCTAATATGCTATCTAGGTTGGTCATAACTTTCCTTCCAAGCAGTAAGCGTCTTTTAATTTCATGGCTGCAATCACCATCTGCAGTGATTTTGGAGCCCCCAGAAATAAAGTCTGACACTGTTTCCCCATCTATTTCCCATGAAGTGATGGGACTGGATGCCATGATCTTCGTTTTCTGAATGTTGAGCTTTAAGCCAACTTTTTCACTCTCCTCTTTCACTTTCATCAAGAGGCTCTTTAGTTCCTCTTCACTTTCTGCCATAAGGGTGGTGTCAGCTGCATATCTGAGGTTATTGATATTTCTCCTGGCAGTCTTGATTCCAGCTTGTGCTTCTTCCAGCCCAGCGTTTCTCATGATGTACTCGGCATAGAAGTTAAATAAGCAGGGTGACAATACACAGCCTTGACGTATTCCTTTTCCTATTTGGAACCAGTCTGTTGTTCCATGTCCAGTTCTAACTGTTGCTTCCTGACCTGCATATAGGTTTCTCAAGAGGCAGGTCACGTGGTCTGATATTCCCATCTCTTTCCGAATTTTCCACAGTTTATTGTGATCCACACAGTCGAAGGCTTTGGCATAGCCAATAAAGCAGAAATAGATGTTTTTCTGGAACTCTCTTGCTTTTTCGATGATCCATCAAATGTTGGCAATTTGATCTCTGGTTCCTCTGCCTTTTCTAAAACCAGTCTGAACATCTGGAAGTTCACGGTTCATGCATTGCTGAAGCCTGGCTTGGAGAATTTTAAGCATCACTTTACTACCGTGTGAGATGTGTGCAATTGTGTGGTAGTTTGAGCATTCTTTGGCATTGCCTTTCTTTGGGATTGGAATGAAAATTGACATTTTCCAGTCCTGTGGCCACTGCTGAGTTTTCCAAATTTGCTGGCATACTGAGTGCAGCACTTTCACAGCATCATCTTTCAGGATTTGAAATAGCTCAACTGGAATTCCATCACCTCCACTAGCTTTGTTCATAGTGATACTTCCTGAGGCCCACTTGACTTCACATTCCAGGATGTCTGGTTCTAGGTGAGTGATCACACCACCATGATTATCTGTGTTCTGAAGATCTTTTTTGTACAGTTCTTCTGTGTATTCTTGCCATCTCTTCTTAATATCTTCTGCTTTTGTTAGGTCCATACCATTTCTGTCCTTTACTGAGCCCATCTTTGCATGAAATGTTCCCTTGGTATCTCTAATTTTCTTGATGAGATCTCTAGTCTTTCCCATTCTGTTGTTTTCCTCTATTTCTTTGCATTGATCACGTAGGAAGGCTTTCTTATCTCTTCTTGCTATTCTCTGGAACTCTGCATTCAGATGTTTATATCTTTTCTTTTCTCCTTTGCTTTTGGCTTCTCTTCTTTTCACAGCTATTTGTGAGGCCTCCCCAAACAGCCATTTTGCTTTTTTGCATTTCTTTTCCATGGGGATGGTCTTGATCTCTGTCTCCTGTACAATGTCACGAACCTCCGTCCATAGTTCATCAGGCACTCTATCTATCAGATCTAGGCTCTTACATCTATTTCTCACTTCCACTGTATAATCATAAGGGATTTGATTTAGCCCCTTTAGTTTCTTTGTATTCTGTTGCTGGAGGAGAGGTTTGTCCAGGTGCAAGCACTGCAGCAGAGAGTCCCAGGTCCTTGGCCTGTCTCATGAGCTCTGTAGGATGGATGTGATCTCTCCATGGTGAACTGAACCCCTTACAATGAGGACCGCGTGGCAGGAAACTGCAGGCGGCCTCTGGGATCTGATGGTGGCCTCCAGTTGGTGGCCTTTAAAGACCTGGGGCCTGTCATGCAACCACAGGGAAATGAATTGTGCCACCAACTTGAAGGAGGTTGAGAGTAAGTCCTTTCACAAGTTGTTAAGCCTGTGGGTGAAAACGGTGCCTGGCTAGACCCTGACTGTGGCCCAGTGAGATGTGTGTAGAGGACTCAGTAAAACTGAGCCTGGACTCCTGACCCACAGAAACTGAGCTAGTAAGTGTATTTTGTTTTAAGCCACGTAGTTCGTGATAACTGGGGCTGCACAGCAATAGAAAACTAATAAAACTGATTTGCGAGGACTTTTGCAAATCTTTCAAGTCAAAAAAACTTTAATGCTGAGAAAGACTGTAGTCCAACCCCTTCATTTTACAGAGGAGCCCTGGAAATCAGAAATGGGGGCAGGCACACAGCACACAGTGATAAAACCAGGAATCCTACCTCCTGGGAAGTGCATTTTACCCAAAAATCTCATACCTAAAAACAGAATAAGCATAGCTAGCATTGTGTTATGTGATTTGCATAGATCATTTTTCCCTAAAATAATTCCTTTTTAAAAAAATGGCCATTTTACAATTTGTTTTTAATTCATTGCTGGATCATATGGTAGTTCTGTTTTTTTTTTTAATTTTTAAGGACCCAACAGACTGTTCTCCATAGTGCTTGCACCAGTTTACATCATTTCCACTAAGAGTGCACAAGAGTGCACAATTGATTCACATCCTCGCCAACACTTGTAATTGCTTGTCTTTTTGGTAACAGCCTTTCTAAAAAGTATGAGGTGACAGCTCATTGGTTTTGATTTGCGTCTCTCTGACGACAAGCGATGAGCATTCTTTCATATGCCTTCTGGACATCTGAAATCGTCTTTGGAAAAACGTCTATTCCAATCTTCTGTCCATTTTTTAATCAAATTGTTAGATTTTTGCTATTGAGTTGTATGTATATGTGTGTTCTTAACATATTTTGGTTATTAGCACCTTATTGGATACATGATTTACAATTATTTTTCTTCCATTCAATATGTTGCCATTTAAGTAGGGGTTCCAGTTTCATCCTTTTACATGTGGCTGTCCAGTTTTCCCAACACTATTTTATTATAGAGAATATCCTTTCCCCATTGTATATTCTTGGCTCCTTTGTTGTAAATTAATTGATCATATATCCATGGATTTATTTCTGGGCTTTCTACCTGTTCTGTTGATCTATGCCTAATTGCTTTGGCTATGACCTCCAATGGGCTTCCCTGATTGCTCTGTGGTAAAGGATCTGCCAGCTAACAGGAGACACAGGTTTGATCCTTGGGTCGGGAAGAACTCCTGGAGAAGGAAATGGCAAGCCACTGCAGTATTCTTGCCTGGGAAATCCCATGGACAGAGGAACCTGGCAGGCTGCAGTCCATGAGGTCGCAAAAGAGTCAGACATGATTTAGAGATTAAACAACAGCAACAGCAATGACCTCTAGTACTATTGGAAAGAAGTGGCAAGAGTGGGTGTCCTTGTCTTGTTCCTGATTTTAGAGAGATAGCTTTCACCTTTTCACTATTGAATTTGATGTTAGCTGTGAGCTTATCATATATAGCCTTTATCATAGCACATTATTACATTTCCTCTATATCCACATTGTTGAGAGTTTTCTTTTTACCATAAATGGATGTTAAATTTTGACAAATGCTTTTTCTGCATCTACTGAGTGATCATATGGTTTTTATCCTTGATTTTGTTAATGTGGTGTATCACATTGACTGATTTATGGATGTTAAACCATCTTTGGATCCCTGGAGTGAATCCCACTTGATCATGGTTATGATGCTTTTAATGTATTGTCGAATTCAATTTGCTAATATTTTGTTAAAGATTTTGCAACTAAGTTTATCAGGAATATTGGCCTGTAATTTTCTTTTTTCTTTTTTTGTACCATCCTTGTCTGGTTTTGTTATCAGGGTAATTCCGGACTTTTAAAATGTATTTAGGGGAGTTCTCTCCTCTTCTGTTTTTTGGAAGAGTTTGAAAAGGATTGGTATTAATTCTTCTTTGACTGTTTAGTAGAATTCACCATCTGGTCCTCGACTTTTGTTTGTTCAGAGGTTTTTGATTACTGATCCAGTCTCCTTGCTAGTAATCAGTCTGTTCAGATTTTCCATTTCATCATGATTCAGTCTCGGTAGGTTGTATGTTTCTAGGAATTTATCCATTTCTTTTAGGTTGTCCAATGTGTTGGCATGTAATTGTTCATAGTAGTCTCCTATGATCTTTTGTGTTTCTGTGGTATCAGTTGTAACATTTTTCATTACAGCTTTTATTTATTTGAGCCTTTTCTACCCATTCCAGTATTCTTGCCTGGAGAATTCCATGCACAGAGGAGCCTGGCGCTCTTTCTTGGTAAGTCTACCCAAAGCTTTGTCAGTTTACCTTTGGTTATTCTTTTGATCATACATAAATACTGTCACTCATATTATTTATGACATCTCATAAATTACATTTCTCATACATATAGATTCACCTCCTTCTTAAATACTGTCAAATATGGATACACCAGGGCACTTAGCCATTTCTCTTTGGTTGCCTTTTGCTTCCATCTGCTTACTCTTAACTGAATCAAGGTTCAGTTAAATTTTTTTGTACATGCTCACTGTAGACGACCTTAACCTGTGTCTCTGGTGAGGAGACAGATTATAGAATTCTTGGGTTACTCCTTACGTTTTAATTAATAGCTCCAAATTTTTCTCTTAAGTGGTCACACCAATTTGAACTTACAAGAATATTACACAAGGGAAATCACGCATACAAAACTCAATAACCTATTGTCAAGCGTTGAATGTGGCAGAGACTGCCGTTACTCAGTGTGTCTTCCTGCCTTAGTAATAGAATACGACTGATCCTTGAACAACGTGGGTTTGAACTACAATGGGTCCCCTTATACACGGACTTTTTCCAATAAATAGCATATTACAGTACCATACAATCCAGTTGGTTGAATCTACAGATACGGACAACCCACTGTAAAGTTATACTTGGATTTTTGACTGCTGCTAGTTCAGCATGCCTAACCCTCACATTATTCAAAGGCCAACTGTATTTAGCTCGGCACTATCTATCTGCCTAAATAAAAAATAAAATCCACATTTTCCAAACTTCCATGGGGCTAGACATAGTTATATCATTAAATTCTGGTCAATAGAATGTGAAGGAGGTGATGTGTTCAATTTCTGTACAGATCCTTTAGGAGAAAAGAATGAGCCCTACAGCTCTTTCCCCTCTTCCTGCTGACTGGAATGCAGATGTGATTACTGGCACTAGAGCAGCCATCTTAGACTATAAAATAGAAGCCACTTGTCAATGGAAAAGCAAAAAAAAAAACAGAAGGACCCTGGGTCCCATGAGTGTGGAGCTATCAAACCAGACATCCACTGCCTACCCAGACTTTTAAGCAAGAGAAAGAGAAGCGTATTGAATAAAAGCCACTTTGGGGGAATGTCTTTCTGTCACAACAGCCAAAACAATGCAATTATTAAATTCTAAAAGAAAATTATCTGGTAAAAGAAGATTCCAACTGGGGGGATTATAAAAATATTATTTTACTTGATATTCCCAGTAATTCTACAAGGAGGAATTTTGTATATGGGTATTTAATTGCCATTACTGTTGTAGATTGTTAAAAACGCTTATAGTACAACTATTTTATTCCCCTTGAGACTTTTCTACACTGTTGGAGAGGGAAGGCCAAGGGATTCAGCTCCGTTGAAGGAACCAGGAAGAAATGTTGTCCAAACCAACTGGGGTTTTGGCAATGAATCTGCATTTGTTCACCAGTATAGCTTTTGTTTAGATTCCACTGTTTTGAAAAATTAAGTGGTTGAGTATTTTAAATTTTTTCCTAATCCGAGTGTAACGAATGACCTTTCCTCTCCTTAGGTCACTAAAAAGAATTTTCTTGTGTTTGTGGCTAATTCCTTCATGGCAGAGGCCCAAATAAGGGGACAGGGGGACACTTAGGTCAAAACTAAACATGAGATGAGAGCAGGATCCTGGATTTCCTGCGGCTCATTCCATTTTCAGTCATCCATACTGCTATACATGTGTTTGAGTGGTTTTCTGTGTACAGAATAAGCTGTACACAAATTCTAGGAAATAATTTTGAATTACTAAAGTTACAACTTACCAAACCTAGTTTCTCTCCCTTGGGTTTTTAAGTTTCCTTTTTCAAATCTATTGCTCTAAGAACAAAATAACAAAATTCAGCCAGTGTTTTTAAGGAAGTCATGGATTAATATTTGGTCCCACTTAAAACGTAACTAATTAAATGCCTTAAAACACTTGAAATTGCATTTCTAAATTTGATATCCTGGATTTTCTTTGCAAGTACTTTAACTGTTCAATATTTCTACTTCTCAGTCCATTCTTTTTTTTTTTTTTAAAGAGAGAGTGACTCTATTTTATTATTTATTTATGTATGGCCATGCTTGGTCTTCGAGGCTGTGTGCAGGTTTTCCCTAGTTTCAGGGCGCAGGGGCTATTCTTCATTGTTCTGCGCAGACTTCTCATTGCAGTGGCTTCTCTTGTTGCAGAGCAAGGGCTCTAGAGCCCAGGCTCAGCAGCTGTGGCACACAGGCTTTGTTGTACCACAGCATATGGGATCTTCCCAGATCAGAGATCAAACCTCCCCAGCACTGGCAGGCAGATTCTTAAACCCTGGACCACCAGAGAAGTTCTCAACCAGTTTTTATAAATCTAATAGATCACACTTATATAGAAAACCTTAAATTCTCTTAAGTGTTCTAAATGATTACAGATAAACTTAGTATGACTTTGACTTACAAATTTCACATTTAAGCAGTGCTTCAATTACATTAAAAATGATAATTAACAAGTCTGACCAACATCCTACTCTGATGGTCCAAGTCGCTTAAACATGAGTCTCTAGAAGTATGTAAACTGTTAAATATGAACAATTTCCTTCTTAACAAAAAATATTAATATAATGATTTTTACTTTGTTGAGTATTTCCACATTTATTTCTGAATCTTAGTTAAAATATGCTTCCTGATAAAACCGCTTTCCCATTTCAGCTATTTCTATAATTCACTCTAAATGTTCCTGGAGTTTAAAGATGAAGAACTGAAGAGCCTCTTGATGAAAGTGGAACAGGAGAGTGACAAAGTCGGCTTAAAACTCAACATTCAAAAAACTAATATCATGGCATCTGGTCCCATCAGTTCATGGCAAATAGATGGGGAAACAATGGAAATAGTGACAGACTTTACTTTGGGGGGCTCCAAAATCACTGCAGATGGTGACTGCAGCCATGAAATTAAAAGACGCTTATTCTTTGGAAGAAAAGTTATGACCAACCTAGACAGCATATTAAAAAGCAGAGACATTACTTTGCCAACAAAGGTCCATCTAGTCAAAGCTATGGTAGTAGTCATGTATGGATGTGAGAGTTGAACTATAAAGAAAGCTGAGCACCGAAGAATTGATGCTTTTGAATTGTGGTGTTGGAGAAGTCTCTTGAGAGTCCCTTGGACAGCAAGGAGATTCAACCAGTCCATCCTAAAGGAAATCAGTCCTGAATATTCATTGGAAGGACTGATGCTGAAGCTGAAACTTCAATATTTTGGCCACCTGGTGTGAAGAACTGACTCATTTGAAAAGACCATGATGCTGGGAAAGATTGAGGGCAGGATGAGAAGGGGACGACAGAAGATGAGATGGCTGGATGGCATCACCGACTCAATGGACATGAATCTGAGTAAACTCTGGGAGCTGGTGATGGACACGGAGGCCTGGCGTGCTGCAGTCCATGGAGTCACAAAAAGTCAGACATGATTGAGCAACTGAACTGAACTGAACTGAACTGTTCCTGGAGTTTAAAGATGCTTAGCTGAGATTGTTTCCAACTAGACTTCCTCACTTGGGGTGCACGGCAGAATTCAGGGGGGTCTGTAAACTTGGATGTTAAAAAAAGTATCTTTATATTCACCAACCTCTAAGTGAAAATAAACATTCCCTTCAAATGTGAATGTGGCAACAAACCATAACAGATAAACAGGACCTCAACTGTGTTACCAGCAGAAATCACGGGGATTTTCATTTCACATTATGGCTATTAACAAACATCTTGAAATATCTTTTATATTCAGCATTACTTTAAAATTATGAAAATTAAAGGCCTTCTCCTTTATTAATGTATTAGTAAAGGAACTCACATGACTATGTCACAATATTTTAATATTTTTATGGAGGTATGTGCTCAGTGGCTCAGTAGTGTCCAACTCTTTGTGACCCCATGGGACTGTAGCCTGCCAGGCTCCTCTGTTCATGGAATTTTCCAGGCAAGAATACTGGAGTGGGTTGCCATTTCCTCCTTCAGGAGATCTTCCAGACTGAGGGATTGAACCCAAGTCTCATGTGTCTCCTGCATGGGCAGATGGATACTTTACCACTTTACCATGTCACCTCTTTGGGAACATTTTAAGGGTTTAATTTTATCATTTTTGATGTATAGATATACAGATAGAGATATACCGTGAAGCCATCAACACAATCCACAAACTGGCCTTTTCTTTTTGTGTGTGTTTTCCATGGCATGCAGGGTCTTAGATCCCTGACTAGGGACTGAACTCATCCCCCTGCATTGGGAGTGCAGAGTCTTAACCACTGGGCTGCCAATGAACTCCCTCGACACTGGACTTTCTCATCATATTCTCGACAGTTTCTTTGAGCTCTTGTGTAATCCATCCTTCCTTCCACACCCATCCACAGGTGACCATTGCTTTGCCTTTTGTCACTGTGTATTAGTTTGTCTTTTTGAGAATTTTATATAACTGGAATCATGCATTGTGTCTTTATGGAGTGAATGAGGGTCTGGCACTTTCAGCATAATGATGTTGATATTCATCTATGTTGTGTGCGTACATTTCTTTTATTGCTGAGTAGTAGTCCACTGCATGGATATACCACAATCTGTTTATTCATTTACCTGCTAATGAATAGTTTCACTGTCTCCAATTCTTAGCAATTACAAATAAACTTGCTATCAACATTCACATACAAATCTTTGTGTGGATTTGTGTTTTCCTTTCTCTTGGGTGTTAGATGGCTGGGTCACATGACTGGGAGATGTTTTACTTGTTGAGAAACTGCCAAACAGTTTTCCAAAGTGGTTGTACCATTTTACATTCCCGCTGCTGCTGCTAAGTCACTTCAGTCGTGTCCGACTCCGTGCGACCCCACAGACGGCAGCCCACCAGGCTCCTCCGTCTCTGGGATTCTCCAGGCAAGAACACTGGAGTGGGTTGCCATTTCCTTTTCCAATGCATGAAAGTGAAAAGTGAAAGGGAAGTCGCTCAGTCGTGTCCAACTCTTAGCGATCCCATGAACTACAGCCTATCAGGCTCCTTCATTCCCAATAGCCATGTATAAGAGTTTAGCTGCTCTATATCCTTGGTATAGTCAGTCTTTTTAATTTTAGCCAACCTAATGAATACATAGCGGTATTTCATATATATTTTTTAATTTATGTTTCCATGATGATTGATGATGTTGAGCATATATTTTGTGCCTATTGGCTATTCATGTACCTTCTCTGAAGTGTTTGTTCAGAAGTTGTACCCATTTTTTAAATTGTTTTGGAAAAGTTATTGAGTTATTCAAGTTCTTCATATATTGTTATATTTCCCGTATATTTTTATGTCTGTCTGATAGAAGTATTATATTTTTTCCATTCTATAGCTTGCTTTTGCTCTTCATTTTCTCAGTTTTGTCTTTTGAAGAACAACAGGTTTTATACTTTGATGTAGCTCAGTCTACTGATGTTCATGGTTGGTATTTTTTTTCAGTGTTCTAAGAAATGTTTGCCAACCTCAGATTTGCAATGATTTTCTCCCTGTGTTGTCTTTTGGAAGATTTATGGTTCTAAGCTTTCCTTTTAGGGCTCTAATCCACTTTGGGTTAATTTTTTTTTTTTATTTTGGGTTAATTTTTGTGAACAATGTGAGGTAACCTTTTTCTTATCATTAAGAAATAAGAAATTGTTTCTTATCAGTATTCAGTTTTCTAGCATGCTATGTGCATTATAGGCATGGCTGTATATATACAAGCATTTTTCTGAGTAAATGTCCTTAGAATTCAGCAGACTGCCAAAGAGGTCCCTGGCAGATATTCTAGAGATTCCAGCAGAGTGAGAGATAAGGAACTGCAGACTTTCAGGGAAAATACTCTTGATGTGCTTGTAGGAATCCATCAAGTCAGCCCACCCAGTACGGGGCACCCTTTTTCAGCACGATGATATTGCATAATAACCATAGATCTGGTCCACAGTGCTGATTGGGGTCTTGTCAGAGATGTGGATGGAATGCCCCAACCCACATCAGGAAGCGTTAGGTTGATGATTTTGTAATTTCAAGCAGGATTGCTCACAGCCCCTGGTCTACTCATGGAAGCTGTCACCGCCTCTTGTGTGATCACTTGATTGAGCTTCACATGTTTTTGTCCTCAGGACATATCCAAGTCGTCCTGTTTAGGCAGGGTGGCCATCTGTCCCAGTTTGCCTGGAACAGTCCTGGTTTATGCTATAATTGATTTGATTTTTAAAAATCTTTAGGCCGTGCTGCACAGCATGTGGGATCTTAGTTCCCCAGCCAGGGATCAAACCTGTGCCCCTACATTGGCAGGTTGGAGTCTTAACCACAGGACCCATCAGGGAAGTCCTGATGTTTTGCTTCCGTTTTTTTTTAATTGACACATAGTTGATTTACAATGTTGTGCCAGTTTCTAGTGTACAGCAGAGTGATTCAGATATATATATTCTTTTTCATATTCTTTTCCACTATGGTTTATTGCAGGACGTTGAATGCAGTTCCTCGTGCTACACAGTAGGACCTTGTCTATCCATCTTGCATATACTAGTTTGCATCTGCTAATCCCAAACATGCTTTATTACAAATAGTGCCCATTTCACTGTCTCCTGTAACAGTATCAGAAAGCGTTCTGATTTGTTCAAATAATTCTGTTAGTTTCTATCTTACATGCTCTGAGTATCATGAACCCAGCGAAGCACTTTGAAACCCATGGCTTCCAATCTTGACTCTGCACAGCTCTGGGTACTTCTTCAAGACCCTTTCCAAGTACCCACAGGAGAAAGGTGCAAGGCACGTGGCTGGGATTTTACAACTCTGTTTTCCATATGGAGATTCTATGTATGCTTGTGTGGCTTGTGGGAACCTAGATCCCCAATCAGGGACTGAACCCCAGGCCCTCAGCAGCAAAAGCAAGGAGTCCTAACCACTGATTGCCATGCGTTTTTTTTTCTTTTAAATTCGTGTTAAAAACATGAACTGCTTCAAAGATTTGCACATCATCTTTGTCCAGGGGCCATGCTAATCTCTGTATCATTCCAATTTTAGAATACGTGCTACCAAAGCAAGCACAATATGCTTACTTTTGAGTTCAAGAAAGTTTGAAAGCCACTCATATAATGGATTGCATTTTCCTCTTTGCATTGACTGCCAGGAAGCTCAGCATCTAATTCTCAGTCCGCCATTAACAAGTGCTCAGAACCTCCTAGCCTACATATTTATGCAAATCCACCCTTGAGTGTCTTTTCTTTCCCTCTCCATGTTTCCCCTTCACCTGCTTTTCTTGTTTTCTCACTCTGCTGCCACATATACGTTTTTGCATGCAACCTCAAGTCCTTTTTGGAAAAAGTCAAGGTTTAAACGAATGCATTAAAACAAAAAAGGATACTTTTTCTGTAGAGGAGATTTTTACAGACGGGAAAGGAATGTGATTAGAATAAGGCATGATTTGGCATGGTGAGTACATATGTGTGTTTATAGGATATGTACATACACGTTGAAAGCCTTGTGATGTTTGTTGTTTTCAAAGTTCAGCTGGTCTTCTGGCTTCAGAGGACATTTATACTTGGAAGATTTTAGGGGAAAAAATACTTTACTCCAGGTTAGGCATGCCTGTGGTCTATACTCCAAAGAATCTGCGTTATGCTTTAGCATTTTCAGATTTTGTCTGGGATTATTTTTCTGGTCATTATAAAATGAGGACAAATAGTTATCAAGAAGAAATCAAGGGAATGAGGGACAGGAAAGAAGTGCTCCTGCATAGGAAGGGGGCTGGATTTTAAGTGATCTTGAGTAAGAAATTGGTGCCTTAAATCTTATCTGAGTTTCCATCTCATCTGCTGTGAATCTGTGATCAAGTCCTTTTTCTCCCAAACATGGGGACTCTCACCCTTGGCTGCACACTAGAATCACTGGGAACCTTAAAAAAAACATGCTGATGCCTCAGTCCCTCCCCCAGAGAATCTGGTTTAATTGGTCTGGGGTGAGGCCTCAACACAGGGATTTCTAAAAGCTCCCCTGGAGAGTCTAATGTGCAAGCCAGGGTTGAGAACCACTGCCTTAAGAGAAGGAAAAAAATAAAATTAATAAGCACCTGCCTCCTGTTTCTCTCTCTGGGGGCAGGAGGGTGTGGCTGCGATTTATGAGATAATGGGCCAGATTCTAGTGAAGGAGTTGAGAAGGCGAAGGCGGGTAGGAATAGATTAACCCTTTGTATTCCATTGAGTACTCTTGGTTAATAAGTGTTCATCACCATTTTGTCCACCATTTGCAAGAAGAAACACATTTCACATCCTGACCCAGTACACACACACACACACACACACACACACACACACACACACACACACACACACACAGTCTTACTCTGCATGCAGTTCACTTGATACTTTCTATTCCAATCTACTCCATTCTTTTACTTTAGAAAAAAAAAAGGCTGCTTACTGCCACTATTTAAACAACATTCTGGGACTTTTCTGGTGGTCCAGTGATTAAGATTCTGCCTTGCAATGCAGGGGACGTGGGTCTGATCCCGGGTCAGGAACTAAGATCCTACATGCAACTACAGAGCCCAAGCACCACAAGAGAATCCACAAAGAAAGATCCTGCATAATGCAACTAAGACCCAGTGCAGCCACATAAATAAATATCTTTAAAAAATAAATTAATCAGCATTCTATGAAGGCTTGTGAACCCAGATAAATTAAATACCTCTGGAGAGCATTAAGATGCTCAGTCTATAATGACTTAGAACTTTTTGCAAAGATGCTATGGGAAGCAAAGTTTGTACAGTAATATCAATATATGTAGAACAATGCTCATGGCCAACTATAGTCACAGGTTCAGGAACAGGATCTCAGTGAATCATCCCAAGATGGGTACTGTTCTTTCCAGGGCTTCCCTGATGGCTAATTTGATAAAGAATCTACCTGCAATGTAGGAGACCCATGTTCGATCCCTGGGTGGGGAAGATCCCCTGGAGAAGGAAATGGCAACCCACTCCAGTATTCTTGCCTGGAAAATCCCCTGGACAGAGCAGCCTGATGGGCTACAGTCCATGGGGTTGCAAAGAGTTGAACACATGTAAGTCACCATCTCCATTTTAGACATGAGAAAGTCAAGGCCAAGTACACATATACGTCCTGCAGCTAGAAAGCAGAAGAGTTAACTTCATCCAGGAACAGGAGATCTAACCTCAGCCCTGTCACTGGAGGAGAATAACCCTGTCACTGTGAATATTAATAGATTTGCATGCCTGTATTTTGGGGAGCAGAAAAGGGATGGAGTAAGTTTTGACCAGAGGTGGCTCCTGGTAGAGCGGGGCCTGCTGCTTATACAACTTGAGGGCCTCACTTAAGATAAAGAATACGAAATTATGAGTCTGAAATTAGGTACGAAATTTCTTTGAATTAAGAAATCACAACAGGGGCTTTCCCGGTGACTCAGTGGTAAAGAATCCACCTGACAATGAAGGAGACATGAGTTCGATCCCTGATCCGGGAGGATCCCACATGCTGCAGAGAAACTAAACCTGTGTGTCACGACCGTTGAGCCTGTGCTCTGGAGCCTGGGAGCCACAACTCCTGAGCCCACATGCCACAGCTACTGAAGTCTGCATGGCCTAAAGCCCACGGTCTGCAACAGGAGAAGCCACTGCAATGAGAAGCCTGCACCCCGCAACTGGAGAGTAACGCCTGCTTGCCGCAACTAGAGAAAAGTCTGTGCAGCAGCAAAGGCCCAGCAGAGCCAAAAATAAAATAAATAAAATTATTAAAAAAAAAAAAAACTCACGACAAAGGCATAGTTTAAGAAGCTGAAGAAGACCACCAAGATCACAAATTCCCAACTCCTCTTCCCCTTCACTGGACCTCTGAAATGCCAGTGGCCACTCCTATACACCCTACCCAAGGTCAAGTGCTCCAGGGGGAATGAGAGTGGAGAGAGATGGTGGGCTCTGCCGCTTGCCACTATCTATCAAAAGCAAACAGCTTTCGTAAATTTCACATGAACAGGTGACCCATGAATACATTTCTAGGTCCCTGTCAGGGCTTTACAAAGAGGCATAGCAAGAAAGGGACCCAAGGGTTTAAGTTTCACTGTCTTCCCAGTAACCCTACAGGTGGAGTTACAGGCTCTGTATTATATCTTGAGAGCAAGTGCTTTGAAGTCAGCTTGATCTGAACTTCAACCCTGACTCAGACATTTTCTGCCTTCTCTTTGAGCTTAGATGATCTTTGCAAAACAGGCATGCTAGGGGCTTCCTTGGTGGGTTCAGCGGTTAAGTCTCCAAGCTCCCAATGCAGGGGGCCCCAGTACCATCCCTGATCAGGGAACTAGATCCCACATGGTGCAACGAAGATTGAAGATCCTTCCTGCCACGACTAAGACCCAGGGCAGCCAAACTAAAAGAAAGAAAGAAAGAAAGAAAGAATAGGCATGCTAGCAGCATCTACTTTCTGGTCTCTTTGGGGGATCAGAGGAGACAAGGAAATGTCCTGAAAACTGGTTGGACGTAGGGAGGCCAGATATAGCAAATAAAAATATAGGTCTAGTTAAATTGAAATTTCAGAGAAAAGTGAATACATTTTTAGTAAAAGTATGTGTCACCTATTGCAGAGGACATACTTATACTAAAAGTTATTTCTGTTTTTCTATAATTCACATTTATCTGGGCATCCTGATCCCAGAAAAATATGATTGCTTGAGCTTAACATATGGCAGTGGTTGACACTGCTTTCTGACTGAAGCAGCCTGGGTGCTTATAAAGGGCCTTCCTGAACATTAGAAAGTGGGTGAAAGGAAGAAAAATGCTGTATAGGCTCTGTTCATGACAGTTTATTATGGGGAAGATTGAAAGAGGAGAGGATGCAGTGGGGTGCCTTCATTTAAGGGTATGTGTAGAGGACACTATACCAGACTTTAGGTAAGCCAGTTAAGTTCTTGGGACCTCAGTTTCTCCTACGTGTAAAACAGGTCAAAGGAGATCCTCGAACTCTCCTCCCACAGATATCATCAGAAATGGCACTTTCTCATCATACAGACGTCACCTCCTCAGGGAGGTCTTCCCTGACTACTACAGCCAAGATTCCTGTTCCCTTGCCCCAGCACATACTTCCCCTCCGCCATAATAATTATAATTTTCTAAAACTGTCTTGATTCTTTACTTGATTGGTTGTTTACGGTCTGTCTCCCAGTTAAGTTCCGGGAAGGAACAAAACTAGTCTGACTTGTTCTAGCTGAATCTCCGAAGAGCTGTACCTGGCACATAGATGTTCCACAGATGTGGAATGAATGAAGAAGTGGCTGAATGAGTGAATTCAGTGTCACCCTTGAGGTCCCTTCCAAGCAGTCATTCTCTTCTGGGGGGTGGGGGGGGGGGGCCGCGCCTGGGTTGCCGAAGGAGGAGGTGTGGGTGTCGGTGGGTGGGGAGGAGGCTGAGACCTCGCCTCCTCTAGGACCGGCTGGAGCGAGCGCGTCCGGCTGGGCGGCAGGCGCCTAGGGCAGCGCCGAGGCAGCTGCAGGGCCGGAGCCCCGCGCCCCGCGTCCAGCCGCCAGGGGTGTGCGCGCCCGCGGAGCCCGGCGCCGCGCCTCGGCGCCCCCACGCGCCCACGTCGCGGCGCGGGGACCCGGGCGGGGGCAGAGGGAGGGCCCGGCCGAGGGAGGGGAAGGGGCCGGTCCTCCCCGCGCAGGCAACGGCCGCGGCAGCCCAGGAGGCGGAGGCAGTGGCGGCAGCAGAGGCAGCAACGTGCCCGCCGCAGTCAGCCCGGCTGCGTCCGACCCGCGCCCGCCTGGCCGCCGGCACCGCGCCGCGCCCGGGCGCCCTCTCCACTGCGCGCGGTGAGTACCGCCCGCGGCGCCCAGCCCGGGCCTGCCTGCGGGGATTCACCGGGCTGGTGTTGACCCGGACACCCTGGCCTGGAGCCTCTCTCTCGTGCTCGGCCAGCCGGGGCCTCCGCAGCTGTCGGGGCCCTCGAGGGCGCACTGGCAGGGTCGCGGCGTCCGGGGCTCCCAGGGTGTCTCAGGCACAAGGGCAGCGGGGAGAGCGCGCAGATCTCGGGAAAGTCCGTCTCGGGGCCTCAGTTTCCCCTTGCGCCCGGAAGGCCACGACCCTGAAGTGTGCGCTCCCGCGCGGGACAAGTGCATGACGCTCAGACTCGCCGGGGTCCTCCGCGTTTGGTTCGTTTTACGGCCCTGGTGGTTCGCGATAAGCGGCGATCCGCTCATCGGACGCGTGGAGCCGGGAGCCAAGCTCACACCCTCGGGCGCTGGTAATGGGGTAACGGAGCAAAAGGCTGGAATCCCAGGGATGGGGCTGGAATGGCCCCCTGAACCTTTTTCTAGCTGTATTTCTTTAAAAAAAAAAAAAAAATCCATCTGCGCTCGGTCAGCTATGGTCCAGCTCGCTGGGCTTTGTACCGGAACCGGCGTCCGGGCGCTAGCTGAAGTTGGAGCTGAAACTTAGAAAACTTTACATCAGAAGGATGTTTAGAAGGAAGCGAGAGTTTGTTGTAATGGGACAAAGCGGAGAATTGAATGGGGTTGTTGCCTTTTTTTTTTTTTTTTTTTTTAGCGGAGCAGCCTGGGGTTTAAACGGCCGTGGTGGCTCTTAAATCTATCTCCTGTCCCCAAACAAATAGGTTATACACTTAAGAAATGTTAGGAAAGCTTGACCGGGAAAAACTTTCGCATCCCCAAATCCTCAATACGCGAAATTCTCAGCCGCATGAAAGGGAAGCGCTTTGACGATTTAAGGTTCCTACTTCCCTTTAGCGAAGCTTCGAAGCTTCGCTGGGGCTAAGAGTTGACAGCATGCACGCTTGCTCTTTAAAAAGCAAGACCGATGCTGCGACTTTTATGGATACCTTTTTTCTTTTCTTCCCCCGAAATGCAACGTAATCTTTCGAATTACTTTTTTAAAAATAACCTTGAGGTATATATAAATCACCCCTGGTGGAGGTACCTTTTAATTACGGGGCGCGGTGGAATGAGTGAGCATCGGAGCTGGGTGTTGTGGGCAAGGCAGAGGCGAAGCAGAATGATTTACAAACATAAAGTGAGAATCTGAGTGCTGAATTAGGTTTGAGTTAGGGCGCTCTCTTCCAAAGGAAATTATAACCAGCGGACAATTGTATTTCAAGCCGAATCTGTTCATTTCGCGAGCCCTTTCCTGCTTGAGTGAAATTTCTACTGCTAGAATCTGAGCTAGTAGCCGCTTTACCAGCCTATGGTCCTTTGGGGGGCGGCGGGGTGGAGGGGGGGAGTTGGGGCCGGAGAGGAGAACCTCCTTTTTAAAATGATTGTGAAAAAATCTTCAGACAACTTTACCCAAGAAAGGTTCATTTTTTTCCCACCTTTCTCTCCCCATCACTTTAAGCCCCTTAAACTTTATACTTCCTTGCATTTAGACGTACTCAGACTAGGAAAACTTAATTAGTAATTTATGTCACAAATGCGGACAGTATGAATCTTGCTTTAGACTAAGCATAAACTCCAGTTTGTATCCCAAATCTCCTTGCCTTTTGAGGAAATTCTAAATTTTGCAGTTTCGACCTATGCGGCTAGATCTGAAGGGACCTGACCTTTTAAAAAAGCACTTCATGTGTCCCATACCTAGTTAGTTGCTCCAGTCTTGTAACTGTAGGTTCACAATATGATAAACTATTTTACCTTAACGGTCTCGGCATTTTTCCTGTCTTGAAAATAGCTCACCTATTGAGTGTAGTGACTGTACATATGAGAATATTCTGTAAACACATATATCTTTCCTAATATGAAATAGCTAAGACAATACCACAAAATGTTATTGTCCCAATACTTTGAGATTTAGAAAAACAGATGTTTTCAGCCCTGGAGTTTTAGAATCTTCTTTTCATGCCTTTTGTGTTGTATTAAACACATCATAAAGAAATATGATTTGTTGACTTGTTATAGGATTACCATTTGGCAAAAACATCCAAGACACGCTGTTTCAAATACGCGGTATTACTTCTGCTTTAAATTGCATGTAAGAGATCGCAAGCCTTGTTCCAGACGGATAAATTGATAAAATGCTAGCTGCTGTTGGGAGAGCAAAGCAGTCCTCCACACACACACGCACACAACAGACCAAAAACAAAATAAATGCTTTGTGGAGCAGCTGAGTACATTTTGAATTAGGTGAGCGAGCTACTGAGAAGAGACCCTGGGCAGCTTGGGGAAAAGTATCTGCAATTCAGGCATGTCCACTTTAAGACGTTTTTGGTTCCCCCAGGACAAGATGACTCCTTTCCCACAAAGAAGAAACCGTTTCCTTATTTTTTCAGTTACTTTTCCAAAGATAACTTGTGTCAGGCGCAGGAGACCAGACTTATGCAGAAAGCCAACCGTAACCAGCTCCAAAAAATGAGGACTCATTCTTACTCCTTCCACCAGATGTTTTTTAGGTGTCCTCAGCTGGAATGCCCAGTTTGAAACTAATTAGGCCAGCAATAAACTCCTTGTATAATAAAATCGCAGGCCGTTATGCTGCATAAGTGGGGTTCCCGGCAGCTCATGACAGATGCCTCTCTCTCTGCAGAAAGAACCATGGCTGTCAGGAAAAAATGAAGGAAGTGGGAATATCTTGTTTGGATTTTTTTTTTTTTTTGCCTGGCCCTCAATTTCCACGCACACCACACACGGTGTCTGTTCTTCTCCAAGGAGGTGGGTTGCATCAGGGGTTGAGTTTTGTCTTTGGGGACAGGCCTCCTTAGCATAAAAATGCTTGGGGAAGAAGGAAAACCATACCTATTAGGCAGTGGCCACAGGTCTGAGGTGTAGTGTTGAGCTTTGGAGTGTGTGTGTGTGTGTGTGTGTGTGTGTGTGTGTGTGTGTGTGTGCGCACGCGCATGCGCACGGAGACTGGGTCAGAAGGCTTTCTCTCCACTAGGCACAGATAAAATGCAGGGTTCTTCGGCCTGAGGTCAATTTCTTCCAGGAGAGGATAACTTTTTCCCTTAAAGATTTTTTACCTCTTTCTCCTGATGTAGTTTCTCCTTATCTGCAGGGTGGGGTTGTGGGGGGAGAGTTGGTTTGCGGAGATGAAGTGGCTGGTTATTCAGTTACCTCTGAAGGCTGAACCTTCTGCCTCTTGCCAAGATTGAGTTTTGTTGGTGGAGGGAAACTTTTTTTCCTAGCTAGTTGCTCTGAAAAAGGAGTCGGTGGACTCGGCTCAAAAGGAATCCCTTTACAGAGAATTAACCCCAGAGCTGAGAAGACATGGCCTGTTGACAGAAAACACACATACCCACTCATTCCCCGCCCCACAACGCCTCCCTCCCTCCTCACCTTCCTCTCTGACCCCCAACCCCCTATATCACAACAGCTTTCCGAAGGGCCCACTTTTTGTCCCCCTACCGTTTGCGGCTGTTCAAACAGTCCCAAACGTATAAAACAAAAAGACGGCTCTGGTAGGGAAACAATTAGCAGAGAATTCACCAGAGACAATACTTCATTTTCCTATTTGAAGATCGTAACTGGCCTAATGGTGTTTAAGTAACACCTCTTCTAATCCGAGGATAAACCCCCCTCAGTCAGGTGACAAATACTTGAAATGACTGTCTTAGACCCACTGTCTTGGTGGAAATGAATCACAGGGGCCAGAACTAGTTCTTTGTTGCGTGTGATTTAGAATCAATTTCAAGATACGAGAGTGCCGGCCAGGTGGATGGAGGGGAAAAGGACGAAGAAAGCCATAGGCTTTAAATTTTTTTTTTTTTTTTGGCTGCTTTTTTTCTTTCTTTTGCTCACTTGCTATCGATGCCTCTGTCATTTCTCTCTGCTTAATTTCTGTCCTTGTAGTTAACAGTGATGATGAAAATAACCGAGCGTTTGTATGCCAGACCTGAAATCAATTCTTGACATGTATTTTTCAGGATTGCTCTGACAACATTTTGAGTTAGGTATTGTTACTATTATTAATTTTCCCAACTTTGTTAACAAAGGAACGGAGTCACAAGTCAAATGTCTGACAAGGCTGAGGGGTGCATGGGCCAGAATCTAGGCCTTTAGCCTTCTACTGACTGGGCTGTGAAAACCTTGCCTCCGAGGATATTTCTGCTCTCGTTTTCCTTTGAAAAGAGATGTTGACTTTGGATGATTTTATATGCCCTGAGCACAATGATTTTCTGACTGTACCCTGATTTTTTTTGCCACTGTCCTAAATGATAAGAAAAGCACACTAAGTGTTTAGAAAACACAAATCTGGGCCTTGGTGAACCATGATATTTAGCAGGTTGTATGTGGTCTATAAAGGAAAAAAAAAGTTTATTTACAAGGACTAATTTGATTTGTTCCTTCAATACTATAAACGCTACGCATTTCAGTTCCTAAAAACAGTCAATAAATTTACTGGCAGTGGCAGGGCCCGAAAATGTTACAGTAGGCTGTCCAAATCCAGTTTACCGGAAGGTGCTGGATCGCTATGGGTGGGTTGTTGTTTGGAGGTTGGAATATAAACATTTGGAGTTCGAAGAATAATTTGGAACAGGTGGTCCCAAGAGTCAGGTAACCAGAGCGATTTATCTTTGCCACTTTGAAGGTTAAGGGAGGCTTGGCAGTTGCCTGAATCTGGGACAGGCAGCCTGAGGGTCAGGCAAGGGCTGAGAGGGCCCCCACTTTGGGATGGAGCCTGGAGGGATGGATGAAGGGGTCTCTGCACATAGACCCAGGTCTGCAGAAAGCAGGACTTTGTCTTGCGTGTCATCGCCCATCTGATGATACTAGTTAGGGTGTAGCAGTGACTGCTTATACGTTTTTGCAAAGGCTGCCTCTGTTCTCAGATATACGCAGAAATTTACAGCAGGAGCTCAGAGGAACGCAGTCAAGGAAGCAGGTTTACTTCTCACCAGTTTTGAGAATGTGCGCATGACAATTGTCTTTGCCTAATAATGCCTATTTAGACATATTTAAACTTGAACCAAAGATTTGAAAGAGGCTAGAAATTATTTTGTCTCTTAGTATCTGCAGTATTGTGTCAATAACATGAAAACATCTGTGGTTTCAATGGTTTGGGTTTTTCCCCTCTAGTTTCCTTTTGAAGAGCTAGTAAAGTTAGATTTTTAGATCTGTGCATTCCCAGCGTTAACATATCTGCACCTATGTACAGAATTGTCGGCTCTCTGTGAACTGAACTAAAGGAAAACTGTTAAAATCGACATTTTCTTCTCCCAAAGAATGAGGAACCGGAGGGTTAGACTACTGTCTTACTTTTGTCTTGCATCAGCTGAATCTGTCAACTCCCCTTTCTTTACTGTTCATCTCCCAAGAATCGTCTTTCATAACTGAAATGTACAGTATATTAGCCAAAAGACGTTTTAATTTTGTTAAGAAAAATCATGCCAGAGACGGCCGAGTCTGTTTCAACCATTATTGTTTCTGTAGCGTGCATACTTTGGGTTTCATGGTTAAGATGTGGGTTTGCCAAGAAAGAAAATTACAGCAAGAAACTATGTTGAAAACATATACACTTCTGTTTGAGAAATGGGAAAAACACGGAAAAATTCCACACGGTAATTGCTTTAACGTGAGTTTTAAATGTCATTGTTTGACTTATGTCAAAAAGTCCCTCTTAGCTAATTCTCACAGATGCTGTTACCAAATACCTCACCTTAAAAATGGCAAATGTGGGTCTTACCCTGATGATCTTGAGGCTTTCAGAGATAGCTGCAGTCCCAGTGGAAACATTCCAAATTTTTAGATTGTGCAGGCTGAGTTTTGTTTTTTTTTTTTTTAAGGTTACTTAGATATCGATTTTATTTTCTTGACCCAAAATAAGAAAACACGGGGAATTCTCAAAAGCTTTTTACAGGCTGCTATTATGAGAGAAGAAGCCAAACCAACATGTATTAGGTCATGAGCTTGAAGTGCATAAATAAGCCCTTGAAGGTCACCAAAACAGGGCGAAAACCACCAGTTCTCTTCACCTCGGCCAAGTCTAAATTCCTGCCTGTTAGACGTGTTTGGTTCAAGTGGACAGAGAGTGGGGGTTTCTGAGTCTACAGTTGAAAGATCTTGATTTGGATTCTGAAGACGTTCTTGCAGGGAGAAGCTAGATTGGAGGGCTGGAATTCCCATCTCCTTTGGATCTCTCCCTCCCAAGGCTCCACCAAAAAAGCAGGTTCCGGGGCCACCCCTTCCTCCAAAGCTGATGTTTCATTCCTGGTGTTTGGCGGTGTGGAAGCCAGAGGTCGAAAATGGCTTGTGTTCCTTCTGGTCAACTGCTTCGCCTCCCATCCCCTTCCTGTAGTAACTTTGCAGTTAAGGTATTAGTAGTTTCCAAAACAATTTGTTGTTGTTGTTGTTATTGTTGTTGTTGGTCTAGGAACACGTATGTGTGTTTTGGCCTATGGGGTACAAGATGTAAGTACAGACCTTTCGGTTTTCATTGATGGGCAGCTCCTGAAAATTCAGAGAGGTGGAGAGAATTCTGCCGCGTCCCTGAAATTGGTACCGACACTGGGGCTGATGGAAATTCCACGCAGGGAGAAAACCTCCTCGCAGGAGACACAGAAAGGGTTTCGCTGCAAAGAAGATTGTTTTCTTTTGTGGGTGTGTATTATTTGCAAGGATGGGAACTTTAGTTTCACGGCGTTCTAGAAACACTTGTCTCCCCAGCAAAGGTCTGAATGCCCTTCCTAGTTGGGAAGGGGGAGGGGGAGAGAAGCCGAGGGGGCAGATTCCTGCCCCTCTGGCCTTTTGTGTGACTGGTACAGTAGAGGGAAGCAGTGGCTCACTGCTTAGAGGGTGTCATGTGGCATAACAAGTTGTGACTTGATGCTTGTGTTGTAAACAAAGTTTTGTCCCCATCCAGGGGTGGAAAAGAATGGAGCTGAGATTATTCACCTCCGGGTCTGTGATGGGGCTTTCTGGCGGTCTCCCCTTGCTAAAGAGCCCGGGCTCCCTGGAGACTTTAATTTTGGAGTGTGCAGTGAAGGGGGGAGGGTGGGAGGGGAGAAAGAATGCCTTAAACTCAGCAAATGTCTGAACCGCTCCGAATTTCTCCAGCACTGCTGTGACACCCACGAGAAAGACAATGATCAAAGGACACAGAAGCAGGCTTTTGGGCAGATGGGGCTAAGAAGGGATATTGGGGGCTTGCTAGTAGTCCGATCTAGAGGAGAGAGTTTTCAGACACCTTGGGACCCATAGAATGCCTTGCTAAGTGTCTGTAGGAAACCAGTTTGGAAATGTCTTTCCCTGAAGTTTTGCCGTCCTTTCTTCGTGCTTGTTTTTAGAGAATTAGTTTTTAGTTTTGTTTTTAAAAAAGACACAAGATTTGTTTGGGAATAATAAGTGGCTCATGGTTACCGAATACTTACTATGTGCTAGTGTGCTAAGCAAACACTTATATTTCTGACTCCAAATAGCCTTAGATGGAAAGTTCTATTATTATTACCCCTATGTTACAGATGCGAAATTGAATCTCGTGGAGAAGTAATTCGTCCACGGTTACATGGGTCATATCAGAGCCAGAACTGAACCTAGTCTTGATTCCTAGCCACTAGTATACCCAGCTCTCCCACCTCCAACCCCCCGACGCTGGTGTAATGAGAGCTACGTTCCCTGTGCATGTCTGTCTTGGAGAACTAGATTTCAAAGTCAGTCTCCAGTTGTTTTGCCTGGAGGATATTCAGTGATGATCAGGTATAAAAGTTGGGTTCAGAAATAAGCGACATTACCTGATTCTCACAGAATCTTGAGCCTGTCCTTGTAGAATAACTAAAGTTTAGAATTGAAATCTGTTGAAATGGTGGGTGCATCACTGCAGTTAGCTGGTCTAAGCTATTGCCTATGGCCGCTTCTGTGCTAGCAGAGTTGAGTAATTGCTATAGAGACTGCATGGCCTTTTATAGGATGTTTGCTGACCCCTGAGCTATTGCAATATGACAAGACAAATTTTGTTGACAAGGAAGAACATGCACTTGGGACATGACATGTACCATTTCTTTGATTTTATTAATACTGTTTATTGAGCGTGTCCTACATGCCTTGTGTGTTGTATGGTGATGGGGAAAGTTACAAATGCATTCATTCACTCATTTATTCAGCTTTATTTATTGAGCTGTGTTCTAGGCATTGGGCTAATTAATGGCGACCCAAAGGCGAGAAAGACCCAAGCTGGCACCTCTGATAGCAGGATTGATATTCGCATGGATCTCTAAGATTCATGAGCCAGGAGCCAGGCTGCTTGGGTTCAAATCCTTGCTCAGCATTAACCAACTACTTAATGTCAGGCAAGTTACCTAGCATTTACCTGCCTTGGTTTCTCCACCTATAGTTTAGGGCAGTTATCATGGAAATAGGGGCTTCCAGTGTGGCACAGTGGTACAGAATCCACCTGCCAGTGCAGGAGATGCAAGAGGTACAGGTTCGATCCCTGGGTCAGGAAGATCCCCTGGAGTTTGAAATGGCAACCCACCCCAGTATTCTTGCCTGGAAAATTCCATGGACAGAGGAGCCTGGTGGGTCCTTGGGGTCACAAAGATTTGGACATGACTGAGCATACACACACACGTCATGGAGCTCAAGCTAATAAATGTAAAGTGCTTGCAGTAGTACATGGCAACTAGTGTGAGCTTCATCAAAGTCAGCTACTGTATTATTGTTATTATTGTTATTATTGTTATGATTATTTCAGCTTAAATGCGTTATTTGCATAGTTGCGTGGCCCTAGTCTCAGTCCCCCCTCTGTAAAATGGAGATGATGATAATAATGACAGTAGTAACTTCAAAAGGCCATTGTGAGAATTTAAATGAGGCAGTACATGTGAAACACTTTGCTTTGCTACAGCGCCTGCCTACATTGAATGCTCAATAAGCCAGCTATTATGCTCAAGCCAGCTGTCATTACGCTTGAGGTTATAGGGAATTACATACCTGGCCAATGATGTGCCTTTAAGCTATTGGTCAATGGAGTCCTTTTTCAGTATCAAGCAAATGTAGGGCAGTGGTTAACAATGCAAACCCTGAACTCAGACAGATCTGACTTGAACCTTAAGTCCACCACTCACTAACTATGCCAGCTCAAGTTGGGGAATGACCCCCTCAACTTTCCAAACAGAGGAGGCAAGGGTCGCTGTGCATTAGGAGGTCCTGAGGGTTAAAGGGGTTGCAGGGTCTTTGGCACATAGCAAGCACTCAATAAACGCAAGCTCATATTATTATCACCCTGACTCCTTGCCCTACCCCCACTCCCCAGAAAGCACGGAACATTAGTAAATTTTAATTTGAAAATAAAAGAACACATTTTAAAACTGCCAAACAGATTTAAAATAATATTCATTAAACAAAATTAAAATATTCTATTAAAGCCAGACTTTGGGCTCAGACCAAATTTTTATAACCCAAGCTTAAAGGCCAAGGAGTCCCTCAGCCACAATGGGGACATTGTGATTGAACTTGAGACTTCAACGCTGCTATTGAGCGGTCTTTGAAATGCACGCACGTTTCCCGTTAAAATGAAAGGGAAGTCATAGGAAGAAAAAAAAGTGAGGTTCTTGCTCACCCCAACAAACCTTAATGAATTGAAAAAGAAAAACAAAAGATTTCTCATTTTTCTCTTGCTGCCTTATCCTGATGCCAAAGATGCCTGGCCCCCTCCTAACCCCAGCTTTGAATGGTACCCACTCAGAACATTTCAGATCTGATATGCTCCACCAGCTAAGCTAGTCTAAATTCTGGTCTTTGTCAGGTTTTATAGGTGGTGGTGTATCAGTGGGAGCTGGGACCTAAGAGCCCAGCTGCTAGGGTCCCATTCCAGCACTGCCTCACTGAACTCTGCCTCACTCTCCATAACCAAAGATAACCTCCTCTTACCTTTCGGTAGCATCCTTCATCCTCAGTGAGCCTTTCACAACACATGGGAAAAGTGACATCCTTCTCTAGGTGGGGTTTCTTGCCAACCAGTGGGTAGCATGACCCTTCTCAGCCCTTGGCTGTGATGTGGGGCCACGAGATTGGGAGGAGGGAGGCTGGGCAGCCGTTGGGAAGGGCATGGGGTGGACTCCCGGATCCACCCTCCACCTGCTGTGTGATACTGGGCAGAGGACTTGGGCTCTCTGAGCCCCTCACCCGTTCATGGGTCATTTGCCATCTCCCCAGTTACCCACCCCAGTGTTCTTGCTGGAGAATTCCATGGACTGTGTAGTCCATGGGGTCACAGAGAGTCAGACATGACTGAGCGACTTTCACTCACTCCTCCATGCTGGGTTTGTTAAACAGCTTCAGTACAGTGTACATGGGAACACGGCCTGCAGGTTCAGAGAGGGATGGTGCTTACAGTGGACTTGCGCCCACCCCTAGAAGTACTAAGAAAAGACAGAAAGTGACTGCTGTTTGCCTAGGGAATATTCCTTCTTATTCTTCGAGTAGCTTCAGTCTTGGGATTTCGACATTCTGAAAGAATCTACTGGTCTCTGAAGGGCAATCTTCTTCTTACTGGGGGGTAGGGTGGGGAGGGTGTACTGTTTCCACATTAAAACATGGATGAATATTTTTTTTAGAGTTCTGTCTTTATGTTATTATAAATTTGAAAAATAACAGGCACTTCAGAAAAATGGTTTCATATGTTTTTAACCATGTAAGACAAAAGTATTTTAAAATCAAGTCCACCAGGTAATTATAGCAAAAGTGGCATCCAGGTATTTATAGCAAATAACTCAAATAACAGAATTTTCTACTAACCAGAATTGGAATTCTGCACTCAGTTTTCAGGGGAATACAGTGAAACAAATGAGTTTTCTCATTTGTAAAGTCATCTCAGAGCATGTGTCTGGACATATTCAGTCTGTATCTTGTATCTTCACAAGAAAAATGGCTGTCCTTTGGGTAAATATGATGCTAATTAAAATAACCTCAGTTCCAGGATCTGTTCTGATTGACTATAAGGATCAACTCACTTATTCCTCACAACAATTCTATAACAGAAGTCTATTACTATTCACAATTTAGAGGAGGACAGTAGGCACAGAGAGGTTAAGCGGCTTGTTCACGGTCACACAGCAAGTGAGGAGTAGAGCCAGGCTTTGTCTGCAGATGGTTCTAGAGACGGTCTTCATTACCCCTGCACTCCCTGCCTCTTTAACCACCATAGAAAAAATTAAATTTTCCTTCTCTTTGACCTTCACGTTACTGGAAAGTTAATTAGTTAGGGACAGGCATGTGAGGGAAACAAAGGAACTGTCAGTCCTGACTGTAATTTTTCAGTATTTTACAAGGATGTGTTGGTGTATTAGCCTCCGGTGCAGCGTAATGCAGGGGTTAAGAGCCAGTCTGTCCAAGTCTACGGCTTATTAATACCATCTTTGTGACTTTGGATTTACTTGACTTCTTCTAGTGACAGTTTCCTCACTTAGGAAGTGAGGATCATGCATCTACACCATCAGAGTTAGCAAATATTAATCTACATCATCAGAGTTAACAACTATGATCTGAGTAGCAAAGGGCATCTGATACAGTGACTGATTGTCTGGTGCTGTTTATTACCTGTTGGGGAGAGAGTAACTGTAGAAATTGTCTCTCCCAGTGAGGCACAGTTGCAGTGGGGTACAGTCTGGAGTGAAGGAGAAGGGAAAGAGCCTGGGATGCGGGGCTCGAGCTGGAAAACAGCTCAGGATTTTCCATATGAGATCAGAGACACTGGCTTTCCACGTCCCCACATGAGAAGTTGCAGAGATGACTCCTCAGCAGGCAGCCTGGAACTCTTGAGCCCGCTGGGGTTAGAATCTGCGCTTGAGGACCCTGCGCCCCCACCTCCGGGGGTGCGGGCGGTGAGGCTTGACTGTCACGTGACCAGTACCTGGCAGCGGGGAGACACTCCCCACCACCCCAGGAAGAGCTGGACTTTGGGCGTGAGCTCGACTCAGAGGCAGAGAAGAACTCTTCCAAAAACCCTTCCCCACTTGCCTGTGCAAACTCAAACACAACTGTAGGCTGTGATTCCCTTTCTTCTGTCTTGGAAAATGTCCTTCTCTCCGGAAGCCTCTGCCGAGTTTCCAGTGACTAGGTGTGCAGACCATCTGGGTTTGCCGCCTTCCACTTTCCTCCTCCGGTTCAGCCCCACTCCATTTCCTCTTGAATATAGAAAATGGAATTTCATTCATTCATTCAAAAATATGTATTGAGCACCAGCCGTGTACCAGGACCTACCCTGGACACGGAATACAGTAGAGAACAGAAAAACTGAAATCTACTCCCTCGTGGAGCTACACTTAAGAGGGGGAAAGACCACAGATAAAAACCTGAATGTGTATAGTACACTGGATGTCAGATGGTCATGCCTCTATGGGGAAAAAACACAAGAGAAGGTTGATGGAAACTGTAGGGGTGGTGAGGTGGGAATGAGAGGGCCTCCTGAGCAGACAGCCTCTGAGCACACCACTGCTGGAGTGAGGGAGCCCTGCCCACATCTGGGGAAGAGTATTCTAGAAAGAAGAAACCAGGAAAGGCAAAAATCTTGAGATGGGCATGGCCTGGAGCCCAGTGGGCTAGGCCCACTGAATGGGGGCAGGAGGAGGTGAAATGGTGATGGAGGGGCCCCATCCAGGAGCGCCATTCTGTGTCAGTTAGACGTGTCTGAAGTCAACAGTATTATAATTTTTAAATGACTTTTTAGAAGTACATAGGACCTAAATCTGAAGTCAGTCATTTCAAGTTCAGATAGCCAGAGTGGCCAACCAGGTAAGAAGTTAATGAAATGAGCAGGGTAATTAACCAGGAGAAATGAGAACTCCATATTGCCATGTGTTCTGATTTTTCAAAAGACACCGAAACCTGGACCTTTGTGAGAAATGTTCTGATTTTTAAATCAGCGTGCGGAACCGCGGGCATGCAACTGCATGCTCAGAGTTTGAGCGCACTCTTCCAAACATCCCTGTCGACCCTGGGAGTCTGACTTCAGTGAAAAGGCATCAAGCCTTTCTCGCACACTCTTTTCTTTTTTACCAATTCCTGACCAGAAGGATGCCAAGAGATGCTAAAAATTGTTTCCAGGAAAAAGTAGGACTTGAATCTCTTGGGGATGGGGGCTGAGATATCTTCCAAGGAGCAATCAGTTTGCTTCATTTTTTATGTCTTTCTCAGGACTTTTTCCTGATCACCCCTCATCATGGGTAATGGCAAACATGGTCCAAATCTGTCCTCCTTCGGGTTTCCATTAGTTTCATGATGATTATTATTTTGTCATCTGGGGTTGATTTATGAGTGGTGAAATGTTTGCAGGTTTCGTAAATGGTTGTCAGCCACTGTTTAGAATGGCAAGGAACTTCTCGTGTTTTTCACATTGTAAGGACTGTTGTGATAGTTTCCAGTGGCTACAGACATGAAATGGGATAAAAGGAGGAGGCCTTGAAGGATTCCACATAGAGTGATTGGAAAATTGAGTAGTTAGTTGGAGGTGGGGGGCTCTGAGGGTGGGGGGGCGCCGCTCAGAGCCCAAAAGATCTGGAATGCCGAGGCTGACAATACCGACTTTATTGTCTGCCTTCTCAACCCCAAAGCTGGAGTTAAGCAAAATCCCAGCCAAGGGTCCACATAGCTATCAAGATTCTTCTGGATGAAAGTAACAGAGAACTTACTTCCAAGCTGGTTTAAATAAAAAAAGAAGTGTATTGACTTGGGAAAATGTAAAATTCTGGGGTGCGCTGGCTTCAGGTGCGGCTGGTTCAAGAGCTCAGATATAGGTGAAGCACCCATCTTTTAATTCATCCCTGTTCAGGAGGAGTCCATCCTTTGTCACATGCCACTTCTGGAACTCAGGATGGAGTGGGTGAGAGGTAGCTTCCCAAACTGAACTCAGCACCGTTTTCTGGAAGTGAGGAGTGGACTGGTTCCCTGTGGACCCCCAAATTGCAGTGTAATGCTGCTCTAGATTGGCTTTGACCGCCCCTCTTCTGCTGAGCTACAGTGCCATTTGTGAAATGTGTAATCTCACTCTTTCTGTACATCATCTCCTCAAACATTCCTGTGAGGATGGCAGTTTGTGCTACCACTCTGCCTCCCACGTGTTCTTTCCCACAGACCTAGAGGATGATCTTTTATTTCAAGTAAAGGTGTTTCCCCATCCATTTCCCATGAAGTGATGGGACCAGATGCCATGATCTTCGTTTTCTGAATGTTGAGCTTTAAGCCAACTTTTTCACTCTCCTCTTTCACTTTCATCAAGAGGCTCTTTAGTTCCTCTTCACTTTCTGCCATAAGGGTGGTGTCAGCTGCATATCAGAGATTATTGATATTTCTCCCGGCAGTCTTGATTCCAGCTTGTGCTTCTCCAAGCCCAGCATTTCTCATGATGTACTCTGAATATAAGTTAAATAAGCAGGGTGACAATATACAGCCTTGACGTACTCCTTGTCCTATTTGAAACCAGTCTGTTGTTCCATGTCCAGTTCTAACTGTTGCTTCCTGACCTGCATATAGGTTTCTCAAGAGGCAGGTTAGGTGGTCTGGTATTCCCATCTCTCTCAGAATTTTCCACAGTTTATTGTGATCCACACAGTCAAAGGCTTTGGCATAGTCAATAAAGCAGAAATAGATGTTATTCTGGAACTCTTGCTTTTTCGATGATCCAGCAGATGTTGGCAATTTGATCTCTGGTTCCTCTGCCTTTTCTAAAACCAGCTTGAACATCAGGAAGTTCACGGTTCACGTATTGCTGAAGCCTGGCTTGGAGAATTTTGAGCATTAATGTACTAGCGTTTGGGATGAGTGCAATTGTGTGGTAGTTTGAGCATTCTTTGGCATTGCCTTTCTTTGGAATTGGAATGAAAACTGACCTTTTCCAGTCCTGTGGCCACTGCTGAGTTTTCCAAATTTGCTGGCATATTGAGTGCAGCACTTTCACAGCATCATCTTTCAGGATTTGAAATAGCTCCACTGGAATGCCATCACCTCCACTAGCTTTGTTCGTAGCGATGCTTTCTAAGGCCCACTTGACTTCACATTCCAGGATGTCTGGCTCTAGATGAGTGATCACACCATCGTGATTATCTTGGTTGTGAAGATCTTTTTTGTAGAGTTCTTCTGTGTATTCTTGCCACCTCTTTTTAATATCTTCTGCTTCTGTTAGGTCCATGCCATTTCTCTCCTTTATCGAGCCCATCTTTGCATGAAATGTTCCCTTGGGATCTCTAATTTTCTTGAAGAGATCTCTAGTCTTCCCCATTCTGTTGTTTTCCTCTATTTCTTTGCATTGATCGCTAAGGAAGGCTTTCTTATCTCTTCTAGCTATTCTCTGGAACCCTGCATTCAGATGCTTATATCTTTCCTTTTCTCCTTTGCTTTTGGCTTCTCTTCTTTTCACAGCTATTTGTAAGGCCTCCCCAGACTGCAGCCATGAAATTAAAGGACCCTTGCTCCTTGGAAGAAAAGTTATGACCAACCTAGATAGCATGTTGAAAAGCAGAGACATTACTTTGTCAACAAAGGTCCGTCTAGTCAAGGATATGGTTTTTCCAGTGGTCATGTATGGATGTGAGAGTTGGACTGTGAAGAAAGCTGAGCTCCAAATAATTGATGCTTTTGAACTGTGGTGTTGGAGAAGACTCTTGAGAGTCCCTTGGATTGCAAGGGGGTCCAACCAGTCCATTCTAAAGGAGATCAGCCCTGGGTGTTCTTTGGAGGGAATGATGCTAAAGCTGAAGCTCCAGTACTTTGGCCACCTCATGAGAAGACTTGACTCATTGGAAAAGACTCTGATGCTGGGAGGGGTTGGGGGCAGGAGGAGAAGGGGACGACAGAGGATGAGAAGGCTGGATGGCATCACCAACTCGATGGACGTGAGTTTGAGTGAACTCTGGGAGTTGGTGATGGACAGGGAGGCCTGGCGTGCTGTGATTCTTGGGGTCTCAAAGAGTTGGACATGACTGAGCGACTGAAGTGAACTGAACTGAACTGAAAGGTGTTTTAGGGGCTTCCCTGGTGACCGACTGAACTGACCTGAACTGGTGGCTCAGTGGTAAAGAACCGCCTGCATTGCAAGAAACGCAGGAGACTCAGGTTCAGTCACTCTGTCAGAAAGGTCCCAGGGAGGAGGGCATGGCAACCCACTCCAATATTCTTGCCTGGAGCATCCCATGGACAGAGGAACCCGGTGGGCTGCAGCCCGTAGGGTTGCAAAGAGTTGGACACGACTGAAGCGACTTAGTATGTGCATGCACAAAGGTGTTTCAGAGAGGGTCGTCTCTTTTCATGGTGTCTTGTACAAAATAAACGCTCAATATTGGGGTCTCCAGCCAAGCATGGGAGCTGCAGTAGACTTCTGAGGAAAAAATGAAAATGTCTCAGCATCACCTGGAGTGGCTGGAGCGACCTTGGGGAGGCTGTGTTTATGTTTTTGGGCCTTTGACGATTAACCTGTGTTTCTTATCCTCCTCTGAGCTTTGTCCTTCATTGTTGCCTCCACTCCGTTATTGCCTTTTTCCTGTTGCCTTTAGTGACCCTACAGTAATATCTGATGCAACATAAAGATTGCAAGCCAGCAGCCAAAAGGCATTTTGTTTGGTCTGCAGACCATTTAAAGTAGAAAATGGAGCCAACATTTGAAAATCTGTACATAGCGCACAAAAATGCAGATTTCTGGCTTCCATTTAAAAATTAGAAGATCTGTTGACACTTTGCCCACATCTTCACGTGACCTCAATCGACTGGAACCGGGAAATTGTTGCCTGTTTTAGATGGATGAGTTCTCAGTTCACCGCGGTCCCCACCTTTCTCTGTTGTCTTCCCAAAGCAGGGGTTCAGGGTTAATTACCGTTGACCATCAGGACGGTGCTGTTGGTTGTCCTCCTGTCCTACAGTAGGTTTCAAAGGGAAGAGAAGTCTTTCCTATATCCAGGTCTTCATCAGTAGTGTGAAAATGAAGTATAAATCGAGTTGGTCATTAGTATTAAGAAAAATAAGGAAAAGCACGTTTCTCAATGCTGGCCCCGTGAAGATTTGAGGTTGGACAGTTCTGTTTGTGGAGATGCGTCCTTGCATTATAGGATGGCATTTAACATGTCCACATATGGACCATACTTCTTTCAGAAATAAATAGTTCCCTTTGCTCCAGGCATCCACCACCAGTTTGGTAAGAAGAGTTATCGTAAGAAAAAGAAAACAAAACTGCTTTTGCCCTGAATTGCTTGCTGGCGGGCCCTGCATTGGCAGTAGAGGTTCTGAGTTGGCTGATTTGGGTTTAATCATAGGTGAACTTGCCAACTATTGAGGCCACTTATGACAGCCTGTCTAAGATGTTATAAAAGGGATTCAGCATTGGAAGAGAGGTTGAACCATCTTAAAGAGTCTTTGGAGAGTTTCTTGACTTTCAGCTGTGAAAGGACATTGTGGCCACTACTTTCAAAAGGCTTGCAAACAGTTGGTTCTGCCACTGAGAGTGGACCGGCATCGAGGCTTGCTGCAGAGCAGATAGAGGGACCCGATGGTCTCCGGGTGTCTCTTCCAGCTCTGATTCTGTGAGGTGCTCCTCAAAGAGTGAATTTCCCCAAGACTGGTTTAGTTTGTTCCCTCCTGCATCACAGCAGCTCCTAACAGTGGTCTGTGATGGAAACCGAGAGGAACATGGTTGTCCAGGGAGGGAAATGAGGTTTCCCTAGGCCAGTACTGTGTACTGCTGGCTTGGTTTTTTTGCTTATTTGTTTTGGCCTTTCACCCATGCTCCAAATCTGGTCAAGTGTCTGAAATAGTGTCCATGTTTCAATTTCCCATAATGACAATAATGGGTGCCAATCATCCATTCAACACATATTAATTGAACACCTGCTATGAGGCAGCCGCTGTTCCAGGCACTTGGCAGGAAGCTGAGAGCAAAACTGACCAAGTTGGCCCAGTAGCTAAGACTCTGCACTCCCAACGCAGGGGGCCTGGGTTCAGTCCCTGGTCAGGCAACTAGATCCCACGTGCCGCGGCTAAGAGTTCACAGGCTGTAACCAAAAGATCCTGTGTGGTGCGAGGAAGATCAAAGATCCTGCATGCCACAACTAAGACCCAGTGCAGCCAAAAAAATTGAAAAAACAAACAAATACAACTGACCAAGTCCTTGCTCTCATGGAGCTGTGTTTTTGGTGGAAGAGAGATGGGCAGTATCAGGAACACAAGGAAAAATACATATAGTATGACAGAGAGTGTTAACTGCTGTGGAGAAAAATTAAGTGGGAAGGGGGAAGCAAGGAGGGTTGTAATGCAGCAAGGAAAGGTGGTATTTTTAATTTAGTTTTAATTTAAAATAAAGTGCTCAAGAGAGATGTTGTGGGGAGGGAGGTGGGAGGGGGCTCATGTTTGGGAATGCATGTAAGAATTAAAGATTTTAAAATTTAAAAAATAAAAAATAAAATAAAATAAAATAAAATAAAGTGCTCAGTGAAGTGGTATGCTGTAAGCTGGCTGGAAATTAAGGTCCTGATTTGTAGCATTTGCCACTTCCCATGGTGTAAATATTCCCACCATGCTGATTCAAGCTCCTGAGGGTGTAACAACCAGTTCACAATATTCACAGCAATTTACCAGTCATTTCTTGCAGGTTGGTGCTGGCTGGCTCTAGCACACCACCAGTGGGGAAGGCCTCACCGTAAACTATCTGGCCAATGAGCACGTGCAGAAGCCCTGAATGAGATTGTGCTTGATGTATTCAGGAATAGCCCAGAGTCCATTGTGGCTGGAACAGAGAGAGGGGAGAGGGACAAGAGATGTGGTCAGAGAGCCAGAGGCAGATGACCTAAGCATTTTAAGCCACGGTGGGATTTTTGGCTTCTCCTGTGACTGCAGTGGGAGCCCCTGGAGGGACCAAGCAGAAGAGAAACAGGATCTGATTTACATTGAGCAGAATCCCTCTGAGATTATCCCTCTTTGCCCTGAGAGCAGGCAGCAAAGACAGAGCAGGTGATCCTGTTGTGAGACTGCTAATGGCAAGAGATAATGACTTGGAGTCAATACTTTCGCCACCTGATGCAAAGAACTGACTCATCGGTAAAGACCCTGATGCTGGGAAAGATTGAAGGCAGGAGGAGAAGGGGACGACAGAAGATGAGATGGTTGGATGGCATCACCAACTCGATGGACGTGAGTCTGAGCAAGCTCTAGGAGTTGGTGATGGACAGGGAAGCCTGGCGTGCTGCAGTGCATGGGGTCGCAGAGAGTCGGACACGCCTGAGCAACTGAACTGAACGGAATGACTTGGAGTAGGCGAGTAGCAGCAAGGGTGGGGAGAAGTAGTTAGATTCTGGATGTATTTTGAAAGCGGAGCCAATGGAACTTGCCAACAGAATGGGTCTGGGAAGTGATATGAAGAGTCTAAGGTAACTCCAAGGTTTTTGGCCTGAGTATCTGGGAAGCTGGAGCTGACATTTCCTAACATAGGGAGGCAAGTTGAGGAGCAGGTTGAGAAGGAAGCTTAGGCGTTCTTCCTATGAACCTGGCTTTGAGCGAGCGCTTACATGCAGCCTCTTATTCCATGCTCACAAGGAGGTTCTTTTATTACCTCATTTTCTAGAGGGTGTGACAGGGACTCAACGTGGTTAAACAGCAAGCCCCAAATGACCCTGCTAGGACCTGACCAGGCCAGAATTGCCCCCCTCCACCTCTCAGCTGCCTTGCCATGTTTCCTTGGCTCTCCCAGCCACATTCCTCCTCTTTGTTCTGAGGAAATGGAGGCAGAAAATTTCTGCGATGGAACCAGCCAAGGAACCAGAAGCAAAGGAGCTCTGCAGGGTTTAACAATACAGGCACAGGTGGGTTCTGCTCAGTCGGTCCACTGCCTGCCTCTTTCTGTGACAAGTATGTTGGGTTGACTCAAGAAGATTAATATGTCACAGGAGAACTCACACTTGGCAGAATCTGCCCATCAATGCATGAGATGAGGGTTCGATTCTTGGGTTGGGAAAGATCCCCTGGAGAAGGAAATGGCAACCCACTCCAGTACTCTTGCCTGGGAAATCCCACAGAGGGCCTGGCGGGCTACAGTCCATGGAGTGCGGAGTGGGACACGACTGAGCACACCACCCCCTACACGCCCCTGATACTCTTGCTAGTGGCTTAGGGACCTTAGGGGACTCACACTTAAAAAACATTAGTCAACAGCCTAGAAGGCTTTGGTTTTGGACGGACATAGGTTTAAATCCAGATTCCACTGCTCAATAACTTTACCTGCCTGAACCTCAGTTTATCCATTTGTGCCATGGACACACTAAGAGTTCCTCTCGAATTAAATGAGATAATACATAAGGCGTTTGGAACTGTGCATAGCCCAGAGGCCACACAGGGCTAATGGAGAGTCCCAGGACCGTTGTGGTTTGAGTGAAGGGATGAGAAGCTTGGGTTTGATCGTAGATAAAGGCTGACTGGCCTTCTGAAGCTGGGGTGGGGACAAGGAGTTGTGAAGTGTGTCCTGCGTCAGAGCTTTGTAGTTTGGCCATTTTTTTTTCTTTTTGTCCGGTCCTGGAGGTTGGTGGCCTCTATCTGCGTCTCTGCTATGCTCACAGGCGGCCAGTCCTTGGCCATTTACTGCTGTCGGAGCCCCCAGAGGGGCTGACCTCGGCCCCACGGAGAAGGCTGCCTTGAGATGTCATTTGTCGAAGGCAGAACAGCCTGTTCTCTCAACAAGCAAATCCCCAGATGGGAGCCCATTCAGGGCTGCCACGTTTTTCCTGATGAAATTCCTGACTTGGTGTGTTGTGTTTTTTTAAAAACACGCCCACTGCCTCCCAAAACCTCAGCCGGAGAAGAGAAACATTTCTCGTTGAATTGCTGGGTTTTGAAAGGGTGTCAAGTTATGCCCCACTTGCATGGCCTACGTACGCCACTCTTTCCACTCACTGCTTTGGAAGAGAGTCCCAGATGGCAGAGACTGGCTGTTATCTCAGCCACCCTTGCGTTTCGCGGATGGGAAAACTGAGGCTCGGAGAGGCCAAGGAGGAGAGCCACACGCTGAGTTGGTCACCGGGCCTCGGCCAGACCCAGATCTCTGGATTTCGGCCCATTATTCTTCCTCCTTCATCAGAGGTCACCAACGGGCAGCCTGTGGCCACCCCTACCCCACAGATGTGCTTTCTTTGGCCCGAGAGTGTTTTAATTTGCATCAGTTGCCAGCATTTAGAAATCAGGAGATTCCATATAAAAACCCACATTTCTGGCTGCTCTTAGACCATTGGGAGATCTGCCAAATGAGGTCTGCATTCCTGCCTGGTGACCATTGAGGATCTCAGTAATGTCCACTCCCTTTAGCCAGAGCATGTCTTCATTTTGCCACAGTCCCCACCCCGCCCTCTAGTCTCCCTGGATGCTTGGGGCTGAATGTCAGTTACCATCATAGAGCTTCTCCTTTCCTGGTTCTCTGATGGTGATGTGTGTGTGTGTGTGTGTGTGTGTGTGCATGCGCACACACGCACTTAGTCCCTCAGTTGTGTCTGACTGTTTGTGACCTCATGGACTGTAGCCCACCAGGCTCCTCTGTCCAGGGGATTCCCCAGGCAAGAATACTGGAGTGGGTAGCCATTCCCTCCTCCAGGGGCTCTTCCTGACCCAGGGATCAAACCTGGGTCTCCTGCATTGCAGGCTGATTCTTTACTGTGAGAGCCAGCAGGGAAGTCCGATGGTGGAGTTAAGAGGAAAGTAAACGATATCTTGAAGCTGTGTCTTTATATCAAAAACAAAGAAACAAAAGACGAACTGAAATGACTGCTTATTTTAAAACTAATGGTACGGAATATCATTTCTTTGTGGCAGGGAAGGAATTTTCTGTGAGTTTAATGTGCAAGCAGAATACCTCGGTGTCTAAACAGCCAGCCGTCTTCACTCCCTGACCTTCCCTCCGCCTCTCCTTTCCCGCCAGCATCCCATTTGTGACCCCCTCCATGCCAGGGCTGAGGTTTCCACTTATTTTTTTAAAGACAGAATTAAACTTCCTTGACCGAAGTCTGCCCCACTTCTCTGAAACTTGAAATGCTATTAAATGAAATTAAGAAGTTTTTAAAAAAAGTTTAAATAATCTTTTCATTGCTCAAGAAAGACTGTGTGTGTGAGTCTGCATGAGTCTGCATGTGTGTCCACGCGCGCGTGCATGCTGTGTGCCTTTGTGATGTGTTCTTGATTTATGGGATTTCCCCTGAATAGAACTGGATGAAAGTGTTTTTTCCCTGGCTCTGGGACTGGCACTTCTGGACTTTGGTGTAAATTTAAGCCAGGGTGCAAAGCCGCGTCGTTTTAACTCTCTTTTAATGGTATAGCAGGGAGCTGGGTTAAGGTTGGGTTAAGAGTGACGTTTCTTCTTTCTGGGCCATGTTGGGAGGGCTCGTCGAGAGAAGAGTTGTGGATTCCCAAGTTTTTAAAATGATCATCACGCTCCTTCCAGGAGAGCTGACCAAGAGAAAAGAGACTCACGTTTTCAAAATACCTGCTGTGTGTCAGAACTCGATGTACAGATTCTCTCCGTCTGCTTTCCGAAGTGAGCTATGGAACTTTCTTTGAATACTGATCTGTTCTTGTTCATCTGTATTAGGGAAAAATAGAGAAAGATAGCTGTAAAGCACATAATGGGTAGTATTTCCTAGAATGAGGCGCAATTTGTTTAAGGGAGGAAAGAGTGCATTTAGAGGAAAAATATGTAAATAGCACAGGTGGCTTTGTGGATGTGACAGGATCATGAGCGATGGGTTTGGTTTTTCCCTCACAATACTCAGGAGTGGTCAGGTGGTCAGCCTGCCCCTACGCTTGGAAACCCTTCTAACATCGTGTACTTCCTCAAAGCACTTAAACTTGTCATTAAATGCTTAGTTGTGTAACCTTCTGCGTAGCTCTCGCCGACTTCTTTGAACCAAGGCTCTGTGGTCATTTCATTGTTGCTGCGTCCCTAGCCTCCGGGAGAGTGCCAGGCATGTGATGGGTGCTCAGGGAATAGCGACACAGGACTGCATGGACACCCTGCGAGGCAGGAATTGTCCCCATTTTACAGACAGGGAAACAGAGATTCAGAGGGGCTAAGCGACTTGCTTTAAGGTGTCACAGCTAGGATAGGGCAAGCCATTGTTCAAACCATTATGTCCTCTGATCATAGGAACACTCCCTTTCCTTTATTTTTCCAAGGTTTTCTGAATGCTTTCCTGAACTTCAAAAAATTACTGATGTATTTATTTTTGGTTGCGCTGAGTCTTTGTTGCTGCACAAGGGCTTTCTCTAGTTGCGGCAACAGCGGGTACTCTGTTGAGGCGGCTTCTCTTACTGCGCAGCCCAGCGTCTAGAGTGCACGGGCTTCGGTCAGTGGCTGAGCTTAGTGGTTCCGAGGCATGTGAGATCTTCTCCCACCAGGGATTGAACCTCTGTTCCCTGCATTGGCAGGCAGATTCTTATCTGCTGTACCACCAGGAAAGTCCTCCCTTTCATTTATAAAGCCCTCTTGAAAGCCTTTTCATAGCAATTGAACTCACTTCTACAAGATGACATTGGCCTATTTTTGTGGATGACTGATCTAAGGCAGAGAAGGGGAAGGAAGCAAGTTAACTTTTTTTTTCCCCCCTTCAGACCATCCTCACCAACTTTCAGTTTGGAGAATAAAAGCAATTTTTAATACCCAGGACACCTCCACCTCAGGGGAGGGGAATGCAAAGTGATTTGATGAACAGCCAGAGTGAGCAAGGTCAGGGAAGACCCTAAACTGCATCACGGAGTCACAGTAAGGGTAGAACTAATAGTAAGTTGAGATGCCTAGAAGAATTCTAGCGTGTGGGAGAGGAAATAGTTAACTGCAGTTAACTATGGGATGTGGAATAGGGAGAGAAGAGATTTTTGTTTTTCACTTTATATACTCTCTGCACATTCTGAAAACTTTTACTGAGGGCATGGATTGTTTTATATTCAAATAAACAGTGGATTTTGAAATGTAACAGTAGCTGACTTTCACCTGGGACACTTAGAGTATCAAATAGTGACTTAACAAACCTTTGAAAACATAGGGATCCAGGAGTCTAAGCCAATAATATATAGATAAGTAAATAAACAGCAGAGAGGGAGGTTTCTTGTTTACAGCAGAATGACAAGGGCTGACGGGAAGTGTGGAGGGAGGGCTGGATTGGAGACATACCATGTTGCAACCATTATGGTAAAAGATTTGGTGCCGTCAGGAATCATTCATGGATACCAAGTCTGGGGTGGGGATGTTGATGAGAGCCAGGAAATTTGTGTGCTGTTTAAGGGTCTCCCCACGGATGACTTGTTCATTTCAAGGGGAAAAAGTAGTCACTGTGCAGTGGAGAAATCAGATGACACGTTGCCTGGGTGATCAGTATTAACATCATCAGTGAGAGGAGGGTGGGTACAAGATACCCTTAGAAGGACACACCATCAGCTGCGCAGTGGGCTGGTCGAGAATGCAGAACCTGAGTCTAATCACGAAGAAACAGCAGAGGAACCCAGAATGTGGAACATTCTGTTTAAAAAACAAAAAAACAAAAAACCCCACCTTATTCTTTAAAAACGTCAGTGTTGTGAAAGACAGAGAGTCTACAGAGAGACTCCAGATTCAAGGAGTCTACAGAGATATGACAACTAACTTCAGAGACTATGTCTAGACTGAGTCCTATGTAGGAGGGGAAATGCTATGCGGAACACGGTTAGTCAGTTGACAAACCGTAATACGGAAAGTGGATTAGGTAAAATAGGATATTGGCATTCAGTGAACTGATGGTAACTGTCCTGAGATTATGTACGAGAATATTCTCAGGAAATACACCCCGAATGAATGAATTCTTTAACAGTGAAGGGCCATGTGTCTGTAACTTACTGTTAAACGGTTCGGAAAACAATTAGATGAGTGTGTGCGTGTGTATGTGTGTGTGTGCGTGTATGTGTGTGTGTGCATGCATGCACATGGGTATGGAGAGAAAGAACAGTTTGTAAATCAAATGGGTAAGATGCTTACAGCAAGTGCATCTGGATAAAAGGTACACGTGTGTTCTTTGTACTAGTAAGTCGGAATACTCCAGTGTTCATGGGCTTCCCTGGTGGCTCATATGGGAAAGAATCTGCCTGCAGTGCAGGAGACCTGGATTGGATCCCCTGGAGGAGGGCATGGCAACCCACTTCAGTATTCTTGCCTGGAGAATCCCCATGGACAGAGGAGCCTGGCAGGCTATGGTCCGTGGGGTTGCAAAGCGTTGGACACACCTGAGCAACTAAGCACAGCACAGCACAGCCCTCTTATATCCTTTACTCCTCAGAAAGACCCCTGACATCAGGCACAGTTATGCTTTTCACAGAGGAGAAAACTGAAGGTCAGGAAGGTAAAGTTGTGTTAAGACCCAGAGCGAGTTGGTGCTAGAGCAGTGCTCCCCCATGTCTGCCCAGAACCACCGGTGATGGAGCGCCTCTTCCAGTGATGGTTTTCCAGTGTTATGCCAGTGGAGCCCTGGATAACATTAAGTCCCTGAGTCATTTTTTTTTAATCTCATTTCCATTCACTTTTGATTCTTTTAAGTTCAGAAAAAAAGTCTCAAGTTGGTGTGAGAAGGTTAACAGCCTATATCTTATGATTCTTACTGAATAAGAGAGCATCACTGGGCAGGTGACTATTGCAGGCCCTCCACGTATATTTGCTCTCCACTGTATCTCTATGAAGATAGACTGTTTCATTATCCTCACTTCACAGATAAGGAAACAGGCATAGAGGTTAAGAATCTGGATAAGGGAGGAGGTGGCTTTTGAAACCTGGGAGTTTGGCTCAGACACTGTGCTTACTTGAGTTTACCATTCTGTTCAACAAGCTCAGGAGCATGTATCTGAATGAATGAGAAAATTAAAACCCCCAAACCTTCAATCAAAGTCCCCTCTAGGCAGGAGTCTCTGATCTTGCTAGTGCTGCCTGGACCATTCTTAGTTCCATGAATTTCCTTTTTGTTATATATGTATAAAAGGGGATGAGGATAGTAATAAGATCTGCTGTTTACTGAGCACCTGCTAGGTGCCAGGTGCTGGGACAAGTACCTACACATCTTGTTTTTGTCTCACTTGAATCCTATGCATAAGTACTATTGTCCCCATTTTACAGACGAGAAGATTGAGGTTCAGAGGGGCTCAAAATCTTCAGTTGCTCAGTCTTGTCCAACCCTTTGTGATCCCATGGACTACATGGACCCCATGGACTCAAAATCTTAGGCAACCCATAAGTGGCAGAGATGGAGTTTGAAGCCACATTTCTCGGATTCCAGAGTCTGGATCCATCACCACCCCGCTTGGCCTGGACCCATGGGGAGCTGGCTTGAGGATTCAAGCTATTTTTTGTGCTCTCTGGCACAGGGCGCTGGACAGGTAAAACCACCAAGGCTTGGGTTGGTGGTGTTACATCTGCTTGTGGAAAATTGACCTCAGCTGTCGTTGGGGTCTCCCTTTCCTCCTCTGCTGGGTCAGGGTACAGATGGCGGTGCGGGGAGGGGAGGTCAGGAGGCAGCTTTCAGGGACTGCTTTATGGAAAGGCTTCTAGAAGGTTGTGTGGCCCGGAAGCGGCACTGTGCTGATGCTGGGGGCCTCTGCCTCGGAACTACAAGCAAATTCTTCCCTCCAACAAGAGCACATTGTGTTCTGGCCCCGCTCTCCCACCCGAGCTACTTAAAATGCGGATCCTGCTGCCAACAGCTACTTTTAGCAAGGGCAGACTATCATAAGGAGAGAAACTTGTGAGAAAATAGCAAAATGGAAGCATTGTTCCTGAGGGTTTGGAGCAGGCTCCGGGAACTGTGGGGTGGGAGAGGCCTAGAGACGTGCTTTGCCATCACAAATAAGTTGTACAATAATAATAATAATAAAGTCCCAAAGCTTTTTCTGAAAACTGAAAGGAAGAGAGGGCTGGAGAAATGAGTTCTCGAAAGGTCAGGGTCCTGTGGTCCTGTGGAACCTCAGCTGGAGGAGCTGGGGGATGTTTGGGAGAAGAGAATCATATCTAGAGGCTGGAAGGAACCGTCAAATTGAGGGAGTGATCGTTTGTGAAGAATGTGGGATATGAGGGTAAGCTTGTGGGTCAAGAGGGTAATGGAGAAAAGGCCTCTCTTTTTTGAGGAGTTAAGAGTTCCTAGGGACAAATAAGTATCATGGGATGAAAGGTTGCAAGGGCAGTTCCAACTCCACACCAGTTAGACCTTCTTATGCTGCCAGGACGCTGCCTCATGCAGTAGTGAGTAGACCGTCCCCAGAAGCATTTAAGCAGAGCCTGTGTGATAATACAGGGATTTCATCTTTGAGCTAGGACACAAGACTTGGGCAGAGGCTCACAAACACTGGTCTGTGTGTCAGGGCCAAGAGGATTGAGTAGTGACATTTTAATCCAAAAGATGAAATTAATGTTTCTTAAAAGACTGCCCTTTGAGACTATGACTGAGTGGGTGTTACTCGCTCAGTCGTGTTTGACTCTTTGCGACACCATGGACTATAACCCTCCAGGCTCCTCTGTCCACGGGATTCTCCAGGCAAGAATACTGGAGTGGGTTACCATTTCCTTCTCCAGGGGATCTTCCCCACCCAGGGATCAAACCTGGATCTCCTGCTTTGCATGCAGATTCTTTACCATCTGAGCCACCAAGGAAGCCCCTTTGAGGCTATGCCCTTCCCATGTGTTTGGGTGTTTCAGTGTCCTTTATAAAATTACCAGTTTGTGGAATGTAGAAGCCTGGAAATATCAGGATTAGATAATGTCCCAGTCTGTTCCATTGCTAAGATTCTGTGATTTTAGGAAAATATGCTTCTGATTTGGATGAAACAGGATAGGGGGAATGCATGTAAAATCAAGCCTAAAACTGACACATCCAGAAATGGTCGTGTCAGCATATTATTTAGAAATGTGGAGTTAATTACCAGAAGGAACAGCTAAAAAAGTTGACAGTGGTTGCCCTTTGGGAACTGGGCTGGAGGTGAGTTTTCCTTTAGTATATATTCTGTGTTATATGAATTTTGAATTTACATGTAGCTATATGAACTTTGGGGAGAAGGCAATGGCACCCCACTCCAGTACTCTTGCCTGGAAAATCCCATGGACGGAGGAGCCTGGTGGGCTGCAGTCCATGGGGTCGTGACTGAGCGACTTCACTTAAGGAAATGGCAACCCACTCCAGTGATCTTGCCTGGAAAATCCCAGGGACAGCGGAGCCTGATGGGCTGCTGTCTATGGGGTCGCACAGAGTCGGACACGACTGAAGCGACTTAGCAGCAGCAGCAGCATATGAACTTTGATTAAAAATTTCAAAAACTTTAAGAAATAAAACATGATAGTAGCTGCCATTTTTTGGATTCTATGCTAAGAGCTTTTCAGATATTATCATATTTAATTAATTGTATCTTAGAAATGAGGAAATGTGCTCAGGAAGGTGAAGTGATTTGTTTTGCTCTACAAAGAGGGCTCCCTGGTGGCTCAGTGCTAAAGAATCTGCCTGCCAATGTAGGAGTTTCGGGTCTGATCCTTGGGTCAGGAAGATCCCTTGGAGAGGGTAATGGCAACCCACTCTGGCATTCTTGCCTGGAAAATGCTATGGACAGAGGAGGCTGGTGGGCTACAGTCCATGGGGAGGCAAAGAGTCAGACACAATTTAGCAACAGAGTGCACACGCACAAGGAGGGAACTGCCAAGGCTTTTTTTGACTTGAGAACCCAAGTCAGACTCATATGCACAGTTCTCTGTTGTCCTCTGCCCAAGGTGAGACTTCTGTGAGGTTTGAGAAGAGGGAGAGGATGAGGAGGTGGATGGTGCTGCAGAAAGGACCAGAAGATAACTGGAAGAGAAGTGATTGCAAAAAGAGGAGGTTGTGGTTTGGTTTCTAGATTGTGCGTTCTGAGAAATTCTGCAGAGAAGGCACAGATGCACATTAAAAGAGAAATTAATGAACAGTTTCTTGTTTCATTTTGGTCTTGATGGGAGGGAGGCAGAGAGGGAGAAAGCAAGCTGTTTTTGAAGACTCCGCTCTGTGCCAGGCACTGTGCTAGGAACCTTAGGTAAATATCAGCCGGTCTAGTCCTCACCATGACCCTGAGGAGTAATCATAGTCACTATAGAGGTCACTCTGGAATGCCTACTGCAGCGTTTCTCAGCTCACAGTTGGGGGCCGGCGAGTTCTGTTGCAGAGGCACTGAGCACCGTAGAATTTAGCCGCACCCCTGGCCTGTATCCTGTAGATGCCAGGAGCACCCCCCACCCTCTCAAGTTGTGACAATCAAAAATGTTTCCAAGAAATAGAGACACAAACATGGACAACAAATATATAAACACTAAGTGGGGAAAGCAGAGTGCGGGATAAGTTGGGATTAACATATACATATATACTGCTGTGCTGAGCTTAGTTGCTCAGTTGTGTCCAGCTCTTTAACCCGCCAGGCTTCTCTGTCCATGGGGATTCTCCAGGCAAGAATACTGGAGTGGGGGGATGCCATGCCCTCCTCCAGGGGATCTTCCCAACCCAGGGATTGAACCCATATCTTCCACATTGCAGGCGGATTCTTTACCCTCTGAGCCACTAGGGAAGCCCATGAACACTGGAATGGGTAGCCTATCCCTTCTCCAAGGAGACCTTCCCGACCCAGGAATTAAACCAGCGTCTCCTGCATTGTAGGTGGATTCTTTACTAGCTGAGCTACCAGGGAAGCCCCATATATATACTATTATGTATAAAATAGATAACTAATGAGAATCTACTGTGTAGCTCAGGGAACTCTACTCAAATGCTCTGTGGTGACCTAAAATGGGGAGTCGGAAAGGGGAGGGATACATGTATTCATCTGACTGATTCACTTCGCTGTATGGTAGAAGCTAACATGACGTTGTGAAGCAACTATATTCCAAGAAAAATTAATTTAAAGATAAATAAATTTTAAAATGTTTCCAGACATTACCAAATGCCTCCTGGGAGGCAAGACCACCCCAAGCTGAGGATCACCAGTCTCCTGTGACTGGGCATGCCATAGGGATTGTCTTCACCTCTACAGCTAGTGGTTGGGATGTCCACATTATAGATGAGAACACTGAGGCTGAGCAAAGGGGAGAGATTCACCTGGGGACATGTAGTTAGTAGTAGTAGAGCTGAAAATCAAAGTATTTCAATAAAGACCTGGATCTAGGCTTGACCTCAATTTTCCCCAGGCTAGCATTAAAATGCAGAATTGAATCATACTAGTATTTCATTAACGTTTTAAAAGCAGGCTGGACAGCACCAAATGCTGGCAAGGGTGTGGAGCAACAAGGCCTCTCATTCATGGCTAGGGCGAATGCAAAACGGTACAGCCACTTGGAAGAGAGTTCAGCGGTTTCTTGCGAAACTAAATATACTCTTACTACTATCCAGCAATCATTCTCCCTGGTATCTACCCAAAGGAGTTGAAAACTTATGTCCACACAAAAACGTACACATGAATGTTTATAGCAGCTTTATTCATAACTGCCCACACCGGGAAGCAACCAAGATGTCTTTGAGCAGCTGAATGAATAAACAGGCTGTGGAAAACTATTTAGCACTGAAGAGAAATGAGCAATCAAGCCATGAAAAGACATGGAGGAAACTTAAATGCACATTACTAAGGGAAAGAAGCCAATTATATGCAGTGTGGCTCCAACATCGTATAAAAGGCAAAACCAAGGAGACAGTTGAAAGATCTGTAGTTGCCAGGGGTTAGGAGGAAGGAGGGGTGAATAGGTAGAGCACATGGGATCTTCAGGGCAGTGAACTCCTACATGTGGTACTTTAATGGTGGATATATGTCGTTATACATTTGTCCAAACATAGGTTGCACACCACCAGGATGAACCCTGATGTAAAGTATGGACTTTAGGTGATAATGTTCTGTCCGTGCATGTTCTTTGATGGTGGTAACAATGTACCCTCCTATAGGAGATGTTTTTCTTTTGGCCATGTAGGATCTTAGTTCCTGACCAGGAATTGAACCCATGGCCCCTACACTGGAAATGCAGACTCTCAACCACTAGACCAATGGTAGGGGAGGTTGATAGGTTTAGGGGATGTCGATAGCACTATGCATGCTTAGGGGCAGAGTATATTTAAGAAATCCTGTACCTCTGCTCAGTTTTGCTATGAACCTAAAACTGTTCTTTAAAAAAGTCTTAAAAAAAAAAAAAAAAGGCTGGTAGCATTGTAGCCAAGAGAACAGGCTCTGGAGCCAAAAGCCTTTATTCACTCTACTTACCCATTTGGAAACCCTGTCATGTTATATAACATCTTTGGGCCTCAGTTTTCTTCTCTGTAAAATGGAGTTAATGAGAATACCTCTTCACAGAGTTTTTCTGAGGATTAAGCGACACAGAGTAAAACAGTGCTTGGCAGATCAATATTCAGCATTGATGAATATGAGCTGTTATTCTTAGTTGTGAGCTTTTAAATCCATTTCACGTACTCAGGCCTGGAACTCAGACCCCAGTGATGTACATCAGAGCCTCATCGCCTAAGTGGCTGACTCTGCTTCTCTGCAGCAAGTCCTGGAGTTGCAATTTGGGTCGATTTTTCACTGACCACTGAGCAATCATTTCCGGGCTGCAGAAGTAGCCAGATTTGGCTTGAATGTCCCAAGAAGAAGCCTTCCAAGCTGATCAAGCATTCGCCTTCCCCACCAGCGGGAGTCTCAGGAGAACTATGGAAATATCTCTGCACATGGAAGAGATTAATTCATGCGGCCACAAATAGCTCGAACACTGTGTCCTCAGCGCTGTGATCTCCTATCCCCTGAAATTTACTCAGGGTGCCAGCTCGGCAGCCGAAAAAGCCGCAGGGCTGCCTTAACTACCCAGCCTGTTTAGCTGGGGGACCTCTCAGGAATTGAAGGGGACAGAATTAGATTAAGTAGTTGGATTGTTTTTAATTTCACCCTCCCACTACCACCCCCGTCATAGCTTACTTCTGCCCTCCCACACATCAGCCAAATTAGCTTGTTGAATGGCCAGAGTTCCCACCTCCCAGGCCTTTGCCTCCCTCATTCCCCCACCTAACAAACGCTCTTTTAGCCCCATGACCACCTTTCCAGTCTCTACAAGGCTAAATACCAACATCTTTCGAGTTTAGTGCCACCGCCACCACCTCCTTCTAGCAAATCACAGATGTGCGACCTGGAATGGGGTTTAAAACCTCAGCTCTGCTAAGAAGGGGCAAAGGGCTTACTCTCTCTGGGCCTCAGTTACTTGCCCTGTAGAATGGGAAGACTGATTGGTGTCTTCCTCAAAGGATCATTTCAGATTTAAAGGAGAGAAGTGTGCTAGGTGCTTGACACTGATGAGCATGTGATTATGACTCAATTAGGTTAGCTCTGGGTAGGGGAGGCAGAGAGACCCGTTTGGATAGCTGGGGACGGCAGGAGAACATGCGAAGAGGCGAAAGGGAACGCCGACTGCTCAGAGCCCTTAAGCAGCCGGTGATGGCAGCTGCCATTTGACTGGCCACACATCCATTAATATGGCGGATAAGGAGACAAGGCATCCTTATGGATTTAGTCAGCAACATCGGTAAGAAGAGCTTGGCATCAGCTTCCGCATCCCCACAGTCCCAAAGGGCTCCAGCCAAAAGCTCCACTGGAGCCACAGGATTGACTCTTACTGTCCAAGTTGGGGCCCATATCCACCCCTGAACCAATCACGATGGCCAGGGATGAGTCAAAGCTCTGATTGGCCAGGCTTGGAACATGTGTCCATCCCTCAACCAATCACATTGGTTGAGGACAGGCCAAAGCTCTGACTGGCTAGGCTTGGGACCTATGCTCATCCCTTTAAAAGACAATACGAGACCATCAACTTCATCCAATTTGTATAGACTGAGAGTGAAGGAGGAGTGGTTCTCTAGAGGAAAGTCGAAATGCTGTTAGAGAAGGCGACATCAACACTGGGCAGGTAGGGATAACAGGTATCAGTTTGACCCTGGAAGAAGATGGTTGCATAGTTAGAATGAGAGTTCAAAAAGTGGGACAGGAGGTCCGGACTGAAGGGACGGGAACAGCATGAGCAAAGGCCCCGAAGCATTAAATGACATGTTTAGGAAGCAGATACCGAGCTCACATGTGTGGGTCACAGGGAATTGGATGGGAGTAGATGGACAAAGTTGGAGAATTGAGAAGGGGCTGGGTGACTAGGGGTCTTGAATGTCAGATGATTCAAAGAGGAAAGGGCTATGGTCCACCTCGTGTTTTAGAATTTATTCCTTCATCCAACACAAATTTGATGAGCACCTACTATGTGAAGAAGCAAACTCCTTGGTTATATGTTCATGATACCCAAGGACATGATAGGGGACGCTGCATCTGAGGCAGGGAGGCCAGTGTACCGGTGCAGACAGAAGAGGATCAGACTTAGTGGGGGTGTTGGGCATATTTCCCCCGAATCACAGCTCTGCTCAAAGCCAAAGCTGGGCTATGTAGGGAGAATGCTTGAGGCACATTGCCAGGCTCTCATCTGATGCCGCTTCAGGGCAGCCTGCTGGGAACAATTTCGTAGCATCTGCTTGCCTAGACTGCCACCCACTGAATTAGGCTAGATTCGAATCCTTGCTGCCGCATACACTACCGGCTCTGTGACCTGCCCCACCTCCCTGGGCCCCGGTCTCCTCTAAATGGCTTAGTGATAGTACCTGTCTCCTGGGCTCATCTTGAGGATTAATTGGGACTGTGCCAGCCAAGCGCTTGGCACATAAGAAATACTCAGTAAGTGGCAATGTTGCTAGTTACTCTTATTACCGTGACTGTTTTCAAGGCACGTCACCTGCTGGTACTCATCTGACTCTCTTGGAAAATGAATCTTGATGCCATGTATCTTAGTGGGGAGGTCAAGCACTTAGCAGCTCTGTGGCCTTGGGCAAATGATGTCACCTCTCTGTGCCTCAGATTCCTCATCTAAACAAACAAACAAACAAACAAACAAACAAAAAAAAAAACAGAGCTAATCTTAGTACCTGCTTACAGGGCTGCTGTGCGAATTAAATGAATTATGTTAGCTGCTTAGAAGAGTTTCTGGTACGTAATTTGCCCTTGATATACATCAGATAAATAAATATCAGTAGCCGTATGCTTTTAATGAGTAGGAGTAATAGTGATAACTAAGTGAGGTTATGACATAATAAGAGCTTATTAAATAATGGCTATTACCTGTATCATCATCTTCCCATCAAATACTTTGAGGGGAAATGACAGCATTTGGTTTTGCGGACAAAAGGGACACCATTTCCTCCCACAAAGGCAGATGCCTTTCTCCCCAGATCACATGGATATTAAATATTGCTCCTTGGGTGGGGTGAAAAGACATCCATTGAGGAAAATTTGCCCCCAGCCCTCTTCAAACAGGACAGGAAAAGGAGGCTGGTGCCTCTCTCTGACTCACTTCTCCCAGGATAACAGGAGGAGGTGCCCCCAACTCCTGGTGACAGTCCCAGGATTTGACTGTAGCTAGCGTTTTGGTGTTGTGACTTGGAGATTTTTTTTTCCTCCCTTGTGCCTGGAATAATTTGTGGCTCCATTTACAAAAGTAAAGTTCTTGTGATCAACCCCACTCAGGTCCCGGAAGGAGTAATGCCTGGAAAGTGGTTTGGAAAGGTCAGTTGAGGGCAAAGTCCAAAGTGATTTTAAGTGGCCCAGCTAAGTGCCAGGCCGAATGGGGAGCCCTTTTAATTTATGACAGCCTTGCCCTGAGAAGAAAAAAAGACAACACTGCTCTGGAGCCGTTTGACTGCAAAGTAATAAATCCCTCTGTGTATGTAAAAAGTACAGACAAATCTAGCTCACGTTTCAGAAGGAGAAAAAAATCTAAATTGGGGGGGGGGATTGGAGTTGAATTCATGGACATCAACCTACAGGAGGAACTTCATGGAGAATAAGGGTTTTATAATCATTGTACTTTTGTATTTATATGGATTTGATCTGAGACTGTTTGAGATCACAACTTTCTGTGATCTGAGATCACAACTGAGATCCAAAGTTGTGTGACTTTAAGCAAGTTACTTCACCTCACTGTGCCTCATCTGTCCAATGGAAAGAATAATAGTACTAGTTTCTAGGGTTGTTGTAAGGATTTAAGGGATTATTAGACATAAGGAAAAACAGTTCCTGGGATACTAAACACCCTTGGTAAGGGTTACTTAGTATTACCTTATACAGACTTTTGTTTGGGGGTTGGTGGTAATTTTCTGCCTGGCACACAGGAAAGTCAGTCTAGAGAATGGCCTTGCTGTTTGCAAGAGAAACCTGTAATTGTCTATTTCTCCTTGGTTTTCTTGCTTGGAGTCCAATGCAGGCATTTCAACATGTCTTGATTTTTTTTCTTTTTTAATCCAACCTTTCAGGATATGCTTCCTAGCAAGGCATTTTAGAATTCTTGAATCCCAGAGAGATTTTTCTGGCCACATTAACTCACAGAGGAGCTCTTCAAAACCCAGAGGAGACTGCAAACCACTGGTCAGAAAACTGACTCATTCATTCATTCTACAAATATTTCTTGTGGGCTTACTATTCACCAGATCTCTGTGCCAGGCTCAGGGTACAGAGCACGCATGACACAGTACAACTGACTCTTTGGGGAACCAGACCCTGATTTTAGAGCTGCTCCTCCACCAGTCCACTTACTCATCACCACAGTCCTACAGTAGATGCCATTTCATTCCCAGTACACAGATGTGAAACTGAGGCACAGAGGGTTAAGTAACCCAAGAGAAAGGGGAGAGTCGCTCAGTCGTGTCCGACTCTTTGCGACCCCATGGACTATACAGTCCATGGAACTCTCCAGGCCAGAATACTGGAGTGGGTAGCCTTTCCCTTCTCCAGGGGATCTTCCCAACCCGGGGATCGAACCCAGGTCTCCCACATTGCAGGCAGATTCTTTACCAGCCGAGCCACAAGGGAAGCCCTAAGTAACCCAAAGGGCTACTTAAGTAGAGTCCAGATTCAAACAGAAGCAGCCCACCTCCAAAGTCTATTCTCTTCTCTTTTTCTCGGCAGTTTCTTAATATGGAAACTATCAAACCCACAAAATTTACCAGTGTGGTCCAGTGAATATCAGATCCTTGTCACATGGCACCAGTTGTTAAAGGTTGCCACGTTTGCTTTCTCTCTTTCTCCATAAATTTTTGCTCGACCATTTGAGAGTTTCTTGCAGACATCCTAATTCTTCATCCTTAAATACTTCAGTGTGTAGAGTAGTTATCTATTGCTGTGTAACAAATTACTCCCCAAAATCACGACTTGATGAAACAAATACTTATTATATCACAGTGTGGAGGGCAGGAATCTGGATGAAGCTTGTTAGCTGGGTCCTCTGCTTCAGTGTCCATCACTAAACTGGAATCAAGGCCAAAGCTGGGGCTGTATTTATGTGAGGCATCATTATACTAGGGTTCCCTGGTGGCTCAGACGGTAAAGAGTCCATCTGCAATGCAGGAGATGGGGGTTTGATCCCTGAGTTGAGAGGATCCTCTGGAGAAGGGAATGGCTACCCACTCCAGCAGCCTGGAGAATTCCATGGACAGAGGAGCTAGGTGGGCTACAGTCCATGGGGTTGCATAGAGTTGGGCAGGACTCAGCAACTAGCACACGTCACGTGGCTGTTGGCAGGAGGCCGAAGCTCCTCTTCACGTGGACCTCTTTATAGGGCTGCTCGTGGTGTGTTAGTTGGCTTCTTACAAAGTAAGCAGTGAGAGAGAAAAGAGAGAGATGGAGAGAAATGGAGAGAACGAGAGAAAAAGAGAAAGGGGAGGGTGAGCTGCCAAGAAGCCAAGATGAAAGCCACAGAGGAGGGACCGAGGGGCAGTCAGAGGCTGTGGGTCAAACCAGAAAGACATGTAGGTGAATTATGAACTGGTCTTGGGATGGAGAGGATGGCTGGGAGAGCAGTTTGGAAGATAGAGTCTCCTGATGGTGGAGGTGAGGTGGAGTTAGGGAAAGGGAGGTGGTCAGATTTAGGGATGAGAGAGCTCTGAGAAGTCAGCATGTCTTTAAGAACTGGGGGTTGTCTGGAATTCAGTGCATCAGCTTGTGATGCTTAAGGCAATACTGAGGATGGGAAGTTCTCCTTGGTAGCCAAGTTGAATCACATGATTCAGAATCTGACTCTTTTAGGAGGGGCAGTCAGCCTTGCGATTAAGACTCTGACTGCTGGGGACGTCCCTGGTGGTCCAGTGGTTAAGAATCCACCTTCTAGTGCAGGGGATAACGGTTCAATCCCTGGTCAGGAAACTAGGATCCCACCTATCACGGGGCAGCTAAAGCTTCACCCTTCAACTAGAGAGAAGCCCGAAAACCACAACTAAGACCCAACACAGCCAAAAAATAAATATTTAAAAAAAAAAAGACTCGGCCTGTTGCCTGGGTTTAACTTCCAGTGCTACTCAGCTGGGCAAGTGGTTTAAATGCCCTATTTCCCTATCTTTAGAATGGGCATTCTACCAGTATCTACCTCATAGGGTTGTTGTGAAAAGAAACCAGTTAACTGGTGTTTTCCAGACCTGCCATTCCAGACCCAGAGAAACCTCTGAGTTTTGGGGCTAGCTAACATTCCTTCCTCTTCTTTTGGTAACTTGCCTTGATTTTCCTTGAGGAGTCCCTCACCCAACTCAGGTTGCAAAGTTTTCCCTCTGTTCTAGTTCTGTGCTGTGCCGTTTCACTGTTTTATCTATTACCCCAAAGTCTCAAGATGAACTTACACGTCTCTCTCTCTCTCTCTGCCTCTCGGCTACTGGACTGTGAGTTGCCAGTCCAGATCCATTCCACATTCTTGATGTAAAATCATCTTGATTGTCCTTTTGGGAAGCACTCCTTCCCTACTCTCAGTTCAGGAGGGCCTGACTCCCCTTCCCACACGCCTGGTGAGCATATGACACAGGTTTGACCAATGAGTACTATATAGCATCACCCTGGTGCTGGTGATTGGTTCAGGGATGGGCACGAGGTCCAAACTTGGCCAATCAGAATAACTCCTGAGTTTTAGCTGGTACTGCTGCTGCTGGTGCTGCTAAGTCGCTTCAGTCGTGTCCGACTCTGTGTGACCCCAGAGACGGCAGCCCACCAGGCTCCCCCATCCCTGGGATTCTCCAGGCAAGAACACTGGAGTGGGTTGCCATTTCCTTCTCCAATGCCAGAAAGTGAAAAGTGAAAGTGAAGTTGCTCAGTTGTGTCTGACTCTTAGCGACCCCATGGACTGCAGCCTACCAGGCTCCTCCGTCCATGGGATTTTCTTCACTATTAAGAAAAAATATAACCTTACTATAGGGATTGAAGAGCTGGCAGGGGGTCAGGCTGGACACACCAAGGACTAGCTTTGCCAACAACTTGGGGGAAAGAATGTTGAGAATGAAGCCAACATGGAGGAGAGTGAAACAGAGCAAGAGGGATGGTAATGACTTCACTGTTTCTAAATCCCTTGATCAAGCTATATCTGAAGTTAGCTAATCCGAAGGTTTCTAGTTATGTGAGTCAATAAATTCCCCTTTTTACTTAAACCAATTTGAGCTAAATTTCCTGTCATTTGCACTGAAAATGGTCCCAATATGCACATCTTCCAGGGAAAGAGAATGATTTACTGTAAATCCTTACCACAGAAGCTAATTTGTTTGCAGCAGAACTTTGCTGTAAGAGAGCAAGGCTGATATTCTTAGAAATCAGAGCTCTTGGCTTTCTGCCCTCCATTTGTAAAAGATGGTGCAGCAAACCCTTTAACCTTCCTGCCTTACATAATGGGTTTGCCCATCCCCCAGGAAGTTCATCAAGGCCTAGCTGTTCCCCATATTACTGCTAGGATCTTGAGTAAGTCACTTACCCTCTCCAAGCTTCAACTTCGTTATCTGTAAAATGGATATATTAACAGTACCTAAAGTTTTAGGAAAGAGTAAAATAATATATGTTAAGTATTAGGACAGAGCTGGGTATATAGTAAGTGCCCAATAAAACTATAGCCATTTGTAGTTATTATTAGATGAATGGTCTTCTGTGGGCCCATTATTGTTCAAAGATCTGTGAGAAGATATACCCGGCGTATGATATGCCTGCCTAATATCTCAGGAATCTTCATGGAGGAAAATGGCTTGATCTGGCCTTTCAAGGATTCAGCGCAATTTAAAAATATAAATAAATAGATGGGCTTCTTAGAAGGGTGGACAGATACACAAACCAATGAACTATTATTATATAAACAAGAATGCAGAAGCATGAAGAGGTTAAATCATTGGCCCAAGACCACTTTGGTCCTAAGTGGGGACACAGGATTGGTGTGTCTGTATCCAGAGCCCACATTCCTAATCACTCTGTAAGTAACCCAAGTGTTAGTTGCTAAATCATGTCCGACCCTTTGTGACCCCAAGGATGTGTAGCCCACCAGGCTCCTCTGTCCATGAGATTCTCCAGGCAAGAACAGTGGAGTGGGTTGCCATTCCCTTCTCCAGGGGATCTTCCTGACCAAAGGATCAATCATGGGTCTCCTGCATAGCAGGCAGTTTACCATCTGAGCCACCAGGGAAGCCCAATCACTCTGCAAATACTATTACTGATTTTAAAAACAAATGAAAAGAACAACAGCAGTTATTGAGGTCACATGGCTGAAAACTCAAATGGTGACAAAGATGTGAAAGAAAAGGCATGGAGATCACCCATGTAGCCAGGGCTAGAGCCCAGCCCTCTGGGCTCTGGCCCTCAAGGAGTTAAACCCTTTGTTCTGTGATCGTGGTCAGGCCCAGGCAAGGGATTCTGGAAGAGGAAGGCGACAGGCCAGCTGAGGGAGGGGTGGACAGCTCCAGGCAGCTGGTGCCACTGGGGGCTGTGGCCAGCTGTCTCCCACTGACCAGGCTGGGCACCCCCAGGTCTCTTACAGGCGAGGCCCGACAGCTGTGGGAGGGGAAGGGTGCCTGCCGCTTCAGCAGACCCGCAGAGCTGGCCAGTGACCCCGAGGTGAAAGCTTTGCCCGCCGGCCCCTCAGCCTTCTGACTCGCCATCTGTCTTGTGGCCTGAAAGTGCCATTTCTGATTGTTCCCTTCAGTGTAAATGGGGAAACGACTCTGAAAGAAACAGTGGGCACTGTGCAAGACACAGCATCTTTCAAAAGCCCTGGTCCTGCAGGCTGCCAAAGGGTATTTGGTGGAGAAGGCTGGTTGGGGGTATCATCAAAGAGATGGTGCGGTGAGAAGACTGTACCTTGGAACCCAAGGGGCCCAGGTTTGAATCCTGAGTCTGGGCAAGCCCCCTCACTGGACCACATGTCATGTGTGTCTTCCGTGAAGTGGCACTGGAAGGATTTAGTGAGATGATGTTGATTACACACAATGTCTAAAACCAAACTCCTAGGTTCATATCCTTAGCTGTGGCTTTGGCGGGCTCTTTAATCTTTCTGGGGCTTAGTTTCTAAAATTTCTAAAATAGGGTGACAATTTTGTTGCTGTTTAGTCATTAAGTTGTGCCTGACTGCTTTGCGACCCCAGGGACTGTAGCCCTGCCAGGCTCCTCTGCCCATGGGATTTCAATATCTACCTTATCGTCTATCAGGGTAAGAAAATAAAGACACTTCCCCTAGGGTAAGAAAATAGATGCACTCTTTTTAAAAAAGTTTTATATTTGGCTGCACCAAGCTCTTAGTTGTAGCATGGGAAATCTAGTTCCCTCACCAGGGGTCAAACCCGGGCCCCCTTCATTGGAAATGTAGAGTCTTGGCCACTGAATCACCAGGGAAGCCCCAGTGCTCTCTGTGTAGAACTTTAGTAAGCACTGTTAAGAGAGAGGCAGTTTGTCCTGGTGAGTAATTCCACTACCTGCCAGCTGTGACCCGAAGCAAGTTACTTCTCCTCTCTGTGCCTCTGTTTTCCTCATCTGTAACATGGAGCTCCTCATAGCCCCTTCCTCAAAGGCTTGTTGTAAGGACTAGAGGAAATACGAGAAAAGCTCTTGGAGAGTAGTGGTGAGCACACTGTAGACGTCAGCCCTTAATGTTATGAGAGTGCTTGTCAATTGTGAAGTTGACTGTGACTAGAGTTCTTGTTACTGACATTCTTTCTAGAAAATTCCTCACCAAAGAGGGCACAATAGACAAGCCAAGGAAAGGCACCATGTTATAACAGAAAGACCTCCTTAGACAGAAGATGAGGAGTAGGGCAAGGGGCCCACTGATTTCAGGGGACATTTTTTGTGTCCTTGAGAGAACCTAAGAGTTGAGTTCATGCAGCTCCAGAATGGAACCTCTTGAAGGCCTCCAACAACCAGCTGCACAGCCTTGAAGATGTGCTTAGAGCCGAATTAAATGTGCGCATGTCTCTGGGGAGAGAAACCCGCTGGGCTGAGGTCCCTCTCTGATGCTAGCTCTGTGACCTTGGGCAGGAGCGGGTGACTTAACCTCCCTCTCCTCTGTGTGATGAAAACCCCAGCAGACTTGCCTCACAGAGAGGATTCTGTGAGTGAGTCCTCGTAGGGCGGTGGTTCCTAACCAGGGGTGACTTTCTCCCCCCACCTGCAATCGACATTTAATAGTGTCTGTAGGCATCTTTGTCATAGCTGAGAAGAGGATGCTATAGAGGTTCCAGTGAGTAAAGGCCAGGGATGCTGCTAAACACCCTACAGTGCCCAGGACAGCCCCCCAGCAGAGAATTATCCAGCCCGAAGTGTCGAAAGAAATCCTGACCGAGTGTACGGTTTCAGCACAGTGCCGTTAAGTGGTAAGGGCTCGTATTTGTTGAAGGACTTAAAAAACTTGCTCTCTCCATCTCAGCTTGCTTCTAGCATGGAGAGGATGTATATATATATGTCTAGATTTGTCATGAAATTTAAGGGGAAAAATCTATGGAAGTTCCCAGCCCAAGGCATGACCCCTTCTGGACCGGGTCACTGTTGTCAGCTGCTGAATGAACGTGGCAACCAGGGGGCGCAGAGTCCCAGATCTGAAATTGGGGAGTCAGCAAGAATTTCTTCCAGTTCAAACTGTTTTCTCCCTGAAGGATTTCAAGGGTGACACATACCCAGAGAAAGAAGGCTGGCAGCAGAGTGAACAGAAGGAATCTGGGATCAATTTGACCCCTGGGGTTCCCCCACCTCCCAGATTTCCAAAGCTGTAATAATTTTAAGGGGAACTTAATCCACGTGTTGTTGCCTGTTTGTGATTCCTCAAGTCGCCTCTCTGTTAATAGAACCTCTGTGGCTCAAAGCCATTTATTTTTTTTCTTTTACTTTTCTCTCTCTCTCCCTCCTCTTTTCTTTCTCTTTAAAAGGATGCCTTTCCTCTCAAGTACAGGAAGTTGGCTTGGGTCAAAAACAAACAGGGTGGTTGCTGAAAGTTCTCAGGATCAGCTTGGAGCCTCCCAATGCTCCTCCCTGTTCTGTCTTCTTCTCTGGCTGGGTCCCAGTAGTAGTAATAGTAGTTCAGTCGCTCAGTTGTGTCCAGCTCTTTGCGACCTCATGAATCACGGCACGCCAGGCCTCCCTGTCCATCACCAACTCCCGGAGTTCACTCAGACTCACGTCCATCGAGTCGGTGATGCCATCCAGCCATCTCATCCTCTGTCGTCCCCTTCTCCTCCTGCCCCCAATCCCTCCCAGCATCAGAGTCTTTTCCAATGAGTCAAGTCTTCGCATGAGGTGGCCAAAGTATTGGAGTTTCAGCTTTAGCATCAGTCCTTCCAGTGAACACCCAGGACTGATCTCCTTTAGGATGGACTGGTTGGATCTCCTTGCAGTCCAAGGGACTCTCAAGAGTCTTCTCCAACACCACAGTTCAAAAGCACCAATTCTTCTGCGCTCAGCTTTCTTCACAGTCCAACTCTCACATCCATGCATGACCACTGGAAAAACCTTGACTTTTTTTTTTTTTTGCCAAACTTTGCTGGCAAAGTAATGTCTCTGCTTTTTAATATGCTGTCTAGGTTGCTCATAACTTTCCTTCCAAGGGTCCCAGTAGGACCTGTCAAATAATTAGTGCTCAGAAGAGTTTGTTATGTTGGTGACTTCTCTTAGTCTGTTTGGGCGGCTGTCGCAAGTTACCATAGGCTGAGTGGCTTAAACAATAAATGTTTACTTCTCCCAGTTCTAAGGGTAGAAGTCCAAGGTCAAGGCAGATTTGAAGTCAGGTAAGAGTTCATTTCTTGAGTGACCATTTTCTCATTGTGTTCCCACCTGTCAGAAGGGGCCTGGGAGCTCTCTTGGATTTCCCTTAAAGGGGAGCTAGTCCCATTTAGGAGGGCTCCACCCTTATGACCTAATCACCTTCCAAAGGCCCCACCTCTGGATACGACCACACTAGGGGTTATGTTTCAACATGTGGATTTTGGGAGAGGCAGAAACTTTCAGATTATAGCATGTCTCAGATCTTACCTAATTGATGCCAACTGTGCACTGAGAAGAGGCATCAGGTAGGAAGGGAGGGAGGGAGCATGAAAGGTAATGATGCAGGCTTTACCATCTCTTAGCAATTCTTTTGAAAAAAAAAAAAAAAAAAGGTTTTTTGAAAATACATGCCCCTGCGATAGCCATGGGAAAATTCCTCCTTTATCTGGGGGGCCTTCACTTCCCTGGGCCTCAGTTTCCTCATCTGTAAAATCGGACTAATTATAGAATCTGCATCATATTGTGGATTCAATGAGACCGCCTCTGTGAAGTGCCTACAATAATGTCTGCTGTTTCCTAAATGCCGTGTAAAAATTGGCCAGGGTGGCCAGACTCTGAGTGCCGATCTGGGGGATTTTTAGAAAGCTCAGTCTCCTTGTTTTGCTTTGTTTTTTAACCAACTCCAAGGCATCTCAGAGAGTTCAGCAGCCTGTCTTACACCTTGGCGTTTGATGATTTTGGACAGGGTCTGCCTTTCACCTCTGCAGCCGGCTGGGCCCTGCTGGGCGTGTTGCCAGAAGGGGTGCCTCATTGCTCCTATCTGCCTGGTCAGTGGTTGTCGCAAGCTCTTGATGTGATGATTGGGTGTTTTGCTTTAGATTTCCAGACCTCAGGCAGGCTCCACTACGGAGGGTGGAAGCGCTGGGACCTTCCGATCAAACCAGCAGCTGTTGAGTCTCACAGCATGGAAGACGCTAAGCTGCCCTTCTCTGGCCTGAGGTCCGGCACGCAGGCTGTAGTGTACACGCAATGAGGGCTGACTTGGAACCCAGGTGGTCGGGGCACAGAACACCCTGAGTGCTGAGGACCTGAAGAATAAGTGTTGACCTTGGGATCTGGGTACCATTCCCTAGTGGAAGTTAGAGTCTTATGGTTGAGGTTGTCTTTTTCTCCAGTGCCTGCTTGTGTTTGAACTTGTTCCTCCCCTGGACTCACCCATTGGTTCCCTGTAAGACCATCCGACCCTCTACCAAGATGGGCCATTGGTGGAGAAGGCTCCTCTCTCCTTACTTCTAATCTCAGGACCCTGGGCGGTCTTGCCTGTGGAGATGGGGTGCATGGCTCTGTGTTTTATTACTATTTATTGTTCTTGTTATTTTAACATTTACGGAGCACGTCTTAGCTGTGAACTCATTTCTTGAGCGTCATTGCGGTCGAAATCTCTCCAGGGTGCAGGGCCAGAGGTTACTTTGATTCGTTTTTGGCTTTTGCCCTATTTAATTTATTAAAAATATTGTTCTGCTTGGGGCTCCCTTTGTTCTAAGGATTTTTCTGGAGATGGTTCTGAGTCCACCCTAAGCCTCCAAACACCGTTGTTTGAACATAAGCCTGGGCATAGTTGCAGCCAAGAATCGGCAAACATTTTCTGTAAAGAGCCAGATAATAAATGTTTTGGGCTTTGCGGTCCAATGGTCTCTTTTGCAACTATTCAGTTTTAACTGCCATCACATGACAGCAACCATAGACAACACCTAAACTAACAAAATTTAATGAAAACGGAAGGCAGCTAGAATTTGGCCCACGGCTAGGAGCTTACTGAATCCTAATGTAGATGATGGGTTCTTGTTCTTCTAATAGAAACTCATCTTTAGCTCTTCTGTGTATCTCAAGTATAAGTCCTTCCATTTCAACCTGTTTCTACCTCTTTGATCCCCTGGAGCAGGGGCCAGCAAACTACAGCCCATAGGCCAAATTTGGACAGATAACTGTTTTGTCAATAAAGTTTTATTGGAACACACAGTCATGCCCACTCACTTCTGTATGGTCTGTGACTGCCTTCGCCCTACACAGGCAGTGTTGAGTAGTTGTGACAGAGACCTCTGGGCCTCCAAAGCCTGCAATATTTAATATCTAGTGCTTCACAGAAAATGTTTGCTGACCCCTGCTCTAGAGAGATGGAGAAGAGCTGGAAAACACCATTTCTTTTCATGTATGTGAAGAGTATTGAAACCAACTCCTCTAAACGTAACTTCATATGGGGCTTCCCCGGTGGTCCGGTGGTTAAGACTCTACCTTCTAATGCAGGGGGTGCGACTTCAATCTTTGGTCAGGGAATTAAGGTCCCATGACTCAAAATATTTTAAAATAAATAAACTTAACTTCTTAGACCTTTCCCTCCATGTTCTCCTTTTTAGTCCTCCAAATAGTTTTGATGTTCTCTTCTGGACCCTAAGTTTTTTCCAAAGTTCCGTAGTATTGCCTCTAAAAACTTTTGACCATGATTCTCAGTAAGAAATATATTTATTATGATCTTGTAATGACATAAGAAAGAAAAACCACACGTGCACAGAGAAGACATGCCTCCCACCAGCCCAACCACCACATGGAATTTTGTTCAGTCACTTAGGTCATGTCTGACTTTTTGTGACCCCATGGACTGCAGCACGCCAGGCTTCCCTGTCGTCCACTGTCTCCCAGAGCTTGCTCAAACTCTTGTCCATTGAATTGATGATGCCATCCAACCATCTCATCCTCTGTCATCCCCTTTCTCCTCCTGCCTTCAGTCTTTCCCAGCATCAGGGTCTTTTCCAACGAGTCAGCTCTTTGCATCAGGTGGCCAAAGTATTGGAGCTTCAGCTTCAGCATGAATACACAAGGTACCTATATAAATAAAAGTCTCAGTAAGCAATACTGACCCTTACTGTGTGTGGTACATGCTCATATTATCTATTAATATCAGTCAAGATAGGCTTGACTCTGCTGTAGTAATAAATAGCCCCAAATCTGAGTGACTATAAATCAACAGATATTTGTTTGCTGTTTTTGTTCTGCATCCCTCCTGGGTTTCTGGTGACTCTGAAGCTATAGAACATCACATACTGGTTCTCTAAGCCTCTGTCCAAAAGGGTCCGTCATCATTTCCTTTAACATTTCTTTGGCCAAAGTAACTCATGCATCTATAACTTTAAATAGGATAAAGAGGCATAGTACTAGCCAAAAGACAAACCTGACCTATTTGATGAACAGCATATTACCATATTAGTTATCTCAAAGACAGGGTTTTAAATGGCAGTCAGCATTTGAGACTCTGTTTTTAAGGGGTTAAGGGTTTAGTGTGGAAATGTACCATAATGTACTCTACAAGGCATTGCCAAAAACATAGATGACCGATTTCTCTTTATGGAAAGATTTGAAACAAAGAGAGAAATTGAAGGAGTTTAACGCTTTAGAAACTGTCCCAAGTATAAGTTGTACTAAACCTACTCTCATAGTCAAGACAAGTTACATGTGACAGAAAACCCAATTAAGACTGACTTAGCAAGTAAAGGGACTTCATAGGGTCAAGGAACTGAGAGTTCAGGGTTAGATCCGCATTCAGGTATAGCTGGCTCAGGGTTCAGGTGAGGCAATCAGGATTCCAGGTGCTTTCTGCCTCTTGATTTTATTTTCCATTTGGGGGACTTAATCTTCAGACTGCATGTAGAGCTGGATGGTAGAGGTATCTCCATCCCCACATCCTCTCAGGCACATAGTAGATGCTCAGTAAATATTCACTTATTTTTGTCCGAGCTGGGTCTTCATTGCTGCATGGGCTCTTTTCTAGCTGCGGTGAGCAAAAACCGCTCTCTGGTTGTGGTTCATGGGCTTCTCTTGCCGTGACTTCTCTTGCCATGGAACACCGAATCTAGGATGCTGGTTCCAGTCGTTGTATCTCCCTGCTGTGGAGGACAGGAGTTGGGGCACACGGGCTTAGTTGCTCCACAGCATGTGGGATCTTCCTGGATCAAGGATCGAAGTTGTGTCTCCTGCGTTGGCAGGAGGATTCTTATCCACTGAGCCACCAGGGAAGTCTGTAAATATTTATTGAATGAACAGACTGCTAAGGTTGGTTTGAACGGTTGATACTTTTGTTCAAGTGTTAAGTTGATGCCTTGTGTGCATTTTAAGACTTGTGTGCATTGGTCAGGGTATGGGACAGAGACAAATGGGGAGACAGGTTGCTCTTTTTTGGATGCACTGGGTCTTCCTTGCAGCGTGTGGCTTCTCTAGTTGTGGCGCTTGGGCTCCAGAGCACTTGGGCTCAGTAGTTGTGGTGTGTTGGCTTAGTTGCCCCACAGCAGGTGGAATCTTAGTTCCCTGACCAGGGATCGAACCTGCGTCCCCTGCTTTGGAAGGCAGATTATTCATCACTGGACCCCCAGGGAAGTCCTGAAGCAAATTGCTTTGATTGCAGCCTTGACTGCATCACTTATTCACCATGTGGCTTTGGGCAAGGGTCTCAACCTCTGCGGCCCTTAGTTCTGCATCTGCAGAATGGAAGCTAAGAGTTGCCCAGAAGTTCAAATGAGGTCGTAGTAATATTTACCACTTCCTGACAGCTCCCCAAGAGTTACACACTGTCCTTGGGTATTTACATGAATTACTGAATCTTTACAACATTCCCTATGAAGTAGCTACTAACGTAACATGCACACACCACACAGGGAAAGCGTCACACAGAGAAGCTGAGTGGCCTGCGCTCAGTGAGTGCTGGATCGGTTGGGCACCCAGTAGTTTGGTCCCAGAGCATGTGTTTTTATCAACTGTGAGTGCGTAGTGCCTGGCACAGAGCAAGCACTCAATAATTGAAATGATTATCAATGCATGCTGGTTTGAAGGTGATGGTGGGTCACGGAGAGGCTGTGCACCAAGAAAAAGCGAAGCCCAGCCTCCACTACAGCTGCCCCCTGCCCCAAGCTGCTCCCTGGAGCTCATCTCCCACACAGTGTGTGACTGAGTCCTGCCAGTCCAGCCTGCTGATCCCTTGGGGCCCACGGTGTCTGCACTCACTCTCCAAGACCCTCACTCCAGGTCAGCCCCACTGGCATAGAAGCAGGGAATCCTAAGACACGTATAGAAGAAGTTACACCCTTAGTTAGTTTAAGATGCAGAACCCAAGGCGTTTCCCCAGAGGAGTGAGGGTAAAGGAGTCACCCTGTATCTAAACACACAGAACACGGGACTTCATCTGTATTTCCATTTTGTTCTGTTTTATTTACTCATGTAACTTGATTTTCAGGTACCATCCTTCTCTATGAGACCTGATGTTTCAAGTTCTGGAACTCTATTTTTTGAAACGTTTTAACGTTAAATAAAGTTTAACCATTATTTCTAATATTACAACTTGGGGAAACTTTTCTGGTGGTCCAGTGGTTGAGATGCCATGCTCCAAGGCAGGGGACATGGGTTTAATCACTGGTCAGGGAACTAACATCCCACGTGCCACATGGTATGGCCAAAAGGTAAAAATTAAAACAAAACAAAGCTTGGAAGATGCGAAAGAGAGATAGTTGAGTAATCTTAATAGCTTAATGTTTCTCTGCAACTTAGTAATGTGCCACCATATGATGCTTTACATATACTAATTCATTTCATCTTCGTGATGATCCTCTGGGACAGGTTTCACATTAAGCTCATGTTACAGTTGGAAAAACTGAGGTCCCAGGGCTCAGTAGCTCCCCAAGCTCACCTAGCTGGTAGGAGAGCCCCACAGGCCATGTCCATAACCTCCACACTAGGTTAACCCAGTTATGACATCCGACCCTAAGGAATTTGGTACCGTCATAGGTAGTGTTTGCAAAAAAAAAAAAGATCTTGGGGAACAATTTTGTTTTCATGGTTGGTAGAAAGAGCAGCAGCAACATAGAAGGAGCTCAACTATATTAAAAATAAGTGAATATAAAAACAAGTGGACTTGGGAGCAGGGGAAATGTCCCAAAACATTGGCTTGGAACAGGACTTTTCAGCCTTGGAAGTAGGGGCACGTGATTGTGGCAGGGAAGGTCCCATGCATTGTAGGATGTTTCGTAGCATCCCTGGCCTCTATCCATTAGTGCAGCCACCACAACCACCTCCCAGTTGTAACAACCAAATGTGGCTCTAGTTATTGCCAAGTCCCCCATGGGGAGTGCGATCATCCTGGTTGAGAACCATGCGGTTATAGATGCTAAGATCACAGGTGGCATCACAGGTGCCATTTCCCCTTCTTTTTTCTTTTCCATGGCTTCCAACGTTCCTTTGAGAGGTAAGCTTGGGTTACATAAATAAGTTGGAATAAAGAAACTGCTATTAGGAAAGATCATGTCTTGCTTGTTCAGAACCTTCCAGTGAATTCCGAGTATACTCAGCCTCACCAAGACCGACAGGACCCTGGTGTGATCTGGCCCCTGGCTACTTCCTGGCTGTGTCCTCCTGTCCCCATTACTCTCACTCACCACGTTCCAGCTGCTTTGTTATTCCTTCTGTTTTTCAGACACACCTGGCTCATTTCCACCTCAGGACCTTTGCATATGCTGCTCTGCCTGGTTGCTCATCCCTATCTCCTCTCCACATCGCTTGTTGAGCCACGTCAAGTGTCTGTTCAAATGTCACCTCCTCCGAGAAGCCTCCCCTGGTCACCCTGTCTGGAATAGTCATGTGTCCTCCCTTGACTGTCTGTCTCTCCCACTAGAATGTCAACTCCTGGAGGGCTGGGACTGTGTTTCGTTTACTGTTCCATCTCCAAACCCTAGAACAATGCTTGGCACATAGTCAAAGTTCAATAAATATTTGTGGAAGGAGGGAAGGAGAGAGATGGCAGGAAGGAGACTTGGAGGGGAGAGGAAGGAACAAAGGGAGGGAGGAAGGAGAATAATTAAGAAAAATAAAATCAGTAAGCTCAGGAGCTTATGGTAAAGGCACAACCTCACAACCCACACAGCTGTGTTTCTCTCTAAATTCCAACTCATTTTGAACGTGTGGTTTATGGACAAAAGATTTGCATAGCAAACAGGCTCCAGGCAGCTAGCTCCCTTGGAGAGAACACATTAATATGATTTTTATGCTGCCTCTTTCCAGAAAAACCATGCTGATGAGTGACCTGTGTTAAAGCAGCAATAACATAAGCAGAAGCTCCTTCCTTGAGCTGGTGAGTGACAGAAGGACTCTTAAAATGTGTTGTCCCTCAAGCACCAGGAAGCACCCAGAGTCACCAAGTCCTCCTCAAGGTCTCCTGCTCAGCCTTGAGCAGAGCTGTAGTTCACATCGCTCTTGACCTTGACCCAAAGGGAAACAAGCTCTGATGACAGTTCTTACAAGGAGGCGTGTGTGATGCTGAACTGGTGTGATCTGCGGGCTAAACATTTTTAACAGACCACTTATTCTAGGTTTTTTGTTTGCTTGTTTGCCTTGCCTTTAGGGTGGGAGGAAGCAATGCCATACCTTTGGTTATTCCAAAGGTCAGAACGAGACGTCAGCGTGTCCTAGTCCTGGGTTGATTTCCAGGCTCTGCTGGGTGAGCAGAGGGAGGTGGGGTTTTTTCTCTTCTCTTTTCATCCTTTTGTTATATTACTCATTTTCTCCATCACTTGGCTCATGCTGTCAGTATACATGGTTTTGTTTGTTTTGTTTTGGCCAAGCCACGTCGGGTGTGGGATCTAGTGCCCTGACCAGGGAGCAAGCCTGCACCCCTGCATTGGAGGCACAGAGTCTTAACTACGGGACCTTCAGGAAAGTCCTGAGTAAGCATACTTTTAATGAGCATCTACAGTGAGAGATGGTTGGATAGCATCACCGACTCAATGGACATGAATTTGAGCAAACCCCAGGAGATAGTGAAGGACAGGGGAGCCTGGTGTGCTGCAGTCCGTGGGATCTCAAAGAGCCAGACACAACTTAGCAACTGAACAACAGCTGTGTTGCCAGCCAGCCCCAGCCTGCTATTTAGAGAGTCTGAGGAGGTATAAGAACTGTCCTCCACAATTTCTCCCTCACCAACAACCTTTATGCTCTTTGAAGTTCAAGTTTCTTGTGATTTTTTTTCTTGTATTGGTTTTATTTTTAACTACAGAAGTAATTAACAGGCTCATCATAAATTCCCAGGTTTCCTCTTAACAGGACCACTTGTAATTGTTGCGTGTGTACACTTGCAGATGTGTTTTAATGTGTATGCAAACCATCATATGAAGTCATATAGTTTTCTTTTTTACAAAAATGAGATTGGACTTTGCATACCGTAACTTCCTGCCTTCTACTTTTATATGGGGGACAAGTTTTCCATATCAGACACTATCAGTTGGTTCATTGGCAGATACAGCATAATCTTTTTCCTTCCTCTGTTGGCTAACCAGTACAAGAACCAGCAAACTTTCTGTAAAGATCCAGCTAGTAAATATTTACACAGTCTTCACTGCAGCTATTCAACCCTGTCATCAGCGTAGCATGAAAACAACCATAGAGAATGTAAATCAAGGGGTATGGCTGTATTTCAATAAGACTGTATTTGCACACCAGGTAGTGGTGACCAGATTTGGCCTCCAGACCACAGTTTGCCAATCCCTGACTTTGTAATCTTCTACATTTTTCTTCATACTCTTGTGTTCCTAAACACATGGATGTAGCTTTGGGTTTACTTGGGTTTTTTTTTTTTCTTCAGTTTTGAGGGTTGAGAAGAAACAGGAGGAATTGCTGATTATTTTTAAATAATGTATTACATATGTTCAGCATCTTTTTTTTTTTTTTTTTGGTCAGTGATATTCATGGAATTGCCTTTAAGGCAGTTGCTATCACTCTTATTTTCAATGTCTGTATAAAATTTCATGTAGTAGATAGACTGTCTGTATTGGTCTAGGCAATGCTAGCTGCTATAACAAATAACTCATGTAGTCTGTGGCCTTAACACAATCAGAATGAATTTCTGGCTCACGTAAAGACCAGTAACACTGTTCCTGGTAGACTGGTGTCCTGCCTGTGGTCCACTGGAGACCCAGGCTCCTTCTGTTGTCTGGCTCTGTCTCCTTCAGTGCCTCAGAGGCTAGTCCAATCAGCAGATGCATAAAGAAGGAGAGGGCATGGTCGAGTGTTAAAGACTTTACCAGCCAGGCCTATACATTACACGCCACGTTTCTGCTCCTGGTTTATCAGCCAGAGCTCAGTCATTGGCTGCATCTAACTGCAGGGGCTTCCCTGATGGCTCAGCAGGAAAGAAGCCACCTGCCAATGCAGGTGGAAAAGGTTTGATCTCTGGGTCAGGAAGATTCTCTGGAGAAGGAAATGGCAACCCACTCTAGTATTCTTTCCTGGAAAACCCCATGGACAAAGGAGCCTGGTGGACTAGAGTCCACAGGGTCACAGAGGGGTGGACATGACCTAGCGATTAAACAACAACCACCACAAGAATGGCAAGGGAGGCTTGGAGATAGTCTAGATCTGTTTAGAAGGAAGAAAAGCTGGATATTGGTAACCATGTAAGTATCTCTGCCTTAAGAACTCAATGACTTGATTAAGCAATTACAGTCTGGCTCAGTATAGAGCCAGCACTCAACAGGTGCTACCTTGATGATTGTAAACACGTGGCTTGGTACTGTTCTGACAGTGTAATGCTCTCAAGACTTACTATATGAAAGTAATACTCTGAGAAGTTTGTTAAGGATCTTTTAGGAATAAAATGCATAAGTACCTCAATTTGTAGTGTGTCCCAAACCAAATTCCCTGCTCTCTCCTAGCAAATTTCCTCCTGTTGGCTGTGAACTCCACTGTCCACTCATGGTTCATGCTGAAAACTCCAAATTCTCACTGGCCTTCTTCCAAGCCCTCCCTTCTTGTATCCAGTTTCATCCATCGCTAAACATTTGTCCAAGTGGCTCAGAAATAGCTCTGGATGCACCCTAACATTTTATTCTCATCATCACACCCTTAGTTGTAACTTTGGTGTCTTTTGCCTAAGCTAGAACTTTTGTTAACAAAACCAGTCTGCCTACCTGTCCCTACACCTCCCTCCATGCCACCCACCAAGATGCTGCCTGGGTAAGGTTTTCCAAAATTGTTTCTTTGCCCAACATTCTCCATGGGCTTTCCTGTCCCCACAAGAGAAAAATTCAGGTGTGCAGCCAAGTCAACTGCATTTCTAGCCAATTTCCAATCATTGTTTAGGAGATGAGTTAGGCTGGGAGCCAAAACATGCCTGGTTGCAATAAAACTTCATGATATTTGGTGAATCCAAGCCCATGTTTTCTACAAGTATGAGAAGACCATGAACATACAGTTCTCCACTGACAGTAAATGTGAAGGTAGTAGCATTATAGGAATAAAAGATAACATTCCTATGCTTGTTCAATCGCTCAGTCTTGTCTGACTCTTTATGACATGGACTGCAGGGTTCCCTGTCCTTCACTCTCTCCCGGAGTTTGCCCAAACTCATGTCCACTGAGTCAATGATGCCATCCAACCATCTCATCCTCTGTCACCTACTTCTCCTCCTGCCCTCAATCTTACCCAGCATCAGGGTCTTTTCCAGTGAGTTGGCACCTTGCATCAGGTGGCCAAACTGTTGGAGCTTCAGCTTCAGCCTCAGTCCTTCCAGTTAATATTCACAAGTGATTTCCATTAGGATTGACTGGTTTGATCTCCTCGCAGTCCAAGGAACTCAAGAGTCTGCTCCAGTGCCATAGTTCAAAAGCATCAATTCTTTGGTGCTTAGCCTTCTTTATGGTCCAACTCTCACGTCCATACACAGCTACTGGAACAACCATAGCTTTGACTAGACAGACCTTTGTTGGCAAAGTAATGTCTCTCCTTTTTAATACGCTATCTAGGTTTGCCATAGCTTTTTTTTTCCAAGGAGCTAGCATCTTTTCATTTCATGGCTGCAGTCATCATCCACAGTGATTTTGAAGCCCAAGAAAATAAAATCTGTCACTGCTTCCATTTGTTGCGCGTCTGTTTGCCATGAAGTGATGGGACCCAATGCCATGATCTTAGTTTTCTAAATGTTGAGTTTTAAACCGGCTTTTTCACTCTCCTATTTTACCTTCTTCAAGAGGCCCTTTAATTCCTCTTTGCTTCCTGCGGTTGGAGTGGTTTCATCTACATATCTGAGGTTATTGTTATTTCTCCCAGCAATCTTGATTCCAGTTTGTAATTCTTCCAGCCTGGCATTTCAAGTGATATATTCTGCATATCAGTTAAACAAGCAGGGTGACAATATACAGCCTTGACGTACTCCTTTCCTAGTTTTGAACCATTCTGTGGTTCCATGTGCGGTTCTAATTTTTGATTCTTGACCTGCACACAAAAGTAGAAGAGTTCTGACGAAATGTGGTCCACTGGAGAAGGGAGTGGCAAACCGCTTCGTCATCCTTGCCTTGAACTCCATAAACAGTATGAAAGGTGGGGCGGTGGGGGGGGGGGAAGCATTCCCATGAGAGAACCCATTTATTCCTTGACACCCAACACATAGTAGATGCTTAGGACATAAGTGTTGAATGAGTACATATGTGCAAATGGATCCAGGTGAGTCACAAAGGCCTTTTTTTAAATGAACTGTAGTTGACTTACAGGTCTTCCCAGGTGACTCAGCGGTAAAGAATTGCCTGCCAATGCGGAAGACAGGTTCCATCCCTGGGTCAGGAAGATCCCCTGGAGGAGGAAATGACAACCCACTCCAGTATTCTTGCCTGGGAGATCCCATGGAAAGAGGAGCCTGGCAGGCTACAGCCCATGGGGTCACAAAAGAATAGGACATGACTTAGTGACTAAACAGCAGGCTTGGTTTACAATGCTATGTTCATTTCTGCTCTACAGCTAAGTGACTCAGTTATATATGTACATGTACATTCTTTTTTATATTCCTTTCCATTATGGTTTATCCCAGGATATTGGATGTTGTTGCCTGTGCTATACAGTCAAACACGACTGAGCGACTGAACAACAATACAGTGGGGCCAGGTTATTGATCCACTCTATAGTAGTTTGCGTCTACCAACCCCAAATTCCCAGCCCATCCGTTCCCCACGCCTGCCCCCTTGGCAACCACAAGCCTGTTCTCTGTGCCTGTGAGTCTGTTTCTGTTTCATAGATAGGTTTCTTTGTGCTATATTTTAGGTTCTAAAGACCTTTCTAGTTGCATTTGCATCCATCACTGTAGACAGTAAAATCCTCTTCCTTAGCTCAGAGTCTCTCGACCTTGGCGTTATCCACCTTTTGAGCTGGATAGTTCTTTGTTGTGAAGAACTGTCCTGTGCATTGTAGGATGTTCAGTAGCATCCCTGGCTGCTACCCACCAAATGCCAGTAGCACTTCTTCCCCAGTTGTGATGGCCAAAAATGTCCAGTCATTGCCCAAGTTCTCCTGGAGGCAAAACGGACCCCATCGCTGCCTAGCTGGTCCTGGGGAGGCTCTGTGCCTCTGCAGAACTTCACTGCCTCCCCTGACAGAGCCGTCTCCCTCCTGCAGCACCCTGCTGCTTGTACACCCAAGACACACGCATGTGTGTGCACAGATGCACACATCTCCCTTCAACTGCCCCCACTTTGGCATATAGACCTGTCAGAAAACGAAGACTCTCTTACCCTCCCTCCCTGACTGTCCACTTACTGAACCCAGAACCTGGCTGCCATCAGGGGTGTCTCCTCTCTGAAAGTCTCCAAGCACCCCATCCCATTGAAGTCAGCGGGAGCTCCGGCAGAGGGATGGTGCCAGAGAATGTGGGAATTGCCTGCCCTGTGTTTTTCGATGCCTTTGAAACCTTGGGAAGGAGTTGTGCAGAAAGTGTTGCAAGAAAACAACCTTTAAAGGGACCCCTCTGGCCACACCTACCAGATATAGGCCAGGTCAGCAGCCTGTGCTCATAGCCAAGGTTGTAATGTGCCCAGGGGTTGCTCTGATTTGTTAAATGTTTCTATGCGTACCATTCTGGGAAGTGCTACTATTGACTTTGGCTGTTGAACACTTACTATGCACTCGGCGAAGTACTTGGCATGTACTCATTTCATATCACAGCCACCCTGGAGATAAACACTATTATTACCCCATTTTACAGCTGAGAAAATGAAGGTTGAGAGTCTCCGTGGCCCCAGGGACAAACCTAGTCAGAGAAGTCTCTGGGATTTAATCTCAGGACCTTCCCCTTCCAGACAGTAGCTACGATTTACTGATGTGTTCACCGAGTGCCAAGTACTGCCTGGAGCACTTCGTGTGCGTTCATTTATTTAATGCTCCCAACCACCCTATGAACTCGATTCCTTTATGATTCCCATAGAGAACTGAGGCATGTAGAGGTCAAATGACTTGTCCAGGGTCCCACAGCTGGGCTCCAGTGGTCTAGCTCTTAAGCCCTATGCTGTGGTGCAGTGGTGGGCAAACAGTGTCTCAAGGACCAGATCCAACCCACAGCCTGTTTTTGTAAATAAAGTTTTATTGACACACATCCATGCCCATTCATTGACATGGAGCTGCTTTCCAACTCCAGTGGTAGAGTTGACCAGTTGCAGCAGAGACGATGTGACCCACACAGCCTAAAAGGTTTACTCTCTGGCCCTTTAAAGAAAACATTTGCCAACCCTTGCTCTCAGGCCTTCTCTGATCACCATCCAAACATCTGAGCTGTGGGACTCCCACAGCCTACTAGATTTGGGGCATATGTTGTAGTTTTAAACAAGTTGATCTTTTTGGCAGCTACTGGAAAGAAAACCCACATCCTAGAAGGTGTTGTGGAGGTGCCCTCAGAGCTGAGTTCTCATCTCCATCACATTTCTTACTTTAAGATTAGGCCAGCAACACATGTGCAGGCACCTCCTCGGCCCCCAGGGAAGGGAGAGGAATGTAAAGAAATCTGAGACTCTTTTCCCTTGCTTCATTTAATCCCAGACAAGCAAATAAATAAGTAAATACATAAGCTACTAGTTCAGGTCATCCCAAGTGCTCTGGAGGAAATAAAACAAGGTGACTTCTACACCCAGGGGTTCTCCATACTCACTGGGGAATTTTTCTTAATCCTGATATTGAGGCTTTACCCCACAGAAATGCCTGATTCAGTTGATGTGAAGTCAGGACTGCTGCTGCTAAGTCACTTCAGTCGTGTCCGACTCCATGTGACCCCATAGATGGCAGCCCACCAGGCTCTGCCGTCCCTGGGATTCCCCAGGCAAGAACACTGGAGTGGGTTGTCATTTCCTTCTCAAATGCATAAAAGTGAAAAGTGTAAGTGAAGTTGCTCAGTTATGTCCGACTCTTCGCGACCCCATGGACTGCAGCCTACCAGGCTCCTCTGTCCGTGGGATTTTCCAGGCAAGAGTACTGGAGTGGGTTGCCATTGCCTTCTCCTGAAGTCAGGACTAGGCATTCATTTAAAAAAAAAAAATCACTCAAGGTGGTTCGAAGGTTCAGGAGAGTCTGCAGGTGGGTCACAGGCAATGGTGAGACAACATTCATGGGGTGGGCAGGCAGCTTCCCTAAGGAGGTGGCCTTTGGCTAAGCCAGATGAACAATCGGGAAGAGGGAACAGCATGTTCAAAGGCCCGGTGGCGAGAGGGCGTATGATGCAGGGGGTTCAGCCTGACCAGAGCTCAGGCTACCAGGAGAGGGTGGGGAGGGATGAGTCTGAAGGGCTGTCAGGGCCTGGACCTGAGAGTTCTGAAACCAGTGCTGTTCAGACTGCAAGTCTGAATGCCTTGGTGGGTCGTGAAACCAGTTTAGTGGGTCGCAGCTGGCACTGGGCGGGGGGAGACAAAGAATAGAATAGAAAATATTCATGTGTGTTGCCCATGAGGTCAGTGTGGTTTCTCGAGACTTTTATTTCAAGTTTTATAAAGGTGTACCCTGCACGGCATTGAAAAATGTGTTTCTTACTGTGCGTCTCAAAGATTTTGAAAGCCACTGTTTTTCATCCCTGTGAAAGTCTGGAACTGAGCCCGAGGGCAGTGGGGAGTCATTAAAGAGGTTTTAGTAGGGGCACGACAAGGTCAGATTTATGTTAAAATCTTACCCAAGGAGCATGGAGAAGGGATTCCGGGAGGTGAGCCATGGAGGTTGGGAGGTGCCCCCGGGGGCTGCTGGGCTGGGCCATCAAGAAGTGTAAATGAAACCCGAGGGGTGTCCAGGGCGCAGAGGGCCTTCAGGTAACTGTTGAAGAGATGCATGTACCCCGATGAAGTGCCAGGGGAGTGGAGGGGCCGGAGAGTTGGAAGGTTGAGTTTGAGATTCTGCCTGCCAGCCTTCCCTCGGGAGCCTTGACCCCAACTTGTCACCTTTCCTGTGGCCCAGATATCACTTGCATGATGGACCTGGGGCTCTTCTTTGAACACTTCGTCTTTGCCAGACACTCTGCTAAACGCTTTCAAGTATTAGCTCATTTATTACCCTCACAACAACCCATTGGTAGGTACTACTATTATTCATTCCCATTTTATAAATGAAGAAACTGAGGCCCCGAGAGAATAAGGTCACAGCTATGATCAAGTTGCATAGCTAGGATTCCATCCAGGCGGTGCAACGCCAGCATCAGCAGAGGGTCCATGGGAGCCAACATGCCTGAGTTTGAGTAATAGCTGAGGGCTGTCGTGAGGATTCAATGAGCGATACATTCAGTGAGTAATACACGTAGAGCAATGACTGGCTAGAGTTTGGTGAGTGATAGCTAAAAAGCTATTGGTGCTATTGCAAAGCGATAGGGCAAATCGACAGTAGAGCTGGGGTTCAAATCCACATAACTAGTAAACAGAATGGCAGCTCCAACTGCCAGGGCTCGGATCCCATCTCTGCGGCTGACCCTCTGGGTTGCTGACACGTGGGACCAGCGTTAGCTCTCATTTAGGCCCTCATTGCTGAGGACTTAGAACGGAATCTGGCCTGTAGCAGTGACCCCTTTCCAAGTATGAGTTGTCAGTGCTACTATTCAGACAGGAATACAAGCACCAAGGCCAGGGTTGGGGTTCAAGCTTATTGTAGCCAGCTCGCTCTGAAGCGCATAAAGCCCAGTTTAAAAGAAGCCAAGACACCAAGGCTTATTTCTCTTCTGTTCCCTCAAACCCTTAATCCCTTCTCTGCACCCAACAGTGGACCTAAATTAGAGTGTCAGGCCCAGGAGGGACTTGGGAAGGGACAGCTTCAGAGAGCACTACAGACTCACAGCCCCCAGGGGCCACGTGGCCTGGGCCGCTCCCAAGTCTGACCTGGTCAGCTGCCTCCTTCCTGTCTCATCTCAGAGAACTGTTTTCCTTGGCGTAGGAGGGAGACAGGTGACCCCACCTGGCTGATTCAGGCCCAGGCTCGTTAAGCCTCTCAGATACTTGGTCGCGGCCTCTTGGCTTCCCCGCGGTTGGCACAGCCTTGCCCGCCTTGGCTCCTGTCCACTGTGCCGTCCCCTGCAAGTTCAAGTGGCCCTTTCTAGAACGTGTTTGTCCGGTCAAGGTTGATAGACTCCCCAAGCCACCATCTCTTGGCTTTTGTGGGAGACTGTGGCTGCCAGGCTGCTGTGGACGTTTTGCTAAAGCCTTGTCTTTCCTTGGGCTGTGAAGTCAGCTAAAGAAGCAGGGGAACTGGCTGAAAGCTGGCGCCCGTATTATCCAGGACTATGCAGGTGAACGAACTATAATTTCACGGATATACCTGGTAAACATTTGGAGAACTTTAAAATGCAATATACAAGCTCTTCTTGACAACCAGGATGTGAACCTGGCAACCGCTTACAGGCTGTTCACTCATTCACTCACTCATTTGTTTATTCAGCAGATCTTTGTTCAGCACATTTTCCATGCCAGCTGTCCTAAGCACTTGGGATAAGTAAGGAACAATCTAGTTGTGATGTCCATTCTCAGGGAACTTATTAGGTCTCAAGCTGCACCATCCAATAGAAATGTAAGTTAAGTGGAAAACACAAACTACATATGTAATTTGAAGGTCCCTATAGCCACATTAAAAGATAGGAAATAAGTGAAATTAATAGTGTATTTTTATTTTACCTAATGTATCAAAACCCAATCAAACCAGTCAATCCCAAAGGAAATCAACCCTCAATATTCACTGGGAGGACTGACGCTGAAGCTGAAGCTCCAATACCTTGGCCACCTGATGCAAAGAGCCGACTCATTGGAAAAGACTCTGATGCTTGGAAAGATTGAGGGCAGGAGGAGAAGGGGACGACAGCGGATGAGGTGGTTGGATGGCATCATCAACTCAATGGACAAGAGTTTGGGCAAGCTCCAGGAGATGGTGAAGGACAAGGGAGCCTGGTGTACTGCAGTCCATGGGGTCGCAAAGAGTTGAACTTGAGTGAGTGACTGAACAAGAACTATATATAAAAAACTAGTATCATTTCAATATAAAAGCAATACTTTTACGATTATTGATGCGTTGTTTTACATTTTTTTGGTATTAAGTCTTGGAGATCAAGGTGTGTTTGACATACCACATTTCTAGTGCTCAAGAGTCACACCTGGCTCACAGCTGCTATGTAGGATATAAAGGAAAGGGAAGTATCATACAACTAAATTTTCAGCTAATTGTTCATTACGATGATAATAAACACTGTGATCAAAAAGTGCATGGTTCACTGAAAACTAATCCAGTAAGGGTGGGTGGTGGTGGTCAGGGAAGGCTTCCTGGAGGCAGTGACATTGTGACATTCATGCAGAATCCTAAAGGTGGAGGTGGGTGGGGCGAGCATCCAGGGCAGAGGTAATAGTTGCACATAGAACCCGAGGTAGCAAGGAGCTTGCTGCTTTTAAGGGGCAACGGGTGAAATACCAGTGTTGCTAGAGGGTAGGGTGGTGAGGGACGTGATGGGAGAGAGTGACAGGGTCCCCTGAAGTGGCCAGCATTTGTCTGGTGCAGGGTGAGGCTGCACTACTAAATGACAACCGGTGCTTGGAGGGGCAGCCGCATCTTCCAGTTATACCACATGTCGAGAAGTTGGGCTTGGCTGGTGTATTGGATTCCTCCAGGACAGCCTGGGTGGATGGCTCAGCCAGTAGCCATTGCCCCTCTTCTGGACCAACAGACCCCCAGTCTTGTTGGCCTTGTGCTCGGGCCAAAGGGATGAAGGGTGACTAGACTAAGCCCCTTTACCATGAGCCAGTTCTGACTGATGAGACATAAGGCCATGTATGCTGGACGATGCTGCTATAGATGGTCCTCTGAGATAAAAGGAAGGGCTGAATGCCCCTTTCCCACTTCTTCCTCCTCTGGATGGGTCTTCCTAAGTTGTGTTGCTGGGACCTGTGGCTTGTGGCATCTTCTGCCCACAGGAGAGGCCAAGAGATGTGCTGACCTAGTGTGTGTGTCTCAGTCCTTGAGATGCTTGACCCTCTGGGCCCCGTTGACAGACATCTCATGAATTGCAATAACAAATTCATATGTCGTTTCCTGTGAGGTGCCCTGTGTGGAGTGAGCAAACATTTACCTGCCACTTACTACATGCTAGGCATTGGAGAAGGAAATGGGAACCCATTCCAGTATTCTTGCCTGGAGAATCCCAGAGGCAGAGGAGGCTAGTGGGCTGCCGTCTATGGGGTCACACAGAATCGGACACGACTGAAGCAACTTAGCAGCAGTAGCAGCAGCAGGCATTCTTCCCAGCACTTTAAGTCACTTCATCTTCTCAGCATCTCTCTTATCCAGGGTGTACAGGTAAAGCCAGAATTCACACTCAGGTTTTTGGGCTGTTTAAACCACCATTCTGTACTGCCCTTCCGTTTTTCTGATGTATTCATTTGCAAAGTTTATTTGTCCCCACAGAACAGCATTGTTCTAAAACAGGGTTTCTCGTTGGCACTTGGGACATTGGATTCTTTGGCACTTGGGACATTTGATTCTTTGTTGTGGGGACGTCCTGTGCCTTGTAGGATATTTAACAGCCTCCCTGACCTCTACCACTAGATCCCAGTAGTACCCTCCCACGGTTGTAACAACCAAAAATGTGTCCAGACATTGCCAAGTGGCCCCTGCAGGACAAAATTACCCCCTCCCCACTGAGAACCTCTCCTCTAAAAAATGTTTCACTGGACTTTCCTGGTGGGTCAGTGGTTAAAACTCCACGTTCCCAATACAAGAGGCATGGGTTCCTTGGTTGGAAAACTAAGATCCCGCATGTCACTGGGTATGGCCAGGGAAACAAAGAAAGAATAAAAGATGTTTTAGCGCCAGTCACCTAGGTGGCTCTTTATGAAAGCTGTTTAATCTTTCTGGTCCTCAGTTTCCTCTTCTGCAAAATGATGGCCAGGGCGGGAGCAAGGCGGGTATAATATTGATCTTATTTACTTTGAGGATTAAACGAGCCAGTATATAGAAAGCAACAACACAGCTCATAGTGTACAATGAGCTCTTTCTCAGTGTGAAGATTTGGTTTAGGTGTCCCTCTGTCCTGTCTATCTTTAGCTAACAGGAACTGCTAGGTGGATTTTACTAGTAAGGGTGAATTCCATGGTCCAGAGTGAAATCTACCAGGATGTTGATTCTGGGAGTCAGGAGTGCCATCTGTCTTGCCCCTGCCCCCGGTGGACTCCTGGGGCTTCCATCTGTACCATAGTATGTGCTCACAGCATTTATTGAATGAATAAGTGACTTAAACCCTTGTGAATATCTACCTTTTAAATGTTCCTTAAGGTTTCTCTTGTCTTTCTTTGTATTTGTTTTTCCTTTAACTTTTTTTTTTATTTTTTAGTTTGTTTTTGCTATTGTCGTTCAGTCGCTAAGTTGTGTTCAACTCTCTGCGGCCCCATGGACTGCAGCACGCCAGGCTTCCCTGTCTATCACCATTTCCCAGAGCTTGCTCAAACTCATGTCCATCGAGTCAGTGATGCCGTCCAACCATCTCTTCCTCTCTCCGCCTCTTCTCCTCCTGCCCTCAATCTTTCCCAGCATGAGGGTCTTTTCCAATGAGTTGGATCTTCGCATAAGGAAGCCAAAGTATTAAAGCTTCAGCTTCTTATTGGAGCTTCAGCATCAGTCCTTCCAGTGAATATGTAGGGTTGGTTTCCTTTAGGATTGTTTTTGCTGTAGCTGTGTTTTAACAAGCCCAGGAATTGTAGGTCCTGAGGATTCTTTTGTGCTGCTATGAGCTGAAGAATCACCAGCTGGACCAGCCTAACTCCAGAGCTTCGAACCTGCTTTAGTTACTTCCTTGGCTTATTTTGGGCTTCCCTGGTAGCTCAGCTGGTAAAGAATCCACCTGCAAAACAGGCGACCCCAGTTCGACTCCTGGGTCGGAAAGATCTGCTGGAGAAGGGATAGGCTACAGACTCCAGTACTCTTGGGTTTCCCTGGTAGCTCAGCTGGTAAAGAATCCGCCTGCAATTCGGGAGACCTGGGTTTGATCCCTGAGTTGGGAAGATCCCCTGGAGAAGGGAAAGGCTATCCACTCCAGTATTCTGGCCTGGAGAATTCCATGGACTGTATAGTCCATGGGATTGCAAAGAGTAAGACAAGACTGAATGACTTTCACTCACTGACTATTTCAGCCCCACGAGGCACCCTTTGGCCCTTTGAATTTTCCCTTGCAGCTTGTGGCTGCATATTAAATATTGCCATGGGCAAATCTCGGCAGGGGGGCTATGCTTCAAGCTGTTGGGTTTAGGATCCATGTAGAATTTGGAAGTCCTTTCCTCTTTTGTGTACAAATATCATTATAATACAACTTCTTATTACATGTAAGGATAAAAAGGATGCAGAGGTCACACCTGTCCCTGAAACCTAATCCAACCACTGGAAGAACACAGGACTGTGAGTTAGGATGGCGTTCCCATCCCTCCATCCTTTTTATAAAATGTATCTCGTGTTCTTCCATCGGATCCTGACGGTAGTAAGTACAATCCAGCTTGAGTATGAACTGATATTTTTCTCGAGCGGCCACCATTTTGCAAACTCCTGTTTCCATTTCTCCACTGGCCTCCGCTGTGGAAATGAGGGCTTCTACTTGCTTAAGTGTATATGGAAATGTTCAGAGTCATGCATTGTGACCAGTGCCCCAGGGGACATTTGGCAGTGCCTGGAGACAGCTCTGGTTGGTACGACTTGGAGAGGGAAGTGCTGCTATTATCAAGTAAGGATGAGGACCAGGGATGCTGTGAAAGAGCCTACAATCCATGGGCCCACTCCACACAGAAAAGAGTCATCCAGCCCAAAATCTTAAAAGTGCCCAAGCTGAGAAATCCTGAGATCAGTAAAGGTCCATTGGTTCATTGATTAAAATGGCAAAAAAAAAAAAAGAGAGAAAGAAATTAACATGAGAGTCCATAGACTGGGGGATGACTATAACGGTTATACATCATTTCTATGGAATACTGGGCATTCCATGTTAAGAATTAGGTGGTTCTATGTGCATGTGCCTGCTGCGTGTAGTGATGTTGAAAATTGCCCATGGTATATTTTTTACATGGTGTTTTTGGTTAAAATAAATTAAAATCTGCTTTAGTAATATTAAGGAATTTTCTAGGCATAATAGTATTATGTGTGTGTTTTTGAAAAAAAGATCTTGGGTTTTTTCAGAGATTCACTTACAGATAATATTTACAGATGAAACTTTTCCAGATGAAAGTATATTTTGGCTGGGATTTGCTTCCAGGTGGCTCAGATGATAAAAGCGTCAGCCTGCAATGCAGGAGACCGGGTTCGATCCCTGAGTTGGGAAGATTTCCTGGAGAAGGAAATGGCAACCCACTCCAGTTTTTGCCTGGAGAATCCCACAGACAGAGGAGCCTGATAGGCTGCAGTCCATGGGGTCGCAAAGAGTTGGACACGACTAAGCAACTTCACTTCACTATGAAAGAGGAAGGAGATGGATGAAAACAAAGCTAGATTGGCCATGAGTTGGTTGTTGAGGCTGGGTGCTGGGCAGATGGAGGCTCAGTAGCTGAGTCTGGGTATTTTTGTGAATGTTGGGATTCCGCATAATAAAAGTTGCTACACATATACACACACACATGCATACATAAACGCATTGAAAGAAATCTGGTAGGAGATACATAATAAATAGGCGTAGACAGGCTTCCCAGGTGGCGCTAGTGGTAAAGAATCTGACTGCCAGTTCAGGAGACACCAGAGACACAGGTTCAGTCCCTGGGTCGGGAAGATCCTTCCGTGTAGGAAATGGCAACCCTCTGTAGTATTGTTGCCTGGGAAATTCCATGGGCAGGGGAGCGTGCAGTCCATGGGATCACAAAGAGTTGGACACGACTTAGCACAGCATACAATACAGACAGACAGGACAGACATAGATTCGGTTCTGTGTAACAGAGAACTGAGATCATGGTGGCATAAATATCCTAGAAATTTATCTGTCTTTCATGTAAAAATTTGAGCTGATATAGATAAATATATCTATATTTTTATATGATAAATATATTGTTTTTCTGTAAGGTCATCAGAGGCCCAGACTCCTTTCATCTTTTTATGTCATCCTTAAAATGCTGCCCTTTTCCTTGTGGTCCAAGATGACTCTCTATCACATCAAAACCGAGCAAGTAAGAATGGAAGAAAAGGGAAGGTTCACCCCACTTTTTAAAGGACCTTTAAAGTGTTGCACGCATCACTTTTGATTCCATCCCAACCATAGTTTAGTCTCATAACCATAGCCTCACCACAAGGAAAGCTGGGATATTCATTCTGGTGCCTGTATGCCATGCCTGGAATCACAGATTCCTTGATTGTAAAAGAAGGGGAGAGAGGAAGAATTCTGGGGTTCACCTAACAAACTCTACCATGGCTTACCTCAAACTGTGAAGGATGATTAGTACAGACCAGTGAAGCTATGGAGGACCTCATCTTTTTCCATTATATGTTGCTTTAATCAACTCTTTTATCATAAACAATTTGTTTTTATTTTGTAGAAAAAAAAAGTATAAAAAAGCTATTGATAAATGGTGCATACTTGATTCTTGTGCATAATGCTGTGAGGCTGTAGGGTGAAAGGATGTTTTGGCTGGGATTTGCTTCCAAGTACCATGAAAGAGGAAGGAGGCGGATGAAAACAAAGCTAGATTGGCCATGAGTTGGTTGGTGGGGTTGGAAGATGGGCAGAGGGAGGTATTCAATATTCAGTATCCGCTGACTGTGTAGTGCCAATTTCAGTGACTTATACTAGATGCTAGGGCTTCCCCGATGGGTCAGTGGTAAGAAATTCGCCTGCAATGCAGGAGATGCGAGTTTGATCCCTGGGTCAGGAAGATCCCCTGGAGGAGGAAACTCCAGTATTCTTGCCTGGAAAATCCCATGAACAGAGGCGCTTGGCAGGCTACAGTCCTTGGCGTCGCAAAGTCAGATACAACTAAGCGACTGGACACGCGTGCACGCTAGGTGCTAAGGGTGCCACAGTGAACGAGACAAAGCACCTCGGACAGTGAACCAATAAATGTGCAACATGTGTTAAGATCCTGATCAGACTTGGAAAGACAGCAGGGCCCGGGGACAGAAAGTGGGGAGTGGTTGGCGTGAGGGGGAAATGGGTTTGATACTCTGATCAGGGAAGGCATCTCTGAGGTGGTGACATTTGAGACAGCACCGAAGTCAGGGAAAGCTCTGGGAAAGAGAATGTGCGGCGGAAGGAACCAGTGCAAGGCCGTGAGATGGTTTGAGTGAAGCAAAACAGTGTCCCTGCATTTGAGGAAGGACAGACTTTCTGTTACTGACCCAGGTTCTCAGACTCTTCAATCAACAGAAGTTGTTAAGAGGCCAGACAAGAAACTCAGGCAGGGCTTTCCTGGGGCTCATGCTGCACGAGGGAGGGGAGATACGATACGCACTAGCGGGTGCCCTTGCTCGCTCCCGGGGGGAGCTGGTCCCTTAAATGGGGGGAAGGTAGGGGTGGGTCCAGGGGTTGGGCCAGAGGTGTGGCTTGGATGGCCTGCCCACCCTGTTGGGCACCCTGCTCCTGCTCCTGGCACCTAAGAAGTGGCAGTTGGGAGTTTGGTCTTTTTGTATCTTGTTGTTCATAATTTGCCCCAACTGGGCGTGCTTGCAGTTACTTGCAGTTACTTTTGGTCCCTTTAGTTTCTTTGTATTCTGTTGCTCAGAGGAAGCATTTGTCCGGTGCAAACACTGCAACCAAAGGTCCCAGGCCCAGCCTGTCTCCCTCCCAGGAGATGAGATTGGAGGATGCTTAGCGCCCACATCATTGCAGGACCTTGGATCTGGTGTTATACTAAGCCATTTAGGTATTACTCTTAAGTCCTTATGGACAGAGGTTGTTTTTCCTAATTGTTTGCAGTTATTTTCAAAATGTGGAAGAACGTTTCACTGACACAGTATCATGCAGTGGAAAGAGGTCCTGTTCAGCACCCCATCAGCTCTGGGACCTGAGGACATGTATTCAGCTTACTGGCCTCTCGATTTCTTTACCTGGAAGGGTGGAAAAAAGAGGAGTTTGTGTCCTGTACCATTCTACGAGCTGAACAAGCAGTAAGTCAGCCTCACACTAGCCCAGGTGGTGCCATTTGTCCCCATTTGACAGGTGAGAAAGTTGAGGCTGAGAAGTCAAGCAAGATCCCATACCCCTGGTAAGTGGCAGAGCTGGGATTTGAACCCAGACTCCCAGGCCCCCGAGGGGGTCCTGCTCAAGTCAGCCCACTGTTCCGGGCTCCTGTTGGCTCAGCCCAGCTCACAGGCTGGTGGGGAGAGGGCACGGAAGAAAGATTTGTGGCCACAGTCTGGCGGCATGTAGATCCTGCAAAGATGTATTCATACGATCGCAATACTCCCAGATAACTCTCCCCATTCAGAAAACTTCCAGACCCCTAATGAAATAACTGATCCGAGCCCTGAGCATGAGTGGATGAAAACATTAGATGAAAGGTGTAGGGGGAGCTTCATACTGGAGGAGGCAGGGTGTTGCCACCTGGCCTCGCTGTCACTGGAAGGGCAGGGGGGACACGTGGACACCATGCCTCTCCTGATGCGAGGCGATGGGAAGAACTCAGCACCACTGGGAAGCCTTGCCACCCCACCAGATTAATCCAAACCCAATCTCATTTTAAAGTGAAATCGTGGGACATGAAGTAGAAAGAGAAATTAACAACACCATGAGGAAGCCAACGGGTAAGTCCAGAACATGAGATGGTCTACTTCGCCAACATGTCAATAGTCTGTTTTAAAAAAAAAAACAAAAAGGGAGGGGAGGCTATTCTAGTTTAAATAAATGTAAGAGATACAATAGGCAAATGTGATGTGTGTTCTTTGTTTAGACCTTATAAACAGGTATCTTATAAACCCAGTTGAGGGCATGTAGAGACAAGGTGTGAAGATGAACAGTGTTCAAGATGGCAGGAAGTACTGTGACTTTTGTTAGGCGTGATCATAGAAAGTGTTCAGATTTTTATGATACAGATGAACTTACAAAGCAGAAACAGACTCCGACTGAGAGAAGGAACTTAATCGTTGCTGGGTGAAAGGATGGGAGGAAGGGAGTTTGGGATGGACATGTACAACTTGTTATATTTTAAATGGATAACCAACAAGGTCCTACTGTATATATAGCACAGGGACCTCTGCCCAGTGGTATGCGGCAGCCTGGATGGGAAGGGGGTCCGGGGGAGAATGGATACGTGTATAAGTACGGCTGAGTCCCCTTGCTGTTCGCCTGAAACTATTGCGATGTTGTTAATCCGCTATACCCCATTACAAAATAAAAAGTTTTTTGGTGTTCAGATTTTTAAATGATGTTCAGTGGAGAGAGGAGACTTCCAGAATTTTTTAAAAACACTTTACCGAAGAGAGCAAAAAAAAAAAAGAAGAGACACGTGTGGTGAGATCTTGAAAACGGCTGAATCTGAATGGTACACAGCAATTCATTTTACCATTCCGTCTGCTATTGCGTATGATTCAGATTTTTCATTAAAAAAAAAAAAAACAACTTATAGCCTTCACTCCAAAATCATCTTACCAAAAAAGGAGGGGAAAAAATACCCTTCAGTCTATGAAATTGCATAAAATTGAGCTAACCTCAACACAAGAAGAAAAACATTTTAAAAAACTCATGAATCACGGCATGGCCCATTCAGTTTGAGAGTAATGATGTAAGTAAAAGAGATCCATCATTAGGGAAGATTAATTCTAAGACAACTGCTGCCAGCGTGGCAGATGGCAGGAGAGTGGAGCTTTCAGCACCAGACATCCTGGCTTTAACCCCACCTCTGCTGCTTGTAGCTGATTCTAGGCAAGCGACTTCAACTTCCTGTCCTTGCTTTCCTCATCTGTAAAATGGGATCTAAGTTCTGCCAATCTCATGGAGGCTATTGGGAAGATAGAAAGAAGGAAGAAAGTGAAGTTGCTCAGTCGTGTCCGACTCTCTGTGACCCCATGGACTATAGTCCGCCAGGCTCCTTCCTCCATGAGACTCTCCAGGCAAGAATACTGGAGTGGGTTGCCATTTCCTTCTCCAGTGGAGCATCCCAACCCAGGGATCGAACCCCGGGTCTACTCCCACATTGCAGGCAGACTCGTTACCATCTGAGCCACCAGGGAATCCCATTTGGGAAGATAACATGGGTTTAAATCTGAAAAAGCACTTAAAACAGTGCCTGGTTCCTAGGCAGCATTCACTGCCTGAGAATTACTGATTTTCAGTTTCCTAGTGGTCAGTGCTTCATGGAGACCCAACTAAGGATTTGGATAGGATGAAGATATTCTAATGTTTATTTTTAGAAGGTTTTTGGTTTTTTGTTTTTTTTTTTTTTTTTGGCTGTATCAGGTCTTAGTTGCAGCTCTCGGGCTGTTCGTTGCGGCATGTGGCCTTCTCTAGTCGTGGCTCACTGGCTCGGTAGTTGCGGTGCTTGGACCTTGTTGCCCTGTGCCACGTGAGAGCTTAGTTCCCCGACCAGGGATGGAACCCACGTCCCCTGCATTGGAGGGCAGGTTCTTATCCACTGGACCACCAGGGAAGTCCCTCTAATAGTTCGTGTTTAGCACAGTTTCTTTTTGCATTTCTCCACTATCTTTCTCCCACCCCTCCCTCTTCATTCGCATTAAAACGTTCTTGCTCTGTGACCTCAGAAGCAGTTTCTTCGTGGTTTAAAACGGATCCAGGCCATTGCGGTGGACTGTGGTTGGGTGAGTAAGAGGGAGAGGGGCAGTGATGGGCAGCAGGGCTGGTGTGGTGTCTACCGAGTGCAGGGACTGGACTCAGCAAAAGGCCTTTGCCATCCAAGGAACACTGCCTGCTGCCGGCTGCCGCTTGCCTGCCTGCTGGGGAGGTCCCTGGGCTCCTGGTGGCCCCCAAGCCATTGATGTTCCCCAGCCACCACTGGTGCGGGCAAGCCTTCCCTTGCAGTAAGAGTCCGTGGTGTTTTGCTTTGTACCTTGTTTTGTTGGTTGTGGGTTGGAGTCTTTTTTTAATGGCTCTGCATGAGAAATATTCTATAAAGTTCTGCATTTTGCTCCAGGGCTGTGCTGAACCCAACCTGGAATCAGCGGAGTGTGTGTGGTCCCATCTCGGTTGTCACCACACGTTGGGCGCTTTTGTGAAGTTTGTCTCTCGTGGGTCTACTGAGTATGGGGAAGCACACTGTAAAATGCACGCATCTGACCTTGAGTCATTTGTTAAGCCAATCTGCAGCGGTCATGTGCTGTATGATTCTATTTATGTAATATTCTGAAAGTGACATTTTAGAGATGAAGAAAGGATTAGTGATTATCAAGGGTGAAGGGTATTGGGAATGAGGATGGCTGTATTTCTGAATGGGGTAGCACAAGGGGGATCTTTGTGGTGATGGGATAGTTGTCTCTCTTTTTTTAGGAGGGTTCTTTTTTAGGAGGGTTGTTTTTTTTTTAAGGCTTCTCTGGTGGCTCAGAGGTTAAAGCGTCTGCCTCCAATGCGGGAAACCCGGGTTCGATCCCTGGGTCGGGAAGATCCCCTGGAGAAGGAAATGGCAACCCACTCCAGTATTCTTGCCTGGAGAATCCCATGGACAGAGGAGCTTGGTAGGCTACGGTCCATAGGGTCACAAAGAGTCGGACACGACTGAGTGACTTCACTTTCACTTTTCTTTTTTGCGATATTTATTTATTTGAGTACACCAGGTCTTAGTTGCGCATGCAGGATCTTTGATATTCGTTGTGGAGTGTGGGATGCTTTTCAGTTGCAGCAGGCAGCATCTTTAGTTGTGGCCTATGGGATCTAGTTCCCTGACCAGCGATCGAACCCAGGCCCCCTACATTGAGAGCATGAAGTCTTAGCCCCTGGACCACCAGGGGAGTCCCGGAATCACCACTCTTGATTGCAGTGGTGGTTACATGAATCTGCAGATGAGATAAGATGACACAGAGATACAAACACACTGTCCCAATGTCAGTGTTCTGGTTTTGATCTTGTGCTATGGTTATGGAAGATATAATCGTGGGGGAGGAAGGAGGGATTTGAATCAAGGGTACCCAGGCCCTCTTTGTACTTTTTTTTTTTTTTTTTTTACAACTTCTTGTGACTCTGCAATGATCTCAAAATAAAAAACAAAACTGGATTCTCCTAAACAATGGGCCCTTGTTTTACATGGTATCGCGGCTGAGAGAAGCGTAGTAAAATTCTCCCATTGATGTTTTTATTCGGCACCAAGTTCACATACAAGAGAATTTATCAGACCTGAATGAGACAGCTGTCTGGGGCTAAGATTCAAGACTCAGGCTGGTTTTCCTTTCCGACATAAGACACAAGACTTCCCTTTCTAAGATAAGAACTTCATCTGCTTGGCTGAAAGACGGTATGAGGAGTGGACTGCTGCTGTGGGGCAGATGCAGATAATTGCTGCGTCTTCCTAGGAGAGTTTTGGATAAAGGCTTTCCGATCAGGGAATGGAAACAATACAAGGTGTGAAGACAGGACATGGCCACTAGGAATATAAATTTTGATCAGCCACTCCGAGGCAATTTGCCAACGTCCCTTACAATTTTAAAGGCAGACCCAGCCTTTGCTCTCTTGGGATATCACCCCTAGAGAACTGCATGCTTGTGCTTCCAAGAAGACCCATCCCAGGCAGTGTGGCATTAAGTTATATCAACCAGCCTTGGGAGATCTGAGGGCTGGCCCAGAGCCCTGGGAATCCTATGCAACAGTTAAAAAGAATAAGCTAGATCTTTATGTCATGACATGGAATGAACATCAAGACATTTTCTTACTAGAGCCAAAAATGTCCTAGAATAGGATATTCAGGGAAATGACATTGATAAATACATATTCATGAAATACATTTATAAAACAATACTGTGTGTATTTAAGGATATATGTGTGTTTATGACTAGGAAAAGGTCTGCAAAGCTCTTCATTTTATCAGTCATCGTGGATATAGCTAATGGGAGACGGTGACCAGAGGTGCCCTTGCATGCATGCTAAGTCACTTCAGTCGTGTTCGACTCTGCAACCCTATGGACTGTAGCCTGCCAGGCTCCTCTGTCCATGGGACTCTTCAGGCAAGAATACTGGAGTGGGTTGCCATGTCCTCCTCCAGGGCATCTTCCCAACTCAGAGATCAAACCCACATCTAAGATGGCCTTAAAAAAGTGAAGTCGCTCGGTCGTGTCCGACTCTTTGCGACCCCGTGGACTGTAGCCTACCAGGCTTCTCCGTCCATGGGATTCTCCAGGCAAGAATACTGGAGTGGGTTACCATTTACTTCTCCAGCGGATCTTCCCGACCCAGGGATTGAACCTGGGTCGCCCGTATTGGAGGCAGACGCTTTAACCTCTGAGCCACCAGCTTTAATTTTATCTAAAATTCTAAAATTTATTGAAATGTTTTGAGATATTAGCTGGGTCGTTAAAACTGTATCGTAAAAATGTAGAGTAATACAGACAATAGAGCTGTGATAGGTGGCTCAGAGGATAAAGTGTGCCTGCAATGCAGGAGACCTGGGTTCGATCCCTGGGTTGGGAAGATCCCCTGGAGAAGGAAATGGCAACCCACTCCAGTATTCTTGCCTGGAGAATCCCATGGACAGAGGATCCTAGCATGCTACAGTCCACGGGGTCGTAAAGAGTCGGACACAACTGAGCGACTTCACACGCACACACACACAATAGATAATAGGGATAACAGAGCAGGAGAAGGTCCATCTATGTGGCTGGGAGATCTAACCCAGCTGTCTGGGGTCACCCATCGATGAATGCCACCTAAGACTGAAGAGCAATTCAATCTAGAATGTCAACTCTGTGAGAGCAGGGAACTTGTCTGGCCAATTTGACACTGTATCCCCAGTGCCTGGAACAGTCCTTGGTCTTCCTTAAAAAAAAAAAGGGAAGTAAGTTAGTGAATGAGCAACAGTTTTGATTTTGGGTGTATGATATGAATAGAGTCATTCAAAAAATTAAGGTCACAGTATCTGGTCCCATCACTTCATGGCAAATATATGGGGGAAAAGTGGAAGCAGTGACAGACTTTATTTTTTTTAGCTCCAAAGTCACTGCAAATGGTGACTGCAGCCATGAAATTAAAAGACCCTTGCTCCTTGGAAGGAAAGCTATGACAAACCTAGACAGTATATTAAAAAGCAAAGATCACTTTGTCAACAAAGGTCTGAATAGTCAAGGCTGCGGTTTTTCCAGTAGTCATGTATGGATGTGAGAGTTGGACCATAAACAAGGCTGAGCACCGAACAATTGATGCCTTTGAATTGTGGTGCTGGAGAAGACTTTTGAGAATCCCTTGAACAGCAAGGAGATCAAACCAGTCAATCCTAAAGGAAATCAAACCTGAATAGTTATTGAAAGGGCTCATGCTGTAGCTGAAGCTCCAATCCTTCGGCCACCTGATGTGAAGAGCCGACTCATTGGAAAAGACTCTGATGCTGGGAAAGATTGAAGGCAAAAGTAGAAGACAGCAGAGGATGAGATGATTAGATAGCATCATTGACTCAATGGACATGAGTTTGAGCAAACTCCAGGAGGTAGTGAAGGACAGGGAAGCCTGGCATGCTGCAGTTCATGGGGTCACAGAGTCAGGCACAACTTAGCAGCTGAACAACAGCAACATGAATGAAGTCAGTGATTCTAAATGATTGACAGCTTGACTCAGTGGGTGAATCAGTGAATGAATTTAGTGCCAACTGTGTTCGTACTTTACCAGCCTTCTTCCTAGCATTTGGAGAGGAGACAGAAAGCACCTCATTCATCTGGGGTGTTGGTCCCCTCTGTGTCCCAGCCCTGTCCCACAACTTCTGTTAAGTGACATCTTCCCCACTGTAAAGGGGGAGACAGGGTGGAGACACGGAGATGTCAGCAGGAGGAGGGGCTTCTGACTTTAGAGTCAGCAGGTGGCATCCTTCCCCCTAGATGTGGAAGTCGTTTGTGGTGACTGCAACCCCTGAATGTCACTGTATTTACAGTTTATTCTTACACTGAACACCAAAGATGTGACATGCATGTGTCAGAATGGGAGTCACAGTCTTCCAAGACTGTGCCACTCAAAGGTAGTCTGTGGACTTGCACTGCCAGTGAAATAGATACCTTCCAAGGTTTGTGTCCTGTGGGAGAAATATCTTCTACATTGGGTAACCCCAGGCCTCTCATTGGCCTCCATTGACTCACGTGACCATCACCTTTGAGCCAATCACTAGACAGAGGGAGGAAGGATGCAAATGGCCAGTCTCCGGGCCTGTCAGTCAGCCCCACCAAGCCACATGCACCGAAAGTGGGGGAAAAGCAGTTCCCCTAAGGAAAGGAAAGATGCTATTGCCATAAGAACCACCAGGACCAAGTGCCAGGCACCCGCTGCTCCCACCATGTTCTTTAAGTGGTAACTTTCTCCTCCATGCTGTTACACAGGACATTTCTGCTTTCTAAGCTCCCAGTGGGACTACCAAAATCCCTCTGCAATATATACATGTATCAAATCATCTCATCATATGCCTTAAACTTACGTAATATGTCAGTTCTATCTCAATAAGCTGGGAAAAACAAATGGGCTGGGGGAGCAGGAACACCAAGGACATGATAGCCAGGCAGAACTTAATAGTGTGATAGCCATAATTAACAAACACCTGTATCCGTTGGCCAGGAGCTTTTGGACTACTTCTCCCTTCTGGGATGGCCTGGGGACAGTAGCATCCAACATCCATGTACTTTTAAAATTTTTATTTATTTTTGGCTGTGGTGGGCCTTTGTTGCTGCATGTGGGCTTTCTCTAGCTGGGGCGGTCGGGGACGACTCCTCAGCTTCTCGTTGTGGTACGCAGGCTCTAGGCTCGTGGGCTCAGTGATTGCGGCACTCGGGCTTCATTGATCCGCAGCCAGCATCCACGTACTTCTGATCATGTCTACATACAGTGCTAATGCTGGCAGGAAGGGTAAACCAGGGGTCTCAAAATCCTTTCCTAGAAGGGCCAGGCAACAAATGTAAATAAGTGTCCTGTCCAGAGTGGTGATGATGACAGTGACCAGCACAGTGTTTGGAACATGTAACAGGCGGTTAATATTGGTTGAATAAGTAACGTTTATTCATACAGCACATTCATTCATCTTACAACAAATATTTATTAAATAGTCATCAAGAACCAGGCCCTGCAGATCTGGGAACTGTAGTGGTGGACAAAATAAATTCCCTCAGGTAGGTTGTAGTCTGGTTGGGAAGACAGATGGAAATTAAATAGCCTAAAAATTGTTAGTGTGACTGGCATGTGAAAGAGAGGGGCGTGGATCCCTAGAACGCACCAGGGGGAAGGGTCTGTACTCAGGGACGGGTAGTACCCCAGATCCCTGGGGAAATCCTGCTAGAGCTGAGACCCCCAAAGGGCAAGCGGAGGGGAGTCATATTCCAGGCAGACGGAACGGCATGTGCAAAGGCCCCGTGATAGAGCATGGGGTGAGAGGAAGGCAGGCACCCTGGAATGAGACAGCAAGCGAAGGGAAGCCGGATCAAGGCTGCGCTCAGAAGTTTTGCTTTGTTCTAAGAATAATCAGAGGTTTGAAGCAAGGATGAAGTGAAGGCGGCAGCTTCAGATCTATGTCGTCAGAAGTCCCTCTGGCTGGCACACAGAGAGCAAGCAGGAGGGAGGCCAGAGTGGCTCCAGGGAGATGGTTCGGAGGCTGGTGGTATTTGTCCAGGGCAGAGAGGGTGGCAGCTTGGCCCTGGGCGATGGCCGTGGGGGGCGGTGGGGAGAAGTTCACAGGTTCTGTGGATGTTAGCAGATATACTTGACAACCCCGAGTGATGGATTGGACGTGAGAGCTGAAGGAGAGGGAGGAGGGGGGAGGATCCTGGGCTTTTAGTGCAAGCAGTGTCCGTCCCCACCCTGCCTAGTCTCTGGGAGACGGAGGTGGAGGGGCAGAGACATTTCACAATAAGCAGATGTATTTTGAATGAAATCAAATGGGATGGAGGCAGCCAGGAAGGTCCAGGTGTGGGCCACAGCTGTTGCCCCTCCAGAAGCCGGTGATCGCTGTCGGCAGATTTGGATTTCTAAGCCCCTGAAGGCTGCCGGGAGTTGGCCCTCTCTAAGGGCCCTTTGGCCGACTGGCCATCTGTCCTCTGCATCCAGCAGGCAGGGCCCCTGTTCTCAGCCAAGGTAGCAGTGCGCTCGGCAGGGGGTGCAGAAAGGTGAGCTGCCTGTCAGCCTGGGACCCTCCATCTGCTTTTGATGCTTCCCAGCCTTTGAAGTCACCCCCGCCCCCACCCTCCAGCTGTCATCTCTTGGGCTCCTCCACACTCCCCCAGAGCTTCTCCGTCCCCGGGGACACCGGTGGTGACAAGGATAACAAATGATGGCAAGTCGCTGGCAGCCGCAGGAGGAGGAGAGGGCAGAGGGCGGGGACTTAGGCCTCTTTCTTCTTTCTTGTTCCTCCTGTCCTGGTTCTGAAGCTGCTGGTTTTGCAACAGTGCAACGCAGGGCAAAATTTTATTTGGTAAGTGAATCCCACACCTTCACTTCCTTTCCCTGCCTTCATGAAAAGGAAACTGAGTCTTTCTCCTCTCCTCGGACTCTGTTATGACAAGCCTGATTTCTCTCTAAGCTTCCCTGCAAAGAAAATAAGCCAGTCTCCTCTTTCAAGTAATTGTAAGGGGTGGGGGAGAAAGCGAAGGAAGTACCCCCAAAATTGTGAGAGAACTAACTCTGCCTGTCAGACCATGATAGGAACCAGTGGTTTCCAGACAGTCCTCAAGGCGGTTCCCAGCGTCAACCACTGTGTGTTTCAAGCTTTTGTCTGTGAATGCAAATAATGTCAGTAATTACTCTTTATTGAATACCCGCTCACTCATGCCTTCTCTGACATAATGTGCAGAACAACCTCCCTGAGAGGGTATTATTATTTTCTCCATTCTGTTGGATAAGGCTCAGAGAAGTTAAGTAACTCACCCAAGGTCACAAGGCTCATAAGACCCAAAGCTAGGATTTGAACCCACATAGCAAGTGACAGAGCTGGCTTAGTGAGTGTTGGAGCTGGATGGACCCTGGGTTTAAATTCTGACCCAGTTTCAGTCGCAAGCTGTGGTTAAGAGCACACTTCCCAGGTGGCTCAGTGGGAAATAAAAGAGATGTGAGTTCGATCCCTGGGTCGGGAAGATCCCCTGGAGAAGGAGATGGCAGTATTCTTGCCTGGGAAATCCCATGGACAGAGGAGCCTTGATGGGCTACAGTCCATAGAGTCACAAAAGAGTCGGACGTGAATTAATAACTAAACAACAACAACATGGTTAAGAGCACAGACCCTGGAGCCAGAACCACCTGGTTCTGAATCCTGGCTCCCCCACTAACTAGCAAGTCACTCTCTTTATTGTTTTTAATTTATTTATTTTAATTGGAGGTTAATTACTTTATAATATTGTATTGGTTTTGCCATACATCAACATGAATCTACCACAGGTGCACACATGTTCCCCATCCTGAACCCCCCTCCCTCCTCCCTCCCTGTACCATCCCTCTGGGTCCTCCCAGTGCACCAGCCCCAAGCATCCAGTCTCATGCATCGAACCTGGACTGGTGATTCGTTTCATATATGATATTATACATGGTTCAATGCCATTCTCCCAAATCATCCCACCCTCTCCCTCTCCCACAGAGTCCAAAAGACTGTTCTATACATCTGTGTCTCTTTTGCTGTCTCGCATACAGGGTTATCGTTACCATCTTTCTAAACTCCATATATATGCGTTAGTATACTGTATTGGTGTTTTTCTTTCTGGCTTACTTCCCTCTGTATAATAGGCTCCAGTTTCATCCACTTCATTAGAGCTGATTCAAATGTATTCTTTTTCAGGGTGAGGAATACTCCATTGTGTACATGTACCGCAGCTTTCTCACCCGTTCAGCAGCAGGTCACTCTCTTAATCTCAGTCTCCTCATCTCTGCCCAAATCACTGCATTAAGATGAGCTGATACATACAAAGAGAGCCTAGCCCCAGAGTCAATGCTCTTTAAGAGTTAGCTGTTTTTATTTCTATTGTCTCTAAGGTGGGCACTATAATGGGGCCAGGTGAGGCCCTTCAGAGCCCTCAAAACACCGGAGAGATTAGTGCCACTTCCTCTGATGCTCAGGTAATTCAATAATAAAACAATATGTCCCATAAAACATGAACACAACATTCACCCTGTGCTGAAATCTACAAAGCTTTTTTTTTTTTTTTTTTTAAGATCCTCAGGGCAGCATAGGAAATGTTCACCAAACAGGAATGATTCTCCTTTCCTTGGCCCCTGTGCTTTGCTTAGCCCTAAATCTGTGTTTAGTCATCCTATTGGGAAATATTAGGTGAGCCAAAAAATTTGTTCCCTGAATGAACTTTTTTGGTCAACCCAACAGACATGGATAATCCTACTTCCCCAGGTGGTTGAGAGAATTAAAGGAGATAATTAAGGTAAAAATTATCGAGGAAAGTGCCTGGCACATAATAGGTGCTTGGGACATAGGAGCTGGTGTTAGAATTTTTGCAAGGATTTTTCTCACTTTATGTTGCCTTGAACTAGTCATGTTGCTATAGTTTGTGGTTAATGGTTTGCTTCTATGAGATACCAGTGCCCATAAACTCTAGGTGGCAGCAGGAAAGAACAATAATCAGGTTCTTAATTTAGGGTCCTATTTAGTGTGTGAGGACTAACATTTTTTTTAATATATTGTATTTATTTTAAGGACTACTTTTTTTTTTTTTTTGGCCATGCTGGGTAACCTGTGTGATCTTAGTTCCCTAACCAGGAATTGAACCCAGATCGTCAGCACTGAGAGCACGGAATCCTAACCTCTGGTGTGTCAGGGGAGTCCCGGGACTAACATTTCTATTGCTTTGACTTCGTTTGTGATATTTATTTACTTGCCTCTAAAGGATTGTATGTTTGTGCTGCTCTAGGTATGTTTGAATTTTAGGTCTTGCATTACCTAACAAAGACTCTAGTGCAGTACATTGAATGTAGTTATTGATAAATTGAAGTTTAAATCTATCATTTTTTCTGTGTGTTCCATCTCTTCTTTGTTTCTTTTCTTTCTTGCTCTCTTTGGATTAATCAAGTACTTTTATTATTCCACTTTCTCCTGGATTAGCTTGTTGGCATACATGTATAATTTTTATTCTCTAAGCAGTTACCCTAAAGATTATAGACTGTACCCATGATAAATCTTTACCAGTTTACTATAAATTAGTACTTGTATTACTTCAAGGAAAATGCACAGTCCTTAGAATGTGTTAAGCTTATTTGTTCCTCTCTGCTCTTGAATTTACCCTTTTATGTTGCTCTTTATCCCTCCTTGAATTTTTATGCTTCCAGAGTATTATTTTGTACTGCAAGTCTATTTGCTATAGTAATCTAAATTTTGTAGCAAAATTAAGTGGCAAATGATCTTAATTTGTTTCATTTTTGCCTTCATATTTGAAGGATTTTTGTTGGCATGGTATTCTACGTTGGCAGATAAAATTCCATTGTTTTCTGGTTTCCGTCATTTCTGTTGAGAAGTCTTATTAGACCTTCTTTAAAAATAATTTGCCTTATTCCCCCTCTGACTGCTTTTGAGATTAGTATGTTCTTACATATGTGTAGTTTGACTGTGATATGCCCTGGCGTATTTTTCTCTGTGTTTATCCTGCTTCTGATTCACAGAACTTCTTCATTGCTTTGGTTTGATGTCTTTCATCAGTCTCAAAGGGGTTTCGGTCAGTTTATCATTAAATATTGTTTCTAAGTTGTTCTTTCTCTCCTCTCCTCTGTGGTCCTATTACATGTATGTTAGATTTTACTCGATGTCTGATGTTTATTTTATACTTTTTTAAAAACTTGTTTTCCAACCTTCGTTCTAAAATTAGTCTAGTGACTTATATCTCAGTTCATTCTTTTCTTCTGTTATAGCCAATCTGTGATTCAAATGCTCTGCTGAGTTCTGAATTTCAGTTATAGTATTTTTCAGGTTTAGAATTTCCATTTGATTTTTTTCAGAACTTCTAGTCCTCTAGTAGCATTTTCCATTGTAAATCTCTTTTCTTGATCACATTAACAAGGTTGTTGATAAGTCCTTGCTTAGTTACTCTGATATCTGAATCTTATGTATGAGTTTGGTTTTTTTTGGTCTTGGTTTTTGACTGTTTGGTTTTGTCTCTTGCATGCCTATGTTTTTATGAAATGCTAAGCATTGTGGCTGGATGGCATCACCGACTCGATGGACATGAGTTTGGGTGAATTCCGGGAGTTGGTGACGGACAGGGAGGCCTGGCGTGCTGCAGTTTTTGGGGTCGCAAAGAGTTGGACACGACTGAGCAACTGGACTGAACTGAACTGAACTGAAGCATTGTGTAGGAGAAATTTTGGAAGATGACATCTTCCCCAAAAGAAAAGTTGCTCTTCTGGCAAGTGGTGACAGTTGAGGCAAATCACTTTGATCTAATAAGAGATTTAAATGATTCAAGACAGGATCTGTTTGGTTGGTCCTTACTCCAAGGAAGTGACTTTTCAGAGGTCTCATTAAAAGGCCGATTTGTTTACCAAGAAGTCTCATCTTGATGGACCGTGAACTCCAATTTTGTCTCCCTGGTACTGGGAGATTGCCAAATCTCTGCTTCGTTCCTTGCCTTCTTAGCCACCACCTTTCTGCTTTGCTTCTCTGACTCTTACCCCACCCAGGTTAGGTTTCAGCAAACACCTCAAAGGTAATGACTGTCACCGACGTCAGGCTGACTTCTCTGTGGTTCTCACATCTCTAAGATCTTAGCTCCTTGGGTCCTAGCTGCCTTAGTAAACTGAACTCCAATCTTTGTCTCCCCAGCTCATTGAGACTGGAAAACTCTAAGCTGCTTCTTTTTTCTTCTGTGCTTATAAATTGGCAAATGTCATGAGGGGAAACGTAGCCGAGGCCAGACTTAGCTCAGCCCACGTCTCATCTCTGGGACCCTGGGCCTTCGAGTCCTGCCTTACTCGCCCTGCAATGTCTTGTTGTTGTTCAGTCGCTCAGTCGTGTCCGACTCTTTGCAGCCCCGTGGACTGCAGCAGGCCAGGCTTCCCTGTCCTTCACCAGCTCCTAGAGTTTGCCCAGGCTCATGTCCATTGAGTCGGTGATGCAACCCAACCATCTCGTCCTCTGTCATCCCTTCTCCTCCTGCTCTCAATCTTTCCCAGCATCAGAGTCTTTTCCAGTGAGTCAGCTTTTCACATCAGGTGGCCAAACTATTGGAGCCTCAGCTTCAGCAGCAGCCCTTCCAGTGAATCTCAGGGTTGATTTCCTTTAGGATGGACTGGTTGGATCTCCTTGCTGTCCAAGGGACTCTCAAGAGTCTTCTCTAGCGCCACATGGTTCGAAAGCATCAGTTCTTTGGCACTCAACTTTATTTACGGTCCAACTGTCACCTCCATACAGGACTACTGGAAAAGCCATAGCTTTGACTATACGGACCTTTGTCAGCAAGTGATGTGTCTGCTTTTTAATATGCAGTCTATATTTGTCATAGCTTTTCTTCCAAGGAGCAAGCGTCTTTTAATTTCATGGCTGCAGTCACCATCTACAGTGATTTTGGAGCCCAAGAAAGTAAAGTCTGTCACTGTTTCCATTTTTGCCATGAAGTGATGGGACCGGATGCCTTGATCCTAGTTCTTTGAATGTTGGGTTTTAAAGCCGGTTTTTCATTTTCCTCTTTCACCTTCATCAAGAGACTCTTTAGCTCCTCTTTGCTTTCTGCCTTAAGGATTCTGTCATGTGCATATCTGAGATTATTCATATTTCTTCTGGCGATCTTGATTCCAGCTTGTGATTCCTCCAGCCTAGCATTTCACATGATGTACTCTGCATAGAAGTTAAATAAGCAGGGTGATCATATACAGCCTTGATAATATACAGCCTTTTGCTTTGTCACCAAAAAGAAAAAAAAAAACAAAAACCAACAATGGAGTAATACCTAGACTCCACAAGGCACGCCAGGAAATCCACAAGAAGGGGGAGAAAAGAAAACCTAGAAGAATGGGCAAGGATAAAAGGTATGAATAGACAGTTCCTAGAAACTCATATGGCCCACAGTTATGTGAATATATGTTCAAAGTCTCTAGAATCATAGAAATGAAAATAAAACCAGTATGAGATAATTGCTTTCCATTTAGCAGTTTGGCAGCCATTAGAAAGCTGGACAATGCCAAGTGTTAGCAAGAATTTATGAAATTAGAACGCACATGTACTTCTGGCAAGAATCTAGATTAGCACAGGATTTATGAAGAAAAATCTGCTAGTACTTGGGTCAGGTTCATTTCACATATACCCAGTGGCACATGAATCCTCCTCAAATATTTGTATGTTTTAAGAATATGTATGTGTGTGTAACTACACCACATTACATATGTGTGTGTGTGTGTATATATATATATAATGAAGATATTCATTGCAGCATTGTTTGTAGTAGCTAAGAGATGAAGGCATCCTATATGTCTGTCACTAGTTCAGTTCAGTTCAGTCATTCAGTCATGTCCGACTCTTTGCAACCCCATGAACTGCAGCACGCCAGGCCTCCCTGTCCATCACCAACTCCTGGAGTCCACCCAAACCCATGTCCATTGAGTCGGTGATGCCATCCAGCCACCTTATCCTCTGTCATCCCCTTCTCCTCCTATCCTCAGTCTTTCCCAGCATCAGGGTCTTTTCAAATGAGTCAGCTCTTTGCATCAGGTGGCCAAAGTATTGGAGTTTCAGCTTCAACATCAGTCCTTCCAATGAACACCCAGGACTGATCTCCTTTAGGATGGACTGGTTGGATCTCCTTGTAGTCCAAGGGACTCTCAAGAGACTTCTCCAACACCATAGTTCAAAAGCATCAATTCCTCTGTGCTCAGCTTTCTTTGTAGTCCAACTCTCACATCCATACATGACTGCTGAAAAAACCATAGCCTTGACTAGATGGACCTTTGTTGACAAAGTAATGTCTCTGCTTTTTAATATGCTTTCTAGGTTGGTCATAACTTTTCTTCCAAGCAGTAAGCATCTTTTAATTTCATGGCTGCAATCACCATCTGCAGTGATTTTGGAGCCCAGAAAATAAAGTCAGCCACTGTTTCCACTGTTTCCCCATCTATGTGCCATGAAGTAATGGGACTGGATGCCACGATCTTAGTTTTCTGATTGTTGAGCCTTAAGCCAACTTTTTCACTCTCCTCTTTCACTTTCATCAAGAGGCTTTTTAGTTCCTCTTCACTTTCTGCCGTAAGGTATCATCTGCATATCTGACAGTAATACTCAGTAAAAAACCATAAACTATGGGGCTGAGGCCAGAAGTGTCAAATTGCTGTCTCTTTCCTCATCAGGCTTGTCTGATGGCACATAATCCATGGAGCTCAAACACAAAAGCCTGTAAAGACCATGGGGAAATATAAGGAGATGGAAAAAGTGGGGTCAAATATAAGACACTAGGGAGTGGTGGGGGACTGTGGCAAACGAGCTCATATGCGTTGACCAAAGCGGGCAGCCAACTAATAGTTGCAATTCAGGAGTGGTCAGTGTTCCTCTAATTCTTCGAGAGAAGCTGAAACTCTAGATTCTTATGTGAAATCACCTCATTTTTAAATATTGGCAACTACTTCAAATATTTTTAAACCCTAAGAAGGAGTAAAAACAATTCCTTACGTTTTTCACTGGATTTGGTCATTTAGCTAACAATTTGCTGCTTTTCATACCCACGTTCATAGCATTTGGATGTTTAGAGACCTATGCAGTTTTTTACAACATTGTTTATTTTTTAACCTTCAATTATTTGCATATATCAAAAAGCATGAAGGGAATGAGTTTGGATAAAATGCAAATTTCTGACACCTACAGTCAGACAATAAGTTCAGTGTCTGCTATTTGCCACACTCCACACAATATGTTTTGACATATTAAAGAGATATGGAGGCCTCTTTCTGGAGTGCCTTGTGGCATTTGAGGAACAAGAAAACCGGATCTTAGGACCCATGTATACATGGGAACACTTAGGACCCAAATGTTTAGAGACATAAATGCTAGGAGCTAGTTTGTGTGGAATTTTCTCCTCCGATTAAAAAGCACATATAAAGTACTTCCTATGTGCAAGTCCTGGGATAAGTGATTTCTTTCTTTGTTATAAAGTATTGAGTATTTGGGGCATGCAGAGATGCAGAGGAACCCTATGAGAGCTTCCCTGGTGGCTCAGCCAGTAGAGAGTCCACCTGCAATGCAGAAGATGCTGGCTCCATACCTGGGTGGGGAAGATCCCCTGGGAACTCCCATGGATGGAGGAGCCTGACGGGCTATAGTCCATGGGGTCATAAGAGTCAGACATGCCATAGCGACTAAGCCACCACTTGTTGTTCAGTCACTAAGTCATGTCCGACTCTTTGCGACCCTGTGGACTGCAGCATGCCTGGCTTCCCTGTCCTTCACTGTCTCCCGGAGCTTGCTCAGACTCATGTCCATTGAGTCGGTGGTGCCATCCAACACCTCATCCTCTGTCGCCCCCTTCTCCTCCTGCCCTCCACCACTTGCTTACAGACTAAAGCAGGGGGTGGCAAACTTTTATGCCAGATATGAAATATTTTCAGCTTTGTGGGTCTCTATGGCAACTACTGTACACAGAAATTGCAGCATAAAAGTAGCCGTGAAGAATACAGTAACCTGCCAAGCAGGGCTGTGCTCCAAGAAAACTTTACTAATGGACACTGAAATTTGAATTTCACATAATTTTCACAGGTCATGAAATGCTATCCTTCTTAGGATTATTTTCAACCATTTAAAAATATGAAAGACATTCTTAGTTCATGGGTCACATAAAAACAGATGATAAGATGGATTTGGTTGGGTTAGAGTTTGTGCCAACCTCTGAACTACATTGTTGCAAACACAATTGAAGCTCCAGGGTACCTCTTTCTAAATTTCATCCCCTGATGACCCCTAGCTAACCATTCTCCTGAAACAGGTGTCTATCATTCCTATACATATTATTATCTTTTTTATTGATTGTACCTATCCTTGAACAGTGTGTAATATTGATTTGTATACTTTTGAACCTCATAGGAATGGTATCATACGCTGGGTACCCTTCTGTCTCATTGCCCAGTGCTTTGGCAATCTGTTCATCGTGCTGAGTGGCGCTCCAGGGCAGTCTTCTTCATCGCTGTATTGTGTTCCATCGTGAGACCTTTCTACCTGTATTCTTCATTCCTGTGGTAGTGAATGGGCATTTAGGTTGCTGCCTGGTAGGTCCTTTATTTGTATCTCATCTCTTTGCATCTTCACCATGACCTTGTAAGGGAGATACTGATAATCTCCATTGTTCAAGTGAGAAAACTTGACTTCGAGCAGTTTGGTTAACTTGTTCAAGGTACTGAGTAGTGAAGTGGAGCTTGAATCCACAGTCTTTTCAGGATGGATTGTGAGTTCATAACCATGTTGCCTTCGCTTGGCACACTGTGTTCTGTTAACACAGTAATGATGGATCCTGCCAAGGATGACCTTGGATACTAACGTGCAGTGACTACCATAGCCTTCCTCTGAGGACGACTTGAATCAGTGTCGCATGTTATTGGTTGTAGTTTAGTCCTTTGAAAATTGCTGTGTTTGACATTGTACACATTAATAAAAAACCTTACTCCCCGTGTACATGGTATCATACGGTATTCGTCTTACTCCCCGTGTACGTGGTATCATGTGGTATTCGTCTTACTCCCCGTGTACATGGTATCGTATGGTATTCGTCTTACTCCCCGTGTACGTGGTATCGTATGGTATTCATCTTACTCCCCGTGCTCGTGGTATCGTGTGGTATTCGTCTTACTCCCCGTGTACGTGGTATCGTATGGTATTCGTCTTACTCCCCGTGTACGTGGTATCATACAGTATTCGTCTTACTCCCCGTGCATGTGGTATCATGTGGTATTCGTCTTACTCCCCGTGCACGTGGTATCATGTGGTATTCGTCTTACTCCCCGTGCACGTGGTATCATGTGGTATTCGTCTTACTCCCCGTGCACGTGGTATCATGTGGTATTCGTCTTACTCCCCGTGCTCGTGGTATCGTATGGTATTCGTCTTACTCCCTGTGTACATGGTATCATACAGTATTCGTCTTACTCCCCGTGCACGTGGTATCATGTGGTATTCGTCTTTCTCCTTCTGCCTTAGCTCACTCAGTATGATAATCTCTAGATCCGTCCGTGTTGCTGCAAATGACACGTTTTTATGGCTAGTATTCCATTGTGTGTGTGTGTGAACCACATCTTCTTCATCCGTTCATCTGTCGGTGGACACTTAGGTTGTCTCCATGTCTTGGCCGCTGTAAACGGTGCTGCCGTGAACATAGCGGATGCATGTATCTTTGAGAAGCAGACTCAGAGACAGGACAGACTTGTGGTTGTGGAAGGAGAGGAATTGGGGGAGGGCTGGTTAGGCGTTCGGGATTAGCAGATGCAAACTATTATCCATAGAATGGATAAACAATAAGTTCCTACTGTATAACACAGGGAAACTATCTTCAATATCCTGTGATAACCATTATGGAAAATACTATGCCAAAGTATGTGTATATGCCATACATATCTATATCTATATCTGTACCTAACTGAATCACTTTGCTGTACAGCAGAAATTAACACAAATTGTAAATCAACACAGAGAGCCCAGGCTGGTGTTCTGTGATGACCTAGAGGGGTGGGATAGGCAGGGGTGGGGAGCGGAGGGAGGCGCAAGAGGGAAGGGGCATGTATATAATTATAACTGATTCCCACTGATGCATGGCAGAGACCACCACAACATTATAAAGCAATTATGCTGTGATAGAAAAAGTCAACCATACTTCAATAAAATAAATTAAAAAAAAAAAAAGAAACCTCATTCCCTAACCAAAGTGGGGGTAGAAATTTAAGAATAAGTACTGACCTAGTGCAAGAGTTATAAAATTTTTCATTAAAAAATAAGAATGACCCCCAGAAATTTGTCCCTTTTCTTTGCTGCCCTCCCCAACAACCCCCGCCCCCCATAGCATTTATCAAATCCTGGGTAATTCAGGAGCTAGCGTATTCTTTCTTGATGGGGACCACAGTGCTGGGCTGAGTGCTCTGCTGCCTGAGGGACGTTTACATATCCATGACATCTTTTGAGCCTTTCTCCGTTTGCACAAGCGACATGTAACACCACATTCAGTCTCTCTTAACTGCAGTCAACGCCACCTTCTCTCCACGCCTCTGGCTTGTAGGACTCCAAATTCAGTCCTACCTTGCCACCTGTTTCTCTCTGCCTCTATTGGAAAGTCTCCCTGGCTCACTCCAGCTCAGTTAGATGCCATTTAAAAGGCCCAAATATAATTTTTCTAATGGCAAAATACAGGAGGAAGGAGGGGAAAGTTTTAATCAAGTGGGTGTATTCTCCGGAGGGGAGCAAGTACTTCATTTCAATTCCTCATTTCCCTCTGATGAAAAGTTCAGTGAATTTTTATGATGTAGAATTTATAAGATGGCTGAGTTTAGGTAATCAGCTTTAATATTTATACTCTTAGGGAAAGAAATGGGAATCATTAGTAAGCATGCATAATTAATGAATAAATTATATTTCCCTTTGTTTTCTTGCAGGTACAAGGAAATGCTAGAACTACTGGTCTCACCCAGCCTTACTGTAAACAGTGATCGTCCGGGGAAACTGAAGCTTAACCGTGCTGACGCTGATGTCTGGACTGTGAGTGGCAGAGAAGGTAGGTCTCCTGCTGTGTGTTTTAGCGGGCCTGGCGGTGGTTCCGTTCACCCCACGGAACATGGTAAGGGACTGACGGCCTTAGACACGCATCCTCTCCCAAGTACTGTCATTACGACAATTTCTCTTCCCGTCCAGTTAGATTATTGACTCTGGACCAAAACTTTGTACGTTGCTAACAATTTTGTTGAGTCATTAAAGGTAAAAGTATGCTGGTTCGTGTTCTGAACTTCCTGAATGGTCTCCAGTTCCAAGAAATGCTGACACCTTCACAGGCGCTAGTCAGTTTCAGGTTCCAGGCCCGGCCCCGGGTGTGTCCTGCAGGCTCTGGGGCTGGACCTCTGAGTCCTCTTCTACCACCGCCCCATCCAAGCAGGCGTCCTGTTTACGCGGGGTTGACGTTGGGACAACAAGTCATCTGCCTTTTGCTTTCAGGTCAGGTTGGAGTCAAGGAAGCAGAGGAGAGTTAAGCTGTTTAAAAAATTATTGGCAAATGATGCAGTCAGACTAGTTTTCACTAGAACAATTCCAGCTATTGTTTGCACTGTTTGGGATCTGTCAGCCTTCCTGGTAAAGCTCAGAGTTACTTAGCAAAAGGCATTAAGCTATTATGTTTAACCATTGGGCTTAACCCTTTGTTTGAGCAGCTTTGAAATTTGCTGCTGGTATTCCAAGACCCCTGGCTGTCTCTCCTTCTTTGTTTGTGTTTGAGGCCTGTTCGTGGGGACACAGTGCTATGTAATTGTCATGGAATACCAAAGAGACATGGTTCTAGTTGAATATAACATCAGAAGGAATTTGCTTTTAAGCAACTCCAGGCTTTGGGGAGTGATTACTGCTGTCACCAAGACAGCAGTCAGTAATGTCTTACATGCTGGTCGTGAGGCTGAAACAACCTTGCTGAAAGTACCATCAGGAGGTTCTGGGCTCCTGTGCCAAAGCTGCATAGTAGACCAACACACCCTCGTTCCTCCCAGGCCTGTGGAGCATCTGGATAAGCCACGCTGAGCTGTTTGAGAGTTTGAGATAATTTCCGGAGCCCTGTTCAAAGACCGTCTTCCTTTTCCTTCAGCCTGAAGGCACTAGTCAACTAGAGACTCTTCATTTCAGAGCCAGTAACAACAGAAAAGGGCGTAGACTGCTGAGGGAGGAGGATCCTAGATTGACTCCCAGCCAAGTGACCTTGGGCAAATTGCTCAACCTTCTTGAGCCTCAACTTTCTCACCTATCGAATGGGAAGCTGGGAAACATGACCACTTCGTAGGGTGCTTACTGCAAGGATTAAATGAGGTGATGTTGTATAAAGTGTTAGTCCTTCAGTTGTGTCTGACTCTTTGCTGGCCCATAGACTTTAGCCCGCCGGCTCCTCTGTCCATGGGATTCTCCAGGCATGGATACTAGAGTGGGTAGCCATTCCCTTCTCAGGGGATCTTGCCAACCCAGAGATTAAACCTCCGTCTCATGTATTACAAGCAGAGTCTTTACCATCTGAGCCACCAGATTGGAAGCGTGATAAATAAACTTACATCCATTGAATTAAATACCCATAACGGGGACGTCCCTGGAAGTCCAGTGGGTTAAGACTCTGTACTTCCAATGCAGAGGACTCGGGTTTGATCCCTGGTCGGGGAACTACCACATCCCACATGCCACACAACATGGCCAAAAAAAAAAAACCCATCACAGTGGACTCAAATCCGTGGTTGCAAACTTGGCAGCTCACAGCCGAGCCTGGCCCTCAGGTACATCTCTGATTTATACTGTGTTTTAAATAAAGATAACTTGTAAAAATTGAGAGAGTGCACATAAAAGTCTAGATTTCTAGTTTCTCTGGAGAAGCTGAATGCTCTAGAAGTGCTGGGCCTGTGTCCCCGCCTGGGAACCTGGCTGCCACCACTGGGGACTGAGGGGCAGCTGTGGCGCACATGAGTGACTGCCACCCCCTCTTGCCCTTTGTTTTTGTGAGCATCTATCTTGAGAGTGCCTTGGACTGCAAGGAGATCCAACCAGTCCATTCTGAAGGAGATTAGCCCTGGGATTTCTTTGGAAGGAATGATGCTAAAGCTGAAGCTCCAGTACTTTGACCACCTCATGTGAAGAGTTGACTCATTGGAAAAGACTCTGATGCTGGGAGGGATTGGGGGCAGGAGGAGAAGGGGATGACCGAGGATGAGATGGCTGGATGGCATCACGGACTCAATGGACATGAGTCTGAGTGAACTCCGGGAGTTGGTGATGGACAGGGAGGCCTGGCGTGCTGCGATTCACGGGGTCGCAAAGAGTCGGACATGACTGAGCGACTGAACTGAACTGATTCTGCCTCAGGCCCTGTTCAGAGCAATAGAAATCTAGATGAATCTTCCTTCTCCTCCATCACTGTCAAACCAAACCCTTGGCACCTGCTGTGTGTCAGGCATTAATGGGTATTAACACTTGAGTGTCTGCAACTCTAAGAAGTGGACACTTGTTTTCAGGTGAGACACAGGTTAAGTGGCTTGATTGAGATGACAGTTTAGTGATTGCCAAATTTGAACCTAAGTAATCAGACTCCAGGGCGTCCCGGGTGGCACAGTGGTAAAGAATATGCCTGCCAGTGCAGGAGACACAGGTTCAACCCCTGGGTCAGGAGGATCCCCTGGAGAAGGAAATGGCCGTGCACAGCAGTATTCTTGCCTGGAAAACCCCATGCCTCGCGGGCTACAGTCCATGAGGTTGCAGAAGGGTTGCACGCAACTTAGAGACTAAGTAACAGCTGGTCTGACTCGAAAGTCCGTTTTCCTAATTACTGTTTCTCATGTAATTATTATACCCTTATTGGGTTATGAGCCCATTTTAGAGATGTGGAACTTGAGGCTTGGGGAGTTGAGTAACTGGCTAAAGTCACACAGCTCATGGCAGGGCCAGGAATTAAACCCAGTCCCCTGGCTCCTGAGTCTCTGCTTCTAAACTCAAGATCTTAAGGGTCTTCAGACCCCAAATATGCATCCCTCACCCCCAGTGGTGGTACCCACAAACACCTCACCTCTCTCCTTTTTTGTGACTTGGAGCTGTCTGCACCCTTTCCGATGCCGGGGGGTGGTGGGGGTCAGCTGGGGCCAAGAGAAAGACTTTGGGGGTGAGCAAAGGGGCAGAGAGAGGTTTCTTCCAAATTCAGACCAGGCAGGGCTGGCAGGGTCAGGTTACACGCACACACATGCACACAGACAATGTACACATGTTTCTTTCTCTTGATTATTGGTGTGGGCAGCGAGCTCTGGGACTCAGCAGGGGACATTCCACTCTAGCTATGGCCTCAAGTGTCAGACTGAGCTACTCTTCCTGCCTGACCTCTGGTCTCCCTCCTCCTGGGCCCACCCCTTCTGTTACCAAGTGACCACAAGGGTCCAGCCCCAAGGAGGACCCCAGGAGGCATGGGCCACAAGGCCTACACTCCAGGAGGTCTGGAGGGGAAACTCAAACCCAAGAAACCCCCCAAGGCTCCCATTGTGTTTCCTACTTTAACTCCTACCTTTTTCAATCCCTAGTCTAGTGGCCTAGTCTCTTGGGGGCTCATTTGCCTCTTCTGTTAAGTAGAATAATTAGTCCACCAAGCTCATGGTTGATGTGAGGTTGAAATGACTTAAAACGTGGAGAGGGCTTGGTGTTTTTAAAAAGTATAGAATCAGATCTAAATTCCTTACTCTTGGCCAGGGGGCTGTGCTTTGTATCCCTGGCAGCCTCTCAGGCTGGACTCCACCCCATCGGCCCTGCCCTCGGCGCCCAGCCCCCGGCCCTGTTTCTTTTGCTCTAACTAACAAGTCTGGTGCTCCCTTCAGGGCCTTCACACCTGCTGTTCCTCTGCTTGGACCGGGTTTCCTCCCATCACAGGACCATCACTTGATCCTTCAGTTCTTAGCAGGGAGGTCTTTCCTTTCAAAAATAACCATTGGTTTCTTCATTCATTTGTTCATTCAAGAAATATTTCCTCGAGCACATGCCCAGCATTGTGTAAGTACTAGGAAGAAAATACAAAACCTGTGCCTCCTGGAGCCTAACCCAGGGTGCTGGTAGGGCGGGGATCTGATGGTAACAGTAGATAAGAAAGATATAGAGCATGGTGGATGGTGCCGCGCACTGTGCTGGGGGCGGGGGGGAGCAGAAAGCAAGGCGAGATAAGAAATGCGGGGACATGGGATTGCAGTTTTTGTTAGGGGCACTGGAAATAATGTCACTGGGAAGGGAACACTTGAAGAAGGACCTGAAAGAGCAAGTTCCCTGGCCATCTGCTGGTTAAGAATCCTCCTTGTAACACAGGGGACTTGGGTTTGATCCTGGTCAAAGAAGTAAGATTCCACATGTCTTGGAGCAGCTTAGCCTGTGCACTGCAATGAAAGGGTCCCACATGAAGCAATGAAGATCCTATGTGCCGTAACTAAGGCCCAGCACAGCCAATAAATAGATTAATTTAAGGATGAGAAAAAACAAAGACCTGAAGGAGGTGTGCGAGAGCACTTCATGGTGACAGAGAGGAAGCGCCTTAGGGGCAGAGGAAATAGCATGTGCAAAGATCCTGCGGCAGCAGCTGTCCCAGAGCACGTGAGGAGCAATAAGGAGGTTGGTGTGGCTGGAGCCCAGTGAGCAAGGGACCGGTGGCAGGGAGACGAGGTCAGAGAGGCACCCAGGGTCAGACTCCGTGAGCCCTTGGAAGGACTTGGCTTCTACCCTGAGCGAGATGGGAGCTGTGGGAGGGTTGAGAGCAGATGAGAGATGATCTGATCTACTTGACAGGATCCCTCAGGCTGCACGAGAGAAAGGACTGGGGATGCGCACAATGGGAGTCTGGGGGCTAAAGAAGAAGAGTTTCAGTAACCCGAGTGAGAGGCCGCAGTGGCTTAGATGCGGTGGTGGTGGTGGAGGGGAGAACAGGCCAGGCCCTGGAGCAGGTGGAGGGGGAAGCCAGCAAACATCCGGCCATGCTGCTCTGTTTATCTTGTTTGTATTCCTGCTCCCTGCCCGGCGTGTTGTTTGCTCACTTGCGTTTTGTCTGCCCCTCCACCAGAATGTCAGTTCTCTGAAGGCAGATCTTACCTGCTTTAGTTGCCTACATATCTGCTGAGAAGAAGGTCTGATGCGTAATAAGTGCTCTAAAAATACTTGTCAATAGAAAACAAACTTACAGTTACCAAAAGGGGGTGGGGCAGGGATAAATTAGGAGTTTGGGATTAATACATACTATTAGATATAAAACAGATAAATAACAAGCACCTACTGTATAGCACAGAGAACTATACTCAATATCGTGGGTTTTTAGTTAATTAATTAATTTCAATGCGCCATGTCTTAGTTGCAGCACGTAGGATCTAGTTCCCTGACCGGGGATCAAACCTCAAACCCCTGCTTTGGGAATGTGGAGTCTTAGCCACTGGACCATCAGGGAAGTCCCCGGTAGGCTTTTTTTTTTTTTTGGCTATGCTGCATGGCCTACAGGACCTTAGTTCCCTGACTAGGGATCAAACCCACATATGCGCAGTGAAAGAGCAGTCTTAACCCCTGGACCACCAGGGAAGTGCCTATAGTCAATACCTTGCAATAACCTATAACGAAAGAAAATCTGAATCCCTTTGCTGTACACTTGAAACATTGCAAATCAGCTATACTTCAGCTCTTTAAAATGATACTCACCATGTTTAAAAAGAAGAAATAGTTGTAAAAGAAATCAAGACAGGAGACACAGCATTCTGCAAGACTATAGGATGCGGCGGTTAAATGAGCTCCACCCTCCATGATCTCACAGCCTTAGCACAAGCTCTGTCGCCTGTCTGCAGCGCCCTCCCTTGCTGCTGCTGCCTTTTTTTTTTTAAAGACAATTCAGTTTCTGATCACCAGGTAACACTAGGCCAAATTCCCCTTTGCTGCATTTACCCAATCTTAGGGCTTTCCTCCCTCCTCAGAAGTAACTCCTGTTATCAGTATTTTGTGTTCCTGTTATTGAAGATTTCTATGTTTAACGGGTGCATGAATGTATATTTCTGTAATTTAAGGAGATAACGCTTATGTTCTCAAATTCTCCGGTGCACCTAAATCACCTGGGAAGTTCTGTTGGCACACTGGTTGCAGGGCCCCATTCCCACATTTCCGCTTCTGTCATGGTTTGGGGCTGGGGCCCAAGAATTTGCATTTCTAGCAATTCCCAGACAATGCTGATGTTACCAGTCCAAGGACATGCTTTGGGAACTAGGCTCCAGGACTGATTTTAAACCTGGGTGCACGTTGGACTCTCCTGGGAAATTTTTTGGTAAAAATTTAATGCAAATGTCTAGATCTTACCCCCAAGGAGTCTGATTTAGTTGTTCAGAAATGTGACCCAGGCAGTGAGTTGTTGTGCTTTTTGTTTTTTGTTTTTTTTTTGGCTGCCCCACGAGGCATGTGGGATCTAAGTTCTCCTGACCAAGGATCGAACCCCACCTGCTGCATTAGAAGCACAGTGTCTTAATCACTGGACCATCAGCGAAGTCCTGAGATGTTTTTAAAGCTCTCAAAATGCACCCAGTTTTATGCACCCAAGGTTAATAATCCCTGCTCTAGATGGTGAATTACTTCAGGACAAAGACAGTTTTTTATTCCTACATATGTATTTAAATTTCTGTTCCTAATTAGCACACAGCTCAGTGCCTGACTTATGGTAGATCCTTAAAAATTATTTATGGTTGGGTGGGTGAGTGAGTGAATGGAGGTGAAGTGGATGCTTGGTTAGGTGGATGGATGGGTGGTGGATGAATAGAGTAGCCTATGGGCTTCCCAGGTGACGCTAGTGGTAAAGAACCTGCCTGTCAAGTCAGGAGACATAAGAGATGCAAGTTTGACCCCTGGGTGGGGAAGATTCCCTGGAGGAGGGCATGGCAGCCCTCTCTACTGTTCTTGCAGAGAATCCCATGGACAGAGGAGCCTGGCAGCCTTCAGTCCGTGGGGTCACACAGAGTCAGACAGGACTGACTATGTGCTGAAGCGACTTAGCACAAGGAACCACAGATAACTTCAGGTTGATACTGGTTTTGAATCCTTAGTAATGTTTCTTTGACTTCCCCTTACCTCATTTTCCATATGTATAAAGCAGAGAATAACATGTTCTGGGGAATAAAAGAGATAAGGCCCATGCAGTCCTTAGTAGCGTGCCTGGCTTGTAGGAACCACTTGAGAAATAGAAGCTATCATTTGTTACCATTTAAGGCAAAATTGGATTTGAATTATATCCCGTCTTCTGGAAGGAGGAGAGAAAAAGTTATGGAACTAAGGAAGCAAAGCTGAATCAAGAAAAAAGAAAAAAATTTTTTTCTTTTAAAATGCAGACACATTTTGCAAAAGCTGAGAGTATAATCTCATTAAGTGTTTCCTTGGAGAGGTGAAGTCACCGCCCTGTGAAACAAGCGGGCTGTTATCTGCATTCAGACCGCCCTGCGCCTCCTCTGCCCCTGGGCGGGATGTGGTTTCATTTCCAGTTTCAGTCACCGGTTCTAGCCAGGGGCTGGCAGGTTTTCCTTCATTTCCCCCAAGCCAGGTTGAGCTGCCCAGAGCTTTGCCTGGGTCTGGCCTGGGGAGGCACAGATCAGCTTGACCTTTACCATTTTGAAGCTTTTTTCAGCAGGCTTCCTGGGGTGCCTCTGCCCCCAGAACGACCTCTACCTGTGCGGTGCGCACACTGGCCTCCTCACACAGTGCCCTCTCCTGCAGTCTCTGCCCCTGGTCTCGGTGCCGCTTAAAGCACCCACAGGAGGGAGATGAGCTGATGAAATTTATAGGTACGCACCTTCTGCAGCACAGACCTGCCTCAAGACATCTTGCATTAGAAACTATCTCATCTCATGGGGATCAGTTGGAAGTGGACCCTGGGGCCCAATTAGGCAACATAATAGTGGTGGCTGCCTTCAGAATCATTAGTTTCTTAATCCTCCCAGTGAAAGGAGAGGTTAAAAAAAAAAAAGTGTGAACATTCAAATTGGGCTTACAATGGAAGTAGATTAAGCGAGAGCCCCAGGAGAATAGAAAGCTAATAATAGCTCCTCTGTGTTGATCAGTTACCATTTGGTAGGTACCTGCTTTGCAGCAGCCCTACAGGGATGAGATGGTGCCCCATTTTGTGGATGTGGAAACTGAGGTTTAGGGAAAGGAAGTGATGGACCCAGGGCCATACAGTTATAGTGCAGCAGAGTCAGGATTTGAATTTGACCGTTTAACCCATGTACTTTCTTTGGAAGGAACAATAAGACAACAAATTATGAGACTTGAGTTGTAAATCTGGTCCGCAGGAGGTGCATGGTAAGCATTGTTGAATGAATGAACCCACTGTGTCTGTCCGTGGGTAAGTTACATCACACAGTCACACACACACAGTCACACACCACATGTGCCCTCACACACAGACTCCAGCTCTAATTTCCTCATATTCCATTAGATCATTTATATTCCCTTCTTGGCCCCGGTATGCATTTGCGTTTGTGACTTCTGGAATGAAGATTTATTTTTATGAAGCCAGAATTGGGGCTTCTTAGTAATTTGCAATTCCTTATGAGCCTGGTCTAAACTCTCTCTACTCGAAGTGGGGTTTCCGGGCCTGCCGTGTCAGCGTCACCTGGGAGCTTCCTTGACCTACAGGCTTGCAGTCTGCGTTTTAATAAGATCCCCGGGCGAATCCTGTGCACAGTCACGTTCCAGGTGCTCTTCTCCGTATCCATGCCTTCTTCTGCACCTTGGTACAATTATAATGAAGTTCTTCACCTGTGTATTTGTTTACCATCAGTCTCCCCTGCTAAGTGGGCTTCCCTGGTGGTTCAGACTGTAAAGTATCCACCTGCAATGCAGGAGAGCCAAGTTCAATCCTGGGTTGGGAAGATCCCCTGGAGAAGGGAATGGCTACCCACTCCAGTATCCTTGCTTGGAGAATCCTGTGGACAGAGGAGCCTGGTGGGCTGCAGTCCATGGGGTCACAAAGAGTTGAACATGACTGAGTGACAGACGCTTCCACTTTCACTCCCCTGCTAAACTGGAGCGTCCATGAGTACAGGAACCCTGACTGGTTTTGCTGATTCTTGTAACCCATTACCTACCACATGACTGGCATGTGGAAGGTGGTGAATGAATGAATGAGATCCCCCTAAGGCTCTGGCTATCTGTTTAGCTAATCCTTGTCCCTTCACCCATAGGAAACTGGGGAGGAAGAAGGGACTTAGAGCTTTCAGTTCACAAATGAAGGAGGCTCTCTGCCCCTCCCCTGAGAGCCAGCTGCCCCGGTTTCTGTGTTAACCACATCCCTCGGAGACACGTCATGAAGCTTGGTGTAAATAGATTTGGCTATGGTGAGTTGGGTCACCGGGGCTGTTTTCACCACTGGCAGCGTGGATTTAGCGCTAGTGCTAAGTCGCGTCTTTGCAACACTATGGACCATAACCTGCCAGGCTCCTCTGTCCATGGGATTCTCCAGGCAAGAATACTGGAGTGGGTTGCCATTTCCTCCTCTACGGGATCTTCTCAACCCAGGGATGGGACCCGCATCTCAGGCATCTCCTGCATTGGCAGGCAACTTCTTTACCACTAGCGCCGCCTGGGAAGCCCCAGTGTGGATATAAGTCACCATCAACGTGGATATAAGTTGCCATCAGTGATTCTGCCATTGACCCCAGTCTTGTCCATCATGGCGTGTTCCGTGGCATGGCCAAGTCTGAGAACAGAACACTGTGGTCAGTGGGAAGGGTATCGCCACCTTCTAGGCTCTGGATCCCACCAGCATCAAAGGGCTGATGCTGTGAGAGCCTGTGGGGTCTTCACCACCCTTGGGGCTCACTTGAGAACAAGGGTTAACATGTCTTCTGCCCCTGTGCTAAGGGTCCCATGTTTGTGATGGGGCAACCAGGAGCAGTATGACCACTCCCCCTCGATTGTCAGCGTGCCCTCTGGGCCTGGGACACTGGCCTCATGGAGAGACTCGTGACCGAAGTCCACACTCTCTATCCCTCTGGCAAGCTGGGGTGCGATGGGCGTGCTGCTGTCCGGGGGGTCATGCCTGCACCCAGGGGCATTGCCAAGTCTGTGGGCCAGACCATTCCTGAGCTGCATGGAATGTAAGTCTGGCTCTGACTTAATGATTTGGAGAAAGCTGTCACGGCAGCAGCCAGAGAGTGGTGACTCTGGGGGTCCCTGAAAGGTTTCCAGGGCTACCCGAGAACCAGGCTATTCCTGCCACGTGAACAACAGTTCCTCTTCCACCTTTCTTGCTGGGGCTGGCATTGCCCCACGACCACTCCATCAGGCCCTTTCCTGACACGCAGAGGATGTATGGGTCCAACTGCAGCTGAGCCTCCTGGTCCACAGGACTAATATCCCTGGACCCCGGCAGAGGAAGAGAGAGGCTCTCTGCTTTCGGGGAGTCCTTACTCCACCTCTGCACCCAAAGAGTCGAGCGTGGCCGTCCTTGACACAATCCCACTCCAGGGCCCGCAGGAAGGGAAGGAACTTGAGGACCCAGTGTCATCACGTCCCATCAGGATTCTCCAGGAGGTCCATGCCATCCTTACCAGGGGAAAAAAAGGAAGAAGAAAGGGAAAGAGATTATTTTCTATAGAATACATTCATTTTCCAGGTTCTCAATTCTCCCAGGCATCGTGGATTCAAAAAAGTTAAATGTGATACCAGTTTAAAAAAAAAAAAAAAAAGGAGAAAGCCTGTGTTTTTCAAAAAGTACATCATCTGCTACAAGGAAAATCTTGTAGCACTGACTGAAGGCCTGTTTCTGGCTTGTGCAGTCTTCCTGGGGATTGTTGGGGCAGAAGAGGTAGAGGATAGGAGGTTTGCACGGCCGGAGAGGGAGACGGGCCCACGTGGGGAGGGCAGAGCATGCAGCGGTTCAGAGGAACGGAGGAGGCGATTGGCGCCATGTGAACCCACAAACCAGCGCACAGAGGTTGCAGGCAGGGGAAGATGCTTTCTTCACATTACTAGAGTGCCGAGTTCATCTGAGCCCACGGGACTGTTTCCATAGATTGCGATTTGTATGAATATTTACATGTTTATTAAAACATACAACAAAATGTTTAATTCAGTATCTTATGTAGTGTTATTACTAAATATAAATCACACGCTTCGTACCAGTAATGAAATGGAAGCTGTTTCAGAAGGAGACAGTCCTGGGGGAAGCTGAGGAATGGGAATATGGGAGGCTCCACCTGGGGCAAAAACCCAGAGCAGGGCGTTAGCAGTGAGGGAGCGGAGCCAGGGCCTTTCCTTGGCATTGGACCCCTTTAGCCCGACTTTTTATAAAGACAGCATATAGGAAGATACAGTCATCCAGGACACACACACACATCACATTCTCACATTTATAGCTAGAATAAAAGTTTTCCATGGTTCCTTCTCGTGTGCTGTGTGGCCAATATATGCTGATGCTGTCCGTCCTATTTTATTTTTAAATTCTAGCTATAGCTCTCTAAGTGGACTTCAGGACTTGCCTCCTCACCCTAGTAGCTTGGGACTCAAACAGAATTTGACTCAACCAAGGAGATGATTAAGGAAGTGGACTTGGGACTCCTCTGGCGGTCTAGCAGTTAAGACTCCACACTTCCAATGCAGGGGCACGAGTTCCATCCTGATCAGGGAACTAAGATCCCACATGCCACAAGGCATAGCCCACCTCCCCACCCCAAAAAAAGGAAATAGACTTGGGGCTAAACAGCCTTAGGTTCGAGTCCCAGTTTCCATGTCTGCAGGCTTGAACAAGGCACCTCATTAGCCTTTGGCGCCTTGGTTTCGTCATGACTACAGTGAGGGTGTCCTTGTAGCATTTGCCTTGGGAGTGAAGTGAGTTCAGACAGTTAACACAGAGCCTGGCACGTGTGAGCTTGTTGGTGGGGGCTGGTTGTTGTTAATGATGATGACTGCCCTCATGGGCTGCTGTGCCCTGCTTGGGAAACCAAACTCCGGAGCCAGGCCACCTGAGCTCAGACCACAGATCTGCCCCTGAGGACCCATGCGTTCTTGAGTGAGTCATGTCAACTGCACCTCCCTTCATCTGTAACACAGGGACGGGAACAGAACCTTCCTCAAGGTGAGGGGGAGGAGGATTTATGAGGATTAAAATAATGAATCCAGATAACAGATTTAGAAGAGAATTTGGCTCGTAGCAGGCACAGGGTAAATGATGGATAGAATCATCATCATTACCATCATCATAATCTCATTTCATCCTCACGCACCCTTGTGAGATAAATGTTTTCCCCCATTTCACAGGAGGGTGCCCTGAGCCCCGGAGACTATAGGCGATCTGCCCAAAGTCTCAGTGCTGACTCAGAGGTACAGTTGGGATTGCAGGTTGGCTTACAGAGCGGCTCAGAGCTCTGGAGGGCATGGAGTATTTCTCGGGAGGCACAGGGACACCCCTGCCCCTGCCCTGCAGACCAGAGAGTGTGAACTGGCAGGTTGGCACAATCAGTCAACACGTCATCTAGAACTTGCCGGGGCTCCACACTGAGGACATTGCGCTGTCTTTGTTCAAGATGACACAGCACAAAATCCTCCCCAGTGAACTGATGGTGTTTAAAATGATCCTCTTGGCAACATCTCTCCCAGCAAAATTGTATCACCTCTTCATCATCTCCTGATCATTGCCTCCCAACCATGGTTGGAGGCTCAGTGCCCAGGAACACAGCCCTTGTACCAGGACTTCAGGCATCTCCCATCTCCCTCCTGACACTCTAGTTGGAGCCTCGGAGACAATCCAAGGCTCCTGTAAGTGCTGGAGCCAGCCCCACCTGAACCCCACGGACTGAAACTGGGGAAGGAGAGGAGGAATATCAATGTGATGTCCTCAGAAGGAAGGAAAATGGGTGTCGGATAGCCAAAGCCAACCAGTATCTGCCTTTCTGGGTTTCTGGGGTTGCCTTTAAAGCAAGGAAAAGAGTGGGTCTCCATCCAGGAGTAGAAATGGTGCCAGCTGTCCTCTAGTCATGGGCCGGGCTCAAGCGCATTCTTTCTGTCTCTTTGGCCTCCATTTCTCCATCTGTACAATGGGTGGGGGGGGTGAATTCCACCCTGATGTTTCAAGATGCTATAGATTGTATATACATAGTCCTTCAGTTAGTACCTGGAGATAAAGCACACCCAGAGAAGGTTTTTCAAGAAGGAAAGTGCTGCAGTGATGTGGCTTGGATAAGCTTGTATGCTTGAGAAAGTCCCTGACAGCAACTCCATGAGTTTCTTCCCCCTCAACCTGGCATCTGAAGTCACAGCTTCTGGGGACCATCTCTCTGACAGCTCAAGTCCTTCAAATGTTTTTTTTCCCCTCCAGGCATCACCACATCGGCTCCGAGTGTGTCCCAGCTCTTTGCAAGGTGAGTACCCTTGCCTTAGCTTCCTCTCACTCTCTCTCCCTTTTCTCCTTGGAGGCAGAGGCTCTGGAGCCAGACTCCCTGGAGAGGAATCCCAGTGATGCTCTTACTGTTTGAGCGACCTTCAACAAATGACCCCCACTTCCGCAGGCCTCAGTCTTCCCATCTGGAAAAAGGGGACAATCCTGATGTCTGTTTCACATAAAAGACACTTAGAATGGGGTCTGGAATAGACTGTTCCGAGAGTGCTGGCTGTTGTTTTTTTCTCCTTTTTTCAATCTTTTCTTCCTTTCCTTCCGGTCCTTTCCTAACAAAGATTTTCTCTGTTCCTGTCTCCCTCTTGTTTCTCTATCTCTCCCTGTTTTTCCTTCCTTCGTTTCCTCTCTCTTATCTCTCTCTCCTCCTTCTTCCCTCCTTCCTGCTCCAATATTCACCCAACACTGCTTGATAACCAAATCTCCTAGGAGCTCTGGAGACTTGCAGGATCAATGAGACACAGCCCCTACCCTCTAGTGGGAAATGGACCAGTAAGTCAGAGATCTCAATATGGTGAATGGTACAAATGTTCCACCAGAACTGCGTCCAGGGGTTGGTGGGAGCCTGGTGATGGACAGGGCTTACCCAGGGCAATTGGAGAGCTGCCTTGGCGGGACGGTCAGCATGGACCTCCTCTGAATACTCGCCTCCTCCATAGCTGGATATTCTCTTCCCCTGACGACCCCGGAGAAGCTGTTTGTAAGGAACATACTTTCTCAGCCTTCCTTTCCCTCCAGAAGATGTTTTGGGGGTTGTCAGTAGCAACTGAGGTCTATTAAATCTACCTAACTTGTTTTATGGCCTTGGGGATAGAGAGCTTCCTTGTCCTCTCTCTGGCTTTTCATTTGAGCCCCAGTTTATTCCAAGAAATTCACATCAGTTCTGATGGGAAGCAGGAATTGATCATCTCGGATTTCCACCTTCTACTTCCAGAAAGGTGTAAATTGGGAGCATTTTCAAATAAAATTCTCTGCTCAGTGCTAAGTCCCATGCTCTGGATGTGTTTCCAGGCACCTTATAGGGTGGGAGACTTGACTGATGAAACACCTTCCAATACTGGATCTGGAGTCTCCAGTTCAAGCGACTTTCTTATGCATCTTGGGACAAATTACAAAACAAGCAACTTTCTTATGCATCTTGGAACAAATTCCCTGACCCTTTGGCACAGAAGTTGTCAAAAAGAATGGGGGCCTGAGAACATCTTTTTATAATTTTGTGAATTTTTACATCTGTCTCATACATGCCATTAGGCTTCATATGTAGGAGAAACTCTGGAAATGAGAAGGTTTCACTCCATTAACGTGATCAGAATGGAGTCAGATACCTGTCTGGGAATCTCATTACCATCTACTGATAAGCTCATGGTCAGAATGATTAGATACAGTTGTCAAGTCGCACAGAACTTTAGTGTCTGGGTTTTTGACCTAAAGGGCCTGGGTGTCATAGTGGAGTGGTTAAGGATGTGGCCTCTGGAACCAGGGTTCCAATTGTGGATCAGCTGTATGCATTCTCTCTGCCTCAGTTTTCTTATCTGTAAAATGGGGTTTGGAATAGTAACTGCCTCCAAGGGTTGTCACAGTTGCTATGATATTTAAATGAGCCAGTCCACATACAGTAATCAGGACAGTGCCTGGCGTCTCATAGATCCAAGAATTGTCAGTTTTTTTAATCACAGGAAGGACTGTTGAGGACAGTGTGAGAGTCAGAAGAAATTCTCAAACCCAGCTGAATACAGCACCGAGGAGAGCAGACCCAGGCTTTCCAAAGCATCTGCTTTGCAAGAGAAGGGGGACATAAGGAGTGTGTGTGTGCATGTGTGAATCTCGCCTGGTTTTAAAATATTGGCGACTCCGAATTAAGAAAAAGACTGCACTGGCCAAAGAAATTGCATCTGTAGACTCATCGTCTTGTCCCCATCCGGTTAGAATGAGCTAACCTTGACTTTATTTATTGCTGCCTGCAAGACTTAGGCAGTCCCAGGCCCGTCCCTGAGCAGCAGCAAAGCCCCATGGTTACAAGTGTGGGCTCAGGAGTCAGACTTCCAAGTTCAGATTCTGGATTTCCCGCTGTCTAGCCGCGACTTCTGGTCTCTGAGCTCAGTTTTCTCTTCTCTAAAATGGGAGTTAGCAGAGCCTCTACCCCAGGGAGTTGATATCAGTATGTGATATGACGTAGGCCACGTCAGGCCTGTGAGACACAATTCCTAGCCTGTGGTCAGAGCTCAGTGGTCACTAGCAGTCATTGTGTTACGGACGTCGTAGGTCAGCAGCCCTTTATTTACTTTTTTAGGATTTTTTACTAGTATTATTTGTTTTTGGTTGCGCTGGGTCTTCCTCGCCGCTCACGGCCTTTCTCTGGTTGTGGCAAGTGGGGGGCTAATCTCTAGTTGCGGTGTGCGGCCTTCTTTCACAGGAAACATGGGCTCAGTAGTTGTGGCACGCGGGCTTTGTTGCCCCACGGCATGTGGGATCGTCCCAGACCAGAGATCAAACCCATGTCTCCCACATTTGCAGGCAGATTCTTAACCACCAGACTGCCAGGGAAGTCCCTCAGTGGCCCTTTAAATCCTAGCCCTTCATGGAACCGATTATTCATCTTGAAGTAAGGAATTCATTTGTGTTCTTTGGTTGCAAGTAAGACAAATAGACCCCAGCTGTGTTCAGATGCTCAGGTGTGTCCAACTCTTTGTGACCCAGAAGATCCAGTCCCCTCTGTCCGTAGGCGTCTCTAGGCAATAATACTGGGGCAGGTTGCCATTTCCTTCTCCAGGGCATCTTCCCAACCCAGGGACAGAACCCGCATCTCTTATGTCTCCTGCATCGGCAGGCAGATTCTTTCCCCTAGCACCACCTGGGAAGCCCAGACTCCAGCTGATGTAAGCCCAAAAGGAGTTTTTTTGTTTGTTTGTTTGTTTGTTTTGGAGAATCTGGAGTAGCTCACAGTGAAATCAAAACTGGAATAATCAGGTCTTGAGAAAGACCCGGAATAGGACCGCTTCTGAGAGCCAAGCAATAGGAAGGGAATAAAAACAGTCTTTTCAGAATGTGGTTGTTGGAATGAATTATTCAGCCCAGGATTTCAGTTCCCAGAATAGAATCTGGTTGGATAATCTTGCACCCTGTGCCCACCCCGTGGCCTAGAGCAGGGCATGTTGACTGGCAACCCTGTCAAAGCTGTATCATTTGGGAATGTGTCTAAATAAGGGTAGAAAGTCACAGCGGAATGGGCTCTACTGTAGTAATCAAGAAACCCTGGTCCCAGTGGATTAACACAACAAAGGTCTGTTTCTTACATAAAGCCCAGGGATCACATGGACCTCTCCAAGGCAGCGCTCCTCCACAGACTGACTCGGGGTTCCAGGGTGCAGCCCTGCTGGCTCTGCCCTCTCAGCTGGCACCCTCCACAGTTGCTGCTGAAAGAGGAGAGAGGGCAGCAGGTCTCGAGGAGATGGTTTTATTGGCTAAACTGCTGTGTTGAGCAGAATCCAGTCACGTGGTTGAATCTGACTGCAAGGGACCCAGGAAGTGTCATTTTCCTGGTGCCCAGTAAAGGAAAATGAAATAGGACCTGATGAACATGTAAGTTGTCTCTTTCCTGGAAAGAGTACATGGTGGTCCAGAGACTAGGACTAAGTACTTGCATTGCTGGGACCAGAGTTCCTGATCAGGGAGCAAAGATCCCAAAAGTTGCAAGGCCAAAAACATAAAAAATACCCAAAGGGAAGTAGTGGTAGTGGTGATACCAGGGGGGAGGGATGTGCTAGGTTGGGCTTGGAGATTTAATCTTCTTTCTTCCACGCAGACCTTGCCCGCGTGTCCTACCCGGTCAGCCTCCCTCGGCCATGGCAGCCTACGGCCAGACACAGTACAGTGCAGGGATCCAGCAAGCTACCCCCTACACGGCTTACCCGCCTCCAGCACAAGCCTATGGAATCCCTTCTTACAGTGAGTACCTGACCAAGCCCTGGCTTTCCCCGGGACCCCTAACATCATGGTCTTCATTCTGCCCAAATGCTTCAGGTAAATGCGGAAAGAGGCACGCAGCCAGCCTGATTTTGGATTGGAGATAGAGAAGAAGGACAGACACTTTCCATACAGTTCAAGTTCTAGAGACTATGTCAAGGCCTCTTTTGATTGCAAGGGTAAGAAACTTAACCCAAGCTGGCTTAGAGAAAATGGAAATTTAATGATTCACATACTGGTAAGCTTGGGGACACAGCTGATAGCAGGTATGGCTGGATCCAGGTGCTAGGAGGATATCAGGAGGAAAATGTCTCTCTCTATTTTCAGATGTTTTCCTCTGGGTTATCTTTACTTCTGCCTGGGTTCTGCCAAGATAATCTAGAACTGAGATAAGGTGGCCCTTGGATACTTTTTAACCAATAAAATATACTTGATATTTGAAAAATTAATCGCCAGTTTTTAAATGGGAAATGTTTACATAGTAATATGTATTTCTAAAGGGCTTCCCTGGTGGCTCAGAGGTTAAAGCGTGTGCCTGCAATGCGGGAGACTGGGGTTCGATCCCTGGGTCAGGAAGATCCCCTGGAGAAGGAAATGGCAACCCACTCCACTATTCTTGCCTGGAGAATCCCATGGACGGAGGAGCCTGGTGGGCTACAGTCCACAGGGTCTCAAAGAGTCGGACACGACTGAGCAACTTCATTTCACTTCATGTATTTCTAATGTCTTTAAAAAAACAAACAACAGATGACTGGGCAGCACTGGGCCCACATTTTTGTGTCAAAAGTAGGTAACTGACCCTGTTAGCCTCTGTTGGCCACAGTCCTCTCCTAGCCCTCATGACTCACTTAAATTAGCTGCCTGAAGACCTTTAAGCTTGCAACCCCTGACCTAGAGGGAGAAAAAACAAATGAACTTTTAAAAATCGTAGCTTAAAGTAATTTCAAATTATGATTCATGGGAGGAAGGAAGACAAGATCATGAAATGGAACAGAACAAGCAAGATTTAACTTAGGTTCCAGCTCCAAGGATGGTCTTTTACAGAAGGAGCTTATTCATCTGAGAACTGAGAGATGACTGTTAGTAAGCACGGGAAGAGAGGCGTCCAGGCAGAGGATGCCTGGGAATCCTGGGGAGATGGGTTTGGCAAACCCTAGAAGCCCAGTGGCTGGAACACAGGACCTAGATGAGATAGGCGAGGTGGGCAGTCTTTGCACCTGGGGAGGAATTTATTCCAGTGAAACAGGAACTTATTGGCAGATCTATAAACATAGGGCTATCTGATGCAATCTGGGGTTTTTAAAGATCACTTCGGGGCTTCCCTGGTGGTCCAGTGATTAAGAATCCACCTTGCTATCAAGGGACACTTGTTCAATCCCTGATCCGGCAAGATCCCTCATGCCTCAGAGCAACTAAGCCCGTGCGCCACAACTGCTGAGCCAGCACTCTAGAGCCCACTCGCGGCAACTGCCAAAGCCCGCCTGCCTAGAGTCTGTGCTCTGCAACAAGAGAAGCCGCTGCAGTGAGAAGCCCCATACGACAGTGAAGAGTAGCCCCTGCTCGGCGCCATTGGAGAAAGTCTGTGTGCAGCAACAGAGACCCACCGCAGCCAAAAAATAAATAAATGTATCTTAAAAAAAAAAAAAAGATCACTTTGGCTGCTGTGGGGAGATTGGATTGGAGAGAAGCAAGAGGAGAAACAGGAAGGCAAATTGGGAGACTGATGAAGCCTGGAGTGGACTGATGGTAGAAGCCTGCTGGGGGCAGTAGACAGACAGAGATAGACATATTCAAGGGCAGTTGTGGCATTAGGAGTGACAAGTCACGGGACACTGGGTCGGGCATCCATCAGAGACACCATCACTGAGATGCTGTGTCTTTGAGATGGTGTATCACTGAGATGCTGCCACCCACAGTCCTCAGGGCTCTGTATCCACTCATTCTTTGAAGCCCCCACTCAATTCTCCAAGGAAGGTCTGATCATTATCCTCTTTCAAGGGATAAATAAATAGAGGCTCAGAGAGGATAAATAACTCGCCCAGGGTGCCCCAGTTGGTCGGTGGTAGAGGCGGAATTACACCCAGCAGCCTGGGCTCTAGAGTCCAAGCCCCTCACTGCTGAGCTCTGCTGCCTGAGCACACATTCCAGAAATCCTGGGGGATTACCTGTGATGGACCTCGGCCAACTGGTGTGGGCATCTTTTCTAACTTCTGTCCCTCTTGTGCCAGAAGACGGGTGATAAAATCGCAGGTGAGTCACCTGCCTGGCTGACAGTCAAGACACATGAAGCCGGATTATTTTTCAGCATAAAAGAGAACCCTAGCCCTGCTTCCAGACAAAACCTGGCATCCGGTGGAAATTAATTTGGTCCAAAGTCATTTTTTAGTGCCAGTTACTTTCAGAGGCTCTCTGTCCTCAGAATACAGCATAAGGGGCAAGGTCACATGTCCTGGGTTCACACCCCACCTCTGCCCCCTTGCTGGTCCTAAGACCCAGGGCGAGTCATCTCCTTCATACAATGGGAGTGATACTAAGTCTGGCTTCCTAACCATTGTTGTTGCTGTAAATAGGATTCTCTACATCCAGGATCAGCTACCTTTTTCTTTAAAGGGCCAGTTCCTAAGTATTTTCAGCTTTCTGGGCCATGCAGTCTCTGTCACAGCCACTCAGCACTGCCGTTGGAGCATGAAACCAGCCAGACAATATGTAAACTAATGAGTGTGTCTGTGTTCTAATAAAACTTTATTTACATAAACGAACAGTGGGCCACAGTAGGTCCACAGACCACAGTGTGTCAGCCCTTGATCTATATTAAGGGCTTAGCTCACAGGGCCTGGCTCAAGGGAAACGTTCAGTCAGTACAGTAGTGGCCGGGCTGCCATACATCTGGTATGTCCACATCACTGAGTAATGACAGGTGGGCTGAAAAGCCCTTTCCTTTCACACATGCCTGTGCCCGAGCAAGCGGTGTTTGCTCACTGTCTGGACAAACCTTGTTGAATCTTGTTAGGAAACTTTTCTCCTTGCTCCTTGGCAAATAGCATTATTCACCTTTGTTTAAATAGCTGCAGGGAAATAATAACACAGTTGAGCAAACGAGAGGCAAGGAGGTCAGGAGTGTGGAGTACTTTTTTCTCAATTTGTTATGCAAACATAATGTTATGCAACATTTAAGACCTATGTAAAAGAGTAGCACTATAAATAACCGTGAGCTGACCATCCAACATGAAAAATAAAGGGAGGTTATCTCCCTTTCTTGTCAAATACCCACATCCCTGGATTTGCTGATTACTGTTCCTTTCACTTTATTAATATCATTGTTCTGCCTTTCTTTATGTGGAATGCCGTATGTGCTCAGGCCTGTCCAACTCTTTACGACCCCATGGACTGTAGCCCGCCAGGCTCCTCTATCCATGGGATTCTCCAAACAAGGGTACTGGAGCGGGTTGCTGTTTCCTTCTCCAGGGACCCTTCCTGACCCAGGGGTCAAAACTGTGTCTCCTGCATTGGCAGGTGGATTCTTTACCAGTATGCCACCTGGGAAGGCCTTATGTAGAGTAGAGGCTGGCAAACTTTTTCTGTAAAGAGCCTGATAATAAGTATATTTGGCTTTGTAAGCCATACGGTATCTATCAAAGCTACTCAACCACAGATAATACATAAGTGAATGGGTGTACAGGCGTGCCTTGTTTGAGTGCATTTTGCTCTCTTACGATTCACAGATAGTGTGGGGTTTTGTTTTTTTTTTTTTTTTTTTTTTTTTTACAAATTGAAGGGCTGCGGCATCCGTGCTTTGAGCTAGTCTGTCAAGGCCATTTTTACATCTGCTCACTTCATCCCTCTGTGTTACGTATTGGCAATATTTTGGACTTTCGCACCATTACTATATTTGTTGTGGTAGTCTGTCATCAGTGACCTTTGGTGGTGTTATTGGATGGTGTGGGGGCTCCCTGAAATGGCCCACATACGACGGCAGATTTAGTCAGCCAATGTTGTGTGTCCTGACTGCCCACCAACTGGCCGTTCCCTCATTTCTTTCCCTCTCCTCAGACTTCCCTGTTCCCTGACACGCACCAAGATGAAATTAGGTCAATTAATAACCCCTCGGTGGCCTCAAAGTGTTCAAGTGAAGAAAAAGTCACACATCTCTCACTTTAAATTGTAAAAACGCTAAAAATGATTAAACTGAGGAAGTCCTGTTGAAAGCCTAGACAGGGGACAGCTAGGCTCCAGCACCAAACAGTTAGCCAAGTTGCTGTCATAATTGTCAGTGAAGTCGTGCACCATCTAGCGTGTAAAATCCCTTCACACCCATTACTGAGAGGCATCAAGAGAAAGCAAAGAAAACCTAGACTTCGGAGTTACCTGCTAATTGCAAGACTCCGATTAAGTGGCCTGGTTTTCTGAACCTCAGTTTCCACATCTTTAAAATGGGGAGAAATTTCCCTGGTGGTTCAGTGGTTAAGATATCATGCTTGCACTGCAGGGGGTGCAGGTTCGATTCCTGGTCAGGAACTAAGTTCCCATATGCCTGCCTCTGAGTTTGGCAAAATGAAATGAAATAAAATAAAATGGGGAAAGTCATATTGCCTATTTCTTGGGATTGTTGTGAGGACTTCATTCACAGCTTTAGATATTCATTCATTCCCTTTCTTTTCATCTCCCAGCAATCCTGCCAGTGGGAATCGGCATCTTATTTCATAAGGGAAGGAGTTGGAGGAGAAACTGTTCAGGTCACCAAGTAATGAAGCAAACTGTCCTGGGCTCCTGCCCAGACCACTTGAGTCAGAATCCATTGTTTTTTACCACATTAAACATTTTCTTTATTTATGGGGGTGAATGGGTGAGAAGGAGGGAAATAATAACTACAAAACCATCCCCAGAACTAACAGTGTTCTTTTTTAAAAATGCAAATTTAAATAGTATTGAAATACTGTTTTACACCTATAAGATAAAGATAAGCAAAATTGATTATGTGTTCAATAAAAATGCCATATATGGGCTACTGAGGATAGATCAGCTTCCTCCCTCAATGCAGTTCCTTCTCCAGCCAGCTGCTCTTGGAATGGGTGCCCGTGCCTTGGAGAAGCATGTCAGACTTTGGCTAAAGCAGAAGGCAGATTTGTAACAGTGGCTTTTGGATAAGTAGGTCCCTCCATGAGAAGAGGGCAGAGTATGTCTTAAGATTAAATGGCATCATCTTTACAGAGGGAAGGTGGTTCATTTAATACCTTCACTCCAAATCCTGCTGGACTTTTAAGTCATGCATGCAGCTAGTCCTTGGCGTGCATGCTCAGTCACTCAGTCGTGTCTGACTCTTTGCTACCCCATGGACTGTAGCCTGCCAGCCTCCTCTGTCCATGGGATTATCCTGGCAAGAATACTGGAGTGAGTTACCGTGTCCTCCTCTGGGGTATCTTCCCAACCTAGGGGTGGAACTCATTTCTTCTCCAGCTCCTGCACTGACAGATGGATTCTTTACCCCTGAGCCACCTGGGAAGACCCCAGTCCTTGGAGTAGGGGGTTATAAACTCATTACCCTCAGAGTCGGGCAGGAAGCTGACCACATGTGCAAAAGATGAGATCCACTTAGCCTGCCTTTCCCTTTCTCACTTTTGAACATGTCCCAGGATGTAAAAACAAACAAAAACACCCAAAAAAAACTGTGGTGAAAAATAGCACCTTAAAAACCAACCTCCATGTCTCAGAGTCAGTATGGGAACCATGGTGACCTGGGAAACTCACAAATTGGGGAGCTTCTGGGGACAGTGTATTGTCATGTGGGAACATGGTCATGAGGTTTCTAGATCATCCTGTTGCTCAAGAGAGGCCATAAGTCTAGACTTTGGGGGTGAAATCTCCTGATTTTTAAACAAAAGCAACCAACTTCAGGTTTTCCTTTAAAATACACAGGCCAAGAAGGACACGTGGGACTGAGTTAGAGCCGAAGTATAGTAGCTTCCGCTCACAGACCACCAGTTTGCAATCAGTTTGGAAGCTGATAAAACCGCGTGCTGTCTTAATTCCGTAGCTCTTCTGCGGGTGACAAGGAAGCATCCTAATTGTGTGTGCCTGGTGCTTCTCTTTCCCCTTCCAAGGCATCAAGACAGAAGACAGCTTGAGCCATTCCCCTGGCCAGAGTGGCTTCCTCAGCTACGGCTCCAGCTTCAGCACCCCACCCTCTGGACAGAGCCCGTACACCTACCAGATGCACGGTGAGTGCAGCACCGCGCCCCTCCCTGCCGTCTCTAAGGCACTGCCCAAGTCGGGTGTCCAGTCGTTCGTTCATTTATTCAGCAGCTTTGAGTACCTACTATGTGCCAGGACCTATCTCAAGTAGCAGAGTCGCAGTGGTGGGCAGAGGAGATAACAACTTCTGCCCTCATGGCGATTACAAGGGCAGGAGGGAGAGACTGACAATTAAACAAGGCAGCAAATAGCAAATGGCTAATTTCAGAAGGGGTTGAATGCAATGAAGCCAATAAACGTGGTGTTGGGACAGAGAGTGATGAATAGTTGAGGGGTCTGGAGAGGCGGGAGAGGTAACTTTTCATAGAGTCATCAAGGGAGGCTCTGGGAAGATGTGACATTGGACAGAGGCCTAAGTATGAGGCAGAACCAGCGTTGTGCAGACCAGGGGGAAGAGCATGCCCGGCAGAAGGAACAGCCTGTGCCAAAGCTCTGGGGTGGGGGCGGGCGGAGGAGTGTCTTAATGTGTTTAGGGCACAAAATAGGGGCCGGTGGGGCTGGAGCAGGATTAGGAAGATATAAGAGGAGAGAGTCTTGGGGGAGAGCAGGGCTAAATCATGCAGGGCCTTGAGGGCAGAGGGGAGGTGTTGGCTTTGATTTGAAGTATGATGGGACAGGCGAGTCCATTGTAGACTCAGAGAAGTGACAGGTGTTGGGAATACTGGACAGCAGGTAAAAGCGTTGTTATTCCAGGGAGGAGGTTCCAGGCTCCGCCTTAGAAAGGGAAGAAACTCCAGTGTAACTCCCACCAACCCCAGGTACCCTAAGGCACTGGCCTGCTGCATTCTCCTGATCCCACCTGTCACCATCCAAAGGCCCCTTCCCTTCTCCGGTGCCCCGTGGGGAGTGCATCAGAGCTGATACATGGAGTAGAGGGCTGGTGGCAGTAATCTGGGGCATCCTCACCCTGGTATTCTTTTTTTCCTTCTTGAAAGCTGGTAAGAATGACCACCAAGAGTCTGAAAAGTAATGTGCAAAATTGAAAGAGTAATGACAAGGTGGTAGGCTAATGCACGATGCTACATTTCTTTGAAAAAAATCTTTGCAAGTTTTGCTGCTTTGTCTGTTTAATTAAGGAGACAATTTAAATGGATGTTAAGGGCATCCTCTCAGGAAAAAAAGCATTATGAAGAGACAGCAAATGATCTTAGGGGTATGTAAGAGAAAGGAGGTGATGAGCATTAATGCCCAGACGTTGGAAGACCATCCATGTAAAGATTTGCAGTGGAGTTTGTTGATGACGCCATCACCTAACGTTAACCCAGCACTCACCACATGCCACGCAAACCGGCTTATGATCTCATACCACCGTCACGACACTCCACAAGGTGTTGGTTCTAGTATTATCCCCATTTTACAGGAGACAGAACTGAGTCATAGAGGGATTGCCTGACCCGCCCAGCATCAGGGCAAGGAGCTTAGATTTTACTGCAGGTGCAGTGAGAAACAGGTTGCAAGAAGTGTCTTGGGGGCCTGGTGGATTCCCAGCCCCAAATCTGACTCAAAGCCTGCTCTTTGCTGTGGTAACTCCTGCCTCCTCTGCTTCTGTTGGCACCTCTGTCTCCCTGGGGGTCTTTTCTGAGTCCCACTGAAGGGGATAAGGTGCAGGGACCCATCTTCAAGTTGGGAGTAAATGATAGCACAATCCTGATCATAAAGGCTGTTGAAGACCCTGAACTTGGACTTATATTTGGATTGATCTTAACCATCTTAACCAGTTCTTTTTTCAGCTTTTCCGATAGAAATGTATGTGACTGCCTCAGGGCTTCTAAGGAGCCAGACAATGAGCAATTAAATAAGTCGATCATAACAGATTGTGCTAAATCGCATGAAGAACCAAACCAACAGGGTGCTGTGATGGGCCTTGCTGAAGGGAGTGGTGATGGACATGGCCCAGATGGTCAGGAGGCCTGAGTGATGGAAAGGAACCAGCCTGTGAATAGCTGGAGACTGGAGAGCCCAGGCAGAGGGACCAGCGGGAGCAAAGGTCTGGAGGCAGGAAAAGACTTGCAGTGTTGAAAGACTCCAGTGGAGACTGGAATCTGGGGGTAGTGAGAAAGGGATATGAGACTGGAAAGTGAAGCAGCAGGAGGGACCCCTGGACTGGGACGTAGAGAATATGTAATTTCTTCTCTGGTCCTTACAGAAGTTACAGGAGGCAGGCTCCATCAGCGCTGCTTTAAACACAGTGAACATGAGGAAGTGGTTTACCCAAGGATCACAGGGCCAGGAAGTGATGAGAGCCGGGATTCAGGGTAGAGTTCCAGAGCCTGTGCTGTTCCCTTCAAGTGCTGTTTCCCAGACTCCTTCAGACTCCAGATGCTGCCCTCGTTCTGCACATACACCATTCCCCTTGACCTTCCCAGCAGCTCTGTGACGTAGGTTCTGTTGTATCCCCATCTTACAGGTGGGAAAACCGAGGCACACCGGGGTAAAGCGGCTTGCCCAAGGTCACCTGGCTGTGGGCAGTGGGATTTCAAGCCAGGCAGTTCCCCTCCAGAGCCCAGGCACATAACCCCAACACCAGTCCGCCTTCCACACTCTCATAGATCCTTCTAGAAGACCAACCTCCGTGGATGAGCCCTGGCCCAGACCCCACCCCCATCAGCCCTCACAAATAGAAAAACATCTCCTGATCCACTCCCACTGGACCATGGGAATAGTCCAGGTTATTTTCTTATCGTCTTCATGGCCCAGATGCCAGCTGGACTTTGTCCCAATTAACTGCCTTCAGTCTAATGCTAATGGCCATAAACTGCTCTTGAGACAGCCCAGGCATTTTGCAAGCCTGACATATTCCTCCTTAAGTATTTTTTTTTTCAAATGCAAACACACAGAAGGCTCACACACCATGCCCATGTGCTTCCTATTAACTTTTTTTTCAAGTTGTTCCAGAGGAGAAATAAACTCTCCAACGACTCTGTGTGCCTTTCAGAATGGAAGATGTTGGTTAAGCATAGGGTTTTTGAAAGAAGGGAATCAAGAGAGATTGAGACTGAGTTTGGGGCCTGAAAGCACCAACTTGGAGTCAAATTGGTCCATATTCAGAAGCTGAGCTGAGTCCTTTTCTTTAAGAATTTAAAATCATCATTTTATAGAAGTAAAAATAAGTCCCTGAGTGGGAACCACTCCATCATTTACAGATGGGTAAACTGAGGCACGACAGCAGCAGCGTGACTTGTGTAGGGTAAGCATTGGAAAGCATTAAAAATGCCTCCTGCTGGGTCTTCTACCCGATCTCAGAAACTTCCAGAAACTTCAGCAGAGCCATTTCCCCTGCCCCCCACGGCCCTGCTTGGAGATCCGTATCTGCTAATATAGCATTGCCCCGCTGCCAAATGTACAGTAAACGCAGAAAAGAAAAGTTCACAGCCCCTGTAGCCTTTTCATGGCTGTTTATTTTCTTTTTTAAGTTCACCCAGGGGTTTTCGCAGCTGAAATGTATTTCTTATGAGTTCGATTTTTTTGTTGTTCCATTTCGGCTTCTCCTGCTGAAACACTGCTGTTCATGGAAACGGCCACAAAGATTAAAAAGAAGAAAAAAACAAACAAACAAAAACTCTTGAGAGTGTGTTTTAAGAACTTACCTGTGCTCCCGAGGGGTTAAGAGCCCTGGACCCGGCTGCAGTCAGCGCTGTGTCCCGCGGCGGAACCTGGATGAGGTGCTTGGTTTCTCCAGGCATCCCTTTCCTCACCTGTGGGACCAGCATCACAGCACGAGCGGGGAGCCCATGGGGCTATTGGGGGACTGCACAGAACGGCCATGAGCAATCAGATGAAGTCCTTCAAGACTGGGTGTACTTTTTATTATTTCTCTCGCTGCTTCTATAGCATGAGAGTTAAAGGCAGTAACGCTGAAGTCAGGCTGAGCTAACTTCCCAGTTGTTCCCTGTGCGCCAGCGTGTGACTTTGAGCCTTGTGACCTCTTGGTACCTCAGTCTCTTTCCCTGTAAAATGGGGATACGAACTGTACCCACGCATGGGGTGCTGCAATAATTAAATGAGTTAATGTGTGTGAGATATTCAGAACGGCATGGGCACAAGCTAAGTGCACTATAAATGTTAAATATTATTTTCATCCTAATGTCTGATTTGATGGTATTATGGTTTCCCCAAATTCATTTCTCTTTCCTGAACTCTCCTTTTTAGGAAGTAGTTTTGGTAAGAGAAAAGAGGAATACCAATTTGAGACTGTTGAGCCACCCACATTAGCATCAGATTCCCTGCTGGTGAAATATGGTGGATGGGGGCAGGGCGGTGGGCCTTACAAACAGTGGGAGAGCCTTCTTCTGGGGGAATTCCTCTTTACTATTATTTACCAAAGTCAGGGGTGGTTTGGCTGCCCTGGTGGCTCAGTGGGAAAGAATCCACCTGCAAATGCAGGAGATGTGGGTTCAGTCCCTGGGTTGGGAAGATCCCCTGGAGGAGGAAATCACAATGCACTATGCTTGCCTGGAAAATCCCATGGACAGAAGAGCCTCAGTGGGCTACAGTCCATGAGATTGCAGGAGTCGGACATGACTTTGTGACTAAATAACATCAATAACAGGGATTGTTAATAGTAAGCTCAGAATCCAACATAAGCCTTTCGAGAGCAACATGGAAATGTATGATTTGAGGATGCATGAAGTGAAGTGAAATGAAGTCACTCAGTCGTGTCTGACTCTGCGACCCAGTGAACTGTAGCCCACCAGGCTCCTCCGTCCTTGGGATTCTCCAGGCAAGAATACTGGAGTGGGTTGCCATTTCCTTCTCCAGGGGAACTTCCCCACCCAGGAATCGAACCCAGGTCTCCCTCATTGCAGGCAGACGCTTTAACCTCTGAGCCACCAGGGATGCATAGGAAAATTAAAAGTCCAGTGGAAGAGACTAAGCCAATGATTTCACTCAAAGACCTCTGAGGTTGGTTTGTGCTGGATTCATGAAACCTAGCACCTTCTCTGGCTCCAGCCAGATGTGTGACTTTGGACAAGTCACTGAACTCTAATGATCTGTGTTTCAAAGCTCTGGCACTTACAAATACCCACTGAAAAATAAAGAAGTTGGGAAAGGTCATCATCAAATACATCAAATACGCTTGGTAAATAGTGTGTAGTGTGAACTTAGATGTCTTCACTGTAGCACTTTTCGCTCAGTCGTGTCCAACTCTTTGGAGTTCTCCAGGCCAGAATACTGGAGTGGATAGCCGTTCCCTTCTCCAGGTGATCTTCCCAACCCAGGAATTGAACCCAGGTCTCCCGCAGTGCAGGCAGATTCTTTACCAGCTGAGCATGCTTCCCAGGTGTTGCTAGTAGCAAAGAACCCTCCTGCCAATGTAGGCAGACTTAGGAGACTCGAGTCTGATCCCAGGGTGGGGTAGATCCCCTGGAGAAGGGAATGGCAACCGACTCCAGTATTCCTGCCTGGAGAATCCCACTGACAGAGAAGCCTGGCAGTTTAGTTCAGTTCAGTCACTCAGTCGTGTCCAACTACTTGCGACCCCATGGACTGCAGCACACCAGGCCTCCCTGTCCATCACCAACTCCCAGGCTTACCCAAACTCATGTCCATCGTGTCGGTGATGCGGTCCAACCATCTCATCCTCTGTCTTCCCCTTCTCCTCCCGCCTTCAATATTTCCCAGCATCAGGGTCTTTTCCCATGAGTTGGTTCTTCACCTCAGGTGGCCAAAGTATTGGATTTTCAGCTTCAGCATCAGTCCTTCCAATGAATATTCAGGACTGACTTCCTTTAGGATGGCCTGGTTGGATCTCCTTGCAGTCCAACGGACTCTCAAGAGTCTTCTCCAACACCACAGTACAAAAAGTATCAATTTTTTGGCACTCAACTTTCTTTATAGTCCAACTCTCTCATCCATACATGACTACTGGAAAACCCATAGCTTTGACTAGATGGACCTTTGTTGGTAAAGTAATGTCTCTGCTTTTTAATATGCTGTCCAGGTTGGGCATAGCTTTTCTTCCAAGGAGCAAGCAGTCCATTGGGGTCGTACAGAGTCGGACACGACTGAAGCACACACACACACATAGGACTTTTCAGAGCCTTTGCAGACTAATGTGCCTTGTGACTCTCCAGGAGTAGAATTCAGTAGTCCGTTTTCCCAGGTAGATTTGAACAGGGACCTTTTCCCTAAACTAATGTTCTCTGCTCATGGGAAGCCCTGATTGTAACGACCATTAGTCCCCATGCTCAACTGTTTCAGTCGTCTCCGGCTGTTTGCGACCCTTTGGACTGTAGCCCACCAGGCTCCTCTGTCCATAGGATTCTCCAGGCAAGAATACTGGAGTGGGTTGCCATGCCCTCCTCCAGGGGATCTTCCCCACCCAGAGATCAAACCCCAGCCTCCTATATCTCGTGCATTGTCAGGGTGTTCTTTACCACTAGCACCACCTGGGAAGCTGTTAGGCCCCTTCCTGTGTTAAAATTCTTTCTCTAAATTTTTTTCATGATGATCACGCATGTGTTCCTTTTTTCCTGTATTTTCATTTTATTTTTTGATGAGATTAATTAATACACCATAAAATTCACCATTTTTAAAGTGTAGATTCAGTGATTTTACTGTATTCACAGAGTTGTGCAACCATCACCCTATCTAATCCCACAATATTTTCATCATTGCAAAAGAAACTCCACACCCGTTAGCCACCATTCCTTAATTCTCCTCCTGCCAATTTATTTACTTTTTTAAAATTTTATTTTTGACTGCACTGGGCTTCCCTGGTGGCTCAGCTGGTAAAGAATCCACCTGCAATGCAGGAAACCTGTGTTCGATTTCCTGGGTTGGGAAGATACCCCGGCAAAGGGAATGGCTACCCACTCCAGTATTCTGGCCTGGAGAATTCCATGGACTCTATAGACCATGGGGTTGCAAGAGTCAGACACGACTGAGAGACTTTCACTTTCACTTTTCATTTTTGACTGCACTGAATCTTCATTGCTGCGCTCGGACTTTCTCTGGTTGCAGCAAGCAGGGTCTACTCTGGATTGCAGTACACAGGTTTCTTACTGCAGTGGTTTCTCTTGCTGCAGAGCTCAGGCTCTAGGGCACATGGGCTTCAGTAATTGTGATATATGGGTTTAATTGCCCTGAAGCTTGTAGGATCTTCCTGGACCGGGGATCAAACCCGTGTTCCCTGCACTGGCAGGTGGACTCCCACCCACTGTACCATGAGGAAAGTTCCCAGTATATTTCCTTTTATAATAACAAAAAAGATATATTTAAAGTTACTCCTTTATATTAATTTTTTAAGCAGGTTATGCATTTAGCTACTTTAAACATCTACAGAAATCTCTATCCCACCCTCATCCAACATCCACTCAGCTTCTAAATCCCCAGTACTTAGCCCCTGTTCTAGGTTCTTGTGAACCCAACCGGAATTTCCTCTTGCAAATACAAGCAAACATGAGCGCAGTCTATCACATTACATATTTCTATGCCAGGAATCAACTCACATGTGATTCATAAACAAGGAAATGATGGCAGGGAACTCCAAAGGTGTATTGGTTCATTTAAGATTGTCTCCTTATCATTGGTTTGAAGTAATTTAATTTTGATGGGCCTTGATGTAGTCTTTGTTATTCTAGTGCTTTGTGTTCATTGAGCTTCTTAGATCTGTGAGTTTATAGTTTTCATCAAATTTGGAAAATGTGGGGGTATTATTCAAATATCCTCCCCATGTCTTCAAGTTAATCAATCTTTTCTTCTGCAGTATCTGATTTGCTTGTTAATTACTCTCCAGTGATTTCTTTTTCATCTTATACATATTTTTCATCTCTAAAAGTTTTATATGGGTCTTTTTTTTTTCCTTCCATGTCTCTGTTTAACACTCCCAAGCTTTCCTCTGGCCCCTTGGACAGTACACAGTACCGTTTTAATGTGCTTATCTACTAATTCTGTCACCTGTGTCATTTTAACATTTGCATTGATTTCTCTCATTATAAGTTATATTTTCCTGCTGCTTTGCATGCTTGATAAGTTCTTTTAATGTTTATTTCTACTTATTTGGCTGTGCTGGGTCTTAGATGCGGCACGAGAGATCTTCTAGTTTAAAACATGCAGGATCTTTGGTTGTGTCTTGCAAACACTTAGTTGCAGCACATGGGGTCTAGTTTGAACCCAGGCCCCCTGCACTGAGGGCTTAGAGTCTTATCCACTGAACCACCAGGGAATGCTTGCTTGATAAGCTTTGATTGGATGTCAGACATTGTGAGTCTTGCGTGGTTGACTGCTGGATATTTTTCTACTTGTGTGACTATTCTTGAGCTTTGCTCTGGGATGCCGTTGTTACATGGAAATAGATTGAGTCTTTTGAGTCTTGCTTCAAGCTTTGTTGAGGGGGACAGAACAGCATCTGGTCTAGGGCTCTCTCTACCTAACAGGTTTTCCCAGGACTGAGCCAAGCCTCTCTTGAGTATTCCTCTCAATGCCCCAGGAATAAGAGGTTTTCCAGTCGTGTTGGTGGGAACAGGAACTATTCTCAATTCTGTTATGAGCTCTGAGGATTGTTCCTTTTGATCATTTCAAGTGGTTCTCTCCTGGTCTGGAGTAACTTCTTCACAAGCATATGCTAGTCATTGCTCAAGGGAGCCCTCACGGGGAGCTTGGCAAATCTCCAGTGCACTCTCTCCGTGAAGCCCTCTCTTTTCTGGTACCTTGCCCTGTAAAGTCTAACCACCTTGGCCTCCCTGGACTTGCAGCTCCATCTCCTCAATTCAGAGAGAACGCTGGGGAGCCGCCTGGGTCCGCCTCCCTGGATGCTCCCCACCCTGGAGAGAATCTTACAGATCACCACCTGTTTCCTTTCTTTCAAGCATTATGGTCTTTCTTTCCTTGGGTTTTTGTTTTGTTTTTTTACCTTTCTAATCACTGACCTATTTATTTATTTTTTGAACCTTTTATTGTTGGAGTATAGCCAATTAACAATGTTGTGATAGTGTCAGGTGGACAGCAAAGGGACTCAACCATACATATACGTGTAGCCATTCTCCCCCAGACTCCCCTCCCATCCAGGCTGCCACATAACACTGAGCAGAGTCCCCTGCTACAGTAGGAGGTCCTTGTTGGTTATCCATTTTAAATAGAGCGGTGTGTATTAGTCAAAGGCATCATTGTCTTTTGTTATCTGATGCCCAGTGTCTTGGCAATCCAGTTTTTAAACCATTTCCTGTGAAAGGGAGACCAGGCCCTGGGTCTCGGTCTTGGCCAGAACTGGAGGTACCGCTGCCCTGATTCATCGGCACTTTTTTCCATCACACGTGGTAACAGCAGCTGAACGCAAAATACTTAACACAGGTAAAGACAACAAACCTTGTAGAAATAATTCTGCCTCTAGTGACCCATATTCTTCCTCTGACCTCAATTTGGCCGTGTGCTCTGTTTTTGAAGAATCTATGTTGCCGCTTCCCCCAATCTTTGTGTACTTTGCCCTCGTCTCCATGATTCGACACCTCTGTTATCCTTCACCGCTCCCCCCATCAAGGTACCTTTACCTTCTTTTTGAGGGGAAGTCCTGTATTTAACATGGCACCTCCCTGTGGAGTACTTATTTATTTTTTCACTGTGCTATTATTTTTATTGGGATTATTATTGCTTTCATTAATGCTGTGGTTACTAAGTTGCATGGCTTTTTAGCAATCTGCTTGAATCCTGCTTTTTCCCATAAGCCCCATTATTTTAGCGCACAATTTTACACAACTCCATGGCCTCTCAGATTATAGCAAAACCTTTGTGTATATTGTTTTCCTGGGAAACATAGTGTGCGTACTCTCTGTACTTTGCTTTCTTAACTTAGCTATATACCTTGGGGAACTTTCTCAGTCAGTCTGTAGAAAGCGCTTCCTCATTCTTTCTACAGGTGCCTATTATTCCATTGAATGATATGCTGTAAATGATTTAACCAGTTCCTTATGGGGTATTCCCAGTCTTTTGCAATTACCACCAGTAAGCTATAAATATACTCCTATATGTGTATCATTTTGTTTTTCTACAAGTATATCTGATAGACAAGTTCCCAGAAGGGTCAAGGGGAAAGTCCATGTTTAGATTTTTAAGTATCTCCACCTTACCCTCCATAGGGAGCCTATCCTAGACTCCTACCAGCAGTCTATGAGAGTGCCTGTTTTGCCAACCCAGTATAATCTTGCTATTGGAGTTTTTGCATGAAAAAATAGTATCTCAGTGTGCCACTAATTTCTAATTGTATCTTACAAGGGTAAGCATCCTTTCAGATCTTTGATCAATTTATGTTTTCTTTTCTGTGAACTCAGAGGTTAGACTTGAAAAACTGCCAAAGAAGAGTGCTAAGGTACTAGGCACACCAGTATTGAAACATAAAGCTGGAGGGGCTTCCCTGGTGGGCCAGTGGTTAAGATTCCATTCTCCCACTGCAAGGCGTGAGGGTTCAATCCTGGTTGGGGAATTAAGATCCCACACGATGCGTGATGCGGCCCCCAAAAAAATTAACAATAAAAAGAAGAAATGTAAAGCTTTACTAATCAAAATAGTGTGATTCTGGTATTGGAATAGACTGATTGAGTAATAGAGGAGACCGTATAGTCTGCAACGAGACCAAACATGTCAGGAAATTGAGCACATGGGAGGAGATAGAATATTCAGAGAATGGTGTTGGAACAACTGGTTAGCCATCTTGGGGTGGAGAGTGGAGATCCATCCCTATTACTATATACCAGAAAAAAATCCAAGTGGATCAAAAATTTAAATGGCAAAAGTAAAACTATAAAGTTATAGAACAAGGAACGTTCCTGGTGGTCCAGTGGCTAAGACTCCGCTATGCCAGTGTAGGAAGCCGGGGTTCAGTCCATGCTCAGTGATGTAGATGCCTCCCTGAGGAGCAGCAAAATAACGTTTTCAATGCTTACCATTTAAATAAACTGGTAAGGCTGGATGGCGTCATTGACACAATGGACATGAGTTTGAGCAAACTTCGGGAGATGGTGAAGGACATGGAAGCCTGGTGGGCTGCAGTTCCTGGGGTCACAAAGAGTCATACATGACTGAACAACAGCTTAGAACAACCACAAATTTTTTAAAAGTTCTAGAGCAAGAATGAATCAAAATTTTTATGACCTTGACAACAGTTGGACGTCATGACTAAGAAATCCAGATGCCATCGATGAAAAGGCTCACAAATTTGACAGTCTTTGAGTGGTTTTTTGTCTTTGTCTTTGTCCTTGTTCTGGTATGGCAAAGAACCCCAGAAGTCATGTTGGAACAACAAAAACAAGACAAAAAACAAGCAGTACACTGGAAGGAAAGGTTAACATGTCAAATCAGAAACATATACTCTTTTTCAAGTGATTCTACAGTTCTATGAATTAAGCTGCTCTAGGATATGATTTTTCTAATTAAAAGAGAAATGAGCCAGATGTACTGTTATAGGGAGTGGTAAGGTCCGTGGCAGTTAGAGAGTACAGGCCCATCAAAGTTAAGGGGTGGGTGTTATTCAGCTTCAGCTCCTTGTTGCTGTATTAGAATGGGAACCTGGAGAGGCCAGATCTTTCATTTTTCAAGAAAATCCTCAAAGGTATATATTTTCAATAATTTTTATGTTGATATATCATATTTTCATTTTTATTCAGTTCACAAAGTTGTTTTTTTTTTATTTTCTTGGCTGAGTGACGTGTGAGTTCCCTAACCAGGGATCAGACCTGCACCTTCCAGTGGAAGGGTGGCATCTTCACCACTGGACTGCCAGGGAATTCCCTCAAAACTATTGGCTTTTAGTCGCTAAGTCGTGTCTGACTCTTTTGCGACCCTGTGGACTATAACCCACCAGGCTCCTCTGTCCATGGGATTTCCCAGGCAAGAATACTGGGATGGGTTTCCACTTCCTCCTTCTCTCATTCTTCTTCAGTATTGGCAATGGATTTAAACACTCTTTAAAATACCTGTGAAGCAGACACACATGTATAAAGCTGCTGTTTATGCCTCTGTCTTGCAATCTGGTTCTGTATTTTCGTAATTGAACCACAGATTACGAGACCAGGAATGGAAGGAGAAAATTCCAAGCCAAGTGATGACCTGGGGAGCCAGAACTATCACCCACCTTGGTCCCCATCTCTGATTTATTTCACCACCGAGGCACGTCCCAAAAGACTGGAGTTGTAGGTATAGTTATAGCTGAGTTGGAGCCCAGTGGCTTCCTGGTGAAGTCAAGTATTTCCCTATTTCTGCTTGGCAGCAGCAACTTTCAAGCCATCCTGGCTCAGCTAGTTTTGAGCAGTCTGAGTCTGCCTGGTCTCACTGTGTCGGTCAAGACAGGAGCCAGGCTTGGCATTCCTCGGGTTCCTGGCTGGGGGTCAGGTTTCCTGGAGTGAATCAGCAACTCTCTGCACACGATGAAGTGGGTGAAGTTTTCCGATACCTGTCAGCACTCTTGTGCCACGCAGCGCCTCCACCCTGGTGGCTGCTTTCTAGAGACCTTCATGCGTGTTGGCAGGCTTGCTGCCTCCTGCTTGAGCTGAAGTCTTCTGGATTTAGGACATATCAAAACTAAATGGATGGTCTTTTCCTATGGTTGTGTAGCAAGTTTGATTTGGTCACCCTCAGCTCCAGAAGCTGCTGGAGGTGACAGATGAAAACAGCTGGAGAGATTGAGAGTTAGTTTGGGGACCAGCAGGGATTTTGATAAATGACAGTGCACAAAAGCCAGCATTGGCCTGTAGACCTTTTGGTGATGATGATGGAAACGTTCTTTATCTGTGCTGTCCCACATGGTGGCTACTAAGTCCATGGGGTCGCAAAGAGTTGGACGCGACTGAGCGACTGAACTGAAGTGAACCACGTGTGGCTGTTGAGCATTGAAAAGTGGCTGACGTCCATGGCCACACCACCCTGGACACGCCTGGTCCCGTCTGAAATGTGGCCAAGGCAAATGAGGAGCTGAAATTTCTACTTTGTTTTATTTTATTTAATTGTATCAAACATAAATGTGGCTAGTGGCTGCCATATTAGGCAGTACAACTCTTAAGAGATGATTAAAACCCAGCTCTAAACCTGGTTACTTCTGGAGTTGAATGAGGATGACTAGTAGGCATTATGGACTGAATGCTTTTGTCCCCCTGAAATCCACGTGTTGAAGTCTTAACCCCCGGCATGATGGTATTTGGAGATGGTATTTGGAGCCTTTCCGAGGTGATTAGGGTTAGGTTAGGTCTTGAGGGTGGGGCCCTCTTGATGGGATTGGCGTCCTTACAAGAAAAGGAAGAGAGAGATCTCTTTCTCTCTCATCTTACACCCTGAGGAAAGGCCATATGAGGACACAGCGAGACCATGGCCATCTGAAGCCAGGAAGAGAGCTCTCATCCGGAACCAGATCAGGCAGCAGCCTGATCTCAGACTTCCAGCTTCCAGAACTGTGGAAATAAATTTCTGCTGGTTAAACCACTCTGTGGCGTTTTGTTGTGATAGCCCCATCTAACTAAGCTGTAGATTTTTCTGAGACATTTAAAAGCAAAGGAAGAGGACTTCCCTGGTAGTCCAGTGGTTAAGAATCCACCTGCCAATACATGGGACATGGGTTCAATCCCTGGTCCAGAAAGATCCCACGTGCCGCAGAGAAACTGAGCCCGTGAGCCATCACTACTGAAACCCTCTCACCCCGGAGCCCATGCTCTGCAACAAGAGAAGCCACCACAAGGAGAGGCCCACATGCTACAACTGGAGAAAACCCACACATAACAACAGAGACCCGGCGCAGCCAAAAATACAGAAATAAATGATTTTTTTTTAAAGCAAAGGAACATTTTTAAAATTTCTTCTTTGCAGATGCTTCATCTCCTTCTGCTCTTGCCTCCTACTATGAGAGATATTTTCAAGGCAAAGGTCTATTCAGTCAATTCAGTTCAGTTCAGTTCAGTCACTCAGTCGTGTCCGACTCTTTGTGACCCCATGAACCGCAGCACACCAGGCCTCCCTGTCCATCACCAGCTCCCGGAGTCCACCCAAACCCATGTCCAGAGGTCCATTACTGAGGGCTTCATAAGTGTAAGTCCCCTGAATGTGGAACTGAGAAGGAGGGGCAAGGCTGCCACCTTCCTACGACCATTATTGCAGCAAATATTAATAGAGCCTCTTCTCTGCACCAGGTGCTAAGGGCACAAAGGTGAGCAAGACAGAGAAGGTCCCTACTTGCATAGAGCTCACAGCCCAGAGTCGGGAGACAGACGATAATCAAATGATGGCAAAACACATGTAAAATTGCATCAGTAAAGCACCGCGAAGTAGGGCCAAGGCAGACTCCGCAGCTGTCTGCTCCAAGCCTGATCTCTTCATCTGGTCCAAGACACGCCTACCAGCCCAAGTGATGTGGGTAATGAATGGAGGAGGCCCAACCCTACATAAGGGGGCAGCTCCTTTTGTTTTATGCATGGGTCAGTTATCTCAAATTTTCAAAACAAAAAACGAGATCTGGAATTTTCTCAGATATTTCCCAATTTAAAAAACAAAACTTAAATTGGTGGCAGCAAATTAAAAGAACTACTGTGCAGGTCAAAACAAAGCACAGCTACAGACTGGATTCCGCACCCCCAGGCCACCATGTTGCTAACGCTGTTCTCCATGGTGACCGTGGAAAGGACTGGCATCTGGACAAGAGACTCTGTGCTTATTTTAGAGGCCTCGCCCTCAAAGAGCGGACACCAGCACCAGCAAACAACTCCCCGTTACGTTGACTCTGAGCCTGACTCCAAGGCACTGCCGGAACGTGTTCCACCATTCGTTCAGCAAACGTGTATAGATGGAAACAGACGCAAAGCCTGCTCTCCACCAGCTGAGGTTCTGGGGCAGGAGACAGATAATAAATATGAAAAACAAAGCGTATAGGATGTGAGATGGTAAGAATAAGAATTAAGGTAAAATCTATAGAAGGAAGCACTGGAGGGTGCATGTTTTTTTTTAGAGTGGGAAGACTCCACGGAGGAAGAGTTGAGCAAAGGCCTTCAGAGGAGGGATCCACATGGTAGGTAAGCAGTCCAGGTCTCACGTGCTTGAGGAAGGTCAGATTGACCCATGCAGCTGGAACAGAGTAAGCGGGTGGAGGAGGGCAGTGGAGTTGAGGGCTTCGTGCCATGGCGAGAACTCCAGCTTCTGCTTTAGGATGGGAGACTTGGAGGAGTGGAGGGCTTTGAGCAGGGGAGTGATGTGATACAGCGTAGTTTTAACAAGCTCCCTCTGGCCACCATGTAGAGAACAGGCTGCAGGGACAAGAGTGAAACAGGACACCAGAGCAGAAGTGACGGTAGTAGGTCAGGCAAGAGACGGTGGAGGCTGGGCTCGCAGCGGGGGTGGAGGTGGGAGAAGCGGTCAGATTCTGGGTGCGTCTTGAATGCGGAATTGCTGATTGCGGGGTGCGGACGAGATGTATTTGGACCATGAGAAAGGGAAAGCTTCCTGATCTGTGTCTCTCTAGGGTCCAGAAAAGGAGCTGCATCTTCAAGCTCGGTTTCCCTAGGAAGGCACTTGGGAGCCTGTGAGTAGACGGCAGCCCGGACACCAGGGCTGTCTATATCCCAGTTCCTAACCCCATCGGGCTTCCCAGGTGATAAAGAATCCTCCTGCCAATGCAGGAGACGAGGGTTCGATCCCTGACTCGGGTAGGTAGATCCCCTGGAGGAGGAAATGGCAACCCACTCCAGTATTGTTGCCTGGGAAATCCCACGGACAGAGGAGCCTGGCGAGCTACAGTGCATGGAGTTGCAAGGAGTCAGACATGACTTAGTGACTAAACAACAAACCCCATCAGACCCAGTGCCCCTCGCTTTTTTTTTTTATTACAAATGTCCTAGAAAACCCCTTCACTCTCTTGAAATTTAATTCATATATAATTTAACCTACTTGCATGTATCTTTTAAAGTCAAGCAGGATGCCCTTGCTATAAAATAATTATAAACTGTGTTTTTGAGCAAATGAACTGCCCAGGCATGACTCCACTAGATAACCTAATGAAACAGTCAGACACACCGGTGGGAAGACTCATGAGATTGTGGCTGATGAGCTGGGCTGTGTGGCCAACCAAACATCACCAGCACGTGGCTGTCAGCGGCATGAACTTCCATAATGGTTGGCCAGTCTTGGTAAAATCCAACCGAAGCAAAGGACAGCCATCCTTCTACTGACAATGGTGGCATCCTTGGGAAATTGCCCTGAAGCAGTGACAGCCTCCAGGGAGGTTGTTCTCCCAGAGGTCACAGGGATAAGGCTCACAGAACAAATTAAGATGTTCAGATAACGTGGTTTATTAAATTGGCTTAAACTGAGGAACCCGGGGAGAGAGATGGAGTTGAAACCTTTAGGACAGGGTACAAGGAGGTGGAAGAGCCATACGGCCTGGTTTCTGGGTTCTGTGTGTGTCCTGTCTTTCTCTCTCTCTCTCTCTCTCTCAGTCCCATCAGCCTTCTTGGTCAGTTGGACCAGAGTTCAAGCTGAATAAGGGGCTCAGCAGGTAAAAGGTACCTGGACCTAGAAAGCCAGCCCGCCTCTGCTGTGCGGGAGACACACGGGAGCAACACTGCCTGCTTCCATGGTGGTCCTCCAGTTGCCCTGCTGGGCAGCCATGATTTTAGCCATCTTTCTAGGGCACTTGGGGCCACAATGCCACAGACTGGTTGTCCCTAGTGGATCGCCAATTTCTGGTTGATAGAAACATCAGTAGAGAGCCTAAATGTGGAAATTAAGAAAAGTGTCCATGGGTCATGAGTGTTCCGGACAGACAAGAGGCCCAGTGGCTGGAGGAGGGTAGACGGGGGAAGATAAGGTTGGAAGGTGGGTGAAGCTGGACCTTGAAGAGCCTTGTGGCCATGTGGAGGTGTTTAGATTTCATCTTGAGAGGATCGAGCAGCCATCAGAGGTTTTCAAGCAGGGAGGGTTGGTCTGGTTTGCATCTTCGGAAAAAAACCAGGTGGCCTCCGTGGGGTGAATGGACTGTAGGGAGGTTCTGGAAGATGCAACCAGGAGGAAGGCTCTCTGACCACCAGCCCATCTCTGGACCTCCCTTCCGTCCAGGGCTTTAAGGCAGGCACAGTTGAAGCCCATATTCACGGAACTTGGCTTATAACAATACCTACCAGGTCCCAGAGGCTCAGTTCAGAACATTCTAGACTCATCCCAGCTTATCCTTTCATTCTTGAAGGAGCAAAGACCCAAAGAAGGGCTTTGACATTGCCCCTCTTGTGTATTTGTTTTCATTTTTAGTTCTAATGTGTCAGTGAAGCAGGAACTGAGCCCACAGCAAGGTCTGTGTCCGAAAAATGTGTTGAAAACCTGAAAGAATAAATCTGATAAGTACGGTCAGAGAGTAGGAGGTGATGGAGAGTGAGGAAAGGGAAACAAAAAGGAACCAAATAACAAAATGAACAAACAAACAAAAACCTACAGACACACACAAATGGACTTATACAAGGTACACGTCCCGGCGAGGCAACTCCTCACAGATAAAAGGAGGGCGCCGTCTGCTCCCAGCCCAAGGCGGGCTGCCTTCTGCTGAGGACTGAAATGGATAATGAAGGGTGGACAGCAAGGGGAGGGAGGAAACACAGCCTCAGGCAGGGAACCGTTGATTAGGCTAGAGACGAGACAGACAGACACTGCAGATCCATCTTCACCCAGAGAGAAGCCGAGGTCAGGGCGGAACCAGGCTAGGGACACGGAATGTGTACCTTAGGACAAATTGGACTTTTCTGCTCCTAAACGTTGTTAGGAAAGGGGGACCAGGGCCCAGATCCCACCCTGGAGAGCTCTTGCCCTGATCCAAGGGAACTCGCAGAGAGTTTTTCTGATGTCCCGGCGTTTCTCTCTGTTGTCTCCAAGTTCTCTCTCTCAGCGTCATTTCACGTTCAGTAGTGTCTGCGTGCCCCAGGCAGGCAGCATCCTTCAGACCCTAATCCACTTGCCTTTTTATAGTTATTTTTAGTTTTTCACGTATTTATTTTAAATCACATAATAATGTTAGTTTGTATCTTTCTGCAACATCTCTGTGAGTGTGTGTGTGTGTGTGTGTGTGTAAGCATGTGTATGTGTATTTCTCCTCCCACCACTGGAGAATTCCTTACAAAAATAAAACACCTTTTTGCTGTTCATCCTGTTTTATAAACTGCCTTTGATATTTGTCACTAAATGGCATGCTTTGTAGATCTCTTAAAGTTAGTCCAGATACACCTAGATTATTCTCTGGTTTCTGGCCTCCTTCTGCTCCATCGGAAAAACCAACCACCTGGGTTTGAATCCCAGCATCACCACTTACTGGCTGTGTGACTTCACACAAATCACCTCTCTGGGACCCGATTTTCCCATCTGTGAAATGGGGTCTCTAGGAGTAGCTGATGTGTTGTGGATCTGGATGCTACATAGTACATGCACAGGGCCTAGGGCGGTACTTGGAACAGTCAAGGCACTTTGTTGGTGTCGGCTATTATCATTCTTAGGGCTTCCCTGGTGCTCAGACGGTAAAGAATCTGCCTGCAATGCAGGAGATGTGGGTTCGATCCCTGGGTCAGAAAGATCCCCTGGAGAAGGGAATGCCTGCCCACTCCAGCATTCTTGCCTGGGAAATGCCATGGACAGAGGAGCCTGACGGACTACAGTCCAGGAGGTTGCAAAGAGTTGGACACGACTGAGCAACTAACACAGCAGCAACAATGGTTCTTACAGATAAATCGTGGTGTTCAGCCATTCCTCTTTGGAGGCGGTTAAATGGTTCCTAACATCTCACTGTACTTGCCTGCTGTGTAGCCCATAATCTCTATATCTCTTCTGCCCCCAGAATATGGGTTGCTCTCTGGAGTGTCAGTTGTTGGCTAGAACCTTGGTTGTCGGGCCATCTGTTGCCCTTGCTACTTCGTCCTGGGATCCCCATCTCTGTGTGTGTTTGTCCCTCTTTGGGGCAACAAGGGCCCCTTCTGATGTGTTCAGCAACCTCTCCAGGTCTCACCAGACCTTGAGTCTCTGCTGCGCCAGCCCTAGATCGTGGTCTCCAAGAACTGGCTGCTCCAAAGATTGGGCACACCCTCAAGCCACAGCCTGGAGCTATCACAGCTGCTGCTGCATTTGGGCCCCAGTCAGCTGCCTGACCTTTGCATTCTCCAGGCTTTTCTGAATGACCTCCTTAGAGACCTCTGGGACCAAAGTAGGGATGTGGCCAAAAGGGTGCACAGGAGGACCCCGCCATGGGGAGGGAGTGGGACCTGTGACCTCGGAGGCCCAGATTCTTAGCATCTGCTCCTGCTGGGGCTTTAACCTTTCTCATGGGCTGTCACCTGCCATAGGGTCGTTCACCACGTGGGCATCCGATACTGCACCTTGGGACGGCAGGCTGATTGCCCTGACCTGGAAGGTTGGGGCAGGTTATTAAAAGGGATAGGTGGACTCATCTTCCAGTGTTTGCCCAGTGTGGGACAGTGTCAGGGATAACATAGCCTTCTCTCTGGAACTCACCTTTCCCACATGTAAAATGAGAGAGTTGCACGAGATATCAGTGGCTTTCAACCTTCTCTGATCACAGTCCACACTAAAAAAGACATTCTACATCACAGCCCAGTATGTGCTAAATGTACAGATATTTGCTTGCATGACCAAGTTTCTGCAAACACTTAAACAACCGCTTTTACCGTGTGATCACCCTGGGATCTTTTCAAGGTCTAGATTCAGCTCCCACCCCTTTGAAGCTGTGTGATCTTGACTGGATTACTTAACCTTTCTGTGCCTCAGCTTCTTCAGCCCAAAGTACAACAGTAGCCCTATTCATCTGTTGTTCAGTAGCTAAGTCGTGTCCGACTCTGCAACCCCATGAAATGTAGCCCCGCCATGCTTCTCTGTCCATGGGATTTTCCAGGCAAGAATACTGGAGTGGTTTGCCATTTCCCAGGGATTGAACCTGCGTCTCCTGCATTGGCAGGTAGATTCTTTACCACTGAGCCACCAGGGAAGCCCATAGCCTACTAATAGGATTGTTGTAAAGATGAAGGGAGGTGGTATTTATGAACTATACAGAATAGCACCTAGAACATGATATGTGGTTGATAAACATAAGTCATTGTGCTTTACAGATATTGTGACTTTTTTAGAAGGAGTTATCTATGATGTTGGTTGAGGACTGAAGTCCATGGAGTATTTATGGTTGCTCAAGGACGCAGGATTAGAGACGAGCCTGGCTTTTAGGCCTTTGGCAGGCAACTGTATTTAGCTACAACTAAAACCATTTGTTTTCTGTGTATTTTCTATTTTTACATTTACATTACAGATGGCAAGTGGTATTGATTTTCTCATATGGTAGTGATGTAAAGTCTTTTTCTCAGACAAATTTATTTAAGAAAAACAATGGGTGATTTTGTAGACATTATGACTCAGGACAAAGCAAAGTTTTCTAAACGCGAGTCAATCTGAAGTTGACTTAATAGAAATAGAAAGTAAAATAATGTAAGAGTGGCTGGAGATGTGGTGAAAAGCATAAAGAGGTAGGGAGGTAAAGCCTGGATACATGGATCTAGTTTGAGATCTTTCTTGCACCGACGTGGAAACAGAGGCTCAGACTGGGGATGTGCTCGATCTGGGGGACCCTCTCCTCAGTGACGGGGCCCAGAGGCGTCCCTGGATTTTGCAATTCGGAGGCCAGGCTGTCCTTGTGCTCACGTCCCTCTCCCTGCTAAAGGGGGAATGAAAAGTGATGAAGGCCAGCAAAGCAACAAGATCAGCTGCACTAGTTCCCTAAGGCTGCCATACCGGGGATGCCTTCAAGGATAAAAATTTCCTGCGGCACAGTTCTGGAGGCTAGAGTTTGAAATCAAAGTGTTATTCACTAGGTCGATTCCTTCTGGAGGCGCCGAGGGACCGTGTGTTCCACGCCTGCCTCCTAGCTTCCGATGGCTGCTGGCTCCCTCCGCATCTGCTCTCTGCCTGACTCTTCCCGGCACGTTCTCCCTGGGTGTCTGTGTCCAATGTCCCTCTTCTTGCAAGGACGCCGAGTCATTGGATTGGGTGCCACCCTAATCCAAGATGACCTCATCTTAACCTCCATTACATCTGCGGACACCCTACCTCCACCTAAGGTCACAGTCACAGGGACCGGGGGTTAGGAGTTGAACTGATCTTTTCAGGGGACACAGTTCAACCCACAGCATTGCCCACCCGGGGTCCCTGCCTGAGCAGCAAGAGGTGGCTGGGGGTGGGGGTGGGGGGTGGGTGGCAGGGCTGAGAGCTTGCTCTACCCCTGAGATATCTGGGCTGTGCAAAAAAATTGAAACCACCCAAGCGAGAGGGGTCGGTCAAGGCCCCTGCTGCTCAGCTGGCTTGCATTAGTCTCAGTCGAAGTCTGTGGCGGCAGAGGCGGTCCAGGCCCCGGCACGTTCGACAAGGACCGGCCGCCGCCAGCAAAGGTCAGGGCCCCCTCTTTACAGTATAAATATCACCCGCTTCCCGGCCACCCCCCTCCCGCAACCACACAATATCTCTTTCAAAGATCTCAAAACACCAAAGCAGACCGTACCAAATTGACTTTATTATTTTAAAACCGGCCCCTTCTGTCCACCACCACCCGCCACCGCCTTCCCAGGGGGAAGAAAATTCATAATAGATGTCTCTCCAGCGTGTGCCTCTGTTCTCTGCTCTCTGATGGTTCTCGGAACCCTGGGGCAGTAACTCTCACAGTGTGTCCTAACATCCAGCCTTTATTTGACTAATATTTAGGGACCGCCAACCTCACCATGGCCACCAGGAGTCAATGGCCTGTGTAGTGACAGGTGCTGAATCCTGGTGCAAATAGCTTACCCGAGGCAACAGTGTGGTGGGGGCTGGGGGGTGGGGGCCAGGCTGAGGGCTTCAGCTGCGTTCACTCCCTTGATCCTCACTTGAGCACTTGTGGCAAGTTCGTTACCATTTGACAGATGAGAAAACGGAGGCTCCAAGGAAGGAAGTCACAAAGCCAGGACATGCCATAACCAGGCTTCAGTTCAGTTCAGTTGCTCAGTCGTGTCCGACTCTTTGCGACCCCATGGACTGCAGCATGCCAGACTTCTCTGTCCTTCACCATCTCCTGGAGTCTGTTCAGACTCCTGTCCATCGAGTCGGTGATGCCATCCAACCATCACATCCTCTGTCGCCCCCTTCTCCTCCTGCCTTCAATCTTCCCCAGCATCAGGGTCTTTTCAAATGAGTCAGCTCTTCGCATCAGGTGGCCAAAGTATTGGAGTTTCAGCTTCAGCATCAGTCCTTAGGGCTGAGACTAAAGTAAAGTAAAAAAAAAAAGGCATTCTCCCAGGTGCAGAATTTAAGAGGATGTCCAAAACTCAGTAGTCATGATCGATGTTTTAATACAGTATTTAAGAGAGTCAGAGTCAATGCCAAAAATCCCTGATGAGGAAAGTGTCAAAAAAATTTTTATGCCTCTTTTTTTTTTTTTTAATCTTTTCTGGCCATACTGAATGGCATATAAGATCTTGGTCCCCTGACCAGGGACCCCTGCATTGGCAGCAAGGAGGTCTTAACCAATGGACCTCCAGGCAAGTCCCTTGTATTTTTAAATGAAGACTGCTGAGTTTCTCTGTTTTTCAGGCTTGCCTTATTGTGCAAGGAGCTTTGTAGGTGGCTCAGTGGTAAAGAATCTGCCTGCCCATGCAGGAGACGCAAGAGACCCCCTGGAGGAGGAAATGGCAACACACTCCAGTGTTCTTGCCTGGGAAATCCCATGGACAGAGGAGCTTGGTGGGCTACAGTTCATGGGGTCACAAAGAGTTGGACACGACTGAGCACACACTCACTGTGCAAGGGGAACAGTTGTTTCCAATTGTCCCGTGATTCGGGCACCCACAGTCACGGGGTCCTGCCAGGCTGGCCTATGAGGGTGTGCAAACAGATTCGGCAACTTTATATATAGTTTTGCTTTTTGAACGTAGAGTGTTTAATAACTTTTTCTCTCGGTTCAGAATGTGAGAGGATATGTTGGTAAAGACACAGAGGACTGGGTGTTTTTCCTTTCCCGTAGACTCGGCACCAGCCAGGAGAGCCCTCCAGGCAGCCTGGACGAAAAGCCCTTGTCTTGCATTATTCCCTTCTGGTGGCTCTTAACAATGTCGTCGTACACACGCCCTCACGTAATCCTCATAACCAAGTGTGGAGGTGCAGACCGCGGCCTCTGCATCCGAACTCTGACTTCCTGTTCCAGCTCGACCACCTAGCAGCCGTGTGACAGGCAAGCAGCTTCGCTTTTCTGGGCCTCCGTTTCCACATTTGTAAGAGTCAGATCACAGGCATCTCTGTTGTATTGCTAAGATTGTTGTAAGGGTTAAATGAGTCAGTGTAAAACCCTGAGAATAGAGCATGGCACAGAAGAAACACCACACATTCCGGAGTAGTACCATTATTTTATTTTCATTTGTAAAATTTTTGGCTGCGCTGGGCCTTCGTTGCTGCAGCAGTCTTTCTCTGGTTGCAGAGGTCAGGGGCTCCTCTCCAGCTCTGGTCACTGGCTTCTCACTGACTTTGGCTCCTCTGGTGGCGGAGCACAGGCTCTAGGTACACGGGCTTCAGGAGCTGTGGCCCAAGGGCTCCAGAGCGCCAGCTCAGTCATTAAGGTACACGGGCTTAGTGTACCACGGCATGTGGAATCTTCCTGGCCCAGGGATCAAACCCGTGTGCCCCGTGTTGTCAGGCGGATTCTTATCCACTGCACCACCAGAGAAGTTCTATCTATGAGTATTATTGTTATTCATTGTGAGTATTATTATATTGTTTTCTATTGTTGCTGTAACAAATGACTGCAAAATTGGTGGCTTAAAACAGCACGCATTTGTTATCTTACAGTTCTGGAGTTCAAAAGTCTGAGGTCGGAAGGTCTCGCTGAGCTAAAATCAAGGTGTCAGCAGGACTGCTTTCCTTCTGGAAGCTCCAAGGGAGAATCCATTTCCTTGCCTTTTGCACCTTGTGGAGGCTGCCCACATTCCTCGGCTTGTGGCCCCTCTCCCATCTTCAGAGTCAGCAGCAGTGGGTCAGGTCCTGTTCAGATAGCATCGCTCTGATCTTCCGTGGTTATATCTCTCTGCTGCCTCCCTTTTCCGCTTTCAAGGACTATGTGGTGACACTGCATTCACCTGGGTGATCCCAGCTCATCTTCCCATTTGACAGTCAGCTGATTAGCAAACTTAATTCCATCTACAGCTTTAATCCCCTTTTGCCATGTAACCTCGTATAGTCCCAGACTCCAGGGATTAGGATGGATAATGGACCAGGGAGGTGTTATTCTGCTCACGTCACTCACTCATTCACTCATCAGTAACAAACAGATATTTACTCAGGAGTATGCTGTGCTTAGTCACTCAGTCATGTCCAACTCTTTGCGACTCCTAGCCCACCAGGCTCCTCTGTCCATGGGATTTCCCAGGCAAGAATACTGGAGTGTGTTGCCATTTCCTCCTCTAGGGGATCTTCCCAGCCCAGGGATTGAACTTGAGTCTGTTGGTCCCTCGTGTCTCCTGCCTTGACAGGCGGATTCTTTACCCACTGAGCCCTTGGGGAAGCCCGCTGTTTATTCACAGAAGGCACCGTGTAGCAGGTTTGAGGTCCCAGCCGTGACAGTACAGACAGAAGCTCCATACTCTCAGCCCCAGCTGTCCTCACTGTGAAGCCGAGCAGCCTCACCTCCTTTGTAACACTCCTTGCCCTCAGAATCCCTCCCTCCTGGGCTTTGCAAGGTGCCAGCAAAGAAAAAACACGGAACTGTGCGCCTGCCCCTTCAGGTGTGCCTTGTGTAGGAACCCCTTCAATGTCAGAGCGGCTGGCAGTGTCTGAAGAAGCAGAAACCCTGTCCTGGCTCATGTGGCATCAATACTTGGATCCTGTCGACCCATCGAAGCCAGTTCAAGTCAACCCTGGGATATGTCCAATGGTCACCGGCCAGTGTAAAATGCCCAGCCCCAACTGCCTGAATGACAGCCACTGCCTGAACGGCTCGAGGGCTCCAGGGGCCATGTGTCACTAGAAGTGGGGATGTGGATGGGGACAGAGAGAGGGAAGGAAATCCAGAAGCTTATCACTGAATAGCACATATTTGGTTAACTCTTGGAGTGCCAAACTATGTCCTCAGAGATGCAGGTGATTCAGAATCACCCTGGGGCTCTTGCAGGTAAGCAACTTAGGCCTGGCTGGAGGCACACACCACCACCACCGCCCCGCCCCCCCGCCGCAGCGAAGTTAGATAACCAGCCAGTGGGCATCGCGAGCTGGGCCAGGAGCTCAGCTGTCCCCTCTGCTGCTGGAAGTTAAACTACAGACAAACCTGCTTTTGCTTCTCCAGCATTTAAAGGACATCCAGAAATTTTGTCAGCTCTAACCCACCAGAAAATCCCCCCCACCCCGTGCTCTTTCCTTCCATGATATGTTAATCACGCTCTGCGCGTAGTTACTACACGCACCTAGTGCAGAGGGACAGGTCCATCCCTCTTACAGCCCCCCGCGACTCCCCACTGGAAACAGCTCCTAGCCCCAGTTCTTGGGTGTCCTTTCAGAGACAGTCAGTGCGTGTCACATCTGACACTTTCTATACAAATGATAAAAACCCGACCCTAACGTACCAGGACTCATAACCTTTCTGCTGCTGCCTGCGGCTCACTCTGATGTGTTCTTAGCAGCAGCAGCTTGCAGTGGCAGGTTCTGGATTTTGTCACAATGGGAGAAATCAAGGAAGCCCTTGGTGAATTTCATTCAATAAACGTCTGAGGCCTGTGGGCCTCAGTGGAGAAGCATGTGGGGATCAGTTAGTGATGTCTGCCTTGATCGTGGTAGGAGAGGCTACGGGGTAGATGCATTTTTCTCGCTTGGTCCAGAAAGTGTTTCCCAAACGTCAGGCACGCCAATTCTTACTCATGATTTTCGTCACATCTAAGTCCTACCTGTGACACAACTGCGCAGCTGAGCACGCACACACACACACGCACAAGTACCACCTGTATTGTTGTTTGATTTTTTTTTTAATTTATAGACGTCTTTGGGCTTAAAATAAATTCATTTTAAAAGGGAAATTTGTACCATTACCTTAAGTGGAAAGCCAGCATTATTTGCTATAAATGGAGAGAAGTGGTAAAAATAAGTCCACTGAAAATAAAATAGTATTATTAAATTCTGGCCAAGGCTCTGAACCTCTTAGCAAAAAGGAGATTAGTGAGTATCAGAGATTTTTCTCTTTGACCTATTAATAATGAATATTTATTTAAAATTATGTTCCAAGTGGTATCTCATTAACTACTCACAACTACTATAGAATATAGAAATTGTTATCATTTCTGTTTTATAGAAGAAGAGGAGGAAACCAAGGCACAGAGAGAGCCGATAACATGTTCAGAGTCACTCAGCTAATGAATAGTGAAGCCAGGATTTGAAGCCAGGCAGAGAGAAGGCAATGGCAACCCACTCCAGCACTCTTGCCTGGAAAACCCCATGGGCAGAGGAGCCTGGTAGGCTGCAGTCCATGGGGTCTCGAAGAGTCGGACACGACTGAGCGACTTCACTTTCACTTTTCACTTTCCTGCACTGGAGAAGGAAATGGCAACCCACTCCAGTGTTCTTGCCTGGAGAATCCCAGGGACAGAGGAGCCTGGTGGGCTGCCGCCTATGGGGTCGCACAGAGTCGGACACGACTGAAGCGACTTAGCAGCAGCAGCAGCAGTCTAGTTCCAGAGTCCAAGCTCTTAACCTCTGAGCTAGGCTGCCTATGAGATAGATTAAAAGAGAATTAAAAAGCGATTCATCTAACACTATCTTCTGTACACCTATTAGGGATTTCTGTTACACTCTGAGACCCATAGACTAGTAGAAGCAGCAAAATTAGTCTTGGGACATAAGTCCAGGTTCTGATCCCATTTTTGTTAATAATTCATCTGTGACCCTGGTCAGTCTCTGATCTTCTAACTCCCCACTGTAAAGAACAGGAGTTGGTCTGTATCTGAGTTTCTAGATGGCACGAACCTTCCCTTAATCTCACAGGACCTGTGGCATCTGGCACGCATTTTCAGTTAGAGTTCCTCCAGCCAGAAGCCACAGAAAACGCAGTGTCCCAGCTTTCCTCGGTGTATCTCCCTTATCGTCCTTAACCGCTAGCTTTCACCTCATTCTTGTCACCTAATAGTCACCAAATGGCTGCTTCACCTCCAGCCCTCACCTCCACATTTCAGGCAAGCAGAATAAGGAAGAATCAAGGAGCAGCAAAGCCATAATCAGGAAAGCTGGCGTTTTCAAGTCTTGTATTGGCTGGATTTGTATCATATGGCCGCCCTTGGCTGCAGGCAAGGCTAGAGAAGGGATTATATTTACCTGGATGCATTGGTACTCTGGGTGGCTTCTCTTAACAAGAATGGGGAGGAAATGGACATTGGGTAGGCAACCATTAGGTGACTGTAAACAAGGAAAGGAAGGAGGGGAGGGTTAATTCCTTAGACCCCCCTTCCAGCTCTACAGAGCTGTGATAAAAGAATGTTCATCCTGCTCCCTCTTAAGGCACTCAGTGCCCAACAGCATAAACACTATATTTTTCCATAAATGGGCTTTTCTGTGAACTTCTACATGTTGAGGCCACTTTTGTTTTTACTGGCAAACTTACTCCAGGGGAATGAAAGTTCACCATGGTGCAGATGTATATTTAAGTACGACAGGAGGCATAGGCAGGGGACTCATGGAAAGAGAATGTTTTAAAAGAGGGAGGCAAACATTCAGCCTGGGAAGGTCAGGTAGAAGTCTCCGGAAAAATGTGTCAGGTGCCTCCCTGGGACGGCAGGGACAGGAAGTGGCCTTGGAGCCAGGCTTGGTTCTTCCAGATGCCCGTGGTCATGAGCATGGACCACATTTTTCATGCGACCTGCCAGCACCCTTTCCACAGTGCTGCACTCATAAGGCAGTTTCTCTGTTACTTTACGACCTGGCCCACCTTAGCACTTCCCCATCCACTTTCTAGCTGGGTGGCCTTGCAAAAGTTTCTTAACCTCTCTGTTCCACAGTATTCTCACCTGTATAATGGGCTGTTGATGATATCACTTCATAGAATTATTATGAGAGTTAAGTGAGTTAATACATACAATGCTCACAGAGACTTTCCTGGCACATTAGAAGCTTCATATTAAGGTTATTGTATCAGCATCATCGTCCCACGTGAGAGGGTCAACAGAGGTTGATCCATTCCCAAACAATGTTTGGGCAGCTTTGGCATAATCATCTCATTTTCACAAAGGTCAAGGGGGATAGTTCAACAATGCTGTGAGATTTTAAATCCCAGTGACATTGTCTGGAGACAGAAGATCCTTTTCGCCACAAACCTATTAATAAATCCATATACTTGGAGAGAAGGCTTTGAGAAGGTGTTCATGAGCTTGGTTGATGTTGAATAGACCTGGGTACTGTTTGCCAGCATTCCCCTTCCCATCAGGTACACGATCCTAGGCAGTACCCTTCACATCAGAGTCATCGCAGATATACATCGTTATCAGGACCGCTTTGATTGTGCAGGGCCTCCTTCTAATGGGACTGCTTTCCACATGCTTGTGTTTACACATCCCCAAAAGTCATGGATGCCCACGAACACTTCTTACATTTGTTCATTCATTCATCAAATGTTTGTTGACACCTACTGTGTGCTGGGCATGGTTCCAGGCACTTGAGATGCTTCAGGGAACAAAACAGCTAAAAATTCTATTTTTGTGGTGGGAAAGACAGGTAAAAGCCAACATATGAGATAGAACAAATAAGTCTGTTGTATTGTAGGGTGGTAAATACTGTGAATGAAGAACAGAGTTGGGGGACTTCCTGGGCGGTCCAGTGGTTAAGACTCTGCACTTCCATTGCAGGGGGCCTGGGTTCGATCCCTGGTTGGGGAACTAAGATCCCACATACCACCCAGTGCAGCCAAAAAGAAAAGAACAGAACAGAGGTCAGTGGCAGGAGGATTGGGATGTGGCGGTGGGGACAAGCTGTATCTTTCCATCAGGTGAGGTCTCACCAAGAAAGTGACATTGAGTAGTTGGTTCATTCAGACAACGAGTATTTGTAGATCTGTTTCGTGTGTGTGTTAGTCGCTCAGTTGGGTCTGACTCTTTTTGACCCCATGGACTGTAGCCCACCAGGTTCTTCTGTCCATGGAATCCTCCAGGTAAGAACACTCGAGTGGGTTGCCGTTTCCTCCTCCAGGGGATTTTCCCAACCCAAGGATCAACCTGGGTCTCCTACATTGCAGACGGATTCTTTACTGTCTGAGCCACCAGGGTAGCCCTTGTAGAACTGTTTCATCAACTGTTTCATTCCTTCACTCGATAAATATTAATCAAGAGCATGCTGTGTACCAGATCCCATGCTAGAAGTTTAACAAACGTCCTCTCATTTCATCTCACAAAAATCTCATTGAGTAAGTACTAATATTTCTTCCACATTGTAAATGAGCAAACTGAGTCCCAAAGAGGCAAAGTGAGCTCCCCAAGGTCACACAGTCAGAGAGCAACAGAAATAATTCTGAATCCAGGTCTGAGACCCTCTTGAGTACACACTTCCTACCACTTGAAGAAGAAGATCGCTCAGGCATGCCCGACTCTTTGCGACCCCATGGACTGTAGCCTACCAGGCTCCTCTGTCCATGGGATTTTCAAGGCAATAGTACTGGAGTGGATTGCTATTTCCTTCTCCAGGGACCTTCCCAACCCAGGGATTGAACCCTGGTCTCTCACGTTGTAGACAGATGCTTAACCACTTAAATATACTTAACAAATAGTCATACTAATCAAACGATGGTGACGTGATTGATGCTATGAAAGAAGAGTTCACGGGGCTTTGAGGAGCTATAACTGGACCTGAGCAGATATAGAGAAAAGTCAGACAGTTCCTGTGTATGGACCGGCTATTGCTGTGTAACAAACCACCCCCAGACTTAGTGGCTTGAAACAGCAACAGTGTGTTGTGTGCGCACATGTGCAAAGTCGCTTCAGTCGTGTCCGATTCTTTGTGACCCTATGGGCTATAGCCCACCAGGTTCCTCTGTCCACGCAATTCCCCAGGCAAAAATGCTGGAATGGGTTGCCAGTAGCCCCCTACTCCAGGGGATCTTCCTGACCCAGGGATCAAGCCTGCGTCTCCTGAGGCTCCTGCGCTGCAGGCAGATTCTTTACCACTGAGCCTCTGAGGAAGCCCCCCAACAGTGTATTACTCCTCACGATCTCTGGGGTTGATTGGGCTCAGCTAGGTGGTTTTTCTGCTCTTTCCGGTGATGCCTGGGGTCACCATGATGTCACATTGAGCTGAGATGTCAGGAGGGCCGTACTCGCTCGTGTGGCAGGGTGCTACTCTAGGCTGGGTGCTTTGATTCTCCTGCACGTGGGCCTCTCTTCCTCCAGCTGTCCAGTCAGCTTCCTGACAGCATGGCGGCTGGGTTCTAGGAAGACAAAGGCCAGAACTGCCAGCTCTGGAAGTTCCAGAACATCAGTCTGCCACATGTTATTATTGGTCAAAGCAATCACAAGGCCAGCCAAGATTCAAGGGGAAGGGAAAGAGGCCCCAGCACCAGAAAGAGGAATCAGCACCTACATCCAGTATTCAAGGGATTCTTGTGAGCCGTACTCAAAGGCAACCTACCACATTCTGTCTTGAAGATTTCTCACGAGTTTCCGGAGTAGCCAGAATGCAATGTTGCCGTGGCTTTGCTATCGGAAGGAACTTTTTTGTCTGGGCTGCCCCTCTCCTCTTCCTCAACTTTTTCTCCTGGACATCTACATAAGTAATGGAATTGCTATTGGACCAAGAGAATTTCTATCAGAAAACTGCCAGGACCCCTGTCTTGGAGAGTTTTGTTTGACATCAGTGGTGTATGAGGGTTTGGGAGTAGTGTTGGAGTGTATACAGCTCAGCTGCTGTAACAAGTGAAAGTCGCTCAGTCATGTCTGACTCTTTGCGACCCAGGGACTATATCATTCATGGATTTCTCCAGGCTAGAATACTGGAGTGGGTAGCCTTTCCCTTCTCCAGCGGCTCTCCCCAACCCAGGAATCGAACCAGGGTCTCCTGCATTGCAGGGGGATTCTTTACCAACTGAGCTGTGAGGGAAGCCCTCATAGCTGTAACAGAGACCAGAATTAAAGACGGTTCCACAGGGGACTTCTGTGGTGGTCCAGCGGGTAAGACTGTGCATTTCCAATGCCAGGGACCTGGGTTTGAACCCTGGTCAGGAAACTAAAACCCATATGCTGCAGCTAAGAGCTCACATGCCACAACTAAAGACCCCACGTGCCACAGCTAAAACCTGGTACAGTCAAATAAATGAATTGAATATGTTTTAAAAGCTATTTTTTTACAAAGCGGTTCAACAGGATAGCAGTGTATTTCTCTGATGTAACAGTCTGGGTGTAAGCTGCTCTGCAGAGTTGGACACTCAGACCCCTCCCCTCTTGCTGCTCCTCAGTCCCCACTTGCTGCCCTCCACCTCATGACCCAGGATGGCTCACACCAAGCTTAGCCCAGCCAGAGGGAAGGGAGGGAGAGGAGCAACGGGGCCTCACCTTCCTTTTAAGAGCACAACCTCAGGGTTGCACATCACACATACACTCATGTGACACTGGTCAACTCCTAGGCACTTGGCCGAACATAGCTGCAAGGGCTGTTGGGAGATGTCAGGGCGGCTATGGCCCCAGCTCAGACTTGCAAACTTTGTCCCTATGAGAGAGAAGGAAGGGACAAACATCTGGGGGCCGTTATGAGGCTCTGAGTGATAGTAGAAACAGTGACAGATTTTCTTTTCTTGGCCTTCAAAATCACTATGCATGGTGACTGCAGCCATGAAATTAGAGGATGCTTCTTTCTTGGAAGAAAAGCTATGACAAACCTAGACAGTGTATTAAAAAGCAAAGACATCACTTTGCTGACAAAGGTCTGTATAGTCAAAGCTGTGGTTTTTCCAAAAGTCATGTACAGATGTGAGAGTTGGACCATAAAGAAGGCTAAGCACTGAAGAATTGATGCTTTCGAACTGTGGTGTTGGAGAAGATTCTTGAGCATTTGTTGGACTGCAAGGAGATCAAACCAGTCAATCCTAAAGGAAATCAGTCCTGAATATTCATTGGAAGGACTGATGCTAAAAGCTGACTCATTGGAAAAGACCCTGATCTTGGGAAAGATTGAAGACAAAAGGAGAAGGGAGTGACCGAGGATGAGATTGTTAAACAGCATCACTGACTCCGTGAACGTGAACTTAAGCAAACTCTGGGAATTAGCGGAGGACAGGGAAGCCTGGAGTGGGACATGACTTAGCAACTGAACAGCAATGGGGCTCTGACACCCGTGGCTGATTCGGGGGAGAAATATGTGGGTATGCCCAAGGATGACAGTCACCAAGTTATCTCTGCACAGAGCAGTTGACTCCAGCTGCCTACTGGCATTCACAACCCTCTCTTTTTTTTCTTCTATTTTAAGAATGTATTTATTTTGGCTGTGCTAGGTCTTTATTGCTGCCTGGCCTTTTCTCTCAATAAGGGAGCAGAGGCTACGCTCTAGTTGCAATGCATGGGCTTCTCATTGCAGTGGCTTTTCATGTTGCCAAGCCCGGGCTCTAAGGCGCACGGACTTCAGTAGTTGCAGCTCCTGGGCCCTAGTACAGAGGCTCAATAATTGTGGTGCACGGGGTTAGTAGTTCCCCAGCATGTGGGATCCTCCTGGACCAGGGATGGGACCCACATCTCCTGCATCTTCTGCACTGGCAGGCAGAGTCTTTGCCTCTGAGCCACCAGGGAAGCCCTCAGCCCCCTCTTGGTGTAAATATCCAGAGTAGCAGCTTTGACGGCAGGCTGGTGTTGCGAGTGGCTAGGAGCCAAATCCTCCCAGCCAAGTGTGGAGTTAGTGCTGATCTGCTTTTTCTGGACCAGTCGTTTCATCTGCTCTGAATGTGTCACCAAGTGGCTGCAACCGCAAACAGCCCAGTCCAGGGCCAGCTCTGGTCCAGGTTAATCACCGTAACATGTGCCGCTGCTTAAGCGCAGGCCGGTAGGATTTGAGTTCAAGAGTTCAACAGCTTGGTGTGCTCCTCGGGGGAAGCTCTGACAGATTTGAGCACCTCTTGGAAATACAGAACAAAGACAGGCTCCTGCTGGAGCTACTAGCCACTTACCAGCTCTGCAACCTTCAATCTGTTACTTAACTTCCCTGAGCTTCACTTTCCTTCCTTTTGAGATGGTCACCATGGGTATGATGTCTGTTTACTCCGGGTTATTGTGAGGACAGAACTTAGGTGACATTGAGGCAACTTGTCCGATTTTCTAAAATTTTGTGTATTTTCATACTTCTTTTTTTATCTTTTTTCGCTGTGAGCAGACTTCGTTGCAGCACCTGAGATCTTGTCTTCGTTTCAGTATGCAAACACTTAGTTGTGGCATGTGGGATCTAGTTCCCTGACCAGGGGTCAAACCCAAGGCCCCTGCATTGAGAGCATAGAGCCTTAGCCCGCTGGAACAACAGGGAAATCCTTTGTTTTTTTTTTTTTTTTCTTTTTTGCACATTTCTCATACGATTTTTCGCTTTTTGAAGCTTAAATGTTGTGTTTAATCCCCTCAAATATTCACTTAGACTGTAAGATTCTTAAGGGCAGAGTCTGTGTCTTATTCTCCATTGTGTCCTCAGTGAATATTTACAAGGCTTGCATGCATGCTTGCATGAATGAATGAAACAGGCTCCTGGGTCCAGGGGTAGCAAACACAAATGGCCACAGGAACAGGGCAGGTCACACGAGTGAGTAAAGTGGACTGAGCCTAAGAGAAATTGGCCTCTGCCGGATTTTTCTCTCTTTTTTTTTCGTTGGAGACAGGAGTACTATTAGTGACCTATTGGTGCAACAAAAAATTGCCCAAATTTAGTGTCTTAAAATAACACAGTCGTTCTCTTGGGACTTCCCTGGTGGTCCAGTGGTTAAGACTCTGTGCTTCCAATGCAGGAGGCGTGGGTTTGATCCTTGGTCAGGGAAATAAGAGCCTGCATACTGTGTGACACGGCCAAAAATATTTTTTTTTAATTTGTTATCTTTTCGTCTTCAAGGTCAGAATTCTGAAAGCAAAGTTGTCAGCAGGGCTGCATTCCTTCTGGAGGCTCCAGGGGAGAATCCATTATGTCGGCCCTTCTAGCTTCTAGAGGCTGCCCGCATTCCTTTCTTGCAGCCCCTGCCTCTGTCTTCAAATTGCATCATTCCAACGTTGGTTTCCATTGTTTTATCTCCTCTCTTAGCAGACCTTCTTGCCTCCCTCTTATTAGACCCTTGTGATTACCTTGGGCTCGCTTGGCTAATTAAGAATAATCTGTCCATCTTAAGATCCGAAAAGTCCATTTTGCCATTTAAAGTAACATATTCCCCGGTTCTGGGGGTAAGGACATTGGTATCTTTGGGGTCGTTTACTCAGCCAACCACAGATACACTAAAAAAATTTTTTTAACTGTAGTAAAGGTATCAAGTCAAGAATGGTAGGATTTATCCTTAGTGATGGGAAGGCAATAGGGAGGGGAAGGGAGTGTGGGCCCATGGAGAGCACATTCTCATCTAAAAGGGGCAGATGCTCCTCATCTGGAATGTGTGATGGCATGGCAGACAGTAAGCCCAGTTTTCCAGAGCTCCCCTCCCTTTTTTGCTCAAAAAAAAAAAAAAAGCAAAACCTGGGTTATATGAAATTAATAACTTCTGTCAGCTTTATATTTTAATTTTTTGGCCGTGCCGTGCAGCATATGGGATTTTAGTTCCCCAACCAGGGGCTGAACCCGCTTTCCCTGCATTGGAGGAAGCATGGAGTCTTAACTACTGGACCTCCAGGAAAGTTCTATGTGAGTTTTTAAATCCTTTTGCCACAGTTACCTGGCAGATACTATGAAATGTCCAGGTTGATAAGCTGACAGAGGACACTGAATTGCTATACATGTTTCACCCCATTCTCTCCCAACAAAAGAGAAATAGCAGAAATGAGAGTGATGAGATTAATGATACTAACAGCAGATGACATTGGTTACAGGATTTCAGAACCAGATCCCATTCTCAACACAGTACACATGTTGCTTCATTTAATTTTTACAGTAACCTTGTCAGGTGGCTACTATCTCAATACCCATTTTACAGATGGAGAAATTGAGGCACAGAGGGGTTACTTAATTTGCACTGGATCACCTAGCCAGTAAGTATCCAATTCAAACTCCATCAGAATTTGTCCTTTTTCATTTTTTAACTTTTTATTTCAAAGTGAGTTAAGACTTGTGGGAGGAGAGTTGCACAGATGGGACAGAGAGTCCCTGTGCACCCTTCACCCAGCTGCCCCCAGTGTGAGTTTTCTGGAACTGTAGTACAGTGATCGAAATCAGGAAATTAAGTGGGGCACGGTGCTTCTAGCTGCACTACAGACCTGACACGAAATTCACCAGTTTTCCCACAAATTTCCATTTTCTGTTCCAATATCCCACGTCACATTTAGTTATTTGGTCCCTCCTGGTCCCCGATCTCTGACAAACCTTCAGCCTTTCAAGGCCTTGACACTTTGATGAATACTCGTCAAGCATTTTTGTCGGAAGTCCCTCAGTTGGGTTTGTCTCATGTTTTCTCAAGGTTAGATTGAGGCTGTGCATTTGGGACAAGGAGACCACACACGTGATGCTGTGCCCTCCTTGCCTCTTATCAGGGCTACATGATATCAGTCTTATTACCCATGATATTAACCTTGATCAGCAGAGTCCATGCCCTATAACCCCTTGCTTTAAATGTGTTCCTTCTGCAGAGAGGAGGGAAAATACAAAATAAACAGAAAATACGCAGAGCGACTCGTCGGTAGACCTCATCCAGCCCACGCACTGACCTAGTACGTAGGATTTGCTTTGTGTGTGTGAACGCCCCTCTGAGTTTTAAGACAGACTTAAAAACACCCACGAGTGATGGCAGGAGTGGGGAAGGACGACACCCAAGTTCTGGGACTTTGGAAACCATTGAAGGTACAGAGATTGGAAGAGCTGACCAGAGAAGGGGAAATAAATCCAGCAGAGATGAAAGCCAAGGTCTGCAGCTGCTTGGACCATCAGATCTTTAAAAGCCACGTGAGGTTTTAGGGCAGGGAGTGAATTATGGCTTTTAGGACCCAGGACAGTCGGCTTTGATCTAGAAGTGGGAGACATCTTAAGGGAAACCGTGGCCTTTACGTAAGGTATTCCCACATCCTCCTGGGGTGCATTAGGTGGACCCACTTGGAATTTACAGGTCTGCAGAAGCAACCTTAGTCCTAATGGTAAACACTTGAAAGAGGCAGCTTTGTAAGCAGAGGAGTGACGCATTCAGGGAGAGCCAGACCCATACTCCCGTAAAGGGTACCTGAGAGGGATGCACCGTTTTACGAGGCTCTCTGCACCCCCTCTCAAGTCGGACAGATGTAGGATTTGTGAGCTTATGAGGCATTCGAGGATGGCTGTGGGCGGTCATTTTGGTGAGCACTTGACCTCTCTATTTAAAAAAGTATCAATTTGGAGAAGGTTGTCTTTACTGCCAAGAAACTTTAGACCCGAGGCTGTACTGTGGCTTTTTGGACGGCCACCCTGTCACGAACCAGATGTTGGCCTCTGTTTGCCCCAGGGCGAGCCCCTGGCCCCTCCAGTAGAATTTCCCCTGGTTGCTGAGCACTGGCTGCCAGGAGATTATAAAAACACGTTCTGCAGGGCTTCCTCATGGCAGACTGGCCTCGGGGCCTGTGGCTGGCATCGCAGAGCATGATCAAAACAGCCCTGCAGGCAGCTGTTCACTGTCGGGGGATCAGAACCCTGTGGAACAGATACAGCAGCTAGGGGCACCCTGGAAGGAAGAAATTTTCACTAGGTTCAATCAGTCATACACTGAAACTATTAATGAACCTTCCAGGGTCGGGGGTGGAAATTCCAGCAGGTTGGAGGTTGTTGAGATGGAGAACAGCAGGGCCCATAGTCGGGCAGTCCTGGGTTCCAACCCCTAGCCCTGCCACTTACAATCTCTGAGCTATAAATTGCAAGTGACGTAACCTCCGTAGGTGTGGCTCTCTCACCTTCTGCAAGGCTTTACTAAAGTGCAGAGCCTTCCCTGACCACCCACCCTGTATCCCAGTGTTCCCTTGCTCCTGTCCTCGCTTTGGCTGGCTCCAGCACCTGTCACCATCTAACATGTTATTTGACATGTTTATTCACTTCCGGCCCCTCCCCACTAGGAGGTCAGCTCCACGGAGGCAGCGGTTTCTTTCCATTATCTTATTCACTGCTGGGTCCTTTGTGCTTAGGACAGACTGGGACACAGTGGGTGCTCAGTAAACACTGATGAAATGACTGAAAAGAGATCACACCGAGCCCCCTTTGTTCTGTTCTCCTTGTCAGAGGTGGGATAAACTAGGATAATTAAAATGAGGGACTTCGTGTAGTTCCTGGTACGTAGTATTAATAAGTGCTCAATAATCAGTTATCCTAGTCAATCCCTTCACTTTTTTAATTCGTTCAATAAATAGCTGTTGAATGTTTGTAATGTGCTGCATATGGTGCTAGGAGCTGAAAATGGTGCCAAAAACAAAGCCTACCTTCTTTTTTTTTTCCAAAAATTATTTCCAGAGAGCCCATCATGTACCACCTACTCTTCTAGAAACCAAGCATAGAACAGTGAATAAAAGACAAAGTACCTGCACTCAGGGAGCCTACATCCAAGTGAGAATGAGATAAACAATACATGTGTATCTAAAGATGTAAAGATGATTCCAGAGGCTGTGCTGCTGCTGCTGCTAAGTCGCTTCAGTCGTGTCTGACTCTGTGCGACCCCATAGATGGCAGCCCACCAGGCTCCGCTGTCCCTGGGATTCTCCAGGCAAGAACACTGGAGTGAGCTGCCATTTCCTTCTCCAATGCATGAAAGTGAAAAGTGAAAGTGAAGTCACGCAGTGTAAGTGCTACCAAAAGAAAAAAATCAAAACCAGGGTAGCGTGTGAGGAGTGGCTGAGGTGGCTGGGGCTGTAGGGACTGCATTAGCCGACGTGGTCAGAGTGTCCCATCGAAGCTGGGGCTGACGAAGGAGGCAGCCCCGTGGAGAGGGTGCAGGACCTCCGGGCAGGACTGCCAGGCCTGGCAGCCTCAGCATCACCTGGGAGAGGGTTAGAAATCTCAGGGCTCACCCAGAACCTACAGAATCTACTTTTTCACAGGATCTCTGGATGATTCGTGGGGACACTAAGATTTGGGCTCTAAGCAGGTATTCCAGGCGGAGGGAAGGGCAAACATAGACGTCTCAGCATGATGTTCTAAACGGCCAGGAAACTGGAAAGAGGCCGAGCAGAGGTGTCCTGGTTTGCTAGGACTGCGGTAACCAAGTCCTACAGGTCTGGAGGCCAGAAGTCCAATATCAAGGTGTGTATAGGGTTGGATCCTTCTGCAGGTTCTGGGAGAGACTCTGTCTCTTGCCCCGCCCCCAGCTTCTGGTGGTCGCCGGCCATCCTTGGCCTTCCTGGGCTGTGGAAACACATCACTCCGGTCTCTGCCTCTGTCCTCACAGGGCCTTCTTCCCTCTGCCTGCCTGTGTCCAGATTCCTCTCTTCTCATGAGGACACGAGTCCCTGGATCATGTGTTGGGTACTCAGTCTCTCAGTCCTACGCAGCTCCACGGACTGTAGTCCACCAGGCTCCTCTGTCCGTGGAATTTCCTGGGCAAGAGTACTGGAGCGGGTTGCCATTTGCTTCTGCAGGAGATCTTCCTGATCCAGGGATCAAACCCACGTCTCCTGCATTGGCAGGCAGATTCTTTACCACTGCACCACCTAGGAAGCCCGTCATTGGATCAGGGCCCGCCTAATCCAGAATGACCTCATCTTAACTTGATTACATCTGCAAAGACCCTATTTCCAGATCAGGTCATGTTCATAGGTCCTGGAGCTAGGACTTGAGTAGATCTTTTCAGGAGGTGCAGTTCATCCCACAGCAGGGCAGAAAGGTGGAGCTCAGTGAGGTTAGAGAAGACACAGGTCTCAGCAGTCCTATGGACGTAGTAAAGGGTTGTAAATACAATGGGAAGCCAGGGAGGCTGTACTGATCTGAAGCAGAGTGGGCCTTGAGGATGAGGAATTGAACCAGGACCTGGGTGGGTGCAGGAAAATCAATGAAGATACTATGCATACTCAGGCAAAGAGATGATAGAGGCGTGGAGGTGGTGGTGGTGGAGATGAAGAAAAATGGATAGACTTGCAGAGTATTTAAGAGGCCCTATTCATAGAAATCGGTGATGGCATTTAAATCTGTGATGGGGGGAGAGCATCAAAGATGAAGATTCAATCATTTCATCTGATCTTTCAGCAGACTTTTTTGCATATCTACTCAGTGAAAAATGGGTACGTTATCTCTTTTTGGAGGAGGGCAGTCATGTAAATGCCAAGGGCCCTCATGGTCACCAAGTGGCTACAGCAGCTCAGCTGTTTTATGATCTGTTATCTTGAGACTGCCTGTCGTTTGGACCTGTGTGGTTCAGAGGCACACCCCTAAAGCAATCATTGTGCTCGGGGGAATGTGAGACAGTAATCGATCCAGGCTGGCTCACACACTCCACCAGGGCAATATAAGGCCTGTCTAACCTTAGTGCCCTCCCTAGGCACTTGACATCAGTGTACATTTCTCTGATCTTGGGACTACCCTGGCGGTCCAGTGGCTAAGACTTCTGCACTCCCAGTGCGGGAGGCCCAGCTTCAGTCCCTGGTGGTGGAACTAGATCCCACATGCCGCAACTAAAGATCCCATATGTCGGGACTAAGACCAAATACATACATACATAAATGAGTATTAAAAAAAAAAAAAAAGAATATCTGGTCTTTATAGGTTCCCATTCTCAAGAGTCTCTCTCGAGGAGCTGCTTGGCAGTAAGAATAGCGTATTTGGCCTTGGCATCCATTATCACCCCCGATGTCTTTCTACCACACTAAGCAGAGAAGTCACACAGTCAGTCCTTTCCCAAGTTGTATCAGATCATGCCATTCCCCTGCTTGAAAGCCCTGCTGGGGTTTCCCGTTGCAATCAGAAATAAATGCCAGTGCCCAGCCATAGCTGCCCCCGGCCAAGCCTGAAGAGCCTTTCAGACCGCATCATGCATATGGCCCCCTAAGCCCTTCTTCCATTTCAGCTCACACTGGCTTCCCTTTTGTTCTTCCCGTCTCAGGGCCTTTACGTTGTGCTAATACCCCCAACCTGGAATGACCTTTCACCAGCCCTTCACTGGTTGGGCTGGTTCTGTCTCATCTGTTGAGCTTCTGCTCACCTACCATCTCCTCTAAGAGGCTCTCCCAGTTTATCAATCTTTCTATGTAACTGAAACGAACAGATTTCCGTGTTTCGTCTGGCGTGTTTGCTCAGGGCAGCCTCACCATCCTGCCTCCTGCCTTTCTCACCGAGCGCCTTGGACGTCTTCCCGCAGCAGCACGTGTGGCCCTGCCTGTGATTGCTGGCTCCCCAGCAGTATCCTCGCCCCTCTTGGCACCCCCACCTCCCCCGCCTCTGCCCCAGCTTTATTCCGACTCGTGTGGCAGAGACGCAGTGACAGGGCAGCCGATCTGAAAAGGCATTCTCAGGAATGCGGATTGTTTTATTGCCAGTTAAATATGCTTTATGCTACCTGTGAATGAGGCCATTGTGACATTTAGCAACTGATTTGATTAAACGCAGATGTGGGCTGGACTCCACGTGGAGCAAAGATGCGAGAGGACAAGCTCCAGGGGCGTGTTTGGATTTGTTTTAAGACGGCAAAATGGGCTTGACGACTCGGCATCAGCAAGACGGACCTGGGCGCCTCCCCTCCTATCTATGGACCACGAGTGGGTCTCAGAGCCGAGAGCTCAGTCCAGGCCCACCCCAGAATCCCCCGTTTTCATTTGGGATCTGTGTTTGGCCCTATCCAAATTGTTTTCTTTCTTTTTCTTTTTTTTTCTTTTTCCAACCTTCCTGGATGTTTTTACTTCCATGAACATTTTTTAAATGCTGGATCAATGAAATACTCTCCTTGTTGATACCTCCAATGGTAATTATGAACCCAGAGAGGATCATAAGCTCAGCCCCTAGTTACTGAACACTTACTCTGTGCTGGGCTCTGCCTCTCATAAGCCTTATCTCACAGAATCCTCATAATAAGTCATATAAGTAAACTGTGCTCGATTCCACTGTTTAGGTGGTAAAACTGAGGCTTAGGAAAACTGAGACTTGTGCACAGTCACGAGGGCAAAATAATCAGTTGCATCTGAATTCACTGTTGTCATCCACCCCTTCTAGGCTCTTAGATCCAAAAAGACAGGACCCAGCTCTTTCTCAAGATAGAAATCTTGGCACATAGGAGGCACTGAGCAAATATTTATTGAATAAATGAGTGCATGTCTGGATGAGTGGACACAGTAGGAAGAGGGCTGGGCCAGCGCTTACCAGGTCTTTGTGGTCACTGGATCCTGGGTAAAGAAAAGAAGCAGAAAATCACCCTGAAAAAGAGCTGTGATTCGTCCCTTTCTGGAACCTGGGCCATGGATGGGATGCTTGAGTGGGTGGGTTTCTATAACAGGCTCACCTCTCTCTACCTGTGGTTTTTCTCTGTGGTACATTATCTCCTGATGACTTTGTATATCACCCCTCCCAACTGCATATCCAGAGATTTCTCACTTGCAGTCCTGGTATGTTTTCATCAATTTTATTCTAGTACTGGCAGCAATCAGACTTAATGAATGAATGAGTACCTGTGGGGGGTAGAGGGATGGGGGTTTTTTTTTAAAGCGTCTTTTAATAGTTAGTTAGTTAGTTAGTTAGTTGTTAGTTGCGGCAAGTGGGAATCTAGTTTTTGAGTGTCATTGTGGACCCAGTAGAGGAAGTTCCTTTGTTACAGGGAAGGAAATTGTAAGATAGATTCCAGAGCAAGTAGCATTGATGAGAGGGTGCTTGTTCACTGAGACTCTCCATGAGATTTCCTTTGGCTGGGATGGCGGGTCAGACACGCGATGACAGTGAAATCAGGAGGGCCTGAAGAACCTGTGACCTTCCCACAGCTGCTTGGAAGGCTGAGCTGCACACAAGCTGGGGCCCAGAGCTTTGGAGTCAGGCTGACCTGGGCTTGAACCCTGCTCTGTCACCTACTGATAGAACCTCCTTCCTCGGGTGCGTAGTGGAGACACAACAAGATAACGCATGTAAAACGACCAGCCCTGGGGAAGGTAATAAGCACTCAATAAATGGAGACTATTACCAGTAGTGGTACAACAGCTAATGCTGGTAACTGAAGCTTCTCGGGGCTTAGATTAAGTTAAAGCCGAGCTTGAGAGGGAGGAGAGGTTTTCATTGACAACTGTCACCATCTCCTTAAAAAGAGGGAATCCAGGAACTACCTGTTGGCCTGGTGGCTAAGACTTCACCTTCCAAAGCAGGGGTTGTGGGTTCAATCCCTGGTTGGGGAGCAAAGTTCCTACATGCCTGGCAACCAAAAAAAACCACAAAACATAAAATGGAAACAATATTGCAACAAATTCAATAAAAATTTCAAAAGGGTCCACATCAAAAAAAAATCTTAAAAAAAGAAAGGAAATCCAGAAGGCAACAAGCCCAAGAAGGGATGTGCAGAGTCACCCAGTCATCAGAGAAATATGAATTCAAGACAGTAAATGAGATGTCACGTTGGTCCTAATTGGATAGCAGAGATTAGCAAGTGGGGTTATGCCAGCCGCTGGTCGGGATTCGAGGACAGGGGACCCACCATCACTGACAGTAGCTGTGCCAAGAGCGCTCACTCAGTCCTTAGGGAAACTCAGTCTGTTCGGCCTTGGGACCCAGCAGCCCAGCTCGTGGGGGTACATCCCAAGGAAACTCACACACAGAACATGAGGGAGAGGTCAAGCAATGTTCACAGCAACCTTATTGGTGATGGAGGCATCCCACGTCCCCTCCCAGATGGAGGAGGGAACAAAAGAGATAGGAAGAAAGCACACAGGGAGGACTGCACAGCTGCGGGGGCGGCAGGCGGGATATACCCGCAGTAGCATTGATGGGTCTTAAGAACCTAATGCTGATACTCAGTGCCAGTGACTAAGAGGTCAATACCATAAAAGGCGAACATGGACATAGATGCATCCCACTCCGAAAAGATGTCATACCCTTTCCAACTTGTGCTTTCCGTCTCACATCTTATAAGCAACACAGGTTAGTTTCAGCTTCAGTTTTCCTTTCTGATATAGAGCCGTGTACCTCGTTTTAGACAATGGCTGACTTTTATGTTTTGATTAGTCTGCATTTGTATATGTGACTTTTGTCTTGAAAGTAGTAAAACCATAGACACGTGCAAAACAAATAACAAATGTATAAATATAAAGTATGTAATGCAGAAATCAGCTGTGTACTTAAAAATATTTTTGCCAGGTCTGGAACTTTCAGGGGATTCATGCAAGAAATATGGCACATAGATTTTTAATGAGCTATGTTAAAAGATACTAAAAGGTACTTGAGAGAGAAAAAAAAAGAACCTAATGCTGGATGAAAAACAGCTAAGAAACCATAAGAAATGTAATGCACGGAATTTACTGGAATTACATATAAATGAGTGATGATGTTAGTCACTCAGTCGTGTCTGACTCTTTGACACCCCATGGACTGTAGCCCACCAGGCTCCTCTGTCCATGGGATTCTCCAGGCAGGAATACTGGAGTGGGTAGCCATTCCCTTCTGCAGGGGATCTTCCTGACCCATGGACTGAACCCGAGTCTCCTGCGTTGCAGGTATATTCTTTACATCTGAGCCACCGGGGAATTATATATTTGCGCACAAAATGCTAATGCACTATTTGTATCAACACAGAAACAAAGGATACACACAGACACGCTGGAATGGAAAATGTGCAAAGAACGTGAATTAACTCCTCAGCACTCAACATTTTGCATGATGACAAAGGCGGGGGTAGGGGGCAGTGAGATGCTAGCCGCACGAATTCCCTGACATTGGTGGAAGTACAGTTCCAGGGACATGAAGAATTCCTCAGTCCCTTGTCTAGGTATGAATCTCAATCTGTGCGCTCAAAGGGGTAAAAAATAGAACTGATTTTATTTTCAGTATTTCAATGTGATTTCTCTTTGGAGCCACCATTTCCCTGAACTGATGGGAAAGTTTTGCCTGGGGCTTTCCCAAACTCTCCAGAATGTTGGCTGTAGTTCTGGCATCTTACCCAGTGTGTTGTGGGGTTGGGGGCTCACCCTGTCTTCCCTTACTGGGGCCCAGGCTGCTGCCAAATCGTTCATTTCTTGGTCCATGTGGCCTTTTGGGGTCTGGGGCTCTTCCTTGCTGTGTCTATGCTATATTGTGGACCCAGGAATCTTTCATTGTTCTATCTTCCTAGACCAGAGGTCACAAACTGGAAACCCATAGGCCACATCCACATGGTGACCGTGTTTTTAATTTTTTTTGTTTTGGGTTTGTTTTGTCTGACTACTTTGTATTGATTGCATATACTTTAAAATTGGAACATTTTATACAAATCCAGATTTCTGACTTGTTTGGAAAAATCAGACACCCTGGCTACTTTAGACTCACATTTCTAGGTGACACAGGTGAGCTGGAGCTGAGTAGTACTGTATCAGTTAAGAATGCTTTGGTCTGCAAGGAACAAAAAGCTCAGTTAACATCAGCTTACACCATAATGATATTTATTGGGTATTTAGCCAGAAGTCTGGACCCCCAAGGTTGTTTGTCAGCTCAATTTTTATCTTCGAGGACCAAGTTCTTTTCATCTTTTTACTCCTTGTGCCTCAGCCAATGGACTTTTTGTTTTTATGGTTGTGACCTCATGTCCCAAGATGGCTGCTGTAACTCCAGACATTACATCCTTACATAATCCAGCAGAGGACCAAAAGTTTCTCCCAGAAGCCCCCTTGACCAGAGCTAGATTACATGGCCATCCTGAAGCTGCTGGGGGGAAAGGAATGGGGAATACCTCCTGGGGAGCCAAATAGTGTCTGCTCCAAACTGCTGACCCTTAGATAGAAACTATACATTGCAGTTTGACACAATCCCCACCACCCTCATCATTCCCTGACCCTGAAACTGCATGTCAGTCACCATTTATCACTGTCTGCACCAGCTCCATCCCTCTCCTCCCGGTAAGATTTCGAGGGTTTCCTGTCTTAGCCACAGCACACACGGCCACTTCTGACTTGAGGGTCTTTTATTTATTTTTAATTTATTTATTTATTTTAATTGGAAGCTAATTACTTTACAGTATTGTAGTGGGTTTTGCCATACATTGACATGAATCAGCCCTGGGTGTGCATGTGTTCCCCATGACGTGAGGGTCTTGCTGCTTTCTCAGCAGCTATGTGCGTGTGCAGAGAACAGAATCCCTCTGCCCTGCGACTCCTGCTCGTCCTCACTCGCCTCCTCTCACTCTTTTCCCTTCCCTCTTGCTCTGTCCCACTTCTCTAGCCCGGAGAATTGCATCCCCCACTTGAGAAAAGCCTTCTTTCTTCCTGTTTCTTACTAAGCCATTTTACCTACTTCAACCTCATTCTTAGTTGGCCTGCCAAGTGGGATCCGCCCACGAGCCTGCTGGCCAGTGGTAACAAACATATACGGAAGTGGAGTGAGAAGCTTTCATAGCAGCTCCATCTTGCGCCCAACATCCATGCCCGTGGTCAGAGACTCGTCTCCTAGAGCAGGGTGTGGACCAGTGCAGAACTTGTCAGATCCCACCGTGAATTGCCGTATCTTCTTCCCCAAAGGGTTAGCATTTAAAAACCAACGCGCATACACCACTGTTTTGATCTGTCTGGAATTATCTCAACTCCTTGTGTATCTGTTCACTCAGTGGTCTTCTGTCTGTTCTCGCTGAACATCAGCGTCAACCCTTGCCTATTGTAGGATACTAGAAAAGTTGTAGACACAGTAGTATTTGGTACATCACTGGGAAATGATTATTGAGTAAATGAATGACCGTTCACTTAAAAACTGTTTTACTGAGCCAGGCAGTGAGAATCAACTTTTACTTAAAATCCAAGAAAACCAACCAGCCCAACCAGCCAAAAAAATAAAGCAGTTCTCCGATATGACATATAGAATAGCAGCGTCTTCAGCAAGAAAGAAGGGCATTTCTTTCTCGCCTCAAAGTCCAAACTGATTTGGCGGTTCTGGTCTGCACATATGGCAGGGGTCCAAGCTCCTATGTCTGGTTCCTCAGTTTTGTGATCCAACATAGCTCCATTCCAGGCAAGGAAGAACCCGCCTCTGCCCTTTGAGGGCACGACTCGGAAGTTGCACACAGTAACTTACCTCTCTTCCCTTCCCTGAAGCTCATCACATGACTGCACCAGTCACAGGGGAAGCTGGGCCGTGCAGTGCTTATTCTAATTGGCCATGTGCGCAGCTTGAAAGCAGAGATTCCCTTAATATGAGAGAGAAGGAATGAAGGGATAGTGGAGGGGACCTCAAAGCCGGATCCGTCACTATCATCCCCTTAAGAGATGTTTTTCCTCTTCTCATCCTTGCCCTCCCCAGGCCTTCCACCAACCAAACGGAGGCTAGAGGTCAGTGTTTAACATTCCAGCTCCAGTTGGATCCATTTGCAGACCACATATGTGGCATGAGGCATCTGGGGCTGTGTGCCCCCTTCCTCCTGCGTCCTCTCTGGCATGGGAGGGTTCTCTCACTGCGGGGACTCAGGGACTGCCCTCGGCATGCTGCGGTTTGTTCAGCTGCCCATTCTTCTCATGCCCCTGGGTCATAAAATGTAAACAAACAAGAAGCCATTTGGGAGAAAGAATACCAAGGGATGAGATTGTGGGCTGGTTTATTTCTAAACCCGCCCCATTCATCATTCAGAAGGTTGCCGCCAAAGAAAAGAGAAATCAGGAGAGAAAGCACCGCATCCAGAGGTGACTTCCCAAGGCAGGCATATTTCTATGATTTAGCAGGGAGGAGTTGCCATGGTAACCAGGACCCCCAAAATGACCTTGAATGAAATAGACTGGCCTAGACTTTCTGCCCAGATGTGTCCTGACAGGCCGTGGAGGAGAGAATGGGATTCCAGCACATCGTGCCGTATTAGTGAGGACACACTCTCTGGTTTCTGGGTCTCAGATACGCCTCTGTGGAATGATGATCTGAAGCAGATGCCCATGTATGCTGGTGTTCCTGGTTCGTGCTCTCTTCATGCAGCTCACTCCTACTCATCCTTCAGAGACTAGTTTAGTTGTCATTTCCTCCAGGAAGCCTTCCTTGACTCCACACCTCCCAGCTGGCATTTCAGAACCCTTCCCTGTGCCCCCTCCAAGCTCCTAGTGAAATTACTTTCTGGCAGTTTACTTCCCCCCTGCCTTACCAGTGCTTGGGACACATTCCCCTCACTTCTGGATAAGAGCGGTGGTGTTCAGTTGCTAAGTCCTGTCCAACTCTTTCGTGACCCCATGGACTGTATCCCACCCGGCCCTCTGTCCATGGGATTTCCCAGGCAATAATACTGGGGTGGGTTATCATTCCCTACTACTCCAGGGGATATTTCCAGACCAGGGATCAAACCCACATCTCCTGCATTGGCAGGAGGATTCTTACCACTGAGCCATCTGGGAAAGCCCTGGATAAGGATATGGTTAGTTTATTTTGTCGATTTGACTTTGGAACCATTTCAGTGTTTTATATAGTTGTAAAACAAGTTTAATAGCAAACAGTTATGAATCTAATTGTATATTGAGTTAGTGTTATAACCTCTTGGCCAAGAGATTTTACTTACCCATATTTTCACTCTTTTTCTTTCTTCCTGCCTGATGTTTCAGGATTCCTTCCCCCGCCCAACCCGCACGCCCCCCCCCCCGCCCCCGGTTTTTAAAATTTCCTGTCTGTTTTAAGAACTTTCTGTAGCCCTTATTTCAGGGGAGGTCTACTGTATGACAAGTTCTCTTGGTTCTCCCTCATTTTGAGAATGTGTTGATTTCCCCCATTTCTGAAGGATGTTTCCTCTGGATATAGATTTCTGAGTTGATACTCTTGAATAATGTCATGCCACTTTATTCTCACCAATACAAATTATCAAGCTTATTCTAAAACTGATATGTAAATGCCAAGGTTGTACTGAGAAGGTGAAACAATCTTGGAAAAGAAAAATCAAGTTGGAGAACTCACGCTAGCTGGTTTCAAAACTTCATATAAAGCTACAATAATCAAGACCGGATGGAATTGGTGCAGAATGGATAGGTCAGTGGAAGAGAATAGAGAGCCCATAAATAAACTCTCACGTTGTCAATTTTTGACAAAGGTGCCAAGAAATTTAGTGAGGGAAAGGATAGACTTTTTATTCTTGTGTTGGAACAACTGGGTAGCCATGTGCAAAAAGATTAATTTAGGCCCTTATCTCACACAGTACACAAAAACTCACTTACATTAGATCATAGACCTAAATGTAAGGCCTTCAACTCTAAAATTTCTAAAAGAAAATATTAGAAAGAGTCTTTATGACCTTGAGTTAGGCAGCAAAAGCAAGATTTATAAAAAATATTAGTAACTTTAAAACTTTTGCTTTGCTTTTCGAGCGACACCATTAGGAAAATTAAGAGACAGGACTGGGGGATAATATTTGCAAATCATATGTCTGATAAAGAACCTGTGTCCAGAGTATATAAAGGACTCTTACAAATCAGTATTAAGAGGACACCCTAACTTTTTTTTAGTGGGAAAAAAATTTGGATGAATCTTCATCAAAGAAGCCACCTGAATAACTAATAAGCACATAAAAAGGTGCCCAGCTTAATTAGTCATTAGAGAAATGCTGCTTAAAACCAGAATGAGAGGCCACTACACATCTACTGCTCAGTTGCTCAGTGCTTTCTGACTCTCTGCAACCCCATGGACTGAGGCCCACCAGACTCCTCCGGCCATGGAATTTTCCAGGCGCGAATACTGGAGTGGGTTGCCATTTCCTACTCCAGGGACAGACACATCTACTAGAATGGCTATAATCAGAAAGAGCTGCCTGAGGATGGGAGAAGAGGTCAACTGCAAACAGGCATGAGGGTTCTTTGAGGGTAATAGAAATGTCCTAAAACTGCATCGTGGTGACAGCTGTACAGTTAAGCAATTTACTTTAAAAATCATTGAACCAACATTTACAGTGGAGGGATTGTATAACGTATGCCCCAAAAACAGTTCTAAAAAGAAACAGCTTTGGCAGTAGAGTGTGTGTGTTCAGTCGCTTAGTCGTGTCTGACTCTTTGTGACCCCATGGACTGTAGCCCGCCTGACTCCTCTGTCCGTGGAATTCTCCAGGCAAGAACGCTGGAGTGGGTGGCCATTCCTTCTCCAGGGGATCTTCCTGACCCAGGGATCAAACCTCGGTCTCTTGCATTGCAGATTCTTTACTGTCTGAGCCGCCAGGGAAGCCTGGCAGTATAGAGCCATGCTGAAAAGGGAGACTTGAGCCAGACTGCCTGGATTCCAGCGCCCGAGGCTGCCACTCACTATCCAGGCTGCCGTGAGCACCAGACCTAATTTTCCTCTGCTCACTTCCCCCAGGAGGAGCCCTGACACTCAGAGTTCACTGCTACTCTGGTGGTAACCCCCCTCTTCCTTCTCTGGGCTCCTGCTCCATGGACCCCTTTTTCTTTCTCTGTAACCTATCAAGCTAATCCCTACCTGAGAGTCTCGCCCTCAGTGTTCGAGATGTCTCTTCCCTCAGGGTATTTCCATCCCTGGTTTCCTCTTACCATTCATGACGCGGCTCACATGTCATCTCGGAGGTCTCCCCGGACCACCAGCTTACCTGGTCAGGGGAGACCAGGGAAAGACTCCGACTCATTCATTCATTTACTCATTCATTGACTAAGTAGCATTTTCTAGTAGGAGTAGTATCATTTTTATTCCCATTTTACAGGTGGGACAACTGAAGTTCAAAAACGAGAAGTCGTTTTATTCTTTCATTTAATTCAAAGCATAGTCATTGCTACCTTACACCCTTTAGAATGGCTGCAATTTTTTTAAAAAGTCAGAAAATAAGTATTGGTGAGGATTTGGAGAAATTGGAACCCATGTACGCTGTTTTACATATATGTTTAACCGAATCACTCTGCTGTATGTCCGAAACTAACACACCATTTTTAATTAGCTATACTTCAATTTTTAAAAATAAAAACAAAATGGGTAAAATGGCCAGTGTTTGTTGTTATGTACATTTACCACAATTTTTTAAAAACTAAATTATTTCTAAAACCTAGTTACCGAGTACCAGAAGCTGTGTTGTGTGCTCTCTCATTTATGTCTCACCAGAATCCTTTGAAGGTGTTATTTGTATTTTATTCATTAACTGAGAGAACCGAGGTTCAGAGAGATGGTCAGAGTCATAAGTTCCATCCCAAACTTTCGAACCTCCAGCCTTCCACTGCGCCTTTCTCCTCCACGTCCCTCCCTGACTGCTAGAGCCTCATCTGTCGCTCCTCCCCACAGGCACGGCCGGCATCTATCAAGGAGCAAACGGACTGACCAACGCGGCCGGATTCGGAACCGTGCACCAGGTAGACTAGCTCCCTACCAGTGGTCTTCTGGGCTCTTTCCCTAAGTAGTCCCCTTAAATCAGGGCGGCCAGAGAGGCCACCTGCACCAGGCCTCTCATTCCCTGGGTTTGGAGGCCACAGGGGCCAGGCTACACCAACAGCCACCGGACAGAGACAGCGTAGAGGCAGAGAAATCGGAATTGTTGGCACATTTCCAAGATGAAGGGGCTCTATTCTGTGTTCCATCTTGATCCCTGTCGAAGACACCCATTGACTGTTGAATCTGGAACGTATGCAAGCAAAAATGTGTGCCTTTCACCAGACCCCAAGCTCTTCAAGGGTGAAAGGACGTCATCTTCACCTCTGCATCTCACTGTAAAGTGCCCAACACAGAGTGAGGGCATTATAAATACTTGTGAAATGGAACTTAGTCAACACTATAAAGATGGATGGATGTTGGCCAATAATGTGAGTCTCCCGGTTTCACTTAAAGAGTGAGTTAAGAATTAACCTGCTCAGGGTGGAGGGAACTCTGTGTACTACCTGTGTACCTTTCCTGTTAAGAACCGTCCATGAGTTCTTTGCAAGACTGAGAAGCTCTACTTTCCGGTGGGGCTAAATATATGAAACAGTGACTATGGTGGGAGAGTTGGACTATTTGGTTGGTTGAAACAGACCAAGATCCTCTTTGATAAAGAGGATCGGTATTCTTTGATTTCATCTCTGAGACTCCCTCCTAGAAGGTTCTGGATCCCTGATGCCGTGTAGGCGTACTATGAGCCACCACCACCACCACCCGCCATGAACCTAAAAGGTCACCTAGTCTCCTGAGCAAGTGTATGTGGTCTTCATTCCACATTCAGTTGTTCTTTAATTTTTTGTAGCATTTATTGAGTGCCCACATGTGCCCAGCACTCTCCCAGGCACTGGGGATACAACAGTGGCTGAGACGGATGCTGTCAGAACCATACCCATGTCCTTTAGGGTGCACCTGTTGGCTTCCAGCTGCCAATCTCTGCATCCCTGGGCACACGGGTGTTTTCTGGAACCAATGTATAGGGCAGTAGGAAGTGCCAGGGAATTGAAACCCTCTGGGAGCAGCTCTCAAGCAAAGACTGGCTGGAGTTGGTATATAAATACCTCCGCTCCTTTGCCCCCTGGGAGAGATCTTTCTGAGGTGTGTTTTTTGCCATCCCAGCCTCTCCTGGGTAGAATTCAGCTCCAGGCTCCATTGGAGAAGCCCCCGTGCTGACTCCTTGCCCTTCTTCCCTTTGCTACCTCGCTTCCCCATTCCCCAGCTGGTCTTGCCTTCACCGCCTAAATCCTCTACTTGCCCTTGAATCCTTGTCTTGGGGGAAAATCTGCTTTTAGGGGAAACTCCAGCCCTCATAGAACTTTTATTGTAATGGTGGGGGAACAGGGATCGATGCAGAAGACCCGGCCCAGGAGGCCCCTCGCCCGCGTCAGCCTGACAGTCTTCCCCACTCACAGCCTTGTGGGTTTCCCTTTGCAGGACTATCCTTCCTACCCCAGCTTCCCACAGAGCCAGTACTCCCAGTATTACAGCTCATCCTACAACCCTCCTTACGTCCCAGCCAGCAGCATCTGCCCTTCTCCTCTCTCCACGTCCACCTACGTCCTCCAGGAGGCATCTCACAACATCCCCAGCCAGAGTTCCGAGTCACTTGGCGGTAAGTACCATCACTGCCCTGTGGTCATTCATGGCTGTGGTCTGAGCTCTTGTATGAAAGATGAACTGGGTGGAGGTCCCAGTTGTAATGAACTGGCCACCCATGAGTTAGCATCACAGCCCTCAGATATGTTTTGTTAGCTTTTCTTTGTGTGTGGGTGTGGGGGCATGGTGTACGTGTGTTTTTAATTGCACCCATATTTTAGAAAGTCATAAAGTTTTACCTAAAAATTCTAATGCCTGCCTTCTCTTAAAAGATGACCCAGTCACCCTAGGCCCACATTGTTAAGTGACAGTGCTTGGCTGGAGCTGAGTAATGTTTGCTCCATTTAGACAGAGCACACCCGATTCCACATCCAGGCCCTTTGGTGATGTTTGCATCCCTGTGCAAACTAGCTCACCAGCTTGGGCATTCATTTATTGATTTCGTAAATCTGCTATGCACGTGTCTACCCTTTCTGAGACAATTTAGACTCATCACCGTTAAATAACATGACAGCCGTAAATTAGAACGTCCAGTGATAGGAAATCCCATTGCATTTTCTTCTTTTCTGAAGCCTCCTGTTTCTGGGGCTTTGTAGAAGGCAAGCTAGCATGATGTGTATGGACATTCATTCAATAAATATTCATTGGTGGATGGCTAGAAAAAGAACAGTAGTGAAGACTCACCACTTTGATTCCTGAAGTTCTCGGTGCGGCTGTTGCTTGCATTTTCCATCAGTTGGGGTGAGTTAAATAGCATTGGCTTGGTGACAAATGGAAGGTAACATGGCCAGGCATTTTTCAGTCAACTTGGAAGGCAGTTTAAGATTTGGGCACTGGCTTTGGTCACTGTGACCTCATCAAAGAGTACGGAATAAATGCATAATGCCCAGCTTCCAATTTCCAAAGTTTGCTTCCTTGGAAGAGTATGAAATGTAACAAACTTGCTGAATTGTCTTTGCCCATCCTGCTTTTCAGCATGTGGCCTCTTCAAACTGGTTTCAGAAATGAAATATAAGCAGGAAATCTTCCACCTGATGCTACTATCTATAATTCGCTGGTGAGCTGGATTCTAGAGACTGACTGACTTCTCAGGAATTTGGGTTATGTGAGATGGTCATTTTTGTTCCCCATCCGGAGTGAACATAAAGGCTCTTTGTGTCTCTTTGAAATTTTCCCTTATTGTTTCCCCCTGTTCTTCATTTATCCTCTGGCCCTAAGGTTCAACAATAAGTGGTTGAGATGGTTTTTACTGTGTGTCTAACAAGCTCACATAAAATCTAATGACATAAATAATAGTCAGCTGTAACCAAGGTCTCTTGCCTCGTCTCCCCCGTGTCTGTTATAAAGGAACGGCATGTAAGCTTACTTGGGCACACACGCGCACACGCACACGCTCATGCACTCTCTTAAAATTCCCCATAAAAGCTCCACTTCTGAAATTATCCAGGATCTCCTTGAGTGGTTGGTTCTAAATTCCAGAGGCTCAAGAGGTTTATATATTACTGACAGAGCATGCTCACCCTTTGCGTTGTCCCGATATGCTGTCCTCAGGCTCTGCTCCTCCGCAGCCCACAGCCCCATCACCGCACCGTTGGCATCAACACGCATTCACAATTACTTGAAGCCCTAGCAATTCACAGACGTTTGCAGGGTAATTCGCTGATGGCAGGAAGATCCCCTGGAGAAGGGATAGGCTACCCACTCCAGTATTCTTGGGCTTCCCTTGTGGCTCAGCTGGTAAAGAATCCCCCCGGAATGAGGGAGACCTGGGTTCGATCCCTGGGTTGGGAAGATCCCCTGGAGAAGGGAATTGGCTACCCACTCCAGTATTCTGGCTTGGAGAATTCCATGGGATCACCAAGAGTCAGACATGACTGAGCAGCTTTCACTTGCACTTTTGCTGATGGCAAAAGCAAAATCTGAACCTCTCTTGTTACTCAAGAGAAAAGACAAATCAGTAATGGTTGCTTTAATTCAATTATTCTACTTCTACAAACTTACACTAAAAATAAAGTTTCACATAGGTACAAAGACTTAAGTTAAAAGAATTCTTGATGCAGCAGAGCAAAAGCCTGGAAGTAACCTAAATATCCATGAATAGGAGTCAGGTTAAATAAATGGTAGTGTATCCACCCTTGGCACTCTATACAGCTGTTGAAAAGAATCCACTAATATGGATCTCTCTGAGCTATTGTGATAGGGGAGGAAACAAGAACCGCTTGCACAACATGATCCTGGAGGGTTTTAAATATGAATATAGTTTACTGCCCATATTCGCATAGGAAGTTTCCGGAAGGATGCAAAAACAACCGTTAACTCATTTTCTCTGGGGAGGGAACTAGAGGGAAAAGATGTAACCTGTAGGCCCCTCCACGGAACAGCAAAATTCACGTTTTTTTCAAATGCGCATGAAACGTTTACCAAAACAGAACGTCCAGGCCATAAATCGTGACGTCCCATTACATTTAAAAGGTTTCAAGGAATTAACAGCACATACTCTGAAAATAGGGGACTTAAATTAGAAGTAAAAGGAAGATTTTTGGAAAATTCGCAAATATCCAAAATATCCAAAAGCAAAGTATTTAGAACACACTTCTAAATAACTCACGTGTGATAGTTAGTTTTATGTGTCAGGAAGAGAGAGAGTTCTCCCTTCCTCTGCCTTCTTGTTCTACCCGAATCCTCAGTGGATTGCCTGATGCCCACCCACATTGGTTAGGGCATATCATCTCTACTCACTAATCTCTTTGGAGATACCTTCACACCACACCCAAAAATAATGTCTTACTAGCTGTCTGGGCCTCCCTTGGTTCAGACAAGTTGACACATAAAATAAACCATTCAGAATATGGTTTTTTTTTTAACTTTCAAAACCAATAATAAGAAAACAACCCGATAAAGAAATGGGCAAAGTACTTCAACAGACCAAAGAATATACCAGCACGGCCGGAAAAAAAAGAAAAGTGCCTGACTGGAACTTCCCTGGTGGTCCAGTGGGTAAGAATCTGCTTTCCAAAGCAGAAGGCACAGGTTCAATCCCGGTATCTAAGATCCCGCATGCTACAGGGCAACTGAGCCCATGGACCACATCTAGAGAGCAGCCCTCACCCCACCACAAAGAGCCCTAGTGTTGCAGCTGAGACCCAGCGCAGCCAAAAATAAAAGAAAGAAATATTTTGTAAAAAGCACATGACTAGGGTGCTGCATTAGTCAGAGAAATGCAAATTGAATGGGTGTAATTACAAAGACTGACCATACCAATGATTGGCAGGGATGCAGAGCAGCTGGAATCCCCGTAACCTTGCTGGTGGGAGTGGGAGATGCTACAACCACTTTGGAAGACATTTTTGCAGTTGCTTATGAACCAGCAACCACAGTCTCTCATAACGAGAAAGCTCAAGTCTATGCAAAGACGGATGCGCACTGATGAGTGAATGTTCATAAAGGCTTTCGTCCAGCCAAAAACTAGAATCAACCCAGATGTCCATCTCCAGGTGAACGGATAGGGATTCTTCCACCCAGTAGAGTGGTACTCAGCAACACAGAGAGATAAACTAGCGATAAATATAGCAACGTGGATTGAATCTCAGAACAGTCCTGCTGGTTGAAAGAAGCCAGAAAAGTGTGTGTTTGTATGTGTGTGGACATCACATACTAAGTGATGCCATTTGTTTAAAACTCTAAAAAATACAGACTAATTAATGGTGAAAGAAAGCAGACCTCTGGTTGGCTGGGGAGTGGGTAGCAGGAGGCAGCGACTACAGGGAAATTACAGAGAAACCCTTGGTGCTGGATTTGTTCATCAACCTCATTGTGGTGGTGGTTTCATAGATGTGACCATGTGTTCAAAACTTACCAAACTGTGCTCCAAGTATGTATGGTTTTTTTATATGTCAGTTATACCTCAACAGTTGTTAAAATAAGTAAAAGCGTTAAAAGGGGAGAAAGAAAAGTGAGATGTCTCCAAGAAGGATTACTATAATTTGCTGTGGCATGTGTACCTCTGACTTTGTCCTTGAACTTTGACCCTTCATTCTCAAGAATGTGTGTGTGTGTATATATATATATATATATATATACACACATATATATATATTATATTAACAGTGAACGAACGTGAAGTCGCTCAGTTGTCTCCGACTCTTTGTGACCCCATGGACTGTAGCCTACCAGGCTCCTCTGTCCATGGGATTTTCCAGGCAATGGTACTGGAGTGGATGGCCATTTCCTTCTCCAAGGGATCTTCCCAACCCAGGGATCGAACCTGGGTCTCCCGCATTGTAGACAGACGCTTTACTGTCTGAGCCACCAGGGAAGTCTCAAGAATGTATAAGGTTGGGGAAAGCTGCTTTTTTTGGCACCCCTAATAAATTGACTTCACCCAACACCTTATTGGGACGTTTCTTAGGTAGCTGGTGTTTCCTCCTCTTTTTAATAATATTTGCCTGGATTTTAATGGGGTCAATGAGTGTTTTCTAAGCCTCCACAGTCTTAGAACTACCAAGTGAATCAGGACAAACTTTATTTATGACTCTTAAGCATCTGTGAATTTATTTGCTGCCTTTTCCTCATCCTCCAGAAGAAAGTCGTTGCTAGTCTGATGTTTGGGGAGTCTCTAATGCTGTATCCCCAAAATTGGGGGGAGCTGGGGACAGCCCAGCAGTTCTACAACTCAAAATCACATCTTTTTTATTATGTCTGTAGTCTGCTAAGAAGTTTTATAAATATTAAATAAATAAAATTCAATCCCTTGGGTTTGGGAGGGAAATAGTCCTTCCAGGGTAGGAAAAAATTAGTGGCTTGCCAAGTATTTTTAGACAAAAGCGTTTCTCCCCGCCACCCCAGTGATCCAAGAACTGGCAATTACGGAAGGAAAGATGGAGTCCACAGGGTACATTTGGGAGCTAAGACAAGCAAATGTAAGACGAGAAAGTGGGATGGAAGGTTCCACACTGGTTTATAGTTCTGTCACTCTAGTGACACAGGCAAGCCCAAATTTTAGTTCTGGCTTTATCGCTCATTTGCAGGGTTACAGGCTTACATCATCTCCATAAGCCTCAGTTCCCTCATTAGTTGAATAAAGATAATGAAGTCTAATAAAATGCATTTAAAACTTCTGTGCTTAAAAACCGACACAACTTGGACGCTGGCTCTGGGACTTAAGTCCTGCGGGGTGCTGACCACTTGTTCATTGTGGATCATTAGACAATTGCCCGAGGGCAGGAGCCTGGCAGCCTCTCAGCACACTGTGACCAGAAATGCCACTTCAACAAGAATCCAAAAGTGCCCACCCTCATCCCTACACGTTCTCACTGGTCCTTGCATGTATGTAGGTCTCGTCAAGCCAGAACTTAATTTAAGCCCTTTGCTGATATCTCCTAATTGCCAGCCCTGTGCTGGATGCTCTTGCCTTAGAATCTCAGATTGACAGATTTCTTAACAAGTAAAGCTTGGAATGTGAAGTCAAGTGGGCCTTAGAAAGCATCACTACGAACAAAGCTAGTGGAGGTAATGGAATTCCAGTAGAGCTATTTCAAATCCTGAAAGATGATGCTGTGAAAGTGCTGCACTCAATATGCCAGCAAATTTGGAAAACTCAGCAGTGGCCACAGGACTGGAAAAGGTCAGTTTTCATTCCAACCCCAAAGAAAGGCAATGCCAAAGAATACTCAAACTACCACACAATTGCACTCATCTCACATGCTAGTAAAGTAATGCTCAAAATTCTCCAAGCTAGGCTTCAGCAATACGTGAACTGTGAACTTCCTGATGTTCAAGCTGGTTTTAGAAAAGGCAGAGGAACCAGGGATAAAATTGCCAACATTCACTGGATCATGGGAAAAGGAAGAGAGTTCCAGAAAAACATCTATTTCTGCTTTATTGACTATGCCAAAGCCTTTGACTGTGTGGATCACAATAAACTGTGGAAAATTCAGAAAGAGATGGGAATACCAGACCACCTAACCTGCCTCTTGAGAAATCTATATGCAGGCCAGGAAGCAACAGTTAGAACTGGACATGGAACAACAGACTGGTTCCAAATAGGAAAAGGAGTACGTCAAGGCTGTGTATTGTCACCCTGCTTATTTAACTTCTGTGCAGAGTACATCATGAGAAACACTGGACTGGAAGAAACACAAGCTGGAATCAAGATTGCCGGGAGAAATATCAAAATCCTCAGATATGCAGATGACACCAGCCTTATGGCAGAAAGTGAAGAGAAACTAAAAAAGCCTCTTGAGGAAAGTAAAAGAGGAAAGTGAAAAAGTAGGCTTAAAGCTCAACATTCAAAACACGAAGATCATGGCATCCGGTCCCTATGGTTTCCACTCCATAGGAAATAGATGGAGAAACAGTGGAAACAGTGTCAGACCTTATATTTTTGGGCTCCATAATCACTGCAGATGGTGATTGCAGCCATGAAATTAAAAGACACTTACTCCTTGGAAGAAAAGTTATGACCAACCTAGATAGCATATTCAAAAGCAGAGACATTACTCTGCCGACTAAGGTCCGTCTAGTCAAGGCTATGGTTTTTCCAGTAGTCTTGTATGGATGTGAGAGTTGGACTGTGAAGGACTCTTGAGAGTCCCTTGGACTGCAAGGAGATTCAACCAGTCCATTCTGAAGGAGATCAGCCCTGGGATTTCTTTAGAAGGAATGATGCTAAAGCTGAAATTCCAGTACTTTGGCCACCTCATGAGAAGAGTTGACTCACTGGAAAAGACTCTGATGCTGGGAGGGATTGGGGGCAAGAGGAGAAGGGGACGACCGAGGATGAGATGGCTGGATGGCATCACTGACTCGATGGACGTGAGTCTGAGTGAACTCCGGGAGCTGGTGATGGACAGGGAGGCCTGGCGTGCTGCGATTCATGGGGTCGTAAAGAGTTGGACACGACTGAGCGACTGAACTGAACTGAAAGCTTAAAGGACTTGCTTTTAAGATACATACAGAAAATGCAGCAAGCTGCCTAGTGACAGGAACTTAGAGAATTCTCCCCACACACCCCCACTCACCCCAAGAGAGGGAGTTTGATAGCCAGCTACACAGTGAAAAGTGAAAGTTGGTTGCCCAGATGTGTCCGACTCTTTGTGACCCTGTGGCTCCTCTGTCCATGGAATTCTTCACACCAGAATACTGGAGTGGATTGCCGTTCCCTTTTCTGGGGGATCTTCCCAACCCAGGGATTGAACCCTGCATTGCAGGCAGATTCTTTACCGTCAGGGCCACCAGAGGCGCCCAGCCAAATACACATGTGTGTGTTCTTTTCCTCCTTCTGTTGGTTCAGGGATTCTCAGGCCCTAGGGTATATAGACAGTTGCAAGCACAAAACTCCATTCCCTGAAGCTGTAGGGCCCCACCCTTGCCTCTCAGATCCCTGCTCAGCTGTCCCCTTATCCACGAGGTGTCCCCCACAAGTTAGTGGCCCCCCAGCACTCTCCCTGCTCTTATCCGATTCCTCAGTTCTCTGTCACACACGTCCCCACCTGGCATGTTACATGTTTCCTTATCTCTCTGATGTCTCTCTGCTCCCTCTAGATCTGGGTGCTGTGGGAACCAGTGCCTGGAACTATACCTTCGCAGTAAATCTTTGCTGGGTGAATGAGTGATTATGAATGGGCAGTTTAAGGAACTTTTGAGAGTTAATTTTGATCCTACGTGATCTTTGCCTTCACTGCTGCCTTTGGGACCTCCCACTTTGGAGTTAGATGGTTCTGGTATAGTTGTTCACAGGAGGAGACGCTCAGCCAGCTCTCTGACCTGTCTGCCCTTTCCTTTCCTACGCCAGGTGAATATAACACACACAATGGGCCTTCCACACCGGCAAAGGAGGGAGACACAGACAGGCCGCCCCGGGCCTCCGACGGGAAGCTCCGAGGCCGGTCTAAGCGGAGCAGCGACCCCTCCCCAGCAGGGGACAATGAGATCGAGGTAACTCCAGATGCTTCCGCCTGGTTGAGTGAATGTCACGTCCACTTGTGGCTGGAACAGGAGGTGGGGACCAGAGTTCTCTCCAAGTCCCTGGGGAAAAGATGGCCCTTTGTGTTCACAGAGTGCAGTAACAGAGAAAGGTGCCCTTGACGAGAAGGAGGGAAGAATTTGGCCACACGAAAGCACTGTTGACTGGCCAGGCTAGGAAAAATGACCCTAGAGGTGGTAACAACCGGTGAGCTGAGACAGCATCACCTGGGGGCCTGGGAAAACCCAGACTGTGCCCACCGCCAGAGCTTCTAAGTCAGGAGATCTGGGGCAGGGCCTGAGAAGCTGCATTTCCAACAGATTCCTAGATGTTGTTGATGTGGTTGGAGACCACACTTTGAAAACCTCCGGTAAAGATGACATTGGACAGTGGACCTTCCCCATTGGATTGGTGATTCTTAACCTCAGCTACTGGTTAGAGTCACCCGGGGTGCTTTTGAAAATTCAGATGCCCAGACCTCCTCCCAGACTAATTAACTGGACATTGCAGGGAGTTCTAAAAGCTCCTCTAGTGACCCTACTGGGTATGTGCCACTCAGTCGTGCCCGACTCTTGGCATCCCCCTGGACTGTAGCCTGGCAGTCTCCTCTGTCCATGGGATTCTCCAGGCAAGAATACTGGAGTGGGCTGCCATTTCCTCCTCCAGGGGATCTTCGCAACCTAGGGACTGAACCCACGTCTCCTGCATCTCCTGCATTGACAAATGGACTCTTCTACCACTGAGCCACCTAGGAAGCAACAGTGACCCTCCTACAGCTTAGATATTTATCTATCTGGAGATAGGAGGCTGGCTGAAATGAGTTTGCATTGTTTCTGTGATTCTGAGTTTCTCAGACAGTGGCTCTCAGTCTGGGCTACACATAAGAACCTTCTGGGGACTTTCCTCATGGTCCACTGGTTAAGACTCTGCCCTCCCAATGCAGGGGGCCCAGGTTCAATCCCTGGTCAGGGAACTAGATCGCACGTGTCACAACTAAGAATTCACATGTCGCAACTAAGACCCAGTGCTGCCAAATAAATTTTTAAAAAAGAAGAAGAATCTTCTGGGAAGCTTTGAGAAACCTTCATTCTCAAGCTGCAGATCAGTGACTATCCAGATCAATGAAGTCAGAGTCCTTGGGGAGAGACCCAGGTGCCAGTATGTTTACGGTCCCTCGGTGATTCCAGTGCAGCCCAGGCTCAGAACTGCTATCGAAGGGCCGCAGCAGTCCTGATTATAATGAAGCAAGTGTGGGGTTATTGGTCAGGTGCTGACATTTTCCCAGGCAAACAAAAAAGAACAGTGTGCATGAGAGATGGAGGAGACAAGTGAAGGAGACAAATGCCCCCCAGAGTGTGTTAGTCACTCAGTCCCGTCCGACTCTTTGTGACCCCATGGACTGTAGCCCACCAGGCTCCTCCACCCATAGGATTTTTCCAAGCAAGACACTGGAGTGGGTTGCCATTTCCTTCTCCCAGGATCTTTCCTGGCCCAGGGATTGAACCCGGGTTTCCCACATTGCGGACAGACTCTTTACCGTCTGAGCCACCAGGGAAGCTCATGTTATCTGTCTAGCTCATGTTATCTGTCTAACTGTTATCTAAGGGAAAAAATGGGCACAGGCACAAGTTTGTACTTGTTTGCAGAAGGCAGTCATTTGTTGGCTTGAGTGTGCCATGGGTATACATGGATAGTGTTGGCAAAGCCTGGGTCACTGTCTAGGTACCCAAATGCAGCATTATCACACCCCTGTTCACAATCCTGTGCAAATCTGGCAGCTACAAAGCTCAGCTGGCAAACTCAGATATGCTAAGAAATACCGTTTTCATCTTTGCCTTAAAACCAGTGTCATTTGACTCTGAGTCCCCATTCACCCAGGCGGTAGGGAGTTTCATTTCGTTACTGGGCCCTTCCCCCTGCCGGGATTATGTGAGAATCTTAAGGTTCATGTGGTCTTGGAAAACAGAATAATAGGGACTTCCCTGGCAGGCCACTGGTTAAGATTCTATGCTTCCAGTGCAGGGGGTGCGGGTTTGATCCCTGGTGGGGGAGCTAAGATCCCACATATTACACAATGTGGCCAATAAATAAATTAATAATAATAATAATTTTTAACTTTTTTAAAAAGACAAGATAATAGCCTCTGTTGTCCAGTGTGGCTTGGTGGCTGCTGCCTTTCTCATTTTCAGGATCTGCAGTGGTCACTGGCAGTCCAGCCATTCTCTGGGGTCTCCTGCCATATGTTGGGCAGAGAGATCCTTGTGGACACTAAGGACTTTAAGGTATTAGGTACAGTCCTTTGGTTGCAAGCAACAGAAACCAATTCTGGTTACTTAAGCAAAAAGGAATTCACTGGGAGGAAACGGCATGAAGAGGAAGTGATACAACCAAAGTTATGAAGAATATTATCAAAGGCCATGCTGAGAAATCCAGGGAGCTTCAGGGTGCCAGCCCCCACTGCAGAGTGAAACATTTAAAATTCTAACACAATGTCACTCGATGTTTGATTCCAACGAGGCGGCATCCCATCGGCCTGGTCTAGGTCCTCACTCGTGCCCAGATGGACAGTCCCACCGAGAGAGCACGCAATGGGAAAAGAAAACCGGATGCTCTTCTAAGCCAGTGGGGGCTTCCCTGATGGCTCAGTAAAGAACCCATCTGCCAGTGCAGGAGACAGGGGGTCAATCCCTGGCCCGGGAAGATCCCACATGGCGTCGAACAACTAAGCCCGTGTGCCACAGCTACTGAGCCTGTGCTCTGGAGCCTGGCAGCTGCGACTACTGGAGCCCGTGCACCCTAGGTCTGTGCTCCGCAGCGAGAGAGTAGCTCCCGTTTGCTGCAACTAGAGAAAAAGCCTACGCAGGAATAAGACCCAGCGCAGCCAAAAATAAATAAATAAAAGTTCTTTTTTGGAAAGGGGGTGGATGCTGGAGACCCTAACAACAACAAATGGCCAATATTAGGACATTTGATATTTAGCCAGCATTCTCTGGTAGGACGTACGGTGTTTACTGGCAGGGCTGTGCTAGTTAGCCATATTCACTAAGAGAGCAGTGGCAGTTGTTATGGCTGGTGTCTGTTCCGATCATCCTAGAAGCTGTTAAATATTTTGAACATCACTCCCCTCCCCTAGGGCTTCCCAGGAGGTTCAGTGGTAAGCACCCTGCCTGCCAAGGCAGGAGGTGTGGGTTCGATCCCTGAGTCGGGAAGATCCCCTGGAGAAGGGAATGGCAGCCCTCTCCGCGATTCTTGTCTGGGAAATCCCATGGACAGAGGAGCCTGGCAGGCTGCAGTCCATGGGGCTTCAAAAGAGTCGGACACGACTGAGCGACTAAACAACGACTCTTCTCCTGTGCTTGGTCAGCCTCTGGAGGTATACCCAGCCATCTCCTCTGAGAGCTTGACTGCGCTGGGAACCTGCCACAGAGCATGTGTTCCCACTGCTCATGGCACCATTCTCAGTCCAGAGGATTCTGTCCTTGCTTTTCCTCTAATTCTTAAAGCCACCACCTTCCAAAACCAAAGAGACTTTGCACAAACCCTTCAGGGGATTAGGCCTTCGCGAAGAGTTAGAAGAAAATGTACTGGCTCCAGGTTACCCTTGCTTTCTGCCCTCCCAGATGCCTACGGATTTTATACCAGCTAGAAGTTTCAGAGCTATAGAAAATCCCGGAGAGCAACTCACACTTTAATATATTTTTAAAATGTATTAAGTCACTAATGTGGTTTCTGCTCTTGGTAGGGGACAGTGGGGGTGGAGAGACATTTTTCCATTAAGCTGAGAAGAGGGTGGGGTGGCATGGAAGTGGGGGATTATGGGGTGATATTTTTCTAGAAACATCTGCTGCTTGATTCCAGAGTAAGTACCACAGGGCAGGAACAGTTGAAAAGGTGTGAGCTGTGTTTCACTGCTGTGCTTAATATCAGCATAAAGGGTCTGCACGAGTCTCACCTCTTAACTCTTTGGCACTGTTGCTAATGACTGTAGCCCACGAGAGAGAAATTAGGTAGAGAAGTGGAAAGAAGGAAAATTCAGAGTCTGTATTAGTTAAAATCCCTTGACTGCAGGTGCCAGAAACCAACTTGAGCTGGCTTAAGTGAAAAAGCAGAATTTATTTTAAGGATATGGGGATTCTCTTAGAACTTATGAGCCAAAGGGACAGCCAGTGTCGGCAAGATACTGTAACCAGAAGGTGGGAGAGGCCAGGAAACGCATTTACGCCTTCTCGCCCCACGTTCCACAGTGTAGGTGCTAGAATCCCCAGGCAGGAATGTCTCTTCAATGTACAGGTTACTGGGCACGGCTCTCCTCCAGGCTCCTCTCACTCTGTGCTCAAAATCAGTCACTCAGTCATGTCCGACTGTTTGCGACCCTATGGACTGCAGCCGGCCAGGCTCTTCTGTCCATGGAATCTCCCAGGCAGGAATACTGGAGCAGGTTGCCGTTTCCTCCTCCAGAGGATCTTCCCGTCCCAGGGATCGAACCCACGTCTCCTGCATTGGCAGGCAGATTCTTTACCACTGAGCCAGCTGAGAAGCCCTTGCTTCTCACTAAAGCCAAGTCTTACAAAAGCCTTGGATCATGTTTCCCTCTCTCCAACCTCTGTTCCTCTCCCTCCCCAGATTTGCCTGGCCTGGCCTCCAGATCATGTTGCCAGCAACAGCCACCCAAAGACGATGAATTTCTTTCCAGGCCCCAGTTTTGAGTTCCCGAGGAAAGACTTCTGACCCAGTGGGGTTAGGGGGCCAGTCCTGGCTGGGCTAAAACCCTGGTGGGCTAAAAAGTTAGGGTCATCAGCAGAATGGCCACCGCGAACAATATACCCACTAAAAATCTAGGGCAGGGAGATAGAATGGTGGCCTAGTGAGGAAGAGGGACAGACCCTCTTCAGAGGGTCAATAAATTAAGGGAGTCTGCATTAAATTGAAAAATATTCGTTGATTTTTTTTAAAAATCCTCTTACCAAAGTATCTAAGTTTAACTGATCCAACCCAGTTGGATAAATTAGGACTTAGCATATTTAACCCCCCACAGTGATTTTCAAACACTTTTTACCTTGACCTATAATAAGAACAATACTTATTATCATGACCCAGAATATATATACACATAATTGTAAGCAGAGCAAAAATTTCACAAAGTAATATTCAAGTCTACTAATTGTTTTGAAAACCTCTGTATTCATTGATCTTTTTCCTTTGAGGTATTACCTTTCTCTTCACTTTTAAAGGCATTACAGATGTATAAATACAACCCCTGACCCCCCAGAGAGTTTTCCAAGGTGGCCCACTCAAGTTGGTAGACTAAGTAGGTATCTCTGCCGCCAGCTACATAAATGATCAGTCAGCCCTTTTGTTCTTAAAAATAATGATCACCAGAAAAATTAAGAAAACCTACAGTATGGAAAATTATGGCCAAGATAAATGAATAGGATAAATGACAAGAGAGGTAACTTAAGTAACAAAAGAGATCGTAGAAAAATTCTGTTTGGTTTTCTTATCTTGTATCCACAAAATAAGAAGTGCAGGCTAATGGAAAAGAAACAGAGACAAAGAAAAAGCTACTGTAGATTTTTAAATAATAGACTCCAAAGTTTCATAGAAAGGTTAGAAGAGAAAGTTAAAGACATCTCTGAGAACATTTATTAAAAAAAATTATAGAAAAAATATAAGTGATATCAATCCAAAAGGTCTAATTTGACTGTTGGAAATTCCAGAAAGAGAGAACAGTGGGAGAGATGAGAGGACATTATTTAAAGAAATAGGATTGAAATTATTTGTATGCTGAACAGTATGAATGAAAAAAGACTACACCTAGATATATCCTCATGGGATTTGAGAATACCAAACATAAAGAAAAGAGCCTAAAAAACATCAGACTTCTCATTAATCATGCTGGATACTACAAGATAGAGGGATTCTTTCAAAGTTCTAGAGGACATTATTCTGCACTTAGAAGAACTTTACAGCAAATTAAAGGTACGATTAGATTTGTAAAAATGCAGGAAGATTACTTTCTATGTACCCTCTTAGAAAAAGCAACCTAAGGATATACTCAAGCAAAACAAGGAAGAAACCCAATAAGGAGATTTGGGATCCAGAAAACAGTGAATCTGACCCAGAAATACAGTAAAGGGGGGGGGAGGGTCTCAGGATCCTAGCTCTGTGGCAACCCTAAAGATGATCCAGTCCCCACTGGAACATTCTGTCACAGAGGAAGAACATCTTTGATACAGAGGGTGTGGCTAAATTTGAGATTCTAATAAAGACACCATATTGGAAACAGAAGAATTAAATCAGTTAATAAACTCCAGCAAAAATAAAAAGCTATTCCAGACAGGCATGATTCCTATGTGAAAAAAAACTGAGCTATGACATGATTTTAATCAAGATGGAGTACAAGAAAGGAGAATACATATGACCTTAGTGGCAGAAACAGTTTCCTTAAAGTTGTTCTGGAGGGGACTTCCTGGTGGTCCAGTGGCTAAGACTCCACACCCCCAATGCATGGGGCCAGTGAACTAGATCTGGTCAGGGAACCAGATCCCACTTGCTGCAACTGAGAGTTCACCAAACATGGAAGATTCCACGTGCCACAGCTAACACTTGGTGGAGCTAAATAACTACATTGTTGTTGGTTTTTTTTAATAAAATAAAAATAAATGGGCTCCAGAGTTATGACACTGGCTAGAAAAGGAAGTAAAATCCTAGCTGATTACTTGGCTCTTCAGTGAACAGTAATCACAAGATGTAAATAAATGCCCTTTACTGGCTACCAACTTTTAACATCAACATGGAGACAGAGCACGTAAGGTAGAGTTATAAAACCCAACGCACAAACCAGTTTATCCACACTGACAAGGCAAAAGTAAGGCTGAAGCTCAAATACTGGAAAGGGGAGGAGCTAGTGGAACGGGTACGGACACCAATATCCATATTTTCCATATTGAGCTTGCTGTTTTAGCCAAGAGAAAATATCCAGAGCTGATGGGAATTGGAAATAAAGCAGTTCATATATGTGAAAAATATAAAGTTCTGGAGAAACGGGGGAGATTACCATGAGCTAAACCTTCATCTTTCACAATGCCCAGTCTAAAGTGTGCAATCAGGGATTTCCCTGGGGGTCCAGTGGTTAAGACTCCACCTTCCAATGCAGGGGGCACGAGTTCAGTCCTTGGTCAGGGAACTAAGTTCACACATGCTTCGAGGTGCAGCCAAAAATTTAAAAAGTGAAAATAGAAGCACACAAAAATGAGTAAAGTTGGCAAACCAATAAGTAAAAGTAGGTAATTTAGAGTTACAAAGGTAATCACCAGAACCGCTAAAAACAAATGCTCAGAAGTAGCTAGGCTTATGGTGAGCAGTCAACGTAAAATGGCAGTATTTCATTTTGTCAAATGAGTTATACGATTTTTATTGTTGGTTTTGGACTGAATTCCTCCTTTTTTGAGCTTTTATGTGAAAGGCAAGAACAGGCATCTCAGTTCTGGCATCTGTGGGTTGACAGGGACCCCCAGGATTGGCCATCAGAATATATTTTACACAGTGGAGGTTGAATGGGGACTCAAGGACACATCCATGAGTCACATGTTTTAGAAATTAGAGATAATGTTTTTCAAGACATCTTTCTCCTCCCAGGGAGTTAATTTCTGCAGACATCAAGTCAGATGCAAGCAAATGTATTTATCTCCTTTCTCTCCCTCCCTTTCATCCCAGCGTGTGTTCGTGTGGGACCTGGATGAGACGATAATTATTTTCCACTCCTTACTCACGGGGACTTTCGCCTCCAGATATGGGAAGGTAAGAATCATGTTGTCTCTCTCTTTCTCTCTCTCTTTTTTTTTTCAGCATAACAGTCTGTCCAGCTGGTTTATCCTGGGAATTGTGGGGGCAGCTGGTGAGGCAGCTTCTCCAGTGAATGCTGCCCCTTTGCATCAGCCCAGGTTTGAGAAGTCCTATAGAATTTTCCTTTGACATGTGAAAATTCAATCAGCTTCCCCCATTGTCTGCCTTGCCTTTTCTTCCAACACATGAAACAGTCAACATCCACTTGATTGGATATAAGCTTGTAGTCTTCGCCTGTCTCCCTCCTCCTAAGAGGGCTAGGAGATGCTTCAGCCAAACCCAGGAATCCTAGCTGGAAAGTGAGGTAAAGTACTTTTCTTCCTCCCTATTGTTTATCTTAGTATCTCTGGCAGATGAATTTAATTTTCCTCCCATTTTTCTGAGACAAGGGGGAGGCATTTTGTCGGCTCCAACAGCTTTGCAAATGTATCACCGACAAATTATGTCGAGGAACCATCCAGTTAGAATTTCAGGCAGATGCTGTTGGGGGACTGGTGGTCCATGCAAGAACCACCGAAAACCCCTTAAAAATGCAAAAATGAGGGTTTCCCCAGTGGCTCAGTGGTAGAGAATCCACCTGCAATGTGGGAGATCCGGGTTCGACCCCTGGGTCAGGAAGATCCCCTGGAGAAGGGCATGGCTACCCACTCCAGTATTCTTGCCTGGAGAATTCCATGGACGGAGGAGCCTGTCAGTCTACAGTCCATGGCGTCTCAAAGAGTCAGACCAAGCGACTGAGCATGCATGGAATGCAAAAATGAACCCAACCACTAAAACCCAAACCCTGCCGATTCTTTGCATCCATCCTAAGGGCTTGGTATCAACCCCACTGTGGATGCTCCAGATGTCTGCTATCTCTTCCGGGAGACACGTAAAGGTGGGGGGGTGGGGCTTTGGGGGACAGACACAGAATCAGCTCCTCCGAGTTAAGCGACCTGTCGGCAGCTGCTTCCACGCATGAGTGGGAACCAGGAGACTCACCAGCGCCTGGAAAATATTTCTGTTTCTGTTTAGAGCCCAGGAATATGATTTGACATCACCTCATGGCTTTTCCAGCTGCTCGTGTTTTTTATGAGGGTTGTAACAAGCTGGATGTGTAATTAGCAAGATAGATTTATCGTCTGCCGTTACGTTGTAAAGAACGTTAAAATGGTGTTGGTGGTGCAGAAACCTCTCGCCGAGGAGGAATGCCGTTAATATGTCTAGCAGTGCCTGCGGGAAATCCGGCATGCGTTTTTGGAGCGTGCACAGCTTAGGGAAAGGATGGCAGGGTCCAGAGCTGCTGGAAGCAGACTTGGCAGCTATTGCAAAAAAAAAAAAAAGAAAGAAAGAAAGAAAGAAAATGGGCTTTCTCAAAGGGGCTGCAGTAGTGAGATGCCCACCCGGGCTGGGTGTTCTGTGGTTCTTAACCACCCAAATAAAACCATCTCCCCTAAGAACCATTCCTTCACTCTTCTTGCCCTTCAAGAAGTTCCACTGCTTCACCCACCAATTTGGTTTCCTTGCAGGGCTTTGTAATCTTGGGTATGATTTTTGTGTCTGTGTCTTAGCACCACTCTTTAAGCCAAATTATGTTCCTGCTGCTGCTGAAAATTTGAGGGTATGGAAAGCTGGAGAGGGAAAGATTAAGAGATGACATGCAATTGTTTTCCGCGTCTATGTCTCTATTTCTGCTTTGCAAATAGGTTCATGTGTACCATTTTTTTCTAAGGAGGATGGGATGAATTGGGAGATTGGAATTGACATATGCACACTACGTATAAAACAGGCTTCCCTGGTGGCGCAGTGGTGAAGAGTCCGCCTGCCAGTGCAGGAGATGAGAGTTCAATCCTTGGGTCAGGAAGATCCCCTGGAGAAGGAAATGGCAACCCACTCCAGTATTCTTGCCTGGGAAATCCCATGGACAGAGGAGACTGGTGGGCTACAGTCCATGGGGTCACGAAAGAGTCTGACATGACTTGGTGACTAAACAACAATACTGTGTATCACATAGATAACTGGTGAGTATGATATAGCACAGGGAACTCTCCTCAGTGCACTGTGGTGACCTAAATGGGAAGGATATCCAAAAAAGCAGGGATATATGTATACGTATAGGTGATTCAACCCACTCCATTCTTGCCTAGAAAATCCTGTGGACAGAGTAGCCTGGTGCGTTACAGTCCATGGGGTTGCAAAGAATCAGACACAACTGAACAGCTGTCATTTTCATAGCCGATTCACTTTGCTATACAACAGAAACGAACACATTGTTGTAAAGCAACTCCAATAAAAAATATACTCAGTAAAAATTAAAACAAATTACAGGCTCACTCAAGGCGGGGGCAAAGCTCAGAGCTACCTTCTGGGCCCCATGGTACCTGGTCCGTGTCGGTCCTCATCACTAGCCAACTCTCTGCAGCCCGATCACCTGATCACCACCACCTTCCCCTGCAGCTCTCTGGTCTCCACTCTTGCCCTTTCCAGCCGCCTGCAGAGAGGTCATCCTAAAATGCAAGCCTGGTCTCTCCTCTACTGAAAAATTGTCAGTGGCTTCCCTGTAGAGAAACCCTAACCGCAGCCTCCACGGCCCTTCATGAGCTGACTCCTTCCCGTCTCTCCTGCCCCGTTTCCTGCAACTTGTCCAGAGTTGCTTTCTGTCCTCGTAACCTACCACATTCTCCCCCATCTATCCTAGATTTCTCCCAGAATCAGAGCCTGAGGACAGGAGAGAGTGAGTTCTGGTGGTTTAGCTGGGGGGTGATCCTGGGGCGCACTGGGCACAGAGTGGGGAAGTGAGGTGGGGAGGGGAAGGCAGCCTTTACAGGGTACGTGAATATTGGATTGGCCAAAATATTCATTTGGGTTTTTCCATAAGATATTAGCTATTAACAAACAGTAGCTATGGCTGCAGGTAACTAGGGCTCAGAACTGTTGGGGACCTCTGGGAGACTCGGGAACACACCTCAGAGGTGATAGCCCAAGGAGCAAGGATGATGACATATTTATTTACAAATTCCCTTCCATCATGGGTTGAGGGATTCTTCTAGGGGTGTTAGTGCCCTGTCTTGGCCTGCCCCATGAAAACTCTAGGGCAGGAAATCACAGGTCCTAACAGGAAAGAGCCTCTGCTGGCTGAGAGGACCTGGAAGAGGGGCATACTGGAGGTTTCTGCTGTAATCTAGAATGTTCTAGAAAGTTGATGTACTGGGTTAACTCACACTTATCTTTCAGTTCCCATTTTCAGTGTAACTGCCTCCAAGAGGACTTTCCTAACCACGCCCATCTACATTGCATCTCTTCCCATAATTCTTATTTTTCACTTACAATTATGGAACTCCCCAGTGGCCCAGTGATTAGGGGGCTTTCCCAGTGGTAAAGAATCCGCCTGCTGATGCAGATGATGAGGGTTCGATCCTCGGGTCAGGAAGATCCTCTGGAGAAGGAAATAGCAACCCACTCCAGTATTCTTGCCTAGGTAATCCCATGGACAGAGGAGCCTGGCGAGGAATAGTCCATGCGGTGGAGTCAGACACAACACAACTGGCCGACTGACACGCTCACCAGTGGTTAGGACTCCATGCCCCCATTGCTGAGGGCTCAGGTTCCATTCCTGGTCAGGGGACTGAAAATCCCATGAGCCTTGTGATGTGGCCAAAAATTAAAAATAAATAAATAAAAGTAATTATGTCCTCACTCTCTGTCTCCCTTCTAAGTTGTATGTGCCCTGAGGACAGTGCCCATGAACATTTTTTTATCAGCCCACCTAAGCACAGTGCACAGACCAGATTGCTCAATGGCTCTTTGTTGGGAGAATGAATCGGGGTGGTCCTCTAGAATGAAAGCAGCATGATGACAGGCACTTTTTTTCCCCATTTTGTTCATTGCTTTGTCCCCAGAGCATAGAACAGTGCCCCCTACTTAGCAGACATCAAGTAAATATTTGGTAAATGAAGGGAGGAAGGAAAGAAAAGAGCATCAAAACAAAAAATTCCTAACTGGGGGCCACCCGCCAAATTCTGCCTGCAGACATTTGTGTTTTGCCCCTAGAGTGTTAGAAAAAATGTGAATTTGTCGCCAACATTTAAAAAACCAGGAGATTGCACAGACCAAAATAATCGCGATGTCCAAGTCTCCTTGAACACTTAGAAAATCTGGCAATCCTGCATTCCCAGGTGGCAGCAATCAGCAGGAGCTGAGCAGGGGCGGACGCTCTCCAGCCCGTCCATGGCCCCGCCTGGTCTGTTTAACCCATTTAGGGGACCTTCCTGACCCCACTGGCACCTGAGTTTCAACATCTGTCCTAAAATTTCAGAACCACAGAAGTTAGAGCTGAAAGGACCTGGGAGATCATCACGTCCAGTGAGTCTCCATGGGACAGTAGGAGAAACTGAGGCCCAGAGACAGTGAGGTCACCCAGGGGATAACAAGAGGCATGCCTCAGGCTCACGTGCTTCCCTGGGTACTCAAACAAGGTCCAGGGAAAACTAAGGTGAGATGCTCTTAGAGATCCAGGTCTCCTGTGCCATCATCATCCCTCTTTTGGACTCTTCCATGAAATTAGAAGATGCTTGCTCCTTAAAAGAAAAGCTATGACAAACCAAGACAGCATATTAAAAAGCAGAGACATCACTTTGCCGACAAAACTCTGTATAGTCAAAGCTATGGTTTTTCCAGTAGTCATGTACAGAGGTGAGAATTGGACCGTAAAGAAGGCTGAGCACCAAAAAATTAATGCTTTTGAACTGTTGTGCTGGAGAAGACTCTTGAGAGTCCCTTGGACTGCACGGAGATCAAACCAGTCAATCCTAAAGAAAATCAACCCTGAGTATTCATTGGAAGGACTGATGCTGAAGCTGAAGCACCAATACTTTGGCTACCTGATGTGAAGAGCCCACTCACTGGAAAAGACCCTGATGCTGGGACTATTGAGGGCAGGAGGAGAGGGGGGTAACAGAGGATAAGATGGTTGGATGGCATCACTGACTCAATGGACATGAGTTTGAGCAAACTCCGGGAGATAGTGATGGACAGGGAAGCCTGGTGTGCTGCAGTCCATGGGGTCACAAAGAGTCGGACACGACTGAGCGGCTGAGTCAGCCTGTCCCCACTCCTCACCCCCCAAGCCAGAAATGGCTCTTCCGGAACCAGACACTTTGGCTGAGATTGGAAGTCACATCACTTGAGCCGGCCCTGATGGACTCTGAATCCTTACTTGGCTCCCCAGCCTTCCGCCACAACCCCTGATTTATGAGCAGCCCATAACTTTTTAGGATGTCATCATATGTGTCAAAGAGAGATGAGTGGGAAGGCCCAATCTGGTAACCAACTTCAGGGCCTCTCTATATCCATGAATGTTACCAAATGCAATGCTTCCAAAAGTAATTTTTCAGGAAAGGCTCAAACAATGAAAAATACAACTCTTATCTGTACACTAGCCTGTTCGCATGGGGATCAAAAGTTGGCTGCTTCCGGTGGCAGTCTCTTTCACCCTGATCACGGGGGTCTCAGGTAGAATGCCACGGTCAGTCCTTCAAGACTTTGGACAACTACCTCCAGCTCTCCTAGGTGAGTATGGTTGGTTGGTTGGTTTTGCTAAATCCAGCCACTCTAAGAGAGACCCAAAGTAACCATGGCTCAAACAAGATAGAAGTTTACCCCTCTCACCTTGCAGTCCAGGCATAAGCAGTTCAAGCTGATAAGGCTGCTGCACAACTCCAGGGACAATGGCCCCTTCCATCTTGTTCTCCTCCATCCCTGGAGCATTGCCCTCATTGCCAAGGTGAAACATGGCTCACCCCTGCGTCTGCATCCATCCAGTGAGAAGGCAAGCAGGAAAAGGGAATCCACTCCTCTCTTTTTCAGTTTTATTTTTTTCCCTTCTCTTTGAAGGGCCAGATCCAGAAGTTGCACAGATCATTTCTGCTCACATACCATTGGCTGAGAGTTGGTCACATGGCTACCTCTAGTTGCAAAGGAGTCTGGGAAATGTAGTCTAGTCACATGCTGCATTAAAATTCAGGGATTCTAGGATTCTGAGAGGGGAAAAAGGAAGAAGGTATATTAGAGGACAGCTAGCGTTTTCTGGCACAAAGTCACCATGCAGTAAGAGGAAGAACCATGAGAGAGAAAATTGTTGAGGAAAAGTAAAATGTGCTCTGGTCGAGAGACATGGAGGGCAATTGTATTTGTGTGTCTGAAGCTCTGAAGGGAGCTCTGGGCTATAAGCCTGGACGACAATGGAGGGAATACAGAGGAGCAGGAGGAGTGTGAGCCCCATTCTGCAGACAGAGTAACTGAGATACAGAGAGGTTATGAAGTCAGGGTATTCACAGTGGAGCTAAAATACATGGCCTTGACTTTTGGCCCCCAGTTCTTTCTCTTTGTGCTCTTCTTATAGCTGCAGCTACATGAAGCCCGTTATTAATAGCTTATATCAAGCAGGACACAGCTTCAGCACTCTGGAGTGTTTAAACTACAAAGGGAATTTATTAGATCACAATAATTGAAAAGCCCAGAGGTAATGGGATTCAGGTTGGGCTGGATCCAGAAGCTCAGTATCTTAGGACTTGGATCTTTCTGCATCCCTCAGTTGACTTTTTCCATGTGGCAACTCCTTCTTAGAAATCCCAGCTGAAAAAGAAGACCTCCTTTCCAAATTCCAGCATAACTCCCAGGCTTGAATCTCATTGGCCCAAACTAGGTCAAATGCCCACCCATGTATCAAAGTCTGTGGCCCTCTGTAGCCAGCCTAGGTCAGGAGCCTAGCATTGAGGTAACAGAGGAGTAGGTCAGCTCCATCCCAACCACATGGGAGTGAGACGTGTGTCCTGAATGGGCTCTGAAGGTCACGACCCTCTGTACATCCACACCAAGGGCCAGCTTGGTGGCTGTTGTGTTGAGCACCTTCCAGGAAGCAGAAGTCATATCAGTTGTGGTCCCAGCCAAAGGGGAGACTCACTGTTTACTTAGGGAAATAAAGAGCTACAGAGCTAAAATGATTAAGGAATGATTCAAAACAGAGTGATTGAATTTAAAACAGAAACTGGGCTCTCTTCCTGTTCCCAATCAGGGCATGTGCTGCTCGAGGCTGTCATCTCTCCACTTCCTTTCCGTCTCTTCCCACCCAGTACTCACAGCCAGAGCATCCCTTTGGTGGCTACACCTCCTCGCATCTTGTGGATCCATTAGAGGTTCCCCGGAGAGCCAGAGCTGCCAGTGATCGCCGCCTCTTTCTTAACCTCTCCTCCGGTCCCACCTCCCCTCCGGCCCTGAACTCTGTTATTTTTCCAGCCGGGACTAGACATATGCAAGGTGGTCAGGAGCCTTTGCCTGTGGCCAGGAAGAGCTCATAGGGAGGACTGGCGAGCAGCTTTCTGGGTTCACAGTGGGTCGGCCCCGACTCCCTCTTTTGTGCCTTGCCTTCCAGGCTGCTCAGTACCAATTGGAAGCTCAGCTCTAGGCCCAGTTGTGGGTATGTGTGTTTTAGTAACAGCTTATTGAGATATAATCCACATACCATAAATCTACCATTTCACTGTGTACAATTTTATTAGTTTTTAGTATATTCACAGAGTTGTGCGACCGTCACCAGCATCTAATGTTAGATCATTTTCATCACCCCTAAAAGACAGCTCAAACCCTTTAGTAATCACTCCCCATTTCCTCCAGCCCACCCCCACCCCCAGCCCCTGGTAACCACTAATCTGCTTTCTGTCCCTATAGATTTGCCTCTTCTGGGCCCTTCTTATAAATGGAATCACACAACATGTGGTCTTCTGTACCTAGCTTCTTTCACTTAGCATAATGTTTTTAAATTATCCGTGTTGTACCATATATCAATACTTCACTTTTATTGTCATATAATTTTAGTGTATGGATATACTTCATTTTGTCCATCCATTCATCACTTGATGGACAGTTGGGTTTTTGCCTATGATGAATAATGCTTCTGTGAACATTTGTATACTAGTTTTTACATAGACATATGTGTTCGATTGGAGAAGGCGATGGCACCCCACTCCAGTACTGTTGCCTGGAAAATCCCATGGACAGAGGAGCCTGGTGGGCTGCAGTCCATGGGATCTCGAAGAGTCGGACATGACTGAGCGACTTCACTTTCACTTTTCACTTTCATGCATTGGAGAAGGACATGGCAACCCACTCCAGTGTTCTTGCCGGGAGAATCCCAGGGCCGGGGGAGCCTGGTGGGCTGTCGTCTATGAGGTCGCACAGAGTCGGACCCGACTGAAGCGACTCAGCAGCAGCAGCATGTGTTCAATTCACTTGGGTATATACCTAGGATTGGAATTGCTGGGTAGTATGGCAACTATTTGTTTAAACTTTGAGAAGTTGACAGACTCTTTTCCAGAGTAGTTGCACCACGTTGCACTCCCATAAGCAAGGTATAAGGGTTCCAATTTCTCCACATCCTCACTAACGCTTGTTACCATCTGTCTTTTTGGTTATCGTCCTCTTAGTGGATATGAAGTGGCATCTCGTGGTTTGGGTTTGCATTCCCCTGATGACAAACTGTGCTGACTAATGACTAATGTTTTCATGTGCTTGTTTGGCTACTTGTAATACCTTCTTTAGGGCGGCCCAGGTGGCCCTAAGAATTCTTCAGTTGCAAAGAATTTGCCTGCCGAGCAGGAAACGCAGGTTCGACCCTTCAGTCGAGAAGATCCCCTGGAGAAGGAAATGGCAACCCACTCCATTATTCTTGCCTGGGAAATCCCATGGACAGAGGAGCCTGGTGGACGACCGTCCATGGGGTCACGAAAGAGTCAGACACGATTTAGCGACTAAACAACAACAAATATCTGCTTTATTACCTAACAAATCCTTTGCTGTTTTTTATCGAAATATAGGCGATTTACAATATTGTATTAGTTTCTGGTATATAGCAAAGTGATTCAGTTACACATATATTCTTTTTATATTCTTTTCCATCACTTTATTTCAAGATATTGAGTATATTAATAATTCCTTGTACTGTAGAGTTGTTGTTTAGTTGCTAAGTCATGCCTGACTTTTTTGCAACTCCATGGACTGTAGCCCGCCAGGCTCCTCTGTTCTTGGATTTCTCAACAAGAATGCTGAAATGGATTGCTATTTCCTTCCTAATCCCTTCCTGAGGGATTGAACTGTTTTTCAAGATTTATTCAATATCTTGAAATAAACTAATGGAAAAGAATATATATGTATAACTGAATCACTTTGCTATATACCAGAAACTGGTACAATATTGTAAACCAGCTCTATTTCAATAAGAAAACAGCAAAGGATTTAATAGGTATTTCTTTAAAGCAGATATTTGTTGTTGTTTAGTCGCTAAGTTGCGTCTGACTCTTTTGTGACCTCATGGACTGGTGTCCACCAGACTCCTCTGTCCAGGGGGTTTCCCACCTTGGCAGGCAGAAAGTCTCCTGCCTTGGCAGGTGGATTCTTTACCACTGATCCTCCTGGGAAGCCTTGTGCTATACAGTAGGACTTTGTTATTTATCTGTTTATATATGTAGTAGTTTGTACCTGCTAATCCCAAACTCCTAATTCATCCCTCCCCTTTGGTAACCATAAGTCTGGTTTCTGTGTCTGTGAGTCTGTTTCTGTTTTGTAAATAAGTTAATTTGTATGTTTTAGATTCCACATATTAGTGATACCATGCAGTATTTGTCTTTCTCTGTCTGACTTACTTCACTTAGTATGGTGATTTCTGGGTCCATCCATATTGCTGCAAATGTCTTTATTTCATTTTTGTATGGTTGACTAGTATTTTGACACACACGCATATCTTCTTTTATCTAGTCGCCTGTCCATGGATCCTTTGCCCATTTGCAAGTAGTTTATTTGTCTTCTATCATTGAGTTGTAAGAGTTCTTTACACATTCTGGATAACACATCATTATCAGATACGTGATTTGTAAATGTTTTCTCCCTTTCTGTGGGTTGTCTTTTCACCTTTTTGATGATGTCCTTTGAAGTATATGAAATATTGCAGGGAGAAAGGGTTTAAATGAAAACTTTTTAAAAGTGGCCCAGGAAGGAGCCCTCATGGAGAGGCTAAAATTTGAATAATGACTTAAAAGGAACTGGAGGAACAGATATCTGCCGTAAGAGCAAGAGGAAACAGCAAGTGCAAAGGCCCTGAGGCAGGAGTCTGCCTGATGGACTTGAGGGACAAAAAAAAGCTAGCATGTTTGGAGCACAAGTCAGGGGAAAAATAGTGACTCAACTCGCTTTTCCCCTTGAGAGGGAGCCGTGAGGTTTGAAACAGAGAAAGGACAGACAGGGTGTTAGTTATATTTCTAAAGAGTCCCTCTTGCTGCTCCCCAGAAAAAGGGGGTGGCCTGGCTGGAAGCAGAGAGACCAGTGAGGGACTGCTGGAGCAGTCCAGCTGGAACATGATGGCTGTATGGACCAGAGTGGGTGAGATGCCGGAAGATGAGAAGCGCAGCAGCCTGGATACACTGTGAAGGCAGAACCAACCACACACAGTGTAAAGCGAGTCCTTATTCCCACCCGCTGGGCTTCAGAGATGTCTTACTCACTGTCCTTGGTCTCCCTCTAAAGGGACCTGATCTCTTCTCCCTCTATTGCCAACTAGCAAATTCCTCTTGAAAAAATCTCCCCCTTTATTTTTTTTGGCGGGGTCGGGGGGGCGGGGCACATTCACCGTATACCAAGTACTCTGCTGCTGTGAACATGTGTTTTTTGGGTTTGGGTGGGTTTTTGTTTGTTTGTTTGTTTGAGTTGAACCTAAGTGCCAGCATTGAGTTGTTCACACTTTGCCCGCACAGGCCTCTTCCTTACATCACGTGGGCACATGTATGTTTCCTTGGAGGCGCATTTGGACTCTCCCTGCTCCCCTCCTTGTAGTTCATTGCTACCATGTTGTGTACTTTCCTGTAAAGTATGTATTACCTTCCTGTGTGCGTTTATTCCTTCTGCCTGTAGGTGGCGTTGTTTGGGTAGCCCCTGTTTCTTCCCTTTCTCTGCACTGTGGTCCCAAGTCCTTCCGCGTGGCCGTATGCCCTGCTCCGTCGCCGTAACTCAGTGGTCTTCGGCTGCAGGTGACTTTGCCCCCAAAGTGACATTTAGCAATGTCAACCGCTCTCGGCTGTGGCGACTTGGGGTTTCTTACTAACACCTAGTGGGTAGAGGCCAGGTATACCGCTAAACATCCTACAAGGCTAGCGGTCCCCAACTTTTTTGGCACCAGGGACGGGTTTCATGGAAGACAGTTTTTCCACGGACCAGGGTAAAGAGGATGGTTTCAGTCACATTACATTTATTGTGTACTTTATTTCTATTATTATTACATCAGCTCCACACACCGCCCCGCCCCCATCATCAGGCATTAGATCCCAGGGGTTGGAGACCCCTGCTGTAACGCAGTGGACAGTCCCCCACAACAGAGGATTCTCTAGCGCCAAATGTCCTTAGTGCTGGGGTTGCGAAACATCACATCCATCTGCTGCTCTGAGTTCCAGGGTTCCCCGTCTTCCTTATCCCCTCCCTGCAGGGAGGTCACCCAGGGTCCACCAGCTGCCCACCAGCACAGAGAATGCTGTGACAAGCATCCTTGCCTCTGAGCTTTATACCACTAACCTATAAGGCAAGACTGTTCTATTACACCCATTTCTGGGAAGACTGAGGCTCAGTAGGGCAGCATGATTCAGCCCAGGTCATCCACCTTGAAAGAGATGAGAGCCAGAAGGCAGCCCACTGCTCTAGTCAGTATCTAAACTGCATCCCCAGTGATCCAAGTGAATGTCCTCAGGGTGCAAATTACAAGCCATTGGAGGGACTTCCGTGATGGCCCAGTGATTAAAAATCCACCTTCCAATGCAGGTTCAATTCCTGGTCAGGGAACTAAGTTCCCACAAGCTTCGAGGCAGCTAAGCCCACACCGCAACTAGAAAGAAGCCGGTGCACTGCAATGAAGAGCCCACGTGCCACAGCTAAGGCCCAACGCAGCCAAATAAATAGTTTTTAAAAAGAAGAACTTCCTTTAAAAAAAAAAAAAAAAAACCAGTGGCATGAACTCATCTGCTTGACTGGGCTCCAGGAGCACACAGACTGGATCTGATGTCTTCATAGCTTCATCCCCTGGCAGCCGACAGTTCCTGGCACATCCAGTTGATAAATATTTGTTGAATAAACAAATAAATAAACAGCTCATGGGTAGGGAGTTTTCGGTGTGTGTGGTTGTACACACGGCAGAAATGAGATTCCAGGGTGTCTGCCCTGCAGGGAACAAACAACCACATGCTTGACAAGATAGGGGGCTGTCAGCATCGATCCGAGGCCAAGATGCTGGGTGCCAACCTGGCCTGACCTCACCCAGAGCTGGGCCCACAGCAGGAGCTCAGCAAAGGCTGTGGAAAGTTGAGTAAGCGGCCCCTCCAGGCAGGCTTGGGGCCAGGGACTCTTTGGCAGGTGGAGGACCTGGGATGGAGCCAGGTGACCCTTGGTGCCTGAGCAGACTCCAATCAAGGGCGTCTCTCCACGTCACCCATTTAAAAGAGCTAGCCCCTGCTCAATCTGAAGAAATTAGAGATTTCAAACTGGCAATGTGGGGGCCAGATCGGGCTTGAAGACAGGTTGGCCCTCTGGCATTTCCTTCAGTTCTCAATTCATTGCCAGTATTTTAAAATCTAGATGTCTCCCTTCTCTTGGAAAATAGGAAGATCTGGCAACACCAGGCCTGAGTTTTCAGAGTGGAGACCCCTTGGCAGGACGTGTGCCCTGGGGTTCATCCCTGCCCCCTTCTCTCCCTGGAGTCACTTACCTTCCCTGGGCTGTGGGTTGTGGCTCCGTGGTGCCTCGTTTGCACCCACAGAGGCATTTACATTTGTGCCCTGCCAGCGCCAGGTTGCGCCCAGCCTAGGTGGGATATGCAGGGCAGAGGTTACTGGTCCCTGTGCCCTCTGTGTCCTCTGCATGGACTCTAAGACATGTGGGTCCCTGCTTCCCTCCAACCAGATTCCAAGCTTTGTCAGGTGGCTCAAAAACGATGCCTTTAGGACCTCCCACCCCCACAAAATGCAGGCTGCTACTTCCCAAGGATCTTCTGTTCCAGGAATCCGTTATCATGACTGCGAATTCTGTTCACTCAGTGTGGTTTAAATGCCACCCTCTCCTCTCCTCCAACAAAGAAAAGAGAAGCAGTGCTATTATCCAGGGTCCCTTCCTTAGGCGGGTCTGCCTGGCCTTCCCAACTGGTTAGAAACGGCCTCTTGAGATGACAGCAGGCTTCCCATAACACATTTCTTGGTGTGATTATTTGATGATAGAATAACATCACTATTATTCTATGATTGTTCAATGGCGGGGACTGAATTTCCATTGAAGTAGATGCTGTTAATGCCTCATATCTCTCACCACAGCCCTCCCCATCCCCACAGGCATGATGGGTTCCCTCTGTAAGAACCTGTGACACTCTGGGGTGCAGTCTCCCACGTGTCCCCAGAAGGGCAGAACCCACAGCAGCACCCTGCTTATGGACCTGCCCTTGCTGTTCCTCTGCCCCCCCACCTCCATTCTTGGTCACCAGGGCTTCCTGGGGTCCCCTCCCAGATAAACTGCTTGACCTGAATCTTAGGCTCAGCATCTGCCTCGGGGGGAGACCCAAACTAAGGCATTAAGGATGCCTGGATGTTCAGACATCTTCATGATGGGTTTCTTATAGGAACTGAAACTCCACATCGCCGGACCCCTGTTGTAACATAAGCCCTCCTGGCCCCTCAAAGTGTGGTCCAGGGTCCGGCCTCATGAGGGAGCTGTTAGAAATGCAGTCTCGGGTCTCAACAGCAGAATGGACATGTCGACTGGACATCTCCACACCTTAGTCTGTGAAGCAAGATGAGAGCCATGCATTCCCTGGTGACGGCGTTTCTCGTGGGTCCTGCCAGCCTGCCAGCCTCTTTGTGTATCTAGAAGAGGCTGGGCAGACAGAGCCCAACCAGGTCTTGGCTCTACACATCTCTGCCTGGGGCTCCCCTGCCCTCTCCAATCAGCCAGTCCTCCTCCCCCATCTCTCAACCGGTGTAATTACGTGATTCCGGCTTGGATTCCGGAATCCAATACCCAGCACGGTGCCATCAGGATTCAATCAGATCCAGTTGGCGAGACACGGCTTGGCCTGTCCCTTACTGCTTTACAAACTGAGAAGAAAAAAAAAAAAAAAAACCTGCTTTTATGACCCAGCAGTTAAAAACTGTTTGTAGAAGTTGCTAAGGTTCAAATCAAAAGTGCCCTCCCTAGAGGGCGATTAGTTAATTTCAGGGGAGCACAGCTTCTTTTCTTTTCTTTCTTTTCTCCCCTTCTACCTGGAGATGTGGGTCTAATTCATTTCTGCCCTTCAGACATCGAGAACGCTCCATCCTTGGACAAACACAAGCCAAAGTGCTTAAGGACATCTGTTTATTTTATTTCTTTAATGAGAAAACCTTCCAATTTCTCCGGGCTCAGCTGTGTTTATTTACATTGTGTTAACCATGTGAGGCCAGCACCTTGGATGTTTAAAGGCCTGGCTGGGGCCCTTGCCGCGGTCTCCAGCTCTGAAATGGAGTCAGCCCAGCCCAAGGAAAACAGAGTCCTTGGAACTCTATAAAATAGATTTTCAAAATAAATACTGCCTAATTCACTCAGTAGATGTGGATTAAGTCAAGATGAATACAATTTGGAAAGGATTTTCTGAGGAAGTCGGAGATTTCTTTCCCCCACTGGGGGTTAAACCTTGTATTTGAGTCTCTGCGCCCACCCCCACCTCCCGCTCCAACTTCCCCGACTTCCCCCGCCACCACCCCCACACCCCGCAAGCTCTCTTTTCAGTTAGGTAAAGGGTATTTAGTCTTTGTGGCTAATAAAGAAATGATGACTTCGATTGGCCTCCTCGAGCCATGATTCCTTTCTTTGCAGGACTAGGAAGAGTGACCTAACTAATCGCTGTGTTCTATCTGGGAAGGGCAGGACGCGAACATCTGCCCTTGTCATTCCGGCGGGGGTGGAGGAGGAAGAGGTGGGAAACGCTTTCAAAGATGTCCTCGAGGTGAATGACAGTTGGAGGGGCCGTGGGCAGGGGGGTGGGACCCTTTGTAGCTTTAATCCCCTGTAATAGTTCTTCCCTGAGCCACTGGGCCTCCATGCCAAGTGCCTCTGCTTATGTATTTTAGAGCATTAAAGGATTATTTTCAACATAAAATATATTTCAGAGATGGTTCGGGGTTGTCAGAAAGGTGCTCATTAGCAGAGACTTTCTTTGAAGCCCCAGGCTCACTCTGCTGGGAGACAGACCATTTCTACTTTGGCGGAGGGTTTCTGAGCTAGTTAAGACTCCTGAGTATGCCTCATTTTCCGCCCCCAAATTGAACAAATGCGACTGCTTTCCCAGACTTTGGCCAGTCTTTTTTTTTTTTCGTCTAGCCTCACCTTTCACTGAATGCTGCAGGGCACCTGGAAAAAAAAATCATAATAATGCTAATCATAATAAGAGGGAGTTAAATCTCCTGTGCAAAACCTACAAATTGTTGGTCGGGTTAGAATGAGAAGCTCTTTTGTCTGCTATAAATATAGGGGTGCTGCTCACAACGATAAGTGGTGGGGAAAAAAATCCCAGGCACCCTGCGAACCTGAATAATGGGAACAATTTTCCTTTACACTTAACTAGCAGGTTGAGAGGCCTTCTCTCTCAGCGTCCCCCAACCCCGTACTTTTTTTTACGGTATTTATTTCCGGACAAAAGGGCCCCTGAGCTGTCCAAAGATCTCAGCCCTTTCCATGGGCCTTGGGTGATGAGGGTGTCTGTCCATGAGTGGCAGGAAGGTGTCAGGGCGGTTGTATGGGAAGTTAATTTTGACAGGGAGAGAGGAGGTTCCCCCCACCAGGCCTGCTCCCCACACTTCTGTGAATTCACGAATTTGTGGGCCCTTCCGATGGCAGAGAGGGAAAAGTACTGTGCAAAGTCCCCGATGGGGCCTAATTCAGAGGAGAAATATGCAGTGTAAGAATCTCTTTGGAAATGTCCATCAACAGTTGAATGGATAAACACATCCTTGGATAGTCATACAATGGAATATTTTCAGCCATAAAAAGGAATGGAGAACTTAATACGCACTCGATGTGGACAGACCCCAAAAACATTATGCTAAAGGGAAAGAAGCCAGGCACAAAAGGTCATACGCTGTATGTTTCCATTTATATGAACTATCCGGAGTAGGTAAGTCCATAGAGGCAGAATACAGATTGGTTGTTACCAGGGACCGGAGGGGAGGACGGATGGAGAGCAGCTTCTTCATGGGTGTGGGGTTTCCTTTGGGGGTGATGAAAATATTTTGGAACTAAATAGAGGTTTGCTCATCTGTAAAATTGGAATAACAGTTCCTGCCCCACTGACCTCAAAAGACCAGTCCCGGAATCATCTGATGTTTCCCTAAAAGCACTCTGGGTGCCGTTAAAGGAATGCCAAACTGCCTGAGCTGGTAAAAGATGAACTTTTTTTTTTTTTAACTTGAAAAATGAAGGTTTGTGTGTTTTTTTTTTTTTTTAAGTACTCTCCTTATCTGGTTTTGGTGTCCAGGTGATAATGGCCTCAAAAAAAAAAAAAAATGAGTTGGGAAATATTGCCACCTCTTCTATTTTCTGGAAGAGCTCGTGGTGAATTGGTGCTATTCTTCTTGAAATGCTTGGTAGAATTCTCCAGTGAAACCATCTAGACCTGGAGATTTCATTTTTCAGGAGGTTTTTAACTTTGATTTCAGTGTCTTGAATAGTTACAGCTATTTCACCCTGAGTAAGTTTTGGTAGTTTGTGGTTTTTGAGGAATTTGTCCGTTTAATTCATTGTTGAATTTAAGTGTCTGGAGTTTAAAAAAAAAAAAAAAAGTATACTTTTACAGTGACTTTCAGTTTCTAGCATATTATAACCCATACCCAGAAGCCTTCAATTACAGGGATAAAGAATGTAAATCTCTCCCTGCATGCGTGGCAGTGGGCTATAAGTCATCTCCTTGGTCCTTGAGATAAACCTGCAAGGTATATGTGATCCTCATTCTATCCAGGACACACCTGGATTTTTGACTACCAGTTTCTTAAGTGGCAGAGAAAGGATCAGACCCCAAACTCCAAAGGCCATTGGAAGCCCCTCTGCCACTGAGCAGAGCACAGCCCATCAGAAGACTCCCAAGTTCCATGCACAGCTTTCAGACCTTCAGTCCAACTCCAGGTCCTCCCAATGCCTGATTTCCCCCGGTGGGCGAGAGGAGAGCTGCAGGCTACACCTGACTCTCAAACATATTTGGGGGTTCCATTGTTTAAGTCAGCTGCCACCATTCAAACTGGAGAGATTTTTTTAAAGCTTTATTTTATTGAAGTGTAGTTGATCTGCAGTGTTGTATTAGCTCCTCTATACAACAAAGTGATTCAGTCTTATGTATATATATATTCTTTTCCATTATGGTTCATTACAGGATATTGAACGCAGTTCCCTGTGCTATGCAGTAGGACCTTGTTCATACATAAGAGCTTGCCTCTGCTAATCCACAACTCCCACTCTGTCCCTCCCCCCACCCTCCACTCGCCCTTGGCAACTACAAGTCTGTTCTCTATATCTGTGAGTCAGTTTCTGTTTCATAGATAAATTCATTTATGTCCTATTTCAGGTTTCACATAGTAAAAGCGATACCATATGCCATTTGTCTTTCCCTGTCTGACTTCACTGAGTATGATCATCTCTGGGTCCATCCTCGTTGCTTCCAGTGGCACTATTTTGTTCTTTCTATGGCTGTCCCATTGCATGGGGGTACCATATCTTCTTTATCCACTCATCTGTCGATGGAAATTTGGTTGTTGCCATGTCTTGGCTGTTGTAAAGAGTGCGGCTATGAGCACGGGACTGCATGTATCTTTTTGACTTATAGTTTTTCTGGATATATACCCAGGAGTGGGATTGCTAGATCATATGGTAACTCTATTTTCAGTTTTTTGAAGAACCTCCTTGCTGTTTTCCGCAGTGGCTGCACCCATTTACATGGGTGGCAGTGTTGGAGGGCTCCCTTTTCTCCATACCCTCTCCAGCATTTGTTATTTTTAGACTTTTTAACGATGGCCATTCTACATGGTGTGAGGTGGTACTTCATTATACTTTTGACTTGCAGTTATCTGATTATTAATGATGATGAGCATCTTTTTATGTGCCTACTGGCCGTCAGTATATTTTCTTTGGAGAAATGTCTGGTTAGGTCTTCCGCCCAGTCTCTGATTGGGTTGTTTGTCTTTTTGTTATCGAGTTGGATGAGCTGTTTGTCAGTCACATCACTTACAAATATTTCCTCCCAGTTCATGGGTTGTCTTTTCATTTTGTTTATGGTTTCCTTTGCTGTGCAAAAACTTATAAGGTCCCATCAGATGATGAGTTTTATTTATTTATTTATTTGGCTGCACCTGGTCTTAGTTGTGGCTCCTGAGAGCTTCGATCTTCATTGTGGCTCGCAGGGTCTTTTAGCTGTGGCACTTGGGATCTTTAGTTGAGGCCTGCGAACTCTTAGCTGCAGCTTGTGAAATCTTGTTCCCTGACCCGGGATCAAACCTGGGTCCCCTGCATTGGGAGCGTGGGGTCTTAGCCACTGGACCCCCAAGGAAGTCCCAGTTGGGGAGATTTTAGATAAACAGCAAGGATATATTGTATAGCACAGAGAATTATAGCTGTTATCATGTAATAATCTTTAATGGACAATAATCTGTAAAAATACTGAATCTATGTACTATGCTATACACCTGAAACTAATATATTATCAATCAACTAGACTTTAAATGAATAATTTTTTAACTGCGAGATTTTACACAGAAACTGAGGCTCTGGGTTCTCTTAAAAACTCAGGAGATCCAGTCATGCTGCATCCACACTCCCAAAGGTCACCGCTTGGCTGGAGCTGCACAGCAACTGGCTCCTTTCAGTGGGGTAGGTGGCTTCCAGTTGGCCACAATCCCCGCCACTCCCCGTTGCCTCCCTACCACTAAGGCCACGTGTCAGCTGTCATTCCTATCTCACTTGCACCTTTGTCTTTCTCCAAGAAGAGTTAAGGGGAAAGTTAAATATTTCTTGTACCAACAGGTGGAAATTGACAGACCAGCAAGGCACATGCTTCACTCCGTGAAGTGAGCTGCTTAGTCTCTGTAAGTCTTGTCGGCTTGTTCTCATTCACAGGATAAAAGTCCAGACCCTCTGGGCTGGCTTGCAGACCTTCCGTGACCTTGACCTTCCTTCCATTCTATCCTGCCTCATCTCTAAGACTCTCATCTTTCTGTTTTCAGCTACAGCCTTGCGGTTGCAGCAACAGACTCCCCCAGCTTTATCCATGCTGGTCCCTCTGCCAGGAATGCTTTTCTCACTTGCCATTCATTTGCCCAGCTAGTGCTCACTCAGCATTCAGGTCTTAAGACATCTCTGCCTCCAGGAAGCTCTCCTTGACTACACTGAGTTAGGTGTCCTTCCGGTGTGTTCCCTTAGCGCCCTCTTCTATTTGTCTCTAACTATTTTATCACCTGCTGATTCGTGTCTTTCCCTCACTGGACTTCAGAGCTCGAATGCAGGGACCATGATCATGTCTTAGTCCCTTCCACATCTCTGCTTTCTAGCACAGCACAGTCTATGTGCCCCGTAATTAGTGGTCAGATTAATTTCCTCTCCATTATAACTCAGCACAAGCTGATTTAAACAGAAAAGTGAATTTATTGGCATTTATAACCAGAAAGTTCAGGGGCGTGGCTGAATCCAGAGGTTCAAACGATGTCAAGGGAAGTGAGCCTCTTTGCATCCCTTGGCTCTGTTCTCTTCAGGTTGGCTTTGTTCTTTTCATGTGTGATGGCAGAAATGCCCCCAAGCAACACAGGACTTCCAGCCTGATAACTGTTGTAAAAAGAGAGTAACTCTTTCCCAGGAGTTCCAACCAAGCGCCAGACGAAGCTCTCCTTGGCCTGGCTAGAGCCAGTCACTCAAAGGTGGACGTAGGTTGAGACAGCCCCCTTGGAACTACACAGATGGGGAGTGATAGAATCCCCCCTGCACAAACACTCAGGATACTGTTAAACCAGAAGGTAACAGCATGGATGCTGGGAAGACAAGAATAGCAGCCCTTAGCTTCCATGTGTATGTTTTAAGCCATATGAGAGCCAAGAACATGTTGGCCTTACCCAGCTCATAGTAGGTGCTCAGTAAGCACTTGAAGACAAATCCGGCCCAGTTACCAGGGGCCACGCCCTTAGATGTGGCTCTGAAGGGTCTGGCCCATTACCTCCATGCCCTCATCTCCTAGGACTCCTCCCCTCCCTCTCTCTACTCCATCCACACTGGTACTCAGGCCTGGCAGACACATGCCGACCTCAGGGCCTTGGAACACTTGCTTCCCTCCGTCTGAACCATTCCTCCTCCCACGTGGCTTCCTCCCTCTCCTCCTGAAGATGTGTTCAGATGCCCAGATTCACACGAGGACCTCCCTGACCATCCTATGAGATGCAGCGCCTCCCACACAGCCCACACAGCACAAATCCTTTGCTGTATTTTTTTCCATAGTCTTTATCACCCCACGTATAGAATGCACTTTGCCCAGTTCTCGGAAGCACACTTTCATGGTGGTCTGTAATAAATATAACCATAAGTAATAATGAGTGAGTGAATGTCTTTTAAAGAGCTGCATCATTATTTATTTATCTATCATATATTTATTTGGCTGTGCTGGGTCTTAGTTGTGGCACACAGGATCTTTAGCTGTAGTATGTGGAATCTAGTTCCCTGACCAGGGATCGAACCCTAGCTCCCTGCATTGGGAGCTCCGAGTCTTAGCCAATGGACCACCAGGGAAGTCCCAATAACTGCATCTTTAGAAGCATGTTGCTGGTTGTGTAAGAATATCCTCTCTCTGGAATGTATCACTACCACTACAAATAATAGTAAAAACAATAATAAAAATAATAATGAAAAGCAGAAGACTCAAGAGCGTTGATGAGGACATGTCCATTGCTGGACAGAAGCAGGAGCCACTTTGCTGGGTGTCAGGCCCTCGTCTGAGCACTTGGTGTGAACTTCCAGAAATGCACTGGTCTCCCATGCCAAAATGCACTGGTCTCAAATGCCCCTCGGTCATGAATGGTGACTCGAGTTAGGGTGGTCATCTCATCTGGGTCATCTGGAACTTTCCCAGTTTTCACGCTCAAGGTGCCAAGTCCAATGGAACCTCCTCAGTTAGGCACATCCGGACAGTTGGTCCCCCTAATCCACTCTCACAGCTCCATTTATCTATTTAATTTTTTTGCCTTTAAATTTACATCCTAGGGAAATGCTTTTAAAGCTGCCAGACACCTCCAGCTGAAAGAACATTTTTCAAAGGATAAAAAAAAAAATCTTAAGAGGCTGAGTAGTTACGTAAAACTTCAAAAGAAGAACCAGTTTAGACATCTTTGTTCTCTTCAGTTTGACTATGATTTTATCATTTGTAGTCAGTTTGATTCTTTTGTGATTCCATGATGATGGGGATTTATCCTTCTGGTTTTTTTTGGTAAAGTTCTTGTGAGTACAAATAGACCCATTTGCTGAGCTAAGGAGGTCTTTTCTATTTTCTGTGTTCTATGAAACTGCCAAAGAAGCCAAGTTTTTTTTGTTGTTGTTGTTGTTTTTTAGCTTTACTGTTTAAACATGTGAATCAACCTTTTTTTTTTTTTTTTTTACCACCATCATTTTCTTGTCTTCCTCTTTCAAACAAGCTGATCTGTTTTCCAGGAGTTTCCAAGTAATTAAACCCAATTAAAACCATTAAATTCTTTCTTTTAATGACAACTTTATTATTAAAAGCTAACCACAAGGAGGAGATTTAACTGGCAAAGCCCTCCATTGTGTGTTAATCCGTCCCTAACCTCTGGCTGACACTTCCAAGAGATAAACCCCACAGAATAGCGAGGCTGGTTTAATGAATAGCTTTAATTAATACTTTTCTTCCTTGTGGCAGAGTAATTATTTGTTCAGCTTGTAAACAGCTACTTGGCAGTGTTTTTTTTAAAGGCCCAGTTGGCTTGTATGGCGTGATGGCTCTGATTTCGTCTGTTTGTGCACTTGGTTTTCTTTTTTCTTTAAAAGGGAGAGGTCTGTGTTCCAGAATCAGTGCAGAACCATGTTGACCCCAAGTTGGGGGCGTCAGGGTAATCTACACAAGAGAAAGCCAGGTGAACACACGTGGCAGGCCGCCTGAATTTGTGCACTGTCTCCAAAGTGGGCAAGGCTGCCCTTTGCAGAAGTCTGCAAGCCCAGACAGGGTGCCTGCCAAGACACAAGGCTGGCTTGTGGAGGTCTGGGTGCTGGGATGAGAAGAAAAAGGTCAAGGTCACAAAACGCCAAACCAAGCTTCTCCTCCATGTCTCCCCTGATCGCCCCTTCAGGTGGCACCCGAGAAAGGGACAGCCCAGTGCAAGTGCTGGGTGTGGCCGGTGAGGCCCCGGAGAAGTTCACTCTGTGAATAAGGGTGACAGACCCTCTGTGCTTGCTCCCAACTCAGTAATCCACTAAAGAGCTTTACATACATCAGCTCATTTACTCTCATCACTTTAGGAGTAGAGGCCCTGGATACCCACATGTGCAGGCCAGCAGATGGGCACAGCGACTTCTAGCAGTCACTCACCTCCTAGTAAGAAGGACAGAGCCCAAGCCTGCAGACAGGGGCCTGGGTGCAGCGGTGATGCCGAACATCTGGGCCGTGTGGCCTTTTGAAACAGGAGAAGGGCACCTTACACTCAGCTGGTTGGGAGATCGAAAATTTTTTTAACTTGTCACTTAATTTAGAAAGCTAGTTTCATTGATAAGGTTGTCCACTCTAGAGTTACAGAGTTAATTGACTAAGAACCAAGCCTTTCATTAATTTTAAAGGAATTAGAGCAGCAGTTCCCCACTTGAGGGTACTTTGGCCTCCCGGGTGCTTGACTGGAGACATTTTTGGTTGTCACAACTGGATGAGGGGGATACTCCTGGCAGCTAGTGGGTAGAGGCCAGCGATGTCACTGAACAGCCTACCGTGGACAGTACAGCCCCAGCAAAGAATGATCTGGCTCCAAGGGTCAACAGTGCCGAGGCTGAACAACCCTGATTTATTAAGAGCTCCAGTTTTTCACTCCAGAGACATTCTGTAAACACACAATAGCAGTGTTCACGCTCCCTATCAGTCTCCTAAAGAACTAGCCCAAACTTCTTCTTTTAAAGTAATTAAGAGTTCCCTGGTGGTCTAGTGGTTAGGATATGGCGCTTTCACTACCATGGCCTGAGTTCAATGCCTGATTGAAGAACTGAGATCCTACAAGACAGGGGTCCCCCACCTCCAGCGTCCAATGCCTGATGATCTAAGGCGGAGCTGATGTAATAATAATAGGAAAAAAGTGCACAATAGATGTAATGTGCTTGAATCGTCCTGAAACCATCCCCCCACCACTCCCATCCATGAAAAAATTGTCTTCCACAAAACGGTCCCTGGTGCCCAAAAGGTTGGGGACCACTGCCGCGAGACACGAAGTGTGGCCCAAAAAAATAAGAATAAAGTAATTGACTAAGGAAGTCTCTTAGTGAATTTGACTGTTAACCATGCCGCTATCTTTCAGAAACACATCTAAGGAGCTGAGTTCTCACAGGAATATTAGCCGTGAGCTTGCGAATTAACAAGTAATTAGCAAGATCACATCCCGTACTCACAAACATCTATCTCTGCTGGTTATACACGTTTCCTTAAGAAAATGCCTTGTGAGGAGCTTGAAGTAGGGTTAACTAATTCTATCACCTAAGAAGCTTCAGGGTGAGAGAAGAGTTTGGAAATCTCTGGATGCCTTCTTCAGACATGCCTCCCGTTGGGAGCACTCAGAGATGCCTTTGGAGCGGGAAGTCCAGGAAGGCTTACACCTGGGGCTGGGTCCACTTAGAGACCGGAAGTGGTTTAACCTGTAGGATGTCAGCATAGGAGCATCTTGGAGGGAAGACTGTGGGCTGCCCCCTCTTCATGTTGAAGGACTGACTGGCGTTTCACCCGAGACCCCCGTGAGGAGGGTGAAAGAGACTGCCTCTGGAAGCTGCCATCCTTTGATCCCCATGAGAACAAGATAATGTGCATACGATAGTTGTATTTTTCATTGGTTGTTTTTTTTCTGAAAATTACTTTTGGAAGCATTGCATTTGGTAACATTCATGGATCTAGAGAGGCCCTGAATTGGTTACCAGGATGGGCCTTCCTCCGGCTCATCTCTCTTTGACACAAATGATGACATCCTAAAAAAGTTATGGGCTGCTCATAAATCAGGGGTTGGGGCGGAAGGCTGGGGAGCCAAGAGAGGATTCAGAGTCCTTCAAGGCCGGCTCAAGTGATGTGACTTCCAATCTCAGCCAAAGCATCTGGTTCCTGAAGAGCCATTCCTGGCTTGGGGAGTGGGGAGGGCGGGGGGTACAGCTAAGAAGTGAGGGATTTACTGGGTAACTTTGCTTTTCTACATCACGTCTGGGAAATGAGAGGCACAAATGCTCAGGGGCAATGAAGGGAGATCCTTCCCCAGCCCGTGGTCTCTCCTTTTATCCACTCTGAAGCCCAGCGGTTATTAAAAAGGAAAGCTAGCCTGAGGCCTAAGGAAAGAATCAGGCTGATTGTTGCACGGCAACCACCTGTCATTTCTCTTAACTTTGGAAGTGTAATTTAATTAAATGGGTCCTTTGTTCATTAATGGAGAAGGAAATGGCAACCCACTCCAGTATTCTTGCCTGGAAAATTCCTTAGACTGAGGCGGCTGGTAGGTTACCAGGTAGCCATGGGGTCGCAAAGAGTTGGACACGACTGAGCGACTTCACTTCACTTGTTCATTAAAAATAATCTGACTGTAGCTTCTTTTTCTTCATAAAGCGAATGATGCTAAAGCTGAAGCTCCAGTATTTTGGCCACCTCATACAAAGAGTTGACTCATTGGAAAAGACTCTGATGCTGGGAGGGATTGGGGGCAGGAGGAGAAGGGGACGACTGAGGATGAGGTGGCTGGATGGCATCACTGACTCGATGGACGTGAGTCTGAGTGAACTCCGGGAGATGGTGATGGACAGGGAGGCCTGGCGTGCTGTGATTCATGGGGTCGCAAAGAGTCGGACATGACTGAGCAACTGAACTGAACTGAACTGAACTGTGAAGACATACTCCATGAGTAAAATGGATAAGATTTTGGTTTCTTTGGTAATCCTGTTACCAAAAGAGTGTGGGGTCCGGCTGCTCACCACTCCAGAGCCAATAAACAGGCCACGTTGATGGAAAGGAAAGTTAGCTTTATTTCAGATACCGGCAGCTCAGAGGGAGGGTGGCGGATGTCTGTCCAAAGGCCAACTCCCCACCACCACCACTGGCAACCAGTGGGCAAGAGCTTTTACAGAAGTCGGGCGGTGGGGGGGGGTGCTACATGCAGAAACAGCACAGTCATTTCTGACGGTCATCTTCAGATGGGTCATCGGTGGTCTGACCAGTATCATCTTGATTGTTTTAGGTCCAGTTAATTTTCAGTTCCAGGGTCCATATGTTGCCATTGCTTTGCGGCCAGTTTTCAGAATCGTGGCAGCTCATGTCCTGGGTACAGTCTGGTCATCGTGTAGCTAACTTCTCCACCTGCTATTTCAGTGTCTATAGGACAGCTCATAGGATTTGGCTCAGAATACTATCTACAGCCCGTGAGAAAGAACTAAAGGTCCTCGGCTCTGCTTACTGACCACACTATTATTATTATTCAGTCTCCTTTGACTGTTTTCCTGTTTGCACATTTCCCACTTCTTGGATTCAACTTATTCTTTAAAGTTCTCCGCAGACAAAAGGCAGGCAGAGGCATGATGGTGGGGGGGAGGGGGGCAGAAGGCGCAAGGAACATAGGGTTCTGCTCCGCTTCAGTCCTGGGTTTGAATCCCAGCTCTGTCGCTTTGAATCTCATTTAATCTGTTAACTAGGGAAAAGATATTTTTGGGAAGAAGTGTGTTAATATACAAAAGACTTACACACACTTAAATATTGATTTTTAAAAATACTTAACTGAGCATCTGCCTTGCACCCGGTCCAGGTTCCAGTTATACAGCAATAGCTCTCCTAGAGCTTGCGTTCTGCTTGAGAGAGAAGCATCAAAAATCATAAGACCTTTCCAGATAATGATAAATGCTGTTAAAAAACTGTAACGGTGTGATGAGATGTCGCATGAGTGGAGGGTCAGCACCCAGGTTACTTTAGGCGGGATGATCAGAGAAGGTCTTTCTGGTATTGAAAGTGGTAACTGAATGTTACGAAGGGGCCAGCCATGAAGGCATGTGGGGAACGGAAATTCCAGGCAGTGAGGACAGCAAGTGCAAAGGCCCTGAGGCAGTATCGAGTTGGCAAGCTCACAGAGCAGGCCAGTGGGTTAGATTGGCAAAGTGAAGGATGCTGGCATTATTCAGAGGGCCAGAGGATGCTGATGGGTTTCAAAAGAGGAGGGACAATTCTGGGTTTTGTTTTAAATAGACCGATCTTGCTGCTGTGTGGACAACAGCTTTGGAGGTGAGTAGAAGCTAGCTAGCTGTATATAGCCCAGCATACAAATGTGCTTGTTTTCAGCCTCCCTCACCATCTCCCTCTCTCAGTGATGATCTAAAGGCCCCTTGGGAATAAAGTAAAGACATGAGTTACAGGCTAGGCTCCGATAATTAGAAACAGGTTTTTTATAACAAGAGTGTCCAGCAATGAGATGGGAAAGTTACGTGGGATGTGTGACAATTTTTCATTACAAATGACTGTCCTGTATCCCTGGCACCCTCTAATGTGTATTTTCCAACATCACCAAGCAGTTAATTCAATTCTGACTCCGTCTTCCTGAAGACAGCAACACAGGTTAATCCCACTCGCTAAGGGCTCAGTCCACAAGACTGCCCCCACGTCAGATGCCAGTTGCAAATCTACATTGTTCCCTGTGCTTCTGACCAACTGGCTATAAATTAGAGGTTCCCATGACCCCCTCCTTGGGTTCAACTAATTTGCTGGAGCTCACAGGACTGAAAGAAACACTTACATACAGGGACTAGTTTATTACAAAGGATGTTATGAAGGATACGGATGAACAGCCATGTGGAGAAGTACATAAGGAGGGTCCAGAAGGGTCCCCAGCACAGGAGCACCCACATGCAACTGGGGTGTGCCACCTTCCCAACATGTGGATACGTTCATCACCCCAGGGAAAGTTGCTCAGTCACGTCCAACTCTTTGTGACCCCATGGACTGTAGCCCGCCAGGCTCCTCTGTCGGTGGGATTTTCCAGGCAAGAATACTGGAGTGGGTTGCCATTTCCTTCTCCCAGTATTATATTAGTTTCAGGTATGAAACATAATGATTCTATATTTGTATAGATTTCATACCATAAAAAGTTATTATAGTATGATTGACTGTATTCTCTGAGCTGTCCATTCCATCCCCGTGACTTACGTGTTTTACAACTGGTAGTTTGCACCTCTCAGTCCTCTTCACCTGTTCTGCCCACCCCTCTCTCCTCAGGCAACCACTTGTTTGTTCTCTGTATCTATGAGTATGTTTTCATTTTATGTTTGTTTGTTTTGATGTTTTGCTTCCACATATAAGTGAAAACGAACAGTATTTGTCTTTCTCAGTCCAGCTTATTTCACTGAGCAAAGTATCCTCCAGGTCCATCCATGCTGTCAAAATGGCACAATTTCCTTCTTTTTCATGGCTGGGTAACATTCCATTGTATATACACACCATATCGTCTTTATCCACTCAACTGCTGCTGGGCAGGTAGGCTGCTTCCATACCTCGGCTATGAGAAATTCCAAGGGCTTTAGGAGTTCTGTGCCAGAAACAGGGACAAAACCCAAATATATATTTCTTACTATAAAATCACAATACCACCCTCCCCAAATGCCACTTCCCCCCAGTTATGACAAGGAGGAGTGTTGTCCAAACCTGCAAACTGCTCTCTAGGGGGAGATGCCACTTTTGCTGAGAACCACTGCCTTAAAACAGGCTTCTCCGGTGGCTCAGCAGTAAAGAATTGGACCTGCAATGCAGGAGCTGCAGGAGACACGGGTTCAATCCCAGGATCAGGAAGATCCTCTGGAGGAGGAAATAGCAACCTACTCCTGTATCCTTGCCTGAATAGACAGAGGAGCCTTGTGGGCTACAGTCCATGGGGTCACAAAGAGTCGGACATAGCTTAGTGACTAAACAACTGCCTTAAAGCATGGTAGAGGAGATCACATACCCAAAAGAGCAGCATTTTGTCATTTTTTTCATCGCATGCTGTGTGGTAGGCTCATGGGCCCCCAAAAGGTGTTCAGGTCCCAGTCTCCAGAATCTGTGAATGTTACCTTGTATGGCAAAAGAGACTTAAATAGGTGTGATTCATGTAATCACAGAGTCCTCGGAAGAGGGAGGCAGGAGGTGAGAGTCGATAGCAGGAACTGGCTGCGGCGAAGGAGCCGATGCCAAAGAATGCACTGGCCTCTGGAAGCTGAAAAAGGCAAGGAAACTGATTCGCCTTTGAAAGCTCCCAAAGGAACCCCTTGACTTAATTTTTTATTTGTGTTATTTATTTCTGGCCGCACTGGGTCTTCGGTGCTGCACGGGGTCTTCTCTAATCGCAGAGAGCGGGGGCTACTCTCTGGCTGTGGCGCACAGGTGTCATTGGCGCAGAGCGCAGCCTCTAAGCTTCAGTAGCGGCAACACAGGGCTCAGCAGCTGTGGCACACAGGCTTAGCTGCTCCGTGCCACGTGAACTCTTCCCGGGCGAGGAATCGAACCCCTGTCCACTGCTTTGGCAGGCAGATTCCTATCCACTGTGCCACCAGGGAAGTCTGAAACACCTTGATTTTAGATTTCTAATGTCTAGAACTCTGTAAGAGGATAAACTTGTGGTAATCTGTTACAGCATCCACAAGAAACTAACATACATGCTCACCTTCGTGCTTAACTTTCTGTGATGGTGAGTGGAACAGGTTTGCCATCTGCGGTCGTAAGGACAAGTTTCCTTCTGAACTGAATGTTTGTTTTAAAAAAAAAATGCGCAGGAAGGGTAGCTCAATTAAAGGAAAATCCTAAGTTAACACAGCTGCTCTGCAGTGTGTGGAACTTGCGAAGGTGTTACAAGAATGGCCGTGGTTTAGCAAATACCAGGTGGAACTACTGCATGGGAATTTCTAAGTGGGAAAAGCTTTCTGATGGAAGGTTTTGGACTCTGATGGCTTTTTGCTAATTTGCCTGTGCTAATAATACCTAAGCACCAGGAGGAAATCATATCGCACTCATTATCCTACAGGAGCCCTAGAAAGGAGTCACTTGCTTATATTCAGGTGAGGACACTGAGACCCAGGGAGGGTGAACATCTCATCCAAGGTCATGTCCCTGGGGAATGGCAGTCCTGGGATTTGAAGCCAGGTCCTGCTGACTCCGCAGTTAATGTTCTCAGTCGCTTTGCTTCGGGGAGCTTCTTGCCTGTGGCCACTTTCATGCACACCTGGTGAATGGTGGAGGCGATCTGTGTGCTCATTGGAGGAAAGCCACTTGCTCCATTAGGCGATGCTTGTATAAAAGAGACTGTGGCCCTAAGACCAGAAAATAAAACAGACCCTTCTGTGCACTTGACTTCACGACACTTTAGGGTTGAGGGAGTAAGAGGTGCCATCAAAAGAGAAGACCGTCTTCTGAAGTGCTGCCTGGAAAGCTGTTATTCCTGAGATGTGCAGAAGCACTTGAACTTGCCTGTGGTCATTGCCACTCTGACTGAAATATACCTGTTCAGGTGCAGACACAGGGAGGCTGTGAGCAGGCTCAAGAATCTTTCAATTGCATGCAACAGAAACAGCATACATTAGTTTAAGACAAAATGGAAAATGTATTCGTGTAACCAAAATATCCAGAAGTAGATTTTGGAAACAGTGGGATCTGATCCCCCAATATTTTCATATGAATTTGCATATGATGATGTACTCTGATGTTCTGTCGTCTATTCTGCTGCCGCCGCTGCTGCTAAGTCGCTTCAGTCGTGTCCAACTCTGTGCGACCCCATAGACGGCAGCCCACCAGGCTCCTCCGCCCCTGGGGTTCGCCAGGCAAGAACACTGGAGTGTCATCTATTCTAGAGATCGGTAAATTTTTCCCTGGTGGCATAATAAATATTTTAGGCTTTAGGCTAGGCTCTGCAGGAACGATCAACTCTGCCACTATCGCCCGAAAGCAGCCACAGTGAGTGAACAAGTGGGCATGGCTGCGTTCCAATAAAACTTTATAAAAACCGACAGCTGTAGTTTACCGACCCCTAGATTCTCTTATATTTCTTTCATTTTTCTTTTTTAAGCTGGTCATTTTTAAAGTAAACGTTCACTAAAAGGATGACAACCTACTCTTTGAAAAACTCATTTAATCTTTGTATTAATAACAATTTTATGAGTTGATTAACCACATTTCACAGATGAAAAACTGAGGCACACAGAGGTTAAGTAACTTGTACAAAGTCATCTAGTGGTAAGAGGTGGAACTAGCCTTGAACACAATAAGCAGTCTGGCTCAGAACCCACACTCTTAACCTACTACAAAACACTCAGTAATGACTGGCTATTATTATTATCCAGCCAGCTGTGGAAAAAAAAAAAAAAAAAAAGACCACAGTCTTATAAGTTAATTTCAAGATGAATTTGGGGTGTGCCTTTCTTTTCTTCAAAGCACTGTGATGCTGAATAGTGTGGCTCTCACTTCTTTAAATTATAAACGGAATTAAATGATGAATTAAACCATCTACTACAAAAGCATTATGTGCTTAAAATAGAAAACTTGGAAAATTCAATAAAGGAAATTCTCTTTTGGAATAATAGAGCTGTGATTCATTACATACGACTTTTTGGTTCAAAACTTGGACTCCTTCAGAAATGAAAATGGTTTCCTCCTAATCCACAGGGATTGGGCAGAAGACCTCTAAGAATACGGCTTAAATCGGAGAGCTTGGATATTTGGGAGTGATGAAGGCGCTTGACAGAAAACAATTGCCGTCATCTAAATTAACATCTAAATTAACCCAAAGAATTTTTTGCATTCAGACTTTGAAACCTCCAGGAATCCACATGCCATTTTCCTCCTTCAAGTTTGTTTGATATTCGATTAATTTCATTTTAAGAAAAGACTTTCTGTTTTAAGGCTCTTACCCTCTCCGCCCGCATCCAGGAAATACAGCCATACGTCACAAGATAACTTACTGATCCACAAGGCAGATCTTTGAGGGGCCCATATGGTGAACACCCCCACCATCTTCCTCTAATTAAGAGAACCTCACCAAGAATGCGTGATAATTAGGTTACAGCTGCATCCAGACCCACAGCATCTGCCTCGAGGGGGGTGTTCCAGGGCTTGGAACGTCCTCATCAGCCTCCTAAATGAAAGCGTGCATAGCCCACCTCGCTGTCATCAAAGCCGAACCCTGACAAATCTGTAGAACATGAGAGCACATTGAAAAAATCTGCAGTCTGATTTGTCCCTTCGTGGAGAGAGAGCCACCCACAGATTCTCGAGTCAAAGATGACATTCCATCCACCCAGCCCCAATGGCCCCCAGCGCAGTCCTTTCCACAGACAAGTTATAAATTGAAGCCTGTTTTGGAAAAACTCCCTTTTCTCAGTTCTCCATTCTGGTTTAAATTGATTGTTTTTTAAGCACGATCTGTTTCTTGCTGTTACTTGCTTAAGAAATTAACCACTGATTTTTTTTTAATCCAAAGAGTATGTAATGATTAAGAAAATGGTTTTCATGTGAGATGGTATTTTCATAAAGCACATCTTTCCTAGAGTACCGTCTGATTCGGGACACTCCTGCTGGGTTTACAGAAACACGAGGAAGCGGACTGGGATGTTTTGACAATAACCAGCGCTCGTAGAGTGCCTGATATACCGGACCCTGGGCCAGTGGTTTACATGTGTGCTATTTCATTTAGTCCTTCATTAGTTGGAAAAACATGGCGCAAAGACTCCATATTTTAGGCTTTCTTTGACTGGGAGGAGTGCTCATTCAGGCAGGCTTCCTCCCTCTCCAAGCTACACGGGGTGAATTAAGCTAACCAGGATTGTGTGTTTATAGAGCACGTCAGGGATGCATCTAGGGGGCAGCATGAGATGAAACCCCTGTCTGTCCCCCTGTCCTCACATTACTTAATGCTCAGCCTCCACCAATTTTTGTTTCTTCATTTCTCAGTCTTTACAACCCTGAGAAAAACATTTTCTACTTGGGTACAATGGTCTGGCCCAGAGTAACACTGTGTATCACTTAACTACAGGGACAGTTGTGCATTTCTTGGGCTGTTCTAGACTCTTCCACCTCAGCAGAATTAGTTTTTATCAAGTATCTTGAAAAGAGGTTCCCACTACACAGTTTAAAATCACCTAATAGGCAGCATGCAAGCAGATTTTAGAAAAAACTGAAATAAGAGAATGCTTAGGGAGTAGTTAGGTATTCTGAAAGTTCTCCTCAGAAACCTTTGGGTGTCTTGAAGTTTTGTTTCAGTTTTTAATAGTCCCAGAAATGTCTGACTCTCTTCTCTTAAAAAAAAAAAATTGAGAATATTCTAGATAATGCTGAAGTTTACTTTGATCATTACTTCTGATTTCTCTGTCCCCTCCACTCTGCTTTCCAAAGGTAATTACTGTTCTGATTATGGATATATATCTTTGAAGATATTTACAGATACATAAGGGCCCATGGAAAATATGTAGTAACATATGTCTCCAATAAATGGTAATAACATGCAGTATAGAACTCTCGGATATATACTTTCAGTCAATAATATTTTTTTGATGTGTCCATGTTAACCTAGAGACCTGATTCATTTGTTTCCATTGAATTAAGTTTCCCATTGCATAAATATTCTACATTTTATTTCTCTAATCTCCTTTGGTGGACAGCTAAATAGCTTTCAGTCATTTGCAGTTTACAAACAACTCTGTAATGAACATCTTTTTACACATCCCTTGTTCACATATATGGATTTTTCTCTAGAGTAGTATTTACTCTGGGCTTCTCCGGTGGCTCAGACGGTAAAGAACCCGCCTGCAATAAGGGAGACCTGGGTTTGATCCCTGGGTTGGGAAGATCCCCTGGAGAAGGAAATGGCAACCCACACTCAAAAACTCTTGCCTGGCAAATCCCCATGGACAGAGGAAACTGGCGGGCTCGAGTCCATGGGGTCACAATGAGTTGGACATGACTGAGGGACTAAGCGCGCAGTGTTTACTGGCAGGTAACGTCACTCCCGGAGGTCTCCCTTTTTTGGCGGCTCTGGGCCTTCGCTGCTGCACGGGCTCTCTCCAGTCGCGGTGCTCGGGCTTCTCTGTGGTGGCGTCTGTTGTTGTCGAGCTCCGGCTTTGGGGTTCGGTGGCTGTCACGCATAGACTTAGTTGCCCCGTCTTCCTGGACTAGAGATCAGACCCGTGTCCCCTGCTTTGCCAGGTGGATTCTTAACCATTGGACTACCGGGAAATCCCCTCCTTTGTTTTTAATTTAGTTTTCTTTTAATCCAAGAAATATATGCAGAGTTTAAAACTCATGTCTTCTCCAAAGGAAAGGATCATGAAACACAGCAAGCAGTCCCCAGTGGTTTCCCGCCAATCCCACCCTGTTTTTTTGCCCAGAGGCAACAACTCTCAACTCTTGATTCTTTGAGATTTACCTTCAGATTTCTAAGTAACCTGCTTCTCTACCCACTGCATGATTTTTTTCTGTTTTAGGCAGGATCTCTGGCTTCCCAAACTACAACGTTAGACTTTAGCTCTCTCTTCTCACCCACCCTTGCCTCTCACACACATACAGACTTTCTCTCCACATCCTCCCAATTTCAGTAAGTCATCATTTCAGCTTTATTGATGTAGAGGACTCGGCTTCTTATAACTATGCAAACACTTGTCACGGGTAAGCCATTTTTGTCTACAGTAATTGCTTTTCCTGTTTTGTGTGCTGGCCTGAGAGTTGACATTTTCCGAATAAATCCTTTCGGTGGATGAATCTAGATGGCTCCTTCTTGCTTCCCACTTAGTACATGGAGGGCTGGGCATAGGTAGTTAGGCATACAGCCTCACCAGGAAAAAATGTGTGCAGCCCTGCAGAGGTGAAATGGTTTGGGTTCAAGGAGTATGTGGAAACACCCCTGAAACCTTTCCCCAGGTCACACAGTGATTCCTTACTTGGCTCCAAAGAGTTTGTTTTCCCCGTTTCCTCTTCGTTTTTCATGGACCACTCTACCCTGCGACTTCCAGCCAGGGTCTGGCGTGCTGAGCTTTGGCTATGGAAGCCCTAATGAGGTGTTTCACCTAATGGCTGTGTTCCTGGGCTTGATCCTTCACAGTTGTGTGTGTGAAGCTGAGATCACCAGCTGCGATTTTCTGTTTTTTTAAGGGTCAAGACGGGTTTATGTCATTCATTATTTGTTTTTATAATAGAGGTAATACAGCCTCCTGGTGAAAAATTCAACTGGGAAAAGAGGTGTATGGAGGTCAAGGCCACCTTTCCTCCTCTCCCAATCCTGGCCCCTCCGAGGCCTTCTCTGAAGCCGAGCTGCCCTGAACCAGATTACCAGCTTCAGATCCCAGCACTCGCTAGCTGTGGCACCTTGAGCAGGTTGCTCTGTGAGCCTCAGTGTTCTCATCTCTGAAATGGGAAGATAATAAGTGCTCACTTCAGAGAGCATTGTGGGGATTAAATGAGTTAATAAATACTTAGTGGCACAGAGAAAGCACCTAACATATTAATGAGGACTATTACTAAGTGTTGTCTCTCCTTGTAGCCCAGTGGTTCTTAACCTTGACTGCACATTGAAGTCAGGTGTGGAGTTTAAACTTTCCTCGTGCCTGGATCCCACCTGCAGCCATTCTGATTTTACTGATTTTTAAATGCTCCACACATCAACAAAGTGTGCAGCCAGGGTTGAGAGCCATTATGCACTATATTTCCCATGTGTATGCTCTATATTTCCCACGTGTATCAGTTGGAATCAATGAGGTTATGCTGCAGTAACAAACATGCCCCGAATCTCACCTGCTTCTTATTTATGGTACATGTCCGTTGTGGTCTGTTGTAGCTCTGGCACTCAGCATCTTTATTCTGGAACCCAAGCTGACCGAGTCACTTGTAGCTGGAACATTTAGCCTTGTGAAGTGGGAAGAGAGAGCATGGCAACCCATACACTAGCTCTTAAAGCTTCCAACCAGAAGTGGAAAAAAAAAAAGGAGGGGAAAGTGTTAGTCACTCAGTTGTGTCTGACTCTTTGAAACCCCATGGACTGGGATCCCACAAGGCTCCTCTGTCCATGGAATTCTCCAGGCAAGAATACTGGAGTGGTTATCCATTCCCTTCTCTAGGGGATCTTCCTGACCCAGGGATCAAACTTGGGTCTCCTGCACTGCAGGCAGATTCTGTACCGTCCCAGCCACCAGAGAAGCCCCTTCCAACCAGAAGTGAAACATCTTCTGCTGACATTTCATTGGCCAAAGCAAGTCACCATTGAGCTCCACAGGGAACCTCTAAATCAGGGGTCAGCAGCCTTTCTCTTCAGGGGGCCAGATAGTCAACACTTTAGGATCAGTAAGGATCTGTCATAGCTACTCACCTCGGCCTTCAAAGCCCAAAAGCAACCACATACCACACACTCTCCAGAAATGTAAAAGTCACTCCACTTGTGAGCCATTCAGAACAGACAGCAGGCTAGATCTGACCTGCAGGCTGTAGTTTCCCAGTGCCTGGCGTATCATCTTCCTACAGGGAGAAGCTTTTCAGGAAGGGACCCCAAATATGGATGAAGAGCAATGCAGCCTACACACTGTGTGTAGGAAAGAGAGGGAGAGAGAATGGGCCCTTTTATTGTACACTGGGTTTTACACAGAATTGCATGCGTGCTAAGTTGCTTCAGTCGTGTCTGACTCCTTGTGACCCTAAGGACCATAGCCCACGAGGCTCCTCTGTCCATGGGACTCTCCAGGCAAGAATACTGGGGTGGGCTGCCATGCCTGCCTCTGGGGAATCTTCCCAACCCAGGGACCCAACCTGCATCTTATGTCTCCTGCATTGGCAGGCGGGTTCTTTACCACTAGCGCCACCTGGGATGCCCTTTACACAGTGTACTGTGACACGATTTGCTCTTGTTCCTTAATACTGTGTTTCTGGATGATTCTTTCATGTCAGGAGGCCTAGCATGACTCCATTTTTTTTACGGCTGTCTAGTTTTCCCTGGTATGGATGTACTACAGTGGGTTTTGTTTGTGTTTTTATAGTTAATCCTCTCTTATTAGATAACAGTGGGTTTTTTTAAACATCTGGAGCAGGAAGGCCGTGTCATAGACTGATCAGTATAAAGAGAGAACCAAGATCCCAAGACTGCCAGTAGTTTACACATGGTTTACACTGCTTTCCCTGAAATGTCTTGTTTTCCAAGAGGTTCTCTTTTCCTCCAGCCACTTGTGGTTCTTGCAACACTGAACACAGGTGCCATTCCAGAGGCATATGGCGGGAGGCGGGGGGGGGGGGGGCGGATTTAAACACTGATGAGGATAAATAGAAATGATGAAAAGGTAGAGGGAAATTATCCCTCTGCAACATTATCACCCTGAGCCCACCTGGACACACATTTTAGGCTGTGTGGGAGCCACAGAGATAAGACAGACCACAACCACCGTTCACAGGTGGGACCGGAGGAGGGGAGGCTGAGATGACACCAACTCCACTTAGATGCTTTTCTCCTCTTCCTCCTAACAGGACACCACGGCGTCCGTGCGCATCGGCCTCATGATGGAAGAAATGATCTTCAACCTCGCAGACACACATCTGTTCTTCAATGACCTGGAGGTTTGGAATTGTTCGATTACTTGTTTCATTCCCTAGTTGCTTTATTTAATCACCTGCATCTAGTTTGGGGGCGGAGACACTGCCTTTTCATTTTCCCTTTTTTCTTTTTCATTTGGAGACTAGAAACTTTTGCTTGCAACCCCCAAGAAGGCATAGGACTATGGCCAGCCACAGCTTATTGGAAACACACTTGACCGAATTCCCTCTGTGGTTAATGGGCTTTTCTCTCTGCTCTAGCAGTGATGTCCACTGGCAGTTTTACTAATCCAATCAAAGCTGTGTAGTTTCTTCCTCCTGAAATTTACTATTTAATAAAGTTTATTAAGGCAAATTAGTATGGATCCTCCTGGGTCAGGAATAATTAGCAGTGGGCCAGGATGGAAGCTTTTAAAAACAATTTACATTCCCCTGAAAACATGTTTTACAAAGAGAAAGGGGAGGGGGAGCATGCTGATTTAAAGCATCAGCTCCTGTGCCCTTAAGCAAGGAGCAAGGGAGATGGGAGAAGGGGGAAAGCAGCTTCAGAAATAAATTTAATTCATTTGTTTATATACTGCCTGTGTCCGAAAGATTGGGGAAGAATCTCAAATAGAAAACATATTTAAAATAGAGCTACTAAAGCAAACACAAAGGAACAGAAAGCCATGTAATGAGTAAGGTTGAAGCATTGTACAAAAATAAAAATCTGGCTTGGGTTAATGACAGCAGTTCAGAGTCTGTCTGTGAGCTTCCTGGTAGCGAAAGCAAGAAAGGAAATAAAATGCACTACCTTCCCCCAATGAAAGAGCAAACAGCTTTCTCCAAGGTAAGGAAAGGTTGTCTGATAAGAGAATTAACGTGGGAAATCTTCTAGATTTGTAAAATATATTCTCATTATTGGCTTAACAGATAGAAAAATAAAGGCAACCTAAAATATAACTGCTTATGAAAGAACAATTCTATTTATCCTGGTAGGAATATTTTTTCCTAGAATCTGAAAAATCCCTGGGGACTCCACTGCGAAGTAGAAACATCAAGGCTATAAATTTCAAATCTGTCTTGGTCAGCCTGGGGCATTGCTAATATTTATCATCAGGAAAGGATACAGGGTTTCCCTCCTATTCTGCTGTCCTTGAGTTCCAGAGGGGAAACGCTTGCTGAAATGATCGGCCTTGTGTTCTGTCCAGTCTTGACAAGCCATTTGGGCCTCAGTCCTCACATCTGTGAAATGGGATTGATGCTGTCTGCCCAGCCTCTTTTTTAAGAGAGGATTGAGATAGAAACTTGCTGAGGAAGAAAGAGAGCTTTGGAGTAGTAGAAAATGCCAGTAGCATCAAAGCCCAAAACTATCTCTTTCACCAAAAGCAACATGCAAGCTCTCTTTACCAAGGCCTCTCATATCTTGGAGGGGAAAAAAGAGAAAGAGCTTAAAGTTTTAAATTGAAAAAAAAAAAAATACATGGCAGTTGAATTTGGCAAATATTATGGAGCCTAATGTAGTAAAGACTCCACTGATCACACATAGCAAAACCCAAGTCGCTTTAGCAAAAAATGAAAACTATTGGCCCTTTTAGTTGAAAAGTCCAGGGTAGATTTAGTTTTTCCCTGTCTCCGGCTTAGAATGTTACTTATATGAGAGCAGAGACCATGTCTGTCTGATTCACCTTAAATCCTTGGAGACCAGGCAATAAACAGCCAAACAAATCCGTAAACAAGAACGCTTGTGAGTGAAAAGGATGTGAAGAAAATAAAACAATCAGGTGTGACGGTGAGGGAGCAGGTAGGGGAACAGCATTCTCGTTTGCCACGGAGTCTGAGAAGGTGTCTCAAGGACATGGCACTTGAGCCAAGGCCTGAATGATGGCAGGGGTCAGCCAGGTAGAGATGAAAGGAGATGGGGTCAGCAGGTGCAAAGGCCCTGGGGTGAGAACTAGTGTGATGTCTTCTAGGTTCTGCGAGAAGGCCACGTGACTGCAGTGGGTGAGTGAGAGCAAAGAGAGATGAGTCTAGAGAGGCAGACATGAGCCAGACGCAAGCTATAAACATCAGGGTTTATTCTGAGTGCTGTGGACAGCCATGGGGAGGGAGAGCATGAAACAGAAAGAGCCACGTGACCTGGCTTACGTGTCACAATGACCCCTCTGACTGCTGCATGGAGAACAGGCAGTAGGAGCGGGAGGGGAGAGACTTGAGGGACTAACGCAGAGGTACCGCCAAGCAAAAGAAGAAAAATGGGTTGGATTGAGATGGGAAGAAGATGTGCACTTAGGGATGGCGGTAAAGCCAAGAGGCCTTGCTCACAGGTTGGACAAGGGGGATGAGGGAGAGTGAGGAGGCAAGAGAGACTCCTGGGCTCAGCCTGACCTGGGTGATGGTGCTGTTCTCTGTGATGGGCAACACAGGGGAGGTGAAGAATCCATCTCTCTGTCGAGTGCACCTGGGGTCTGAGATGTCTGGGACACTGCAGCAATGACACTAAGTGTGTGTTAGTCGCTCAGTCGTGTCCCACTCTTTGCGACCCCCATGGACTGTAGCCCACCAGGGTCCTCTGTCCATGGGGATTCTCTAGGCAAGAACACTGGAGTGGGTAGCCATTCCCTTCGCCAGGGGATCTTCCCAACCCAGGGTTCCAACCCGGTCTCCCACATTGCAGGCGGATTCTTTACCATCTGAGCCACCAGGGAAGCCCGATGATACCAAACTGTCAGGCAAATACATAAGCGTTTGAAGCTCTTATGCAATAGAAAGGCAGATACATAGTAGGGGCTTTGTCCACCTTGGTTGAAACTGTGACTCAGAGCCAGGTATTTTGAGGGGACTGTTGTGTTTGAGTTTAAGCCCGTATCTTCAGACCCTGCCCCCTCTGCCATTCCTCACTGGCCCCAAAGTCTAAGTCGCACCTCTCAGAAAACCATCTTAATTACCAGCTGGAGCTACTCAGGGAAGACTGTTTTTATTCTCTACACTTTTTTTTTTTTTTCCAAAATGTCCCCAATGCCAGAAGCCCCGAGGGTACCTCAGCAGAATTGAAACCACGTTCTTCAATGGAGAAGTTAAGACTCACACAAGTGAAAACATACTGCTTGCTGGTGCTGGAGACCCCTGTCAGAATCTGAAGAGCAGCCTCATAGAGCTCTGCAGGGAGGCTGTTCCGGGCTGGGCAGAGGCGTGCTGTCTGCGGGAGTCCAGTGCAAGACCTGGCTCCTGGGCCGCTGGTTAGATGATGGTGTTTAGGGAGCACCTTTCTCTGCGCCTGCAGTGCTCTCCGTAAATTAGGAGGTTGGCTTCCACAAGCTGCAGCAATTTATGGAGAATTTAGCGTTCGCCAGGCCCTACTCTTAAGTGCTGTGAATTCAGTGGCCAAAAAAACAAAAAAGCACAGCAAGATCCCCCACCCTGGACGCACTGACCTTCCAGTTGGGGAAACAGACCATAAATAATTGAATATAAAATATCAGATGAAATGCTCCAAAGAGAGCCTAACAAAGTCGAAGAAGATGGACCCATGGGGGTATTTTACTTGGTATAACCAGATAAGACTTCTCTGACATTGGAACAGAGACCTGAAGGAGGTGAAAGAGAGGAGCATGTGGGTATCTAAGCAAAGAGTGTGCCAGACAGAGAAAACAGCAGTGCAAAGGCCCTGGGGCATGGGCAAAGTTGGCAAGTTCTGGGAACAGGGAGGAGAGGCCAGTGCAGCTGGAGCTAGAGCAGGAAAGATTGTGGAGGGCCGTTTGGGAGAGGGGAAGACAGATCATATGGCTCACGGTGAAGTTCCAGAGAGCATTCCGAGAGTGACCAGAAGCCACTGGACGATTTTGAGCTGGGGAGCAAAATGACCTGACTCGTGGTTCAGAGGCGCCCTCTGGCTGCTGGGTGGAGAAGACCAAAGAGGGAAATGGTGGAAGCAAGAGTTACGCATTAAATCAGTGATTCTGGGCCTCAAGGGTGAAAGGGCTCATGGGGCGGGGAAGAGAGGGGGTGGAATCCACAGAGGAAGAACTGGTCAGAGACAAAGTAGGTGCCAAGTTCAGCTTTCCCTCTGGACATTCAGGATGCGCATCCTGAGTTCAGGATAAGCACCTGCTCATCAGCTCAGTCTGCCTTTGACTCCTGGGCTGTGTGACCTGAGTGAGTCACTGCATCTCTCTGAATCTCAGTTTTCTCATCTGTTAAAGGGGTAGCTGAAAAGCCCCTACCTTCCAGGGTCATCGTGATGATGGGAGATGTATGGAAGCAGTCAGCACAGAGCCTGCTCCCATGTACATGTCCAGCAGGTGGGCCTCCCCACCGGTGGCCACGTGTACCACTGGGACCTACACAAGAATGGGGTAACATGGTACAGGAGCAAACTGATTAGTAATTGTTAGATGCATTGTGTGATGAGCTGGAAACTAGCTTACCCAATCCCTGATTTAACCATAATTCAGTAGCAATAGTTGTAATACAGAGATATGGCGAAGAAAAGACAGTGGTGGGTGACCTGGGCCTCTGCTGACAGCCAGTTGCTGGAGTCTGGGCAAAAGTCTTGACAATTACCTGGCTAGTTTGCCTTTGTGCGAGAACTGCTTCTTTTGCAGGAAAATCCAGGGCAGAGGACTCTCACCTGAAATGTCAGCGGGGCTGCGGGGCGAGGGTGGAGGCTCGATTGATAGTCACACGCCCACAGCTCCGGAGCGGTCAAGCCTTCGGGGCTCACTGAACTGCGCGTGCGCCCCCGCCACGCCCGGGCGGGACCCAGTCCTGCGTCCCAGTGACCGCAGGCGCTGGGGGGCAAGCCCTCTGGGGTTTGATTTCAGGACTCAGTGCACCGCAGGGGTGGCGATGCCGTTCATCCGCGTGGCCCCTGGGTGAAGAGGTGAGTGGGGCAGGGCAGATTCAAGCGAGAGAAAGCCGGCCCTCGCTTTCCCCACCTTCCCTCGCTCTCAGGTGTCAAGTGGGGGAGAGTGAGTGTGGAAATGGGAGGGAAGAGTGGGCTATCACACGAAAGGGAAGAATTTTTGGCTTCTAGCAGGCGGGGCCAGAGAAGCCACATAACCCAGTACTTTGGCCGGCCTTGTGCAATGAGGAACCGTTCCCCCCAAAACGCCAGGGGCAGCCCGTTGAGAAATGCTATGCGGAGCCCTTGTGTTTGAATATCACCTAGTCAACTCTACCGTATTTACGAATTACCTAGCGTTCAGCCCGACCCAGGCTTCATGTAACTTACTTTTACTTGAAAAAAAAATATTTTTTGTTGTTAAACTTATTTTTTTTTCTTGCTAATGTTTTTTTTTTGGGGGGGGGGGGGAGGATGACTAGCGCATTATGCCAGTGATATCCTTGGTGATATTGCTTAGAATGAAACTAAGGTTTTATTTATTGTTTGCTGGTTTTATTGAAGTATAGTTGATTTGCAATGTTGTGTTAGCTTCTGGTGTACAGCAAAGTGATTCAGTTAGAAACATACATAATTTCATATTCTTTTCTAAATGGCTTATTACAGGATATTGAATACAGTTCCCTGTGCTAAATGTAAATCCTTACTGTTTATTTTTTATATAGTGTTGTATATTTAGTCATCCCAAACTCCCTTTCCCCTTTGGTGACCATAAGTTTGTTTCTTATGTCTGTGTGTCTATTTCTGTTTTGTAAATAAGTTCATTTGTATCATAGTCTGGATTCCACATAAAAGGGATATCATATGTTTTTTGTCTTTCTCTGACTTCACTAAGTATGATCATCTCTAGGGCCACCCATGTTACTGCAGATGGCGTTAGTAAATTCCTTTTCATGGCTGAGTAATATTCCTCTGTGTCTATGTACCATATCTTCCTTATCCATTCCTCTGCTGATGAACACTTGGGTTGCTTCCATGTCTTGGCTATTGTAAATAGTGCTGCAGTGAACATGGGGTGTATGTGTCTGTTTGAATTAGGAGTTTTTTTCCCTACACCTGCCTAGGAGCAGAATTGCTAGATCATATGGTAGCTTGATTGTTAGTCTTTTAAAGGACCTCCATCTTGTTCTTCATAGTGGCTACACCAATTTATGCTCTTCCCACCAGTGTAGGAGGTTTTCTCCAGACCCTCTCCAGCATTTGTTATTTGTGGACTTTTTAATGATGGCCATTCTGACTGGTGTAAGTTGCTAGCTCATTACAGTTGAGATTTGCAATTCTCTGATAATTGGAAGCCAGTTTTTTAAACATTTAAGCAGGAGAGTTGACTGAAAGAGGTGTGATAAGAGTGCATCACAAATCGTAGTAGTGAATATGTAGTAGTGTTTGAGAAATTGTTTCAGTAATTTAAATCTCTCTGTGATAGAAAACGTGTCTCTTATGGAAGGTCACAGTCAAAACCACTTGAAAGCCAGTATTCTAGAGCAGGGCTGTCCAGTAGAATTTTCTAAGCAATGTCAGTGTTCTGTTCTGCACTGTCCAGCAGAGTAGCCACGGGCTCCCTGAGGTTACTGAGCACTTGAGATATGGCTAGCGTGACTGAGGCCCTGGATTTTTCATTGTATTTAACTTTAAGTAATTGTAATGTAATAAGCCCCATGTAGCTGGTGGCTGTCATATTGGACAGGACTGAACACTGACCTCATTGCACTCATTGTGTTAGGCTTCCGTGGTGGCTCAGTGGTTAAGAATCTGCCTGCCAAGCAGGAGATGAAGGTTTGATCCCAGGAGGGGAAGAGCCCTTGGAGTAGGAAATGGCAACCCACTCTAGTAGTCTTGCCTGGAAAATCCTATGAACAGAGGGGCCTAGCGGGCTATAGTCCATGGGGTCGCAAAGAGTTAGGTGCAACTTAGGAGAAGGCACTGGCAACCTACTCCAGTACTCTTGCCTGGAAAATCCCATGGACGGAGGAGCCTGAAAGGCTGCAGTCCATGGGGTCGCGAAGAGTTGGACACGGCTGAGCGACTTCACTTTTACTTTTCACTTTCAGGCATTGGAGAAGGAAATGGCAACCCACTCCAGTGTTCTTGCCTGGAGAACCTCAGGGACGGCGGAGCCTGGTGGGCTACTGTCTATGGGGTCGCACAGAGTCGGACACAACTGAAGAGACTTAGCAGACTTAGCAGCAGTGACTTAAATAACAACTCATCGTAGCAAGTTCTATGAGACAGTGCAGCTCTGGAGCCCTAAATTTGTAAGACATGACCTATATTTTCAGTTAGGATGGTGATGATAATAATAATAACAAGACCAGTAATCACAGTTGGCATTTACTGAGCACTTTCAGGTACCAGGCACTATTCTATGTAGTTTACATGTATTAACTTGTTTAATCCTGGTTATTATCATCGCCACTGTCTCAGTCTGCCCTAGTTGCCATAACAAAACACCACAGACTGTATGGCTTACACAACAGAAATGAATTTGGGACTTCCCTGATGGCTCAGATGGTAAAGAATTTGCCTGCAATGCAGGAGACCCAAGTTCAATCCCTGGGTCAGGAAGATCCCCTGGAGAAGGACATGGCAACCCACTCCAGTGGTCTTGCTGGAGAATCCCGTGGACAGAGGAGCCTGGCGGGTTACAGTCCTGGGGTCACACAGAGTCAGGCACAACTGAGAGACCAACAGTTCTGGAGGCCAGAAGTCCCAGATTAAGAGGCTGGCAAATGTGGTTTTCAGAGAAAGTTATTTTCCTGGCTTGTAGAGATCACCTTCTCACTGTCTCCATGTGATCTTTCCTCGATGTGTGTACAGGAGAGAGAGAGAAAAAAAGAGAGAGAGAGAGTGAGAGAGAGAGAGAGTGTGTGTGTGTGTGTGTGTGTGTGTGTGTGTGTGTGTGTGTGCGCTAGCCAGTTTTGAGTCTCTTCTTGACTGTTATGAGCGCGTGTGCTCAGTTGCTAAATCATGTCCGACTCTTTGCAACCCCATGGACTGTAGCACACCAGGCTTCTCTGTCCGTGGAATTTCCCAGGCAAGAATACTGGCGTGAGTTGCCATTTCCTTCTCCAGGGGACCTTCCTGACCCAGGGATCAAACCTGTGTCTCCTGCACTGGCAGGCGGATTCTTTACCCTTGAGCTGCCAGGGAAGCCCAAATGAACACACTAATCCTATCAGATCAGGGTCCCACCCTTACAACCTCGCTTAACGTTAATGACTTCCTTAGATGCCCCCTCTCCAAACAGAGCCACACTGAGGGTTCACACTTCCACACATGAATTCGGGGAGGACACAAACATTCAGTCCATAACATCTATTTTACAAATGAAGAGACTGAGGTACAGAGGGGTAAAGCGAACCATCCAAAGTCACACAGTTGGCAGTGGCAGTCTTCACACCCAGGCAGCTGGCCCCAGAGCCCTTCCACGCATCGGCTGTGCTGTGCAGTCTCTCCCAGGAGAACGATTGCCATCTGGCTGAGAGCAGAGATTCCCAGTGGGAAATCTCGACTTGCACAGGGCTGTAGACAGTGGGTTCAGAGGGAAAGGGGGAGCAGGGAGGATAGATGTGCCAGGAAGCCTGGAAAAGGACTGACAGCAAGGGAATAAATTCCCGGTGCACGTGAAGAAAGTGAAGATGAAAAACTCCTCTGTGACTTAGCATGGCATCTCCGCATTGTATATGCAAAGGTCACACAGGTCACAGCAACCTAAACCGCACTACAGGACTAGAGCACCCTCCCTCCCCTCCGACCCCCGCAACAGGAACAAAGCAATGAACAGAGGCTCTAAATGCAGGACATGGACAGAGGTTGGAGCTGAGTAGGAGGCACTGGTGGGAATAATAAACTCAATCACAGTGACAGCTGACACGTCCTGAATGCTCACCCTTCAGGTGACCCCTGAAGGGCTCACCTGTATGCCTTCATTTAACCTTTACAGCAGCCGCAGCGGTAGATTCTGTTATGTATCCCCATTTTAGAGCTGGGAAGACTGAGGCACGGAGAGGTTAACTTACTCAGGGCTGACTTGTATTGAGCTCCAACACTGTGCCTGGCATCACACATGCATTTTCTCACTGAAATCTCACAAGTACCATACAAAGGAGTTGTTTCTTTTTTAAGTCTATTTTATGGATGAAGAATGAAACCCAGAGAGGTCACTTTTTGAGGGTCACAGAGCTAGTAAGAACAGAGTAGAGGTCTGATCCAGGGCCAAGCTGACTTCTAGGCTAGGGCATTTATCTTTCAAAGAAGATACAATTTTGAGATGAATGGTGACTTGGAGAAGGAGAACAGGTCCACAGAATAGATGGGAGAAAAGAGTCCTTCATAAGAAATGAGATCAACGGAAAGGTTTTGGCAAAAGGTGTCCCTGGCCCGACTCAGGCCTGGCCAGGCAGGCAGGTGGGCCAGAGGGAGGACATTTCTAGATGCTGCTGGAGCTCTGGGAAGGCTCATGCTGGAGGGACTCAGAAGTGGCTGGAGTCTGGGCAGGCCGTGGCTGCCTGCCTGACACACAGGCCTGATTGCTAAGCGTCTGATTTATGGTTCTGCAGGAGCTATCAGGGAGAGTAATATTTCACTGTGTCGGCGCTGAGCTGCTCTCCAGAACGTCCTGCCCAACTGACCATTAATGCAACACGGCCACAGCCTCTTTAATGCTCTTCAGAGAACTCAAACATGCAGACAACACGAGAAAGATGGCCCAGGTTTCCCTCCCAGGAAGCAGGCCCCTCGCTGGCTAACCTAGAGGCAGGATTAAGCAACCTCGCTCTTAAAATATACCTGCCTCTGAGGAGAAGGAGTGGGCAGAGAGTCCATCTGCGCTGAGTCATTTTTCTAAAGCAAATTTGTCAACAATTTCCTTTCTGCATTCGTGTCTCCAAGCAGCCAAGGACAAAAAGTAATGGGATTGGACCACAGCAGAGCAGGTCGGGAAAAGCCCAGCTGTTACCAGCTTAATCAGAATGGATTTTGATGGGTATTTGTCACCAGGCTTACTGTTCATAAATGAGCAAGGATACAAAGTAGTCAAACCTGTGGGATGCAGGCAGAGTCTAATCCAGATAACCTTAAATTACATTTATTAGAAAAAACAGGAAAATTAATAAGAACTGGTCATTGAAAAGACCATTAAAGTAGATAAGCCCTTGGTAAACACAAACAAGGAAAAAAAAAGAGAGTGAGAGATCAGTAACCAACATCCAGAATGAAAGAATGGACATGATCGTAGGTTCAGAGGAGATTCTCTTTTTTAAGTATTTATCTTATATTTATTTATTTGGCTGCACCGGGCCTTAGTTGCAGCACAAGGAATCTTTAGTTGTGGCATTCGACTCTTGGTTGTGGCATATGGGATCTAATTCCCTGACCAGGGATCGAACCAGGGCCCCCTGCGTTGGGAGTGTGGAGTCTTAGCCACTGGACCACCAGGGAAGTTCCTCTTGTGTGTGTGTGTGTGTTTTTAATTTTGAGAATAGCAAAAGTAAAGTGAAAGTGTCAGTTGCTAGGTCACGTCCGACTCTTTGTGACCCCCATGGACTGCTATAGCCCGTCCGATTCCTCTGTTCATGGAATTCTCCAGACAAGAATACTGGAGTGGATAGCCATTCTCTTCTCCAGGGGATCTTCCAGACCCAGGGATCAAACCCTGGTCTCCTGCATTGCCTGCAGATTCTTTACCATCTGAGCCATCAGGAAAGTTCCAATTATGAGAATACCAAGAGCTTATATTATACCAGTGAATTTGAAAACCGGGGTGAAGTTGACCCTTTTCAGGAAGGTACAAATTGTCAAAATTAACCCAAGGCGAAATTCTTTAAATAAATATAATGAATCAATGACCTTTGGAAACTGAAATTGTGGATAAAAACATACATCTCTAAAGAGGCACCAAGTCCAGCTTGTTTTAAACAAGAGTACCACCAAACATGCAAGGAAAGGATAAATAAGTCCCATCCTCCACAAACTGCAAAGCGAAGAAAAAGAGGGGGTGCTCTCCCATGCATTTGAGGAGACTGATGTCACCCTGAAATTAAATCTGGACTTTGAGCACATGACAAAAGGATGAATCGCTGTCATTGATGATGAGCGGTGGGATGCTCCTACACCTTTACCCAGGCCCTGTGACTCTTTATGTAGGTTCCGCTGACCCGGTCTGAACTTCAGTTTCCATGCTGGTGAAAGGAGAGGTCTGGACTATCATTGGAATCCTTTATTAGGCCAGCCACATGCCTCATTTCATAGCTACTGCTGCTGCTAAGTCGCTTCAGTCGTGTCCGACTCTGTGCAACCCCATAGACAGCAGCCCACTAGGCTCCCCTGTCCCTGGGATCCTCCAGGCAAGAATACTGGAGTGGGTTACCATTTCCTTCTCCAGTGCCTGAAAGTGAAAAGTGAAAGGGAAGTCGCTCAGTCACGTCCAACTCTTAGCGACCCCATGGACTGCAACCTACCAGGCTCCTCCATCCATGGGATTTTCCAGGCACGAATACTGGAGTGGGGTGCCATTGCCTTCATAGCTACAAGTGGATGCAATAACCATATTTCATGATTTTAAAATCCTAGAGACCTTGAAGGCCCAGAAGCAATGACACTCCTGTGGCAACTAGCATACCTAGCACCCAGATCTTGGCTTCTAAACACCATTTTCCAGTGAAAGGAACCAGGGCTCCTTGGATATGAGACTGATTCTAGGGCTGGGACAGGAAAGACACTTGGTAACATGGAGCATCTCACAGTGCCCCAAACTAAGGACATACTCACAAATCCCTGTGATGATGGGGTATGTCACAGGGATACAAGAGCTGACCAGAAAGAGTTCCCAATGGTTCGAGCTGAAACAATTTGAATACTAAAACAAATAACATAGCACCTAACCCTAAGTATGGGCTTCTAGGTGGCACAGTGGTAAAGAATCTGCCTGCCGATACAGGAGATACAAGAGATACGGGTTCGATCCCTCAGTTAGGAAGATCCCTTGGGGTAGGAAATGGCAACCCGCTCCAGTATGCTTGCCTGAAAAGTTCCATGGACAGAGGAGCCTGGCAGGCCACAGTCCATGGGGTCACAAAGAGTCAGACGTGACTGAGCGACTAAGCACACACACAACCCTAAGTATAAACTGAGTACCCGTGAGTCCATCCTGACACAGATGAATGATTGAATAAATAAATAAGTGGGGGAGAAGGGACAGCTTTACAGTGCAGAGACCTGAGCCAGGCGACCAAGGTCAGAATCACCAGTGTTACATCATGTTGACAGCATACGCTTGATAGGACGTGTTGGGAGCGGCACTTTTACCTCTGTGATCTTCCTCCCCAAAACCCCTAGCCCTGGTCTAACCATGAGAAAAACATCAGAGAAATCCCAGTTGAGAGACATTCTGCAAAATACCTGACCAGCATTCCTTTAAACTGTCACCAAAACCAGGGAAAGTCTGAGAAGCTGTCACAGTCCAAAAGAACCTAAAGAGACAAGACAAAAAAATAGAACGTGGTGCCCCAGACGGGATCCTGGAAGGGAAAAAGAACAGAAGTGGAAAAACGGAATTAAAAATAGACAGTCGCTAATAATAATTTAGTGATATTTATTAGTTGTGACAAGCTGTTTGAATATAAGATGTTAACGACAAGGGGAACTGGGCATGTGGTATATGGGAATGCCCTATACTATAGTCATAACTTTTCTGTAAATCTAAAACTATTCTAAAATTTAAAGTTTATTGTAAAAAAAAAAAAAAACTGAAGATTCATCCAGTAACTTGCCCAAGGTCACACACCTAGGAAATGGCAGAGCTGGTACTGGAACCCAGGGTTGGGCTTTTGTAGGCCAACTACAAAGTCAAGGCCACGTGAAACTGAATGTGTCTACCCCCATTCTCTTCTGCCCCATTCCCTGAGATGTATTAATGTGTAGCATCCTGATGTGTCCATGGGATTAGGACTGAAGACTGCATGGTTCTGCTTTGCTTCTAAATTGTCTCATCAGCAGAACTGACCATCCATGAATCTCTTGCAGTGGTGAACTCAATTCAGTTTGAAGCTATGGAATTCACAATAGTAATACTAGCAATAATCAAGACAAACGTGTATGTGGTATTTTCTACAGTCGAGGGACTTTTCAGAGTGCTCTATCTGTATTGATTCATTCAGTCCTTACAAAACTCTATGTGGGAAGTACCATTCTGCAGCTCAATTACAAAGAGGCTGAGAGTCAAAAAGATTCAATACCTTGTCCAAGTTCATTCTGTTAGTAAGTAGCAGAGTCAGAATTTGACCCAGATCCCAGAGTCTGTGCTGTACTCTCTGACCTTGCAAAAACCAGTTTAAAAAAAAAAATGGACACTACTTTACGATTTCCCAGTTCAGTAGATAAAATAAATCAGCCAGTGTATCAGGCCTAGATTCATCCTACAGGCCCCACAAATTGCAGAAACAGAGAAACATTTGTCCTGAAATGGGGTAGAATTGGGGCAATTTTTACAAAGGCAGTGACATTAACAAACCTTTGCAGGCTTTAGATAGTTGGACAGAGAGAGGGAGAAGCATTCAGAACAGAAGGCACAGCAAGCGCAAAGGCCCTGGGGCAAGAGGATGAGGGTTGTTGAAGGACTAGCAGAGGCTATGTCTGCAGTGTGTTGGGAGATGAAGGGTGGAATCCAGTGATGAGTGGCAGGGTGTGCAGATGAGTGGGACCTGAGTCATGGTGAGGACTCGGAGGGAGGTGGGAGCCATTGTGGGGTTTTGAGCAGGGGAGGGCCAGGATCTGTCTTAGGGTTTAGCAGGATCCCTCTGGCTCCTGGATGAAAACTAGGCTGGAAAGATGGAGGGTAGAAATGAAGAGGTGATTGTAATAGTCTGAGTCAGAGGTCCACCATCTTCTTCTGTCAGGAGCCAGAGAGTAAATATTTTAAGAGTTTCGGGGTCAGACTGTCTCTCTCTCAACTACTCACTTCTCCTGTTGCAGGGCAAAATCAGCTACAGACCCGAAGTAAATGAATGAACATGGCAGTGTTCCAATAAAACTTTATTTATACAACAGGTGGCCGGACAGAATGGCACAAGCACGGAATTTTGTTTTTCAGTTCTGTTCAGTCACTCAGTCATGTCCGACTCTTTGCAACCCCGTGGTTTTTCATCAGTGTAGACCCCGGGGATACTGGCTGTCTCCATCTCTAGTCTGCCGCTTTTGGCCCTGCAGGACGTCTTTGTGCTAGCCTAACAGTCTCCGTCTTTCTTCTGAGCAGCCGGGTAGGAGTGTCCTGAATGGATATACCACAGTTCATTCCACCGTGACCCAGATGAGGGAACTGCAGGTGACTGCAGCTTCTCACCGGGGTGACCGGCCTCCTTGCGCAGGACTCTGTGTGTGTTTCTCTGGGTCAGCAACCGTCAGTTCCTCAGCACCACTGCGGCTCACCAATATCAAGGCCACAGGAACCCACCACTCTGTCTTGGAAGGGTGTTCCTGCTCAGATCCCCCCCCACCCCAAATTATAGTCACACTTTGAGTCCAGAGAGGCCAGAGGCACCCTGGGCAGTGAGAAGCTGGCATCCTCAGCGTGAGCCCAATTGAGGAGCCGGGGGTCCTTGCCCCAAGGACCCAGCCCAGTTGAGGAGCCAGGGGTCCTCGCCCCTGGGACCCAGCCCATCCTCACATCCTCCACCCTGTCCCGCTCCCCTCAGTGCCGGCTCGGCAGGTAACTCGATCCAGGTCAGCTGGCGGAGTATGAGGTAGCGTCTAGCTGAGCGTCATGGTATTTTATTAAGCCCGAAATGTGATCGCTACTGTTGTCACACTTTAGCGCCCCCAACAATCCCCTGGCAGATGAGAAAACCAGAGCCTTCCCGCATGCCTTTCCCCTGACGTCAGGGAAAGTGCAGGGAACCCTGCCCAGGGGCCCGAGAGCCTGGGTGACCCCCCGGAGCAGCTTTCAAGCCTGAGGGAAGGACCGGGGGCCACTGGGCAGTGTTTTTCTAATTTCAGGCAAAGCAACGGACTGGGGAAATCTGCTATTAATTTCTCCTCGGTGCCTGGGTCTGGGAAGTCAGCACTGGCTTTTCAATACAGTCTTCGTTAACCTATTAGGATGGCGGGCCCTAGGATCCTTCTGTCTAAATGACGTTGCTCTGGATCAGGGGTCTGAAACGAGGATGCCCACAGGGACCCAGGTGAGGTAAAGTGAGGAAAACCCAGCAGAGGCTGTGGAGGAGTGGAGATGGAGCTTGAGGCTGTGGATGGTCAGGACAGAGGCATGCAAGCCCTGCCTTGCCAGAGCATGTAAATTCTCAAAGTAGCAGAAAATCTGGAGAGACGGAGAAAGGAGAAGAGGGAGAGAGAAGGGAGGAAGGGGAAGTGAGGGAGAGAGGCAAGGAGAGAGAAGGCTGTTGTTCCAAAAATTGTTTTACTGTTTTAAGACAGTTTAGGCTAGATGAGATACCTCTCCTGGCCAGCTTGCAAGCTCTTCCCTAACTGAACCTGTCAACACAGCAGTGAAATTGTCCACCCTGTTCCTCTGTCCCTCCAGAGCTGTGCCGTCCAGTGAAACTTTCTGCAGTGATGGAAACACACCATCCAGTACGGTAGCCATTGGCTCCATTTGGCTATGGAGCCCATGAAATAGACCCAAGGAACTGAATTTTCCACTGAGTTTTTTAATTTATTTATCTTGGGCCGCACTGGGTCTTCACTGCTGCACACGCGCCTTCTCTAGCTGCAGCGCGTGGGCATCTCACTGCAGTGGCCTCTCTCATTGCGAAGCCTGGGTTCCAGGGTGCGTGGGCTCAGTAGTTGTGGCACACAGGCTTAGTTGCCCTGTGGCATGTGGGATCTTCCTGGAGCAGGGATCGAACCCTTGTCTCCTGCATTGGCAGGCAGATGCTAAATCACTGGACCACCAGGGAATTCCTCTATTTAATTCTAATCGACTAACTATAAAGAACCATGTGTGGCTGATTGCTACTGTAGTAGATAACATGATTATCGAACCTTTTCAGTCGGAGGTGTGCCATCACCACTCTTTAGGAAAGAACATGCCGTCTCAGGGACGGGGATCAATTATACCACCAAGAGATTAGAATCCTGAGTGCATGGAAAGAAAGGCCATGTGGAATCATAAGTAGAAATGGTGTAGGTGTCAGCCAGATGTTTGCTAGCTCAAAGAGTGGTCATTCAGTGCCTCCCAGGTTTTTTTTTCCACTACTACCCAGAGAGTCTCTCAGTCGGGGTCACTGCTGAGCGTCCACCATGTCACTTGCCCTCTGGTTTGGCTGCCCTCTGCCCAGGGCTGACCCCAAGGAAGCCCCTGGGTGGACGTCCCTGCTGTTGCTCCCATCCAGGCATGTCAGAGCGCACCAGCCCCCTGCCAGGGACCTGAGACACACCAGGTCCCATACCACAGGACCCCAAGTCCTACTTTAGCACTGCCACAGAACTGTGGGCAAAGCAGGCCAGGGACTCTGGGCACAAACCTCTTTCCAAGCCAAAGGCTTCAGCAAACCCCCTTCCCGTCCACAGCCCCTTGAGGAGGCCAGGGAGGGGTCAGCGCCACACCACTCCTTCTAGGTTCCGACCTCGATCCCCACAAGGCCGCCCAGGCTTCCCCAGGTGTGACTGTCTCCACCCTGCCCCCTGTATCTCCATGACAACCAGGTTCCCGCTGTATATCTCTCACAAGTGATGGGAAGGTGGTTCCATTATCCCCCAGCAAAGCTCCTGTCCTCAAAGATGAATTCCAGCCTCCTCCTTGTGTAAAAAGAAATCTGCTCAAAATGTTGATAGCACCATTTTTTTCCCCAGCGTGTCTCCTCCTGTGAGGAGTCCAGGGATGTAACAAACAGTTTTTTCCTCCGAGGTCAAGCTCAGAGTTCCACGTGTGTCTTCTCTAACAGTCTTTACTAGGAGGTCTCTACTCCCTGAAATTGTCTTGCAAAACCCAAAATGTGGATGTTTACGAATCTTAACACAGTAATCAAAGCTAACATTTATGTAGCACCAGGCGTTTTTTCTCGTTTTTTCTCTCGTCAACCATGTAAGCAGGTTCTGTTGTTATCTCCATTTGCCAGTCTGATCTCTGAGGTTCAGGATGGCTGTGTCATTTGCTCAAGGTCACAGAGCTAGGCAGTGGTTGGATCCAGGATCCAAACCCAGGCAATCAGATTCCAGAGCCTGAGCTCTAATCAGTACCAAGGTGGCATGCACAGCGCACTCGTGATTTTTGCCTTATAGATCTTTCACCTGAATGTACTTTATGCTGGAGGTGGAGCTCTTCACAGGGTTGGTGGGACTTGCATGTGACTTCCTTGGGGGCACTGGCATCACTCTTGCCTCTTGGTTGCCAATTGCAGGAAACCCCTCTCCACTCCCTTAAACAGAAACGTCCGTGTATTCCTTTCCTGTGACTGCTGTACAAATTACCACACACTTAGTGGCTTAAAACAACACCGCTCTAGAGGTCAAATGTCCAAAATCAATTTCACTGGGCCGAAGATGTCGGCAGAGCTGGTTTCTTCTGGAGGCTTTAAGGGGAGAAACTGTTTCTTTGCCTTTTTCAACTCCTGGCAGCTACCTGTATTTCTTGGCTTGTGGCCTCTTTCTCCACCTTCAATGCACCTCACTCCAGTTCTCATCTCTGTCATCAAATAATACCCCTCTGCCTCTTACTTGCAAGGACCCTTGTAATTACATTCAGGATCCAACCAGCATACTCTCCCCATCTCGAGATGGTTAACTTAATCACATCTACAGAGTTCCTTTTGCCCTGTAAGGTTTCTGGGATTAGGACATAACACATCTTTGGGGGGCTGTGGTTCAGCCTACTATAGGGGTCAGGGTGGCCTCCTCTCAGTTGCGGCGGGATAGAGCGAGTCATGTGATCGGACCTCATTCGTCTCTCCAGCTCCCAGACCTGCTTTCCTCTAACAGCCCCAGGCTTAACCCCACCATCCAGCAGCCCCAGGGAAAGGAGAGCTCCTCTTTCTCAAAAGTCCCAGGACTGGTTCTCATTGGTCCATCTGAGACCACACCCTCATCTCTGAAGCAATCACTGTGGCCAGAGGACCCTGGGTCTCTCTGATTGGCTGAACCTGGGTCACATGCCCACCAATGTCCTCCCCTCCTCTCTGTCTTAACTGCCATGTGTTAAGGTAGTTCTGTGAAGAGAACATGAGTGGTGGCCGGCAGCTTGTTACTGGAATCCATTGAATGGCCAGCACTTGAAAGGGTAACCTGGCACACAGTAGAAGTGAAGCTGCTCAGTCATGTGCGACTCTTTGCGACCCCATGGACTGTAGCCTACCAGGCTCCTCAGTCTGTGGAATTTTCCAGGCAAGAGCACTGGAATGGGCTGTCATTCCTTCTCCAGGGGATCTTCCCCACCCAGGATCAAACCCAGGTCTCCTGCATTGCAGACAGACAGACGCTTTACCCTCTGAGCCACCGGGGAAGCCCAAACTATATGCCTGGCATATAGTAAGTGCTCAATAAATGATGGTCACAGATGGTGGGACACAGAGGGGAACTCGAGCAGGGGGTATCTCCTGAAGCTAATACTTGGAGGATGCAAGGTTCACTAAGCAGATGAAAGCAGTGAGCCCTCCACACAGAGGAAGCACCTTGAACAAAGCAAAGGCTTCCACTGTATGGCCATGGCGACCATAGGTCCTAGTGTGCCTGGGGACAGAGGGAGATTGCATTGGTCCTATTTTGTGCCTGTCCTCCCAGTATATTACTAATAGCAGCCCCCTTTACACTGCAAAACTGTCAGGGTGTACATGATAAATTAGAGAGTCATCACCACCCCTTATAGCCAAGCAGCTCCTTCATAAGGAAACCAAAGGCAGAAGAGGATGAGACTTACCCAAGGTTATCCAACATTTAGTAGCAAAGTCTGGGCTAGAATTCAGGACTCCTGACTCCCAGTCCAATGCTCCTTCATCCTCCAGCTTATGAAATCAGCTCTCAAAGGCTGCATCAGCTTCACCAGTCACATATCTCCCTTTTTCTCTTCTTGCCAAATTCTCCGTAGGATTGTGACCAGATCCACGTGGACGATGTCTCATCTGATGACAATGGGCAAGATTTAAGGTAGGAATTCAGGGAGTCAAAAATGCCCCTTCTGATTATGAACCAAGCTCACCTATCACTGGGACACAGAGAGGAGGCTGGTTATCAGGGCCAGGGTGTGCCTGCCACCACCATAACTGGGACTCATTTCTCTGAACTCAAAAAGCACAATCGTGCCCCCGACCCTGCAGCTTCTTCCGCATCATCTCCAATTACTGGGGCTGAGCTTTCCACAAATTCCCTGTAACTCTGCTTCTGCTGATCTCTTTGTGGGTCTCTTTTCCCCCTGCTTACCAAAGTAATGCATGCATGGGGGCACGGGTTCAGTCCCTGGTCAGGGAACTAAGATCCTGCAAGCTGCATGTACATGGCAAAAAATAGAGCATTAAAATATTATAAAAACAGAATAAATGCATGCATATTGTAAAAACTGTCATACACCACTGCTAAGCTTGCCTCCCAGAATCACTACCATCAAGAGTTTAGTACACCTTTTCCCAAGGATTGACTGCACTCATTATGTATATATTATTTGATATAAGATCAACAGTCAATACTCAAAATATTTCTTGAATTAATAAATGGCATGTTGGTTTTCTAGGAAAATCACTCCTAGGACATGAATTCCAGAAATAAGGTCCCCAACTGCTCAAAATGAGAACAGCTTTCTGAAGAATGTGGCTGAGGAATGTTCCAAGCCTGCCCATTATAAAAACAGAACCCTTGTTAATCTGTGCTTATCAAAATGATCACTATTCAGCACTTCTCGGCCCATCAAAAGTATTGTGAGACCAAAACGATATTTTGCTTGTGGGCCGTTTGTGGTAATTTCGCTTAACATTGGCTTCTGAGGTGTGTCTTCCAACTTACTCCAAAAAAAGAAATCAAAGTATCTGTTACTGAGCCCTGCAAGTCTTTTCAAAGCCCAGCTCAATTAGAAGTGATTGGTGGGCATCGCCTGCTTCGCTTTAATTAGCCATTCAGAAAATCCTCTGCAGTCAGGCCTGGCCAGGACCAGCCAGGCTCCAGGGCCCGCCAGGACTGCTCAATTTATGGAGTAAATAAATCCCAGATCAAGGCTAATTGTGTCCTTTCCATGAAGTCATCCCTGGGAACCACCCTCCCTTTCAAAGCAATAAGCGACCAGTGTTCCGTTTTATCCTTTCTGCTGTAGTGGCTGGCTTGAATCGAAAGCAGTGCCCTCTGAACCCCGACTCGAGCTGAGCTGTTGGTACCTCACTTCAAGAATCCACAATCCAAGGGTGCTTTTTGCCTCTAGGAGCCAAATTCCCCATGTGTTCATTCGGGAAATATCTGTTAAGGACCTACTGTGTGCTAGGCATCAAATGCCCCTCCCCCCTTTTTTCTCAGTTAATAGTAAAAACTGAGACTGCCCTGGTGGACCAATGGTTAAGACTCTCTGCTTCCAAGGCAGGGGTCACAGGTTTGATCCCTGGTCAGGGAACTAAGACCCTACGTGCCACAAAGGTGGCTGAAATATAATTAATTAAAAGAAAAACACCGTAAAAAGCAACAGTGGTATCGTCCGTATCTTGCACCATGCCCTGTTCCAGATGCTTCGCGTGGCTTACCTCTTTGCACCTTCACAGCAATTAGGAAAAAGTGGCTCTTATCATCCTCATTTTATACTGGGGAACAGGAGGTACAGAGAGGTTAAGTAACTTGCCCAGTCTGACACAGCTGGTAAGTTGGGGAGGAAGGATTCATGGACACCCTGCCCTGCCCTCCGCCTCTTGGCAGAACATCCAGCCATCTCCCCAGGGTGTCCTCTGAGTTTTGAGTCAGTGTTTTTCAAGAAGAAATCCTCTAGCCTTTCTGCACTACCCAGGGAGGAGATACTGGTGGCTACAGATCCCAGAGCTGACACCTGTCTCTCCCGGAGGCTCTCGGGTTAACCCGCCCACCGCTGCTCTGTGTAGCACAGACTCTCCTCCAAGCCGTCCCTGCAATACCAAGGGAGCTTCGCCAGCGGGTCCGATGCGGTGGATACTGGTCCGGGAAGCCCTGCACATGCGCGGCACCATCTCCCGTGAGTACCCAGGAGGTTGTGCCGGAGCTCTGCTTCTGCAGGGATCCAGAAGAGTTTGAAAAAGAAGAACAAGCCGCTTTTGAAAAGGACGAATGTTAGGGTGCATGGATGCCCCAGCACCCAAGTTCACTGCCACTCAACCAAGGTCACAGATGGGTCTAAAGTCACACGGACGCCCTCTGTGTCTGCCCAGCGGCTCCTCATTGGAGACTGCGGTGCTCAGACCACTGGATGGGAAGTGGTCTGAAGCTGTTCTTCCACAGACTTTTAAAAGAAAAAGGAAAAGAAGTTGATAGAAATTAAATGAAAAAACAAAATTCTCTAGCAAGATGAGAACCTTGACAGTAGAGAGGACGGAGCATGTGGCAATTTAAAGCGTGGGCTCTTGGGGCATATGATTCTCCTTAGTAACAACATTTGTATTTCAAACCTTATGAACATCCCCTCTTATAATTTGTCTTCCTAGGGACATGGTCTTTGTATTGCAATTTATCAAATCCACTGACTTTCATAAAAAATACATATTTTCCCAACATATGTAAAAACAATTATAGTTGAATATCACTCATCAGGCTATTCATATCAGTGGTTTTAAATACTACAAAATGTGAAACTTAAATTTCAGTAAAAAGTGTCTTAATATTTTTTTATAAAATATTGTGAAATATCCAAAATATTTTCCCTTACTGTGTCAATTGAAAAACTCTTATAAAATTTCCTTTACTTGATAAAACTAATGAGTTAAAAAATTTTTTAAATCCAGAGTAAGAGACCTTATATACACAAGCTATGTAATGATTTCCACTTAACATTAGACTTAGTGGTGGTCACTCAGATAAGAAGTAACCTTGTATTTATCCAGACACCCAATAAAGCAAAATTCTCAGGTGGAAAAAGAAAAAGTGTCAGTTCTACAAAAGAGGAGCCCTGATGGGATAAAGTCACATAGCCCCCTTTTTCCTCAGGTTAAGAATATGCTCGCAAAGTGCCCAGCACAGTGAGTAATCCTTACTAAATGGCTCTCTGTCCCTTTGATTAGATGTCGTCTGCTCCCTTTTACTAGTTGGGCATATTTTATTTCTCTTTCGCCCCTGATCACCGCCACCCAAGGGAGGGTCTGAGAAAAAAGCGACAGCAACACCTCTGTGTAACAAACCCAGCGGCATCTTTCTGGGAAAGAGGAAGGACTGCATAATTTCCCCTTCCAGCCCTCAGGAGAGCTGGTCCCAGCTTGTGCAGAACTTCTGGGGCCAGCATCCACTGCGCCAGACCCGCTGGGGAGCCTCCCTTGCGGTTCAGGGATGGTGGGGAGGAGAGTCTGTGCTACACAGAGCAGGGTGGGCAGGTTAACCTGAGAGCCTCTGGGAGACACAGGTGTCAGATCTGGGACCAGAGTCATGCAAACAAGTTGTTAGAACTGCCACATCTTATCTCCATGCAGAAAACATTTTTTTAGTAATCTTCTCAATATCTCAGAAGTTACTATATTAAATACCACATTATCAAGCTAGTGCTCGAATAAGTTAATTACACACAATCTGTATTTTTGTTTTTGTTTTTTTGGTCATGCTACACAGCTTAGGAGATCTTAGTTCCCTGACCAGGGATTGAACCCATACCCTCAGCAATGAAAGCATGGAATCCTAACCACTGGGCCACCAGGGAATTCCTCATCTTTTTAAATCTGAGTAATTCAGTAAAGAGCAGAGCAGAGACTGTGATCACCCCTATTCGAATCTACCATCTCCAACTCACCACTTGCTGATATTATGACTTACTTGCTTCCAATCTTGTACACACTCACAAATGTCTGTGAAAAATGACCCAGGTGAATGTGTGTGCATGTGTGTGTGTGTGTGTGTGTTTATGGCCATATGGGCAAGAATTTGTCTGAAGAACAGCTTCTGTCAGCCTGTTGGTATCTCTGGGATTGTCCATCCGGCCTCCTCTGGAGAGAATCCCAGCATCTGCAGCTGAGCCCTTTCGCGTTAAGAGGACCCCGGTCAGTGTCCTCCTGGGCCGCCTGCCCCAGTGGTGAAATTAGCTTTCAAATTTGAGGCATCAGCAAAGCATCTCTGTGGCTCCTGTATGGGTTTTGTCTTCACCAGTTCGATATTCAGGCTGAGCCCCACGCACAGGAGAGAATGACCCAGCACTTCCCATTTCCAAATTCCCTTTTCTCTGTCGCAGCACCTGCGTTGAACTGGGGATACCTAAGGTACAATTCCCCAGTGTTGTTTCACTCCTAGTGCATCGTATCTCCACCCTCAAACCCATCACAGACAATCCAGAAACAACAAAATAATAGGAAGAGATAAACGTCAGCCAGCCACCCCCCACCCCCGCCATTGAGAGGCCCTGGTACCACGCTGAACTGCTCCCCACGCCACACCCAGGCTTTTTCTCTCTGAAGAGACCTTCACTTTGGAAGTTTTTGGTCTGCACATTGCCTTGTGACGTCCCGTGATTTTGCAGACCTGCACCAGGCTTCCAGTGGAGGGAAAGAAAATGATGTTCCGTGAGAGCTGGGGTTTTCCCTCCCACGCTCTAGCTGCTGTAGGTGACGAATCGCCCACAATTCCTCCTTCTGGTTCCCAGCTGCCACTCCTGTCATTAACTTCCTGTGATGCTCTGACACATCCCCAGGGCATTATTCGTGCTGACGGAGGGTTCTGTCTGCAAAGTACCAGCAGTCGACTCTGCCTGTTTTTTTCATTTTTGGCTTCAGCATTGTGCACAGTTGGGGCAAGCAGGGGCTCCTCCTCGCAGAGCGCAGGCTTCTCGTTGAGGTGGCTTCTCCTGTTGCGGAGCACAGGCTCTACACTGCGGGCTCAGTAGCTGTGGCCTGGGGGGCTTATCTGCTCTATAGCACGTGGGATCTTCTGGGACCAGGGATTGAACCTGTGTCCCCCGCACTGGCAAGTGAATTCCCAACCACTGGACCACCAGAGACATCTGACTCGGCCTAATTTAAAAGATAAAATTAGCATGGGGAATGCCTATGGAAAGATACAGAGACACTCACAGCAGAGGAAGAAAGGGTTAGCCGCCAGGCCTTTCGAGGCATGTGAGGCAGGGCAGATTTGGGGATCAAAGTGCTGTCCTTGGCTTGGCCACTGCATGCAGGGAACAGAATGACTGCCCCTCAAAAAAAGAAGACAGAAATGTTTTTGATACCAGAAGGAAAGAGAATGGATGCCGACTTGGCACGAGCTCAGGATGCCACCGTTGTTTGGGAAGTTAATGAAAGCCCGGATGCTGCTTCTCCCTGAATGCAGATACTCAGAGCATCCTCCCACGTTTGGGGACACAGCCAGACCTAAGCCCACCCACAGGTCTCCTGGTGAGAAGCTCCAACCTCCCCACAGTAACGCTGTCTCTTCTCCCTCTGCTGCCTCCCCAGCACCTACAACTTCTCCGCCGACGGCTTCCACAGTTCGGCCCCGGGAGCCAACCTGTGCCTGGGCTCGGGCGTGCACGGCGGCGTGGACTGGATGAGGAAGCTGGCCTTCCGCTACCGGCGGGTGAAGGAGATGTACAACACCTACAAGAACAACGTCGGCGGTGAGCGGGCAGGGAAGTGGGGGAGGGGAGGGGGCAGGGGGGAAGGGGGGGGGGGGGGGGGGGGGGGGGGGGGGGGGAGGGGGGCCCGCCCACGGCGCTCAGAGGGTCTGCCTGCCTGGGCCCGGGGCGCACCCCCGGACCAAAGGGAACTCATCAAGAGTGGACGCTGTCACTCACACCCCACCTGTGCGGCGCCAGGCTCCGAGAGGCCCGCAGACCCTAGCTCACCCAGGGTGGCCCTCGTGGCGGCCTCTGGAGAGCACTAGGACCTCGTCACCCCCACTTTGGGTCTGGGGAGGCTGAGGAAGAGATGACATGTCCTGCCCGTGCACGATCACGCCTCCGGCCCCGCTGCGGTTCTCCACCTCTGGTCCTCGGACCAGCAGCATGAGGGTTACCAGGAGGCTCCTTGGAAATGCAGATTCTCTGGCCTCCACCTCAGACCTATCAGATCAGCAGCTCTGGGGTGGGCCTGGCCCTTTGCATCTTGTCTGGCCCTCCAGGTGATTCTGATGCTTGTTGAAAGCTTGAGGGCCACAGGCTTCAGCCCTCACTACTCAGACTGTGGCCCCTGGAGCAGCCACATGAGCATCACCTGGGAGCTGGTGGGAAATGTAGATGCCCAGGCCCCTCCCTAAGGCAACTGAGTCAGATCTGTGTCTTTAACAAGATTCCCAGGTGATTCGTGAAAACACTGGTTCGCAAGCTTGGCTCATATTGGAACCCCCTGAGGAATTTCCCCTTCTGCTTTCCTTGGCCTGGCTGCCGCTTGGCTTTGGGACTTACTGAGTTCCCTGCATGATTCTCCTGTGCAGCCAAGTCGTGAAAGCCACCAGCTTCAGTGGCAGGAGAGCATTGGTTTATCACAAGAAACCTGGAAGGGGCTGGAGGCAGGGTGGGTTCACCAGTGATCGGGCCCTTGATCACTATTTCTGGAATTCTCTAGGCCTTTGACTCTGAACAGTTGAGGCTGCTTCTTCCCTGGGAGGCACATGGGGATGTTTTTGATTATCACGACGTCTCTAACCAGCTACTAGCCGCTAAAGGGAATTAAATTTGAGTAGGCGGATAATAGAATCTGCCATCTACACCTTGACCCCATTCCCGGAAAGAATAGAGTCCCAGGAAGAATTCAGGGTCTCCAACTGGACAGAATCCACTTCTCGTCCCAGCGCTGCCACTTTCTAACTCTCTGAGCCTTAGTTTCTTAAGTCTGTGCAATGGGGATAAAAATAATCCTGCTTCCCTAGTGACTGAAAGGTTTGTTGTTGATGCATACAAAAGGCGGGACTCTGTGCCTGGAATGCAGCAGGCACTCAGTAAACAGTAGCATTTATTACTAGTTCTTTTCAGTTTCGTTTGAGAGTCTTAGATTCTTCTCTGTCTGCTTTCTGCGGGTAGAGCATCAGTTCTTCAGGACAGATTTTCTGCCTTGTCTGAGGCTGCAGTCCTGACAACAGCGAATGTTTATTGAGCATTTCCTCCATGCTAGCCTCTGTTATGAAGGCTTTTTTGCTCTTCACAACACCTCTGTAATGTAGCAGCTTTCTTTTAAATAATTTTTCTATTGATTTACTTTGGCCTGTGCCGGGTCTTCATTGCTGCACGGGCTTTTTCTCTAGTTGCAGAGAGCAGGGGGCAGCTCTCGCGTTGTGATGCAAGGGATTCTCGTGGCAGTGGCTTCTTGCAGAGCACCGGCTCTAGAGCGCAGGCTCAGTAGTTGCGCGCCCCCCCCCCCCCCCCCCCCACCCAGGCTCTAGAGCGCAGGCTCAGTAGTTGTGGCGCACGGGCTTAGTTGCCTCGTGGCAGGTGGAATCTTCCCAGATCACGGATCGAACCTGTGTCTTCCACGCTGGTAGATGGATTCTTCACACCAGGGAAGCCAGGTATCAGTTTTTATCACACATGTTGTATGAAGGTGGAAACTGCGGTCAGAGAGTCTCACAGCCCAGGCGGCAGAGCCAGTCCTGGGCCGGTGACTTCACCTCTGTCCACACTTCATGGCCTCTCACATCCAAGCCTGTCAGCTGCAGGAGGGAAGCAGAGAGCTTTGGGGTCGGCCCTGCCTGCTCACCCATCTCTGCACGCAGATGGAAGAAAGCGGGTGTGCTTGGATTAGAGGCGACATAGACGGAGTCAGCCAACAGAGGCCCTCGGGTCGTCATCCAAACTAAGCCCCAGGAAATGCCCAGGGCTTCTGTTGGGCTGTTCTGCTTTCCCATCAGCTCAGGGGAAATTATCTGATGTATCAACAGGCAAGGAGCTGGCGGCTGGCAGAACACCGCTGCCCAGCCCCTTCCTGCTGCCCCGCCCCCAGCTATTTCTGCATCACAGAACCAGCCCAGTGAGGGCTGCAGCCGCCAGCCCGGGGGTCACCATAGATGGCAGCATCCTAAGAGTTTCAGTAAGTGTGTCTGGAAAAGAGCAAGATACAGGATGTAAAGAGAAAATGCTTAATAAGTCAGCATCTGGGAGGCAGTGAATGATCAATCCATCCACTGAGCCTATCAGTCAATCTCAAAATAAAATTTAGCTCACTGGATTGAAGTTGACCTTGGGTGTCACCTGACCTGCAACCTCAAAGTACAGTAGCTAGACTCCCTTTCCATCAGCCTACTACCCCAGACCTCTAAAATGATAACTATATGTTTTTTGGTTTTGTCCACAGGCTTGATAGGAGCTCCCAAAAGAGAGACCTGGCTGCAGCTCAGAGCCGAGCTGGAAGCTCTGACCGACCTCTGGCTGACCCACTCTCTGAAGGCACTAAACCTCATCAATTCCCGGTAGGTGGGAGTCCCCGTGTCTCTTTGTGCCACTGAACTTTCTCCCATTTGAGGCTGGTGGCCCCTTCACTTCCACACTGGGACAATTGAGCTCTCCAAATTCTCCCTGGCACACTTTCCAGCCATTTGATAAAGCTGGGATGTACCAGGCACCATGGACACCGTGTCCCATAGAGGAGCAGATAGCTGCAGAGACTCAAGCAGGGGCCAGCAGAGCTAAAGACTTTTGTCCGTAGATCTGTCTTTTCCCATCCGCTCTTGCCCACAACACCCTGCAGCCACAACATCGCCCTGTGAAAACCATTTTATAGGATGCCACAGTTTACCTGGTGGGCCCTTAGTGAGGTCAGGGGAGTCCAGTTTCATTCTGCTGCTACTGCTAAGTCACTTCAGTCGTGTCCGACTCTGTGTGACCCCATAGACGGCAGCCCACCAGGCTCCCCCATCCCTGGGATTCTCCAGGCAAGAACCCTGGAGTGGGTTGCCATTTCCTTCTCCAATGCATGAAAGTGAAAAGTGAAAGGGAAGTCACTCAGTCGTGTCCGACTCCTAGCGACCCCATGGACCGCAGCCTACGAGGCTCCTCCATCCATGGGATTTTCCAGGCAAGAGTACTGGAGTGGGGTGCCATCGCCTTCTCCGAGTTTCATTCTAGGCCTCCTAATAAATTGCCTCTTGCTCTTAAAAAAAAAATCACCTGCAGCAGAGAACTAATTACTCTGTACCAACATCAGAATTCTTGTGACCCAACATATGGTTACAAAATGGCAGCCCATGAGCTGAATCCACCCTACTGATGCATTTTGTCTGATACACATTTGGCCCCAAAGACAGGGAAGGTTAATCCATAACTGCAGGTTTTGAGGATGTCAGGTGTCAGAACTCGCACGTGCTTTCCAGTCCTTACGCCAGGCCTCACGTCTCTGCTCTCCTGCACTTGTTCCGTGCCACTCAGGCACATTTCCAGTAGGTCCCTGCAGCTGTTTTAGTGACCCTTGCAATAAACATTTGCTTTGTGAATAGAAGTATTATACTTGTATTCAATTGTAATGTGTCAGGAGGCTTAAAAGAGAAGAATGGCTGGAGGATCCTGGAGCTCCATCCACCCTCACCTGAAGATGACTTAGCCAGAGCCTCCAAACCACACCAGCATTCCCACTGACTCCAGGCTCAGCTGCAAAACTCCTTGCGCTATCCTCGAGTTCTGACCCACAGTCTTCTTTGTCCTCAGGCCCAACTGTGTCAACGTGCTGGTCACCACCACTCAACTAATTCCTGCCCTGGCTAAAGTCCTGCTGTACGGATTGGGCTCTGTGTTTCCTATTGAGAACATCTACAGTGCAACCAAGACAGGTAGGGGAGCCTAGACCTACAGCGGGGAGGGTAAGGTCAACTTTGCCTGCTGGGATGAGAGGCTTAATGACACCAGGGAAGTTAAAGAATTTGTCCAGAAGCATGACGAAATTCCCCAGACCACCCTCATAACCCACTGGGATTAACCTCTGCTTCTAGAGAAATTGCTTAGTTTTGCAGTTTTCCAAAGTATATTAGTAAGATATGCACAAAGCTGCTATTAACAAATACTCGCAAATACAAGGGTTTAATTACCTTAGTGCATGTGTGTGCGCGAAGTCGCTTTAGTCGTGTCTGACTCTTTGCAACCCTGTGGACCACAGCCGGCCAGGCTCTTCTGTCCGTGGGATTCTCCAGGCAAGAATACTGGAGTGGGTTGCCGTGCCCTCCTCCAGGGGATCTTCCTGACCCAGGGATCGAACCCGCATCTCTTTCATCTCCTGCATTGGCAGGCGGGTTTGATCCCTGGGCGGGTTCTTTACCAGTAGCCCCACCTTTGGGAAGACCCTAATTACATTAGGGCCAAAGCTAATTTCTCTCAGATGTCGACCAGACCAGAGGCGAGTGATCCAGGCTGATGGGGTGATTCTGTTCATACTCACCCAGGAAGCCAGGTTCTTCCCATTTTTCCCATCATCATCCCTTCTAATTTTACTCTCATGTATATGGTCAAATCAGAATCTGCCATATTGTTATTCTAGCTTATGGGAAGGGAGAAAAGAGGAAGGGGAAGGGGTGATACACCTCCAGTATTCTAAAAATAACACTGGGGGTGGGGTTTACATCTACTCACCTGTTGGCCTAGCTTAGTCACGTGGCCACAGCTAGTTGCCAGGGAATCTGGGAAATGTAGTCCATAGCTAAATGACCCATAGCTAAGCCCCGGTAAAACTCAGGAAATTCTATTACTAAGGAAGAAGAGGAAAACATTTCCCACCCCAGGATGGTACATGAGGCAGTTTTATTTTAGGTAGTACATTAAATAACCTAACCTTGAACCACACAGAAGACTGTCGATTTTTTTAATGCTCTTTCAAGAAGAGTGTCTCAATTTAGTGTTATCCTGTTTCAACAACTCTTTCATATTTGCTAATCCCCCTTATTAACAGATAAAACACCTTAGGCTCAGAGCTTTCATCAGATAAGAGAATTCAGTAACTAGAAATGAACAGCAGCATTTGTCATCAGGACAAGTAATACTGGTTTTTCTGGGGTAGGGGTAGAGGGCACTGTGTCTTGATTTGTGTGTGTGTGTGTGTGTGTGTATCACCTAAAAATGTATAATAATACAAAATCTAGTTAAGATGTTTTTGATGAGACATTTTTACCTGTGTTTTTTTTTTCTGGAGAAGAAATCAATATATAATATATACTTTGGAAGCATTTCCTTAGGACAGAGCCTTTACTAACATTCTAGACCAGAGATGGCACTGGATGTCCTTCAGTGCTCAGGGCGGCAAAGAAATTAGCCAGCCCTAAACGTCAGGAGCACCAAGGCTGAGAAACGCTGATAGAGGTGAAGTGCTCAGCAGGCGCCAGCAGAGAGTCACAGCTGTCACTATTAGCACGCTTCTCGTTATGATGGTAGTTCCTAAACTTGCCGACCAGGTCAGGATGAGCTAAGATCTGAATTCAGTGTGCCAGGATTGATGCTACTACCTGGCCCCCTGGGACGAAGGAAAACATGACAAGAACATCTACACAAAGCAAGAGAAAAACAAACGGGAATCGCACGAGCGCCACTCTGGCACCGGGCTGCCCACCCTCGGACACGTGAAGCCCGACGCTTCCGCTTCCTAACCCTGGGACCCTGGGCAGGTCGCCTCACCTCTCGGGGCTTCACGTCTAACTTGTAAAACGGGTCCATCGCTCTTACACCAGACAGCTGCACAGACATCAGAGTGTGTTTCAAACCCCTGTTCTGCCTTTCTGCTGGGTCCCCGTGGACCAGCCTCTTAACCACTCTGGGCCTCTGGCTTGTCATCCCGTCGCCTGGGGACAGGGACACCTCCAGGTTTGCTCGAGGATGAAATGATTCATCCCAGGTCCTTAGGAAGACGGCTGCACGAAGTAAGCTCTTAATTAGCGGTGATTATTCACTGCAGCCCCGGGTCCTCACCGAGCATCCTCCTTTCCTTCTGTGCATGCAGGGAAGGAGAGCTGCTTCGAGAGGATAATGCAGAGGTTCGGCAGAAAGGCCGTCTACATCGTGATCGGCGATGGTGTGGAAGAGGAGCAGGGAGCCAAAAAGGTACTTCCTCCACGCAGCTCTCAGGGCGCTTCCCCCTCCTCTGTTGAGCCTGTCTCCTTTCCAGGCTCCTTGGTCGCAGGTCCACGCCCACTCAGAAACCGCAGAAGCATCCTGAGTCACTTCCTTCTGCAAACCCCCCTCCGTGCCTTTGGCTGCCGCCCCTGGTGGCCTTGCGTTGTTTCTGGGACAACTGCTCAGGAGCCCAGAGACCCTCCGTCAGGGCAGGCTGGTGGGGGAGCTGGTGCACGTGTGTGTGTTTTATTTAATACTCACTGATCATATGTTCCAGGAACCCTTCCCAGTTAATAAAGACAGCATTAAGCTAATGAAAAAGAAAATCCCGCTTTTGTGATCTCAGGCCCATGAGGAGACAGGCAGAGGGGTTCTGGTGGCCGCAGCTCTGTTCTTGGAAAAGAAACAGCTGCTAAAGTCCGGGGTCTGGACCTGTCAACAGCATCCCAGAGAGCCTGCCACCCCCCCACCCAGAGGCCTGGAAAGTGGATTGTTAATGTCACAGAGCTTAATTTGGGGGACCTGGCTTCCCCCTTCCTGCCTCAGAAACAGATTCTAAGGAAATGCAAAAATGTTTAGGGTCTCAGCGGATGAAACCCACAAGAAGATGGAAGGTCCTGAGACAGGGGCTCGGAAGAGGGGAAGCTTAGTAGGCTTTGCATATACCGGTCCAGCCTCCTGGAAGGCTCCTCCCTTTTCCTTCCTTGCTCCTCCCCTTGCTCTTCCAGACTCGTCCTTTTCCAGCCTCAGCCTCCCTCCAGAGGAGGCTTTCCCTCCCAGCTCCCACTCCCACCTTCCAGCTCAGTGAGGCCTGCCTGCACTTCCCTCCCCCAGCTCTCCATATTCCTCCTCCAAGGCCTTATCCCCTCTAGTCATTAGCTGAGCACCTACTGTGTGCCAGCCTCTCTTGCAGGCGCTATGCCTGGGCAGTGAGCAGAACACACAGGTCATCTCACCCCTCACTCAGCTCACAGCCTGGGAACAAGCAGTCAGCACCTTAAGTGTAACAAACATGTCAGATGATCGCCAGAGCTTGGGAGGAGAGCGAAGTGGGGAGTGGAGAACAGAGGCGGTGCTAGGGGTGGGCAGGCTGGGAGTGTATGTGGTGATCAAGGCCGGCCTGGCTGCGAGGTGACGGCCGAGCAGATGTGGGAGGAGAGGAAGTAAGCCAAGTGAGCATCCCTTAGTTCAGTCGCTCAGTCATGTCCGACTCTTTGCGACCCCATGGACTGCAGCACACCAGGCCTCCCTATCCATCACCAGCTCCCGGAGTTTACTCAGACTCATGTCCAGCGAGTCAGTGACACCATCCAACCACCTCTTCCTCTGTCATCCCCTGAAGTCCTCCCGCCTTCAATCTTTAAAGCATCAGGGTCTTTTCTAATGAGTCCATTCTTTGCATCAGGTGGCCAGAGTATTGGAGTTTCAGTTTCAGCATCAGTCCTTCCAATGAATATTCAGGACTGATCTCCTTCAGGATGGACTGGTTGGATCTCCTTGCAGTCCAAGGGACTCTCCGGAGTCTTTTCCAACACCACAGTTCAAAAGTAACTTTTCCCTCTGATGCAGTGAGCATCAGAGTGAGGGAATTTCAGGAGAGGAACCAAGGAGTTCAAAGGTCCGAAGGCTGGAGTTTCCTGCAGAGAGCCTCAGGGATGCACCAAGCAAAGGGCAGGGTGGGTCAGGGAGGTGTGGTCATGGAGGTGCCTTGGGCCTTCAGAGGGACTTCAGTTTTTACTCTGAGTACCTCTTTTTAAAGCAGATTTCTTTAACTTTAAAAATGAACTGACTTTGAGGGCCTTCTTTACGTGGCTGTCCTTACCACTGGCCCTCCCAGTGGCTAAGACGCCACACTCCCAATGCAGGGACCCAGGTTTGATCCCTGGTCAGGGAAGTGAGATCCACACACCACACAGCACGGCTTACATTTGATTTAGAGGAGAAAATATTAATCATAGCTATCAGGGTGACCATGAAAAAAGCAGAGCACCGAAGAATTGATGCTTTTGAACTGTGGTGTCAGAGAAGACTCCTGAGAGTCCCTTGGACTGCAAGGAGATCCAAACAGTCTATCCTAAAGGAGATCAGTCCTAGGTGTTCATTGGAAGGACTGATGTTGAAGCTGAAACTCCAATACTTTGGCCACCTGATGTAAAGAGCTGACTCATTGGAAAAGACCCTGATGCTGGGAAAGATTGAAGGCAGGAGAAGGGGACGACAGAGGATGAGATGGTTGGATGGCATCACCGACTCAATGTATATGTGTTGAAGCAAGCTCTGGGAGTTGGTGATGGACAGGGAAGCCTGGCATGCTGCAGTCCATAGGGTCACAAAGAGTCGGACACAACTGAGCAAGTGAGCTCACTGATATGGATGATATATCAGGACATGACCAAAACAGTGGTGTGAACCTCATGAATTATCACATGAATCCAGGACCAGTGTGCCAGGTCAAGAGCTGGTCTCTGGTGAACCTACCTGAACCCCACTGCTGGGGTGGGAGGGGGAGTCTAGAGCCCCTTTTCCAAGTTCAGACCTAACTGAGAAGAACTTCTGCCCAAGCATGTGACAGCGATCAAAATAAACTTTAACTTTGATAGAAGCAGATTGAGAACCTGCTTAGGCCCCTGGTTGTGGACACCTCCCTACCTGCCCTCTGGTTCTCACCTAGAGAATGACAAGGAAGTCCATGAAGCAGTCGCTGCTGTTTACTGGCCTTCTCTTGTCAAGGGGTGTTTCTTAGGGCAGTGTAGCAGATGTTTTCAAACGTCTTCAAATGAGTCAGCTCTTCGCATCAGGTGGCCAAAGTACTGGAGTTTCAGCTTCAACGTCAGTCCTTCCAATGAATATTCAGGACTGATCTCCTTTAGGATGGACTGGTTGGATCTCCTTGCAGTCCATGGGACTCTCAGGAGTCTTCTCCAACACCACAGTTGCATCAATTCTTCGGCACTCAGCTTTCCTTATAGTCCAACTCTCACATCCATACATGACTACTGGGAAAACCATAGCCTTGACTAGATGGACCTTTGTTGGCAAAGTAATGTCTGTGCTTTTTAATATGCTGTCTAGGTTGGTCATAACTTTCCTTCCAAGGAGTAAGCATCTCATTTGAAAAGACCCTGATGTTGGGAAAGATTGAAGGCAGAAGGAGAAGGGGACGACAGAGGATGAGATGAGTGGATGGCATCACCGACTCAATGGACATGAGTTTGAGTAAACTCCGGGAGTTGGTGATGGACAGGGAGGCCTGGTGTGCTGCAGTCCATGGGGTCACAAAGAGTCAGACTAGACTGAGCGACTGAACTGACTGAGCAGATGTTTTGAAATGATCATTTACTATCCTGAAATGAAATACTAATGGATAATAAAACTCCCTTAAAACCAAAATGGCCTGCCCCAGAAATTTTTTAAAAAAGAAAAAAAAAAAACCATAGTGTCCTGGAGATCAACATCCAGTGATACAGAGAGAAATAAGGGCAGGGCCTCCCTGGTGGTCCAGGGGTTAAGACTTTGCCTTCCAGTGCAAGAGGGCGCAGGTTCTATCCACAGGGGGCTAAGATCCCACATGTCTCAAGACCGAAACATAAAGCAGCAGCAGTATGGTAACAGATTCAATAAAGAGTTTAAAAATGGTCCACATCAAAAGAAATGTTTTTAAGAAATAAGGGCTAAAGTAAAAATAAAAATTGAAAAAAAAAAGAAATAAGGGAAAGTCACTTGTACTCAAGGATTCCTCAGGTGGCGATAGTGGTAAAGAATCCACCTGCTAATGCAGGAGGCATGAGAGACACGAGGTCGATCCCTAGGTCAGGAAGGTCCCCTGGAGGAGGGCACGGCAACCCATTCTGGTATTCTTGCCTGGAGAATCCCATGCACAGAGGAGCCTGGCGGGCTACAGTGTATAGGGTCGTAAAGAGCTGGACACGACTGAGCACATGTATTTATACTCACAATAACGTGTGCTCCAGTAGGGAAACGTTTGAGCACAGAGCCTTGCACCCAGAAGTGCTGCCACTGAGGATGCAGCCCAGCAAATGCAGGGGGACACGCGTGCACAGCCTCGGCCACTCATAAAGCCATCGAGCTGCTGCAGCCATCACGTGATTGCTCCAAACCGCAGGGCAACCCATGGTTAGGCTCGGAGTAAACCAGAATACAGCCTTCCCCAGTTCACACAGTAATTGCAGCCCTGGAAAATGTTTATTAAAAGCATGTGAAAGGTACTCTATTTATGTGACAAAGTGGAGTTAAGGGTCTCCACTCCGGTTATTATGAATGGGTTTGTACTTAAATATCTGGCAGAACATTTGAAAATCATTCAAGTCTAAGGTGTGTGGGATGAAGCAGGCACCTGCCCCACGTGTAGTGCCCCCCAGTCGTGACAACAGTCAAAACTCACACAGTCACTCCTAGGGGGCAGCCTGCTGCTTTGAGAACTGCCAGTCTAGGGTTGCCCTCCCTTAGAGAGCCAGGAGGAGGGGGAGCTGACAGAGATGCCTCTTGATAAACTAAAGGAGTCCTTTTTTTTTTTTTCTTTTGAGATCTTAGTTCTCCAGCCAGGGATCAAACCCACGCCCCCTGCAGTGGAAGCGCAGTCTTAACCCCTGGACCTCCAGGGGAGTCCTGGAGGTGCCTCTTTCAACTCTGTGTCCCAGGCGCCTCCCTCGCCTCACCCTACAGCCACCTGGCTCTCACAGAAACAGGTGGCCAGGGGAGCGTATTTTGCCCTAAATCCCAGCTCTGCCATTGTTGGCTGTGTGGCCTTCAGCCAGTGGCAGCCCTCTCTGAGCTGCCTTTTTAATCCATCACACCTGCAGAGAACAGACACCAAGGGGGCCAGCAGAGGAACCGTGCAGAGTTAGCCCTCAATAGCCCAAAGCGGATACGGTTACTACTCCCTGGGGCTGCAGGAGAAAGCTAAATCCATCTTCAGAAATTCAGAGGAGGGTCTCTCTCCAGGGGAGCCAGCAGAGAAAATAGGAGTCCGAATTTGCACATAACAAAGGGGGAAGATGGAATGAGCAAAGAATCTAATTCAAAGTAAGCAAAGAAGAGGGGGTTTCCCTGGTGGCTCAGTGGTAAAGAATCTACCTGCCAGTGCAGGAAACGCAGGTTTGATCCCTGGTCCGGGAGGATCCCACACGCCATGGAGCAACTGAGCCTGTGCATCAAAACTGTTGAGGCCATGTCCTAGCGCGGGAGCCTTACCTACTGAGTCCACTTGCCCTGAGTCTGTGGTCGACAACAATAGAAGCTGCTGCAATGAGAAGCCTGAACTCCACACCTGAAGAGTGGCCCCTGCCCCCTTCAGCTAGAGAGAAGCCGTCATGGCAATGAAGACCCGACGTGGCCAAAGATAAATAAATTTTAAAAAACAAGGCAAAGAAGTTTATAAAAGAAAACAGGAGAAGTCTGACAAATAGAAGACACAAAGTAAACTGATGTCAAAAAAGCCAAATGTCATCACAATAAATGGGAATGAAGCACAAAGTCAGTGACTTTCTGACAGTTAAAAAAAACAAAAATGCTGGCTGAATGTGAAAGATTCCTAATATAGAGAACAGTTGAAAAATACAGAAAAGGTGTTCATATGTATACTAACAATGAAAGCCAGTGCAGCTATATGGATATCAAGCAAATGGATCTTAAGGTGAAAATCATTACTAAAAAATTAGAAATATAAAAGTATTCATTTGAGCTAAACTTCAGTTGCTCAGTCATGTCTGACTCTTTGCGACCCCATGAACCGCAGCACGCCAGGCCTCCCTGTCCATCACCAACTCCTGGAGTTCACTCAAACTCATGTCCATTGAGTTGGTGATGCCATCCAGCCATCTCATCCTCTGTCGTCCCCTTCTCCTCCTGCCCCCGATCCCTCCCAACATCAGGGTCTTTTCCAATGAGTCAACTCTTCGCATGAGGTGGCCAAAGTATTGGAGTTTCAGCTTTAGCATCAGTCCTTCCAATGAACACCCAGGACTGATCTCCTTTAGGATGGACTGGTTGGACCTCCTTGCAGTCCAAGGGACTCTCAGGAGTCTTCTCCAACACCACAGTTCAAAAGCATCAATTCTTCGGCACTCAGCCTTCTTCACAGTCCAACTCTCACATCCATACAACTTGCAAGTACCTAATAAAATAGCTTGGGCTTCCCTGGTGGCTCAGAGGGTAAAGTGTCTGCCTGCAATGTGGGAGACCAGGGTTCAAATCCCGGAAGGAAATGGCAAGCTACTCCACTACTCTTCCCTGGAAAATTCCACGGATGGAGGAGCCTGCTAAGCTAATGTCCATGGGACTGCACAGAGTCGCACACGACTGAGCAACTTCGCAATAAAAGAGCTTAAATAAGAAAAAAAAAAAAACAAAATCTGCCCACGTAACAAAAACTCACCCCAGTGTCTCGTTTGGGCAAAGTCCACAGGAGCAAGTGTGTCACTGAATCCAGGCCGAGGGAGTGGGTGAGGTAGTCCCCAGCGGGGCCAGGTTTTGTTCAGTGGCGTTTGCGACACCAGAGATGCCGGCCGGCAGCTTCAACAGCGGAAAGCCGTCTCTTTCTCCCGTTCGCTGTCCACAGGGCGGGGGCGGCACCGGGGGCCCAGGCCCCTTCCGTCTCGTTGCTCTGCCAGTCCCAGAACTTCTCTTACCACACAGTCCACGACAGCTTCTCTCCCCCTCCACGTCTGCACTCCCCGCACCAGGAAAATCAAGGGGAGAGGCGAGGGGAGGACTTCCCGGCCCTTTAAGAGCACAACGGGTGCAGGTGACATCACGGCTGCTCAAATCCTATTGGCCAGACTTTTGAGTCAGGAAGTCACACCTTGCCACAGAGTGAGCTGGAAGATGTGGCCTGATTCTCAGCCACTCCTGCCTAGCAAGGAAAGAAACAAAGGAAGAAAGCAAGGCAGGAACATTTTCTGAGAGAGAAGGGGAGAGTGAATGTAGGGAGCCAGCCAGCAGTCTCCATCACAGCCAGCAGATGGCGGGGCTGTAACTCATCCCAGCCTTCAGTTCAGTTCAATTGCTCAGTCGTGTCTAACTCTGCGACCCCATGGACTGCAGCACGCCAGGCCTCCCTGTCCATCACCAACTCCCGGAGTTTACTCAAACCCATGTCCATTGCTTCAGTGATGCCATCCAACCATCTCATCCTCTGTCGTCCCCTTTTCCTCCTGCCTTCAATCTTTCCCAGCCTCAGGGTCTTTTCCAATGAGTCTGCATGAGGTGGCCGAAGTATTGGAATTTCAGCTTTAGCATCAGCCCTTCCAATGAATATTCAGGACTGATCTCCTTTAGGATGGACTGGTTGGATCTCCTTGTAGTCCAAGGGACTCTCAAGAGTCTTCTCCAACACCACAGTTCAAAAACCATCAATTCTTTGGCGCTCAGCTTTCTTCACAGTCCAACTCTCATACCCATACATGACCACTGGAAAAACCATAGCTTTGACCAGACAGACCTTTGTTGGTAATGTCTCTGCTTTTTAATATGCTGTCCAGGTTGGTTACCCACTACTCTTTATTACTGATGTCATCATTTTATTTAATCCTCCAAGCCCCTCCCCTCACAAAGTGGGTACCATCCCACTTCATTTTATAGAGGACATGTTTGAGACTCAGAGAGGTTAATTAATTTACTTAAGGTCACAAGCTGGCACATGTAAACTGCTATGTATTTTGTGCCAAACACCTGGTAGGAAGGAGGTGGACTTAGGAGTTTCAAACACTGTCGTTCCGCACCCCCAAGCTGGTCAGAAGAGAGTGGAGTCCACCAAAGAAGACTAGGGCACACCACCCCCATACGCCAAGCTCCCCTGAAAATTCCCACCAGTGTCTGAAGCAGCAGCCCCAGCCCGTTAATGAGCAGCTCTGTGCGCCAGCAGCTCTCCTGGCCTGATGGATGGGCCTCATTAGCCCAGGCCGCTGGACACCTGAGCAGTGTGAAATACAGCGACAGGACAGGGGGCTTCAGCTGTTTCAGCTGACAGTGTTGTTAATGTCTCCATTTTAGTGGGTCATTTGTCTCCACCTCTCCACAAGTGATAAATCCACCCGGGCTCTGCAGCCACCAGGCCTGCGAGGGAGGCTGCTGAGACAGTCTCTTCCCCTTGGCTCATTTCCTCCCAGAAAAATAAATTACATTGTTTAAGGAGGGACTGGATTGGCCAGGCAGCCACCAACATCCATCTTTGCAGAGAATGAAAGGCTCAGCCAGGCTGAAGGGAGGAGGATGGGGAAGCTGAAAGGCATTAACGAGATGGCATCTGTTGCCCACGATGGATCATTTTTTGCTTTCTTTGGGCAAAAGAGAAAAGGATGTGTCCATTGAGAACTTTGCTGTGAGAAACTCTCCTTCCCTCTTCTTCTCCCTCCCTTCCTTTTTTTCTTTCATTCCACGAATATTCAGTGCCCACTGTGGGCCAAGAGGCAAGAGCAGTGAATAGGACTTTCCAAGCTCAGACCCTCCTCAGGGCTTTTGCGCTTGCTGTGTCTTCAGCCTTGACTACTTTCCTCCAATATTTGCATGGCCCCTGCCTTCCCATTCTCTGGGGCCTACTTAAATGTCACCCCTCCAGAGACGCCTGCCCTGACCCAGCTATCAAAAGTGCAGAGCCTCCAGAGGCAAGAAAGGGTTTATTGTGCTCCTGGAACCAAAAGGACACTTGTATAGTTTCTACCCTGTGGGCAAAAAACCTCACAAGGCAGCAGATGTACCACGGAACTGGGGGCATTCATATATGTTCATCAAGCATCCCCTGTTCACTCAGTAAATAACTGAAGGTCACTGACTGTCTTGAGGAGGCTCAGTATCTTTTAGCTGTAATGAAGACTTAAACACCTGCTCACCTAACAAGATTAGAAGTAGGTGTACCCTAGGTTGTTTCAGTAGGTCCAAAAATTCGCCAAGTATCCCTTTCCATCATTTTGCTCTACCTTTCTAATCATCTTTGGCTTTTTTCATTTCTGCTGTGTTGCCTCATGATCTCAAAATCACTGCCACAGCTCCAGACATCACGTACTAACATGCCAGCATTCAAATGAAAAGGAAAAGTAAGGAGAAAAGAGTTTTGGGGTGCTTCTCTCTAACCATGAGGAAAATCTTTCCCAGACGCCCCCAGCCAACTTCCTCCTTGGCTTCGGTGGCTCACAAGTCAAGAGGGATACAGGACAAATCGCTGACAAACTGGGTCTGGGTTGTCATAGCTCATTTATATAATCATAATTCACCCCTTACTTATCTCTCTGGCATAGTGCTGCCAAATTCAGGGTTCTGGAAGCAGGAAGGAGGAGGATGGCTGTCGGACAGGCATCAGCTTTAGTCAGTGGTTACATTTTCTGGTGATGAACATGCAGTCAAGTTTTTTTCTCTGGAGTCAGACAGAATCTCCGTGTGCTTCAGTCCCCTCACTTGTAAAACAAGATAGACATGGTATACAGCAAGTGTTATCCCCATTTTTCAGACAAGCAGCAGAGTAAATCACTTAAGGTCACCCAGCTAACGAAGGTAGAACAGAGCTTTGACAAGGACAATCTTAAACATTTAACCTTCACACTATGGAAGTATTTCACAGATTTCTCCTTTCCCATGACTGATTTCTTTCCGTAACCAACACAGCACTTCTTTTACGCCAGTTACTTCTGCCGTATCTGCATGCTGCCTGTCCTGTTATCTACTTCGTGTTTCCCTTTCAGTCAGCGCACTTATGTTTAAAATGAAAAACCTCACTGCATGACAGTAACACAGAGCAAGCATCACCTGCTGTAAAGAAAAGATAAAAACCGTCTCTGGGACCAGCCCTGTCTGTTCACGTGGAAATTAGTGAGTGTCAGGGAGGGGTTGAAGACGCTATAGCATCTGGCCAAGACTTTCTATCTGAAGTATCGTGATGGAGAACACGTTTTTAAGACGGAATTGCTTTCCTGCTGTGTGATTTGATGCCATGTCTGTACACCACTTCCCTGGTGGCTCAGACGGTAAAGAGTCTGCCGCAGTGCAGGAGACTCAGGTTTGATCCTTGGGTCGTGAAGATCCCCTGGAAAAGGGAATGGCAACCCACTCCAGTATTCTTACCTGGGGAATTCCATGGACAGAGGAGCCTGACAGGCTATAGTCCATGGAGTCGCAGAGTCAGACACAGCTGAATGACCATCACTTTCGGCACATCAAGACCACAGCGGCGGTCCCAACGGAGGGGAAAGGGGTCAGCCAGTCCACACGTCAGACAGTGCAGGATAAGGTGTCAGAAGGGGACTCCCCTGGTAGTCCAGGGATTAAACTCCACACTCCCAGTACAGGGGGCACAGGTTCCATCGCTGTTGGGGAAAAGATTTCCCCAGGACATTGGGCAAAGCCAATAAATAAATAAATAACAGGCTCCAAAGAAGTAGAAAGGATGACCAGACCGGTGGGTACTGATCACATCGGCGGGAGGCTGGGGGTCCACCATGGTGTGTTGATTTGGTGACTTCTCCTAAGGCTCTCACCACAGGCATGGGGCCCAGCGGGGCTGCAGGAGGTGCCAGTAGAGCCGTAACCATGTGTCTGCGATTCTGTGTTCCAGCACAACATGCCTTTCTGGAGGATATCCTGCCACGCGGACCTGGAGGCGCTGAGGCACGCCCTGGAGCTGGAGTATTTATAGCAGCACCCGCAGCCTCGCCACCTGCCGTCAGAGATGCAGCCCACCAGCCCAGGCCCCCGGCTTTCCCCGCAGCCCCCGCCAGATGCTGGACACCAGGCAGGGTCCCTCCAGCCAAGAGGTGTCCAGTGACCACTTCAGAAGTTGTCCTTTCAGTGCCAACGCGGGTCCTGAGAAACAGGGCACCCAGCAGTGGCTTTGGAATATTTAACTTTGGGGAAGAGGGGTGGCTCAGAGTCCAGACTGTTCGGCAAGACTCACAGAACAAAAGCAAGGAATTGCTGATTCGGGGGAGGGCCGGTGATGAGAAGGGAACAGGCTTTTTTTTTTTTTTTTCCACTTTAATTTATGGACTAATCTCATTACTCCGCTATTATGCTCTTGTACCTGTGTTGGTTTTCTTAGCTGTTGGTGTTTTTGTTTTCTCAGCTGGCATGTTTGGCGGTGCACAGTTCTAATTGAAGCCTCTCTGCTCCGAGTCGTGCTTTGGGGGGACTAGTGAAGGAGGCGATTCGGGGCTGTGGGGAAGACTGTTGCTTATTTTGTTTTTAAGAACCTAACCTGACATCATGTGGACGGTGCGCGTGCCTTATACCGCCATCTTGTTTTCTGGGAAGAGGGGACCCTGGGGAGGAGGTGGTATTTTGCGACGGAAAGAGGCATTAAATAAAACCACGTTTACATTTTGAAGTGGGGTAGGGTGTCACTACTTGATGACCACGTTTGCGGCTTCTGAATATGTTGGTCTTTTCCTCTTTCGTTGCAGAAGTATAAAATCCAACTCAAATTGGCTTAAGCCAAAAACAAAGCGTCTCCAGGAACTTTAGTCCATATATGTCTTCAGGCATAGCTGGATCCTATAGTGGAGATGGGAAAACGACCTGATGATTGGAGTTTCAGAGCTAGAATCTGATACACAGAAAGCCATCACCAACAGTGAGATGGGCTCTGACTCCCTAGAGGCAGGTGCTGTTTGTTTCCTCTCCATTTCCCCCAAAAGCAAGCATGGGTCCTGGTGGTCAAGTGACTTTCTCCTGGGTGGTTTTACTTCTCAGGCAGGCTCTTCCCTGTTGTGGCAAAAATGGCTCCAAGAATCTTTCAGCAAAACCACACCAGTAGAAAGAGCTGCTTCTGCCTTGAGGTTCCAACAAGAGCCCCAGGATTGTGTCTCATTGGCCAAACCTGAGTCATGAGCTACCCATGGAGCTGGATTTAGGGTAAAACCTCTCACGAGCAGAAAGTTGGAGAGAGCTGGTTCCCTAAAGAAGGAATCAGTGAGCTACTACTAAAAGAATTTGGGGGGTGCTATGGAAGTAGAACTAATCTCCTTGCCAATGGTAGGAGTTTGTTTTCCAGGGGATGAACCGAGGATTCGGTGTAAGAAACAGGAAGAGACATCCAGAGGAGTTGCAAGGGCATCTTGAGCTCAGTTGCTGCCCACAGAGTTCCCAGCAGAGCCTGGATCCATTTGCTTGGATGCTAAGCCTAAGTATAAGCTCCTCCCTCTATTCATGTGGGTGAAATCCAGGGTCTTCAATTGGCTGGCATCCATGTCAGTGGAGATGGGAAAACGACCTGATGACTGGAGTCCCAGAGCTGGAACCTGATACGTAGGAAGCCATCACCAACAATGAGATAGACTCCTCTAGGCGCTGAGCTCCCTGGGGGCAGGTGCTGTTTGTTTCATCTCTGTTTCCCCCAAAATCAAGCATGGAATGATGTTCTTGGAATCAATCCACAGAGTGGATGCTAACACTAATTGGAATCCCATTATAGATGAGGTTCCTATATCAAACCGACACAGCATATTAAAAAGCAGAGACATTATTTGTCCGCCTAGTCAAAGCTGTGGTTTTCCCAGTGGTCATGTATGGACATGAGAGTTGGACCATAAAGAAAGCCGAGCGCCAAAGAATTGACACCTTTGAACTGTGGTGTTGGAGAAGACTCTTGAGAGTCCCATGGACTGCAACCAGTCCATCCTAAAGGATATCAGTCCTGAGTGTTCACTGGAAGGACTGATGGTGAAGCTGAAACTCCAATACTCTGGCCACCTGATGCGAAGAACTGACTCATTGGAAAAGACCCTGATGCTGGGAAAGACAGAAGGCAGGAGACAGGGATGACAGACATGAGATGGTTGGATGGCATCACTGACTCAATGGGCATGAGTTTGAGCAAGTTCCGGGAGTTGGTGATGGACAAGGAAGCCTGGCATGCTGCAGTCCATGGGGTCGCAAAGAGTCAGACACAACTGAGCGATTGAACTGAACTATAGATGAGGCAGAAAGAAGGATGGAAGTATAACTGAAATCATAGTAAGGCAATTGGCTGGGTGAATGGAATATTTGTAAAAATGGATGAATAGATGTTTAAATAGTTGGGTGGGTAGGTGGCTGGTTGGAGAATGGATGAATAAATGGGTGGATAACTCTTGGGATGACTAGATAGATGGTTACATAGATTATGAGTGGTTGGATGATTGGAGAGAGAACTGAATTGATGACCAGATGGTGAGATGGATGGGTGGATGCTTGTCTGGATGAATGGATGGCTGCATGGTGAGATGGAAAGATGGATAGATGGTTAACTAGGTGAATGAGTGGCTAAATGGATGGATGAGTATTTGAATGAGTAATTGGATAGAATGACTACTGGTTGATGAGTGATTGACAGTAATACTGTGATGGTTGGATACGTGATTGCAAGAATGGTATAATGGTTAGATGGACAGATGGTTAAATGGAGGTAAAGAATCCCCAGCGTTAGCTGCTGAAAACATGGGTCAACCTCACTATAATCTGCCAACTTAGGTTTCTTCTAATGAGTGGAGGAGATGTGCTGGATGAATTGACTTCTGGCTGGAGAAGCAAGAGTGACTGGAGCAGAGCCACCAGGCAGTCAGTGATGTGAACACTCCCAGATCCTCCCTGTTTTCCCATCGACACCCTGGCCACTTAGGTCCCCACTTGTGATCACGTGCTATCCACCCTTCCCTTCCAGCCACCATCACAACCTGCCATCAGATTGAGAACAGAGTTGTGGTTGCCAAGGGTGGGGTGGAGGGGAGAGGGATGGGGTGGAGGGGAGAGGGACGGGCTGGGAATCTGGGGTTGGTAGATGCAAACTACTACATTTAGAGTGGATAAACAACAAGGTCCTAATGTGCAGCACAGGGGACAATATTCAGTTTCCTGTGATAAACCGTAATGCAAAAGAATGTAAAAAAAGAATGTGTTTATGTGTATAACTGAGGCACTCTGCTGACTTGCAGAGATTGGCGCAGCACTGTAAATCAACTATACTTCAATAACTTGAAAAACAATAATAAAATAGTCCACCTCCAAATACTAAAAAAAGAAAAAAAAAACTGCTGTCAAGAAAAATTCTGTTCCGAGTTTAACAAAGAGTAAATTTACTTATAAAAAAATAAACTTTATTTTAAAAGGCTTCCGTTAGCGGCGCTAATAGTAGACTCTCAGCTGTCCACACAGAAAGAGGTTTGGGGTGAAACAGACCTGTGCCTTAATCCTGAAATTAACTGCCTAGGGGGTCAACTACTTCTCTGTTGTGATGACTGACTGTCGAAGGCTGGTGCTGACGGTCCACAGTCAGTGAGTGTTTCATTCTGAATTCTAGATAACTAGATGACTTGGAGCTCTCAGTGGGTAAAGACACTATCTCTCTCATTCTGTAAGAGAGATGGCAATAAATGAATGTTGGATGATGGATGGATGAATGGATGGTGGATGGTAGGTAGATGGATGGATACATGGATGGACGGATGGATGGATAGCTAAGATTCAGTAGTCCCAGACTGCTTGCCTTCACTGTTTATCCAAAAGTATCTTGCAGCCCTCTGGAACACTCTAAGAAGTAGAGTAACTGGACTATGCATTACTCCCAAACAAAAGCCCTTGGCCTTCTGGAAGTCTGAGCATGACACCAGAACTTCCTGGCCAGCTCAGCAGAAGGACAGAGAATCAAAGAAGTCTTCAGGTCAACCTCCAGGGCTGAAGGTATTTGTTTCACAAGGGCTTTAGACATCAGAGAGCTAACATGGGGATTTTTCAGTTGCAAATGGCACGCTGCTGCTACTAATTCACTTCAGTCTTGTCCGACTCTGTGCGACCCCATAGACGGCAGCCCACCAGGCTCCCCCGTCCCTGGGATTCTCCGGGCAAGAACACTGGAGTGGGGTGCCATTTCCTTCTCCAATCCATGAAAGTGAAATTACACAAACGGCATAAATACCATCAAAGTGGCTTTTAAAAAAGAGATGTCTTTGGCCTACTTGACTGAAAGGTTCAGAAATGTGTGATCTCAGACCCCATCACCACCAACACCCCAAGTGCAGAATTCAGCAAGTGTCTCTAGTTTCTTTTTAATTCAGTCTCTTTGTCTCTATCCCTGGACTCTGTTTCCTCTAACTTGGCTTCATTTATAGACAATAATTCACACACTTGGGGTAAAAGATGTGGCAGGAGTGATTCAACAAAGATTTCTATTGATTGAGCACTGGTTAATTCTTAGAAGGATAACTGCTTAGGAAAGATAGGTTAAATTTATTATGTGAGATTAAAATGTCCTGATGGTTGAAATATTTTGAGTTCGTTCTTCCTTAGTTATTTGCAGCCAAGAGCATCTCAACATATATAGCACATAATAAATAGTAGTAGTAGTATATCACACAGGCTCAGATGTCTACTCAGAAAATCAATCATTCAAGTGAGTGGACATTTTTTCCATCAGATATTAATCGAGTAGCTACAATGCATTGGCAGTGTCCCAGGCACAACGGACACATATTTGAATGAGACATATTTGAATAAGACATTATGCTTGCAAAAAAAAAAAAATTGAGAAATTTGACCACCTTAAAAAACTTACTGAAAAACGTAAGTAAGGCTTCCCTGGTGGCTCAGTGGTAAAGAATCCACCTGCCAATGTAGGAAATGCTGGTTCGATCCCTGGTCTGGGAAGTTTCTACATGCCCAGGGGCAACGAGACCCGTGCACTACAGCTTCCTGAGCCTGTGCTCTTGAGCCCGGGAGCCCCAGACACTGAAGCCCACTTGCCCTACAGCCTGTTCTCCACAACAAGAAAAGCCACTGCTACGAGACGCCTGTGCACCACAGCTCAAGAGTAGCCCCCGCGCTCCCCAGCGAGAGAAAGGGCCTCGCGGCAACGAAGACCCAGAGCAGCCACAAATCAATTGTAAAAATAAAAACATGAGATGAAAGTCGTTGAAATTCAAATCACAGACAACAGCAAGCGTTAATCCCCCCTTAATATATAAAAAGCTCCTAGAAATAAATTATTATTTCTATATTTGGCCAACAACCCAAATAAAAAATGATCAGAGGCCGTGAACAGATATTTTTGTATTTTTTTTAAAAGTACAACTGGTTCTTCAACGTATACAAAGATGCTCAAGTTCACTCATAATAAGAGAAATGCAGATATATTGAGATACCATTTTTCACATCAGAGTGACAAAAATTCGAAAGTTTTTATGACTCACAGCTCCGGTGGAGCTGTGGGGCTTCGTGCATTGCTTGAGGAAGCTGAAATTGGTACAGCTCCTAAGGAGGGAAAGTTGGCCACATTTATCCAATTTGTAAGTTTGTCTCAGTAATTCCACTTCTGAGACTCTACAGATATTTTTACGTAAGTGGGCATATTCTGTGTAGAGTTATTTTCTACAATACTGTCTATAATAGCAAAGAATGAAAACCAACCGAATATCCATCAGCAGTGGACTGATACATACTGGCTGTCGGACTTTTTATCTCGTTGGAGTTTGGACCTTACTCCAAATCCAGTGAGAGAAGACACCGGAAAGTTTAAAGCAGAAGAGGGGCATGATCTGACTTCTGTTTTAAAAAATCATCCTGATCTGGGGGATGGGTACCCAAGTATAACCCTGTGTAATAATATGTCACCATGCGCACTTGAGCTTGGTGCCGTAAACTGGGTGTAGGTTACAAAGGGAAGAAGTACCCTCAAGGTCACGAGAAAGCCCATGACCAGCTGTTTTTGCCCAGACACCCTGCCTCCATCCTTTCGGCTGGAAACCATGCTCCCCGACGCAGATGAGGAGGGACGACGGCCCCTCACGGTCCTTCCCAGCCTCTCCCGGCCTTCCACCGCTCTTCTGATTTCTGTCACCCCAGATCTTCAGGCTCCTATAAATGGACCCATACAGAATGCAGCCTGGTTTCTTTCCTCACAAGGATGTGGGAAACTTCTAGGATGTCGTCCGTATCCATAGACAGATTCTGGGTAGAGGAAAATCTGAGTTCAGCGCGCTGCGCGGTTCTCCCCCAGGGCCCGCAGCCCCGACGATGCTGCCGGCTCAGCACCCGCGACGCTGTGCTCGCCAGTGACCACCAGAGGGCAGTGTGAGCCCGCCTTTGGCCCCAACAGCCCGCAGGTGCCACCCCAAGTTAGGCCTGGAAATAGCACTGAAAGGATTCCAGAAGCATTTTCTTAGGCTGCGCCCTTGCTTCGGGGAGTGCTTCCCTGAAACTGCAGCACCTTCAAGGATATGTTCAGGCCCAAGAGTTAAGGATTAATTGACCTGCTGTGGTCGCAACGGGGATTCAAGCAGAGAGCAGCAGGGTGGCCTCGAGCCATCAGCAACCACTGGCCTGGAAGCGCTTCTTCCTACACTCAGCCCGGCTTTAAAAGTTAACTGCCCTAACGCTTAATAATACCATAGTCATGATAGTTTAAATTGTTTAACAAAATGGTTTTTTTTTTTTATCCATAAATTCAATATAGCAAAATATGCAGAAGTTCATTCAAGGATGATGGATAAGCCAGCTCCAGCCAAATACTGATTTTAAAATTCGACCATCAAGTATTTGGCCAAAAATGAGTTATTTGGGGAGCTCAGGCTGCAGGGGAGAGGGTGTCTCTTTGCCCCTGTAGCTCTGTCCCCACCGCATGGGTACCAGGACTGCAGAAGCCCAGCCCGCCTGTCTCTTGTAGCCCTTGGATTCCTGCAGGCCACCTGGTGTGGCTGAATGAGGAGCCTGGCTCATACATTTATTAAGCACCTGCTCTGTCCCAGGCACCCGGCCAAGCCCTGGACTTGCACTAGCGCCTTTCATCGCAGCCACACAGGTGCTGTCTGGAGAGGACAGATTGCCCGTGGTTAAGATGTGGCCTGGGGTCACATCCAAGCTCTTCCTTTTCCTGTTTGTGGAAACTTCACTCTCTGAACCTCAGCTTTCTCACCTGTAAAATGGGGTTGATGAGAAAACCCACCTCACAGAAATGTTGCCAGTATTGAATGCATTCAGACATGAACAACATTTTTTATTTGAAAGCCTCCTTTTCGGTCACTGCACATGAGAAATGCATATTATCTATAACAAGACCCAGTCTAACATATATATGTGTGTGCATATTATGTGTATACAACTAAAATATGTTCCACAACGCAATGCTGACCTATAATACTATGATATATCCTGTTATTTTCCATCCTGTCCTGGTCTCTATTTAAAAGATGCAGGTCGCAATCCACTAAATCGACTCCATGACCCACCGTTTAGAAAATACTGGTTCAGTAAAAGGCTCGGCAGACCATGCTGTTCTCAGGAGTGCCATTTTGCAGAAGGGGAAATTGAGGCCCAGGGAGTGTCGTGGCTTGCCTGTGACCCCACCCACTGGAAGGTAGCAGAACCCAGACTCCAACCCAGTATCTCTGACGCCTAAATTAAGGCTCTCCCACACAAGATGCAAACTGGCCAGATCTGACCCACAGAGAAGTTTGACTGATTTTCACAACATTTGCAAAATTTGGTACAACTATAGGTAATTTGGAAGACATAACTCAAAATATGAATTTTCAACTTCCCACTAAAAAGCGTGGGCCATCTGGCAACACAGGGACCTACGTATGCACGAGACCAGCAGGAGCCACACCAGAGCTGCTCTCCAGGTTCATTCGTTTACCCCAGTCCCTACCGTGCCACAGAGACAGGAGCCTGGCAGGTTACAGTCCATGGGGACTCAGAGTCAGACGTGACTTAGCAGCTAAACAACAACAATCACTGTGCCGTTTTGTGTCCCAGACACTGAGACAAACCATCAGTTGGCACAGTCTATGGTTTTTTCAGAATGGAGGAATATTTTTCTATCACAAAAGGAAAACCAGGACTTCCCTTGTGGTCCAGTGGTTAAGAATCTGTCTGCCAGTGTAGGGGACACAGGTTCAACAACTGGTCTGGGAAGATTCCACATGCCGTGGGACAACTAAGCCTAAAACTACTGAACCTCCATTCTACAGCCCACGCTCTGGAAAAAGGGAAGCCACCACAGAGAGAGGCCCACGCACTGCAACTAGAGAAAGCTCTCTCACAGCAATGAGGATCCCGCACAGTCCAAAATATATAAATTTTTTCAAAAAAAGGAAAAACAAAAACTAAACCAAGGGACCTACGTTTCAAAAAAAGCACAAATCTTTTCTTATACATTTAAGTACAAAGGAAACACATCAATATCAACTTAACCCCAAACCTGTTTCACCTGACTCTATTCCCTGACTTGCTGAGAACTTGCATCCTAACATCCTAACACTACCCTTTATCTAGCTCCTCCTGGTTTGCCCACCACTATGTCCGCAGCACCTGAAACTGCTCAGCCAAGAAAAAGTGCCTAATTAAGAATGAATGGCTTTTATACAAAAGCGTCTCCCAATATTAACAAATACGCAGTAACAGTGAGGAGCAGGCACTCTTTGGTCAACAGGATGGCTCAAGTCCGGCTTCTGCCGTAACTAGCTGTGTGACCTCAGGAAGCTTCCTCCGTTTCTCTGGGCCCCGTGTGTCCTCAGTTGCAAAATGCACCCTGTACATAAGTGACCGGGAATGTGAAAAATGCTGGATAAATGAAGTTCCCTTCTCTTCCTTCATTTCGTCAAGGTGAACCGAGGTCAGTGCTCAATCATGTTAACAAGTCACCTGGTGACCAGTTAGCCTGGCCTTGGATTATCTACAGGGCCAGGGAGGGGATGGTTTCCCATTAACATCATGGCCTGAAAAGAAAGCCAGATGGCAACATCAGAGATTCGATCCCCAGGCACATCTCTGGGTGAGAACTGGCTTTTTCAACGTCCAAGCATTCCTCTTGCTGCTTACCTTCCTAAACTGAAGAGGCTGGAGAGCAGAAAATTTCATCTTCCAGACTCCCTTGCAGCCAGGAATCTGAAGCCTTTAAGGGCTCACCCATCAGCCGCGTCCACAAGACACCTGTGCTTGTGCTGAGTTAAGAAAGGGAAAATGGCTGAACACAGGAGACTGGCCTGCAGATGAGTAGGGCCTCCTGATCATGAGGCAGTGGCTCCCCTGGGGCCCAGGCCTGCAATGTGGCTTCCTCAGCCATCCTGAGATTCTGTAAATACTCATGATGTTATCAGCCGTACCGTAGGAAATTTGAGCAAACTCAGGGAGATGGTGGAGGACAGAGGAGCCTGACATGCTCCAGTCCACTGGATTGCTAAGAATCAGAAAGACTTAGTGTCTGAACAACAACAATCAGTCACACCCAATCAGGGAAGCAGCTAGATCCAGCCCGTGTGGCTGGGGAATGGAGCTAGTGATAAAGAACCCGCTTGCCGATGCAGGAGATGCAAAAGATTCGAGTTCCAGCCTGGGGTGGAGAAGACCCCCTGCAGGAGGGCATGGCAACCCATGCCGGTATTCTTGCCTGGAGAATCCTATGGACAAAGGAAGCATGACGGACTACAGTCCACCGGGTCACACGGAGTCAGACACGACTGAAGCAACTTAGCACGCACACATGCATGCTAATTTATTATGAGAATTATTAATAAGCTTTGTATGTCAGCATGTGGGAGGAGGTTGAGAAGTGAGGTCGGAACAGGGACTTGTGGAGCCACCAACCAGGCAAATTGAGAGGCCACGGGGTCCATCTAGTCACCAAGTGAGGCTGCCGAGGGCCAACAGTAGAGAAACGGATCAGGAACCATTGCTGCTGCAGCCAAGCGGCCAGTGCCAGGCCAGGTGCTGATGCCCAGGAGTCGGGAGGAAGACATGGACGCAGCCCAGAGGACAGCAAGGACACGCCGGAGCCTGCAGACAGGTCTGCGGCTATTTGTCACCACATCAGACCACAGCGACCTTGTAAGAGGACACACTGCTGCTCCCCGTCCACCTTCAAACTCTCTCGCAAGTTACTTTTGGTCAATTTCTACCTGGGAATCAAAGGATTCTGGGAAATATAGTCCCAGCCTAGCCAAATAAACTCAGCGGAGCACAGACCACTTGGCTCACTAAACCCTTCTGCTTCAATTAGGAAGGTGACTTCTGCTCAGGTAAACTGATCTGACTGATAAAGAGACTTTGGACAAGTCTGCAGTGGGTCGACTTTTTTGTCAATGCTTTAATTTCCCATCTTACGAATCTGCACTGGAAACAGCATGAATCTCAGTTTCCCAGCCTCCCTTGCAGTCAGAATATAAGCATGTGACCTAGGCTCAACCAATCAGATACACCCAGATGGGACCCAGGCTCAGCCAATCAAATACATCCAGATGGTACTTGGGCCTCAATTAGCTACAGCCACATGGAATTTGTAGGCTTACCCAATGGATGCACCTACATTGAAAGCAACGCAAGCTGATTCTGATGCGTAGAATTCCATCTAGAGGAAGTGGAAGAGACATAACTAGTGTTACTAGTGACAGCCGCTGTGTGTGGACCGGTGGTAGTGACAGGAAGGTCCTGCAGTGTAATTTATATATTGTTCATAGCTGTCTCTCCAGCCCTCCCTCCCAGAGATCTGAGTCACTTAATAGCCTTTATAAGTTCCTGTCCTGCTCAGACTTACCTATAATGGATTCTATTGTTTTCAAGTAAAAACCTGATGCCCCTCTAATTTCATTTAACCGTCAAGTCTGTTTCCCAGCCTAGACAAAGAGGGAAACAGTGTCCACTCCCGGGGGCAGCGGAGTCAGAGGCATTTTGTAAACTTACCACAGTGCCACCGACTCTGGGCCAGTGTCATCTGAGGGGGTCACGGACCTGGGCTGTGAGTCAGCCAGACTGATTTGAATCCCGGCTCTGGCGCTGACTGACCAGTTTTGTGACCTTGAGCAGATCCTTTTCCTCATCTGGAGAATGGACTGGGAATTGGTGCCTGCCTCGTGGGGTTATCATGGAGACCAAAAAATTCCAGTACGGAGCAATCTCTCAGCACACAGCTCAGGGTGCGGGACGCACCCACACCAGTGATGCTAGAAGGAATGTGAGTGACCTTTGTTTCGCTGGATTAAAGAAAATAAGTAACAATAGAGGCGGTGTCCTGATGGAGTCCAAGATGCAGGTGGTCTGTGAACGCTGAAGCTTAGAAAACATTTACATGTTTAAAACCCAACCTTGACTAATGTCACTGAATCATACACTTTTTAAAAAAATGGTTATGAGGACAAATTTTATTACATCTCTTTGACCCCACTAAAAAAATAATGTGAAATACCCAAAGCAGTTATACACTTTAAATGCTATGTCAATAAAGCTTTTTAAAATACCCACCACCCTAGCTTCCCAATTCCTTCTGATCCTAGTTTTCAACCCCCGCGCCTCCCGACCTCTCTACATGCTCTGACCTCATCAACCTCCAGCGCTGAATCCCTCATTCTGGCCTCACTCGCCTTCCTCCTCTTCTTAGAAGACCCAGGTGCCCCTCGGGTCTTTTTCATTTGTTCTCCCTTCTGCCTGGGATGTTCTTCCAATCAGGCTACAGGCTCTGAGATCGAGCTGCCCATCAGAATCACCTGAAGAGCTTTATGGAGGCCCAAGCCCCACCTCGGAAAGTCAGATGTTATTACTTGGGGGAAGAGGGTGGCACCTGGACATTTATTGGTTTGTTGTTTTAAAACTTGCCAGGTGCGTCTAACGTTCAGCCACCTGTAAGAAATCACTGCCCTACACGTCACGCTCAGTCCCCACCCTCTTTAGGGTTTGGTTCAAAGGCCAGCTCTCTAAAAGGCCGTCCCCAATCACACCATTTACCTCCCTTCCGTATCCTGCTTATTTCATTCTGTCCCCTCTAGGGTTCTGTTATATACATATCTGACTGCTTCTCAGTGAGAATGTCAGATGGACGAAGGCAGAGGCTGGGTCCTCAGTGCTTGGCTCACACAGGTGCTCAGCACACAGCTGTTGCAGGAGTGAACCTACACCAGTCCCACCTGGGTCCAGCGCCAGCTCTAGGGGCTGCAGTTCTCCAGGGAGGCCACAAGGTGGCGATAGTACCTGGCTGCATTAAACAGCACTTTGTCAACAAATGTCCGTCTAGTCAAGGCTACGGTTTTTCCAGTGGTCATGTATGGATGTGAGGGTTGGACTATAAAGCTGAGCGCCAAAGAATTGATGCTTTTGAACTGTGGTTTTGGAGACGATTCTTGAGAGTTCCTTGGACTGCAAGGAGATTCAACCAGTCCATCCTAAAGATCAGTCCTGGGTGTTCATTGGAAGGACTGATGCTGAAGCTGAAACTCCAATACTTTGGCCACTTGATGCGAAGAACTGACTCATTGGAAAAGACCCTGATGCTAGGAAAGATTGAAGGCAGGAGGAGAAGGGGGCGACAGAGGATGAGATGGTTGGATGGCATCACCGACTCGATGGACATGAGTTTGGGTAAACTCCAGGAGTTGGTGATGGACAGGAAGGCTTGGCGTGCTGCTGTTCATGGGGTCGCAAAGAATCGGACACGACTGAGCGACTGAACTGAACTGAGACCCACCAGGCAGCTGGGCAGGACGGGGCGGGGAGGGGATGCCCATCCTTCCCTGCACCTGGCCATCGCTCAGAGACAGGGGCAAGAACCACAGCAGACAGCGCTGGGGTTCTCCCTCTCCTCCTCATTCCTAGACTTCAAACAACCGAGCCCTGAAAACACTCCACTCAGACTGAAGTCCAAGGGAGAAGGCCCCGCTGCCCTGTCTGAGCCTCCAAGTCCTCCCCCTCTTACCTGGCCACTCACTGAGCCCTGGATGTAACCTGGGATGACTCCCACAGGCCCCTCAGCTAGCTCATGGCTGCACACAAGGCAGGTCTGCTAGCCATGCCTGAATATCCATCAACGGGGGGCTGACACGCACTGTCACCTTCCACGTGGCAGGCTCCCACACCCACGAAGAACAAAGAAGCTCTCGTATGGTCCTCTCTAAACCAGCCCCATTCCGCTCCTTTCACAGCACCAGCCAGGGATGGCCTGAGGGGCCAAACCATGCCCCGCTCCTGCCCAGCCATGAGCTGAGGCATGTTCACATGTTTTAAGTGATTGAAAAAAAAATAGTAATAATAATTATGTGACACGTGAAGATGAAATGACCAGGGTGTGCCTGGGCAGAGTCAAGGTCACACGTGGCCCACAGAGCTCCCTGTAGCTCAGGCTGCCATCCCAGCCATAGAAAGACAAACTTACTTCCTCCCGAAGAAAGCAATGGCACCCCACTCCAATACTCTTGCCTGGAGAATCCCAGGGATGGAGGAGCCTGGTGGGCTGCAGTCCATGGGCGTCGCAAAGAGTTGGACACAAGTGAGTGACTTCCCTTTCAGTTTTCATTTCCATGCATTGGAGAAGGAAATGGCAACCCACTCTGGTGTTCTTGCCTGGAGAATCCCAGGGATGGGGGAGCCTGGTGGGCTGCTGTCTATGGGGTCACACAGAGTCGGATACGACTGAAGCGACTTAGCAGTGTTCTTCCAAGACTGACCCAGAATTTCCCTTCTGTCTCCATTTCTGTCAGTAAATCCCCAAGAACTGGACTTCCCAGGAAAGCTCCCAGTGGGGTCCATTATTTATAATGTGGAGAGAGGGGTTCCTGACCTTGTGTGGCCCTGTCTCCATGTTTGATCCAAACCTGACACGGCCATCCCGACCAAAGGGAAAACTGCAAATCTGAGGACGACCAAGGCATTTTTCCAAAACAGTTTAATTTAAAAAAGGGTGAAGAATCTGAAAACCTTAAGGGGTGGGGGGAACCCAAGAGAGCATACCGCGTGAGTCCACTGGCTCAGTCACAAAGAAACACCATCATCAAAAAAGATATTTAAGTTTAATACAAATTTTATACAAAGAAAATGTGAAAAAATACTTCCATATGCTAAAAGCAATTATGCTTCACAAATAAGGCCAGCTAGGCTAGGGGTTTTTTTTGTTGTTTTTTTTTTTTGACAACTGCAATCGACAAATGTTCCTTCCTGTTTTCTTCTAGGACTCTCTTTTTTATTTCTTCTCTAATATGGGTAACTAGCTGGAAACTGTACAGTTCGCATCCTCTTATCAACAATGGAGAGAAAGGGAACGAGACTAAAATGTACAACAGAATGTACTGGAATGATATCGTACAATTGATTTTTCTCATATACATACATCACCTTTTTGCTCTGTTCAATGCTTCTTGTTTTACACAACATACAAAAGGATCTACAGCATACGTAGTGTTGACAGCACGGCAGCGTCCTGCTCCCCCTCAAACTGCCTTGGTTTCATGCTGACATAAAAACGTACAATTCCATCGTATAAATATTACATACATGCTTCATCTCAGACTCAAATGTCCTCTCCGCGTGCGTCTCGCCTTTGACTTCTCACTTCCGTGAAGCACGGCCATCTCTTACCAAGCGGGTGTGAGTGTCTTTAAAGGAACCACAAAGCAAAGAAAAACTCTCTGTTTCGGAGCTTCTGACTCGAACGCTTTCTACGGTCCTCTCTTCGGCAAACTGAGCTGAGCGGGGCTTGGTTCTAGCTAATCTTCTGTAAACAAGGATGTGGGGTTTTGTTTTGTCTTTTTTCCCTTTTATAGGAGTAGAGTCATCGTGGAAATCACATAAAATTAACGAGCTCCTCCCTGTGTCCTTCTGGTCCAGAGAGCTTGCCTTTTGTAACATGATAACGTAGTATTTGAAAGGGGCCAATGGGGGCATGTGATGTTGTCCACAGCAGCACCGAATTCTGTGCTGGAAATTCCTGATCCCAACGTGCTGTGTACAGACATACGAATGGAAACTGCTCACGGGGCATCAGAGGAAGAGGAGCTGTGCGCCCCAAAGCGAGCCCCGCGCCCTCTCCGCACCCGTCACAGACGGGCTGGCTGACCATCCTTTCTCCAGCATTCAAACATTATTTTTGTTGTTGGGTGTGTTTTCTGTTTTTTATTGTTTTTTCTCCTCTCTCTCTTTTTTTTTTAATAAGTTAAAGTCAATACAAATATAAAAAGGGGAAGGTACTCTAGGCTCGATGACATCCACAAATTGTACATTATTTACATCTAAAGCAAAGGTTTCACGTGGGTGGAACAGTCCTCAGTCAAGGCTATCGCCGGACGTGATGTAGTGTGGGCGGCCCTCTGTGCCGGGCGCAGAGGCCGAGTCTGAATGGCTGGCATCCTCCAGGCTGAGGGTGGCGGTCTTCCGGACTCACGTTTCTTTGCGGTTTCCGGTTTCCCTGGTGTCTGGGTTGTTTCCCTCCATGGGGCGGGCAGCTTGTGTCCCAGCGTGTCCCTAGTCCCAGAAGGTGTCCAGGCGGGACTCTTTCGGGATGAGGCTCTTCGAACTGGTACCGGCATTGTGCTCGGAGCGGGCTGACCCTCGCTTCTCCTCGCTGCCGCTCCAGCAACTGGATTTACTGCTCCGGGAATGGTCTGGGGAGGGGGGAAGCCAAAGGGAAAGGGAGCTTTAGCATCCAGGCCCACCCCTGAACAAGGGCAACCATCCCCTTCTACGTGATCCACACCTGCCCCCCAGGAAGCCACCTTCCCCTCCCAACTCCCCACAACACACAGGGGCAAAATCCTGCCACCGTTTACTGCCCTGCATTTATAAGGATTTAACAAGAGCTGGTTGGAAAAACAGGAGGGCATCATGCTCAGAGAAAATAAAGACAAGTGGGGAAAAGGTACTAATTTATTGAGGAAGATGTTTCTTGTGTGCCACTTGGGACCAGGCACCCTTGCCACACGAGCAGACACCAAGTACCCCCATGTCCTTGTTGCATCCGACCTTGGCCACTAAAAAAGGCACTGAAATCTGGCATTCAATCTACTCACTTCTGTTAATGGGGTTTCTTTAATTAGTGTACAGGCAACTTGAAAAAACAGACTTACACCTAAACCAGCCAAAGGAAAAGGAGTGAGGACCAGAATGGTTAAGCCCACCTGGGCTTAATGGTTAAGACCAACTGGCTCCCAGTAAGGACGAGCTTAAGGGTCAACTGCAGGATGCAAGAACCAGAGTGACCTAAGGGAGCTTCAGGGACGTGTGCGTTGTAAGGAGCTACATCGTGGATGAGTAAGACGTGAGGACACTGAAGGATGAGCCAAAGGAGGTGTCTGTCCAGCTGGGAGACAGTCCAGCCTGCAGGCTCAGCGGGATGGCCGACTCTGAGAGACCCACCAGCACATCACTGAGATCCCATCATATCTTAGATCATTTACAAAGTTCAGACAGATTGGGACAAAACTTTTTTTAACTTCTTGAGGTGGGATGATAATATTTGATCGAAAGAAGTCGGCTGTCAAGCTTAGAGACAGAATCGGAGTGAGGGAGCAAGGGACCGGATCATCGCCTAGAAGGGTGACCACTCTTATCATCGCCTGGTGATAGAGGCATGTGTGTGGTCCTGAGCTCTGGTTCTGGAAGAGAAGCAGCAAAGACAGTGGTAAGGATCTCCCAAGTCCTGGATTCATTCAGGAGGGAATGCTTCCTCATCACTTGCATCTGTGACCCAAAGGAGGCGCTATTGCGGTGGGCAGAGCTGGGGTCTGGGGTCGAGCTCTCTTGTGGTCCTTGAGTCCACCTCTTCTTACCCGTTCTTCCCGACTCGTGACACCTACACTGTTGTTCCTCCGGAAGATCAGTGATGCAGCTGGTCATCACAACACGGAAACTCTGACAAGGCAGTCAAGTCACACTGGAATCTCCCCAGCTCTGCTGAAGGCAGAGACCAGCTGGGCAGCAGGGCTTAGCTTACTTAGCACAGAAGCTGCATCCCAGAGCCAGGCTGGCCACCTGAGGAACTACAGAGCCGACAGGACAGGGCGTGCTGGCTGGTTCAGCCGGTCACTGCAGAGGGTGTGACTCCAGGACTCATCATGGAAAGACTAAGGATGAAGCCCCTTCAAGAAGCCAGACTGGGAATTCCCTGGCAGTTCAGTGGTTAAGACTTGGTGCTTTCACTGCCAAGGGTAACAGGTTCAATCCCTGCTTGGGGAACTAAGATCCCATGAGCTGCATAGAATGGTTTACAAAAAAAAAAAAAAAAAGACCATCTGTCCTGGCTCTCTCATTTCTTACTGCAGTTTCCGATGGCCATCAGAGGCACAATGAGGAAGAAACCAGGCAAAGCCAAGACCCATCACTCAGGAGAACAGGAGAAGACACGCCCACAAAGCAAACACACACGGACACACACAAGACGAGCCCTCCGCCTGCCGGGAAAAGCTCCCCGCTGGCTGCCGTGAGGCGGGTTCATACTTACACTTCTGGGCTGGGTAGTTGGGGTGCGGCTGGTGGTCTGTGGAGGTTGGGGCAGAGGCAGGTTGCTTGTCGCACCTGTTGCTAACTGGAGAGATAGCACAGGCCCCCTCAGAGTCTGGCAGAGAGCTGAGTCCGCCAACCCCACGGGCTCGCTCTCCTGCTCATCAACAGGCTACTGGTCTTAGCACGGGGTGGGGGCTGCTGGGTTGATGTCACCATTTTCCAACTCAACGCATTCACAGGAGACTAAGTCTTTTAAAAATGCATAGTAAAACCATGAACAGGATCGCTGGACACAGCACGAGAATACAGGTGGAAATACGGCATACAGGACATGAAAGCAACCACGTGAAGCCATCAACTCCCAGAATTCTGACAGCAAATTTTTCTCGGAACCACTAGCTCTACCCAGAGCTTAATTCAGCCAGGGAAACAGGAGGTGCTGGCCCCACCATACTTAGGTGGGAAGGCTCCACCCAAGGAACCCAGATTATTCAGGGCAAGTATAATCACAAATCTACTGCCAAGGCTGATGACAGATCAGAAGAGAGAGGGCGATGGAGCTGTGTGTGGTGAGAAGGACTGAGCGAGGAGCCACAGGTGAGCTTCAGTGGGCTTCACTCCTCAGCCACGATGGCAGGACACCAACACCTAACTGTCTGAAATGCAAGAGCCCGAAATGAGCGACAGGAAAAGTGTCTCAATAAAACAGCTGTCACGGCGAAGCACTCGGCAGGGAAATCGCTAAAGATACGGTACAGGGAAAAGTAAGGCCATACAGAGACAGAACAGCACGACCGTAATGACGGAAACACAGATGATCGTCTGTCAACCTTTAAGAGAGCCAACAGCCAGAACTGAGAAGGAACCAACTGCAGTTATAGAAGAGAATGCACACACACCTTGATGATGGGCAAGTCAGAGCAGGGAGATGGGAATGGCTGAATATGACAGTGGAGGAGAGGTGAGGAAGGCGATGAGCACCAAGAGAGGGGTCCAGGGGCACTGTTTCCTCCACCTGGAGAACAAGGACGAAGCAGACAGTGCTGAATTGGACCAAGGGAACCCACAGAGCACATCCAACAGTGACAGGGTGGTCTGCGAGAGAGGGGAGAACAGAGGTGGTAAGTGACCCCGAGTCTCATCTTCTAAAGCCAGAAGTCAACAAGCAGTGTCTAGATAAAGTCGAGAAACAGAAATATGGGGAAGCAAGTTATTTACAAATAAGTACCAGATGCAAAAAGATAGCCATGGAAACTGGGACAAGGAATTTTTTTCCCTGTTCAATTTTCTCTGACTGGTCATCCCTTGGTATCAGGGATGGTACAGCAGATTCATTCCAGGACCCACCATGAATACCAGATTCCATGGATACAAAGTCTCATGGTCAGCCCTCCCTATCCACATCCACAGGTTCAACCAGCTACAGACTGTGTAGAACTGTATTCATTATGGGGAAAAAAATCCACACAGATGTGGACCTCCATGGTTCAAACCCATGTTGTTTAAGAGTCAACTCGATATGCAGGCATCACTTTAAAATCTTAAAATGAAGAGACAAGTGAACAGGAGAGGCCCACGCCCACCCCCAGGAAGCTCCTGTCTCCTATTCAACCTTTCTCTCTCCCGACTAGACCCTCATCTTAACCAGCCAGGTTCCAGAAGCCGATAAAGAACATAGGAACCTCCATGTTTTTGCGAAGCCCACTTTTCTCCAGATTCCTTCCACACTGTCAGCGAGCAGCAAAACACTAACAGAAGCTCGGAGACGTATGAGGAATCAGAAAATGAGCTGGTCTGTCTGCTTTGACGACAACCCATCAGCCAGACGGCTGTGGAGCGCAAATAGGGGGCAATGAGGAGCCATGAGCTCCCAGTCCTGATCCAGCCTCCAGGGACCTCAGGTTCAGCTCCCTTCTGCCCCCGCTCTAGAATAACACTGCAGCACTCCCTAAAAAATGCTGACGATTCGGGATCTTTCCCTCCCTCCCCCTCTAGTTATCAGACTCCCTGGGATGGTCTTCTCCCCACTCCACCCTCCGCACCAACTCCCCAGCAACTTGAGCCTCCCTACCTCCTCTCTCTACCCTCCCTTTCTACTCCCTCGCACACCAGGGTGCTTCAGGTCGGGGGTCAGCCAGTGACGGCCCACAGGCCAAATCCAGCCCAACACCTGCTTTTCCAAGTGCAAGCTCACTGCAGCACAGGCCCATCTGTTTACATGCCATCTGCGGCTGCTTTCATCCGACAACGGCAGTTCTGATAAAAGATTGTGTGGCCCTCGCAGCTTCTCCTCTTTTACTCTCTGGTCCTTTACAGAAAGTCTACCAACCCCTGGGCCAGGGAACACCTCATCCACCTCACAACTGGGAGATGCTGTATCTCCCAACTGCCTTCCTGCATGCAAGCCTCCTTGTCCCACTGGATTCCATACCCAACAGCACTGCTTATCTTCCTAAGGCCCATTAATCTTCCCACATGGATGCCGCCACTTTGCTGCTCCGAGACCTCAACAGCGGCCCCTGCCCACAGCAGTGTTTTCCCCAACTTAAACCCTTCCCCACCCCAAGCACCTCTGCAGCTCTGACACATCCAAAATCCTACTTACGGCTCAGCTGATGTTTCTAAACTCACTCTCCACTTAAGCCGAACAGAAACTCCTGTATCACCACCAAAAGCAGGAACCCATAATACCTGCCATACACAGCAGGCAACTCTACAAATCAACATAAAGGAACCTGAACTGTAGCAGGAAGCGCTAGGCGGGTGCCATGCTGCTGAGGTCTCGAGTCCGCTCTGCCTTTGTTAAAAAGAGAAGCTAGAAGAAGGGATGAGGAAGACCTCAGCTCCAAACTCAACGTGTCCTCAAAATGCAATCACAAGACCTGAGTGAGAGTGAGAAGGGAGCTGACAGGCGGTTCAATCATAATTCCATGCCCATTTCATATTCCCCCTGAAGTCAGCTCATGCCACCCCCCTTTCATGTCCCCTGAACCTAAATCCCACTTCCAGCACCACTGGGAAACCTCCAGCCACCCTAACAAGGGACATCACTTCTTCCTCTATGTACTCAATATGCAGAAATGAGAAAAAAAAAAAAAAAAAAGTTTGGTTTTCAACAGAAGAGAATGATCTAGAAGAGAAAAAGACCCTGGTTGGAGCTGAAGGACCCTGAAAACAGCAGAACAGTTCTCACTGAGGATGAACCCTTTTGGAAGGCCTTAAAACTGGTTTGAGAGTGGGCAGGGGAAACACCCACTGGGCTAGAAGACAGCTCAAACTCCACAGAAGAGGAGAACCAGAAAAGTTAGCGCCAGCCTGCCAGGTTATCCCTCGAGAGGAAAGATTTCTACAGAAAGCTCATCTACTAGAAATGGGGTTTTTTCCTCTTAAGGCTCAAGAACCCTCCTCCACGGAATGTAGGCACTGGGTCCTCAGGGACTGTTTCACAGTTTCATTCTGCTTGGAGAAATGCCTCAATGCCAGCCACCCCCTCACTCCCGCTGACCAGGCAAGGGCGCCCCCGAGAATCCCTAAGGAAACCCAGTCTGCAAACCACCGCCCTGAACCCTTCAGGCTCTCCCTGAGGACATGGCTCCCCTCTGCCAGTGCGGAACATAAGAGCACATTCACCCACCAGGGGGCAACATACCAGAGCCTTGGTTGGAGCCTAAGAGAATGGAGGAGGGTGTCTCCCTGGAGCCAGAGAGGTCGACGGTCTAGAAACACAAAAAGAGAGACATGGAGGCAAGGCACTGGGGTCAACGGAGCCCTCCCAGGGAAGCCCCGGGATCCATGGGGGTGCTCGTCACGGCCCCGCCAGCACCTTCATGGCCCCTACCTGGTGTGCTCAGGGAGGGGAGGCCAGGTCAGCTGGGGTGGCTCTCCCCCTGTGCCCTTTTCTGGCCTGTCTCCCTGGACACAGGAACTAGGGGGGGCCCTTACTCCACTCTAGAGCCTCAGTGTCAAGAACACTGTTCCTCAACTGCCCTCTCTCTAACCTACTCCCCTCTTCAGATTTCTACCCGGTCACAAAAGAAGTACAGCTGTCCCCCAGGACCCAAGGTGGAACGGTTCCAGGAGCCCCCAAGGATGCACAAGCTCCTTATATAAAATGGCCCAGAAGGATGACTATAACTGTGCCTTTGTATCCGAGGGTTTCGCATTCACGGATTCAACCAAACACAGAATGGCATTTTGGCAGGCTGCATCTGCAGATGAGAAATCCACGGATACGGAGGGCTGACTACATATTACACCATATTATACTGATTCACTTTTATTTCACAATAACCTCTTCCTAGGCAATACTATCAATGAAATCAAAGAGGTTTGACTTCTGGGATGACTTGATGTTTTCCCTAATACACGTGAAGTAAAACCATAATGACTACAAACGTAAAAAATGACCAACGTGTCATCTAAAATAATGTCTGCATACAATCCATATACCACACCCTGGGAAAATAAGAGGTGCAATCTCTGTGTCCAATACGGCAGCCACCAGCCCCCGCGGCTATTGCATTTAAATTAATTATTACTAAATTAATTTATAACATCTGAAATCCAGGTTCTTGGTCACACTGGCCACAGTTCGAGTGCCCAATAGCCACCTGAGGCTGGTGATTCCCACAAGGGGCAGAGGAGATACAGAACACTGCCATCATCACAGAAGGTTCTGCTGGACAATGCTTGCCCTCAACACACACCTGAGGAGGAGGCCTGCAGAGACCCTGTCGCCCCCACCTGCAGCCTGAAGACAGACTCACCGTGGCGGTGGGAGGGGGGCAGGTCTGAGATTCTGCTTGGCCCCGAGGCGCGTGGGACAGATACTCACCGAGCCACCGTCCTTGCTTTTCTCAGCTGGCGTCTCCTTCTCTTTCGAGGCGCTGCTTTCCGTGGGGGCTGCCTGAGTGCTGGAGGAGGTGCCCTGGGATGATTTAGTTAGTGTTTCTGTGTTTACCTCAGGGTCTGCTTCCTGCTGAGGGGCGGTAGCTGCGGGCAAAGGGCAACAGAAGCCATGTATAAGCCGAGCGTAGTAGCGCCCAGGCCTGCAGGGAACCCTGCTCCGTGCAAACCACCACGTGTTAAGAGATGCCAGCCAACCCCGCCCAGGGCACAGCGCCGGCCCAGAATAGCTGGACTGGAGTCTTCCCAGACGCAATAATTCCAAACTGTGCGTGAAGATATGTTCATTTTTCAGAGTCTGTGATTTAAGTTTTATTAAATCATTCTGGAGACAAAAGCCTGTTCGTGAAGCAAACAGCCTAGTACGGTTGTTCCAATTACTCATTTCATAATTTCTAATTTTAGACCAGTGTTCACCTCATGAACTCGCTTTCACCCTGTAACAGCAGAGTTGAGAAGTTTTGACAGACCCCATGGGCCACAAATCCTAAAACATTTATTCTCTGGACCTTCATAAAAAAAAGCTTACCAACCCCTGCCTAGAGCTTCTCAAACTTGGGTCATTCATCGACTGCCTTTGAAAAATTTGCCAGTGCACTGATACATTCCCTTGTCATATTATTTATGTTATTTGCATTTAAATAAATTCTTTGAAGTGGAGACTTTTACTTCTAAACACAGGAATCTAATATTGGCCATAAATAAGCACTAACTATAAAATATTACTGCTGCTAAGTCACTTCAGTTGTGTCTGACTCTGCGAGACCCCACAGACGGCAGCCCACCAGGCTCCCCTGTCCCTGGGATTCTCCAGGCAAAACACTGGAGTGGGTTGACATTTCCTTCTCCAACGCGTGAAAGTGAAGTCGCTCAGTCGTGTCCGACTCTTAGCGACCCCATGGACTGCAGCCCACCAGGCTCCTCTGTCCATGGGATTTTCCAGGCAAGAGTACTGGAGTAGGGTGCCACTGCCTTCTCCAAAATATTACTAATAAATATTATTAATAAGTTCTAACTAGACAGTGTTTCCTGCTAAAGTCTCCTGGTCTGGGATCTGCTCACTTTGCATTAGAAAGAGATTTTAAAGACAGATTAGTTCCAAACTAACACTTTGCCGTTCACAGAAGAACTGGTGATTGTTTGAAGTCTTGAGTCCAGGGTGGGCTCCATGGTGGGGGGCTGTCACTGGAGAAGGGGGTAGAAGACGCACTGGATTTGAGTGTGTGTCTGCTTAGTCACTCAGTCATGTCTGACTCTTTGTGACCCCATGAACTGAAGCCTGCCAGGCTCCTCTGTCTGTGGGATTCTCCAGGCAAGCATACTAGAGTGGACTGCCATTCCATTCTCCAGGGGATCTTCTCAACCCAGGGATCGAACCCAGGTCTCCTGCATTGCAGGCAGATTCTTTACCATCTGAGCCACCAGGGACGCCCACATTTGGTTTGGGCAGAGACAGATATTGCCCCCAGTGCAGAACCACAGCAAGCCACAGGAAGCTGAAGTCATCTGGGCTGTCATTACAAGCTCCGTTCACACAAGGGAACGCCGCCAAGGAAACCAGAAGGTGGAAACAACGGAGCCTGGGGACTTGGCCACGTGTCTGCCTGCTCTCTTGTGTGCAGGAGTCACTTGTGGTGAGTGAGCATGGCAAGTGTCCTGTGGTCCACGGGGGGACAAGGGCCCGTCCACCACAGCCTGGGCAAGCGGGCGCTCCTAAGGCCCTACCTGACTGGGTGCAAGACTTCATGTGCTCGGGCCAGTGGGCCTGCTGGCAGGGGTAGTCACAGTAGCTGGTGTTCCAGCAGCAGTAGAAGATGGCCTCCTTCTTGCAGTTGGCGCACCACTGCTTCTTCTTGGTCTCGTCCACCGCCTGCTGCTTCTCCAGCTCCAGCTGCTTCTTCACCTCGGCAATGAGCCGGTCCCGCTCCTGCTCCAGGCTCTGCCGCATCTCCGCCATGGTCAGCTCTGCCAGGGGAGGGGAGGGGAGGGGAGAGGACGCCAACGTCACTCCCCCAGCCCGAGCGGTGGGCTCATTCACAGCAGGTCAGAGGGTGGACCCTAACAGCTGTGAATCCCTGTGAATCTCTCAGGGATGTCCTGGTCATGCGAGCCAGTGCAGAGAGTCACCCAGCCTCCCTGAGCTCCAACGTCCTCATCTGTAAAATGGGCATCCATCCAGCTGACCTAAAGAACTATTTGTAGTCAGGAATGTCAGGTCCTGAGGATACTGATAATGGGGCTCCGTGGGGACTCTGCAAGAAGTGCTCACATAAATCCTCAGAGCAGTTTTCACTCAATTCATTTTGAAATTTATCATTCATATAAGCTTTTTTTTTCTATCAAATACTTATACAGCACCTATGATCTGTAGGCACTGTTGTAAACACTTTATAAATATGAACTCTTTTAATCCTTAATCTTAAGGAGGTGTCTACTACTATAATACCCATTTCACAGATGAGGAAACTAAGGCACACAGCTGCTAAGATGGGCAGAGCTGGGACTACAACTTAGATATACTTCCTTTTGATGTGTTTAGTGGCAGTGGATCTAATCTGCCAGACAGGACATCAGGACTGATCATTAGGCTGACAGGACAATTATCAAACAGCTCAGGCTACTGAGATGTCTCTCAATTTTACAACAGGTCAGAGCTCACAAGCAGGAGCAGCTACCACAGCTGTTGGGATGAACTGGTTGCTGATGCTGGAATTTGGAAGAGAGGAAAGGGGGTTCCTGCCAGCTCCTGCTTCATACCTGGTTTCTCCAAGTTAGACTCCCTAGGATGCTGTGCTCTCCCCAGGAGTGGTACATCCCCCGGCCTACTTTTGACTCAGTTCACATCTGGGCCCAACTCTAGACACAGTAAGAAGTTCCTATCCAAAACCTTCATCAGTACAGACCAGGTCAGCAGCACTTACCCAAGTTGTGTTTCATTTCCGAGAGCTCCTGCTGGTGCAGCCACTGGAGTTTCTCTATCTCAATCCTCAGCCTGCGGATCTGTAAGGGGACAGAAAGACTTACAGAGCGCATCTGGGTGCCTAGTGCCAATAGGGCTCAGAAGCTCCAGCTCTCGCTATGGGTTAACGTCACGTGCTGAGTCAAAGGACGGGCAGCCTGGTCTCTGCTGGCCTCCCCCAGTTTGGGTGCCAGTGAGTTAATCCAAATTCATGAGAAATTCTGCTTCAAAAAACCAAATACAAGTGATTCATCTTTTCTAAGAGATACTCCAGGAAAAGCCATTTAAAGCGAAAAAGAAGACGAGATTTTCAAAATAAATAGTACAGTGAGTCCCCTACATACGAACAAGTTCCATTCCTAGAGCCCGTTCATAAGCCCAATTTGTTTGTAAGTCCAACAAAGTTAGCCTAAGCAACCAACTAATACAATTGGCTATATAGCACAGTACCAGCTACATCACCGCTGCTTTTATGCTTGCTTCTGGACATCCTGGGCTTGAGATAAAGATACTGTAATACTGCACCCTATACAGTAAAGCACGCAAAGCACAACCTCTTGCAGAGCATGTACGCACGTGACGACGTGCGCCAGACACAGAGGGGGTACGCGCATGACGACGTGCGCCAGACACAGAGGGGGTACGCGCATGACGATGTGCGCCAGACATGTGAACTAACCTACGTGACTGGACATGCAAACGTTCGCGTCTTTGAAAGTTCCCAATTTGACGGTTCACACGTAAGAGACTAACTATATGAAACAGCTTTGAGCAGGACTTTGGCCTAAAAAAATAAAACATCCTAAAAACAGCTTTATCTTTGACGTAAAGTTTTGGGTGGGGCCCATAATCATTCACCTGAAATCCCAAAGCTTAACCATTCTGGAAACCATGGGGTATTTGGGGTGGAGGGGAGGACGAGTATATTTGGGGCCAAATTCATCTGGAGAGAAGAAAATATAAACCCAAACTGAACTGATACAAGGCTGCTGACAGTGTTTAATCATCGCCATGGTTCAACTGGGATGACTTTTGCCCCCCTCCTCTGTCTATGACGCTGCAGTGCCTGGAGACATTCTGGGTTGTTTCTGGCATCCAGAGGGTAGAGACTGGGAATTCTGCTCAACATCCCAGACGGACAGGACGGCCCCCACCAGAGCGAAACATCTGGCACCAACGTCAGGAGCTTCAAGGCTGAGAAATTCTGATTCTTCCAACAGGGTGGGAACAATCGTACTGTATCACTGCAGAAATGCTGTCTCTACTTGTGGAAGGGGGCTGTATATTATCTCGTTAAAATCTGGAATATTCTGACATCTGTCAAGACCCAAGGTTTCAGGTAACCCGACATCAATTAAATGAACAAAAAGGAATGAAGTATGACGACAGGTCAGGGTAAGGGAGAGGAGGTTTTTCTAAAAACAGCATTTGGCCTTGTTGTTTGACACCCCAGCATAATCATAAAGACGGTCATATAGCAAAAATACCTAAAGAGATTCACTGATTTTTCTTGGGACCTCCCTGAAATCTTTACATTTGCACAGCTCTCTTGGAATTTCCCTCGCAGTCCAGTGGTTACGACTCCATGCTCCCAATGCAGAGGTCACAGGTTCAATCCCTAGTCAAGGAACTAGGATCCTATAAATGGCTCAGTGTAGCAAAACAAGAAAAAGCTGAAGCACACAGCTCTCTGTTTAGGCCTATCAGAGCATCTTCCTGGAGATGTTCCCCTCTTTTTCCGGGTGCCAGCCTCACTCTGCCTGCTCTCTCACATCAGTGGCTCCATGTGAGGTTCCCCTCACTTTCCATCGTGACTTTCAATGATCTCAACAAGTCCCGCCACCTGTCATTTCCCCAAGGTACCCATCTGCAGCCGGCTTGTACTGACATTATCCTAGGAAGAAAATTCAGGGAGGCTTTTCTTTTTTTAAAAAAAATAAGTGGTCACTTCATAAGTGGACATTTCCATGTTTTAACCACTTCATTCTCTAAGCAATCGCCTAAACTGAGGAAGTTTGGGATACTGCCTCTTGAACACCAAGATCACTTGAATAAAAAAGTCCAAACTTCAGGAGATGACGAAGGAGCCAATTTTATATGGGGCCAAAATAACCGGTTTCTATTTCGCCAGTGGGTCAATAACTCAGGCTTTGGTTTTGGCTGTTTGGTTAGAAGTGAGGTGATCGCAGAGAGCAGGGTGTGTCTCCACAGCACCAGCTTCCCAGCCAAGTGAAGAAATACCCTTAACACCACCATCAAGGCAGAGCACGCCTGGGGACCAGGGCCAGAACCTGAGAGGGGTTTCCAGAGAACTTCAGGGTGCCCCCATATCAGCCCAGAGAAAACACCCTTAGCAAACAGGGAGTGAAGAACGGGAGGAAGGCTTTAAGGCAGAAACTAGCAACACTGTAAAGGAATTTTACTCCAATTTTTAAAAACTTAAAAATATATATATGAAACACGGATAACAGCCACAAAAAAGCAAGACTAGCATGTGTCACCTCTGACCTCGGCTATTGTGCTTCCGGTAGTGTTCTTAGAAAGATCGTTGTATATTTCCGTCATCGTGCCTTTTATTGCATCCATCATCTGAAAAGATAAAAAGAGAAACAATTCGGGTGATCGACTTCCCTGATACTTTTTCTAGAGGACATATATCCAAAATCTATCTGTGTGCAGCCAAGGAAACCATAAGCAAAACAAAAAGACAACCTTCACAATGGGAGAAAACATTTGCAAAGAAAGCAACCGATAAGGCATTAATCTCCAAAAAGGAATTACTTTCCAAAATATACAAGCAGCTCATGCAGCTCAAACCCCCCCCCAAATAACCCAATCATAAAATGGGGGGGGGGGGTCTAACTAGACATTTCTCCAGAGAAGATATACAGATGGTCAACAAACGTACGAAAAGATGCTCAACACTAATGATTAGAGAAATGCAAGTCAAAACTACCATGAGGCGTCCACCGCACAGCAGTCAGAACGCCCATCATCAAAAACTCTCAAACCATAAATGCTGGAAAGAGCGTGGAGAAAAGGGAAACCCCTCCACTGTTGGTGGGAATGTGAATTGGTGCAGCCGCTAGGGAGAACTATATGGATGATCCTTAGGAAACTAACAGCAGAGCTTCCATGTGAGCCAGCAACCCTACTCTATGTATCTGGAGAAAACCGTAATTCAAAAGGAGGCACCACCCCCGGTGTCCACTGCAGCACTGCTGACGACAGCCAGGGCTCGGACAAAACCTAAAGTGTCCATCGACAGAGAACGGATACGGAAGATGCACCTGTATGCAACGGAGCACTGCTCAGCCGTAAACAAGGCACGAAACAGTGCCATTTGCAGAGACATGCGCGAACCTAGAGACTGTCACACAGAGTGAAGTAAGACAGAAAGAGCAATATACTGCCCAGTATCACTTCTACGTGGAATCCAAACAAATGGCAGAGATGAACTTACTGGCAAAGCAGAAACAGAATCACAGATATAAAAAACGAACCTTCGGCTACCGAAGGAGGGGATGGGTGAACAGGGAGGTTCAGACCGGGACTGACATATACACGCTACTGTGTTTACAACAGACAACCCATGCGAACCTACTGCTCAGCACAGGGGACTCTGCTCCATGCTCTGCGGCGACCTAAATGGGCACACAGCTGCTGAGCCCTCCCACGTCACAGGAGGGGCAGGAGGCGACAGGAGACCAAACCAGGCCTCGGCTCTGGCCTGGCCACCGCCAAGACACCCGGTGCTACGCAGTCTGCTCGAGGTTCAGCAAGAAAAGAGGACAAAGGGCATCCTTGGATCTGATGCCAGAGATTTGTTCCTGCCATTATATCTTGCCATCCACAACTCTCTCTGAGCCCAAGGAATAAAACGAGGATAACAACAGTGCCCCCTAGTAGGGTGTGTACAAGGATTAAATGAGAAAAAGAGACTGTGGTTCTGTACCTGCTGAGGAGTTCATAAAGAAATACCTGTTTTCTTATTTTCACAGAGTTAATTCTCAAGAACATGTGATCGCAAAACTGCTGCCAACCCCCAAAAGAGTAACCCCCAATTCACCCCCAAAATAGGTGGAAAATGAATAAAGTATCTGTTGAAATATTAGTTCTCCTCCTTGTTGCAGGGACCACAGGGGGACGCTGCCAGCAAAAACACTTTGTGCTTTATGGTCAGCCATTCTGTACGGGCCTCCCTGCTCAGGTCCATTTAAACTATTCAAACAAAATTGCTTTACGAGAAAACTTTAGAGAGTGGATGAAATCCAATACTTTACTAATGCCATAGTTACATTCCATTTTAAAGAAGTCATGAATTTGTGGACTGACCTTTGTTCTCACTCCCAAATATAGCAAAGAACTCAACATTAATAAAAAGAGCCCTTCTGCCAAAACACACAAATCTGGGTCTTCAACTCTGGGTCACCTCAGACACAAGCAAGTTCACCGGCTCCAAAACTATGTCGCTGAGTGGTTTTTCTTAACTGCAAAGAAAATGCCTATCAAAAAGTTCATTCCTCAATTCTGCTCCATGAGTAAGGGGGAGAACTGTAGGAGATGGCATAAAAAGGGATGCAGGAGTGGAGAACACTGGGCTTGGTGTGAACACCAGCCTGAGCTGCATGGCAGCCTCAGTTTTCTCATCCATAAATGGACAACTTGGACCAAATCAACGGAAGGCGATACAAGAAATCCAATCAAAGCCAAGCAAATGAGAAGCCATGGGGGGGGGGGGGCGCGGGGGCTCCCCTGGTGGTCCAGTGGCTAAGCTTCTGCACGTCCAGTGCAGGAGGCCTGGGTCTGATTCCTGGTCAGAGAACTAGATCCCACATGCAAACTAAGAATCTGCACCCCACAACTAAAGACCTGGAACAGCCAAACAGATAAATAATTTTTTTTAAAAAAGCCATTTAGGCAATACCAGACATCTTAAGTCAGTAATTTTAAAAAGTACCCTCTTTCAGTTCTCTTTAATTCTACAACAGATCTTGTTAGGAAGAAAGTCTCCTCATGGTACCATTAATTCTTTTTTTGAATATAACTTTATTTATGCATTTATTTCTGGCTGTGCTGCTAGTTGCAGTGAACGGGGGCTACTCTCCAGCTGCCGTGCAGGCTTCTCACTGCGGTGGCTTCCCGTGCTGGATGGAGAGCACGGGCTCTAGGCACGGGCTTCGGGACTTGCGGTTCCCAGGCTCGGGAGCACAGGCTCGGGAGCTGCGGTGATGGGCTTAGTTGCTCTAGGGTGTGTGGGATCTTCCCGCATCAGGGATGGAACCCATGTCTCCTGCATTGGCAGGCAGATTCTTTACCAACAAGCCACCAGGGAAGCTTGCATTAATTCTTTAACACTTTCATGCGAATCACTCCTTTTAACAGAAGAAAGATGGACTTAGGCTTCAAGCCTTGAAGAACAGGATCTGGTGAGTTTAGACTTTTTATGTCACTATAAATAAAAATATGAAGTCAATCCTAGTTCAAGGTGATGAACAGGTGAGACAAAAACCCTGAGGATGCAACCATGCCTAATAGTTGAACCCTTCCTGTTCTGAAACTCAGGGACTCAATAAAAATTCTTGTGTTTTTATTCAAAAGGGGGGGAACAGAAATACTAAATAAAGAGATGTCACCCCAAGACTTGGGTTTTATCTCTTTAGCCACACTGACTCAAGCGCGGTTGCTTTAAAAAGCCACATGTAAGAACAATAGGTTTGCGGACACTGGACAACTGTGGTCAGCAGGCCTGGTGTGAATTCACAAGTCAGCTCAAAGCCGGGTTAAGCGGATACTCTGGATCCTGGCTATCATTCAAATGCCAGTTAGGCATTCACGGATTATGTGGCCCTGGACAAGTTGTGTGGCCTAGCCAGTTCCCAGTGTGCTCATCTATAAAATGGGTGTGAGGACGTCCCTGGCAGTCCAGTGGTTGAGACTCTGCCTTCCACTGTGGGGGGTACAGGTTTGATTCCTTAGTCAGGGAGCTAACATCCCACATGCCTTGCAGTCAAAAAACCAAAACATTTTAAAAGGAGGAAAATAAATCAATATTGCAACAAATTCAATACAGACTTTAAAAACTGTACACGTTAAAAAAAAAAGGGGTACTGATAAGAAGCCCAGTGAGAAGTTAGGCAGCAACCTGCTTTCATTCTTCAACTATGTATCAAGCACTGTTCTGGGCCCCAGCAGAGAGCAGAATGGACTCCCCTGGGAGCTGCAGTTCTGGTGGTGATTTTCACTCCAAGGGTTCTACAGACATGAACCTGCACATCACTCCAGAGCGCCTGCATTTGACAGCGAGGAGAGCTGCAAGCTTTACTTGCCCGAATTCAACAGTGAGCAGAAGAGCACTTGGCAAATTAAGGGAGAAGTGGAGAGGAGGGCTGGGCTGGGGGACGGGATGCATTGGGAGTCTGGGATTACCAGATGCAAACTATTATACATAGAATAAACAAGAAGGTCCTACTGTATAGCACAGGGAACTACACCCATTATCCTGTGATAAACCATAATGGAAAGGAATATGAAAAAGTCTATGTGTATATAACGGAATCATTTTGCTATACAGTAGAAATTAATACAACATTGTACATCACTTATACTTCAACAGAATAAATTTTAAAAGAGAGAAGAGAGAACCTGCACGGAGAGGGTGCCCACAAGTGAACGCGGAGCAGGGTAGCCTGCCCACCACACCCCTCCACAAGGAAGATGCCAGGAGGACAGGCGAGTTGGAAGGGGACTCCACCACTTCCCAGTCCCCTTCAATTCCTGGAAAGATCCAAGGCTGGTCCTCCCCGCTCCCGCCGCAGGCACTCACCTTGCTAGTGTACTTGGCGATGTCTGCAGCGACATCAGCTGAAGCGGTGGCGATGGGCAGGTCTGCGCTGACCGAAGATGCGAGCGTGCTAGTGGTCCCTGAGCTGGTGACCAGGGGCGACGACTGGGTGCTGGTCACCAGGGTGATGGTGGAGGTGGATGGGCTCTGTGTGATCTCTTTCTGCTGGACAGCTGGGAAAGCAAAGGTTCTCGGTCACCCCACTGCCTCAGGAAGGCTGCCCCAGCTAGAAGCTGTGGTGGGAGCAGGGCCCAATCCACACCATTAGAGTTTCTCTGCTTTCAAGGGACAAAAATTCTCTCGTCGGCCAAACTCAAGCAAGGTTCCTCCGAGCCCTTTCTCAGTGAGACCTCCATCTGGGTCTATAAGGACTAATACAGTTTCCAACAGCTCAAGGCTGCACCCCTAAGATGACACCCACCCCTTTAAAGTCCCCACCTAAGAAAACTCAAGGCTGCCAATAGAATTGCCGATTTGCTCCAGTCAACACCTAATGATAGGGCCCATTGTCCAGTCTCTGTGGGAGGGCAGAAGCCTACCTTTAAGAGGTACCAGAGTCACCAAACCCAGACATTTCACACGGACCAACACCCCCTTCCCACTTTGTGTAAAACTGTCCCTTTCTGACTCTACAGAGCCCCTACGATTCCCCCTCCCTATTCCCAAATTCTCGCTTTAAAACCCCAGTCCCCAGTGTACACGTTGAAGCTGACTTCAGTTCATATCGGACATTGTGCCCTACTGCAATAGTATATAGCAGATTAAAATCTATCTTAACTGCTTCAACTAGTGGCCAGCTTTGTTTATCGTTAATAGGACAATCTGGGAATTAGGAACCATACCATCAATGAGCTCCTTCTTGCCAGCTCCCAAGTTTCCCGGGATGGCTCATTATACTTAAGGGCTATGAATTCAGGAGACTGGAACTGACCATCCCAACCTGAAAGATCCCAGACTCGGTTCTGCCCCAGCAACTCCTCAGACAGCAGGATCGATCCGGCTGTACTCCAACACTGTGTCTAATCGCTCAGTCTCCTTCCGCCCCAATCTTTGAAGGGCTTCACTGGGGGACCCAGTTCAAGATCTGGCTACTTTTTCATTTCACAACCTGCTACAACTCTCAAGAGTTCTACTCACAAGAGTGCACTCGGTATGCGAGAGTTTCGAACAAGGAGCCCAACCACGGAGGATCTCAATGCAGGTTTCCCCATGAAACAAGCCCTGTGTCAGTCCTCACAAGAGCTGGACAAACTAGTACCCATCGGATCAGCGCTTTGTTCGGCTTTACATCAGCCCAGATGGAGCCTCCTGCTGGGAGCTGTCATTCCAAGCTTCAGCAATGGTTCCTGATGCTGGATCTTCTTGCGTAAGGGGGTTAATCCCTACTTATTAAGGTATCCTTTACTATCCACTTCTCATACTGTACTCTTTCAAAAATAATGCCCAGGGGTTCACGGGCATGCACGAGGAAACTTATACAAAGGTATTCATTGCAGCACTGTTAACAACAGGGAAAAACTGGAAGCAACCTACATGTCTATCTGTAGGGGAATACTTTATTAAATAAGCTGTGGAATACTACGCAGCAGTCCAAAAGAATCAGGAAGAGCTCTATGTACTGACATGGATGGACCTCCAAAACATGCTGATGGGTGGGGGGGGATTAAAAAAAAGGCAAAGATGGTACCATTTTTATGTTTCCAAAAAGAAAAAAATAATAATACTTTTATGAAGTCATATATATATATACATAAATATATATGCATACATGCATTAAAAAAAGATCTTATGGTTAACAATAACCTCAGAGAAAGGGTGGAGAATGAAATAGAAAGTCAATCAAGACAACAGATTTTTGTGTGTCTAGGCATCTATTTCACCCCTTTCTGAGAAGACGTGCATGTACCGTTTATAAAATGAAAAAGGAAAAAGAAAAGTACAAAAAGCAAGCTGCAAAACAATTTTTAAAAATAATGCCAAATGGAATGTGTCAGGCCTCCAGGATACTATGGCCAGGCAACCAAGGGGAACTGAAAAAAAAAAAAACAAAACGAGGACGATTTTTCTCCTGTCCGTGTGGCGAAAAGGGAGCGGGCGCCACGGAGAGCGGAGGGGGAGGCTCGGTACCTTTCACAGCCTGTCTGGTCTGATATCTCGTCCCCTGGGAAGACTGAGGCTGCTGCTGCTGCTGCTGCTGCTGCTGCTGTTGCTGCTGGCGCTGCATCTTCTGCATGTGCCACTTTTGGGAGGACGTTTGAAACTTACTTGATGAGTTCCACACGACCCGCTGCACAGCCGGGGCAGTCTCCTTCGGTAAAAGCGGCCTCTGCTTTTTCACCGGGCTCCCCGTGGTGGTGGTGGCGGCGGCGGCGGCGGCGGCAGTGGCGGGGGCCGTGACTGTGGACGTGGTGCTGGCCGTGACTCCAGCCGTGGGAGTTTGGGAGGATGAGCGGGTGAGGACCGGCGTTTCGGGGGGAGACTGGCTGCCCGCTGGCGTGGATGGTGGAGCTTTACCTACAACTGAAGCCAAGGCATGAAAACACGAAACAGAAAGTAGACAGGACTCAGGCTGGCCTGCAGGGTCTGCAGGCCGGCGAGTTCTAGGTGACCATCCCTTGGCAGGCTAGCATGCCAAGGACCTCCCCGTGAATGGGCACACCGTCACTTTATATGCTTAAGCCACTTCTGCAGCAGGTTCTAGCGTAAAACATCAGCCTCCTTGGGTTACATGCTGGCTCACTTTTGAGATACTTGTCAAGGCCTCCAGGGGACTGAGGCCAGCATGACCCAGCCCCTAGCCTGGAGTTGCCCACCTGCTAGTCGATGACCCAGTGGATGAACAGAATCGCTGCAAGCACCTTGTTTTACAAGTTCAGTGAGCACTTTGAGAAAGACTTAGCCAAAGTCCATCTGGAGATTAACAGGAATCCTTTTCTTGGCCAGGAAACCTACAGAGCATGTACCCCAAGGAACCAGACAGCCTCCCAATGGCCAAAGCACTGAATAACAATGAATCACCCAGAAAGAAGAGTATTGTCTTTCATCTCTTCTAATTCCTTCTAGAATAGTCTCAGTGTGGTCCTGGCAGCCTTGACACCTAACACTCAAGGGAACTCCACCCCAAGGCCAGAACCTTCCCCAGCACAATGGTATTTATGGAGAATTTAGAAGCCTTGCTTTTGTTTTGACTGCAGTTATTCCTGTTATGTCTTTTATGCAGAGCACAAAATACTGTTTCACCTACTGTGTGGTAGTCAAGTTTAAGTCCAAAATTGAGTTTAATTTGTTTTTTTAAAAAGAGAGCTGCTGCTTCAAATAAAAATATATTAAGTCAATAATTGTACTAGCAGGTCTTGGGTATGGCAAAAAGAATGAATGCGAGTGACTCAAGCTTGAAAAAAGCTGCCTTTTGGACTGTATCTTCTGGGAGGAGCTGGGCTATAAGGGAGGAGGGCAGGATGTCAACAGGCAGCAGGGAGAATTTGGAGGGGAACCGCTTTAGCCAAGACATGCCCAGGAATCGGCAGCATATTGGTGAGTGAGGGCAGCCAGTGAGAAGGGCTGGTCGGAAGGCAGGTTAGAGCCAGAAGCACTGAGCGGCAGAGAGGGGATGACCACATGAGTGCTCGTCTGTAAGGGGGAGGTCAGTTACTACTGCAGGGGCCCCAGGCCCTGCAGAGATGAACCTGCGTCCCCAGAGAGGATTCCCCGGGATTCACACAAAAATCACGGGTGCAAGTCAGCATCCTTGATCTCAGACGATGTGCCTGACATCAAACTCTTTTTCAGAAGGACTGAAAGTGAAGTCGCTCAGTCGTGTCCGACTCTTTTGCAATCTCATGTACTATGGCCTGGCCAGGCTCCTCTGTCTATGGGATTTCCCAGGCAAGAATACTGGAGTGGGTTGCCTTTTCCTTCCTTCCCCAGAGGGGATCTTCCTGACCCAGGGCAAGAATCTGGGCCTCCTGCACTGCAGGCGGATTCTTTACTAGCTGAGCCACCAAGGAAGCCCCTTAATAAGGACCACAGCTTTTTCAGGGGCTCAGCATGCTTCCGCCGCGTGACTCCCTGCCTGTCATTTTTAGATTTCTATCACCCAAAAGAGACATGAGCTCTTGATCATTCTAGGGGAAATTTTCAGTTAACCGTGGGTCTGGAAAAACCAAGGAGTATGAAAGGAAAGGAGTGTTGACAGGCTGACTTTACTGCCTGGGGGTGGGGGTGTCTCAGTGGTTATCACAACTGACTGGCCTCCTGCTCCTCTGGGGAAAAATTCAGCCAAGGTCCTGGGCAAGAGCACAGGGCGGGGCTGGGAGAAGATCTCTACCTAGAGTGAGGAGCCCCCATCCTTGCCCAGGACAACCTTCCAGATGTCGGACACAACCTCTGCCCCTTCCCTTTCCAGGGGCAAAGGTGGCTTTGAGCTTGGCCCTTCTTAAAAAGGCAGAGATCCCACAGGCAAAGCTTCTAACCTGCAAAAGCATCTTTAGTGCCTCTCTTTTCGGCCATCAGATTTAAAAATATACTGCCCTTGTTGATTAGCTAGCCTGAACCGTCCTTGGGCAAAGGGCAACCACAAAAAGCTCTTTTTCTCTCTATCATCTTGCAAAAGCAAACAGCTGGCTTTGTAGATGGGTTACTGCTCTGCAAGAGTCCCATTGGAGCTCTTTTCCAAATTAAAAAAAAAAAATTCCAGTCTTGACACACTCTTGGCAGGGGGGTAGTGTTTCATTTAGACACTAAAACATTTTCATTTCTAGAGGATGCTGATGGTTTATTGGGGCGGGGGGGTGGATAGGGAGAGGAAGGGCCATGGAAAATTCCCTTTGTCCTAAAAATTTGGGAGTGTATAATCACCTGTAGTCTCAAAAAGAAGTGAATTTCTTAAAGGTCAACACTCCAAAAGCGACCCCACCCAACTAACCTACTTATATCAGACTTAGGTTGCTGTCTTGTACATTAAAAAAGGACTTTTTAAGAGAAGGCTGGAAATGACTGATGTGACCCAGGTAAGCATAGTCAAGGTCCTGACGTGAGCTCCCTTAGCTTCTGCTCTAGGACCTCTAGCTAGAACAGCCGTCTTTCTATCTGAGGATTCAGATTCTGTGTATAAGCTGCACTCCGAACTGAAGATCAGTTGGAGGTCACCAAGCACTCTCCAAAACACCCTTGACTTAATAAACTCGTAAGTAAAAGCACATCATTGAAAAGATGCTCAACTGCAGAGTCGGACACGAAGTCGAATCTTCGAAACCCAAATCATGCTCAGGTGGCTCTGGATTTCAACCCCTGCTAAGTTCCTCTAACTGAATTATGTTTCAGAATCATCCTTTGCTTCAAAGTCCCACCACATACTCAGGGGCTCCTAGAGAAATTTGCTCCAGATACCAGTGAGAGGAACAGCTCAGCTTCATTTTATCAACTGGAGTGCTTTCTATTTAGCGGGGGGAAACATGAGATCTTTTAAGGCACTCATATGTGTTTCCCTTTTTGCTTTGACTGCCAGGAAGCTTGGACCCAAAATGGAAGCCTGACTTTGCTAATTCTGAAGGCTGAAGTAGTTATTTCTGTATACAAACTTTCCCCAGATCTCTCACTGTTCTGTTTTCATTTTTCTCACTGATGTCTTGATTTCCATTTTATCAGTATGTCACAAATCCTTTCTGGAAGGGGCAAAAAAAAACCCACAACCAAACAAAGATCTATTCCAGAAAGAGAGGAATAGTATAAATGTATCTATCATTCATAGGAACACTGCCATATGGGACCCAACAATTCTACAAACTTCATGGAGTAACTGCTACTCTTGTTGCTTTCTGCAGCATCAGAAGTGGTACCTCAAACCCCAATCCACACAGAAATGGATGTTTCAGATGCCATTCGTAATTCTCAGGGATGGGGCAGTGATCCATCCTTCCTGACCCACTCAACTGCCTCTCTCTCTTCCTGCCTTATATCACTGAGAGATATTCCATCCTCTTCCAATGAACTGCAGGGACTGAGGTTCCAGAACAGTTCATGTTGATACAAACACAGAAGGAAGATGCTCAAAGCCCATCCCCCTCCTGTTTAAGCAGCCAGACTAATAAATCCCCAGGGGACACATAACTGAGACGTTACCTCCTGTCAGAAGCTGTGTGTTGTCTGTCACTAAAAGTCATGTCCAGCTCTTTTGTGACCACACGGACTATAGCCCACCAGGCTCCTCTGTCCATGGAATTCTCCAGGCAAGAATACTAGAGTGCATTGCCATTTCTTTCTCCAGATCTTCCTGACCCAGGGATCGAATCTACGTCTCCTGCATTGGCAGGAGGATTCCTTACCACTGAGCCACAGAATTAAACCTGGCTATCCCCTTATGTAACCCACAAAGTACATGAGGTTTTATGGCTACAACCTCCAATTTGTCTTTTGGCCGCGTCTCTCCTGGGCCCTTAATTAATTCTTCATTATCTTTCTTGGGTATATCGGAATCCCCTCACCACCCACTTGCCAAGCCAGCTGAGAAGTTCGCTGACTGCTTCGCCCATGGGCCAGACATCTTTCAAACCATTCCCATGTTCCACTGGGGGGTCTGCCAACATGCCTGGGATGCGGCAGGTTTGAGAACAGCCACTGCTAGTTCGGTCCCTAACAGCAGCGAAGGGGGAGCTTAGGTAGTAGTTCACAACTAGGAGAGATTTTGTGTTGTTAAGACCCTTTTGAAGGCCACCACTGGGTAGATGCTACTGACATCCAGGGATACTGCTAAACATCCTCCTATACACAGGACAAAGAATTATCTAGCATAAAAAGTCAATTAGTGCCAAGGCTGAGAAACCTCGGGCCCAGCCAGTTAAACGCAAATATGGCAGAACACGGGCTTAGGTGGGTATCATACAATAATCCCCCCTTGGATTTCTAGAGGCCTTAAGAAGAACACAGCAGTCTGGTGCCACCGACCCAAAAGGTCTTATAGTCTAGTAAGAAAATGTGTTTTGAGATGCCTGGGCAGCGTGAGGGGAGGTAAAGGAGAATAAACTCATCAAGGTCTATGAACTGAACACTTTTAACAATTTCAGCCCTGTTCAATATCTTAACATTGACAAACACTTTAGGCATGTAAGTGAACACATTGGAAAAGAAACTGCTTAGGTTCAAAATGACTTGACTGTTAGAAGCAACTACTACTTTCTAAGAGACTTCTCTTCCTGTGCTCAAAATCAACCACATTGGGTACTGAGAAGGTAAAAGGTGGGCAGGCCCAGGTTAAGGCCTGGTCCCACTCAGTAACTAGCTAAGTGACCAGGAGCCAATCCTAGCTTTGCTGTGCCACCCTTCACGATGTCAGAGGGTGACATGACACGTGATACTACAAACAGCAAGGTGACATTCTCACACCAAGCCAAGAAACCGGAAACGGGTGCAATCACTTACCCTCCTGCTTGGGAGATGGTTCTTTGGGTTCCTTCTTATTTTTTCGACCCTCCCGCCCAGAATGGTCTTCTCCTAAATCTATGACAAGTTCGCTCTCTGAATCGGAGTCCAGGCCCAAATGCACTGTTGGGGAATCCGTCTCATCTTTTCCCTTCAGCTTATCCTTTGTGGGATGAGGCGAGGGTTTTGCTTTGTCTGAAAAGTCCTTCTCAGGCTGGGGGCTTGTCTTCTCCTTGACCGAGCTTGGGTCCGCTTTCTCACTGGCTGGTGACGTGCTGACTTTCAGCTCCTCTTTCGTCTCCACTGGGTTCGGCAATTTGGGCTTTTTTTTGACAGCAGATGGCTCTTTGTCCATCCGAGCCCCCTCTTTGTCTTCAGCATCTTCTGGCTCGTTCTTGGACCTCTGTTCCTCATCACTGATAGAGTCACTACCGCTACTATCTGACTTCTCAGAATCCTCCGAATCGCTGTGCTCAACAGCCGTATAAACATCTTCCGAGATTTCATTTATGCCTAAATTCAAAAAGAAAACCCAGCATGTGGCGTAGTCACAGAATAAAGAGCAGGACCAAAAAAACGCAAACATTTTCCACGCCCAACGCTGGAATAAAAAAAAGAAACATTTCACATTGCATCACATTTGGTCTGGTTGGGGGTTAACAGTAGACTCAAGTTGCAGCTGACTACAGGTGACAAATGGAACGTCTGCTGAGGGTTTCAGTTACTGACATTTCAAGATGAATTTCTAATTTATCCAGAGCTCAATCTTGGCAGCATGGGTAACTCACTGGGACACAGAGAATGGGAGGGATGGAAGGGAATGCTACACAGGCGTCGTTAAAACTGATCCATTTTACAGATTAGAAAAAAAGAAGCCCTGAGAAATCACTTGTCCTGGGACACAAAGAAAACCAAGACAGAGAGGCGAGGCCAGAGACATGGGCTCGAGGCACCACTAGGCTCTTCTCACGAATTCCCAGAGCATTAAGTCTATTACCCTTTGTATCCAGGACTCAAAGAAACAGGCCAAGGCTTAAAGCAGGGGATGCAACTCACAGCCCACGAGCCACAGGAGCAGACGTGTTATTTAGGAAGCAATGGTTTGACCCAATGCTTTCCAACACTGGGTTATTTTGTTTTTATTTTTAACTTAGAACGTCCTGGCCAATTCATAAATCGGGACGTTTCACACAAAAATTAAAGATGCTAGGCTTGTGCTGCAAGAGCAGAAGACCCGGCCACTCTGGGTCGCAGGCCCAAGAGGCTGGCTGGGGCTGAGAACCACTGGCCCCTTCCGGTTGGGGAGCACGGTCTCCAGGCGGCCCAGCCACCCAGCCCCCACCGGGCTCCCCGCCCTGAAGCAGAGTCAACACCACTGTGTTTCTACTGCTGCTCTGCTTGTAACCGAGTCCAGAGGAAAGTCACCCATTTCCGCGTCTCAAGCAAAAGGAGAAACAATGAAACAGCAGGAGTTTCCTATATACACAAGCCAAAATGGGCAAAAGCCTATTTCTAACAACAGTTTCATTTACCCTATTCATGTTTCCTTCCTGCCCTCAGTAGTGAGCGTCATCCACCTGGAGGTAAGTAATCCAATACCCTACAATTTTGAAGAGGAAATCCTCATCAACTCTGTATTGTCTTCATTCTAGAGCAATGGTTACCATGAGTGGGGTCACGGAAGAGAAACCTGTAAAAGGCTAAGAGCCACAAACAGCCCAGCAGGATCAGGAGTGAATTACATCCACCTCCTCCAGGGCTCAAATTGAAAGAATCTAAAAACCAAATCTGGTTTAACTTCTGGATCTCATGGTTTGTGCAACTGGTAACTAAAGGGTAGACACCAGACTGACAAGCATGGCCACACATGCTTGGATACTGGAGCCCGAAGGATGTGAATTCAGATCCTGCTCCTCCGCTTCTATTAGCTGTGTGGCCCTTAACGAGTGAACTACCTCTCTGAACCTCCATTTCTTCACCTGTCAATGGGTCTGATAACAGTATCAAACTTCCAAGACAATCTATGCACAGGGCAGGGGGCATGGGAAGTCCTCCATAAATCGTTATTAACAACAACAAACTGAGGAGCTAGACCAGCTGCTTGGAAGAACCCAAGAGGGATACAGCCTGCAAAATTTCATCCATGTCACTCAATGTCCTAAACAAACGGGCAACCCAGCAAGGAATGCTTTCCTCAGACAGCCTCAGTGACTCCCAGCTAGCTCCTTTCTCACCCAAAGGCCCAGAGCACCCAGTGACATGGAAATCTCATCTTGGACTGGCTTTCTCTACTGAGACCCAGCCACCCCCTATTTCCTTATAAATACCTTCTGACTTCATTTACCTCTTCAACAAACATTCTAGAGCATCACTATGTGTTTAAGATCAAGTACCTTGGGGAAGGCTAGTCTTTATAACATCTTTATAAGACAAACCTCTCTGCCCTCAAGGAGCTTCCAGTCTAGACTGGGAGGAATACCCCCCACACAAAAGGACCACTGATGCTTTGGAGCCATAAAGGACCAAAGGAGGTGGGCAGATGGGGAGGGCAGTCAAGGAAGACTTCCTGGAGGTGGTGATGCCCAAGCTCAGCCTTAGGGATAGGATTCAGGTAGGCAGCGTAAAAAGGCAGGCAGCATGGGGACGAGAAAGGGGGGCAACAGACACAGAAATAGGATGCATGTGCCGGGGGCGGGGGCCAGCCTGGAGGGGAAGGGTTTGTGTTGGGGACACTTGTGGGATACACGTGATGCTGAAGTGGAGACACCGACGTGCAGAGAAGCAGAACGGCAAACTCAGGAGGCTCTTCCCGCTTCCAAACTTTCTTACAAGCAGCACCTCGAATCAGCAGGCTGCCACAATCAAAGAATGCACTCTGACAAACTCAAAATACCCGCTGAACAATTAACTAGCAAATGTGAAATATTCTGCCATGAGAAATGATTTTTTGTTGAACGAACATGCCGAAGTTGAACCTGCTGCGAAGACAGCAGCCAGGATCGGGCTTTCATTTCATCCGGGTGGTCCCCCTAAAGACAGTAATGATGGTGACAATGATATAAGCAAGCCGAGACACATACCTAGTTGTGCTTTGCAACTCTCTATGGTCTTGTCGAGATTTAGCTGGAATCTGCTGCGAATCTGTCGCTTGGGAGAGATGAGAGGAACAGGAGTAGACTGCTGCTGGACAGACTCACTCAGCTCCTTCAGGTCCATCTCGGCCTTGCTTCGATCTGGAAGACACCACCGCACCCTCATGAGATCAGGCACTGGAGGGAACCAGTGAATAACGCTCATCACTTGGCTTCTTCTTGAAAACATGCTTTTGAGCCCAGGAGGAAAAAAACCTAAAACGTCTCTGTTTATCCCAACAGTATTATCTACTCGACGGCCTGGGCTGACTTGGCGATAAGAGCGAGAGAGAACATTTGGCCGGTTTCTACTGAACTATCGCCTGGGTTGCTTTCAGTACGGAGAATGCACAATCCCAGCCAATTCGTTGGTTTCTAGGAAGCTCAGCATCACTGTGGATCCTCCAAAGCCAGAGGTTATGCTATGTTCAACTTCAACAAAGCAGATAAAGTGACACTGAGTCTAGCCAGGTTGCTTTGAATTTCAGGCCCAGAACAGAGTGGGCTTGTAACCTAGAGAGGCACTGAGCCTTGCAGAGAACATGTTGATAAAGACGGGGAGCCCACCTCCTCCTTTACCACACAGACTTCGATCTTCACCGACCTAGTCTGGAGCTCAAATTAGGAGGAAAGGGTAAACAGGAATCTCCCTGGTGGTACAGAGGTTAAGACTCAGTGCTCCCAATGCAGGGGGCCCAGGTTCAATCTCTAGTCAGGGAACTAGATCCCACATGCTGCAACTAAGAGTTCACATGCCGCCAAGGAAGGCCAAAGATCTCACGAACAAGACCCAGCCTAGCCATATGCATGGATAAATATTTAAGGAAAGGGAAAATACAATACAGGCAGACCCTCCCGCCAGCGCGCTGTACCTCCCTTTGACTCCTGGCATCTATCTGAGGAATGGGGACCGATCAGTCTTGGACATGAACCTATGTCTTCTTGCTCAGGTAAGATATCAACTCCTCCTCACCCTGACAGCAAGCAAAGGCCTCTGCTTAATGACTCAGGTCCAAAGGTCCTGCCCACCCCCACCCCCACGCCCACGTCTGCTGTGGGTCTTTGGACGACCAAGGTGGCCCAGATTCCAAAGGCTCCATGAGCTTGTGCGTCTTGAACTTCTTGCCTACCTCCTCTGTTGCTTCCTCTAGCTACCCCCCAAAACATAAAAAGGGGACAACAGGGTGGAAGTAGCCAAGGCCGGCCAACAGTGAGAGACTCTGCAGGAAGAAAGCATGGTCTTTCACCCTGACGTCGCCTCCAAGACCCCAAGCAGAGAATGCACTTGGTGTCTGATAAGGGGGTGGGGGTGGGGGGTGCCCAGCTCCTCTTCTCAATCCCTGAAAGTGGGTCAGGGTCAGAAAGGATGTGGGATCCCTCAAGGACCCATCAAGAACAAAGATGAGCCACCGTGAGCTAGTTCCACCGGCTATGCGCTCACTACCTGACTTCTCCCATTTCTTTGTTGCCCCCACCCAGAAGGCCACGTCTAGCCACCAGCCTGGTACAAAGGCCGAGATACAGATTGAGTGCTGGACTGCAGCGCTCCTCCGAAGCCTTCATTCTCCCCCTTAACATGACCCTTGCATTCCGCCCTGCACCCAGGAAGGGGGCATGCTCCTAACACCACTCACCAGAGATTTACCCCTTTAAGGGGCCACAGGTAGTCTCCCCAAAGCCCCACACAACCTACTCATAGATGACTGGAGCCACAAATCGCTCCAACTTCATTTATCACCATAACGAGGTAAGCTTAGGAACAGCCCTGTCCCAAAGACACACTTCAGGCTGGCCACCAGCGAAGATTCCAAAAGTGAGCTTTCAAAGCAAACAGGGACAGCATCCTTGTCGTTAAAGCAATGGCTCTAAAAAGAGCTGACCTGTGTGTGCACGCATGTGTTTGTCTGGTGTGTGTGCACACGCTGATCAGGGGACCTTCAGAGAGCCTCTTGGGGCCAGGACTGAAGACGCTTGCGAGGAGAATGGCTGAGCGCACCACTACTGCAGCGGGGGAAGAATATTCATTCAATTTTACTGGCGAGGCATCTTACAAAGTAAACAGAGAGAGTAAAAGAGATAAAAGAGGACGACGACGGGGGAACACAGAGAAGAGGAAGATCCGATTAAACGACAGTGTGATCAGGACTTAAGGACTTCAACTGCTGAGCCAAGAACACAACAGTGAAAGGGGGAAGACAGGAGGCCCGTCTCGTCATTTCTGCTCTCAGAAATGGAAAAGCACTGCATTCCAGAGGGAAACTGCAGGCAGCCTTTTCAAGCATAAAGCTGGAAAAGAAGTATCTCACAAAAATACCTTCCATGAAGTGGAGCAGCAGGAAATGGCGGCGTTGCCTGCGTTACAGGAGGGCACCCTGTCCTCTACGACATTCCTATGTGGTTAACAGATTCCACACAGCTGTTACCGAAAAACACAACTGACCATATCAGGCAAGGGTCCACCAAATTTTTTCCATAAAGGGCCGCAGAATAAATGAAGCTCTGCAGGTGTATAAGCTCTGCTGAGTGCCATAAAATGATGTGTTCAATGAATGTGGCTGCATTCCAATAAAACTTTATTTACAAAAACAAGTTGGGGGCCAGATTTGGTCCACAGGCTGGAAACTGTGGACCCCTGACTGATAACCTTGGCTGCACATTGAAATTGCTCCCTGTCCAGTCCAGAGCTTTAAAAAAAAAAAAAAAAAAAAAAAAAAAACCCTGACTACTTGGCCCCACCCCCAGAGACTGAATTCACCAGCATGGGGGGAGGCCTAAGCACTGGCCATATAAAGGTTCCCCAGGTGTTTACAATTGGCAGGTAAGGCTGTAAGCCCCTGTATTGGACCAATGTTGTCTGTGAGTAAAGAAAATGCCTCATGGTTAGCCTTAACCCTTATGCACCTTGTATGAAACCTTGGGGTTCATACGAACAGATCTACACATCACCAAAATAATCAAGTATGAGCACGTGTGTACCTGTGTGTGTCTACATGGCGCTGTTTTGTTTTTGCATGTGAGCTCAGTCATGTCTGATTCTTTGCAACCCTATGGACTGCAACGCACCAGGCTCCTCTGTCCTTGAGATTTCCCAGGCAGGAATACTGGAAAGGACTGCCATTTCCTTCTCCAGGGGATCTTCCTGACCCAGGAATCCGCATTGACAGGCAGATTCTTCACCGCGGAACCACCTGGGAAGCCTAAAGGGCATGTTGCCTCCTTTGTGTGTCTATGTGAGGGCAATCTCTTAACTTTAGCCTAAAAATTGAATATTCATAATCAAGAGGAATGAAAAGATAAAGCACTTCTTTTCACAAAATACAGGGTCAGTGAGCTAGTGTGATGTTTATTTTAAAGAGAAACCACCAAAAGCCAGGGAGGGGGCTACCCGAGGGTCCCTGAGAGCAGACCTTCAGGAGTTAAGCCAGATGTAATTATCTTTCTCAAATTTTCAGCTGTGTGCGGACTCAATTGTCCTCCGCAGGGGGAAAAGATGAGCTTCTCTTTCTCATTTAGCTCCTAGTAGCTTATCAGGACTCCTTCCACCTCTGCCCTTCTATATCGGGAATATCTGCAGAATCCACCCTGGCTGTCAACATTTTGAACTTCTCAGTTGATAGGAGGACAGCTTAGGCTATAAATGGAAACCAGGGATTTAAAAAAAAAAAAAAAACAAAACCACCCAGGCTAGAGAAACAAGGCGAGATCCTCACATTGCTGGAGGGAGCATAAATCAGAACCACCCTTCAGAGGGCAATCTGGCAATATCTTTCCCAATGTCAGCAGCTCCAGGCCTCTGACCCTCAGCTCCACTTCTAGGAACGTTTCCTGTTTCTAGATCCTGTTCACTACCACTTGGGCAGAAGGGTCTTCATCACAGCTGTTTCCAGCAGCAAAAAAATAGAGATCTACTCAATAACTAAAGCGCCTGGATGAATAAGTTACTGGTCACCTTTAAAGGGAATAAAATACAGCTGCTAATATAACAGCAGCATAGCTCTCTGTGTGGTGATATGGAAAGCCCATCTGTTTAATGAAAAGGAAAACAGTCAGTCAAGGACATGAGCGCTGGTGCGGGAAAGATAAGGAAATGCAGTTACTAACATATGTGTTCTCCGGCTTCTCCGTGTGGGTATTTGGGCCTAGCGGGGTGGGGGTAGGGGGCCAGGAGGGGTTCTGGCACTGCAGAACGTTTGACAGCAACCCTGACCTCCACCCACTAGATGGCAGTAGCACTCACGTCCCAGCTGGGACAATAAAAAGGGGTCCAGGGGATTCCCTGGAGGTCCAGTGGTTAGGAATCCACCTTCCAACCGCAGAGAGCACAGGTTTGATCCCCAGTCAGGGTACTAAGATCCCACATGAGATACACAGCGCAGCGCCCCAACGCGGACTCCCTGCTTCAAAAGTGTCTAGGCATTGCTAACTGGGGACCAGATGACCCAGACTGATGTCTAAAAGAGCTCTCCAAGGAGACTAAATAGAGCCAACAGGGGCAGAGGATGGACCAAAAAAAAGGAGCCAACACTGGTCACTCTCTTTTTTGGCGGGCAGCAGGGGGAGGATAGAGAGAGGAACAGGTGATCAGAGGTGAGAGGTGTGGATTGCCTTTTCATTAATCATCTTTCTGTACTTTGACTTGGAGAAGGGAACGGCAACCTGCTCCAGTATTATCACCTGAAGAATTCCATGGACAGAAGAGCCTGGCAGGCTACAGACCATGGGATCGTACTTTGACTATTTGTTCCCGATGTGCATTCATTACTTATAAAAACAAATTGTTTTTCTTCAATTGTGTGATTCTGCAAAAGTCAAAACACACTAACAAACAGCCAAGCCACCCCTGTGGTGTCCTGAGAGAAGACAAGCCAGCTTAGACATATGACGGACAAAAATCTCACTGCCTTAAGGCTCCAGCCACAAGAGAAACAGCCATCACAACAAAACGTTTTAAGGGCACTTCCTTGGCAGTCAGTGGTTAAGATAAAGTTTTCACTGCAGGGGGCACAGGTTCCATCTCTGATCCGGGAACTAAGATCCTGCATGCCATGAGTCATGCCCCTCCCCCCTCTCCGAAAAAAAGTTTTAAAACAAAAATATAAGCACTTCTTTTTAAGCTAAAAAAAAATAATGAACTCCTTTATTCAAAAGACAAAGGCAATGGTATTTCAGGAGGCACAAGATAATGGCTCCTTCAAAGGAACAGTATCTTTAGACAAGACACCGGGGCAGATGTTCTTATCAATCAGTAAAGCAGAGATCTTCCTCACCTCATTCACTCTTAAACAAAATCAAGACATCTGGAAAACCAGGGTACCCAGACCTGCATCCACATCCACAAAAAACACCTGGCATCCAAAGTCTTGCCTTCTGCTGGTGACAGCAACGGTGGAAAAATAAACTAGAGGCAAGTTTTCAGGTCTGAGGATGTTCCATCATCGGCATCTCTGACGGGGCATTGAGGCATCGAGGCTCATTTTGTCACTAACAGTATGACTAACTGCTGAGTTTGTTGAGCCCAAAGCAAACACCATGCACGAGACAGGAGGAGAGAAGGTTCCCAGAAAAAGCAAAAAGGAGTCGAGGTAAAGGAAAGAAAGACCCCACCCCCCCCCCCCCCACCCCCAACCCACCACGTGCCACAAGCGCATTCTTATTCAGGACTCATCTTATCTACTGCCCGAGAGGCACAGAAGGAGCCAGAACCATCCGCCTAACTTGGCTCCTTATTTCAGAGCAGAGAGAAGGGGCCCAAGACAGCAAGTGAGGCCCAGTGTATGTCAGCAAGCAGGGCCTTCCCCGCATCATGCTGTAAAATAAATCATAACAGTATCCAACTGGTACTCAATCAGTGGGCTGGCTATATTTTTCACTGTACTTGTTTCTTTGGTCTAAAAAGTGATGGGTGGGTTGGTTTATTTACTAACTTACTTCCTTGTTTATCTATTTTAATTTGCTTCCGGGACTTTAGTTCCCTGAAGTGAAGTGAAGTTGCTCAGTCATGTCCGACTCTTCACGAACCCATGGACTACAGCCTACCAAGCTCCTCCGTCCATGGGATTTTCCAATTAAGAGTACTGGAGTGGGTTGCCATTTCCTTCTCCAGGGGATCTTCCCGACCCAGGGATCGAACCCAGGTCTCCCACATTGTAGACAGACGCTTTACCGTCTGAGCCACCAGGGAACGTCCCTGAGCAGGGATCAAACCCTTGCCCTTGGCAGTGAAAGCACAGTCCTAGACACTGAACCTTCAGGAAATCCCCAAACAGAGGTTTTTAATGAAACTGATGGTCAACATTTAAAACCTAGAAGAGTTCATATTAAAAACCTGGATTTCTGTTTTCTTGAAAATTCAGGGTGGGACAGCACATGTTCAATGGATGGGAACTGCTTCCTTGAAAAACACACTGTGTGCTTCATTCCACTGCCATCCAAATCCTCACCTGACCCTTGACCCCTACAGCTAGGCCAACTAACCCTGCAGCACTAAGCGGTAAAAGCCCATGAAAGTGAAAATACACCCTGTCCTGCAGCACTGCAGTTCATGTGTCTTGGTTAAAAACATAAGCTACACACGGCAGACAGACCCAAATCGAAAGGCCAAACTCAACCACAAACCATGTGTGATCCTGGGTAGGAAGCTTTATTTCTCTGCGCAATGGTGCTACTACCTTACCTTGAATGTCACTATATATTTTTTTAAAGTTTTCAAACACAGAGAGTAAAATTCACTTTTTGGAGAATACATCAATTTTAACACGTGCGCAGACACAAGTAACCACCAGGACAAACAGAATGCAGAACAATTCCATCTACCAAAGAATCCCTTTGTGATGTATAGTCAAACCCTCCCCAACTCCAGGCAATAACTGATCTTTTTTCCATCTGTATCAGTTCAGTGCAGTTCAGTTGCTCAGTCGTGTCCGACTCTTTGCGACCCCATGAATCGCAGCACGCCAGGCCTCTCTGTCTATCACCAACCCCCGGAGTTCACTCAGACTCACAGCCATTGAATCAGTGATGGCATCCAGCCATCTCATCCTCTGTCGTCCCCTTCTCCTCCTGCCCCCACTCCCTCTCAGCATCAGAGTCTTTTCCAATGAGTCAACTCTTCTCATGAGGTGGCCAAAGTACTGGCGTTTCAGCTTTAGCATCATTCCTTCCAAAGAAATCCCAGGGCTGATCTCCTTCAGAATGGACTGGTTGGATCTCCTTGCAGTCCAAGGGAGTTTGGCCTTTTCTAGTTTTTGGTTTTGTTTTGCTTTTTAATGAAACACTATTTTGTTAGATAGAATAATGTCATTATTATCCCTGGCACTCTCACTTCTCTCTGCTCAAAGTAGTTACGGGGATGCCAGACATCAAGTGCCATGAAAATTATTATTTCCCTCCACTTTCTGATTTTTCTACCCATTCACAGCACTTTCCACCAGTCCCTATCTGATCCTCTTGGCACTGAGTAACTGAAATCCCAGCCCCAAAACTGCCAACATTGCCAATGCTTTTGTTTCCACTGACATGAAGCCTATGTCCCAGGAATGGAAGGAGCTGGCAGGGAGCTTCTGCAAAGAGAGCCTGGGACTCCGCTGTGCCCACCACTGAAACACACACCAGGAGAAAACTTTTCTCTCCCACCGCATGACTCAAGTCAAACAGAAAGACCCAGAGCATTGCACAGATGCCCAAGGACAGCCTTGTTTAGGGAAAGAGCTAGTCCTGCCACGCACGACTGGCAATTAGGAAGGGTGACCGTGAGAACGCCTCCGTTCAGCTTTCTTTTTGAGGGTGTGGAGGAGAGTGTGAGAAACCAAACCACACTGCTGAGAACGGGAGTGACCCCCAGGGGGCGCAGATGGGTCCTCGTGTGTTCAAATGAGTTCCCACCAGCCAACCTGAGGGGGAGCCCCTCAAGCCACTGCCCAGGCTGTCCCATCACTTCTGGGCCGGACGAGCAGGTGACGGGGGTGAACACAGCCTCGGCCTCCGTGGGGACAGAGACGCACCCCAGCCCCGCCACCTCTGCCTCCGCAATCCCAGTCCCTGGGGGCCCCTCTCCAGGCCTCAGCTCCTCCATCTGAAAATGGGATCTCAGGACAAGATGAGCCCAGAGGGCACTGACCACCAGAGGCTGTGAATTCAGGCCGGAGCATCACTCCACACAGGTGGCTTCCCCTCCCTCCCTGCTGCTGCTGCCAAGTCGCTTCAGTCGTGTCCGACTCTGTGTGACCCCATAGACGGCAGCCCACCAGGCTCCGCCGTTCCGGGATTCTCCAGGCAAGAACACTGGAGTGGGTTGCCATTTCCTTCTCCAATTCAGGAAAGTGAAATGTGAAAGTAAAGTCACTCAGTCGTGTCCGACTCTTCGCAACCCCATGGACTGCAGCCCACCAGGCTCCTCGGCCCATGGGATTTTCCAGGCAAGAGAACTGGAGTGGAGTGCCATTGCCCTCCCTCCCTAAAACCTGGTGTATTCAAAGGGCTCCGGATCATACACCCCGGGCGCTGGTTTCTGCTTGTCTCCAGCTCCTTTCTCAGTCTCCTCCGCTCACTTTTCCTAAGGTCTACATGCGCAAATGGGCTACCCTGATGGCAAAGAACCACAATGCAGGAGACTCAGGTTCGATCCCTGGGTCGGGAAGATCCCCTGGAGAAAGAAACGGCAACCCACTCCAGTGTTCTTGCCTGGAAAATCCCATGGACAGAGGAGCCTGGGGGACTACAGTCCACGGGGCTGCGAAGAGTCAGACATGACTGAGCAACTAAACAATGACATGTGCGGGTGGCTTGGGCCTCTCACTCTCCTTATGCTCTGGGCCAGCGTCTCTGAACCTCAGCACTACCGCCGTCGCGGCTGGATGACTCTCTGTCGTGGGGACTGTTCTGTGCACTGCAGAAAGTCCAGCAGCATCCCCAGTCGGCAGTCACATGCCAGCAGCGTCCCTTGTTCCCCACTTCCCCTAAGTTATGAGACCTACTGCTTTGAATCCAATCCCACAAATGAATCAATATTCTCAGAATTACACGTTCTGCCCTGACCTGGCCTGATCCAGGCCTCCACCTGCCCTCATGTCCTCTCCACCTAGGAATCTAGCAGGCATCTCAAACTTACGAAATCGAAAACTGAACCCTTGGCTCCTGTTTCTCCTGCTGTAACCAAATCTGTCAACCCGGGCACGACCCAGCAAATCTCCGTTGCGGGGCCTGCTCTAGATACTGGTAGCAACAGCCTCCCCAGCAAGCTGCAACAACTGAAAAATGTCTCCAGACATTGCCAAGTGTCCCCTGGGACAAGGGGGGAGATTGCCTGGTGAAGAATGGCTGATACAGGTTAATTCCCAACGCAGCACTCAGAGGGGTCCTTCTACACTGCCCGGGCACATCACTCCTCTGCCCAGAGGGCCCCACCTCAAAGTCCACAAGGTCACTGGGTTTTCTGACCTCAACGCCTCAGCTCCGCCCCTTCACCCACTGGGATGTGTCAACACACCAAGTTCAGACTGATCCGAAGGCCTTGACATTCCTCTTCCTTCTAGAATGTTCTTCCTCCGAATCCTGGCATGGTTAGCTTCTCTTGTCATACAAACCCTTGACAGGACATCACCTCCCCAGAGGCTTCCCCTAACCACTGCCTCTTGCTCCCCGCCGCCATCCTGCCCAGCTCTCCCCTTATCAAAGGAATGCCTTTTACCTTCCATGATGACGTGACCTGTCTTGGGCTTTTTTTCAGTTTGATTATTATTTCTCCCTCTGTACAACCTAGCTCCACAAGAGAGCAAGGCCTACACTCACCACTCTCTGCCCCAGGCCTAAAACAGTACACAGCACAAAGCAGATACTCCATCAAAATCTGGGCTCATGATGCAATGAATTAATAAAATAACTTCACAGTTGAGTGTTTAGCATTCCTGGTGCCAAGTTTTGTTAAACACTTTGACCTGACAGAATGCTTTTGAAAGAATCTACTGAGACTCAGTAAGTTTTTTAAAAAGAAAGTAAATACTGATTCATAAAACAATAGATACTATGTGTATACATATAACTTTAAATATACATGTTTACACACGTAAGAACTGGGTTGCGGTGGTCAAGGGCAAGAAAGGTGGTAAACACTGGCCTAAAGTATTTCAAAATAAAACAGCCTTGCATTTCAACAAGTCCCGAGCAATCCTGTGCCAGTTCCCTTCTACTGATCTCTCTTCATCTCCACCCACTGAACCTTTTCAATATTTTGCACAGAGAAAAGAGTGGTTCAAGAACTACACAAGAGGACTTCCCTGGTGGTGCAGTGGTTAAGACTCCATGCTTCTAATGAGGGGGGCATGGGTTTGACCCCTGGTCAGAGAACTAGGATCCCCCACGGCCAAAAACAAATAAAAATACCAACCTGAAAAAAAAAAAAGAACCACACACTAAAGAGGACATTTTAACTTGCAGAAATATGCACAGCTGCCACAGAAAGCAGCTTCCCAAAATTTCAACTGACCCAGGTTAAGATTCAGGATGCTTCCCGTGGTGGGTGTCTTGTCCGTTTTCGTGGTGACTGGCGTTGATACTTGAGGAGAGAAAGGTTTTGGGCTGCCGGATAAACTCCCCGCTTGTCCTGTCTTGGTGGAGGCTGGTGAAGCTGAAAAAGCAGGTTACTTGTTAAAAGACAGATTCACAAATAAAGGAACGTAGAAAGCTTGTAGGTGTGGGGCAGAGAGGAGAGTACAGAAACTGTATTTGATTTCAACCAGGCTCCCAGAGCACCATGGAGGGGTTGGAGCGGGAAGGGCTGGCCATTGATTTCGAGCAAAGAGCTTTAACCCAATGTTAAACTGTTAAAGCCACGAAGGAAAAAGGCCACCCCAGTCATTCTATTAAACACAAAGCTCTAAGACAAATCGGCTAAGCTGCCACTGAAATTGGTTTGGCCCATTCACGGGTGTAAATCTCAAAATAAAGAGCGATTAAACCAGCCCCCACCACAGTCCAGATGCAGAGGCCAGAGCCAGGCTTACAAATGGCATGTCATCCGTTTGTGGGAGACACAGGGGCCGTGCGCACAGCCACTGCACCTGCCCCAGGGGCCAGCTTGACCCGCTGGGGGCTCGTGGGCTTCCCATTTCAAAGGTCCTGCGATGCTGAACGAAGCCAAACTCCACACCAGATGGAGTGAGGGAGTGGCTGGTCAATTATCTGCCTCCTTACTGGGTTTCAAACTTTTATAGGACAGAGTCATACCTATGCCCGAGTCTCTTAAAAAGAAGTCAAAATTCCCTACTTACTGCTCCCCTGAGCCCTGTCCACTGGGTGGCGGGAGACAGGACAGAAACCAAACCATTTAACAAAACAAAGCGTTCGAATGGGCCAAATGGAACCTGCCAAGGATCTCTGAGATACCGCCCCTTTGCAGCAATGGCTCTATATTACTGGGCTGTCCTGTTACTATAAACATGTGACAGGGACGTTCCTGGTGGTCCAGTGGCTAAGACTCTGGGCTCTCGGTGCAGGCGGCCCAGGTTCTATCCCTGGCAGGGCACTAGATCTCATGTGCCGCAACTAAAGATCCTGAATGTCGCAACTAAGACTCAGCGCAGCTGAAATAAAGAAACATTAAAAAACACACAAACAACGTGTGACAGGCAACCAAATGATTGTGCAGCCCCTCAGACGCACAGCAAACCTCAAGAAAGCTGTGGATGGTGACAGGTTTAAAATGGAGACATCCCAGGGACTTCACACGTGCTTAGACACGCTGGTGGGTTCTTGCCTTGGTTTCCTTATCTGCCAAACAGGGATTCTCAGAGTAAGCATTTAATGGATTTAACTCTACACTAGGTTCAGCCGGTCAACCTCCATGAGGCAGCCCCAACTCGGGGGCCAAGACCTGCCAATGCTATTTTTAACACAACACAGTGAGAACAACTTTAGACGTAGGGAGCAATGGATCCAAACACAGATCAGGAGCCAGGAGCGAAGTTCAAATCCCAACTCTGTGGCTGACACACTATGTGACTTTGGGCAAGTGACTTAATGTCTCTAAATCTCCTTTCCTGATGGCTACAAGAAGGGAGACTGATAATACAAAAGGATCCATAAAACAACCCAACTTGGGGACTTCCCTGGTGGTCCAGTGGCTAAGCCTCCATGCCGCAAGGCAGGGGGCCTGCGCTCGATCCCTGGTCAGGAAACTAGATCCCACATTCCACAACTAAGAGTTCCCGAGCTGTAACTAAAGATCCCACACGCCGCAATTAAAAGACCCCCAGTGCTGCAAACGAAGGCCGGCGCAGGCAAATAAGTGAAGTTTTTCTTAAGTCACTTAAAAAAACAACCAAAAATAAATTCATCAATTATCTAAACAGTGCCTGGTCTCTATTAAGTACTATATTATCGGCGCACTCAGCGCAGGCGACGGCGACCAGCGCACTTAGCACGGCCGAGGGGAGCTACCCACATCCAAGATCAGGGGCAGAATCAGGGAGGACCCCATGCCCAAGGGATGGCGGCCAAGAGGAGTTACCCCACGTCCGAGGTCAAGGGCAGCGGCCGAGAGTGCCAGGCTGCGACGGCGCAGGAACGGCCGAGAGGAGCTACCCCAGTCGGAGGTCAGGGGCGGCAGCCAGGAGGAGCTCCCCCGCATCCGAGGTCAGGGGCGACGGCCGGGAGGAGCTACACCGAGTCCGAGGCCAAGGGCGGCAGCCGAGAGAAGCTACCCCGCGTCCGAGGTTAGGGGCGGCGACCGAGAGGACTACCCCGCATCCGAGGCCAGGGGTGGCGGCGGGGAGGAGCTACCCCGCGCCCGAGGCCAGGGGCGGCAGCAGAGAGGAGCTACCCCAAGTCCGAGGCCAAGGGTGGCGGCGGAGAGGAGCTACCCCGCGCCCGAGGCCAGGGGCGGCAGCAGAGAGGAGCTACACCACGTCCGAGGCCAGGGGCGGCAGCAGAGAGGAGCTACCCCAAGTCCCAGGCCAGGGGCGGCGCCCAGGAGGAGCAACCTCACGTCCAAGGAGCGGTGGCTGCACGGGCGCAGGAGGGCCTAGAGGAGCTATTGTACTTTCAAGGTCAGGAGGGGCGGTGGTGAGGAGACACCCCTAGTCCAAAGTAAGGAGCGGCGGCTGCCCTTTGCTGGAGCAGCCGTGAAGAGATACCCCACGCCCAAGGTAACAGAAACCCAAGTAAGACATTGCAAGAGGGCATCAGAGGGCAGACACACTGAAACCATAGTCACAGAAAACTAGTCAATCTAATCACACTAGTACCACAGCCTTGTCAAACTCAATGAAACTAAGCCATATTGTGTGGGGCCACCCAAGATGGGACGGTCATGGTGGAGAGGTCTGACAGAATGTAGTCTACTGGAGAAGGGAATGGCAAACCACTTCAGTATTCTTGCCTTGAGAACCCTATGAATAGTATGAAAAGGCAAAATGATAGGATACTGAGAGAGGAACTCGCCAGGTCAGTAGGTGCCCAATATGCTACTGGCGATCAATGGAGAAATAACTCCAGAAAAAATGAAGGGATGGAGCCAAAGCAAGAACAATACCCAGTTGTGGATGTGACTGGTGATAGAAGCAAGGTCTGATACTGTAAAGAGCAATATTGCATAGGAACCTGGAATGTCAGGTCCATGAATCAAGGCAAATTGGAAGTGGTCAAACAAAAGATGGCAAGAGTGAACGTCAACATTCTAGGAATCAGCGAACTAAAATGAACTGGAATGGGTGAATTTAACTCAGATGACCATTATATCTACTACTGTGGGCACGAATCCCTCAGAAGAAATGGAATAGCCATCATGGTCAACAAAAGAGTCCGAAATGCAGTACTTGGATGCAATCTCAAAAATGACAGAATGATCTCTGTTCGTTTCCAAGGCAAACCATTCAGTATCACAGTAATCCAAGTCTATGCGCCAACCAGTAACGCTGAATAAGCTGAAGCTGAACGGTCCTATGAAGACCTACAAGACCTTTTAGAACTAACACCCCCAAAAGATGTCCTTTTCATTATAGGGGACTGGAATGCAAAAGTAGGAAGTCAAGAAACACCTGGAGTAACAGGCAAATTTGGCCTTGGAATACGGAATGAAGCAGGGCAAAGACTAATAGAGTTTTGCCAAGAAAATGCACTGGTCATAGCAAACACCCTCTTCCAACAACACAAGAGAAGACTCTACACATGGACATCACCAGATGGTCAACACCGAAATCAGACTGATTATATCCCTTGCAGCCAAAGATGGAGAAGCTCTATACAGTCAGCAAAAACAAGACCAGGAGCTGACTGTGGCTCAGATCATGAACTCCTTATTGCCAAATTCAGACTGAAATTGAAGAAAGTAGGGAAAACCAGTAGACCATTCAGGTATGACCTAAATCAAATCCCTTATGATTATACAGTGGAAGTGAGAAATAGATTTAAGGGACTAGATCCGATAGAGTGCCTGATGAACTATGGATGGAGGTTCGTGACACTGCACATGAGACAGGGATCAAGACCATCCCCATGTAAAAGAAATGCAAAAAAGCAAAATGGAAATGCAAAAAAGCAAAATGGCTGTCTGGGGAGTCCTTACAAATAACTGGGAAAAGAAAAGAAGCAAAAGGCAAAGGAGAAAAGGAAAGATATACCCATCTGAATGCAGAGTTCCAAAGAATAGCAAGGAGAGATAAGAAAGCCTTCCTCAGTGATCAGTGCAAAGAAATAGAGGAAAACAACAGAATGGGAAAGACTAGAGCTCTCTTCAAGAAAATCAGAGATACCAAGGGAACATTTCATGCAAAGATGGGCTCGATAAAGGACAGGAATGGTATGAACCTAACAGAAGCAGAAGATATAAAGAAGACATGGCAAGAACACACAGAAGAACTGTACGAAAAAGAGCTTCACGACCAAGATAATCACAATGGTGTGATCACTCACCTAGAGCCAGACATCCTGGAATGTGAAGTCAAGTGGGCCTTAGAAAGCATCACTACGAACAAAGCTAGTGGAGGTGATGGAATTCCAGTGGAGCTATTTCAAATCCTGAAAGATGATGCTGTGAAAGTGCTGCACTCAATATGCCAGCAAATATGAAAAACTCAGCAGTGACCACAGGACTGGAAAAGGTCAGTTTTCATTCCAATCCCAAAGAAAGGCAATGCCAAAGAATGCTCAAAGTACCGCACAATTGCACTCATCTCACATGCTAATAAAGTAATGCTCAAAATTCTCTAAGCCAGGCTTCAGCAATACGTGAACTGTGAACTTCCAGATGTTCAAGCTGGTTTCAGAAAAGGCAGAGGAACCAGAGACCAAATTGCCAACATCAGCTGGATCATGGAAAAAGCAAGAGAGTTCCAGAAAAACATCTATTTCTGCTTTATCGACTATGCCAAAGCCTTTGACTGTGTGGATCACAATAAATTGTGGAAAATTCTTCAAGAGATGGGAATACCAGACCACCTGACCTGCCTCTTGAGAAACCTATATGCAGGTCAGGAAGCAATAGTTAGAACTGGACATGGAACAAACAGGCTGGTTCCAAATAGGAAAAGGAGTACATCAAGGCTGCATATTGTCACCCTGCTTATTTAACTTATATGCAGAGTACATCATGAGAAACGCTGGGCTGGAAGAAGCACAAGTTGGAATCAAGATTGCCAGGAGAAATATCAATAACCTCAGATATGCAGATGACACCACCCTTATGGCAGAAAGTGAAGAGGAACTAAAAAGCCTCTTGATGAAAGTGAAAGTGGAGAGTGAAAAAGTTGGCTTAAAGCTCAACATTCAGAAAACGAAGATCATGGCATCTGGTCCATTCACTTCATGGGAAATAGATGGGGAAACAGTGGAAACAGTGTCAGACCTTATTTTTTTCAGCTCCAAAATCACTGCAGATGGTGACTGCAAGCCATGAAATTAAAAGACACTTACTCCTTGGAAGGAAAGTTATGACCAGTCTGGACAGCATATTCAAAAGCAGAGACCAAAGGTCCGTGTAGTAAAGGGTATGGTTTTTCCAGTGGTCATGTATGGAAGTGAGAGTTGGACTGTGAAGAAAGCTGAGCGCCAAAGAATTGGTGCTTTTGAACTGTGGTGTTGGAGAAGACTCTTGAGAGTCCCTGGGACTGCAAGGAGATCCAACCAGTCCATTCTAAAGGAGATCAGCCCTGGGATTTCTTTGGAAGGAATGATGCTAAAGCTGAAACGCCAGTACTTTGGCCACCTCATGAGAAGAGTTGACTCACTGGAAAAGACTCTGATGCTGAGAGGGATTGGGGGCAGGAGGAGAAGGGGATGACAGGGGATGAGATGGCCGGATGGCATCACTGACTCGATGGACATGAGTCTGAGTGAACTCCGGGGGTTGGTGAGGGACAGGGAGGCCTGGCGTACTGCGATTCATGGGGTCGCAAAGAGTCAGACACGACTGAGCGACTGAACTGAACTGATTAGTATCATATTATTTCCCCATTATTTCCCCATTAACCTCCAGGGTTTTGGTTTCAATCATCTAACCTGTGATTCTCAGCCAGGAGTGACTCTGCCCTCCAAGGAGCAGTGGGCAATGTCTATAAACATTTTTGTTTGTCACAGCTGGGGAGGGGGGTGCTCTGGAGTCTAACAGGTAGAGACCAGGGATGCTGCTAAACATCCTGTGATGCATAGCACAGTACACCCCCTCAGAACAAATAATTATCTTTGGCCTCAAATGTTAACAGTGCTAAGGTTGATAAATCCATACAGGAATGAAGGAGGTGTGTCTCCAGGAAACCTTCACCTCATTTGCAAGTAAGGTGAGGATGCCGGAATGAGATAAGTAAATACATGCCAACTGGTGCTTAGCAAGTGCTCAATAAACATTTGACATTATCTTGAGATTTTTAAGTTGTTTAAAAATATAATCAGTTTTACTGGAAGGATTAAATGCCCTGCCCCAGCACCTGACTGACAACATCCTCTCCAATAATGACCCTGATTCCCACTTGTTCTCTAACTGCAGGCACTTGAACAAGCAGAAATGCTTATCACACAAAGAAGTAAGAATAAAGAAGTGAAGTGAAGTGAAGTCGCTCAGTCGGGTCCAACTCTTTGCGACCCCATGGACTGTAGCCTATCAGGCTCCTCCCTCCATGGGATTCTCCAGGCAAGAGTACTGGAGTGGGCTGCCATTTTCTTCTCCAGGGGATCTTCCCAACCCAGGGATTGAACCCAGGTCTCCCGTATTCCAGGCAGATGCTTTAACCTCTGAGCTACCAGGGAAGCCCCAGGAATAAAGAAAGATAAAGGCATTTCAAAAGATGTAAGTAGTACCAACAAAATCTTCAGCATTAGGACTTTTAAATTATGATTATTCATTCATGTACGTCCTTTTTCCAAAAGAGATGAGCAGTGGCTGAAAACCAAGGAAGTGTGTTCCCTCCACAAGGACTAAAGTCAGAGCCTTTTTAGTTGTGCTCCCTTAAGTAAGCAAGGGAGCTGTGAGGTCTCTAGAGAGGGTCTTACACTCTAGAAGTTCTGCTTCTGGCTACAGGCAACTCCGACAAGGAACTCTAACCCCACAGGGTAGCAGGAACCAAAAGCCTACAGAAGTGTGGGGTCACACAGAGAACTCAAGCAAGTAGAGTCCGTATTTCCCTTCTTAACAGATCAAGTTACAAAAGTAAGCAGCAACAGCCCGCAGGCGGTCTAGCAGAGCGACTAAGGGCCTGCTGCAGGGAATTTACCAAGAACACAGGGAGAGTCATTAGTTTATAATTGTGTGTGTGTGTGTATGTGTATATATATATATTCATGGAGTTAAAAAATAGTAATTGGAAAAATGAGCCTTTAATTTCACAAAGTTTCCTTTGTTAATAAAACTTAAGTATTGAAGGTTTAAGAAACATGTCTAAACCATGCCTCACCCAACCTTCATTTCAGCAAGGCCTCTGCACACCACTTCAAAAACATAGCCCTATCTTCCCACTTCTCTCCACCCCCATCTCCAGGGCTATCACCCTAGTCCGTGAATTCTGAACAGGGGCAATGTGGGCCCCCAAAATAGATTTTAGGGCCTGAAAAAAAATTCTTACTCTTTATATATATAAAGCCCATTCACAGTATGTAATGGGACATATAATACTTTCAAATTTCATGAGGGTCCACTCTTAGATATCGAGCCTAAAGAACTGAAGACTTGCACTCAAACAATGCCTCAAGGCAGCCCTATTCAGCCCAAAGATGGAAACAACGCAAACATCCATCAACAGACAAGCCATGGTGCAAAAGAATGAGGTTCGGATGCGCACTGCAATGTGGGTGAAAACATCACAAGAAGTGAAAGAAGCCAGACACAAAGGTCACGTTTTACAGGATTTCACTAAAATGAAATATCCGGAATGGGCACATTCATACAGATAGAATGCAGCCTGGTGGCTGGTGGGGCTGGGCTGAGAGAAGGATGGGGCGGGGGAGGCGGAGGGATGAGGAGGGGTGGCTTGGTAGATACAGGATTTGATTCTGCAGTGACAGAAAAGTTTTGGATGGAGCGATGAGTGCACACCATCACAGTGTTGTGACTGCAAGAAATACCGCTGAACTGTTGGCTTTGAAATGATCAATCTTCTGTTACGTGATTCTCACCTCCACTTAGAAAATTCACGGGAGGACAATTAGGAAGAAAGTGTCAAAAAAGGCTCCTTAGGGGGTGATAATCAATGGGGAGAAAAAAAAAAGGTTGGGAAACACTGCCCTTACCTACCATTTCCACAGAGACCCTGTAAAAGCTTCCCACTACTGGTCCCCCAACTGCCTGCCACAGCACCCCTCTCCCGGGGCACCTCCACCTAGCAGCTGTGAGGCACCTAAAACAAGGAAAGGGACGTCCTGCGGGCCAGCATAAAAGTCAAGGACCTTTCCTCGGCTCTTTCTGGAACCTCCAGCCATGTGGCCTTTTGTGCTTAGCCCTTCCAGATCAAGTCTGCTCCTACCTCAAACCTTTCCACTTGGAATTTCCCAGGAAAGACACCCTTCCCCCTACCCACCACTCCCACTCAAATCATACTGACTGGCAGTCTTCTACATTTGGGTCCAACACCACCTCCTTGAAGCCCTCCCTGCTGGCCCCACCTAAGGTGGCCCCAGCGTCCCTTCTGCCTTGAGAATACCAGCTCTACAAGTGCAGGCTCCTTGCCGGCCTCTGACACTGCCAGGCACCTGAGATGCCAGAATAAGTCGATACGTGAGATGATTAATTGAAGAATCAGGCCTCCATTTCTCTTCTCGTGACTGGTCACAATAAGCAATAACGAAATGATAATGGCAAGCAAAATGAAACCTCTCTCATACACAGGTGCCAAGGTATACCACCTCCTCGATATTCCGCAGCTACTGAAGGCATTCTGAGTGATTAAGCATCCAAGGGAGAAACATGGATAAGCAGCCCACAGAAAAAAATACAAAAGCTCAAGAAGCTCATTTAGAGAGAAACTTGAGTTGGATATAAATAAACGTAAACTCAGCTAAAGAGGCACAGAGATAAATAGATACAGTCTGTCTATTTATAGGCTCTATCCTACAGCCTTTCCATCTGCATGGTACACTTGTTACAAAAAATAACACCTCGGGCCTTCCCTGGTGGTCCAGGGATTCTGTGTTCCCAATGCAAGGGGCCTGGGTTTGATCCCTGGTCAGCCTACTAGACCCACATGCCTCAACTAAGAGTTCCCACATGGCAATTAAAAAAAAAATCCCGCATGCCACAACAAAGACTGAAGGTCTAGCGTGCTGCAGCTAAAACCTGATGCAGTCAAATAAATAAATATTTTTAAAAATAAAAATGAAACATACAGGGCATCCAGGGAATTCCCTGGCAGTCCAGTGGTGAAGACTCTGCATTTTCATTGCCAAGTGCCTGGGTTGGACCACAAGTCACACAGTACACCCAAAAAAGAAAAAGTGTGGAAAAAAGAGAGATAAAATCAAGTGTACACAAATGCCCCCATATGTGTAAATACTTTCCAAAAGCAGTCCTACATCCTTAAATGAATGCATACTTTTTTTTTCCTATCAGCACATTCTATAGCCATAGAAACTTTGGAGAAAAACTGGAGCCCAGAATTCAAGGATTACAAAAAAAAAAAAAAAAACCCTTTAGTTTTTTCTTATATACCTTTCCCACCTGCTCTAACATTGCCTGGGTTTCATTCTGTTTTAATTCTAACCATGTGCGTTTAGTTGTTTCATCACTTAAAAAAAAAAGTCAACTAGAGGCATTTAGATTATGGACCATTTTGCTCTTTTTAAAATGCTTTTACTATGCTTTGTTGGTGGCGGAAGCATTAAAACGGGTGTAAAAAATTATTTATTAATATAAAAAATGTAAGGAAGTGAGAGGAATTCTGTATGATGCCAGTAACATTCAACAGATATCTTCTTGAAGACTTTTATTCATGACCATCTAGAGAAACATGTAAAATACTAAGCTGGCCAAAACATCTTCAGCACTGGGGGTTAGAAAGTGAGAAAGGACTCTCTCTCTCCCTCTCTCTCTGTATATATTTATATATAGTTGACATAAAGAAAACAAGTTGATGTATCTGTTTAAAACATCTGCATTCATATGATTTCATAAAATCTACCTACTGTTGATAATGAGAAGTGTTGCTAATGTTCAGTCACTAAGTCGTGTCCAACTCTTTTCAACCCCATGGACTGTAGCCCTCCAGAGTCCTCTGTCCACGGGATTTCCCAGGCAAAGGATACTGGAGTGGGTTGCCATTTCCTTCTCCAGGGGATCTTCCTGACCCAGGGATCAAACCTGTGTCTCCTGCATTGGCAGGCAGATTCTTTACCACTGATCCACCAGAGAAGCCCAATAATAAGTGCATGCAAATAAAATGATGTCAAAGACACAATGCCAAATTGACAGAAGGAAAAAGTTCAGTATGATGCCATTCTATCACACACACAAAAATAATTTTTATTATTCTCATCATCAACGTGATTATACACATTAAAAATCTGAAGGACCACCCAATTCTTAGTAGCTGTCACCTCTCAGGATGGAATAATGGACAATTTATTCTACAATGTTAAAATTTCAAAGGAATATTTTATATTCGGGGGAAATGAAGAAATATAAATATTGAAGAGATTCAAACCTGAAAGCTAAGCAAAGTTTTACTGGTGCTGAAAATCAAAAGCATGGTACCTAAATCTATGATTCCCGATGAGGACTGGAGATGACCACGCCCCTCCCACAGGGGATGTGTGACAATGTCTGGAGAGGTTCTGACCATAGCAGGGGTGTAGACTGGCATCAAATGGGTGGAGGTCAGGGATGCTGCAGGGCACAGGACAGCCCCACCACACAGAACCATCTGGCCCAAAATGTCAGTAGTGCTGGGGTTGAGAAACCCTGTTTTAAATCACTCTAGACATTTTCAAAAGCAGAAAGACATTTGGAAATGCTCGTTTCAATTATGCCTTCAAATGGATGCCAATCCTTTTATAAAGCCATAAATCTTGCCCAAAGGAAGACCTAATTGCCTTTGAAGTCACAAATAATTTAATCAGATAATCTACTTTGATGTACAATTCACGAGTGCCGGCTAAAACACATCATTTATTATCTACATTCACAAAACCCCCAGCCTGTGCTAAGTGCCCTTTTGACTACATGAAATACAAGCTGTAGAATTAAATTAGAAAAAAGGGGCCCTTTCCTCCCACGCACCCCAGCACTCTGGGTGGTGTAGCCGGTGGAGGAGTTATGATTCATGCTTCAGCTCCTCTACTTACAGAACTTTGGAAGCAACCTATACATTCAAAGGGCTGCTGGCATCTTGCACCACTCTTGGTGGCTTGTACAAAGGACCTACATAGCACAGAATCACTGGGTGATCCAGTACAGGACAGAAATGCTGTTCTGAATGGTTATTGAGTAACATGGAAAAGTGGTCAGAACACAGTTTTATTTTTCTCAGTTCAGCTTCAGTCACTCTGTCGTGCCCCACTCTTTGGGACCCCGTGGGCTGTGGCTCGCCAGGCCCCTCTGTCCATTGAATTCCCCAGGCAAGAATACCAGAGTGGGCAGCCATTCCCTTCTCCAGGGGATCTTTCCAACCCAAGGATCGAACTAGGGTCTCCCACATTGCAGGCAGATTCTTTACCATCTGAGCCACCAGGGAAGCCCATTCAGAATCCAAGGTTAAACAGGTCTACACTAAAGAGGTGGTCCACGAAGCACTTAGTTCACCAGTGCATTTCATGCAGCCTACAGTTTTTTTCACTTGTCTTGGTTTCTAAGATCCCACAGCATGTGCGATCTTAGGATCCCAGCAAGGACTGAACCATGCCCCCTGTGCTGGGACAGCAGAGTCTTAAATCACTAGACAACCAGGGAAGTCCCTCTGAGCTATTTTTTAAAATTGGAGATAACGTGTTAAAGCTGGGGTAGTCCGCATTTTAAAAAATATTTGGGATTTCTCTTGAACAACACAGAAACGTGGCAACACTGAGCCAACCTTCCCACTTGGCTAGAACCAGCAAGGGGAGAGGGCCATCAGTGACTTTAAAAAAGCACAGGTCTCTAGCTCAGCACACACATACAGGAAGAGTCAGTACTGCTTTGAGAAGCATTATAGACACAGCACCCATGAGTGGTTAAATGGTCATGAAGACAAGCAGATTTCTGCTTCAGTTCAGTCCCTATCGCTTCCAATCCTTGCTTATTTCTGTATCTGCCTGATCCCTCAAAGTACTTGAGTTTTCAACTTGGCATATGATTGTGCCAACTAACATAGAAAAAAAGCTCAGGACGGGGAATTCTCTGGAAGTCCAGTGCTTAGGACTCCTCATGTTCACTGCCAAGGTTCGATCCCTGGTCGAGGAACTAGCATCCAGCATGCTGTGTGGTGCAGCCAAAAAAGAAAAAGTTCAGGAAACAATCTCTAAGGGCTGACTGTGGAAGGTGGGATTATCCCTGACTTTACTTTTTGCACCTAACCATTGCTTTATGACAAATAGGTATTGATTTCACAGGGCAAAGTGTATACGAAACCATCTTCCTTTCTCCCTGGAGTAACCCATGTGGAGCTGCAAGACCAAAGAACCACCATTAGCCCAGAGGCTGGTGAAAGCCAGCCCCAGGATTCTTACTCTGTGTGTGTGAAGTCGCTCAGTCGTGTCCGACTCTTTGCGACCCCGTGGACTGTAGCCTACCAGGCTCCTCCCTCCGTGGGATTCTCCAGGCAAGAGTACTGGAGTGGGTTGCCATTTCCTTCTCCAGGGGATCTTCCCGACCCAGGGATCGAACACAGGTCTCCAGCATTCCAGGCAAATGCTTTAACCTCTGAGCCACCAGGGATTCTTACTTTAATACATATTAATTGTAATTTTCTATGTATAATTTCAATATGCATATAAAATGCAACAGGATCCTGCAAGCAAAATACTGGCAAGGCATCAATTCTGGCCAGGAGGTCTAGAGAGAGGAAGCAGACAAAGCACGGAGAATATAAACTACTCTGACCCGTAACATGACAAGATTCCAGGAGTGAACAGCTTCTGGCTGACTGAAGTGCTCCTCGAAGACTAAAACCAGCCCTGAGGATTACAGACACATGATTCTGAGCTCCTCAATGCCCTAAACAAAAGGAAGGTTTCTAAACTCTCGTGAAATTTTTATCTAATAACTTATTTCAATGTGTACGTTTATACTGCACACTATAAATTTTTCCCTGCTGAAACGAGTAAGGTTTTGCAATCCTATGACAGGCTACTATTTTAATACAATCTTAGATAAAACACAGTCTTGTCTCAGTTATATTCTCAACGATTGTGGGGGCATTTCAACAAATATCCATGTCTTCTTCCACTACATGCTATTATCACTGCCAACAGCAGAGGGCAGTGGCATGCAGGGCAAAGAAAGCCAGTCTCAGCATCTGGCTGTGGAACTCCCTCATTCTCAGAGACCTCAATTTGCCTTCTGTAAGAGAAGGAGAGTGACTCAGAGTTTCTCTTAGTCTGTACCACATATTGGCAAACCAACCCATGTTGCCTGCAAGCTAAGAAGGGTGCTGTTCTTCTTGTTTCATCACTAAGTCGTGTCCAACTCTTTTTTTGACCCCATGGACTGCAGCTCGCCAGGCTCCTCTGTCCATGGGATTTCCCAGGCAGGAATACTGGAGTGGGTTGACATTTCCTTCTCCAGGGGATCTGCCCCACCTGGAATTGAACTTGCATCTCCTGCAATGCAGGCAGATTCATTACTGCTGAGTCACTTGGGAAGCCAAGAAGGGTATTTACCATTTTTAAGTGGTTTAGGGGAGAAAAAAAGGAGTCACAGCTCCTGAAAAGGTAACAATCATATGGAATTCAAATTTCAGCGTCACAGTCACATACTTACTGCCTATGGCTATTTTAGTAACACAAACAAGGTGTTGAGTAATTGCAGAGTTGACAAGAGACCTACAAAGCCTAAAATATTTACCATCTGGCTCCAGAAAGGGGACAGTTTCTAAGACTAAAAAGATTTTTAATAAATACCTTCTCTTCCTACACTACTCATTGGCTGCCTAACTAATGATCAGCAAAATAACCCAGACACATACTAGCAAGCAGATTATGTTTCAGAAACAGATTTTAAATTCTACTGAAATGGGGCATCTGCTAACTCACCACCTCAAAAGTCACTCAAATAATGAGGAACTTCGTCAGGAATTCTGGCATCATTTCAACCTCTGCCCTCTCGAGGGATGAGAGAAGTTTAATTAAACCCACGATATGTGTTCCTCATACTCCTCTGAACTGTGTTTCCTGAAATATGGTGTAGAAACATCCACAGTGGTTCACGGACCAACATGTTTTACTGTACAAGCTATGTGCTAATTTCATGTACTTAAGGGGGAAAAAAAAAGCAAGCAATTTAAACACATGAGCTTGTGTATTTTATTTAGCTTCACATGAAGCTAAATTGTGGGTCTAACATATAAGAATGTAATAAAACAGGTGGTATGCACATTATAGCAAAAAAAAAAAAATTCATGGTGATGAAAAGTTCAGTTCAGTTCAGTCGCTCAGTCATGTCCAACTCTGCGACCCCATGAATCGCAGCATGCCAGGCCTCCCTGTCCATCACCAACTTCCGGAGTTCACCCAAACTCATGTGCATCGAGTCGGTGATGCCATCCAACCATCTCATCCTCTGTCGTCCCCTTCTCCTCCTGCCCCGAATCCCTCCCAGCATCAGGGTCTTTTCCAATGAGTCAACTCTTCGAATGAGGTGGCCAAAGTATTGGAGTTTCAGCCTCAGCATCAGTCCTTCCAATGAACACCCAGGACTGGTCTCCTTTAGGATGGACTGTTCGGATCTCCTTGCAGTCCAAGGGACTCTCAAGAGTCTTCTCCAACACCACAGTTCAAAAGCATCAAGATGGACAGAGGTACGTGACATTGTACAGGAGACAGGAATCAAGACCATCCCCATGGAAAAGAAATGCAAAAAAGCAAAATGGCTGTCTGAGAAGGCCTTACAAATAGCTGGGAAAAGAAGAGAAGCAAAAAGCAAAGGAGAAAAGGAAAGATATACCCATTTGAATGCAGAGTATCAAAGAATAGCAAAGAGAGATAAGAAAGCCTTCCTTAGTGATCAGTGCAAAGAAATAGAGGGAAACAATAGAAGGGAAAGACTAGAGATCTCTTCAAGAAAATTAGAGATACCAACGGAACATTTCATGCAAAGATGGGCTCAATAAAGGACAGAAATGGTATGGACCTAACAGAAGCAGAAGATATTAAGAAGAGGTGGCAAGAATACACAGAAGAACTATACAAAAAAGAGCTTCACGACCAAGATAATCACAATGGTGTGATCACTCACCTAGAGCCAGACATCCTGGAATGTGAAGTCAAGGGGGCCTTAGAAAGCATCACTATGAACAAAGCTAGTGGAGATGATGGAATTCCAGTTGAGCTATTTCAAATCCTGAAAGATGATGCTGTGAAAGTGCTACACTCAATATGCCAACAAATGTGGAAAACTCAGCAGTAGCCACAGGACTAGAAAAGGTCAGTTTTCATTCCAATCCCAAAGAAAGGCAATGCCAAAGAATGCTCAAACTACTGCACAATTGCACTCATCTCACATGCTAGTTGAAGTAATGCTCAAAATTCTCCAAGCCAGGCTTCAGCAATACGTGAACCGTGAACCTCCAGATGTTCAAGCTGGTTTTAGAAAAGGCAGAGGAACCAGAGATCAAATTGCCAACATCTGCTGGATCATGGAAAAAGCAAGAGAGTTCCAGAAAAACATCTATTTCTGCTTTATTAACTATGCCAAAGCCTCTGACTATGTGGATCACAATAAACTAGAAAATTCTGAAAGAGATCGGAATATCAGACCACCTGACCTGCCTCTTGAGAAACCTATATGCAAGTCAGGAAGCAACAGTTAGAACTGGACATGGAACAACAGGCTGGTTCCAAATAGGAAAAGGAGTACGTCAAGGCTATATATTGTCACCCTGCTTATTTAACTTATATGCAGAGCACATCATGAGAAACACTGGACTGGAAGAAACACAAGCTGGAATCAAGATTGCCAGGAGAAATATCAATAACCTCAGATAACCTCAGATATAAAAAGTTCAGGCAACAGTAATTCATGAGATTGCTGCCCATTAAAATACTTTCTCAGGCAGCAGGATTTTAATAGGAACTCAGAGGCTGAGGAGATTGTGTGATTATACACCATATGTTGTTAACTTGGCTTAAATGAAATCATGTCATGGAATAAAAGGAAGCCTTTAAGGACTCTGGTCAGAAACAAGGGGACAAAGGGCAAGTTTTTTTTCTGAAGCTATGTCAACAGAAATTATGTCATCCCAGAACAAAGCTCCTAAACTCAACCTTGAATCCGTCAACCACGTGGCTGGATCAGAACTGAAGAAGAGACTGCAGCCTTCACTCTGAAGAATCAAAAGCTGTTGGTGATTAACTCTGTTCCACCTAGAGCCATTCAGAGAGCAGCTATAAGCAGTACTTGAAAATGAGCAGCCACCCAGAAAGAAGCCACAGCGTGAACCAAAATGAGTGGACATCTTTTGAATTCATCATTGACTAAGGCTTCATCATTTATCTTCTGGGGATATTGACGTTCTCTTAACTGATGCCTGCTCCTCTTTTTTTTTTTTTTTTTGCGGCGGGGGAGGGGGGTGCCGTGCAGCTTGTGGAATCTTAGTTCCCCAACAAGGGACTGAACCCAGGCCCCAGCAGTGAGACCTTGCAGTCCTGGACCACCAGGAAATCCCCAATGCCTGCTCCCTAAAGAGTTCTATGTGAAGGAAAGAAGGGAAAGAGTTAAGGAGGGAGGTAGGGAGAGGGGGTAGGGAAAGGCTATCCAAGGGTAATGCTCTGGCCAGAAGTCTAAATACTGGTGGTCCAACCTGTGGATGTGCTATATTCATTCTGGCAAATACCTTAACACAGTTTGAGCTGAACTTTCATTACTGGAGAATCTACATAAAAAGGCAGATTCTGCATTTCTCTATAAGAATGTTAAAACGTGGAAACCCTAAGTCCACATTTCTGGGCAGCAACCATGGGCTGAAACCCTTGAGAATGGGGCATGTGCCCTGAGGTTCACTGATAGTCTCCTCAGCCCAGAGCCTGCAGGCTGCCTGCGTTCATCATCACGTTTATGTAAAGCTTTTTTTTTTTAGCTATGCCTCTCAAAGAACAAAAGCGAGCAAACAGTAAAGGCCATGTTTCAAGAAAAATGACAGTAAACCCATTTCCTTGAGGAAACCATAAAGTTCTCACAGGTTTTATTTTTTTTAATATTTATTTATTTAGCTGCACCAGGTCTCAGTTGCGGCGTTTGGGATCTAGTTCCCTGACCAGGGATCAAACCTGGGTCCCCTGCATTGGGAGCTCAGAGTCCCAGCCACTGGACCACCTGGGAAGCCCCCTCATAGGTTTTTAACATGCAACTGAATTATGTCTAGATAAAAAAGAATTCAATTTAAGTCATCCTTGCTTTTGTTATACTCAGCCAGCACCCCTCCTTTGCAACACCTCTCCGGATCCATATCAGCATGGGATGAGTGACTACCAGACTAAATAACAGAGCAGCCAACATTTTTGTAGCACTTATTATCTTAGGTACTATCTAAACCCCTTATGTGTATCGGTTCATTAATCCTCACAAGAAACACTGAGGCAGGGCCTATCATCATGGCTGTGTTACAGGAGGGGAAACCAAGGCATGGGAGGGTCAGGCGCCTTGCCTAAAGCCACAGAGCTAGTAAATGACAGAGATGGGACCTGATCTGAGACCAGCACCCTCCTCCTCCACCTCTGCTTCAGCAGCCAGGCTGCAAGATGCAACGTGACTGGTAGACTGAGCAGGGCGCGGGGAGGAGTGGGCTGGGACCATTCAAGAAGTGGGAGCACTCTGCTCTCTCTGGGGAGAGAAGATTCTTGTTTCCCTTACATGTTTCTCTAATATTTGAGCCTTCAGTAATGCGAGTATCTGGTTTTGATCGAAAAATACTGTTTCCATTCAAATGAAATTCTTGAGAAAGAAAAAAAACGATTGCAGGAAGTTGTGATTCATCTCCAAGGCATTTGAACTGAACTCTGAAGGATTTCTGGCCACCTCTGCCCACTTCTAGGAATGACCTCCAGCTGGCCTTTGGGGAACGCTTTTCTCATTTGTGGGGCCATGCTGCAGTCCACGGGGTCGCAAAGAGGCAGACACGACGTAGCGACTGAACGACGCCAGCAAGAATCCCAATGGGTTTACTCACTTAGAGTTGAAAATCGGCTCCACTGGGATGAGATCCCCCCACCCAGCTCCCTCTGACTGTGATGCTCACCAGGTAGGCAGGGCCAGACAGGTGTCCCCCAGATGAGAACCCCTGTGTCGCAGGGACCCCCTGCACCCTCTCTCCCCGGGGCTGACCTGTGCTCTTGTCCAGGAAGTCCATGGACTCTTCACTGGCGCTGAAGTGGCTGGACGTGGCCTTCTTCTCAGCGTCCTGCTCCACATCAGAGCCCGTGTGCACGGAGGAGTTTGTACTCATGGGGGAGCGAGGCATGTCGGACAAGGAGATCCTGCGGCCTGCGCCCCCGCTCAGCATCGGCTTGCTCATCAGGATCTTGGGCGATGCCGTCATGTCAAAGCTGAGCTTGACCTTCTCCTGCTTGTCCATCTTGGCGGCACCAGCACCGGGGTTGGAGGGGTCGAGCAGCATTTGGTACTGGCTGTTGGGCGTGTAGGGTGTCCTGAATGGAGAGTAATTAAAAACTCCGAACTTCCGGCGGATGTTCTCCACGTAAACCTCCATCTCTTGCATTGCACTGTTGAAGATGCTTTTAGTCTTTTTCACAGAAAAAGGAATTTCTTTAGACATGAGGTAGCAATTATTTATTGGAACCCAGGCCCTGGGAGCACAAAAGAGAAAGGGAGTTTAAATCAGCCTTGGTCGTTTCCAAGATTTTTAAATCTTTTTTTTTTTTTTTTTTTTCAAATTTGATTGTGCAAGAACACTTAAGTTGAGATCTGCCCTCTTAACAAATGTACTCTCTTAACAAGTGTATCATACATTACTGCTGTGTCAACGGAAAAACAGCACAGCCTAAAAGTTGAGAATTATGTTTTATTTGGCAGACAAAATTGAGGACTTTAGCCCTGGACGCAGACTCTCAGATCACGCTGAGAGACTGCTCCAAAGAAGCAAGGGAGGAGTCAGGATACACAGGAGTTTTTTTGCAACAAAGACCAGGTAGCCAGAACTTCAAAAGATTCCTATTAAAGAAAAACCAGACAGCTTGTGTTAAGGAATTCAGCATTTTTCTCAGTCTAGGGAGATGCAACAGTCTGGGTTCACTGAAATCTTTCCTCTGACATGCACCTTAGCTATCTGGGGCTTTCTCAGCCTGAGTCCCCTCAGGGTGCACCACTGGGGGGTGGCTGCAGCAGCTGAGCACTTGGCAGCTGGGTACCCATTTGTCTCCATCCTAAGCTCCCTCAGGGTTCATCATCTGGGTGTCTGTACTGGCTTGATGGCAGTACCGTCCTCTGTCTACTGATAGAGCAGGCAACATTTTTCAACAGCTAGCTGTAGGTATATGCCAGCTCTCTAAAGCTTATTCAGGCTGTTTACTGAAACTTTCTATCTGTTAATCAGTAGTCACCCTTTTTCCCCAGTCCCCAGCCCCTGGCAACCACCACTCTACTCGGTGATTTTATGAACCTATCTCAGATACCTCCTACAATTGGAATCATGCAGTATTCGTGGAAAGGGCTTATTCCACGTTGCCCAAAGTCCTTCTGGTACAGCTGCGATGCTTCATCTTTCTTAAGGCAGAACAGTATCCACTGTGTGCAGAGACCACATTTACTCCATCCATTCATCTCTCGATGGCCACCTAGGTTGTTTCCAGAATGGTGTTTTTTCTTTTTTTCCTTAACGCAAACCAAATTATCCTGGTGGAATTACCAAGATTCTTAAACACATATTCCATTTTTTAAAAATGACTTGGTTTGAATGGTTAATTAACAATCCACTTAACGGGTACGTTCTGTCACAAGGACGGAATGTGAACAAGACACTCAGCTACATTTTAAAAGGCTCAATAGCTTAGTCGGTTTAATCCATTAAAAAAATAATAAATTCCCTCTGCCTCTGCGTTGGTAGAGAGTAAGAAAACAGTCTGGATCCTAGACCACACCTCCGAGAAGATAATTATTGCCCAAATCTCACTCTCATGTACTCAGACATAAAGAGGTTTCTTTTCTCTTTTAAAACTGCGATTCTCCATGGGACTAGAAGGAAAGGTTAGAAAACCACAACCCTAAAAAGCGTTCTGAATGTGAGATAATTCACATGGATAAAAATGGGAAAACAGCCTATTAGCTTTGAGGTATGAGCTCTTCAACTCTTGATTCAGGCTAGTTCTGTCTTCCTACCATCAGCCCTCACATCCTAGTGTGCTCTGCAGAAATCCACTAGAACGTGAGCTGCTTTTCTGGAATCAGCCACCCAAGTGAAGGCAGGCAGGAGATGGAAACAAAACCACCATGCTCTGGGGAAGGCAAGAGTAGATATAAGAGCATTCGGGGTGTGCCTTTGCGATACCTCATGCCCCTAGCCTCAACCCAGCGGGTAGATGGGAATCTGGTAGGAATCTGCGTTTCCAAGGAGACCTCAGGGATTTCACAGACCATAAACTCAAGTCAGGTACAAAGCCATGGGGAGCAACACTTAGTGGGGACAGTGGGTGGGAAACTCACACCCGGTCTAATGCAAGGACCCCCTACTCAGGTGCTATCAGAGTGCCTTGGGAATGTGGACCCAACACCAAGTCTTTCAAAATTTTAAAGTAGAAAATATAAACTTTCTATCTTCTCTTTTACCCAAAAGTTAAGAGCATCTCCTTCCTATTTTTTAAGAGGAAACCACCAGGGAGAAACAAAGCCCGGCCATGGGGCAGAGTCCAGGGTACAGGCTGGCTACCCACAGCTCACAGCTCTTGGTGATGCTAGGTCACGATGCATATGAACACGGAACCCCTCAAAATACCCACCCGCACCCTCACAGTGCTGGAAACTATCCGCTTCTCATCCGCTCCCACTCACTGCTGTCATTCTGCAGAGGACCGAGGAGCCAAAGGTGCAGCCAGGCAGAACGAGGGCTGGGCAGGAGCCAGATGCCCCCAGGGCCAGCGTCTGCGGGGCTTCCAGAGCTTTCAGCCGAGTGGGCAGGAGTTGGAACCAAAATGGGGCTCTGAGGAGCAGCAGGGAGCTCCAGGCGGCCCCGACAGCTGAGGCCCCTTCACTGGGCCAGCCTCCACTCTGTTGGTGAGGTGGAAGATGAGCCCCTACCTGGAGGGATACTGGGGAGACGCATCTGACCGGTACCCTGCACCCCCAGGAGCTGACCAGCCACAGTCACTGGGATTGTACCCTCTCCCATTTTTGTCTGGCATTGGTGCCCTAAGTTCCATGAAGTTATTTTACAAGTGACTTCAGAAAAGGGTTTCTTTTTCTTAAAGAAGACCCAGAAAATACTGAAAGGGATATCCTATTTACTTAGTGACAGGAAGCCTCTAGGAGGCTATGTCTTGAGAGGCAACACAGTCACACAGCTGAGCTACTTTCTAGTTCTGGGCCTTGGTTTTCCTATCAAGGAAATGGGGATAAAAGCAGCTTCTATTAAAAAAGGCACTTAAAACAATGTCAGCTGCCACAGTAGCATGCACTCGGCCTGGCACACAGCACACACTGAAAATATGTTTCTTTGAATGAATCAATGAATAAGGGAATTTCAGAAAGTTTCCCAACAAAAAATGGTTAAGATCAAAATATAATACTTGCCATCAATCCCAGAACCATCTCTGCTAATTTCCATCTTGTTTCCTATCAATGCACTGCTTGGATTCCTGGTAAGTGACTTTGCAGATTACTTTGAAATTCGTTTGGTTTTTTTTTCCGCCAAAGATGACAAGCAAAATTTTACAAGGAGCAATTATTTCAGATTCTGCTGTTGTTTCAAATGATAAACTGTATTTTCTGTATGTTCTGTGGGTGGGTATAATTTTCAAAATATGTCTTTTAAATATACACACACACAAACACTTTCCAGCCTGCCTGCTAGGGCTCTGGGGGGAGTGGGGGGGGTTGCCTCATTTAATCACAACATAAGTTGCTGAAAGAGAGCCGGAGATATTAACCGCTGCTCATCTCTGTCTACCTGTTGTTCTGAAGCAGGTGGGGGGGCTGCGCTCTGCAGAGAGCCGCTATTAGCTAGAGTGATTCACATCTAGCTAGAATAATTCGATTCGCTAGGAGGGGGAGGGCAGGAAGGCTAGGAGGGAGGGCTCCTACCTGTCAAAACAGCAACCCCTTCTAATTTCCCATTTTAGCTCCACAGAAAAAGGAACAGGAGGGGACTACCCCACACGACGATGGGAGATTCATTTACCAGCAATCTGGGGAAATGTTTCTAATCCCTGAAAGCATTATTTTGAAAAGCAATTTGTGCGGTGATTTAATTTACTGCAGGGGGGAAAACAAAACAAAACAAAAAAAAAGAACAGCAGAGCTTAAAATAGCCGTGGAACCTATGCCCATGCTGGCTGCATCCACAAAATCACGAAAGCAAGATCCTTTCCAACCTACCTGAAAAAACGGAAGCCGGTGCACAATCAGGCTTAACACAGCCCAGGCCAGTATTTTTTTAAACTACAAGATCATCGGTGGGTATCATGACAATCAAATAATAGCTGTGCCCCCGCCCCTTCTCGCATTCATTGGCAGGATCAAAGGCTCACTTGGAGCTATGCATTTGAAGCCCGTGTTTAACTCCCACCTGTCGTGTTGTCCAAAGAAACGGGCATCCACCTGCCCATCTTTATCCCTCAGAGCTTTCGCAGGCCAGAATGGAAACCCCTTCAGTTTTGCCCAAACCAAAGGATGTGGATTGCTCTAGGAAGAGAAAAACAAAATCCCGAGTTTGTACGTATTCGAAAGCAAGACCTATATATAAAGCTCGGTAGGTGAGGTTCAGGCAAGGGCGCGGTGAGACAGGCCACAAAGTGAAAGAGGATCGTTTCAAGCAGGGTCTGTCTCCCCAGATGCATGGCCAGTAAGCCTGGGCAAGGCTGGCAGTTAAATGGGGAAACCGAGAAGGTAAGCGCTAACAAACCCAGGCTTGAATCCTGGCTGTGCCACTACCACCTGGATGGCAGTGAGCAGGACACTGACCCTTTCTGGGCAACACGGGGACAGTGATACCTACACTCTCCGTTAAGTTGGAGGGTTAAACGCACATGACACCCAGCACAGAATAACAGGCAGCACTACATACCTTTATTCTTCATCAAGTGCTCCTCAAAGCCTGAACTATTCAGATATTCATCTCCAAAGGCAGGAAAAGCTATCAGCTATGCTTTGATTCTCAACTCTAATGAAAAGTCTCGCCGCCCAATTCCCTCTACCCCCACCTCCATACTCCCAGCCCACCCCAAAACACACCTCTCTCTGCAAAGCACCAGTTTGGAAAATGGAGATCCCTGGGGGCAACAAGGGTGACTGACCTACCCCCATCCCATCCTCAAGAACCACGGTCTCATATGTAAAACTGACAGCTAGTGGGAAGGTGCCATGTAACACAGGGGAGCTTAACCTGGTGTTCTGTGGCAACCTAGAGGGGTGGGATGGGGTGTGAGGTGGGAGGGAGGTTCAAGAGCGAGGAGTCATATGTACGCCTACGACTGACTCATGTTGGTGTATGGTGGAAATCAACACAATGAAAAGCAATTATCTTCCAATCAAAAATAGATTTTTTTTTTTTAAAGGGGAAATCCAGACAACCCTATATTTTCCTGCTCTTTCCTGAGCTCTGACTATGTCAGTGTTGATTACTTCATTGATCAAATCTTAAAGAAAGGGGAAAAAAAAAAAGAACCATGGTTTGGCGAGACCATGGAGTTAATCCTAGAAGGGATTTCCAAACCTCTTAAAATAGACCCAGGTGATTTGTAAGAAACATACTCATTTTCCACTACTGGTTCACTATCTGCATGACATTGGTGTGTCTTTCCTCTGGTGAGTTTTTTCTTTTACTCTGCATCCTGCTGTTTTCAAGGACTAACAGACCCCGTCAATGATGATGCTTTGAACTTTTAGCCAAAGAGGTTTATCCCACCTGGATTACTCCCTTTCTGACTATAACTATATCAGCAAGAAAATTATCTAAAAACATCATCCAAAGTTCCATCCAGTAAGCCAGCTGGAGAAAGCTGTCCTGGGTCATCCAAGACAGAGAGTTCAGAAAACAAAGATAGAAAAGGAAACCCAACTTACACAAGGCTCACAAAACCAGTTATCTCGTTTTTGGCAGGCAGCTAGATAACACTCTGGACAAACTTCAATTTCATTCATCTGTAAAGCAAAAAGGTATTAGAATGTGTCACTCCCAGGGCCTTATATCTGCAAGTCCTCAAGAAATATATGACGATACTGGCAGGTAAGGTTAGCTAAACTAAGTGCCACGGTGGGGAACACCCTGAACATTAATTGGACTATTTCTCACCAACCTCGATGCAGTCACCTAGCCCAAGCCATCATCATCTCTTTCTGAACCTCACCTCCCAGCGTCCTAACTTGGCCCATTCCCCACACACATGGAACAGCCCAAGCCCAGCCCAGGAGGTTCATTTCATCCACACCATCAAAACTAGGGGGGCATTTTTCCTGGACACCTGGGCCATTCTTGGAGAAATTCAGGACATTTCCTGCAAATAACAGCAAATGCAAACACCTGCCACAAGAAGACTGAAAGGGAAGACGGGGTCGGCCTCTGAGCAACAGCGATGCAAGATGGCAGCCACCACGGGCTAGGACAATTTGTGAAAACCGAACATACAGCCTTAAAATACAATGTGGGCCTAAATACCCAGAAGCGCCCCCCTTTGTAAGATTTGTAACAAAAATTAATATGAATGGAGCTAATAGTTCTAATGAAGCGGTGGACCCAAGAGCCGTTATCAGTGCTAGCAAAATGGCAGAATTCGTATAGCATCAAAGTTGTCCTGCCAGAGCTTCGGCGCCTAACGATGTCTAGAGAAAATATGAAACTCCCTCAGCTGCCTGAAGGACAGCGTTACATCAACCAATCAAAAAGAAAACCACAGGCCTTCCCCTGTCCCCCATTCGATTTAAGCAGTCTTCATTTCCCACAGTAATAAATTTTCTAGATACGTCTTGTAGACCTCAAAGTACTGGAAAGAAAGCTCCCATTCAAAGGCAGTTTATCTTCAGATACTGTAAATGATACTAATTTTTTTGTCCATTTGAAATATATAAATTGTGCTATAACAAAAAAAAAGAAGAAGAAGACTAAAAAGGACCCAGGGAAATGCCACAGACTGTGGGGCAAAGAAATTATAAACTCCACGCTACATGCAGGGCTTGACCACCAGTCAAGGCTGAAAAAATCCCCTTGATCACAGATAAGGTAAGGGTGTTATTTCATCACATACTAGGGTCCCCTCTGTTGCTTTTACTTTCCTCGAAGACAAAAGATGCTGTCTGTGCATCAACAAATTCTCCAATCTCCACAACTACCCTTGGACAATTCCACCAATGGGAACATCAAGCACCCAACCCACCATTCCAGGTACACTTAAAAGGGGACAGCGGGAAACACATACCTCATGCTCACAGATTTTGATGACTACTTTTGCAATTTGTGTCAATTTGTGATTTCCTAAGGGAATAAGACAATAGGATTAATTCAAATGGAAACACAGAAACACCTTAGGATTTATACCTCTATTAGCAACCTTTTCACTTGCTTTCCCTTGGGAGTAACTCTTTAAAGGTTAAAAACAAGACATGTCTGGCTTCTAACATCAGTGTAGTTGACTGTTCCCAGAAACCAACCTTTGGTGCTGAGATACTCCCTGAAAGATGACAATTTGTGGTGGTTTCCCAATAGTTCACAAGTTAATATTTGAAAGATGCTTTTATAGTTTCAAGGCCCAAATTAGTGGAAAGGAGCCTTCTGGACTTCCCCAGTAGTCCAGTGATAAAGAGTCTGCATGACAATGCAGAGGATGCAGGTTTGATCCCTTTTCCAGAAAAATTACATGAGTAACTGAGCCCAAGCACCTTGGAGCCCATGCTCTGCAACAAGAGAAGTCACCACGAGAAGCCCACGCGTCTCAACTAGAGAGCAGCCCCTGCTCTCTGCAAGCAGAGAAAAGCCCGCAGCAACAAGGACCCAGCACAGCTGTAAATAAATAAATATATAAATAAAGGAGCCTTCTTCTGCCCCTTGTCCCAGACCCTAACCCAAGAAGTGGAAGTGAAAGTGAAGTCGCTCATTCATGTCCGACTCTTTGCGATCCCATGGACTGTAGTCTACCAGGCTTCTCTGTCCATGGGATTTTCCAGGCAAGAGTACTGGAGTGGGTTGCCATTTCTTTCTCCAGGGGATCTTCCTGACCCAGGGATCGAACCCAGGTCTCCTGCATTGCAGGCAGATGCTTTACCCTCTGAGCCACCAGGGAATACTAAGAAGAGTCCAGGGAAAAGAAAACATTTAATTGACTAACTCCAGTGTGCCTGGTGCAATGAACTTAACTCCTTAAAAAAGCCTGATTAGGAAGCAAGCATGAATGGTCTCATTTCACCTAAGAGTAAACTGAGGTTCAGCAGTCATCACGTATATGAGATCACTGAGCTAAAGAATTGAGGTTATGGCTCCAGGTCTAACTCTTAATCCTTCACCTTTGCACTAAACCAGAGAACAAGAAGGTCAAAAAGCCATGTTGTATTGAACAGTATGTTTTCAGAAATTGTAGATTTGGTGGCAAAAGATTTCATACACACAAATACCTAGATTTCTGACATGTTTGAAAACTCAGATCAGAAAACTCTGTACCCAATAAACCACTGGAGTGTCCAATGGCGATCTCTCCAGAGTGGGTAGGAGCTTCCTGCTGTCTGTAGTCTCCAGCTTCCTGCACTGGTCATCCTGGCTTATTCTGTTTTTCTGCTACCTGACTTCATTCACTTGTTTATATGGTCTTACTGGCCTTTCTCTGTATTTGAGTTTATAACCTTTACACAAATTCCCAATGCCTAGATACATATCTTTCTCTCATCCCTGCATCCCCAGCCCTGCAAACACGTTAGTAATGCAAAATATGTACTTTAAGCAGATAGTCATCCACTCATATTTCCTTCTTCAAACATCAGCTAACAACAGTCTATGCTAGGCCTGAGCGTGTACAGGAAACAAGATAGGCCCTTAAAGACCTTACGCCCTGGTGAGCAACTCAAAATTTAAAAAGCACCATCAAGAAAGTGTGATAAATACTGTCATGCGGAAGGACAGGTAATGAGAGCCCTTAACAAAAGTATGTAATATGGTCTGGGTCACAAAGGAAAACTACTCAGGACTGAAAGGCTGAGACTAAAGGACAAGGAAAAATCATCACGGCAAAGAGAGAGGAGGGTTTCAGCAGGGGACTAGAGGAGCAGGATGGGGCAGGACACGCTTAAAGATCTACCTGGCAAGAAGGCAGACAGAGAGGATTATGGCAGAAGATAGGGCAATGGGAAAGGTGCCCATGGAAGAAATTTTAATGGGAAGTCTCCTCTAATCTGTCCAGAAAGGTTAATCCACAAAAACGTAACAAAACTTTATATAGAATCAAAGAAAAGTCCTAGAACTCAATAATTAAAAAAAAATTCAATTTTTGAAATGAACAAAAGATCTGAATAGACATTTTACCAACAAAAGATGCATAAATGACTAATGAACACAGAAGGTACTCAATACCAAGTCATTAGAGACAAATAAAACGGCCACTGCATAACACTGCATGCGTTCAAGGACGGCTACACAGCATCAAATGTTGGCAATGATATGGCGCGACAAAAACTCTCACGTACACTGCTAGAAGTGTATTTTACAACTACCTGACGAAACAGTTTGGTAAAATTTCTTATAATTTAAATACAAACCTACTCAATGATCTAGCAATACCACTCTTGGGTATTTATCCAAGAGAAATGAGAGCGTCCACACAAAGACTTCTGTAACAATGTTCACGGGGCAGGGCGGGGAGGCGGGGGGCGCGGGGCTTTATTCATAATAGCCGAAAACTGAAAACAATACAAATATCCATCAACATCAACAAAGGAAATGGATAAATTGTATATTCACACAATGCTGATACCACCCCTCAGTAAGAAGGAACAAAGCAATAATACAACAGAAGTGAATCCCCAAAATATTACACTCTGTCAAGACTCCACTGATATGAAATTCTAGAATATGGAGAATTAATTCTCAGTTATAGAAAACAGAACAGTAATTCCTTTTGAGGAGTGTGGATTTAGGGGAGAGAGGCAACTGGGATATAACAGGGTGATAGAAACGTTTCAGGGTCGTCTTTGCGGTTGGAGTTACGGAGGTGGAACACATTTGTCAGATTCATGGAATGTACCTGTGAAACCTGTGCCTTCTATTTTATATAATTATTCCTCCATTAAGAAGGGCAGGGAGGCCTTCCCTGATGATATAATGGTTAAGAATCTGCGTGCCCCTGCAGGGCACACGGGTTCAATCCCAGACTCCACATGCCGTGGGCCACCTAAGCCCATGCCCCACGACTGAAGCCTGAGCACTTAGAGCCTGTTCTCTGCAACAAGAGAAGCCACCGAGATGGGAACCCCATGCACGGCAACGAAGAGTAGCTCCCACTCGCCGCAACTAGAGAAAGCCCACACACAGCAGCAAAGACGCAGTGCAACCAAAGATAGATAAATATGTTTTAAAAATTAAGAGGACAGGTAAAAGCATCACATAGTCACAAGCAACAGTGGACATCAGCTCATACCCTGAAGTGCATGTAGTCCCCACCCCCTATTCACACATATGAGCAATCTACACAGAGTTTTTTCAGTTCTGGGTTCTGACGCATGAGAAAAGATTCTGATTTTGTTTTTCTTTTTTTAATGAAAGGCAGGAGAACAGGCAACGCACACAGCGCCCCCTCTTTTCTAAGAGTCATCTAAGCCACTCACCCCCATTGTAAATGATACAGTTGTGCAAAATCCACTTTGCATCAGCCAGGAAGGCTTCTGTGCAGCCATACATTTTCTTTTTAGCATTCTGGGGAGAAAAGCCACAGAAAATAATCACCAGTAAGTCTCTGTAAGCCACAGCCTGTAACACCTGCGTCCCCACATAATTTTCTTAGCAGTCATTTGCCAAATTAATTAATGCTTTTACTCATTTCCCAAGATGCTATTACAGTTGAGATCTATAACTCTATAAAAATGCATTCACTGAATTCATCACACTAACCTGAATCTTCTCATCTTATAGCACTGTCATTTATCAAGCAGCTTCCTCCAATGAACCAGGGTATTTTATATATTTACACATTTATTATTAACTGCACAGTCTCCCAAAAGCCTCATAATTAAAAACTCAATGAAGCCATTCTTTATCCCCATTTTACAGACAGGGAAACTGAGATACAGTAATGTTAAAGAACTAATCCAAAATTCCAAAGCTATTGATTTGTGAAATTAGGATTCTAACCTCATCTTTTGGGAATGTCTTTTTTTTTTTTTTTAACACCATAAGGGTGTGAGCAATTTTCCAAAGCAGGCTGAATTTACTGTTTGGAGGTTGGGGGAGTGGGTCCATCAATACACACAATACAAAGTAATGTTTTCTCCTCATTCATGGTTTTTTTTAAGAATATTTTGGTGCCAAAAATTTGAAAATCAGCACCAAGATGACAGACACAGTCTAAAATGCTACCAGTGTAATTTTCAGCATGGAATTTCAGTTTGAACCTTTGAAAACCAGGGCTAGGCACTACAAAAATACCCTTCTCCATGAAATAAGTCAAGATCTAAGAAGCCACATGTTTACTGCTAACATGAAGGTTTCCCAGATACTTGATTTTCTCTTGCTTCCTTCCTGCTGCTCTCATTAACACCTCCAAAAGAAAGAGAAGGGTAAACCCCAAATCAATCAAATCACTATTGCTTAGAAGCTGTAACTTTCTCAGGTAAAAGGCTAGAGTCACCAGCAGAAATACTATTCGGCGCTAAGCAGTGGGTTTCAACGCCCACTGCAATCCTTGGGAAAATATTACAAAGAAGTTAGGGGAATGAGCGTTCTTCCATCCAAATAGAAGTGGCGCAGGGGAGACATAGAAGAGCCATCTATTGAGACAGGGCTGGGAAGTAAGGGCGAATCTTGAGTCATCTCGACAGCTGTGGGCTCTTTGATGGAAGCCCACCTTTTCCAATGTACAAAGGTCCATGGGGTGGAAGATGTATTCTGCATAGTCAGGATGTTGCTCCAATGGGACAGGCTTCTGAAATGCATCTGTCTGTAAAAGAAAGGACGCATACACACAAACACAAACCCGTCACTGCTACGGAAGACCGCAAGCATTAGCGCCTACAAAGTACTTCCACAATGGAGACATCTTTCCAGAAAACACAGTTCTAAAACTTTCTACAAAACAGGCCCTTGAAAAGCTCCAAAGTGGTTCGCCTTCTAATTCTGCCTGGTTGTCAATCATCATGGCCCAGCTGTGTTCCAGTTTTGTCATCTGCTCTGTTTCCAGTGTATACTCAAATAACAGGTCCAGGCCTCTTCAATCAAGATCGACAAGAACAACGGGCTATCAGTTACTTTAGACCTCAACTCTGAAGGAGGCTCATCTGTAGTACACTGCAAATGCCCACAATTAACACTGACTGGAGGTGAAATTTGGCTACACCTAGGGATGACATTGGAGAAGGCAATGGCACCCCACCCCAGTACTCTTGCCTGGAAAATCCCATGGATGGAGGAGCCTGGTAGGCTGCAGTCCATGGGGTCGCTGAGGGTCGGACACGACTGAGCGACTTCACTTTCACTTTTCACTTTCATGCATTGGAGAAGGAAATGGCAACCCACTCCAGCGTTCTTGCCTGGAGAATCCCAGGGATGGGGGAGCCTGGTGGGCTGCCTTCTATGGAGTCGCAGAGAGTCAGACACGACTGAAGTGACTTAGCAGCAGTAGCAGAGATGACGTGCCAAAAAGTTCCCTTAATTGCCAACAGGTATTTTACACATGGGTGGAAATCTTAGTGAGATTTTGCTCCTCCTCTTAGGAGCCAAATTACTTTCAACACAGGGACTATGTAAAGCAGTGGTCTCCAACCTTTTAAGCACCACGGACAGGTTTTGTGGAAGACCATTTCTCCATGGATGGGGGTGAGGTAATGGTTTGGGGATGATTCAAGCATATTACAATTACTGTGCACTTTATTTCCAATCTAATGCCACGGCCGATCTGACAGGCATACCAGTCCGTGGCCTGGAGGCTGGGGCCCTAGAATAAAGGTTTTGTATCTTAGTCCACTTTTTTTAAGACCATTTGAATCAGTTCAAAATGTGAGGCCTGGTTTGTCAATGGACACTATTTATTTATTAATCAAAAAATATATAGGGAATTCCCAGTGGTTAAGACTCAGTGCTCTCAACGCCAGGAGCCCAGGTTTGATCCCTTGTCAAGGAACTATGACCAGGAACACACGTATACAATTCATATAGACAAACACACACTTATAGGTAAGATTTAATTAACGACCAAATTGTGCCTAAGCAAGGCATGTGAATGGGTTACCATCTGCAGTTATCCAAGCTCTTTCTCATCCAGAATAAGTTTGGCTTTGTCAGTTTAAAAGATGCTTCCATAAAATCAGCAACTTTCTGCCCTGACTTTGTAACAAACAATTTAGGTAAGAAATTAACACCTTCTTATTCTTTTTGGTTTATAATTCTACAGTGTTGACAAATCTAAATAAATCAATTCTTCTTGTCAAAGTTTGGTGTTTTATTTTTAATGAGGCTATATACTTTTGCTTCCGTTGATGGAGTTTTTGTGAAAGGGGTTCCCAATTTAGCAACACCCAATGGGCATGCTCTGAACTTTTTCCATCATGGTATCAAATTTCAGAATATAATCTCAAAACTAAAATTTCTACATTTTTAAAGAAATTAAACCACAATGGCTACTAAAAGCATTCAGATTCTGTATTTCCATATATTCCTTTGACTTAGAAAGCAAAGTCTGAAGAGTTTCATAAAGGGTCACCACTAGCCCATCTGGTGCCTTTGTGTAAATCTACCAAAGAACTCTACAAAAAAACCCAATTTTCTGTAGGAAAAATGTCCTAACATTGATAATCTTGTCATAAAGTATTATTTTTAAAAACAAGGTATGTTACTGCCATCTTTCTGACAACCGTGGCAAAAAACTACAAAATGACAGCTATGGTAACTGGGACTGTTTGAGAAAAACCACTTTAAAGTACACAGCTTGCCAGCTGAACATGGCAGGCCTGCTCTCACATCGATTTTCCTAAAGGCAAAGGCTGTGCATCAAATCCCAATTCAAACTTGCAGAAACCAAGCAAATCCTCGCCCTCTACAGGAATCTCGAAGGCTCCCTCATTAGACCCTGATTACAAATACCCCGGGCTGCACTCAGCTCTCTCACTGAAATGGAATTTTTACAACTCCCCCTTATCTAGCGTGGTCTGAGCTTTCACTTTGCAACCACTAAGAATTTTACATCCCCACCAGCTTCCTAATATATGTCATTTCCCGACTAAACTCCTAGGGGACACAAAGTGTTCACTTTTGAGAATTCGCTCAATGCCTCTGTCCCATTAAATTTACAGGGATTTGCATCTGGGCACACAAGACCCAAAGAGTAAGAAGCACACGAGTCTGAAAAGCCGAGGTAACTACAAGGAACAAAACTGTTAACAGAACAAAAATCACCATCTCATCAACACGTGTAACAAGGGGAAGTGTCTTCTTACCCCTGGCTGTTTCATTTTCTGAATGGCGAACTTGAGCAGATATGATAACTGTTCGATGGTGAGCATCGTCATGGCTTTACTCTGAGTCTCGATGCATTCCGCTACTGTGATCTTCTGCAAGTCAAAATCACACAAATACCCGGTTAGGAAAGAACATTAGGATGCCATGTATTCATTTCCCTTTCCTAATTTTCCAGTAACTTCAAACACAAAAAATGACCCCCACCTAAATGAGACCAGTTCTTTCTCTTGACGAGGACTCCAGTCTACTTGACCTGGGGGCTGATCTGTGGATAAAAATGAAGCAGCCTACCAATCCACTGATGACCTGATTAAGAAGTGTTGTTAGCTCATGGAGGCAATATAATCTGAAAAGAGGGGAGGTGGGCAAGGACCCGAAAAATCGTCATTCTTATAATCTTGGGTTTCAAAAATAGGACACGAAAGGCCACTGGTGGTTTCAGAGCACTCTCCTCACACAACGAATGAACCACTTTCCTTGAGCCTCTAAAGGTTCTGGGCTATCTTTCAGGGAACTGACAAGGCATTAATGCAATGACATCATGGATGGAGCAGGACAGTCTTCCCTATAGAAAAAGTCTAATGCATGGAAGTGAACTAATAAGTATGGTTTCATTCTCTGTCACCACTGACGTGAACCCCCTCAGGACACTCCAGCAAACTACCCAAGGAGCAATCTTACACGTCTACCTCCATGGGTGAGAAAAGAGAAATTCCTATTAAAGACACGTCTGAAACCAGATTCTGCTATATAAACTGGTACCAGATCTCAGAGCTGTGGAATCCTTAGGTAGCAGCAAGAACAAAAATAGCCAACTCGGGTGATGTCACTCTTGATTCACCTGTGTAGGGAGAGCAAAGCAAGGTTTCTCCAACTAATCTGGATTTTGTTTCCATTCTTCAGATCTCCGGATCCTCCAAAAGGAACTTTCATGGCTGGTTGTTGAGAAAAAAGGGCAACACAAGAGGTGCTCGGAAGAGGAAATGATGCATGGATCTAACTGTTCAGCTACCAGAACCAGAAACAGCTAGTCTTCCTAGTTGACCGCCTCGCCCATTCACTCCTGGAAGAAATCCAGGACTCAAAGTCTTAGACACAGATCACACATCTGTTTGAACTCCAGTTCGTCTCCAGGTAACTCTCCATGGTGAACACCTGAGTTGCTCACTCAACTGTGGACCTCTTCTCTCCCAGCCCAGCCCAGTCCTCCTGGCTGGCAATGCCCAGGTCCTACAATGCAGAATGAAAAGGGGCCAGAGTTTGCAAGCATTTCCTGCCTGGGGACTGGTGAGCCAATCCTGACCAAGGAGCCCAAGGGCGTGTCTTTTGCTTGATAAAAAGGGATGTGAGGAGACACACTTCTCCCAGGAGGACTACTGTCTAGCCACACGTGATAAAACCTCCAGCCACCATCTTACGGCCAGGGACACGTCACCTCAACAACAAAATGTGAAGATTCTGGCTCTGAACAAACTCTGTCCTGGTCCTGCCTCTGGCTTCTTTCTACACATGATAATAAATCCCTATGGTTTCAGCTGCCTTTCATCAAGCTCTATTCTCTACAGCAAAAGTATCCTGTCTGAGCCACTATCTTCGCTGAGAAATTATTAAACAATTGGGAAGGAATGGTCAAGACAAAGGAAACAGATGAAGGCTCCAGTTTCCACAATTAAATGCAGAGAATGAGATTGGACTCTGAACAGGAGGCCACTGCTGAACAATGTCTCTGTCTAAAGTAACCCAGACAGAATCAGGGATCATCTTGTGCAACTCTAGGGGCATAACACCATTAAAATGTCATCATCATATTAATCTGACACCTAATTTCTTCCCATAGATTTTCCCTTTACTGTATACAAAAGCGGTATGACAGACACCATCCTAAAGCTTGCCTTTCTTCCCCCATGATCAACATCTGAGAACTTTCCATTTCCTGCATAGAAAGCATCCTCATCTGTGATCTAATACCAATGTACCTTTGAATTCAGGTGACATTCCATATTAAATAACTTTGTAGATGACATTCTTTTTGCTTGCTGCTGCTGTTGTTTCACTTCATTTTTGTTTTCTAGATAAAATTCTTATTTTCAGCATTTGGAAAAAGCATCTTAGATGGATGTTCCCAAGACTAGAAGACACTTCAGAAGACTGGAAATCTTAATTGTTTTCATGAAGAGTGTTCAGGCTTTGCTACAAATGAAATATACACGTTCCCTTCACTGTGCCAGCGTGCTTCTGACTCGGTTCCGTCCCCACCGCCTTTTCCCATGGCTCCATGGCTCCTTCCCTTCTTTAAGTCTTTCTCAAATCATAAGAGGACTTCTGGGACCTCTTCATTTAAGAGGTATGAAAAAGAGCATCAGATGGCCACCATGTGGAACATACAAACAACACTGGCCTTCCAGCTTGGCTACTGCCGAGGATTCAGTGACACAGCAGAAAACAACATCCAAGAAGGAAGAAAAGAGCTTGGTAGAAGTTTGTACCTTCCGGAATGCTCATTCCAGAAGAATCAAAGAAGGCTGAAGATCTCAGAGCGATCCAGAAACCCACGAAGACTCAAAATCAATATTCAGTGCGATTGTCTTTCCAAGAGCTGGAGTGCTAAGACCACTGCCAGTGTTGGTCCCCAAAAGGGGGATGATCAGGACCGAGCAGAGGGAAGACAAAAAACTTCTCTCCTCCTCGTGTTTGGATTATTTGAAAAATTCGATATCAAAGGAAGAAACAGAAAGGAGAGTAAACGAGGCAGACAATGCATTCATTCATCAGGAACTAACCTCACATTCAGGACAAAACCAGTCCCCCTCTGGTTCCGATGTCAGTCTCAGACACTTAGCGTGATAAACCCGGGGACAGAGCTCACAGCAAAGGACTTGGCCTTCCCGGTGACAAACCCAGCAGTAGAAATCATTTCGTCCGTCCTGCGGTACAACATCAACAGGGTCTGTGGTGAGTGGCTGCTTCATATAGTAAAACGGACCATGTCTTAGTTCTGACTGAAATGTAGGCAAGAAAGACAGGTTTGGTTTCAAAACAAATGTGCATTCTCAAAAGGAATTTGAACAAACACAACAATAACAACAAAAGAAAATCAGAGCATTACACACATTCATTAAAAAGCTATCTGGGGTTACTCTATTTTATATTAATATAAAAGTTGCAAGTCATTAGGTATTAAGGTTTACTTTTTCAATCATGTATTTGAAGAGGCCATGACTTGAAAAGCTGGTGTCTGAGAGTTAACAGGCAGCCTAGCAGGAGAGCACAACGGCTAAAACCAAGGCATGCCTGGGTTCAAATTTAGCTCAACCAGCTGCAGGACCAGGGCAAGTCGCTTAACCACCCCCAGCTTCAATTTTCTCATCTGTAAAATGGGGCTGATAACATCTAATTCCATGGGATTGTGGTTGGAATTAAAAGGAATCATACAACGCATGCAATTAACACAGCGCCACCATGACAAATACTGCTGGTACACTTCGAAGTCCAACATATGGAAGTCTAAACGTAAAAAGCCAAGCAAGCATGGCAATTTGCCCTGGGAGTCTTTCAACAATGGGCCAGAGGAGAATGGATCCGTTTGGAAATGAGTCATCAAAAATGACAATTCTTTTTTTTTGAAGGCTACCCCCAATGCACAAAGAATTATAGCCAACAAGAGGCTTTCGTAAAACCATGCTTCTCAAACACAGGAGGCCTTGGTATTTGCAGAGAAGCCACATTTCTTACTGAAGACAAACAGGGGCAGAAAGATAAGAGTGGGAAGTGCCAATTCATGAGAGCTAGACCCCTCCCTACGCCAAAATAGCAAGAGAAAGGCTTCCCTAACGATGCATTGGAAAAGACCCTGATGCTGGGAGAGATCGAGGTCAGGAGGAGAAGGGGATGACAGAGGATGAGATGGTTGGCTGGCATCACCAACTCAACGGACATGAGTCTGAGCAAGCTCTGGGAGTTGGTGATGGACAGGGAAGCCTAGCATGCTGCAGTCCATGGGGTCAAAATGAGTCAGTCACAACTGAGCGACTGAACTAAATGATACATTACAAAATCCAGCAAAGCTACTCTCTGAAAACAATCCCTCAGAGAAACTCATTCAGAAAATGCATAGTTGAGACCAGTAAGAAATCTTGTTTAGGAAGTATGAGAAAGTCTAGGGGTTAAGTGTTCAAAAAGACCTGGTAACTTCCCATGTGACCTTGGGAAAGCTACTCAACCCACTTTAGCCTTGATTCCGTGGACAAGAGGGCAGCCACAACCACAGTGCCTACCTCTAAAAAAACTTCCTTTCCCTGTCCTTCAGTAAAACTTTACAGTTTTTTCCATGAAGATCTCATATATTGGTTAGGGACTGCATAATTTTTGTTGCTGCTGTGAATGGACCATTTTCCCATTACAGTTTCTAAATAGTTATTGTTGGTACATAGAAGCGCTATTAGATTTTTAATACTATTTATATATATACACAGTTCTAATAGTTTACTGATTAAAAGTTTTTATCATCTCTAAGTAACATTAGTTTTGTCTGCCCATGTCTAATATCCATGTATCATTTTAGTTTTCTCCTTATTTTACCAGCTAGGACCCCCAGGATAATGGGAGCGAGTAACCACAATTGCAGGCATCCATCTTGCTCCTGGTTTTTACTATGAGGTTTTAATGTCTCCCAAATGCCTGGTACTTCCACCTTCCTTGATAAAGAGTTTCAGAGATGCTTGCTTAGCAGATCTTCATGAATCAATCCTTCTAAGCCTCCCAACTCATTTCTACTAAGAAAAGAGCTAAGACTAATAAGGGCAGTTGTGTAATTTTTGAGTCCTGTTTCATCAGTTCGTTTAAAGAGCCTGCTCTACTTGGTTTCCAGCAGATAATAGCATCATTATGCTATTCTCTCTACGTTACGCTTTTCAGCGCACTGTCACACACACCATCTCCATTCTGTCCTCACCATCCCCCAGAGAGGCACGCAGGGCAGACATCACTAGTCCTAGTGGACAGATGAGAAAATGAAGCTTAAAAGACTCATCTGACCCCACAAGTCCAGAAGCAAAGACTCCCACCTGGGTGTCCTAGCACTTTCATCCCTATGCCCCACAGAAGATGAAGCTGAATGAAAAAGAGATTCTGATGATTCAGTGACCCCCTCAGAGAACATTTTCTGTAATTCAAAATAACTTCTGCCAAACAAACTTACGATTATTACCAGGCGGCAAAGGGAGCGGGGGATGAACTGGAAGTTTCTGATTGACATTTACACATTACTATATATAAAATAGATGGACTTCCCCAGCAGCTCAGTGAGAAAGAATCCACCTTCAATGCAGGAGACTCAGGTTTGGGTCTTCCTGGTTCAGGAAGATCCCCTGGAGGAGGAAATGGCAACCCACTCCAGTACTCTTGCCTAGAAAACTCCATGGACAGAGGAGCCTGGTGGGCTACAGTAAACGGGGTCACAAAAGGGTTGGACGTGACTGAGTGACCAAACGACAACACATAAGACAGGATACTAACAAGGACCGGCTGCACAGTGCATGGATCTCTCCTCCATTCTCTGTAATGAACTATACGGGAAAAGAATCGAAAACAGACTACATACACGTTATGTGCCTGTTTCTCCTTGCTGTAGGCCTGAAACTAACTCATTATAAATCAACGATACACCAGTAAACACTTAAAAAAATAACTTCTGCTAATGCAAAAAGAGTAGAAGGGAAAAAAGTCTGAAATTTAGGAAGACAACTAGAAACGTAATAGAGAGGGGGCAGGAAAAGATAACAGCATCTAGAGTAAGGGGTTCTCAACTCAGGTGACATCTTGGGCTAGACAATCTTGGTTGTGGGGACCTGCTCCTGTGCACTGGAGGATGTGTGGCATCATTCGGGGGCACCCCACCCACCACGCACCAAACTGGGACAACCAAAAATATCTCCAAGCACTGCCCAAGGTCCCCGGGTGGGACGCAAAACTGCCCTCAGCTCAGAGTCACCCAGGCAGAAGCCTGCTCTCTGCCTAGGAAAATGGTTGCTTGAATTTCGACAGGGGAGGGTGTGAAAGTGGAGCGGCTGGGGGAGGGGAAGACGGAGGAACCCCCCCCTTCCCCCAGAGAGATAAACTGGACCTATCAAGCAAGCAGAACTATTTCTAACCTGAGTGGGGTCCTCCAGGATGCACTGCGGCTTTCTGCAAGATAGCAGGAAGGCGTATTTGAGGGCCCAGCTTCCTTTCAGTAAGTTAATAATAGAACAGGAAGACGCATGAAAACCTCAATGAAACTAGAAGAATCAGAATGTGACCGCTCATCATCTCTTGAGCGGGCAACCAAGCCCTTTCCATCTAACAGAAGCCAGGATATTGCCCCTTGAGAAGTTAAGTGCCCCTCCTCCATGTCTGCCCCCAACCCCCACCTGGCCAGGGGCGGGCGTTCCCAGGAGGACCAAGAGGCGGGCGGACCGGGCTGCCCTTTTTTTAGGAGGGTTCATCCTTGATGAGAACTAGCTGGCTGGGAATCACCTTGCCAATCAGATACCGGCCTTATCTGCTGCTTGTAAGTGTTTTCTGCGCCATAAAAATAATCTGATAAATATGCAACATTTTAGAAAAGGAAAGGTAAATCATTGCAGGCAGAATGAGTTACGATTTTTTCCTCCCCCATGTGTCCAAGGTGTGTTCTCAGAGTCAGGCAAGCAGGTTGCTATGGGACTAACTGCAGGCTCCGAGCGCACACGTTCTTACGCCCCTGTTCCTTCCACTGGTCAGCTTAACAAGAAATAGACAGGCCTGTTCATCGGCTTCTGCAACACTCCATGGAACACCCCAGCCTATACCAGGAGCCAGCAAACCTTCTCTACAAAAGGGTTCTATAAAGATAGGAGGTGAACAGCTGAGGCTTTGCAGGTCATATGGTCTCTACTGCAACACTCTCGTCACAGGAGAGCAGAAGTGACTACAAACAAGGTATCGCTAAGTGGACGTGGCTTTGTGCCTGTAAACTTCATTTACAGAAACAGGCGCTGGGCCACACCTGGTCTGTGAAAACCAGAGAACATGTCTGGGGAGCCGGGGGGAGGACCACAGACTCAAATTCCTTCTGGGGCCACACAGGAAACACAGAGGAAGGAAAACCGTCCTCATTCTAGCCTGTGTTTTCCTGCATTTGATAAAAATACACAAGGGCTACAAAATAAAGACAAACTGCTCGGCCCTGGAGTGTGAGGATGGTACCGGAGAGAAACACCAGGAGGGTAGAGCATCCTCGAGGCCCTCGGCTCCAGTGATCAGCAGTCCTACTGACTGTCCCCTGATCTATCTTGGCTGTTAATACACGGCTCCCACCCAACAAGGAACCTCTGCTTTTAGACAATGCATGTGCTGTGTGCTGTGCGTAGTCGTGTCCCACTCTTCGCGACCCCGTGGACCACAGGCTCCTCTGTCCATGGGGATTCTCCAGGCAAGAACACTGGAGTGGGTTGCCATGCCCTCTTCCAGGGCATGTTCCCAACCCAGGGATCGAACCCAGGTCTCCCACACTGCAGGCGAATTCTTTACAGTCTGAGCCACCAGGAAGCCCAAGGCAACGCACAGGCCCAACAAACTGAGTTCCAGCTCGCCTCCTTATGAACATGGATAGCCCTGAACTCAGAGGAGGCAACAGGGCCCTGTCATTTCTCTGTTATATTTGATCAAAGGTACACCTAAGGCCATTATGCACAAATCTGTTAGCAGATTATTGCTCAATACTTGAATAAGAAAGAAAAGAAGTAGAGAAAGGAGGAAGGGAGAGAGACCCTCCCCAAAGGACTCAAACTCAAAAATGTCCTAAGAACTACAGATAGACTGGTATTTCTCAATAAGGGTCCAATGTCACTTGAGAAAAGGTATTTCTTGCCCCATCTACCAGAGGTCATTCAGCAACCTAACCCTCCTCCACACAACACCAGAAGCATCCTTCCAGGCTCTGGGATGTCCCCCACCCCCAGTTCCAAGAAAAAAGCACCTACATACTTTCTCACTTTTGTTAAGAGGTGAAACAAGATGATGGTGGTCCATTCCAGGTGGTGAAATCCTAGTGGTCCAGTGGTTAAGAATCCCCACCCCTCAATGCAGGGTACACGCATCTAATCCCTTGTCCAGAAGATCCCACATGCCTCGGAGCAACTAAGCCCGCAGGCTGAAACTACTGAGGCCCTCAAGCCTAGAGCCCACTCCCGCAACAAGAGAAGCTCTGCGATGAGAAGCACTCGGACCACAACAAAGAGTAGCCCCTGTTCCCCACAACTAGGGAAGCCCCGCGTGCAGGAATGAAGACTCACCACCGCCAAAAAATAAAATCAATAAGTCTTCTTTTAAAAAAGGTATTTAAAAAAAAAGAAGTAAAATCAGTGGACAAAAAGGTTGAAAAAAAATTAAATACAAACCTTAGAACACTTCCTCTAAAAGTGTGTTCTAAAGTTCTTGGACTTCCCTGGTGGCTCAGACAGTAAAGCGTCTGTCTACAATGCGGGAGACCCGGGTTCGATCCCTGGGTCGGGAAGATCTCCTGGAGAAGGAAATGGCAATCCACTCCAGTACTATTGCCTGGAAAATCCCATGGACAGAGAAGCCTGGTAGGCTACAGTCCACGGGGTTGCAAAGAGTTGGACACGACTGAACGACTTCACTCACTCACTCACTCATTCAAAGTTCTTCTTAAAACTCTTAGAACTCCCCTAAAAGTAAAGTGAAAGAAAAGGGAAGTCGCTCAGTCATGTCCGACTCTTTGCGACCCCATGGACTGTAGCCTACCAAGCTCCTCCCTCCATGGGATTGTCCAGGCAAGAGTACTGGAGTGGGTTGCCATTTCCTTCTCCAGGGGATCCTCCCAACCCAGGGATCGAACCCGGGTCTCCCGCATTCCAGGCAGAGGCTTTAACCTAAAGTAATGCGTCCCCAATACACGAAAAATGGGTGGAAACTTAAAACCCGTAACTCTACTTCATAATAACCCATCTCTACCAAAAATGGGAAAATATGAGGGCGGGGGGGGGGGCGGTTATTATGCTAGAATGGTTTTCTTTTTAGAACACTGGAACAGGAGAAATTTCAGCGTGAATAAAAAACAAGAAAGGGGTGAAGAATTTTGATACACACCAAAAATCAAGAGTGTGAACGCCTAGAAAGAGCTAAAGGCAGAAGGAAAGAGCAAACCGGCAGGAGACACCACGACAGGGAGGGATGGGGAGTGCAGAACGCAGGTCCAGCGTCCAGCTATTGTTGGAGTTTTCTGAGTTTTTGTAGGAACTCGAAAATGTGAGTTGATATTTGACATCTCATGATCATCAAATGTTGATGACTAACAGAAATCACACTGGTAAAACCTAGGATATGGAGACATGCATTTTGCATTTAATTCCATCACTTTTTTTTTTTCAATTCTGTAATCGAAAAGAAGAAAGAAAAGGGAAAGAGACGATTTTTTTTTAAAAAAAGAGTCCAGAAGAATTTTTTTTTTTAAGGATTTAAGTTACCCTTAGGAAAACAGACTGTGCTCAAGGGAAGCTGCCTCGAGGGAGGGTTTGCATAGTTTATGCAAACACTATAAACTAGAGTGAATTATGGGGTCAAGGGTCAGGAATTTCTTTTCTTTACAGTTCAGGCTATTTCTCTGTTGCCAACTCTTGGCCGTTCAGCCCCAGGGAGTTTTAGATGTGAAAAACAAAACCCTACAATCAAGCTTAGAAATGTTCCTTCCCAGTTCAAACCCCTGTTTCACCAGGATGGGAAAGCAACTGACAAGGTCACCCAGTGGGTTTCCCAGATGCAGTGGGGCAGGAAGGAGTCTGGACTTCAAGGCCTGGACCCCTTCTCCTCCAGAGACACAGCTCTGTAAACTCTCTCATCACTGTGATGACCGATTCTGCAAACGTGTAGTCACGCCCTGTGTCCAGCACCCCTGCCTCTCTGCTCCACATGCCCAGTGCATTCTGCATTCATGAGCTCCCCCTGTGTCAGACTCTGGGGTGACAGCAGCCACTGGACACTTTCTGGCCACAGATTTACAAATACACCATTGTGGTCCTGAGGTTTCAGTGTTAAGAGGACCCGTGGCTGAGGAAGGGGGAAAAGAAAATCTGTGAGCTGCCTAAGGTGGTCAGATTCTAGGAAGAAAGACGTGAGCCAATTCTTAAAGGACAGGAGGAAGTCACTAAGCGCACACACACAGAGAACCACTAGGAGACCCTCTCTCCCCAGAGAGGACAATATCTGCTTCACGACTTTACTGATAACTGGTAAAAGAGGGCTTGCCTTAAATTAAAATTTGAGGATTATTTATAACCTTTGTGTTTCTTAGTCTTCAAGCCCAACAGGTATAATGGGATGGCTAATGGTGACAGGGGCTGGGGCGGGGGTAGCAGCTTCAAGCCAGACAGGCAGACCTACGCTTCTTGCTATAAAGCCTTGGGGAAGTAACTTAACCTCTCTGCCAGTAAAACAGAGAGTGTACCCTTCCTCACAGCATCATTATAAACATCCACACACAAAAAGGCTTATGAAAGGATAGGCACACTCTTAAGTCCTGCTTTTAGTATTAGTCTCACCAACACTATTACTGAGCCACCACAGCTCAGCTGGTAAAGAACCCACCTGCAATGCAGGAGACCCCACTTTGATTCCTGGGTAGGGAAGATCCCCTGGAGAAGGGACAGGCTACCCACTCCAGTCTTGGGTTTCCCTGGTGGCTCAGCTGGTAAAGAATCCGCCCACAATACGGGAGACCTGGGTTTGATCCCTGGGTTGGGAAGATCCTCTGGAGAAGGGAAAGGCTATATCCACTCCAGTATTCTGGCCTGGAGGATTCCCTGGACTGTACAGTCCATGGGATCGCAAAGAGTCGGACGTGACTTTCACTTTCACTCACTTTTCCAACACTGTTATTATATGATCTTTCAAACTACAATTTGAAATGATCTTTTCAAATGATCTTGATCAAGATCTTGAAATGATCAAGATCACTGAAAAGATCATTGAAAAGATCTTTTCAAATTGCAAAAATTTACTTAGAAGCTATCAGATTCTCCTGTAATGGGAGTTCCAACTCATTAAACCTGGGCTGACCAACATGGCAGCTATAAACCAGAGGTGGCCACGTAAATTTAAATTCAATTAAAAATTCAGTTGCTCAGGCACAGCTGCCACTTTTACAAGTGCTGTGGCCACACGTGGCTTGTGGCTATCACACTGAACAGCACAGGCCTGGAACATTTCCAAAGCTATTTAATTATTTCACAGATAGTCTGTGTGATTATTTCACTTAGTGTAGACTCTCGCTTAACTTTTATTATTTATGTCATTTAGCTCAATTCCTCTTCACAACAGCCCTGCGAGTTTGGTAGCAGTAAGATCATTATTCTCATTTCAGAAAATGAGAAAATGAAGCACAAAGAGGTTAACCTGCCCACAGCCACAGGGCAGCAGCAGCGCTGGCATTTCACTGTGTAATTTGGAGAGAAAAAATAGATTCATGCCCAGAAACGGCCCCTCTCAGAGTCCCGGGCGTTTAACCGTTGCTGGGTTCCTTCCCGTGAAAGCAACAATCTTATTTTATCCGACCTCAAATCCCCAGGGCCCACTTCCACATCCATAATCTGCACAAATGCGTGAATACATCCCGAAGAATCCCCTCTGAAATGGTTATCAGGAAACCAGGCATCCTGCTTGCTCCATGCTAGGAGACTCGACCTCATGGACCAGGAAAGCACCTCTCATCTTTTTAAGTCAGAAAAGTAGCTTGTTTGCAGCACAGAATTTTAGAGGTAGAAGGTCCCTGAGATAAGATATAAGATGGTGAGTCGATGTTTGCATCAAGCATGGGGTCTGCCAGGGACTGGGCACTCTGAAAAGAGATAGGGACCAATTACCTAAGTCACGGTGGGCAGTGGGTTGGGAGGGCGGCTGTCTCTCACCACAGTCCTAAACCCATTCTTTTACAGATGAGAAAATTGACACCAAAAGGGACCACAGGCCTCAGCCATACCACCCCCTCCAGGCAAAACTCCAAACTGTCCTACCAGCCCAGCCTAGCAGGGCAACACCCTCAGGCCACGAGGGCAAACAGTGCCAACATGAGAAAAAAAGAAATCCAAGGAAAATCCCCAAATCCTAGAGCATGGTATCTCTATCTTATCTGGGTCACTGCCCTGTCCCCACAAAGAGATCTGAAAAGCCACTGGGAATTTCTCCCCAGGCCCATTTTGCGCTCCCCTTTCCGTCCTAGGCAAATGACAGCCGGAGCAAGGCAGCTTCCTAAATGCCGAGCACACGGGCAGTTGGAGAAACATCAGCGTTTGTCCGCAGCCCCTCCCCACCCCTTCCACGCGAGTGGACCCCATTCCCAGTGGCCTCTTACCTGCTCCTTATTGTTATTGTTCAGTAAGCCGGGTTTCTTTTTCTTTTTAATGGGACTTGTGGATGTGTCCTGTGGCGAGTGGCCATTGGAGGAATGAGGAGGGCTGGGGAACTTTCTTTTCTGGGCTGTTCTCTCTGTGGAGCCAGGATCTGAAAGACACACAGGATCGCATATTTTAATGCAGTCAGGACTAGGCCCCGCAGGAAGCAGGGTGTGGAGGACACACTCATTTTGTCCCCAAACTTAATGCTACCTTATTGATCCTCCTAGAATATACCTACCCCACTGTCTTCATTGCATGTCTCAAAGAGGTAAGACGGTCTTTCTTTTGCATACAAACATTTCTGTGAAATTTGTAATTTATGGCCAAAATACAAAAATTGGGAAACTTCAAATAATACCCTAGATTTGGGGCTTCTATTAAAAAAAAAAATCAGAGCCTGCAAGGCCTTATATAACCAGATAGAGCTAAACACTTGCCAGCTACTTTTTAGAAGGGAATATGCCCTCTATTTTGCCAAAATCCCCACCATTCCCTTTGTTGATAAAGGTCCGTCTAGTCAAAGTTATGGTTTTCCAGTAGTCACGTACCACTGTGAGAGCTGGACCATAAAGAAGACTAAATGCCAAAGAATTGACGCTTTCGAACTGTAGTGTTGGTGAAGCCTCTTGAGAGTTTCTTGGACTGCAAGGAGATCAAACCAGTCAATCCTAAAGGAAATCAAACCTGAATAGTCATTGGAAGGACTGATGCTGAAGCTCCAATACTTTGGCCACCTGATGCAAAGAGCCGACTCATTGGAAAAGACTCTGATGCTGGGAAAGACTGAAGGCAAGAGGAGAAGGGGGCGGCAGAGGATGAGATGGTTGGATGGCATCACTGACGCAATGGACATGAATTTGGGAGACAGTGAAGGACAGGGAAGCCGGATGTGCTGCAGTCCATGGGTCGCAGCAAACAGTCGGACGTGACTTAGCAACTGAACAAGAACCACCACCAGCCTTCCCTACTGTGTCCCTGTTGACCAAGCCATGAACCAGCAGCCAGGAGCTGTCACACACCCAAGAAAAGAAAGAAAGAAAATGAAGCTGCTCAGTTGTGACCGACTCTTTGCAACCCCATGGACTACAGGTTCCTCCATCCATGGGATTTTCCAGCCAAGAATACTGGAGTGGGTTGCCATTTCCTTCTCCAGGGGATCTTCCCGACCCAGGGATGGAACCCAGTTCTCCCACAGTGCAGGCAGACGCTTTACCATCTGAGCCACCAGCCACACACTCAAGGCTGATGCAAAAGCAGGAGACCGTAAGAGACGGACCAAGAAAAGAAGGTCACATACTTTTAAGAAAATGAAGGCAAACATAACTCGTGGTAGAAGACATTTATTCACGTTTATCAGATTAACAAAGTATAACTACGTAAAAGAAAAATATACCCCACCCCTCGGAGCTCCCATGACCCAATCACCAGCAGACGTGTTTGTGACTATCCTCCAGAGATCAACAGAAAGCTGCATTCTCACCCGCGTCTCATCTGAAAAATACCAACGCCACCCTCGCCAATCCGTTTCTGTTTTTATTCTCCCCATACCTCATTTAAACACAAGCATTGACACAACCATCCCATCTTCACCTGCAAAGATCTGAATCCGTTCCATGCCTGACGGCTCTCCCGCTAGCTGACGGAGGCCATAAGGGAACGGCCTGGAACCCCTGCTATGCTTGAGGAATGAAAAGTCCAGGCACCACAAGAGCACAGGACTGTGCCAAGAGCACAGGTGGCAGAACGGGATACAGAGTTCAGAAAGATGACTATCTGCGAAGATGGCCTGATGACGTTCCCCAGCTCCAGGGTTAACTCTTGGGCAAGTCCCAGCATGCGGGCTCTGCTGTGTGTCACCAGCCTGTGTCTGGGATGGTGGCCAGAGCTGCTGGGGCAGATCACCAGGGTCCAAGAGCTGTAGTACCCTCCAGCACGCTTCAGACAATGGACCACTTCTGCAAAATCCAGTCCACACCAGGGAGTTCTCTCCGCTCACCAGGCAGGCTGCAGGAAAATCCTGAACACATGATCGGAGTGCTGCACTGAGGCTAGCCCCGAGAGGAAATTAAATGCCAACCACAGGCACCTTGAGGGAGAAGAGACCTCAGAGTCAAGGGGCCACCCCACAGACACCAAAACAGCAGCTTGGAGGGCCCAAAGGGATGGCTCAGAGGCACACAACAGCTAGTTAGTGGGAAAATGCACTAAAAAGAGGCAGCCTAGGATTGGCGAGTTTCCCCGGAGAGAACCTCCTCTCATTGCCACAGGGATCCTCGCCCCACATCCCCATCATACGTGGAAATGCGCACGTTCTCCACAGGGTCTCTGACCTAACAATCTCCTCCTAGAAACATTCTACAGGCCTGGTCACAGGGCAGCAAAGCACACGCAAGATGATTCAGCTGCAGCACTTGGCGTTATAGCTAAGACTAGAAAGGGCTTCCGTGTCCATAAACTGTTGGTCTGAACACATAGTGGGATTCAGCCATGAAGAAGAACACATCACCTTGAGACAAACTGATTATCTCCAAGCTTCTGGGTCAGGTTAAAGAGCATGAAAATACCAAGGACATTCTCCACAGAACGAAAAAAAATTACCATTTTAAAATCTGTATAGGGACACAAAGACCCTGAATAGCCAAAACAATCTTGAGAAAGAAGAACGGAGCTGGAAGAATCATACTCTGTGACTTCAGACTATATTATTTAACACAAAGCTATACTCAATGCAACACTTTGGTACTGGCATAAAAACAAGACACGTAGATCAATGGAACAAGACAGAGAGCCCAAAAATAAACCCACACACTTATGGTCGATCTATGACAAAGGAGGCAAGAATATACAATGGAGAAAAGACAGTCTCTTCAATAAGCGGTACTGGGAAAACTCACAGCTACATGAAGAAGAGTAAAATTAGAACATTCTCTAACACCATATACAAAAAAGCAATGCATGTCTAGCACCAATAATAGACCAAAAGACACAGCCCAAAAAAGATGGGTTCATTTGGGTTAGCTTGGTTTTTTTTGGGTTTTTTTTTTTCCCCCTCCATTTTGTTTGGGTTTTTTGTTTCTTTCTGAAAAAGATGTTTTCGTATATACTCATATTTACATAAGCCTAAAATACTCCTAGTTGAACACGAAAGTGTAAGTTCTTAATGGGGACCAGAGGTTGCCTCAGGGGAGGAGAATCTGCAAGGAGAGGACGCAGGACTTCTTTCTTCTTGCCACTGTGTATCCTACTGTACTTTACCATGTTCCTGAACTACTTTAACAAAATAAGGAAAAATAAAAAGGAAGTATTTAGAAGGTACAGGGTCACATTTTGAAAAAAAAAAAGCAGTGGGCGCAAACCAAAGCCAGTAATGAGCAAATGACAGAGGCCTGACTCAGGATAAAAAATGTGACCAGATGTACACACTTCGGGTTGATCTGTGTGGGCCTACAGACCCCAGGAAGGAGCTTGAAATTTGTTCTGTGTGAATCTAATAAATCCAAATAACTCCATTTATGTATCAGAGGACAGGTGCTTAACAAAATCATTTTGGGGGCTCAAAGGAGACGTGTCCCAGAAGAAATGGTACCCGGGCCAGGCAAAAACTGAAAGCTACTGGGCCAAGGTTTTGCTTCTCTATGTATTGTTTCGTTAGCATACAAAGTTTGAAAGAGGAGAGCACATGAGCAAAGTCAGGCCAGTGGAAAGCTAGGAAAATGTTTGGGGAAAAAACAAATAACCACAGACTCTTAAACAACAGGGTTGGGCCATCAACCACTACCCAGTTGAAAATCCACATTACTGCTTTCTCCGCCTCAAAAACAAAGGAATTGATAAAGGACTCACCGAAAAGCAGGAAGCTGAAGCAACCTGGACAGAATCAGGCTCAAGCCCTGCTTTTTTGTGATTCCACATACTGTGATTTGTAATCAAACGCAAACTTTTCCATGCACTTAAAAATTGGTAAGATGAAAATGCGTGCTCACTCAGTTGTGTCTGACTCTTTGTGACCCCCATGGACTGCAGCCTGCCAGGCTCCTCTGTCCATGGGATTTCCCAGGCAAGAAAATTGGAGTGGGTTGCCATTTCCTACTCCAGGGGATCTTCCTGACCCAGGGATTGAACCTGTGTAGCCTGCAATGGCAGGCTGATTCTTTATCACTGAGCTACCTGGGAAGCGCAAAATGAAAAGACAAGTATTCTATGTATTGGAAAAAAAATCCACGTGTAAGTGAATAAGAGTAGATTCAACACATGTTCCTCAAGAGTCAAGTTTAGTGTATCGATGTTTCTCGATGGAGTACTAGTGGATTTTGGAAAGGATGGCCCCCTCCTCATTGCAAGGACAACCCCACTCCCCTCACACCCACTGGCATTGATGGTCCCAAACACTGTGAAAACCAAAAGCATCCCAAATGCTTCCTGAACCCTCCCAGAAGTGGTACCACCCTTCTGGGGCACCTCAGAGCTAGAGTATGAGGCACAGTGGATGAAACCCACAGCCCAGCCCACACCTGGTCAACCTCCGGGGCCAGAAATGGCTCCAGCTCCTCCCTGGGCCATCTAATCATCCGCCTGTGGCTGAGATCTCCTAGGATGATGGGTCCCCATCCAAGTGTTGTCCCCACACTAGCTGCAGCATCACCTGTGAATCTGCCGGAAATGCATGTTCTCAGGCTCCATGTCAGATCTACAGAATCAGAAACTGGAGCAGGGCCCAGCAATCTGGGGTTTAAGCAGGCTTCTGGAGGATTTGGGTGCACGCTAATTTGAGATGCTCTCACATGTGTGTTTGGGAGACAGAGTCTGAGTTCTCGAGTCTCAGGAATCGCCTTTCCTTCCTCATCGCCATCTAGAAGGTTGGTTCAAGACCTCAGGAAACAGAAGCCAAGAATGAGGCAAGGAGAAAGAATTGAAACAGCTAAACAACTTTCCCTCCTTCTCAGGGCCTCGGGGACACATCTGTAAAATGGGAGGAAAGGTAAGGAAAGGGACCAGACCAGTTCTTACCTGGAGTCCATGAAAGTGCCTCAAGGCCCCATAAGCTACCTGCCACAGTCCTATACGTGGATGCAACTTCCTGAGAAAGGGGGCCTGAGCCTATTTCACATTTTTAAAGGTGAATCAACTCTAAAGATCAAAAAGCTACAGGACCAGAGGATCCTAAAGTCTTTTAACTTTGAAATTCTTTAATTATACATGAAAGAGCAGGATGGGGGAGTGGGCAGGATTCACTAGAAATGAATATACTCATAAGCCACTGAAAGTGGAGGAAACAGTTTTCCCCAAGGCCACCAGGAAATAAAAGGAAAGGAGGCTCTAACTCAGTGACAGGAGAGGGTCTGACCCAAGGCTGCCCACACCTAAGAGGATCCTCAACCTTCTAGTCTGAGCAAAACAGAAGAAAATCCCCAATTTTGTTCCCGGTTACACATACAGCAACTCACTCCAGAGTTAAGGTGAGTTCAGTGGCTGTATCCAAGGGGATACAAGAAATTTAATAGAATCCAAACAACAGACACATCTGTCAACAGCAGAGGCTCTCAGTGAAGCCTCTTAGGGAGAAAAACTGAGAAATGTCAGCTGGATTCAGTGTCCTTCTGAGATACGAGACAGCAGGCCGGCAGCATTCTGACTAACAGCCTACCCACTCCAGTGGAGGCTAGGCCTCTGCTGGTGATAGAATGGTGGGTGGGAACCTTGCTGTAGTCATGGTAACAAAGCTGCCTTGAAGACCTTTTCCAGAAAGCTGAGTCAAAGTTTTTTGGTTTTTTTTCTTTTCCCTTTTTGATGATTTAATTCTGACAGGGACACATTTCTAAATGCATTTCATGTATAAATTTGGAATGATGATGACACACAGCTACTGTGCACCGAATCCTCAGGGAAATGGTTCACCCTTGATCTGAGAGACCTTCCTGGCAAAGTGGCAGGACCTGGGATGCTACGGGGCTAGCCCACGCCCACTCCCCCAAAGTCAGACTGGTTCTGAAGGAGTTAACATGGGCAAGAGAGCAGAGCAGAGAAGGCCAGGAGCTGTGACTCAGGAAAACAGCTTGGCATGGAGCAGGAAGCAGAAGAATTTCCCCTCCTGTGACATTTCGCTGAAATCTTAATAATATGGCAAGTCTCCTGGGTATTAGGAGCCAGGCATGTAATGCCATCCTCCCCGAACCCATGTCTTGTGAAAGGCCGGAAATAATCCCACTCAGCCCTTCCCAGATGTCCCTGACACAAGGGATGCCCTCCTCCCAGATAACGCAGCCGCAGGTAGTTAACAGCTAAGCTGCGCTTGTATCGCAATGCACCAAGCCCTGTTCAAAATGCCTCTCGTGTCCTTCCCTCCAAGTCACTGGCCCAAGAGCACACAAGTGGCCAGGCTGGGATTCAAGCCCAGGCAGCAGAACTTCAAGGCCCATGGGTTGGGCCTCACCCCAGGGAGAGGCTTGCCTCAGCTCTGCTGCCCGAAGGCTTCCTAATTCAGGGTCTTTGTGTTCAACAGCACACACTCCTTTGGCTCCAATCACGCAGAATGCGGGGGTTGGGGTGCTCCAGGAACCAGGAGGAAGATGGAAAATTGTGACCGTGTCACTTGCAACGATGCATGATATTGAAGCACATCCCGACTCCCAACCCTCACAGGTGGCACCACAGCCTGGCTGGCATCACAAAACAGGCTGGTGGGGAGCGGCGCTCCACAGCCATCTCCCTTCCCCCAACACTCCTCCCCAGTGTCCATCCATCCAGGCACCCCTGCCCCCACCCACATCCGGCACCTGAGTCACACAACCCCCCACCCCCGCCGCCCTTCTCCAGAGTCCAGGAAATGACACACCAATTACAGGGAATTGTCTCCTCCAGAGAGGGAAGGGGCCCCAGCTGAAGGCAGGGCGCCTCCTGGGGAGGACCAGCCCAGCAGTGTGTTTTTATGGGTGTTAAATTTCCCTGATGCTGTCAATGGCGAGGTGGCCAGGGAGGGGCTGAATGAAACAGGCCCAGACCAGCGCCGAAGGCCACAGAGGTGGGGTGACCCACCATCAGCTGGCTGGAGATGAACAGTCTCAGGCAAACCTGGACAACCTGGTCCCCCTACACTGAAGTCAGGCCGGGCGGCAAGGACACAGGGCAGTCGGGACACGCGAGAGGGCAGTGTGGCTCTAAGCAAGTTCCTTAACCTCTCTGTGCCGCCACGCTTCCTTCCGGCCGATGGAGATGGCGGTACCCCACGGAGTAATCCACAGATTAAACAGAGTTAATTCATGAGATGCTCTTGGTAAGACAGAGAGGAAGTACTGGATAAACAGTAGCTAGTTCTTTTAAAAAGCAACACACATCCCCCTTCTTCCCCATCTTCCTCCTCCTCCATCCTTCTCCAAAAACAGAGTCGATTTCTTCGAGAAAGCGTGTTAAATCAAGGCCACAAATTCTGTTACGGAAATACCAGCCTATATGAAGTGGAGATGAGAAGGACCCCAGGACGTGATGTCTTCACGTCCATCAGATCGTGCAGAGACCAGGTTTCCGCCTGCCACCGAGAAGGCAGGGGCAGGGGCAGACCGGAGGCCTGCGGAGGCTCAAGCACGAAAGCAGGCGCCATAGCTGCCAGCCTTCAGCACGGCCTCCTTCAGCGTGACCACACGCCGCTCTTTCCCGGGAGCAGCAGAGCCCAGCACGGCTCATCCTTTCCGAGCCTTTCCCAAAGACGCAGAGCAGGTACCCTAACAGACCTCCCTCCCCAGGAATCCTTCCGGCCCTCTCCAGCCAGTCATTACATCATAATGAAACAAAAGCCCGGAATTTCCTCCAAGCCCGGAGCAAAAAGGAGAGGAATCTAGAGCGAAGTGTGGGGGCGGGGAGGGGACCAGGTCCCGGCCACGAGGAACACGTGAGTGACCGGAACGCTCAGGTGAACAGTCTTCGGACCGGGGACCCACCAAAGCTGGAAGACACGGCTGCGACCTGGGCCTCCCAGGGAAAGGCCGCCCTGGCCTAAGCCGGGCTCCTTTAAAGGTCTCCCGCATGTGACTGTGAACTTCCAGATCAGGGAAAGAAGGGCTGGAATGCAGATGAGGAAACGGGTCGTTCTCAACTTGGGGGACACGTCACTGGACCAGAATCTGGGTACCTCTGAGATCCAAGCGAGCGAGGGGCAGGTAACCCTGCCAACGGGGCACTTACCTGCCATTGAGAAAGCTCTGCCGTTCGGAGGGCCTAGCCTCTCTTTAAAAGAGAACAGAGGCTCACACACGGCACACATTCCTGCTTCCGGATGCTCAGCGGCCTCTCCCAGGGGGAGGAGGAAGCGGCAGAGCCGGCAGGCTAAGAGTCACCGCTTCCCAGGCCGGCCGGCGGGGCCGGGACAGCCTCGCCTCCCTGCAATCAGGCAGCCCGAGGCCCACGACAGGCCTCCGTGTCCCCCAGGCTTGCAGACTCTCATTTATCACCCTTGGCAGACAGCGGCTCGGCTGAGCTGAAAATCTTCAGTGCCAGCACCAGAGAGCCATTTATTTCACTGATGTGAATAAACACAACAAATTGCATGGTTCTACTTGGCCCGACTGAGAATATCAGAAGGGAGGGTGGGGGTGGGGGTGGGGAATGAAAGTTGGGGTAGCTTGCATTTTGAAGGTGGTTTCTTTTTTCCCAATAATTGTTTCCAATTTAGTTCTAATGCGCCTCTCCCAGAAATGAGAAAACCATCTTCCCACTGCAGACTCAGTCTCCCTCTCCCCCAACCCTCCTCCCTTTCCACCTCCCTCTCTCCTCTCTCCTCTCTCCCCCCCCCAATAATGCAGAAGTGATGATTAATGGGCACATTCATATGTAAAAGATGAACTTCCAAACTCTCCCGGCCGGAGGAGAGATGGCTTCCACCAAGGGAAGGAGAAGAGGCTGATTTGCAAAGGTTTAGCCTTCAACATCTAGAGGCAATGGCAACCAAGTAGCCCTTCCTCCTTCCCCCGGCCCCCCTCCCCCAACCCCAGCTGGGATGAAGCCTCTGGAAAAAACGACAACATCTCAACAGGAATTTCCTGGTTCCAGAATGCCAAGCTCTTTCAGGCTTTACCGAGCGGAGGGAAGGCAGGGCCCAACTCCCTAAGAAAAAAATCACTCACTGTGCCCCACCCACCCCCCTCAGCAGGTCTAGGCCCAGAAGGCTGGCAATCCAACGCGTGTACATAGATGAGGACTTTAAAGACCCGCCAGACTGCCACAAAGAAAATGTGGAGGAACCAGTTGCCCTCGGCCTTTACAGCGCAGCTGGCAGAGGAGCAAGGTCGCAGGAGGAGCTGGTCCCAACGCCCCAAGCCCGTGTGCATTATTTATCCGGGCGGCAGGGACTCTGCTCAGGTTCTGGAAAGCTCAGGCACTGATGGGTGGCTTTCAAACTGCAATGAGGAATTGCAGCATCAGAAGGCCAGTTCCGAAACAAAAAGACTGCTAGCCGCCAGCTGAAGTAGCAAAGTGGGCTGGAGAAGAAAGGGGGGATGATAGAGGCCACAGGGAAGAGGGTCGGCAGATGAGGGAAGAGGTGCTGCCCCCGGTGGTAACCAGGCAACGTTCCCCACCCACCCTGGGCGGGGTCTGTCTTCTCCGTAAGTCCCCTTAATGAAGACAAAGAAAATTCTCTAGAAGACACCAGAGAAGAAGGGACAGGCCCTCTAGTCACCTCATTGCCTTTTTTTTTTTTTTTTGGAAGAAGCAAAGATGTTAGGCCCAGAATGTCACTCAAATTACCCCGGTCAAAAGGACTCCCTAAGATCACCCGGATATGGAGGCCCCCAGGCTTAAGCGTGTACAGAAGCATGGATTAGCAAAGCCACTACAACACGCCTTAAGAGGAAAGTCAAAGATGGGCAGTAACTCCAATGTCATCCATAGGGGCCTGACGTGCCGTCAAAAAATGAAACAGGGAAGGACGCACGTCTTTATGTACTGGCGTGGGGCAAAATCCAAATGAAAGAAGGCCAGAAATAGAACCTGGGTGAAAGATATAGGAGCTGCGTGGGCTCTGGGTTTGCAAAGGCCTGGAGGAACACCCAGGAAAATCAGCCAGCGCGGAACTCCTCTTTGAATGCTTTCTGAGCCCAGTCACGTATTTAACTATTTAAGGTATTTTTAAATGTCCATGGGAAGAAACGGATGATAACGACAAGATTTATGGGGCTCCCAGTACATGCCAGGGACCACGTCTGCACCCCACCCCACCCCCTGCACACAAGAGGAATTCAGAACATCTCCCACACCCCCACCACCCTCTCCCTACCCTGGCGTTAATGAGGAGCTGCTCTTAAGGGGCTCAGGTGTCTGAAACAGTGAAAAACTGGTTCTCAGCCTGTTCCCCTCAGGGGACACTTGGCAATGTCTGGAGACATTTCTGGCTGTCAAAACCAGGCAAAGAGAGGGGGGCTGCTACCTGGACTCTGAGTCCAGCGGTGCTGCTCAACACCCCACCGTGCTCAGGTCAACTCCCATCCCAGTGAATGATCAGGGACAGGACATGTCAAAAGCACCCGATGATGAGAAAAACCCTGGCGGTAAAGAGACTTCCAGGGAGCTGCCAGGCAGGTCTAACTTTGTGTCAATACACCACCCACGAAGGTTTCTGCAGCCATTAAGAAGGAAAACGATGCCTTATGTTTCACCTGGCGGCCCTGACTTCAGATTTCAAAGAGAAGAAAACAATGGGATCAGTCAGTCAACAAATAGTCACTGAGAAACTCCTAGACATCTGGGCTCCCTGAGAAACCACCCAGGGAAGGGCCCTGCCCCGCTGGGAGGACGGCCAGAGAAAAACAGTAGGAACAGCTCCCATCCGTGGACCGTGTCTGTCACCTGTTCTGGACACAAGTGCGAACGGACTGCCTCCCCACTGCAGCTCTACGAGGCAGTGGGGCCGGAGGCTCCCCCAGTTTTACTGATGAGGAAACTGAGGCCCGGAGAAAAGCAAGCCCATGAGGAAGTGACTAGTAAATAATGGATACAGAATATATTCCACCTAGAAATACTGAATGGGAAACTGATTACAGATGGACCAAAAGCTGAGCAGGACAAATCCCGGGAATTTGTGAATAACACACTGGGGAGAGAGTATAACCAGGAAAGATCTCTGCACTTTTCTTTCTCAAACTTGGCTTGTGTGAGTCACAGCTGATATTTATTAAGAAGCTACTTTACAAATCCTCCCCCAAATCACATGACGTAATAAGGATGGTTTTTGTTTGGGTTTTCTGCTTTGGTTCTTGGCCGTATCACACGGAATTTGGAACTTCCCCGACCAGGGATCAAACCTGTGCCCTGCAGTTAAAGCACAGAATCTTAAACCAACGGACCACCAGGGAAGTCCAACGATGATGTTTTTGTACCCATTTCATCGGTGAGAGGTGAAATCACCTGGTGGCCAAAGCAGCAGGCTGGGGCTCCATCATAGCTGGGTCCCACTCCAAAGACAACACCCCCTCCCCCAAATCAGTCAGCTGACTGTCCTGAGGTCCAGGGTGCCACCTTGTAATTCTCCATCACTACAGGCATGTTTACCAGGGGGGCTTCCCTGGTAGCTCAGCTGGTAAAAGAATCCACCTGCAATGCAAGAGACCCTAGTTCAATTTCTGGGTCAGAAAGATCCCCTCGAGAAGGGAATGGTTACCCACTCCAGTATTCTGGCCTGGAAATTCCATGGACTGTATAGTCCACGGGATCACAAAGAGTCAGACACGCCTGAGTGACTTTCACACTCAAGGGCATGTTTGGTGCCAGCCAACATCAACACAACACTGTTGTTCAGCACGTGGACTTTGGAGCCATACCACCAGTTCTAAATCCTAACCCTGCCACCAAGTCCTTTGGCAAGTGACTTAACCTCTGTGCCTAGTCAACCCAGCTGTTAACTGTTAAAGACTCTTCCTTCAAGGACTGTTAGGAATAAAAGAGGTACTGTGAGCACAGTGAACAGCTCAAAACACCACCAGTTATTACTGGTAGGTAACCTCGGGCCAGGGCAAAGACACGAACCCAGAAATCTCAAACCAGTTTCCCCAAATCATTTTGCCTCTTCACCTTGATTTGCCCCCCAATGAGCCCTTCCCAGCCTGTTCCTGAAAAGGTTCACTGATGGGAAATACCAGACTTTCATAGTAAGTCCTCCCAGGCTGGCACAAGTTCAACCAAGCCAGCTTCAAATCCCCTCAGGGCTCAGGATTTCCTCCCAGATCAAAGAAGAAGCACCAGGTTGGTGGCCCACAGACCCAGCCCCGCTGTGACCTTCCACCCTAGGAGGCCTCCTAACGCCCTCTCCTCCCTACTCAAGTGAGACTCAGGAAGCCTGGGAGAGCGCTGGCCTCAGAATCCTAGTAATCCACAACATGCGTGAAGAATGCCAGACCTGGCAGGGTCAGGATGGAGGCATGAAGTGCCTACGTGGTATCTGGCACGCAGCAAGTGCTCTGCAGAGAGCTGTTCCTCCCCTGCCCACCATCCTCCTGCCTGTTCCCCTTTGGCCCGCCCTTCACAGTGGCCACCATCTTGATCCCAGCCCTGGAACTATTCACTTGCCCTTGCCAGCAGCCTTCTTCAAACCTAAAGGAAATAAGCCGTCCCCTACTTAAAACCCACTGCCAAGGGGCTTACTGCAGGCGCCCACCATGCCCGCAGGGATCTGGCCATGCCCATCTTTTATCCACCTTTCTTTTACTCAACCCTAACCACAAACAGCTTCTTTTGTGGCACATCCCCAAAGAATCCACCTGCAATGCAGGAGACCTATGTTCCCTGGGTTGGGAAAATCCCCTGGAGGAGGGAAAGGCTACCCCCACTCCAGAATTCTGGCCTGGAGGGTCGCAAAGAGTCGGACATGACTGAGCGACTTTCACTTTTAAACACAAACAGCCCCAAAGGAGCCAATCTCATTTGTCCTGGCTGATTCTTCCACCTGGCACCTTCTATGCCCAATCTTCCCATAGTGGGCAACTTCTACTTTTGGCTTCAATAGTCACCTCCCCAGAGAAGCCTTCCTTTACCAACCCAGTCTCCGTCGCTGATTCTACCATCTTAAAGTGGTTTCTGCCCCCACACCCCGCCCCTTCATTGAAGTCATCTCTAGCTGGAAATTATCGAAACATTCTCTTTTTTACTGATTCGCTAGCTTATTGTGTCTCCTCCAGAATGCGAACTCAATCTCAGTTTTTCTGTTTTTCTTTGCTGTAGCTCAGTGCCTGACACCCAGTGTGGCTCAGAGGCAGTCACCAAACACCCTGGACCAGCTAAATGAAGTGTGATCACAGCAAACTCTAGTTTTTCTTCCCAGGTCTAAGCATATGTCCCGGGAGACCAAGATGGCCAGAGGGTCTTGGTGAAGTGGGCAGGGAGGATTACACAAAAGGGAGCCTGGCCATTCCAGGGTCTGAAAGAAACTGAAGGAGGAAATTCCCTTTTCAACAGGTACTCGGCTATTCTCGCTTCTGGTCTAAAGAGCCCATTTTCCCCAAAGGAGGAGATTAAGTGAGGATTTATATCTTGAACGTGATGGGGCCTAGCAGCTAAATGCAATTACGGAGAAACCAAAGGCAGAAAATTCAGAAGAGTTTTCTCTGGCCACTCATTTCCTAACTCCCTCCATTCTTCTTGGGGAGAGCTATTGTTTCAGAAAGATTTAGTGTTAGAAAAGAAGAATGACTTTCTCCGGGGAAAACAAACTCCCAACTGGGAGACTCCCCACTGTGATGACCATTTCACCACACCTCTTCACCCAGATTCTTGGCCCTTTTTCTTATCAGACCTTTTTAAGGCCACCGAGGTTCTCTTTTCCACACCTCCCTGAAGGCTTGCCTGGACTGTCCAGCGCGGCCCTCCAAGACGAAAAAAGGGGCCCATCGCATGGGCACTCTTCCATGGGAAGCCAGCAAGATGGGCTCGGCCTCAGAAAGGGGAGAGTGAAAAATGGCTTCTCAAGTTCGTCTTCCCTCCATCCCACTCAACAGGCGTGCGACAAGAGAAATTAAATCTGCCCTCTTGTCTTCATCTCTGTTCCCCTGGGCTTCTCAGATAAAAGCATTTTCACCCAGCTTGAGGGGAGTCTCGATTGGAAAGATATTTGTCAAGTAACTCTCAGCAACTACTACCATGTCTGGTCTCAACCCAAGAAATAGCAGCCTGGTTTGAAAGATGGTCCCCGTGTTCCTGTGTGGGTATAGGCGGTTACTAGAGGCTGGTTAAGAAGGTGAAGGGCAAAAGCAGGTCAGTCTTACTAGGCACAGGGCCCAAGTGACAGCTGATGAGATGAGCCAGTGATCCAGAAGAGAAGCAATGGCCAGGAAATCATCTAAGGAAACTGACGGCCCTGCCTGGGTGGGAGATGGCCCCATGGAAGGATTCCGGACTGCATCCAGTCCACTCCTCACAGCTGTGTGATTCTTTAGTTGTTGGTATTTAAAAATTGGGAAAAACTGATCAAGAAATCCAGATTACTAGCTCCTCTTTAAAAAAAACAAAATTAAGATCCAGCCACAAAAAGTCCCCATTTCCACATGGTACGATCCTCCAGGCTGCTTCCCCTACCCTTAGGATGGAACATGAAATTCCCCATTTGCCAAGGTTTCCATCATTCTTAACTGTCAAGATAATTAATCGTAACCTTGAAAATCCCTTCAAGGCAGAGTAGAGCAGAGAAGGGCAAAGCAGGTAAATAGTAGGATAAGAGATAAAGGATGCTTTGCTAAAATGGCCAAGATCCAGACAACGCAAGCCCAACATGGTAAACGTTTGTTTTTATTTTCCTAACAGGAAGACAAAGGACAGATGAAAACATATCAAACTGTCAACTAAGTTACCGGGCAGAGGATTTCTGAGCTTTTTCTTTGTATACTTCAGCTTGTTGCCAGGAGATGAACTGACTTTACCATTTGAAAAGAAAATCCAGGGACTTGCCTGGAAGTGCAGTGGTTAAGACTCCACGTCTCCACTACAGTGGGTGCGGGTTCATCCCTGATCTGGGAATTAATATCCCACATGCTGCAAGGTGCACTCAAAAAAAAGATTAAAAAAAGAGAGAGAGAGAAAATCCAGGGCTTCCCTGGTAGTTCAGTGGTAAAGAATCCGCCTGCCATTGTGGGAGACACGGGTTCAGTCTCTCGGAGAGTCCCACAGGCCACGGAGCAGCTAAGCCCATGCACAACTATTAAGTCTGTGTTGTAGAGCCTGGGAGCTGCAACTACTGAAGTCTGTGCGTCTTTGAGCCCATGCTTCGCAACAAGAAAAGCCAGCACTCCACAGCGAGAGAGTAGCCCCTACTCTCTGCAACCAGAGAGAAGCCCGCGAGCAACAAAGGCCCAGCACAGCCAAAAGTAAATAAATAAAAATTACTTTTTTTAAAAAAAAGCAAAGAAAATCCAATCAACCATTTTATTCCCTTACATAGTTTCTATTTCTTGGAAGAGAGTCTTCATTCATAAAGCATTTATTGAGCAGCTACTACAAATCACTGGTTTAGTCACTAAGTCGTGTCCAACTCTTGCGACCCCATGGACTGTAGCCTGCCAGGCTCGTCTGTCTGTGGGATTCTCCAGGCAAGAATACTGGAGTGGGTTGCCATTTCCTTCTCCAGGGGATCTTCCCGACCCAGGAATCGAACCCAGGTCTCCTGCATTGCAGGCAGATTCTTTACCTGACTATGCCAAAGCCTTTGACTGTGTGGATCACAATAAACTGTGGCAAATTCTGAAAGAGATGGGAATACCAGACCACCTAACCTGCCTCTTGAGAAATTTGTATGCAGGTCAGGAAGCAACAGTTAGAACTGGACATGGAACAACAGACTGGTTCCAAATAGGAAAAGGGAGTGCGTCAAGGCTGTATATTGTCACCCTGCTTATTTAACTTATATGCAGAGTACATCATGAGAAACGCTGGACTGGAAGAAACACAAGCTGGAATCAAGATTGCCGGGAGAAATATCAATAACCTCAGATATGCAGATGACAACCACCCTTATGGCAGAAAGTGAAGAGGAGCTAAAAAGCCTCTTGATGAAAGTTAAAGAGGAGAGTGAAAAAGTTGGCTTAAAGCTCAACATTCAGAAAACGAAGATCATGGCATCTGGTCCCATCACTTCATGGGAAATAGATGGGGAAACAGTGGAAACGGTGGCAGACTTTATTTTGGGGGGCTCCCAAATCACTGCAGATGGTGACTGCAGCCATGAAATTAAAAGACGCTTTACTCCTTGGAAGAAAAGCTATGACCAACCTAGATAGCATATTCAAAAGCAGAGACATTACTCTGCCAACTAAGGTCCGTCTAGTCAAGGCTATGGTTTTTCCGGTGGTCATGTATGGATGTGAGAGTTGGACTGTGAAGAAGGCTGAGCACCGAAGAATTGATGCTTTTGAACCGTGCTGTTGGAAAAGACTCTTGAGAGTCCCTGGGACTGCAAGGAGATCCAACCAGTCCATTCTGAAGATCAACCCTGGAATTTCTTTGGAAGGAATGATGCTAAAGCTGAAACTCCAGTACTTTGGCCACCTCATGTGAAGAGTTGACTCACTGAAAAAGACTCTGATGCTGAGAGTAGGACACGACTGAGCGACTGAACTAACTGAACTGAGCCAAGAGGGAAGCCAGGACTAGAAATCGCTAGTTACACCTTAAAGAGATAAGAAGACCTGGTCCCTGTTATCAGTTCAGGAGGAGACACAAAGGGGAAAGAATGCAACAACAGAGGCTGAAGGCTGGGGAGAGGGTGGCCCAGCACATCCTGGATTCTTTTTCCCCCAGCCTGCACACCAAGATGCCAAAGAACCTGGCAGAAAGGCAGTTCAGAGGGGCCTGGATAACAAATACCAGTTGAGAAGATGGGAAGATAGCTGTGTTCTTTCTTTGCAGATCTTTAAAAAAAAAAAAAAAAGCCCAGGAGAATCTAATCAAGTGAAATTTAAGACACCGATAGAATTACTTTTTGAGCATGTTCTATGCTGGGCCAATCCATAGCTAGGTGTTTTCACCTACTACATCCAGCACGACGTGTTAATGTATTGAGAGTTGTGATGCAGTGCAGTCCAACAGGACTTTCTATGATGATGGCAACATTCCGTATCTGTGTTGTCTACATATCTGGACAGCCTCTAGCCACGTGTGGTTATTGGGCACTTGCAATGTGACTAGTCCAACTGAAAAAGGAATTTTTATTTCAATTAATATAAACTGAAACAGTCACAGAGTAGCTACCTAATCAGACAAGCCTCGATTTAGCAGCTCAACAGACAACAGACAAGGGAGGAAGTTCAGCAGGCAAGCAGGCCCCTTCAGAATCCTCCACCTGTGCCTAAGGGAAGAATCTGGTAGTAGCCTTCAGAGCAAAATGATTCGGGGGGCTAGAAATGTTTGTGGACTTGCCACCTTCAGCCTAGGTTGGAAATTTTTCAAACCTTCAGGATGTGTGAGAATGTCTGATCAGAGCGGATTACCAATTATTTCCTTTTCCTGGCCAATTTAGGGGACTTTTCGGGGTGATTTCTTTTTTCTTCACCATGCTTGCAGCTTGCAGGATCTTAGTTCCCTGACCTGGGATGGAACTTGTACCCTCGGGCAGTGAAACCATGAAGTCCTAACCACTTGACAGACTGCTAGGGAATTTCCCCAGGGAAGGTTCCACAAGAGGGGAGCCTGGGTCCCTGAGGACATGGAGAAGACAGGTCCTGGGGAGAGCAGCCTGGAAAGATGGACAAACCTATGACCCGGCGAGGAGCAGGAGGGAGCCGGTAGGCACTCAGGTCGGACAGGCTGAATAGAAGGGGCAGGTTCTGCAGGGACACTGACCAGAGCCCCAGAAAGCACAGATGGAGTAGGGCCTTGAATCTCAACTCAGGGCTGGGGTCATCTTCAGGAGCCACCAGCAACCCAAAGCAGGCAAGCAAGACAATCGCACTTGTGTTTGGAAAAGGGGCTGTTACAAGTGGGCTTAATACCTGGGGAAGGAAAGAAATCAAAGGGAAGGGGGCCATTTCAAAAAGCCCCATATCCCTGGGGGGGGAAAGACAGACAAGCCACCGATCACTTCAGAGAGAGAAGAAATTTGAGCTTAGGTAATTATTTCCAGGCAGAGAAGATGCTGGAAACAAAGCCATCCACTCTAGCTGAAAGGGTGCTTTTACTTCCTTCTCCAGGAGTTCTATCCACCTGGTAGGCAAAGTCAAGTCACGCTCATTCATTCAAGAGATATATTTATTGTGCTCCAACTGGAACAGGAACAAGTGGTGGTACAACGGGCACTGGGGAAAGCAAGCTACACGAAAACAAAAGGCAGGACCCAGCCCCACCTGGAGCCTGAGCATCCAGGGGAGGTAGGATGTTAGGAGGAAAAAAGAGAGCGGAGGACCTTCCTTCGGAGGATCTGAAAAGATCAGTGTGGTGGGAGTAGAGAGAAAGGGGCACACAGAGGCAGGAGGCTGGAAAAGCGGGCAAGGCTCACACACAAGGGTTTTAGGATTTTGCTCTTCATCCTAATACCAAGAAGTGAGCCCTTAAGACTTCAAAGCAGAAGGTGGTAGCTGAAAGAGAGGTTCCTTTTAGAAAGATCAGGAGGGTAGGGCAGCTAAGAGATGGGAGCCCAGTTAAAATAAAGGGACTTTTCTGGTGGTCCAGTGAGTGGCTAAGACGCCCCACTTCCAATGCATGAGGTGCAAGCTTGAGGGAACTAAGATCCCACATGCTGCTGGGTGAAGCCAAAAAAAAAGACTAGTATAGTTCACTGGTGATAACCTGAAGAAGAGTGATAGGTACAATGTATTATTGTAAGAAAGCAACAAAAAAAGGGCAAAAGGATAGAAGAATCGAGGCTCAGTCCCATATCCCTGGCCTAGCCAACTGGCAGAGTCCTGGCTTATTCACCATGGGGGAGAAGCAGGTATTTTGTTAGGGGAGCAGGAGGGAAGGCAGACAGTGAAATCAGTTTGGGACATGTTGAGTTTGAGATGCCCAGGACCAACAGGTCGGGCAGTCAGGTAGGCAGCTAGCCGTCTGCATCATAACTCAAGAAACATCTAGGCTGGAAGTAAGATATTCCTGAGTCATAAAGCCACAGATGTGGGCGAGATCACCCAGGGAAAGAACGTGCTGGGCAAGATGAGGAACCAAGCTCTCAGCGATGCCAACACTTAGCAGTGGGGAGAAGAGGAGGAGCCGGGGAAATTAGAGGAAAAGCACAAGAAGAGGCAGGTTCTAGGGGAATGATCAGCAGTGTCCACTGCCTCTGCTAGATCAGGGCACCAAGTGCTGACACCGCCCACTGGAGTCTACAGGAAGCCCGGCGGGAACTGCTAACAGGCAGCCTCTCGGTGGATGCCACCACGGAGCTGGCAGAACACAGCAGGAAGTAAGGAAACCAAGAGCTAAATACTGACGCTCCTTTTACCAAATTTGGCTATGGAGAGGCCCGAAAAAGGAGAAACACTAATAGGAAAGACGCAAGGTCAAGAAAGGAAATGTGGAAAAGACCTGCGCGTGTTCAAAAATCTGTACATTCCTCAAAAGGCTAAATACAGAGCTACCCTATGACCCCATAACCACACTCCGAGGTCCACATCCAAGAGAAATGAAAACATACACCCACATAAAAACTGGCCCACGAATGTCTACGGCACTGTTCTTCATGACAGCCAAAAAAAAAAAAAGAAACAACTCAAGTCCATCAACAGATAAATGGATAAATAAAACAAAATGTGACAATGGAATAATGCGATGGAACATTATTCAGACATAAAAAGGAATCGAGGAGTGGTGTGAGGGGACTTCCCTGGTGGTTCAGTGGCTGAGACTCTATGCGCCCAACACAAGGGGCCGGGGTACAATCCCTGGGTCAGGGAACCAGGTCCCACATGCTGCACCTAAGAAGTTGACGTGCCACAAAGTTGCTTGCCACAACTAAGACTCAGCACAGCCTTAAAATAAGCAAATAATTTTTTTTTAAGTGATATGTGCTACAACATGACTGACTAAGCATAAGAACATTAATCTACAAGGAAGAAGTCAGACATGAACGTTCACATACTAAATGAGTCCATCTATACGAAATGATCCAGGTAAGCAAATCCAGAGAGGAAGAAAGCAGGCTCGTGGTCACCACGGGCTGGGATAACTGGGCAATGAATGGGGTGTTACTGCTAAAGGGTTAGGGAGTTTTTACTGGGGTGATGAAAATGTTCCAAAATAAGACTGTGGTGATTCACTGAACGAAGCTTCCCTGGTAGCTCAGTGGTAAAAGAATCCACCTGCCAATGCAGGAAATGAGGGTCTGATCCCTGGGTCGGGAAGGTCCCCTGGAGTAGGAAATGGCAATGCACTCCAGTATTCCTGCCTGGGAAATCCCATGGACAGAGGAGCCTTGCGGGCCACAGTCCACTGGGTTGCAAAAGAGTTGGACACGACTGAAAGAATAAACAACGAGATGATCACTGAACAATTCTGTGACTGGATTAAAAACCATGTTGCTGGGAATTCCCTGGTGGTCCAGTGGTTAGGAAACGGTGTTTTCAGCACCAAAGGCACTGGTTCGATCCCTGGTCGGAGAACTAAGATCCCACACACTGCACAAATCGGCCAAACATAATAATAATACTTAAAAAATAAAAACCTTGTTACTGTTCCCTTTGAAATGCTCGATCTCTGGGTTCCAGGAAAGCTGAAGGTAAGACAGAATTGGGCAGGGGGGGGCACTCCCACTCACCCCAACTCTGAGATGTGGGCTTGCCAAGCTTGCTCCCCTCAAGTTAATCATCAAGGGGCCTCCACCAATGGAGCAAAGTGAAATAACTACTCTTTGAAACTTTCAAGCAAAAAAAAAAAAAAGCGCCAGGATCTCTAAAAGGCCTCAGACCTAGAATGTTAACTCCAGAGGCACTGGGAGAAGGAAAAAGGAGAGATGGTTCTTTTGAAACTAAGGTTGAAAATGGTTCATTGTCGATCACAGTCTTCTGGAACAACAGCAGTCACATAAACATGTAACGTAGGTCAGGCTTCAAAACTGGGGCAAACGCAGGGTTTTCCACGAGTGAACCATGAAGATAAATCGCACAGAAGGTGCTGACAGGATTCCACGGGCAGACTGCACCGAGGCTCTGCAGGCCAAGAGAAGGTAGAAGGTTTCTCATTCAGAAAGCCATATCCAAAAATTCTCAAGAGTTGCAGGAATATTTTAGACCTTGTTGGGAGAGGAACAATCTGGTAGTTATCTAACTCGCAAATCAATTCCTTCCACTGCACAGTATATGGATGACACTTCTCGGGCTGGAGGAAATGTGAAGAGCCAAAATTGAGTTAAAAATACTGATGCTCATTTTTGAGAAGAAATATTCTCAGCACTTCAGCCTCGCACTGTGATTTAATGGGTGTTTACGGTTATAGTTTCTTAAAGTTTCCTTGGGGAAAAAAAAAAAAAAAGAATGATACAAGGTCTCTGTCTGAGAGCCGTCCTCATAAACAGTCCCTTTGTGAAACAAGCTTAATTTACATACAACAGTGAGAACGAGGATCCTGTACTAATTAAGGTCGGGCTGGTTAGCAAATTGCTGTAATTGTATATTCTCCAGCTTCCTGTCTTGGAAAACATATTCATACCGAGGCAAATCTCAGCAAGAATGGTACTGTTCGAGATTTTAATATCTTGGGCTTCCGTTGCATCTGTGCAGGGTTTCCAAGTGGCTCGTTCCCTTGCGCGGGTGACATTACACAGACATTTTTTAAAAATGGTTTCAGCTTTGGCAGCCTGGCATCCGCACACCACAATCATTACTGCAAAATGTACACATCCCAGGATCAAGACACAGGCAGCCCAAACAGGAGAGCCTTTGTATGGAGCCGTGAGCGCCTAGCGTCCATCACTTTTCAGACTTTAAGTTCCTATCCTTGGAGGAGCCACACTCCTACGTCGTGTGGCTAAAATCCTACACTGAACTGTGCTGTGTCCAGTCTCCTGCAGAGAATGCAAACCCACAACTCTCCCACCACTTGTGACCCGGAGATGTGTTCTGTTGGGTTCATGCATGGTCTTTCAGAAACTGGGCTACATGGATCACGATTCTAAATCAGGCATTTTTACAGGAGGCGGGCGGGGAGGGGAATAAAATCCCAGCTGGTGACACCAAGTGAGACATATTCCTGTTCCTGCTTTGTTCAGCAATCAGAGGGAGGCACCCTACCCCTTTAGGACAGATGGTCTCCCACCCACCAAAGGCCCTGAAACCCTGGATACCAGCTACATTCACTGGTCCACCTGCTGGCCCCTGAGGACATCTCACCCAGGATCCTGGGGGCTCATGACCAAGGACAAAGGTTTAAGATCAAAGATAAAACCTAACCTCTCTTCTCTACTTGGCCACTTCATTAACCTCTCTGAGCTTCAGTTTCCTGGACTATAAAAAGGGAATAACAACACACCTGTAACACAGCATTATTAAGAGAATCAAACGAAGTAATTTACATCTAATACTTGACACCTAGTGAGTACTCAGGAAAACAGCAGCTAGGCAAACACACCGGGCACCTCTACGGCACTTCAGAGTTTTGCTCTAGCCTCTTTCAGCAGGTCATTACCCCTGGACACAAATGTCAACCTGACATCTTGAAAGTGCGAAAGCTTTGTCTCCTGAGAACTAAAATGCTCCAGTAAATGCCAGGGCTGGCGTTATGGCAATGACTGGCTTGGGAATTATTCAGTTAATAAGTGAGTATGTGTCAGGGGGAAGAGGGTGCACAAATTGAAATTCAGTTAGAGAATCCGAAAGGTCGTACAAACTACACAGGAACAGAATGAAAGAATTCTGAGCCAATTCCTCTTAGGACTTCTACGTTTCTCCAGTACAGCTCAGGGTCTCCTCTCCACCCACAAGGAGGGCATGATGCTGCCAGTTTCCCAAGATGCCTGGTGGTCCTCATCCTCCTTTGAGGAATTATCTCTTCCCCAGTGAGGGCAACCCTGGAGGGTCCAAGGGTCTAATACCAGCCCTTCCTCGGCCAAAGGGCAAAAAAAAGGCCCTAGGTAAGGGACTCTCCCTGGGGACTCTATCCTATCGATCTGAAGAGACTGTATATTTAGCCTCACTCCCCAAAACAGCACTGGGCCTCCAGCCACTCCACTGAGTCCATCCACCTCCCAGTCCATCCCTTCCCTGCTCCAAAGAACCCGACCTGGCTTCCGCCGCTCACAACAAAAGAACCCCAACCGGACGGTATCAGGCAGGGGCTGAAGCATGAATTTCCCAAACCGTAAGAAAAGCTGCTCACAACAAAAGAACCCCAATTGGACGGTATCGGGTAGGGGCTGAAGCATGAATTTCCCAAACCGTAAGAAAAGCAGGCTAGAGGAACAAGTATGTGTTCACGGAGCCCACAGCCTCACAACATGGATTTCGAATCATCGGGACTCAGAGAGAGAGAAGCCTTCACTCCCGCCTTTGCAAGGGGGTCACATTTGGACCAGGCTAACTTTAGCTCTCAGAGCCCCAGCAACCCAGTATCATAACTCCAGGCCTTTCTTTGCGTGTGCGGCGTCCTCACCTAACCCCAGAGGTTCTATCAGAAAGGTTCCCTAGACATAGAAGAAGCCAGTCAGTCACCTGGCCATCCGATGACTGGAAGCTCGGCTCCACACAAGGAAAGCCATCCAAGGCAGTCCCTGGGGAGAGCGGAAGGTCTCCCTCGAAACCAGGTACCCCTTCTCCTCCCGATTCCCCACCAGAACAGAGGCTCCAAAGGTCCTGAGAAAATCAGTCCAAATGTCTCAGAGGATAGGATGCCGGTCCTAAGCATACCCACTGGGCTACCCTATACAATTCTCTTTTTTTCAATTGAAGTACAATTTTTTATTGATTTATGTTATATTAAATTCAAGTATATAGCATTTCAATTCAGTATTTTTACAGATTATACCCCATTATGACAAAGTGACTGTAATTCCCTGTGCTGTGTGCATATCCTTATTGTTTATCTATTTCATAGGTAGTGGTTTATAGCTCTTAATCCCATACCCCTACGCTGCCCATATATATATTTATTCCACACATAAGTGAGAGCATACAGCGCTTGTCTTTGACTTATCTTGCTAAGACAAATATTGTCTGGGTCCATCCATGTTGCTGCAAAAGGCAGCATTTCATTCTTTTTTATAGCTGAGTAATATTCATTTGTATATACACATCTTCTTTATCTCTTCTGTTGATGGACACTTGGGTGGCTTCCATATCTCAGCTATTGTAAATAGCGCTGCTATGAATATCAGGGTGCATGCATCTTTTCAAATTACTTTTTCATATACATATGTTTACAGCCAGGAGTGGAACTGCTGTAACACGGCAGCTCTGTTTAGTTTCTTTGAGGAATCACCATACTGTCCTCCATAGCGGCCGTACCAATTTACCATCCCACCAATAACGCAGCAACGGTTTCCTTATCCCCGTATCACTGCCAGTTCTCATTATTTGTACTCTTTGATGATGGCCATTCCGAAAGGCATGAGGTGATCTGTTATTGCTAAAGTTTTGATTTGCATCTCTCTGACATTGGCGACGCTAGGCATCTTCCCACGTGCCCAAAGGCCATCTGTGTGTTTTCTTTGGGAAAACGTCTATTCAGGTCTTCAGCCCATTTTGTGATTGGGTTGTTTGTTTTCTGATATTGGGCTTTATAAACTGTTTATATGTTTTGGATCATACAATTCTTCATTAACGACCTCCATGCCCTCTTCCTGGAGACTGGGAGCAGGGAAAGAAGCACAACTTGCTGAGGAAGGCTTCCACCTGGTAGGCTTATCAACACAAGCGCACCCTCCTCAGCTGATTCTAATCGTGGTTAACACGTCCACGCGCTAGCCGTGTTCCTGGCACTGTTCTGGGCGCTCTGCACATAACGAGCAGCATACGGGGTCTAGTTCTCTGACCAGGGATTGAACCCAGGCCCCCTTCATTGGAAGCGTGGAGTCCTAGCCACTGGACCACCAGGGAACTCCCCATTTAAAATCCTAATCTGCACCATAACCCACTGTTCTTATCACCCCCCATGCACAAGGGGAAACTGAGCCATGAAGAACAGCCCAGCTAGGCACAGGGCAGCCAGAAGGCAAGCTCAGGGAGTCTGACACGAGAAGCAGGTTTTCTGAAACCTCCATGCCATCCTGCCTCTCAAACGGAAGGGAAAGGTTGACAGTGGTGGCGCAGGCCCTGGAGAGAGAAGGGGCCTGCAACACAGCATAGGAGACCATCAACAAACAAACAAATAGAAATATAATATCATGGACAAGGTCCATGAAGAGCTTCTGGAATGCCATGAATGTTCAGCTGTCTTGATCTGGGCCGTGGTTCCACAGGTGTACACACGTGTTAAAGTGCATCAAGCTGAATGCTGAACGTTCAGATTGTAAATGGGGAGTTCCCTGGTGGTCCAGTGGTAGGACTCCACGCTTCCAATGACGGGGGCCTAGGTTCAATCCCTGGTCAGAGAACTAGACCCCATATGCTGCAACTAAGAGTTCGCGTGTGTCCTACATGCTGCAACTAAGATCTGGTACAGCCAAATAATCAAACTCTTTTTCTTAACGATTTTAAATGTACCAGAACATGGTAAAGAATGGCAGATGGTATGAGCCACTTCTCACTGTGAGAGTGGGAGATCAGAGATTAAGTAAGGACAGAAAGCTAGAAGGATCCAGGTGGTAATGGATCAGAATCAGGGACAACTGTAGGAACTCAATCTAACTTAGATACAGACAGAAATACTTATAGAGGTGCCTACATGTAGGTTCCCATACACATATGTGTTTCTTCACTCTGTCAGCTGAAAGGACCTAGAAGCAAAGACCCCTCAGTAGCAATGAGGACATCCAGCACCCAGATCTTGGTTTCTAAAGCCATTCTCCAATAAATAACAGGGGGCCTTAGGGAAATGGCTAATTCTAGGCAGAAAATACATACAAGATGAGCCTATGTGGGGGTGGTGGTTTAGTCGCTAAGTCGTGTGCGACTCTTTGAGACCAGTCCTCTGTCCATGGGATTTCCCAGTCAAGAATACTGGGGTGGGTGGCCAATTCCTTCTCCAAGGGATCTTCCTGACCTGGGGATGGAACCTGCGGCTCCTGCGGCTCCTGTAGTGCAAGCAGCGTACTACTGTACGCTGAGCAACCAGGGAAGACCCAAACGAGCCTAAAGCATCCTAAGAAATGCCGAGAGCACTTCTGCAGTGGCAGAAAGTAACACAGTATTCAATCAATCAACCGATCAATCGACAATGATGTCAAAGGGACACAGGAGCCAACTGAAAATGCTCCCAGTGGCCAAAGCTAGAACAATTTGAGCAACAAAATAAGTAAGTAGTACCGAACTATAACCCAAAGTATAAAACAGTTTAGTCCCTGCTGATATAGATAAATGGCTGAACACATGAGGAAAACAAGACAAATCTCCCATACAGAAAAACACAAAATACTTTATATAGATATTCTGGCCTTCGGGAGATGGGACGTGGCTCCCCATTCTGTAAACGTGGGCTGAGCACTGTGACTTCCTTCCAAAAAGGAAGAGGAAAAACCTGACAAACATCCCCTTGGCCAAGTGATCAAGGTCAACAGCACCAGAGGTGAACTATATTCACAACACATACCCTTGATATGACGTGATGAAAACGGCACTTTAAAGCCTTCCTCTCAGAAACCCGTAATTCCAGTCTACTCCAGTCCAACCATGAGAAAATTATTATCCCCAAATGAGGCTCATCCTACAAAATACCGCCAAACTAGCAAAGCCATGAAAAACAAGGAAGATCTAACAAACGGTCACAGCCAAGAGGATTCTAAAGGAGACACGTTACTTAAATGCCATGTGGGATCCTGGGTGGGGTCTTGGAACAGACAAGGGATCTTAGTGGAAAAAACTAAGGAAATCTGAATGAAGCACACCAATTCATTAATTGTGACACATGGTCCAGACCAATATATGGTGTTAAAAAGAGAGGGGAAATGGTGTGTGTAACTATGTGTGTGTGGGGGCGGGGGCAGGAGGTAGTATAGGAACACTCTGCTTATCCAGAAACCTAAAAACTGCTCTAAAATGAGGTTTATTTTGAAAACCTATCAGAAAACGATGGAATGGCTCCGTGGGCTGGGTGGCCACCGAAGGCCTCCCTGAGGAGATGACGTCTGAGACGGCTCTGAGATGAGAAAACTAGGCAGCGGGACCCAGGGTGGCGTGCTCCCAGCAAAGGGCCCCCAGGGAGGAGGAGCGGGGAGCTCAAGTGAGGTCAGGTGCACAGAGCGTTACAGGTAAACAAAAGAGAAGGAAGCTGAAGGGCTCAGGCCAGGCAGGTCGGTCACAGTGACTACAAACTGGAGTCTGAGGGCGCTGGAAGGGCAGCGGAAGGACTCAGCAAGAGCAGACAGATCCCGTGAATGTGTTTTTCCAAAATCACCCGGCTGCTGGTGGGAGAGGATGGGGCGGGGCAGATAAGAAAGAGGGGCGGTGATGATCCCAGAGCAGTCACACCTCGGGCAGCCCAGACATAGGGTGAAGGGCCAGGAACGTCCAGAGGGTCGGCAAGAAGATGAGAAGTGGGGTCTCCACACACAGACGGACGGGCCTGAGCAGGCTGATAGTCCCCAGTTTGGACCGTTTTGGAGAATGACTGGGTTCCGGGCCCTTTCAGGCCCTGAAAGTTCAGGAAAGAAGCAGCTCCTTGGAATCAGAGCCTCGATTCGGTCCGATCCCATCCTACACTTACGACCTGGGAGACATTAGCACTCGGAGCCTCAGTTTCCTCATCTGAAAATGGGAACACGACTTCCCACATCCTCCCAGGTTAAGAAAAGGCTCCTGGACCCTCCAAGCACAGCCTACATAAATGCCGCCAGGACGGGTTACCTTTACAAGAGAAACCCAAGGTGGAAGGACTCTTGGAATCTAACCCAACAGCCCATTTTACAGATAAGAAAACTGAGCAGCGGAGCCAGAAGTGTCCGAGTGATGCGCAGATCAAGCACAAAGAGCCCGCCTCCAGCTCCTATTCTCTCGAGTTTCTTCTCCACAGTCAATTCTGACCACAAAGGGGAGCTGGGACCTGCTTCCTATCGGCAGCTGTCTCCGGACACCTTTTGTTCAGATTCCCCTGCGGCTCTGCTGCTGGTCTAGCCTGAGCTGGGTGGGGGCTGTGGGGGAGGGCAGCAGGCCTCAGACTGGGCCTTGTCTCCCTCCCAACATCCTCTTCCTGCTCCCCAGGCACTGACCACCCACCCGGGCAGCCCAGCCTGCCCACCTCTTTGAACCAGGCCCAGACCCTGTCAGGCTGGCCAGACCCAACAACAGCCACCACTAGCTGACCCTCATCATCGCCCAGAATGACAGGCTGTCTTATAAAAATCCTCAAAAAGCTCTGTTGTCTCAAACACCTTTATGGAACCACATTTTGTGAAGCTCTTAAGCTGGAAAGGACTCTTTCTGGCAGTCTGTACTCATCCTCTGTCTAGCCCTTCCTGCCACTCCCAGCACAGGTACCCAGAGACGTGGAAGGCATAACAACACCATGGTACAACCACTTAGTTTGAAGAGGAGCATTTTCATCAACCTTCTAAAAGCACCCCTAAGGCAACGTGGGTAAGTCTCATACAGACCAAACAAAAAGTTATCAATATCGCAATTAGAAGACCTTTGAGGCGCCCTAACACAGGATTCTGAACAGAAGCACACACCTGCGTTTACTCTGACTTGCAAAATTCTAACACTGGCCCCAGAATTCCAGGAGGTCCTAACATTTTCCTTTACTCACTAACCAAGACCACCGTTTTCCAGGAAGTGGATCACCTTCATTCCACCTTCATGATTCCAAAGAGACCTTTTATTAAAATTGGAAACCAAGAAGCGGCTGGAGATGCCAGTTGCTTCCAGAACATGCTTTATGTAATTGATTCCCAAAAGTCACCCTGCAGAGAGCTAGCCAGCCATCCTCAGTCATGACACACACCACATAAAACTGACTGTTGGGACAATTCCCAACAGGTCAGAACACCTAGCCAGACATGCAAGGGAAAGAAAATCAGGAGGAGATTTCTCTATAAATGAGGGTCATCCATCAAAGGCACCAACCTCTCAAAATGGGAGGAGTGTTGCAACCTCGGCTCGTAAGCCACACTTGACTGCTCTACAACAACAAGAAAAAGGAATTCCAATTTCCTCCTCTGCTCTGGAATAGATAATACAAGGTTTTTACTTACCTTTGGAGCGGGTGGAAATATCCATGCCCTCTACCACCTCCTGTTCTGTTTTTATTTCCTCTTCAGCCAAGCTGAAACAGAGCAAATTATGTTCACGTTTTAGGTAGACTGAGATCTTGCCCCATGGGGGCATTTATTCAGAAGTTCTAGCAACAAAGCCACCTTTTTAAGACAATCCCCCATCCTTAGAAGAGGCAGGGGGAAAGAAATCCACATCTGATTTCAAAGACGTGTTAAGATTCCTATAGGGTTTTTTTTAAAATACTAGTTTGTTCCTGAAGTCAAATGACTATTCCAGTTGTCATGCTATTGGGAGATTCAAAAGGCTTTTTTTTAATGAGACACACAGTTACAATCTACCGCCCTGGACCAATGAAAACCCAGCCTCTGAGTAAGTTAAGTTTCTTGTTAACACTGGGTTCAGGCTGGAGATGGTTTTCAGGGTACCTGGAGTTCTGATCTCTTTGAGTTCTGCAAGGCAAAGAGTATCTTTGCAGAACTCCCTGCTAAATCTTAAAATTCCCCGATGAGGCAGTGATGAGGCAGGAACATGAAAATACATACATTAAATCACAAAGTAGAAAAATATGCCTATGCTAGAAGCAAAAGGCCTGGCTTCAAAACATTCAAACCACCAGCATTTAGCCCAGGAATTAAGATTGGGGTCCCCACATTCCCAGCTCCTGGGATGTTTCGTCTCTGCAGCAAGCATGGCTTAGAGAAAGCATTCAGCACTCTTCTGAGCTGTGACTAATTATCTTCCCCCCCAACCCCCACTAAAGTGGAATGAGGGATTATTTAAAAGACAGGCTGAGAGTCGGGGGTTGGGACAAGAAGTAGGGAAAACCAGGCCCCTTCACCAGAATCTTCTCTCCCTCTCTTGGCTGGAACGCTCCCCAGCTGAACAAAGTGCAGGTCATTTCCATTTTTCCCATGATACACATACACTTCTCAGGCCAAGCCAGGAAGATCTGCTTTTAAAAGTGCCAACTATTTGAGATGTCGGAACTTTCCAAACATTCAGCTGACAACGAAGTGATAAGAATTTGAGCAATTATTCTAGATGCATTTTCATCGGACTGTGGTTCAACAAGAAGAAATGAGTGCCATCTCCAATTGAGACGGCTGAAATTTTCTGGAAGACTGAAGAGCCAGGACAGGAGGGAGGCTGGGTGAGGCAGGAAGAATCAGAATGTCCCGCCTGTGTTTCGTGGTCTGGGACAGTGATGAGACAAAAGAGAAGTCCCAAATGGCTTGGAACCTCAGGGTCAGGTGGAGATGCATTTAGGAAAGTTCTGTGTTTGATGAGACTAGATAGAAAAAGGAAGAGATGAGAGCTCAGGATTAAGTTAGAAGAACTTGGAGGCCTCCAACTTCACTGGTCTCAGCAAAGAGAAGAACGAGAAAGGTAGTCTGCTTTTAAACCAGAATATTAACACATTTAGGCCTCTGATATTGAACCCTGTTGACAATTTCACTCACAGTGCATCTGTAGGGAAAGCTTGGGACACAAACCACCAAAGAAACAACGGACATGTTGTCACAAGCGGTTTTTGTCAGAAGCCAGCGCCTCTGAAATTTAAACACGTCACTAACGTGCAATAATAGAACAGTGATTTGTGGCAGGTGATTTTAGCATGGGTACTTTTTCTTCCAACTTAAGGGACAAACATTCTCAACTTTGAAACATACCCCCTGCATGCAACACACCCAGACTGTCAAATGGATGCTGCCTATGGTTTCTTGCTTGGGGTGACTGGAAATAAATTTTAACAGAAAGCCCCAGGCAGTCCCTTCAGAGAGGGGGAAAATGGTCAGCTTCAAAAGCACAAAGAGCAACCTTGATCTTTCTAGCAACTAAAATTCTGTTCCCCTCTCTAGCACGAAGTATGTGAAATACTAAACTTCTTGAAACTGATCCCATATTTTGAGTGATGGAGGAAACGCTAATCTGGTATCCAACCAAAATGTTCGGTGGTGAAAAGAAACAATTATGCATTTACAGAGCCTACCCCGCCTCCCTGAACCCACTTGAAGGATTTCTGCAGTGATGAAAACATTCAAAGGTGTATTGATCACGGAGGAGGGTTGCATTCAAGAGAACAATTATTTGGCTTGTAACAGCCTAGAGGAGGCTGAATACTTCAGGGAGGAAAGCTGCTGAGAGGCTAAGAAAATGCAAACTAGCAAAGGGGTGGCTATTTGCTGCAGAGTTTAAGATAATCAATGCTGGAGCAGAAAAGAGGGAAAAGAAAGTTAAGCTGTTTTATCTTTCCAAGTATTACAAAGTGGGCACCATAATCTAAACCTAAATTCTAGCAACAGCACCACCAGCTTTAGTCAAGGATTTGAAGGACAACAATTTCAGAAAACCATCTTTTTCACAGATCAGCAAGCCATCCTTCCAAAGGGAACTCATACATGTACATGCATGCACGCGCGCACACACAAACACACACACACACACACAACTTGTATTTGACTAAAGGAAACTGCAATGTCTATGCATTTAAAGGGGAAAAAAAAAAAAATTCATTTACAAAAGCAAAGATCAGAATGCAAAATTAGTCATTTTGAATAGCCACATCTAAAGGGACTTCCTTTTTTCTACACCACTGATCTCTTTTTTTTTTTTTTTTTTTTTTGCTTTTTTGGTTTAGTGTTAAGTACTAGTATGTTGTTGGGTGGGGGAAAAATATGAATATTACATCAAAAGTGGTGGTGAGAAAAGATTTGTACCTGTCTGAATGCCCCACAGATCTCAGTCAGTTTAGGTTAAGAACTGTTCAGTCATTTGGAGGAAAACAAAAAAGCAGTCAAATAGGAAAAAGAGGCTATGTCTGGGGAAAAGACGTTGAACTCTTGTCATTAACACATTAAAGTCTTACAAAATACACAGCATTTTTCCTTCCATATCTGCTAGCTTCCAGCAACCCCGATTATTTAAATCCAAAACAATGGAACAAGCAGTCCTTGTTTCAAACTGACATTACTTTTTCTTTTTTTTTTTTAGGTCGGCTAGGGGCCCGCTAAGGAAAAGAGTAAAATTAGCTGAAAATCAAACAACAGCCTCTCACCCCAACAGGAAAATACCCCACCGACTAGTTGTATATACTGTATGCTCCCCACCACCATCCCCTCTTGCACTCACAGGTTCGCCTAAGTCACTTGCCCCTGGATTTCACACACTGATACATTTCAGGCAATTAAAGAAGAAATAACCAGCGCCTGCACAGACAACCAAGACCATCCCATCCCGCCCAGAAAGAATAAAAGATTTCTCCCCCAATGCCTGAACAAGAAAACCTCTGCTTACTTAACCTGCATGCACTGGAAAAGAGCAATTAAAAGTTGCAGATGAACTGCACCTCCAGAATGTTTTAAGCCTTCTGATTATTAATTCTGAAGACTCAAGGCTGGTCCGTAATTCCCAGGAATCCCATCCCCTCCACACTTCCAGTAAAGAGAGAGAAAAGAGAAAAATAGCTAGTTTGGATAGAAAACTGCCTGGAAACACAATGCCCAGATATTTCTTCTCCCCAAGTGCCCTTACTATTTGACTTTTAACCAAGAATATCTAACCCCTCTTAGAATATATAACCAGCATGCACAAGACTCTGGGTCTACAGCTGAGGACCATCACACAGCAATTCAAGAATCATGCAATCAGTAGAAAGGACTTTTCCTTCAGCTTTTTCACTTTCATTCAAAATACCAAACTGGTCCAGGCTGTAAGAAATATTTCATCCCCAAGATACAAACATCTTTCCTCTTCCAGATCACAAAAGAGGGAATATCAAAATCCAAACACCATGCTTCCCTAAATCTGCAATTAATTTCTTTAAAAATGGGGGGGCGGGGGAGGGAGGGAATGGTTAGCAGCTTTATATAAGCACTCACCTAAAACAGGCAGAGTCATCGGGAGCTAAGCTATTTATGCAGGATTCTTAAAATGGCGTCTGGCAACACTGCCTCATTCCTGTATTGAAGCTAAAATGGTAGCAGTTTGTTCAATAGCTGTAGCTCTGGCTTAAGCAGCCCTGCTAGTTTCAAAGCCACCTTCCTAAATATCAGAACTAGGAAAAAGCTCAACCAAAGGACACCAACAACCCAACGTTTAGAGGCTTAAAAAAAAAATCTGCAGTGACAGAGGGAGTTTGTGAAGTCACAGGTTCCTAAGGAAAACCCTTCTCTTTCAGATCCTGAGCCTTCAACGTGAGGCTCTACAGTGAGGCCCCCTTACCCTCGAATTAGGTGGGTGGAAGGTTAGGAATCAGGCAGCCCTGTGGCATAAAGTGCAGACAGACAGGTGTCTGCGCAGACAACAAAAATCTGAAAAGGGCGCAGGCTGGGGAGGGGGAAGGAAGCCCATTCCTCCTTGCTGGTAGATTAGAAACCAGCCTTGCATCCCGACCAAAGAGGAGCTGGGGAAAATGAAAAGTGCTTCCAGGGCAGCAGGCATCTGAAGGGCTGTACCCCAGTCTGAGGCCAAAGGAAAATAAAAAGGCTGTTTAATAAGCCTGGAAACGGCCCCCCAACACCTAGCCAGTCCTAAGACAGTTAACATCAAGGAAAAGACAATCCGAGTCTGCAGAGGAGAAACAACAGGAAAACCTCCCCCTTAGCCAAGGCGCAGAAGAATACTCACAAATTAATTTTTGTCCACCCCCAACAGAGCCCTCAAAATTAACCATGGGTTTGGCAAAACCTGCTTTCACAGGCCGAGCTAAGAGCCTCATAGTGGATAATGTAATTTACGGTTACAGGTCTGAGCATGGCCTCAGAGTTTTCAAGGTGACTGTTTTGGAGCTTCAGGAGAGAAAGGAGGGCAGAGTGCCCAACGCTGTGCCAGGGCGAGGACAGGCGGCTGGCTCCTGGCCGGCCGGTAGGTAGGTAATCTTGATGAGGAGGGACAGGCTGGCAGCCCAGTTCGCTGCACTGCTGAAACGGCTCCTGCCTGCTTGTTTATCAGTAAGCAGAGTGGGGCGGAGGGGGAAGGGCGGCCATAGCCTTAGCAACCTGAAGCCAAGGGTGAATCCTTACTTGCTTCTGCCTTTGCAAGCAAGGCAAGGGCTGGCTTGCTACAATGACTCTCCCTTCCTCCTCCTCTGCGGTGGGGTGACCAAGGCACTTTTGCAGGTTATCTTTTTTCAGGGTCAAAGCAGAGGCAAAGCCAGACCTAGCGCTTCCCAGCTGACAAATGTTTGTGGCCTCTGCCCAGGAGAAGGAAGAGGAAAAGGAGGCAAGAGAAACAAAGAGATCACACACATGTCAGGTGGCTGGACTTTGCAAAATAGAAAAACCTACCTTTGCCTTCAGGTTTTGCTGGGTTGCTGTCACCCTGCTTTCTGCAAGAGTGACTCATCTCCCCCCCACCCCCCCATCTCTCCTGTTTAAAACCTGAAGCCATTTCCCCACTGTTCTCCCCGGGGTAAGAAAAAGGGGAATGTTTTGTTTAAAAGAAAAGGGGTAACAAGAAAGAAAGAAAGAAAAAAAAAAAAAGCTATTGTTTTCATCTCTAATTTATAATCCAGGAGGCCTCATTGTTGCTTTTCTTTCTGACTCAAATCTTTGAGCTGTTAATTATAAAAGTAACTTAGACTCAGCTTCAGCAGGCAAACCATGTTCCTATGCAGCAATTAGAAAAACTGTGTAGAAAGTTTACTGAGTGATTATATATAATTAATTCTTAGTTACAGACAGAACACGGACCATTTTCTGGAGCTAATAAAAGCAGTTACTCCCCCTCCCCCAACACGAATGCCACTTAATTTCCCAAAGCAGAAAGTGAATCCATCCTGGAGGGTCTTGAAGGGAAAAAAAGAGAGAAAGAGACGAATCAAAAGCTCCAGTGTGTCTGTTTGTTCCTTGCAGCTGTGCATCCCTCTTTGGGGATTGAGGAGGCAGAAGGAAAAAGGAGAACAGCCCAACGGTTCTGTTCTTCCCTCTGCAATTTACAAATGTGGCAGAGAGAACCCGTCTACCTTGATGTAAAAAAGAAAAGGTGGGGGGAGGGAGATGCCCTAGGCAGGGAACCTAGGAGATGCTTCAGCTCAGCAGACCTCCTTTTCCTAAAAGGAACAAAGATGGTAGAAATTTCCAGAAGGCCTGATCTGGGTCCGGCCACTGCAATTGTCAATCTGTAACCTTTCCTCCAAGTCTATTGGTTCAAAAGCTGGAAAGAGGAAGCCCATTGGGCTGCACTGTGAGCCAGCCTGCTGCCTCTTACCTAGTCCTGCTGCAATGCAGACATTTATTTACCCCCACCCCCCACCCCGAGTGAAAACTGGAAAACAACACTACTTTGAAAGCAATTAACTTTTTACAGACTCATGTCTGCTGCTTGGCCACAGTACTAGAGGCAAGAGGCTGGCTTGGTCCAGGGCTGAGAACTTGCTGGGGCTGCACATCTGAAAACAGATCTTGGCTTTGCAAACCTGTGGGAGCCATTTTAATGCAAGCTTTTGGAGGACAAGTGCCCTGCCCTTAGGTCTCCTTCCAGCCCAACAAATACACCATTATGCAAACAGTGACGGCAAGAAACCAGCAGTCTTGTGATTAGATACTGCTCCTATGAACCTCAATATGTAATTTTCATTTACAGCCAGGAGATAAGAACAAAGAAAAGAGCTAAAGTGACTGAACTTTCTGGTGTGGGTTAGAAGCACACAGTTCTAAGTATGTTACATCATTAATGGCCTGTCTCTTTACTCTGAGAAGCTGGCCTGTCTTACACAGACTTTTCTCAAGCTTAGAATGAGGTACATTCCTCGTTATTAAATGACCTTTTTCCAATGGGTTCTCAAAGGTGGGTTGCTGAACACCACTTTAAAAGAAAGATTATTGACTCCATAAAGTTGGCATAATACAGCAACTGAATATACTTCCAGTTTTTACAGTCCTGGATTGGTCTCCAGGCTGGAAATGTATGAAGTGGAACGTCTAGGGAAATTCTGAAGCAAATGCTAAACAAGAAGCTACTTTTTTCACTCTGAAGTTCTAGCTGCAGCCTTGAGAGATCAAGGGGAAATGTAAAAAGTAAGAAATAAATCAGAAGTAAAGGCAGGCGTGCATACAGATGTGTGGGGCAGGCTTGGGAAAAGGCCGGGTCTGGGATGTACTGAATCCTGAATCAGACCAAGTTTGGCGGTGGGTGGGATTTTTACAGACATGTTAAGTATCTTAAAACATAAGTACTGACACCACCCCACCACACACACACCACCACCCCGAGCTCCTCCCCCCACCCACCCCCTGCCTTTAAGGCTCTGTGACTCTAACACCAAGCAGTTTCCTTACATTTCACAAGCAGATTGCCTCCCCAGAGTTTTCTACTTAATATCCAAACAAACCCAATTCAAGGTCTCCAGTCAAGTCACAATGAACTGAACAATTTCTCCCTGTTTGAGGGTAAACAGGAAGTATAATCTTCAATCCTAGCCCCAGGTTATCAGGAAAAACAGTGGATTCAAACAGTCACCTGAAATCAAGACTCTATTTAAAAGCCCTCCTTGGGTTCCTGCTCATTAAAAAAAAAAAAAAAAAGCCCCCAAAGGCTGGAGCCAAGACCCCCCTGTTACAGACAGACCCCAAATGTTCACCAAACTCTTTATACATGGTCACAGAAATGGATTGCTTTACTTACCCAACAAATGTTCAAGCAACCGTCTCATTTTTCCACAGTTAAGAAGAGAGAACAGGCTGGCAGATTTGGGACTTGATCAAAAAGGAAATTTTTTTAAACAGTTACACGGGATTATTAAAAACACACACACACAACAACACCACCACAACCCAACCACTGAATATGGGATGCTGCCATGAGCCACAGACGTGATTTTATTTCCTCTGCACTCTATCACACAGGAGGACAGAGGATGATCCAATGTAAAAGAAGGAAAGGAGAATGAAAAGGCAGGAGAAAGGATACATGAGTTCACTGAAAGCCATGCAAGAGGAAGAAACTAAGGGATTCAAAAGACTCCTCAGATTTATTGCAGGATGTTGTCCAACGTCTCTCCCCCCACAACCTCCTACACGCACCCCCCCCAACCCCCAATCCCCATCCCTACTCCAAAAACTTCCTCCAAAGCCTAGAAAACACTTTCAGAAACATTTGCTGGCTGTAGGCTGGCTTTGCAGAATAACACTCTGTATCAACAGAAGTCAGGAAAAAAGGCTGAACAATGTAGTTTCAAGTGAAGAAATCCTGCAGGGAGAAAAAAGACCAGAGGGAGACACCACCACCCACCTAGGCCCCAGGACCCAGGACCTGTCCTCAGCACTGCTCTTCTGCTGAGGCCTTTGGTTCTGTTTCAAACACACATCCTCTCTGGCCAGCACTGAGTCCGGCCTTCCCAGCACCTCTTTGGAGGTAAACTTGCCTGCTTTGCTGTCTGCCATGAGCTCTCCTTGGAGGGGAGCCTGCTTGCTTACCTTCCATTTTCTTTCCCCAGCAGGCATGTGACACAAGAGAAGACAATAGTACAGGGTTGGGGGGGGAGGGGGGAACTGCTCAGAGAGAGAGAGAGAGAGAGAAGAGGGAGGAAGAAAAAAAAAAAAAAGCTTCTTTTTTGGCAATACCAGGATCTAGCTTCACACTCTTCTAGAAACACCATGTCCTGGTGGAAGAAAAGGTGTGCCAGGCCCTTGCCAGTTTGCAAAATCGAGCTCTGGCTAAATGGCTACTTAGCCATGTGACCCAAGAAAGCAAAAAAAAAAAAAAAAAAAAAAATTCTCTCTAAACAGTTCCAAGTTAACCTAAGTGCTGTGGGGGTGAGTGTGGCACGGCCAGCCACAAGAAATCACAAGGCTCGCCCACAAATGCGGATGTCTCAGAGGGAGGGGGAGAAAAGATGGTTAAAAAGTCGAGCTTACCTCTGTGGATGCATTGTTAACACTGTGTAATGTCAATACTTATAAAACATGGAGGACAGGCTCCTAGTTCTCACAGAAAAAGGGTTTGGCACTTCGGCTTGATGATCTGGCCGCCTCATGAAAGCGCACCCCCGATTGGCTGCCCCGGCAAATCGGAGTGTAAGGTGGCCCCGGATTGGCTGAGACACTTCCTGAGCGATTATCTTTGTGAGGCTCTGGTGAGCAAGAGAGCCATCCTGTGCATAGAGAAAGACAGGCTAAGCTAGGCCTTTTGCAGCAAGAAAAACTGAGGAAAGGGGCCCCCAGACGCCCTTCTCCCACACCCTGACTAGATTTCCCGGCGCAGGAGAACCAGTGCAGCCAGCCTGACCTGCTCCAGCAGAACCTGAGGCCCGCAGGCCACGGGCAAGAGAGTTTTGGGGGGTGAGCTGGTAGGACTCAACCTCATCTGCCCCCTCAGAAACGGCTCTCTCTTGCTGGGAGGAAGGCTAACCCTTTCTGGAACAATCCAGCAGAATGTTCTGCCCCCTACCCCACCCGTGGGGGGGAGGGTGGGGAGTGATGGCTGTAGGGAAAGGAGACCCAGGAAAAGGGCCCAGGGGCAAGAGAAGGAGGCTGGAGGCAGGCCTCTGAGCAAACCAGACATGCCAGGAGAGCCCCCCGACCCCACCCCGAAATCGCCCCAGAGCAGCCCTGGGCCTCTCAGAGGCCAGAGGACTCAGGCTGCCAGGGGGGGAGGGGAGCCAAGTGGTCAAAGTTTGCACCGTCATCGTCCGAATGCCTCCTGTGGACAAAGCAGACGAGGGAGGCCACTTGTCCCCCGGGCCAGAATCTAACCTCTCACCGCCCCCACCGCCCCCGCCAGCCAGAACTCAAAGGAAAAACCAAAATGGTTTCCAGCCTCCCTGCCAGGATGCCAGGGCCCCCACCCCCACCCCCACCTCCGTCCTTACCCTAAGAAAAGCCAAAGGCGCTCCTAGCAGGCCACATGCCTACATCTACAAACTTCCCTTCCCCTCCCCGGCCCCCTCCCCCACGGCTGAGGCCTGCTAAACCTGTCAGTTAAACAAAAATCTGACTTCCGTATTAGTTTGCGATGGCTTCAGCTTCCTGCCTATTAACCCTCTCTCGGACTCTGGGCCTGGCTGGGAAGAACTAGGCCCTGAGATCGCAGAAAAGGCCTGTGGAAAAATACCAGCGGCAGCTCCCCCGGCAGATGCAGAAAGAGAGAGAGAGAGAGAGAGAGAGTGAGCGAGCTGCTGTCTCTCTCGCCTTGGCTTCCCAAGGAGGCGTGTACCTTCCGAATCCAGGGCACAGGCAGTGCCTCCCGGGCTGAGAAGCCATTTAAATCCAGAGGGAGAAAGAAAGATGTCAAACTCAGCCGGGAACAAGAACCCCCATTATTAGTCAGGCCTACACCCACTGCTTAGACCTTCCTGCCACAATCAGCCTTGTATGGTGGTGCTCGGGAAACGGCCCTCAGTGGGCAGACAGATCCCATGAGCTTTATTAAGGACTCTTGCTTAAATTTATTTCCACAGAGAGCGGCTTCTTCGGGTCCCCAAAGGCAGACGGAATGGCTGTTTCACGCTCAGCCCTACCCTGGCAGTTCCCCACCACCACCACCTCCACTGTATCTGTGGCCCAGCTTCCCAGTAAAATATTAACTAGCATTTCAGAACCGCTTATAATTCCACCCTTCTCAACAGTATTAGGTGCCTGTTTCCTCTGTCGGGCTGTCTTTGCCGTGGGTCTGTAGCCTGAGGAAGAAAAAGCAGATCCAAAAAAGGATCTTAAAACATTTGGTGCTCTCTTGCTTCCTCCTTTTCTTTCTTTTTTAAGACAAGGTGCTTAATGAACAAGTTTAAAAAAAAAAAAACAGCAAGCTGGAACAACAGAAACTAAACACCGTTCTTCAGAGGCTGGAGAAATCTTCCAGAGGTGACACAGGCATATACCAGGAGGTAAAAACCATAGCCCAGGAAAGTCTCCCCTTCTCCTCCTAAAATTAGGACTTGTGGGCTTTCTCCTTCCTACCCCGTGTGTTGCCACAAAGAAGACGGTGGAGCTGAGGGCCTGCTCGCCCTGCCCCCTCCCCCCGCCCCCATGGACAACAGATGCCCACCGCGTGTACATCAATTCTTCCTGGCCGGGAATCTCCTATCAAGACAGGAACAAGCCAGGAATCCAGCCCAGCACACTGGATACCGCAGCGGCAGGGCCCAGGCTATATGAAAAGGGAGGGGATTTTGTGGCTGCTGTCGCTGCATTTTAGGCTAAAGAGGCCAAGATGCAGGGAGGGACAACTCCACAAAGGTCTAGCACTCAGGAAAACAGGCTGGGCCTCACGAGAAGGGAGGGGCCCCCTCTTCCTGGGGGTGGAACTGGGTACCGGGAGACCAAAGAGAGGGCAGGGCGGGGGGACGGGGACAGGAGGCCAGAGCTAATCGGACTGTGCTCTCCCTCCCGGCAGTGTGGGCAGGGGCCCCCCACCGCCGTCCCTGAATACTATCTGTGTCCATGGGTGCTGCTCTGGGGGAGGGGGAGACAAGTAGGACGACGAGCTTGTGGCGGACCTCCCAAACAGCTCACTTCCCAAGGGATGAGGAAGTAAAATATAGCGCTGGTTGGCATGGTGGATTTTAACCCCAGATTAAAGCTGGTTGCATAAGCAGCTGCAGCATCCTCCCCCCACCCCCACCCCCACCCCGATCACTTGATCACTTGAAATGTTTTCTGGGGCAAAGAGCAGGAAGCTGCTGGCTTATTCTGGCAGCTCCGCTCTGTTTGAGGAATGCTGCTGGCATTCGAGTAGGTCTGAGGTTATCTGGAAAACAGCAATTCGGCTGGGGACAGAGACAAAGGTATGGTGGCAGATGGAATCCTGGGAGGGACGCGGATTGAAAAAGGAAGCCCAGGGCAGGCCTACTAAGGGCCAGTTCCCAGGGTTTGATGGAATGTGGCTGATAAGCAGGGAATAAAGAAAACCAAATGCTGCTGGCTTCAATCAAGAGATTACCCAGTGGGCCCCTCTCAAACCCCTCACTGCACAGAGTAATCTCAGCAGCTTCTGCATGCTCGCCCTGGGCCTGGCGCTGGCTAAATCAGCATTTTACACAGACTGACTCCACGAAGTAGGGAGCATTGTTTGAGAGCTGGAACTGAGCCCAGAGAGGTGAAGTGAACTGCCGGAGGTAACACAGCAAGCCAGTGCTAGAGGTCAGATTTCCAACCCAGTGAAGACGTCATATCCCTAAAGCCTGTACTTTTGCCTGCCTCTAAAGAAAGGAAAAAAGCCGAACCAAGCAGAGCAGAAACGAGGCTGAAATCTACCAACAGTGACTGCATGCTCTGTGTTTTCTTTTAGGAGTTTGACTTCTTTGAGAATGTTTTAAGGACTGAATAATGAAATTGGGAGACCTTTAGGTCAGAATCATGCAAAGGCTCAGAGAAAGCTCCTCTCTCCCTACAAACCTCCCGCAAGATGTCCAAGGTGATCCTTTGCAAACTCTAAAATCAGAAATATAAAAATCCCTGGAAATCAGCTTTTCTCAAAAGGGTGGTTTTGACCCCCAGGGGATAGGTAGCAATGTCTGGAGACTTTGGGACGGTCACAGTGTGGGAAGAGAAGTACTCTTGGCATCCAGTAGGTAGAGACCTGGGATGTGGCTAAATATCCTACCGTGTGCAGGACAGCTCCCAGAAAGAACTTATATGATCTAACCGTCCACTGCACCAAGGTGAGAAACCTTGGCTTAAAGGAAAGGAAGAAAAATCCAATCATTGTGCCTCTGGATAGCAAAGCCAGCACAGGCCTAAACAAGCAGGTTTCGTGGTGATATGAATAAGCCATGAGCTGGTAAGAATAGATGAAATCATGTCTCTTTTAATTTTTCCAGGAGACAGAGAATCTGGGGATAAAATCTGGCTGAAGGAAGCCAGAGTGTCTCAGTGACAAAGCTGAGGGCCTCCAAGGAGAGCAAAGGGTTGACCTCAGCCCCCTTCCCTGGGCTTCTCACTGGCCCAGGCCTGGCCCCACTGAAATGGCCCACAGCCAGGCCAGCAGCAGGAGCGGCCGCCTCCGCAAGCTGCATCCAAAGATAGTCTGCTGGGCTGACTATGAAAATAAGCACCCTTGGAGTTATCTGCCTCCAGCGAGCAGCAGGCCTCCCTGTCCGTTAGGTGAAACGGCCAGGACCGAGGGCGGGAAATGTCTTAAATATCTTGTTTTGTTTTGTTCCCTTTTGGCCAATTGAAACCAAGGCCGACTTGGGGCACAGAAGCAGAAAAGCTCACCTTCAGAGCATGAAGCTGACCGAATCATGTTACAGCGGAAAAGGGGCAATTAGGATTCGGTCCCCTACCTCGGAGAAGAGGGGTCCTTGAGGAGGCTTTCTTCGTTTTGTTTTGTTTTCGTCTTCTTTCTAGGAGGGATTGGCAGGATTACGCTAATGGAGGGAGGGGGAAAGGAAGGGCAGGTGGAGGGGGGGAGGGGATGGTACTTGACCATCAGGCAGATGGTGGCAGTGTGGGTGGGCAGAGATGTAATGGAAGCAAGAGAACACAAAATCAAAATCAGGAAGATTCAGGACCTCCCCTGACCTGCTCTTTTTATTTCCTAGCGATTACCAGTATGGAAAGAAGAGCACGTATTTATATGCTCTGTTTATTTCCATCTCCCACTAGACCAGTGCCAGTGTCTGGAAACGACTTAAGTTGTCACACCTGGAGGAAGGGGGGCGACGCTACTGCATCAAGAGGGGAAGGGTCAGGGATGCTGCTAGATGTCCTAGCGTGCCCAGGGCAGGCCCCCACAGCAGAGAGCTAGCCAGCCCCTTAGTCTCCAGGGCTGACGCTGAGAAACCCTCCATTAGCCTGAGAGCTTCTACAAGGCAAAGATCTGGTCTGAATCCTTCACCATTGTCCCCTTAGAGTCTAACACTGTCTAACACTGTGATCAATATGTATTAGAGCTCAATTAAACATCATCTCCTGCCTGGGCAGTGGCACTTGTCTCCTACCTGAGCCCCAGCTTCTGCCCTTGCAAATGCTTGTACACCCACCCCCCCACACACACACACAGATCCTTTAAAAACAAGTCAGATCTCATCCCTCCTCTGCTCAAAATCCATCAACAGCTCCCAACTCACAGTAAAAGCCCAAAGACTAAATACGGCCCAGGGGCCTCCCCGGAACATCAGTGCCCTTGGCATCCCTGACTTCATGCATCTCCTTCTCTGATCCCTTGGCTCACTCTGCTCTAGCTTTTTTGTCCATCTGTTCTTTCCAGGGCCTGACTCCGAACCTCCCTCCTCTGGGCCTTTGCACTTGATCTTCCCAAGCTCCCAATCAATGGACCTCCCAACTTCCCCAAAGCACCCAAAGCAGCCATTCCCCTCCTCTGCCTGCATGTGGCTGCCTCTTCCTTCCTGCCTTCTTGTCGGTTTCAGAAAGGAGGTTCCATTCCCACAGCCATCACCGCATCTCTCCCAGCCCTGCTCCTTCTATCAGATGCCTTCTGATCTGAGCCCTGGCTCCACAGCCTTTCTCTTACGTCTTTAACCTTTTTCCTTTCTTTCCCACATCAAGAGGGAGAACGGTGCAGTGGTTGAGTGTGTGGCTGCTGGCATCAGGCTGTCTGAGTGTGAATACACCTGCCCTGCTTGCCAGCTGGGCAGTCTTGCCTGAGAAACAAAATTCTCTGTGCCTTGATTTCCTCAACTGTACAATGGGCACAACTGTAATGCCTACCTAGAGATGTTGAAGGGACCCATCCCATCAAGACTTGCAGCAACACAGCACTCACTTGTTTGCTATTCCTTTTTCCCTCTCTACTCACTTTTAAAAGGATATTTCCTGGATAATTCCCACTCAGTTTTCTTTCTTCTTTCACCATCAAATTTTCCAAAGGAGGAAAGTGATAAATTCTGAAACCTACCGTGTTCCAAGTACTGTCAAGTACTGTTCTAAGCAATTTACATGAACTAATCCATTTACCTATACAACTCTGTAAGGTAGTGTTAGAATCATCAACCCACTTCCTAGATGATGAAACTGAGATAGGAACCATCAGGAGTCCTATTCTAGGAAAACTTCTGTGTTTCTTGACTTCCTACTTTTGCATTCCAGTCCCCTATAATCAAAAGGACATCTTTTTGGGTGTTAGTTCTAAAAGGTCTTGTAGGTCTTCATAGAACTTCAGCTTCTTCAGCGTTACTGGTTGGGGCATAGGCTTGGATTACTGTGGTACTAAATGGTTTGCCTTGGAAACAAACAGAGATTATTCTGTCATTTTGAGATTGCATCCAAGTACTGCATTTCGGACTCTTTTGTTGACCATGATGGCTACTCCATTTCTTCTGAGGGATTCCTGCCCGCAGTAGTAGATACAATGGTCATCTGAGTAAAATTCACCCATTCCAGTCCATTTTAGTTCGCTGATTCCTAGAATGTCAACCTTCACTCTTGATATCTCCTGTCTGACCACATCCGATTTGCCTTGATTCATGGACCTAACATTCCAGGTTCCTATGCAATATTGCTCTTTACAGCATCGGACCTTGCTTCTATCATCAGTCACATCCACAGCTGGGTATTGTTTTTGCTTTGGCTCCATCCCTTCGTTCTTTCTGGAGTTATTTCTCCACTGATCTCCAGTAGCATATTGGGCACCTACCAACCTGGGGAGTTCCTCTTTCAGTATCCTATCATTTTGCCTTTTCAACAAAAAAAGATGTCCTTTTCATTATAGGGGACTAGAATGCAAAAGTAGGAAGTCAAGAAATACCTGGAGTAACAGGCAAATTTGGCCTTGGAATACGGAATGAAGCCCGACAAAGGCTAATAGAGTTTTGCCAAGAGAACGCACTGGTCATAGCAAACACTCTCTTCCAACAACACAAGAGAACACTCTACACATGGACATCACCAAATGGTCAACACCGAAATCAGATTGATTATATCCTTTCAGCCAAAGATGGAGAAGCTCTATACAGTCAGCAAAAACAAGACCGGGAGCTGACTGTGGCTCAGATCATGAACTCCTTATTGCCAAATTCAGACTGAAATTGAAGAAAGTAGGGAAAACAGTAGACCATTCAGGTATGACCTAAATCAAATCACTTATGATAGTACAGTGGAAGTGAGAAATAGATTTAAGGGACTAGATCTGATAGATAGAGTACCTGATGTACTATGGGCGGGGGTTCGTGACATTGTACAGGAGACAGGGATCAAGACCATCCCCATGGAAAAGAAATGCAAAAAAGCAAAATGGCTGTCTGGGGAGGCCTTACTAATAGCTGGGAAAAGAAAAGAAGCAAAAGCAAAGGAGAAAAGGAAAGATATTCCCATCAGAATGCAGAGTTCCAAAGAATAGCAAGAAGATATAAGAAAGCCTTCCTCAGCGATCAATGCAAAGAAATAGAGGAAAACAACAGAATGGGAAAGACTAGAGATCTCTTCAAGAAAATTACGGATACCAAGGGAAAATTTCATGCAAAGATGGGCTCGATAAAGGACAGAAATGGTATGGACCTAACAGAAGTAGAAGATATTAAGAAGACGTGGCAAGAATACACAGAAGAACCATACAAAAAAGATCTTCACGACCCAGATAATCACGATGGTGTGATCACTCAACCTAGAACCAGACATCCTGGAATGTGAAGTCAAGGGGGCCTTAGAAAGCATCACTACAAACAAAGCTAGTAGAGGTGATGGAATTCCAGTGGAGCTCTTTCAAATCCTGAAAGATGATGCTGTGAAAGTGCTGCACTCAATATGCCAGCAAATGTGGAAAACTCAGCAGTGGCCACAGGACTGGAAAAGGTCAGTTTTCATTCCAATCCCAAAGAAAGGCAATGCCAAAGAATGCTCAAACTACCGCACAATTGCACCCATCTCACACGCTAGTAAAGATTAATGCTCAAAATTCTCCAAGCCAGGCTTCAGCAATACGTGAACTGTGAACTTCCAGATGTTCAAGCTGGTTTTAGAAAAGGCAGAGGAACCAGAGATCAAACTGCCAACATCTGCTGGCTCATGGAAAAAGCAAGAGAGTTCCAGAAAACATCTATTTCTGCTTTATCGACTATGCCAAAGCCTTTGACTGTGTGCATCACAATAAACTGTGGCAAATTCTGAAAGAGATGGGAATACCAGACCACATGACCTGCCTCTTGAGAAACCTGTATGCAGGTCAGGAAGCAACAGTTAGATCTGGACGTGGAACAACCAACTGGTTCCAGATAGGAAAAGGAGTACATCAAGGCTTTATATTGTCACTCTGCTTATTTAACTTAAATGCAGAGTACATCATGAGAAACGCTGGGCTGGAAGAAACACAAGCTAGAATCAAGATTGCTGAGAGAAATATCAATAACTTCAGATATGCAGATGACACCACCCTTATGGCAGAAAGTGAAGAGGAACTAAAAAGCCTCTTGATGAAAGTAAAAGAGGAGAGTGAAAATGTTGGCGTAAAGCTCAACATTCAGAAAACGAAGATCATGGCATCTGGTCCCATCACTTCATGGGAAACAGTGGAAACAGTGTCAGACTTTATTTTGGGGGGCTCGCAAATCACTGCAGATGGTGACTGCAGCCATGAAATTAAAAGACGCTTACTCCTTGGAAGAAGGTTATGACCAACGTAGATGGCATATTCAAAAGCAGAGACATTACTCTGCCAACAAAGGTCCATCTTGTCAAGGCTATAGTTTTTCCAGTGGTCATGTATGGATGTGAGAGTTGGACTGTGAAGAAGGCTGAGCGCCGAAGAATTGATGCTTTTGAACTGTGGTGTTGGAGAAGAGTCTTTCAAGTCCCTTGGACTGCAAGGAGATCCAACCAGTCTATTCTAAAGGAGATCAGTCCTGGGTGTTCTTTGGAAGGACTGATGCTAAAGCTGAAACTCCAATACTTTGGCCACCTCATGCAAAGAGTTGACTCATTGGAAAAGACTCTGACGCTAGGAGGGATTGGGGGCAGGAGGAGAAGGGGACGACAGGGGATGAGATGGCTGGATGGCATCACCAACTCGATGGACGTGAGTCTGAGTGAACTCCGGGAGTTGGTGATGGACAGGGAGGCCTGGTGTGCTGCAATTCATGGGGTCACAAAGAGTCGGACACAACTGAGCGACTGAACTGAACTGAAGAAAACTTCCAGTTTTTTCTGCCTCACTGCTCACCAACTTCTTAATGCCTTTCAATTAGCCATTTACTCACAGGACACCATGCTGTCAATAAGGGAGTGGTTAAATAAACATGGTCCTGCCGCACAACAGAATACTATGCAGCTGTGAAGAAAGAATCTGGGTCTAAAAAGAAACAGAAACCGACGAATAAATAAACAGAGAAGAAACTGGTGGTTGCCAGAGGGGAGTGGGATGGGAGAGTTTGGACAAAACAGGGGAAGGGGAATAAGAGGTACACACTCAGAATGGTACGCACTCAGAATGTACAGACTCAGGTGATGGACAGGAAAGCCTAGTGGGCATGCTACAGCCCATGTGGTCGCAAAAAGTTGGACACGACTGAGCAACTCAACTGAACTGACTCCCGCTTATAAATAACAGAGATATAGCGTACAGCATAGGGAAGTCAATTTTGCAATAACTTTGTATGGTGACAATAACTAGACTTATGATCAATTCATAATGCATATAAATGTTGTATACCTGAAACTAATAATATATTGTATCAACTATATTGCAATAAAAATAATAATGGTGTGGGGGTTTTTGCAGTTTGTGTTCTGGCCACACCACATGGCTTACTGGATCTTAGTTTCCCAACAAGGGCTTGAACCCAGGCCGCCATAGTGGAAGTGCCGAGTCCTAACCAGTGGACTATCGACTGTCAGGAAATTCCCAATGTTTTTAATCTTAAGAAAAATAATCTGGGAACCCTTTTATGGAACAAACTCTAAGACATAGTGTTGAGTTTAAAAAACAGAAGAACAGAACATGAAATATAGTCATTTTTTTTTTAAATAAGCAAACCTGTGTATCTCTTTAACATGTTTACTTATTATGCATAGAATTTCTTGGTAGCATACTTAAGAAATTGCTAGCAATGGTTGCCTCCAAGGGGTCCTGGGTGGCTGGGGGTCAGAAGTAGGGAGGAGACTTTACTATTGTATCTTTTTATTTTTTTAATTGAAGGATAGTTGATTTACAAGGTTGTGTTCACCACTATATCTTTTGAATTTCAACCATGTGAATGTATTACTTCTTCAAAAATAAATTAATAAATGTAATATGAGGAAAGTTGTTAAAGACTGGAAAAGCCTGTCTAGCTTCCCCATTGGGTTACCTGTACCTTTCATTGCTTTGGCACTATTTTACAACTCTATTTTACAACTTGTAGAAGACGAATAGTTATGCAAATGATGCTTGTCCATAGAAATGCAAATGAAATCCCCTGGAATGCAATTGATTATGTGGATACTGAACTGCTGGTTTTTGCATCTATTTGTAAATTCAGCATTCCTTCCTTAGCCGTGGAATACTTGGAATCCTCATTTGAATTTGGTCTTAACACCTTAGAAGCATCATTATTTAAATGAGTTAGATAAAATCTCTAATGTGTTCATTTTATATTTATATTATTTTTGAGCAGTGATTTTAAAAGAAAGTCATCACTGACCTCCAAGACTCTACTTCAACAGGCTAGTTAGTGTCGGGTCCGGGTTTGATGCTGGGCGTTTCTGAGTCTCCAACCAGTGCTTTGTCCACAGACTCCAACTCTCCATCTGCGCCTCTAACTCCAGACTCTGCTCCGTCTTCCTGGCCAACAGCGCTTCTCATCTGGGCTCTGGAGCCAGCTTATGGGGGGCAAGGGGGTCCATTCCAAGCTCCCTCTCTTCGTACCTACGGAACTTAAGCAGGTGACTGCCCCTTTTGCGCCTCAGTTTCCAAGTCTGTGAAATGGGGATTATGGTCCTGGCTGCAGAGACATTGTGAGGATTAGTTTAACAACAGGCACACACTGCAAGCTCAAGAGACCTTAGATGTCTTTTTCTTCCCTCGAAACTTTTCACGTAGTCATTTCGTCCATTGCCACAGCAGATACCAAACGTAACTACACAGGTCCAACCTCTTCCCTGGGCAGCAGGCATTTTCTTGCTGTGGATCCAAGCTGTCTGCAAATATGCAGGGGGCCCTACCTCTAGCTCTGAGATTTATTGTCTGTTCCTCTTGCCTTCAAGGAGCTGACAGCTGGGCAGAGGAGGTAGGGAGCTATTAAACAAATATACTAATAACAAATTGAGACTAATCCTGTGAAGAAAAGGCAGGGTGAGGATGTAGACAAGTCACAAGATGGTGGGGGGAGGCCTGCTGTACACTGGTAGGGAATGCGGTGGTGACACAGGAGTGGAAGGATGAAGGGGATGGAGCCTCCCAGGTGGAGGAAGCTGCAGGACGAAGGCCCTGAGGCAGGCCTGACTTGGCAGCTTGGCGTTTCAGAGGAACAAAAAGAGTCCAAGTGTGACTGCTATACTTGAGCACGGAGAAGCGAGAAACAAGCTCACTACTTCCTGCCATCCTTCCGTTACTCAGACTCAGAACTCTTCCAGAATATTCTTTATCCTTCCACATACACACCCCCCACACACACATGTAGTCTACCCCATCTCCAAGTCTACCCCAAATGAGAGGCTCCTGGAACATGTACAATCAGGACCTACGGCCGTCAGGTGACAAAACCCCAACTAATTTCCATAACGCCCTACACCTGGCTCTCTACCTACAAACAGTACTTCCAATGTCATCAAGTTGGACTGAGGAGCCAAAGAATTAAAAGGTATGAAGGGATAAATCAGGAGTTTGGAATTGCCAGATTCAAGCTACTACATACATACATATATATATATGTATATATATATAGAGAGAGAGATAGATAAACAAGATACTACTGGATAGCATAGGGAACCATGTGATAACTTATGATGAAAAATATGAAAAATGATAAATGTATATGTACAACTGAATCGCTTTGCTGTACACCAGAAACACAACATTGCCAATCAACCATTCTTCAACTTTAAAACCATGATTAAAACAAATAAAGGGTATGAAAGCACCCGCCATTAAATAAAACATTCACGATGACCTGTCTCACTGCTGTTTTCTGAGTGATTCTTTACTAATTAAATGCAGCCCTGACTCCCCCCATCAGCACCCCTTCGTCTAACCCCATACCTGACTTTCCCACCCCATCACCCTGTTTTTCAGTGAAGCTGGGAAGCATGTCCCAAGTCTGTCCCCTGGGGCTCCTTCTCCTGTTTCCCTTGCTTGCTGGCCTAACACCCACTCTCTAGTTGCCACCTCACGTCCAGGAGGTCTTTCCTGATTTCTCACCTGGGCGATTTCTGGGCCCCCAAACTCCTCATGGCCCCTGTCTATGTGAATTCTCAGCGTGGGGGCTTCTGGGACCTCCCATTGAATAAGGCAAACTCAACTTCTAGACTCTCCCAAACCAGCTCCTCCAAAAGGCTCCTCTATCCCAGTCAACAGAATCACACCCTTTGACAGGTTTGTTTCAAACCCCCACCCTTGACTCCTACTTCCACACATACCCTCCTCCAAACCATCAGCAAGCCTGGGCATGCTTCCCCCAAGAGTGTTCTGAACCTGGCTCTCGTTTGTCAACTAACACCCTGAATCAGCACCATGGCCTCTGTGCACCCAGGGGACCGCTACAGCCTTCTCCCAGTCCGCCATCTTCCTGCTGAATCACCTGAGGATTCAGCTCTAGAGGCCTTGCCTCACCTCCCAGAGGTTCACCCTGTGCAGTCGAGACTAGGAATCCTGTTCTGACTGGTCTCCAGTCTCCCATCCTGCCCTCTCTGGGCGCTTCCCCTCACAGCATCTAGAGGGAGCCTATTAAAAAATATCACTTGCCTGCTCAAAACTTTCCGTGGACAGCACTGGTCGCAACAGACAAAAGGTAGAAACAGCTCAACTGTCCACTGACAAATGAATGGATGAACAAATTCAGTGTATGTACAGAGTGGATTATTCAGCTACAAACAGAAATGAAATACTGATGTATACAACAGGAGTGAACCTGGAAAGCCTTAGTAAGTGAAAGAAGCCAGATTTAAAAAAGCCATATTTAAATGAAAGATCCAGAAGAGGCAAACCCAGAGACGGAAAGAACACTGATGGTTGCCAGGGGCCAGAGAGGGCTGGGGGGAAATATGAGGAGGGACTGCTTAATGGGTATTGGCGCTTTCCCTTTTGGGGTGATGGAAAAGCTCTGGGACTAGACAGTGGTGGTTGTACAGCATTGTGAAGGTACTTAATGCCAATGGATTGCACATGCTGAAATGGGTGACAGGACAACCCTGGCTGTCCAGTGGCTAAGACTCCATGCTCCCAGTGCCTGGGGACTGGGTTCGATCCCTAGTCAGGGAACTAGATCCCTCATGCCACATAGCCAAACAGGTAAATGATTAAACATTAAATAAAATGGGTGAAGTGGTAAATTTTGCATTATAAATACGACAACTTAAAAAAACCTTCCACAGCCTTTTATGTCACCTTGGATAAAAATCCCAACTCCTCCACAGTCCTCCCCTCTATTCCCACCGACTTCCCACTGGCTCACTGCACTCCAGCCACCTGTCTGCCACCCTGCTGTTTTTCAAAGCACCCTTTGCTTTTTCCTACCCCTCATTTGGGGCTCAGTGGTAAAGACTCTGACTGCCAATGCAGGAGACTCGGGTTCAACTCCTGGGTCGGGAAGATCCCCTGGAGAAGGAAATGGCAACCCACTCCAGTATTCTTGTGTGGGAAATCCCATGGAAGGAGGAGCCTGGGGGGCTATAGTCCACGGGGTCGCAGAAGAGTAGGACACGACAGAGTGACTAAACACTGCCACCAATCTCTCTTTTGACCTTAAAGTTTGTCAGTATTTCGGTCTTGCTCTTGAATCTCTCCTGCTGTTACAAAGTTTACAAGTGTAAAACTGCCATTTACGTCCTGGGTCCCCCTCCAGTGGCACCAGGGCTATTGAGGGAAGTCAGAGTTTGTTCAGTGACGAACTGCTTGCTTGATTGGAATGGATTCTTTACATCCACTTTCTGGCATCACACCCTGTCTTCATACCTTCCCCTCTTAAATCACACCTTTTCATTCCCTGGCTCAAAACCCTCCATGGGTTCCCATGAGCTGAGAACAGGAGTCTGCAAAGTACAGCCCACAGACCAAATCCAGCCCACCACCTGTTTTTGTCTGGCCCATGAGCTAAAAAAGTTTCGTTACATTTTTAAATGGTTGGGAAAAAAATCAAAAATGAAAGCAATTTGGAGAATGCATGAATTATACAAAATTTTGGAGAAGAAAATGCAACCCACTCCAGTATTCTTGCCTAGAGAATCCCATACACAGAGGAGCCTGGCTGGCTGTAATCCATAGGGCTGCACAAAGTCGGACACAACTGAAGCAACTTAGCACAGGAAATTCAAGTTTCAGTGTCTATTTAAGTAATGTTTTATTGAAACACAGCCTTGGGCACACACTTGTTATCCAGGCCTGCTTTTATGCTACAATAATAGGGTCTCATAGTTGCAATAGAGATCATACATGGTCCTCAAAGTTAAAGTCGCTCAGTTGTGTCTGACTCTTTGTGACCCCATGGCCTATACAGTCTGTGGAATTCTCCAGGCCAGAATACTGCAGTCGGTAGCCTTTCCCTCGTCCAGGGGATCTTCCCAACCCAGGGATCGAACCCAGGTCTCCTACATTGCAGGCGGATTCTTTACCAGCTGAGCCACAAGGGATAGTCCTCAGAGCTTAATATAATTACTAACTGGTCCTTTACAGAAGGGCTTTCCCAGGTGGCTGAGTGATAAAGAATCTGCTGGCCAATGCAGGAGACGCCTGTGTGGGGAAGATCCCCTGGAGAAGGAAAGAGCAACCTGCTCCAGTATTCTTGCCTGGAAAATTCCAGAGGAGCCTGGCAATTACAGTCCGTGGGGTCGTAAAAAGTCGTACACGACTGTGTGGCTGAGTATGCACGCACATTTGCAAAAAATCTCTGCACATTCCCTCTCAGATGAAAATCCTGTATCTGGCCTGCAGAGCCCCCTCAGGCCTGGTCCCTAAATCTCTGAGCTCGAGGTCTTTGCTCAGCACCCATCTGAGCTGGCTCCCTTACCCTTCTGGGACATCGCCTGTTATTTCCTTCCTAGGACACAGCACAACACATAAGCACCTTAATTCTTCGCTTAGTTACTTTTTGCTTGTGTACAAAGGAAGGAACTCTGTGAATCTGTTCACTAATATTCCCCAGGCTACCATAGACCTGGGTACCACAGTGGCTACTCAATAAATATTTAGCCAATGAATCACACTTTTTTTCTTACATAAAGGAGTTTCTCTGCAACATCTTCAGTAGATCAGCCATGGCCCTGATTTGGATTTTGTACCTTCCTGCAACGTATAATGTCATAATTTATATACAAATAGAGAAAGTTGACCACCAGTCATTTTATCTATGGCAATATAGAGAAATATAAACAAAACAGCTTTCCCCTTCAACTGTTTATTGACGCCAGTCATCTGACCTACTTTGGGGTCCTGGAAATGTGCCCCTTGCATCTAGTCAAACTAGTCCCCACCCTTTCAGGACCTTTGCACCTGGTCCTTCTTCTTCAGAGCCAGGACCAAAGGTTAGCTCCTCCAGGAAGCTCTCTGGGATCACGCCACATCCCAACAGTGATTTGCCTTCCCAACGCTTACCATATTCTAAAATTAAGTGTCATATTTCCTTTTAAGGCAGGAAACATGTTGTTTTCATATATTATAGTTACCACCACAGAGTCCAGAGCAGGTCTAGAATTCAAGACTCTCTCAGTGTTTGTTTGCGTGACTAAAATCCCTTGAGTTTCTGTACACATTTTGTTTCCCCCTGTACACATTTTTAAAATAGTTTGTTACTGGGTATAAAAAGATGCTTAACCCTTTATTGATGGGGGGGATTTTTGCAGAAACTAAAGCTTGTGGCTGGTGATTTGTTATGTAAGTGATATTGATACGGCTCTGGTCAATAATGTGTTAATATGTACTTGCTAAGTAACTAGAGTGACTTCTAGGAGCTTTCACCTCCTTTTAAAGCCACTCCCACCTCCAACTCTTGCAAGAAGATATGGGCAGTGTCTGGCAGCATCATCTTTACCTTAAAGAGCAGAAACACCCACTGAGTTTACTACCTCCAGGTGCTGATACGACCTTTATATCATTTAATTAATCCTCCCAATAACTCTATGCATCAGGTTCTATTATTACCTTCATCTTACAGGTGAAGAAACCAAGGCAGAGAAACTAAGTAACGTACTTGTCTGAAAAAGGAAGACATTCATAAGAAAAATGAACTCCCAACCTTAAATTTCAAGAAACAAATACTGTGGAAAAGGAATCAAGGCAGAGAGGAAACACTCAAACACGATCCGAAATCAGCTTCACAGCAACGAAACAGAGGACAGTAAAGCTCCCATAGAAACCCCAGACTTGGACGATTTGGTCAAAACTCAATTCTCAGATGATCTCAGGCCACCAAAGCTCGTATTTTCCAGCCAGTACTGCAAGTCCCAAACCTGGTCATCACCCTTGACCTCTCCCCTCTCCCTCTCCTCTCCCACTTCCCATCCGGGAGCTCCGTAGGATTTACCTTCTGAGCGTCTTACACTGTCGACTGCGGCCACGTAACTCCATTCTACGGAGGTGGTGGCCTGCTCCAGATCCACCATTAGCTGTTATCTGGGCAGGAAGGGAACGGCCTCCCACCAGCCCCCAGGCCCCAGTCTGCTCCCATCCCCCACTCTCAGCAGCCAGAGGGATCTTTTGAAATTTCAATTTGGATCAGGACACACCCCCATTTCCCGCCCCCTATCTCCAAAAACCTTTCAAAGATTTCCCATTGTTCTCAAGTCAAAGTCTTTCTTTCTTAACCAAGACTTCTGGGGTCTGCAGGATTCCTTTCCCCAACTTCAGCTTAAGTCTCAACTCCAACCAGACCCCAGCCATCTTGGGAGGCTCTGATACCAACAAGGCTTCTGACCCGGTTCAAATTCTGACCCTGCTATTCATTCTCTGTGTGACCTTGTGCAAGTAACTTAACCTCTCTGGGCAAATGCAAATTGTAACGTAGTCCATAGTGTTGACAAGAGTCAGTTGGTTCCTTTCAGTTCAGTTCAGTCGCTCAGTCGTGTCCGCCTCTTTGCGACCCCATGGACTACAGCATGCCAGGCCTCCCTGTCCACCACCAACTCCTGGAGCTTTCTCAGACTCATGTCCATTGAGTTGGGGATGCCATCCAACCATCTCACTTCTGTCTTCCCCTTCTCCCACCTTCAATCTTACCAGCATCAGGGTCTTTTCAAATGAGTCAGTTCTTCACATCAAGGGGCCAAAGAGTTTCAGCTTCAGCATCAGTCCTTTCAATGAATATTCAGGACTGATTTCCTTTAGGATTGATCTCCTTTGCAGTCCAAGAGATTCTCAAGAGTCTTCTCTAACACCACAGTTCAAAAGCATCAATTCTTCAGAACTCAGCTTTCTTTAGAGTCCAACTCTCACATCCACACATGACTACTGGAAAAACCATAGCTTTGACTAGACAGACCTTTGTTGGCAAAGTAATATCTCTGCTTTTTAATATGCTGTCTAGGTTGGTCATAGCTTTTCTTCCAAAGGGCAAGCATCTTAATTTCATGGCTGCAGTCACTATCTGCAGTGATTTTGGAACTCAAAAAATAAAGTCTCTCACTGTTTCTATTGTTTCCCCGTCTACTTGCCGTGAGTGATGGGACCGGATGCCATGATCTTAGTTTTCTGAATGTTGAGTTTTAAACCAACTTTTTCACTCTCCTCTTTCACTTTCATCAAGAGGTTTTTAGTTCTTCGCTTTCTGCCATAAGGGTGGTGTCATCTGTGTGTTTGAGTTTATTGATATTTCTCCTACCAAACTTGATTCTACCTTGTGCTTCATCCAGCCTGGCATTTCTCATGATGTACTCTGCATTTAAGTTAAATAAGCAGGGTGAAAATATAAAGCGTTGATATACTCCTTTCCCGATTTGGAACCAGTCTGTTGTTCCATGTCCAGATCTCACTTGCTTCTTGACCTGCATACAGATTTCTCAGGAGGCAGGTAAGGTGGTCTGATATTCCCTCCTCGAAGAATTTCCCACAGTTTGTTGTGATCCACACAGTCAAAGGCTTTGGCATAGTCGATAAAGCAGAAATAGATGTTTTTCTGGAACTCTCTTGCATTTTTGATGATCCGGCAGATGTTGGCAATTTGATCTCTGGTTCCTCTGCCTTTTCTAAAACCAGCTTGAACATCTGGAGGTTCACGGTTCATGTATTGCTGAAGCCTGGCTTGGAGAATTTTGAGCATTACTTTACTAGCATGTGAGATGAGTGCAATTGTGTGGTAGTTTGAGCATTCTTTGGCATTGCCTTTCTTTGGGACTGGAATGAAAACTGACCTTTTCTAGTTCTGTGGCCACTGCTGAGTTTTCCACATTTGGTGGCATATTGAGTGCAGCACTTTCACAGCATCATCTTTCAGGATTTGAAATAGCTCCACTGGAATTTCATCACCTCCACTAGCTTTGTTTGTAGTGATGCTTTCTAAGGCCCACTTGACTTCACATTCCAGGATGCCTGGCTCCAGGTGAGGGATCACACCATTGTGGTTATCTGGGTCATGAAGATCTTTTGTATAGTTCTTCTGTGTATTCTTGCCATGTCTTCTTAATATCTTCTACTTCTGTTAGGTCCATACCATTTCTATCCTTTATCGAGCCCATCTTTGCATGAAATGTTCCCTTGGTATCTCTAATTTTTCTGAAGAGAACTCTAGTCTTTCCCATTCTGTTGTTTTCCTCTATTTCTTTGCATTGATCACTTAGGAAGGCTTTCTTATCTCTCCTTGCTGTTCTTTGGAACTCTGCATTCAAATGGGAATATCTTTCCCTTTCTCCTTTCCTTTAGCTTGTCTTCTTTTCTCAGCTGTTTATAAGGCCTCCTCAGACAACCATTTAGACTTCTTGCATTTCTTTTTCTTGGGAATGGTCTGATCCAATGTCACAAACCTCCATCCATAGTCCTTCCGACACTCTATCAGATCTAATCTCTTGAATCTACTTGTCACTCCCACTGAATACTCATAAGGGATTTGATTTAAGTCATACCTGAATGTTTCCTTTAGTAATAGTGTTTACTTGGCACAGTGTCTGGCACTGCTTAGCTGTCACTATTGTTAGCAGAAATCTCCTACTCATCCTTCAAAACCCAACACAAAATTCATTTCTTCAGGGCACCCTTCCTGGAGTCACTTTCCAATTAATTAGACTCAGTTCAGTTCAGTTCAGTTGCTCAGTCGTGTCTGACTATTTGCGACCCCATGAATTGCAGCACGCCAGGCCTCCCTGTCCATCACCAACTCCCGGAGTTCACTCAGACTCACGTCCATCAAGTCAGTGATACCATCCAGCCATCTCATCCTCTGTCATCCCCTTCTCCTCCTGCCCCCAATCCCTCTCAGCATCAGAGTCTTTTCCAATGAGTCAACTCTTCGCATGAGGTGGCCAAAGTACTGGAGTTTCAGCTTTAGCATCATTCCTTCCAAAGAAATCCCAGGGCTGATCTCCTTCAGAATGGACTGGTTGGATCTCCTTGCAGTCCCAGGGACTCTCAAGAGTCTTCTCCAACACCACAGTTCAAAAGCATCAACTCTTCGGCACTCAGCCTTCTTCACAGTCCAACTCTCACATCCATACATGACCACAGGAAAAACCATATCCTTGACTAGACGGACCTTAGTTGGCAGAGTAACATCTCTGCTTTTGAATATGCTATCTAGGTTGGTCATAACTTTCTTCCAAGGAGTAAGTGTCTTTTAACTCATGGCTACAGTCACCATCTGCAGTGATTTTGGAGCCCCCAAAATAAAGTCTGCCACTGTTTCCACTGTTTCCCCATCTATTTCTCATGAAGTGATGGGACCAGATGCCATGATCTTCGTTTTCTGAATGTTGAGCTTTAAGCCAACTTTTTCACTCTCCTCTTTCACTTTCATCAAGAGGCTTTTTAGCTCCTCTTCACTTTCTGCCATAAGGGTGGTGTCATCTGCATATCTGAGGTTATCGATATTTCTCCTGGCAATCTTGACTCCAGCTTGTGCTTCTTCCAGTCCAGCGTTTCTCATGATGTACTCTGCACAGAAGTTAAATAAGCAAGGTGACAGTATTCAGCCTTGACGCACTCCTTTTCCTATTTGAAACCAGTCTGTTGTTCCATGTCCAGTTCTAACTGTTGCTTCCTGACCTGCATACAGATTTCTCAAGAGGCAGGTCATGTGGTCTGGGATTCCCATCTCTTTCAGAATTTGCCAGTTTATTGTGATGCACACAGTCAAAGGCTTTGGCATAGTCGATAAAGCAGAAATAGATGTTTTTCTGGAACTGTCTTGCTTTTTCCATGATCCAGCAGATGTTGACAATTTGATCTCTGGTTCCTCTGCTTTTTCTAAAACAAGCTTGAACATCTGGAAGTTCACGGTTCACGTATTGCTGAAGCCTGGCTTGGAGAATTTTGAGCATTACTTTACTAGTGTGTGAGATGAGTGCAATTGTACGGTAGTTTGAGCATTCTTTGGCATTGCCTTTCTTTGGAATTGGAATGAAAACTGACCTTTTCCAGTCCTGTGGCCACTGCTGAGTTTTCCATATTTGCTGGCATATTGAGTGCAGCACTTCCACAGCATCATCTTTCAGGATTTGAAATAGCTCCACTGGAATTCCATCACCTCCACTAGCTTTGTTCGTAGTGATGCTTTCTAATGCCCACTTGACTTCACATTCCAGAATGTCTGGCTCTAGGTGAGTGATCACACCATCGTGATTATCTGGTTTGTGAAGCTCTTTTTCGTACAGTTCTTCTGTGTATTCTTGCCACGTCTTCTTAATATCTTCTATTTCTGTTAGGTCCGTGCCATTCCTGTCCTTTATCAAGCCCATCTTTGCATGAAATGTTCCGTTGGTATCTCTAATTTTCTTGACGAGATCTCTAGACTTTCCCATTCTGTTGTTTTCCTCTATTTCTTTGCATTGATCGCTGAAGAAGGCTTTCTTATCTCTTCTTGCTATTCTTTGGAACTCTGCATTCAGATGCTTATATCTTTCCTTTTCTCCTTTGCTTTTCGCCTCTCTTCTTTTCCCAGCTATTTGTAAGGCCTCCCCAGACAGCCATTTTGCTTTTTTGCATTTCTTTTCCATGGGGATGGTCTTGATCCCTGTCTCCTATACTATGTCACGAACCTCATTCCATAGTTCATCAGGCACTCTATCTATCAGATCTAGGCCCTTAATTCTGTTTCCCCCTTCCACTGTATAATCATAAGTCATACCTGAATGGTCTAGCGGTTTTCCCTACTTTCTTCAATTTGAGTCTGAATTTGGTAATAAGGAGTTCATGATCTGAGCCACAGTCAGCTCCTGGTCTTGTTTTTGTTGACTGTATGGAGCTTCTCCATCTTTGGCTGCAAAGAATATAATCAATCTGATTTCAGTGTTGAAGACTGCCCCCTGCTATTCGCTGCCTTCATGCTGCTATGACAATCATAAATGAATCCTTAATACATTTAATAACTGGATGTAAAGTCATCATTGATTCCTTATTTAGTGTTTACTTTGTTCAATTCTGTATCTCCCTCACACACAGTAGGAGCTCAGAAGTCATCTGGTGAGTGTTGATCAAAGACTGGCTGAATGGATCAACCCTAGGGATGCCTGAATCTGCAGTTGAAGAAGAATTAGGAAAGTTGAATTTTAATGAGAATTATAGAAAACTGGAGCCAGACTGAGGGGGTTTAGGAGGGGAGGGGTAATTAGGTTACAAATAGGAAGCTACAGTGATTTGGTATGTAAAGCAACAGTGGGAGGGGCTGCATGCAGGGAGGGGTCAACCTAAACTGACTCCTGAGAATTCCCAGGAGAGCAACTCAAGTGTTACCCTGGGGCAGGAATCTGCCTGGGATCTGGGCTAGTGGGCCGCATAGAGTCAGACAGGACTGAAGCGACTTAGCAGCAGCAGCAGCAGCAGCCCTTTCTCCTTGCTCTTACCCCCACCGCCACCCCCACTTCCCCACCTCCCTGGCTTACCAGCCCCAGTTCCTCTTGTCCTAGCTATATCCCAGGCCTCAACCGGTCTAACATCAGAACCTGTAAAGGGTGGCCAGGTTTAGCAAATAAAAATAGAGGACACCCAATCTAAAATTGAAAAGTTCCAGCACCACTAACTCTTAACTCTCTGGTCCCATCAAACTCAACCCAGTAGGGTCTTCTCTTTTTTTATTATTATTTATTTATTTTTATTTTTGGGTCTTCTCTTAATTACCTTTCTGTTTTGGAGTCCTGAGCCTCCTTGGAAGAGTCACTCAACCCCTCTGACTTGCTTCTGCCTCTGGGTAAGAGAGATAAGAGTGTCAACCACCCAGGGTGGAGTTAGAACTCTGAGAAAATGAGCTACCTGGGTCTTAGCACCATAAAGAGCAACCAGTAAGGCCATTCCTCTACTCCCTTCTCCTGATGTCATCTCCTGGGGTCTCACCATGAAGCTTTCCATACGAATTGCTGAACCCATTTTACAGAGGAGGAAAACTGAGGACAGCCAATCAGAGGAGGACTAAGAAGTGAATTCCCCTGTCTTTGGGACTCTCATGCTATAGCTCTTCTTGACTATCAGATGCGAATATACAGTAAACTATTAGCAACAGGAAGGCAGGGACTTGTCTTGGGTTTTGATGATGGACTCCCAGAAGCCAGCACACTGCCTGGCTCTCGGGAGGTGTGGCATAAATATCTATGGTACTGGGGACTCCCCTGGTGGTCCAGTGGTAAGACTCCAAGCTCCCAATGCAGGGGGACCAGGTTCAATCCCTGGTCAGGGAGCTGAATCCCACACGCCACAGCTGAGTTCCCATGACACAGCTAAAGATCCCACATGCTGCGACTAAGACCTGGTGCAGCCAAATGAATAACTATTCAAAGAGAGGTCCACGGGGTAGGCGGACACAGGTCCATCAGAGTCCCCGTTTTGCAAGAGTGCTTGCTCTTGCGTGTTCTCTCTCTCTCTGCATGCCTTGGGTGTCGAGCCCATGTCTGCCTTTCTGTGCTTGCTCCATCGCCCCAAATACGTTGGGTTGGTGAGGGGAGCAGTGGAGGGTTAAGCTTAAGGCAGATTTCTGTTTGTTTGTTTGTTTTCTCTTTTTCTAAAATGAAGCAAAGTGACAAAAATGTAGATTCAAAAGGAAAGAACCATGACCTTGGGGCTGTCAAAACAGCCACCTGGGTTGCTGTCCACCTGGGCAGGAGAGACCTCTGAGAACCTGAATTCAACGCAGTTCCATTCTGCATTCGTTAGACACCCCATGTTTTCCCATCTGCTGGCAAGTTGTCCTGAAATAATTAGGAGATAAAGGGATTTTAAGGAGAATAGGATTTTGAGGGTATCTGAGGAGCTGTATTGAATCCAGCCCAGAAAGCCCACTGAGAATGTGGAACCACGACGTGGTCACATGGATTAACCCGCCTTGAGAGTCACCAGTGGGTTTACAGGGGCAACCATGGTACCTGTTCTTAACTGCTCCCACCTGGACCTAAAGTCAGACAGAAACACTGGGGTCTGACTTAGGGCATTATTCCCTTTCTCACCAATGTTTTCTTCATTTGGAGACAGAAATCGAACGGTCCTGGGCTGTGATAAAAGAAGTCTGGAATTCTAAGGCCAGTTTGATCAGACGTCGTGCTCTTTGCAGTTAACCAGAATTGACTTGCCAGTGTTATAGGTTCATTAAATGCTCACCTTTGGGGCACCCCTGCCACGGCCAGTGACAGCCTGGTCATGGCTCTTGACCTGACCAGTGGACCTTTCTCCATGGACGTCCCCTGGAGGAAAGAGCCTTCAGCTTCAAGGTCACCTCCTCCCAGAGGCCTTCCTTGAGGGCTTTAACCCTCAAAGGTGCCCCAGCCCCGCCCAGCAGTCACCCTGTATGACATCACCCTGTTGCACAGAGCCCTGGGGCTGTTCTCTGCTGACTTACTGGATTCTTGGTCTCCCCCAGCTAGATGTTCAGCCCCAAAAAGACAGGGTGCTGTCTGGCTAGTTCATTGTGTATCCCCAGCCCTAGGAGCCTGCCAAGTCCAGGGCAGACGTCACGTTAGAGCCTGTTAAAAGGATAAATAAGAGTAATAGTAATAATAACTCATGTTAACTGCCTGCTATTTTTTGGTCTCCAGGTGAGGCGCGAATCAACGTTTTCCATATTTTAAGCCACTCAATCCTCCCAGCATTTTGAGGTAGGTGCCCTGGCTACCGCTTTGCAGTGGTTGTACCCCTGTGTCTGGAATGTTCTTCCCTCAAAAAGCTACAGGATTCACCCCCTGCCTTCATTCAGGACTCCGCTCAAATGCCAGCCACTCAGAAGCCTTGCCAGCACCCCCCCATCCCATGCCCCACCGTTAGGGGCTGAACTGCATTGTCTCTGCCAAGAAGCGTAATGGACCACCCCACCCACCGCCCCCAGCGGAGAATGTGGCCTCTGGGGAAGTAAGATCTGTACAGAGATCAAAATGAAATGGGGTCATGGGGGTGCGCCCTCATCTAAGAAGCGCGGTGCTCTTATTCAAAAGGGACCTTTGGACAGACATGCACAGAGAGAAGATGCTGTGGAGACGCACAGGGTGAAGGCCTCGGGTAGATGGAGGATTGGTCTGCAGGATTTACAAGTCTCGGAATGCCCAAGAGAGCTGGGAAACCAGCAGAAGTGAGGAGGAGACAAGGAAGGATTCCCCGCCCCCACAGGTCCCCACGGACACCTTGGATTCAGACCTCTGGCCTCTAGGAGGGCAAGACAACAAGGCTCTATTGCTTTAAGCCTCCCGGTTTGTGGAACTTTGTTCACAGCCTAGGAAACCAAGACACCTGCTTGTTTTTCTTTCTGGCACTTACCACCACCTGCCTCCACACTGATACATTTTGTCTCTTTACTCCCCGCACCCAGCCTGGAGTGTCAGTCTCTCAGGGTCAAGGTCTAATGCTCATGCATCTGTTACAAAGCCTGACATGGATTTGTTCCTTCAAGAAGGATCTACTGAGTGCCTACTGCGTGCCAGGTTTTTCTGTAAGTGCTGGGGATACAGCAGTGAATTTGGCAAATATCCTTTGAAGCTGACAGTCTAGGGAGAAGAGACAGAAAATAAACAGGAAATGGTGATAAGTACTATGGGGACAAATATAACAGGAAGGGACCCAGGGAGTTTGTGGTGGGAGGCAGTGATAATTGGGGTGGACAGAGACCTCCAGAAGGAGGTGGCAGCTGAGTGGAGGCCCCAAGGAGATAGGGGAGGAGGCACAAGTTTGTCTGGGGAATACATTACAGGAAGGGCCGCAGCTCCCCGCCTAGAGATTTTGCCCCCACCAGAGGACATGTGGCAATTTCTGGAGATATGGAGATTCTGTGGACAGCTAGTACGGAGAGGCCAGGAATGCTGGTGACCATCCTGAAATGCACCTCCCCACCCCCCACCCCACAACAAAGCTAACTAACCAGCCCCAAACATCCGTGGCATGAAGTTAAGAAGCGCAAAGGTATGGGGAGGAGGAAGGCTCACCCTGAGAGCAAGGCTCACCCTGCAAGTGTGGGTGCTGGGTGCTGGGTGTTGGAGGAGTGCTGGAAAGATTTACACCAGGGCAGGAAACAGCAGCAGAGGAGGTCAGAGGTCACCAAGGGAGGGAGGAACAAGACGGCCATTGGGACCATTTTAAGGAGCTCCGTTTGTTTTCTAGTTTGGCTGCTTTGGGTCTTAGCTGCATCAGGCGAGATCTTTAGTTCTGGTTCATGGACTCTAACTGCAGCATGCGGGCATCGTGGCTCCGTGGCACATGGGATCTTAGTTCCCCCAATAGGGATCAAACTCGTGTCCCCTGCATTGCAAGGTGGATTCCTAACCCCCGGACCACCAGGGAAGTCCCAGGAGCTCTGTCGTGATCCTCAATGAGACAGGGAACCACTGGCAGGTTTCCAGCAGAGGAGAGACCCAGGCTGGCTTACTCTGAAGGAGTAAGCCTCTCCTTTGAGGCTGCAAGTAGATCAATGACAGGGGCGAGGGCAAGAGGAGGGAGCCCAGTGGAGAGGCTATTAGGCTATTTCAGGCCCAGGCGAAGGTGGCCCAGATCAGAGTGGAGACTGAGGAGGTGGAGAGAAAGGGGTAAGGTTCTAGATCTGCTTGGAAAGTCCAGCTGGTAGGGTTTGTGTAGGGTGGGAGAGGAGTAGATGACTCCAAGGTTTGGGGGCCTGAGTTGCTGAGAAGATGCAGTTGGTGTGGCAGAGATGTGGATGTAAAGGGGGGAGTGGGTTGGGGGAGGACAGGAGAGGGGACGAGTGACTCTTAGTCACACCGGTAGATGGCAAGGAAGCAGTTGAGTAGCCAGCAGTGTGTAGGGGGAAGGGGGAGTTTGAGCTGGAGATATAAATGTGGGAAGGGGCATCAGCGTATAGAGAGTAGATGGTTGGATGGCATCAGCGACTCGATGGACATGAGTCTGAGCAAGCTCCGGGAGTTGGTGATGGACAGGGAAGCCTGGCGTGCTGCAGTCCATGGGGTCTCAAAGAGTCAGACAGGGCTGAGCAACTGAACTGAAAGGCATGATAGGGGATGAGATTTCCTAGAACTGGAGGTTCTAGGGACAAGGCACAGGTCCAAGGGCCAATCCTTGAGGCTCTCCACAGTCAGAACATTTGGCCCTGACAGTGAACTAAAGATGCCAAGAAGTGTCCGGTGAGATGGGAGGAGAACCAGTCTAGAGGCGCTTCCTAGGACCCAAGAACGCGTCCGAAGGAGGAGTCAGCCACCTCACCAAATGCTCCCGATCCGTCAAGTTGGCTGCGGCCTGAGAACAGACCATTGACTGGACTTAGCAACACGGTGGCCACAGAAGCGCTTGACAAACCTAAACCTTTGTTGATGGACAGCCTCAGACGTCCTCAAAAGATGGTCACTTCAAGCCGTGGGAAAGCAGCAGAGAAAGACATGTGCGTTCAAGCCTGGCTCGGGCATTTTCTAATTGTGTGACCTTGGACATGTTCTTGCCCGCCCCAATGCCCCAGTTACCCTCAACACTGTCTGAGTAGATGAGATCATGATAAGTCAAGAGGTTCTCAGCCTCATAAACCCAGAAACGCCTTGTAGGGGGCAGTGACGGTCGCTGGTATCTGTAAAGACACCACCGCTGAAATCAACATTCAAGGTCACCCAGCTTCTGCTGACATCATTCAGCAGAGAACAGACTGAGAATTCTCAACCTTTCAAGGACGGTTTGTGCTGTTAACGTGAGGTCGGAAACCTTCACGCTGACTGACAAAGATATAACGCATATATTATGTTAATCTGCATGATTTTGAATAGGAAATGAATACACAGGGTAAAGAATTAAAATATAGGAAGGTATCCAGGGAAAAATTAAGTTTCTCTGATCATTTGATGCCCTCCCCAGAGGCAATGACTAGCGCCAGCTGACAGAAAGTACACAGGCATCTTCCCCAGCAGTGGTACCCCCCTCCCTTTTTTTTTTTTTTTTCAATCTTTTGGCCACACCTCACAGGGATGTGGGATCTTTGTTTCCCCTCCAAGGATCGAACCCACACCTCCTGCTTTGGAAGTGTGGAGTCTTAACCACTGGATTTCCAGGGGAAGGCCCAGAAAGGAAATTTAGACACAGACAGATATGCACAGTGGGGAAGCTGAGGTTAAACAGAGGCAAGGGAAAGATGGCCTTCTACCAACCAGGGGAAAAGACCCAGAAAAAAGTCCTTCTCCCTCCTTGCCCACACACTGATTTTGGACTTGTCGTCTCCAGAACTGTGAGACAATACTTGTCCGTGGTTTAAGCCCCACGGTCTGCGGGACTTCGCTGTGGCAGCCCAAGCGAGCATCTGGCGCCTTACCTGCTCCACCAGTGGAAGGTCGGCTCCACGAGCACCAGGGATTTATGTTTCGATTTTTTCCAAACCTATTTATTTTTCACTGAAGGAAAACGGCTTCACAGCATGGTGTTAAGTCTCCGCCATCCATCAAGATGAGTCAGCCATAGATACACACGTGTCTCCTCCCTCCTTAGCCTCCCTCCCACCTCCCACCGCTGTTTTTTTTTTTAACATTTGTTTTTATTTATGTATTTGACTACACCAGCTCTTAATTGCAGCACACAGGATCTTCCACCTTTGCGGCAGCAGGAAGGATCTTCGGTTGTGCCTTGTAAACTCCTAGCTGCAGTGTGTGGGGTCTAATTCCCCGACCAGGGATGGAAACCGGGCCACCTGCATTAGGAGCATGGAGTCTTAGCTACTCACTGGGCCACTAGGGAAGTCCTGATTTCTGTCTGCTCTTATCACTGCTGTATGCCCAGGGAACTACAATCTGGCAGATTGCAGAGGGTCGGTACATTTCCGGAAGAAATAAAAGAAGGCATGTGTGGGCTCCATTCCTAGGCAGGGAGTGTGTTGGGCTGAAGAGGTGCGTAGGAGAGCTGTGAGTTACCTATAACCGAGGGGTGGGTAAGAATAAGAATAACATGCTGTCTTATCCTGTCTGGACACTGTTCTCCAAACACATAAAAGCCTGTGTGAAAGGTTACAGATGAGAAAAATCAAAGGTCAGAGAGGGGAAATGTAGTAGGTTGATTGATGGCCCCCAAAGATATCAGAACCTGTAAATGTTACCTTATTTGGAAAAGGGGGCCAGTCCGGATGTGATTAAATGGAGGATTTCGAGATGCGGAGATTATCCTGGGTTTTCCAGGTGGGCCCTGACTGCAACCTCATGTATGCATCCCTCTAACAGAAAGGCAGTGGGAGACTTGAAGACGGAGAGGAGATCGTGTGACCACGGACGCCGAGACTGGAGTGATGTGGCTGCAAGCCAAGGAAAGACAGCTGCCTTGGAAGCTGGAAGGGGCAAGAGCCTCCAGTTCTGCAACACCTTGATTTTGACCCAGTTACACTGATTCTGGAATTCTGAACTCCAGAACTGTGGGATGATAAATTTCTGTTGTTTTGAGCGGAACGAAAGCAAAAGCTGCCTAATTCTGTATAAGTCCAGGTGTTAAGGACACTCCATGAGCCTCTACCCCACCCCGCTGTCCCAACCCTGGACAGAACCACCATCATCTTATCCCTGGACTTTCACGTATGGCTCCCTTCCTGGTCCCCTCACAGTTACACTTTCCCCCGCATCACAGTCCTGTACCTTCTCCATACCTAGCGTGACCTGAGGATTGTGTTTCTCCCCATGTCTAAATCCTGCCTTTTCACTACACTTTGGATCTCTTGCAACATTTTTTAAAATTTGTTTATTTTTTATTGAAGGATAATTGCTTTACAGAATTTTGTTGTTTTCTGTCAAACCTCAACATGAATCAGCCATAGGTATACATGTATCCCCTCCCTCTTGAACCCCCCTCCCATCTCCCTCCCCATCCCACTCCTCTAGGTTGATCCAGAGCCCCTGTTTGAGTTTCCTGAGCCATACAGCAAATTCCTGTTGGCTATCTATTTTACATATAGTGATGTGAGTTTCCAAGTTACTCTTTCCATCCATCTCACCTCTCCTCCCCTCCCCCCATGTCCATAAGTCTATTCTCCATGTCTGTTTCTCCGCTGCCCTGTAAGTAAATCCTTCAGTACCATTATTCTAGATTCTGTATACATGCATTAGAATACGATATTTATCTTTCTCTTTGGACTTACTTCACTCTGTATAATAGGTTCTAGGTTCATCCACCTCATTAGGACTGACTCAAATGTGCTCCTTTTTATGGCTGAGTAACATTCCAGTGTGTGTGTACCGCAAGTTCTTTATCCATGCATCTGTCGATGGACATCTAGGCAGCTTCCATAAAAATATGGAACACTTCACGAATTTGTGCGTCTTCCTTGTGCAGGTGCCGTGTCAATCTCCTCTGTATCATTCCAAGTTTAGTATACGTGCTGCTGAAATGAGAACCAAAATTCTTAAAAAAAAAAAAATTATTTCCTGTGCTGGGTCTTAGACACAGCATGCAAGATCTTTGATCTTTGTTATGGCACCTGGGATCTCTAGTTTCAACATATGAATTCTTCGTTGCCGTATGTGAGATCCAGTTCCCTGACCAGAGATGGAACCTGGCCCCTGGCACTGGGAGTATGGAGTCTTGACCACTGGACCACCAAGGAAGTTCCTCTTCCAAAATTCTTGACACCGCCTACAAGAACCAGCCTAGGAGTCCAGAACCTAATTTTCTTTGTTATTGTTGTTGACGACATGGTTTGATTCTTTAGTAATGGTATCATATTACTTGTAAAATATAAAAAGCAAACATAAAAGCCAAAACACTAAACCGAAAAATTATTAGAAGTAAATATATTTTTTTAAAAAACTAGCAGTATAAACGATGAACATACTCTTCTCTATTACTCATATTCTTATACAACAAAAAATAAACATACATATAAATTTAAAAATCTAATTAACAATAACAACAAAACCAGTTAAGCCGATAGGCACCTAACATTTAAGAAGAAAACTATGAAACTTGGCTTGTTGTTTAGGCATTACGTCATGTCCGACTCTTTGCCCCCTAGACTGTAGCCCATCGGGCGTCTCTGTCCATGGGGTTTCCCAGGCCAGGGATTGAACATAAGTCTCCTGCACTGGCAGGTGGATTCTTTACCGCTGAGCCTACAAAGGACATAGAAGAAAGTATGGAAGAGTTGAGCCACAAATAGATCCAAGTATGTACAGAACTCTCATAACAGAAGTGATGCATTAAATCAGGGGGAAAAGATGTCTAATTCAGTAAATCATCCTCGACACAGTGTAGCTATTTGGAAAAGAACGGTGCTGGACTCATGCCTTATCCCTTGGCTATCAAAGATGGAATGGTTAAAAACAAACAGACCATAGAAACACTAGAAGAAAGCACGAACACCCGCCTGCCAATACAGGGGCCCCAGGAGACACAGGTTTGATCGGGAAGATGCCTTGGAGTAGGAAATGGCAACCCACTCCAGTAGCCTTGCCTGGAAAATTCCACGGACAGAGGAGCCTGGTGGGCTAGGGTCCCAAAGAGTTGGACATGACTGAGCGAGTGAACACAACACATATCATTTTAAGGCCAACAAGGAGCTCAGTTTCAACCTCAGAAGTTAAAACTCCACCTCCGGTGCTCTTCACCTCCAGCTGTTAGCTACTACTCAGAAACGTGAGCCCAGTATAGCCAGATTTTTCAAAAAATTCTGAAATCTAGATTTTTCTGGAGAACACTTTTAAAACACCCCACAACTTAGTCCACTTTTAAAAAACATGGGGGAAAAAAAAACATGGGGGAGGGAGGTGGGCGGGGGGTTCAGGATGGGGAACACATGTACAGCTGTGGCGGATTCAAGTCCATGTATGGCAAAACCAACACAATATTGTAAAGTAAAATAAATAGACAGAAAAAAAATAGAGCAAAAAATAAAAATCATACAAAAATTTCAATCATTACAAAAATAAATATATAACTAACGAAAAAAAGAACACAGAACAGCCCAAAATTCACACGGCCACGCCATGGCCGACTCAGGCTCATGAACCTCAGGCCGCTGCTAGAGCTGCGCTGTCCTCTCGCACTCTTTCCCTGCGTCTCAGTGTGGCTACGTTAGTAAATGTTTACTTACTACGTTTAGTTCCTAAAACCGAGCTCCTGCTGCTTCCTTTCCCGTGGCCTTCTGGTACTTTCCTCTGCACGAGGCCCTGCTTTGCCTTCCTCTGAGCCTGATCAGCAAGGACTTATTTGCTTCTCCACTTCCACAGAATTTTCCCCCAAAGGCCCGCTGTGGCCACCTCCAGCTAAGCTAGTCCCCCCTTTTCCAGTTCGAGCCTCCCTTGACTCCTGTTCCATTCCTTTGTAGTGCTTACCACACTGGGAAGAATCCATTCATTGTAGAATCCAGCCTCCCTGTACCAGGCTGTCACCTCTGACATATACCCACCTTTCTTTTTCTGTTTTTTGGCGCTAATGATAAGAACCCAAACCTGCCTGCTAATGCAGGACATATAAGAGACATCCCCTGGAGGAGGGCATGGCAAACCACTCCAGTATTCTTGCCCGGAGAATCCCATGGACAGAAGAGTCTGGCTGGCTGCCGTCCATGAAGTCGCAAAGTCAGACACCATTGAGCACCGATGCCTCATCAACAGCCACATGGAGAGAGACAGGAGCCCCTGTCCTTGTGGGGTGCAGGGCCTCGCATGATGGCACGTGAAAGCCTTCTGGTTCCCTACATGGAAGCTGTCTGAGAAAGGACTACAGAGTTGTCCTCTGGGGGTTTTATGGAGGCTTGATCACACAGACATGACTGACTAAGTCATTGGCCAATGGTGACTGGTTTGACTTCAGCAAGGAACACCCAGCACAGCCGATAAATAAATCAATCTTTAAAAAGTAAAGAGCTTTAGAGTGAGGATCCTCTACCTTGTTTCTCCAGCTACACAGCCTGCAAGTGAGTCTGAGTTACTGTGCTCTTATGATGGGGTGGATGCCCCACCCTAGCCCCACCAGAGGCTCTCGGTTACTTGAGTACAGACATCAGCTGTGGAATCCCTTTGTTCTCCGTGTCCCCTGAAGCTCACTGCTAGGTTCGTAGTAAACTGTTCCTTTATTTGCTCATGTGTTCATTCATTCTAAGGACAGTATAATGTAGACTTTGAAAAGTCTGCCTTACGGGCCCCAAATTTAAATTTCTAACAGTGCGATACTGTAGAGCCCACCATGCATCACTTATTAATTATTAAAGTACCTTCCTGATGTGCCTTCTGCCTTTTATATATTAATTTGTTTTCTGCTTAAGGGGAGGACAATTCTGTTATGGTAACAAAACGTAGGCTTTTTATTTAACAAGGCTCCCTTCGCCTGGCCTGGCCGGGCCACCCCTCCTCCTCCCCTGTTCTTCATTCTGAGTGAGATCCACCCTAGCGACTTCAGAAGGCAGCCTCTGGAGCCGGGCTGGGACCTGAGGGAGCCCAGCGAGGCCCAGGGCCCCACATTTAAGGAGGCACTTGCTCTCAGGCACCCGTTCAAGGCTCGCATGACCCTGAGTGTTAGCGCCTCCTTAAATGCTGCCTTCTGGATGCCTCCTTGCCCCACCCCAGTCCCAGCCTGCTTTTCAGTCCAGGGCTGGGGAGTCCTGGCTCCGTGACAGACCTGGAGGTGGCCAGACCCAGAGATGGGGTCTTCAGCTGTGAAATGGGGGTCTTGGTGAGGATTAGGCGAGACAGAGGCTTTAAGGGGGTGTGTAGAGTGCTTTGCATGCCTCCAACACTTAACTATTTGCTGCCTTTTATCAGTTCTTCCCCCAGCCAAGGCCCAGGCCAGGAGTTTTCTGGAGTTTCTCTAGTTTCTTCCTCACACAACCCAGGAGAAGCCAGCATCTCAATTCTGATTCTACAGATGAAGGAACCAGGCTCTGACCGCTGTTCTCCTCCTGACTCCAGCACTTTCCTATCCACCCAAAGCTGGAGGCTTTATTAATAAATAGCCAGTCAGGTGCTTCTTGGCTGGGGGTTTCAATCCTCACTGGGTGTCATTATTACCTGAGGAGTTTGTAAAAGTACAGATGCTTCAGGAAATTCTGGATTAATTGGTCTGGGAGAGGACCAGACACTGAGACAGTTTTTAAAGATCTCCAGGGACTTCCCTGGTGGTCAGGATTCTGTGCTTCAAAGACAGGGGGTACTGGGTGATCTCTGGTTGGCCACTAGGATCCCACATGCCACACTGGGCAGCCAAAAAAGAAAAAGGAAAAAAATAAAACTCCAGTTGATTCTAATGTACAGTCAGCTTTGAGAATAAAAAGCTTTAAACTATCCTGGAAGGGAACTCTAAGGGGTTGTTGTGAATTTCAGTTGTGAATCTCATGCGATGCATAGATGCACACACACGTACACACCACAAGCTTTGCAGTCAGTAAGGCGATATATATATATATATCTGAAATTAAATTTCAGCTCCACTTTTCAAACAAATGTGGTTTTGGGGAAATCTCTTTACGTCTCTGAACCAATTTGAGCACCATCAGAATCACCGAGAAGCTTTATTGAACACCCAAAGGCCCACCCCATAATTTCATCAAAAGGTCTGGGTGGGGGCTGCAACTTCCCAGGTGCCGCTGGTCCCCGGAACAGGCTTTGAGAATCATTGCTGGGTCAATTGCCATGGTAATAAGCTCTGATCAGGTCACCATCTCCCGTTTCAGATTCAATCCTTGACACCTGTAAAGTGTATCACCCTGTATCCTCGCAGCCATGGGATTCCATGGTTATCAGTAGTTTAGGGAGGAGGCAACCCAGGTTCCCAAACGTGAAGTGGCATGGTTAGGGTCATACGGCCAGGAAACTGCCAAAGTCTGGGTCTGAACGCTTGTCTGTAATTAAAGGCAAGAGAGGGCCTGTGCCATCAACTTCTTTTCAGGCAGCAGAGCAAGCTCTCCCACCAGCTGCCAGAGCTCGCCTAGACATCCGCGTGGCACGCCCAAGGCTACAACAGGCAAAAGCCTCCTGGCTGCTCGCTTTATTCAGCGGCTTGGAGAGCGGCCAGCGCCCGACTCCGTGGAGGAACGGCGCCCCCTGGTGGCTGTTTGGAGAGCCGCGTTCCACGGCCCTAGCGGGGCGCTCTTGGTCTTCTGAGTCATCAGCATTCTTGGGCCCTGTTAGTAACATGGAAAATATGATTCAGTTCATTCCATCTGCAGAAAGAACTCCGGGTGTTGAAAGGGGGTGGGGACTTCAGAGCTGAGGAATGGCAAGGAAGGGCGGTGGACCGGGCCCTGGGGACTTCAAGGGGCTGGGGTAAAATGGTGAAGCTGCTAAAAAGCGCAGCTGAGAACAATCGGGACTTTTACCTTTTGACCTTCCCCAAGACTCCTACTGAGGGATGTCCAGGATGAAGTCTCCTAGAGTCGTCATCAAAGTCCGGGGTGTGTTCCCTGAAGGCCAGTGTCCCTTTCCTGATCTGGTCCATTTGTTCATTCCGTTAATCATTCAACAGATATTTTTTGAGTGCCCACTCTGTGCCAGCACTGTTCAAGGTGCTGGGAATGCAGAAATATGCAGGACAGAAACCCCTAGGATGATCAGTGAAGCAATGAATGAACAGGACACCTGGAGAAAAATTAAAAGGGGGAACGGAGACCTCACTGAGAAGATGACATTTAAGCAAAAACATAAGGGAGAGAGAGAGAGAAAGAGGCCATTATCTGGGGGAAAGAATGTTCCAGAAAGAGAGAATGGTAAGAGCAAAGGCCCTGGGGCAGGGCAAGCACGTATATTTGAGGGCTTAGAGTAAGTTCTTGATGGGAAATTAGGATATATTTTTTTATATCCAGGAACCACTCCCCCTGTTATAAATGAAATGGTTTCACTAAATTCTAAAACATAAATACTTTAGCCTGATCGGGGTGGGTTGAGAAGAGAGAGGGAGGTGTAAAAGGGGGAGTCGGGAGCTATAAATACACCTTCAAGAAACTTTATTAAAATAAGGAGCAGAGAAATGGTGTAGTCCCTGGGAATCACATCTAGGATAGGATCCAGGTGGAAGAGATCCAGGTGGATCCAGGGAAGACTCCTTGAGGCTCAGCTGGTAAAGAATCCCCTTACAATGCAGGAGACCTGGGTTTGATCCCTGGGTTGGGAAGATCCCCTGGAGAAGGGAAAGGCTACCCACTCCAGTATTCTGGCCTGGAGAGTTCCATGGACTGAATAGTCCATGGGGTCACAAAGAGTCGGACACGACTGAGTGACTTTCACTTTCACATGTCTGTGGACCTTGGATGACCCCTGGATTTGGGTCCCGGATTCTGCCCTTCTAGATGATTTTGTTTGGTGCCAAGATTTTAATTGGCATCTTGATGATGACGACTTCCCCACTTATGCCTGCTCAGTTATGTTTCCTAAGCATGTGTCTCCAGCCATTGCCACACTGTCTAAAACAGAAGCTTGACTGCTCCATCGAAACCCACCGCCTTTCCATTTGGCTTTGATAAGCACGAAAATGAGGACTGGGTTTTGCCCTCTTTTCCCTCACACCCCATGTCTGGAATTGGTCAGCCCCGTGGGTGCCAACTCCCCATCTCTCGCTGTCCTTGCCTTCACCCGTGCCCACTGTAACCAATTTCCTACCCAGCAGTCAGGTGGATCTGAAAAAGTAAATCACACCAGACCCTCACTTAAAATTCTCCTCTGGTTTTCCGTAACAGGAGAAAACCTCTCTACCATGGCCTCTAAGAACCTGCATAATGGCACCGTCTCTGATTTCATTTCATGCATTCTCTGCCTCTCCCATTATACTCCAACCTGTCCAGCCCTTTTGTGTTTCTCAAAGATTCTCTTTCCAGGGAATTTCCCTTGAGATACTCTCCTCCAGGGTCTTCGCATTGCCAGCCCCTTCTTGTCGTCCATTCTCAGCTGAAATGTCACTTCCTTGAGAGGCCTGCCCTGGTGCCCATTCTAAAGTGGCTTCCCCAGTGGTGGCTTTTGTGTAAATGTAGCCTCCCTGCTCTGTAAACCACAATTAATCACCTATTCTAGTGCTCATTAGTTCCTACCAGCTGGTTTCCTAGCCCCAGGTCCTGGTTTTTCAAGAAGCCTAGTTCTTCAGCTTTTCTTTTAAGTCAATAAATCCCTCCACAGCCTACCAATATATTCCATCTTGTTTTGCTTAATTTAGGCTTTTTTTTTGGGGGGGGGGGCTTAATTTAGTTTTCTGTGATTTGTAACTAAAGAGCCCTAAGGATTATAGCTTCCATTCTAGGCCATAATCCTTACGGTTCAAAGAGAATTCACTGAACTGCACCTAAGAAATGCTTTAGGTCAATGAAATAATGATGATGATGATAATTGAGAGAGGTAAAGTATCTGCCTGCAATGCAGGAGGTTCAGGAAATGTGGGTTCGATTCCTGGGTCAGGAAGATCCCCTGGAGGAGGGCATGGCAACCCACTCCAGTATTCTTGCCTGGAGAATCCCCATGGCCAGAGGAGCCTGGCAGGCTACAGTCCATGGGGTTGCAAAGAGTCGGACACAACTGAATGACTAAGTATTGCCCCCTGCAGTAGAAGTGCTGAGTCTTAACAACTGGACCGCCAGTTCAGTTCAATTCAGTCGCTCAGTCATGTCCAACTCTGCGACCCCATGGACTGCAGCTCACCAGGCTTCCCTGTCCATCTCCAACTCCCAGAGCTTGCTCAGACTCATGTCCATCAAGTCGGTGATGCCATCCAACCATCTCATCCTCTGTCGTCCCCTTCTCCTGCCTTCAATCTTTCCCAGCATCAGGGTGTTTTCAAAGGAGTCAATTCTTCGAATCAGGTGGCTAAAGTATTGGAGTTTCAACTTTAGCATCAGTCCTTCCAGTGAATATTCAGGACTGATTTCCTTCAGGACTGACTGGGGTTGGATCTCCTTGCAGTCCAATGGACTCTCAAGAGTCTTCTACAACACCACAGTTCAAAAGCATCATCTTCGGCTCTCAGCTTTCTTTATAGTTCAACTCTTACATCCATACATGACTACTGGAAAAACCATGGCTTTGACTAGATGGACCGCCAGGGAAGTCCCAAACTACCTCTCATCTTATTCCTTGTGATTCACTGGCACTGACCTTGCTCTCTCCTTGACTGCACTGGCCCATCAGCATGTTGCATCTCTCAGCCAAGTGAAAGCATGAGGCTCAAGATGGGCCAAGTTAGAGCTAATTTAGCACTTTCACGGGAATTTTGGGGAAAGACTCCTGTGGTGGCTAGGCTGGTAATTCTGGAGTTGTTGGAGGCCATCACTGTTACCATCTCCGGGGAGAAGCTGCTTGAGGGGCTGCAGCCTTCACAGAAGAAAGCCTAGCTGAGAGATGAAGATTAAATATGGATGTCATTGCTGGTGCCCCTGGAGCCAACCATGCCTGAAGCTGATTTGCATTGAAACTTACAGAAGTCCATAAATTCTTTCTTTGCTGAAGCTAATTTGAGTTGAGCTTGGGTTACTAACAGTGAGAAATATTTACTGGCAGCCCATGCCTCATCTACCCTGCTGCCAGGCACAAGTGGGTCAGAGAACAAACGTTTGTTGATTGAATGGGTGACTCCATGTGTGGGAATAAACAAGACTTGAGAAACAAGCCCCGTGAGCTCTCGAAGAGTTCAGACGAGGTAGTACTCCTGGGAAGGCCCATAAATAAGAAAATGGGCTTTAAAGAAATTCCTTTTGCTAAATTTAGATTCTAAAGCTAAACAAGACATCGGAGAAGGTGATGGCACCCCACTCCAGTACTCTTGCCTAGAAAATCCCATGGGTGGAGGAGCCTGGTGGGCTGCCGTCTATGGGGTCACATAGAGTCGGACACGACTGAAGCGACTTAGCAGCAGCAGCAGCAAACAAGACATAGGAAAGCTCAGGCACTGCCGTTCAGTTTTGTTCTTTTTGCTTTTAGACCATCAAGTCATCCTTGTTAAACTAGGAGGGTAACTTAAAACCCAGCCACATGCCCCCTAGAGGATGGAGACCAGACAAACATGCGCAAGACTTTCTTTTCCACGACTTTCCAGCGATGTTTTCCTTTGCACTCATTTTTATGAAAAGTGAGTTGACATAGGTGCTGAGAAATCCCAAGAGTGCCACTCAGCTGACAATGATTTGAACTAAACATAAAATTTGAATATTTTTGTCTTCAAATTTTTTTATTCATAAAAAAAGTAATTTGGGAGGGACTTCCCTGGTGGTCCAGAGGCTAAGACTCCATGCTCCCATTGCAGGGGGCCCAGGTTTGATCCCCGGTTAGGGAACTAGATCTCACATGTTGCAACTAAAATAGGTCCCATGAGTTGCAGCTGAGACCTGGTGTGGCCAAAAAGAAAGTAATATGTATATTGATTAAAAAAAATTTTTTTTTGGCTGCTCCATATGACTTGCAGCCCCCGGCAGTGAAAGTACAAGGCCCTAGCCACCAGACGGTGAGGGGATTCCCTGCATTTGATTTTTAAATTACCAAAGGTCCAGAAGAACAGAAGGGCAGGATCCTTTCCACCTCTGACTGGGGCCCCAGTTGCCTTCTCCAGAGGCAGCCACATCGCCAGGTTCTCTTGTCACTTTCTAGAGATTCTCAGCCTGTATAAGTTCTATCAGCCAAGGCTCTTGACTGCAAGCAACAGAGATACTAGCTTACACTGCAAAGGGGTTTATTGGAAGACTATGAGGAGCTTACGGAGTCAGTAAGCAGGATAAAAACTGACGGGAAATGAGGGAGCACAGAAAGAGCCAACTCCTTGGAAAAGACCCTGATGCTGGGAAAAATGGAAGGATAAAGGAGAGGGGCAACAGAGGATGAGATGGTTAGATAGTATCACCGACTCAGCGGACATGCATCTGAGCAAACTCAGGGAGATGGTGAATGAGGGGCAGGGGAGCCTCGCATGCTGGAATCCATGGGGTCGCAAAGAGTCGGACCCAACTGAGCGACTGAACAACCTCAAAGCGTGGAAAATTCTGCCCAGGTCAGTGTTGCTGCCACCACTGGGCACGTGGAGAGCCAGATCATATCCCTGCCTGAGCACTCAGTTGCTGATTCCTGACCAGCAGAGTAGATCCAAACTCACTGTACATTGATTTCAGCATTTTTGAGTCAAGAACTGAAACTCCTGGGCAGGAACATCTAATTGCCCAGGTTATCTGCCCCCATGGTCAGGTGGGAGAGAGAAATTCTCTTTATTTGTAATTTTGAGAAATCTGGCTAAATTTCTTTCCAAGAGAGTGTTTCTGTCTCTGTTTCTAACAGCAGTCCAGAAGAATTTATCTTGCCCCAAAGATGCCAAGAGAGCATAAAGAGTAGGATTTTGAACCAACAGTGGATGACTGAATACTCTACACATTGTGAGAAAGATTAAAAACATCTGACAGTTGTTGGTCCAAAGCCCAACAGAATTCAGAGATTCTAGCCTGGTCCTGCATAAGAAGAGAAAAAAGTCGCATGGATAACAGAGGTGTAATTGGCCCCCCGTGGCACTTAGGGGATCCCTTTAACAATCAGCCTGTGATGGGGGGCAGGGTCGGATTTGTTTTTATCTCTATTGTTAAGCCTTGAATTTCGAACTCATTAGAGGAGAAATCCTGGGAGTACCAACTCTCAAGGGGCCCATTAAGATTTGACTTCGGGGAATGGGCTTTTGAATTGCCAAGCAAAACAAAATCATAAATGTAATGGTGGTATGGTACTGCTGTGTCTAAGTAGCATAAGAAATGACTCAGTTGAGTGATTTTCTTCCAAAACAAGGAATCTGGAGGTAGGTACCTGCTGTTGCTGGGGGAAGGATACATCAGAGCCAGCCAGCGACTCTGTGATCATCTTGGCCTTTCTTTCATGGTGCAACAAAATGGCTGCTGCAGCTCCTTGCATCATGTCAGTGTTCAAGGCAGGAAGAGGTCGGGGAAAGGCTGGAGCCAAGTTTCGTCTGTCCCTTTTATCAGGAAAGCAAACGTATTCCTGGAAATCCAATAGCATAGTTGGCAGCCACGGCTGCAGAGGATCTTTCCAACTTCTAAAATAGGAGGAAGAAGAGAATCAGAGGTTGGAAACAGTAGCTGGATCAGCCAACTGGCTATATCTGTCCTGAGAAACATAAAAAAGCCACAGTGTTTTGGAATATTGAAAGCTCTTGTCTTTCCTTCAGTTTTTGCACCTGACGGGCACTGTCATAATTTTTCATGCCTGTGTACACCTACAGGAGACTTAATAGTAAGTCACTGTGTGAGTTATTAAGGGTTATTAAAACGCTGTATTTGTGAACTAAAATTAGCCAATTTATCCCTGCCAGTGTTCTGCCAAGTCAGCCTGGCTGCCACTCAATGCTTAATGGCCTTGCCTTTGCACAAATAGCTGAAATTCCTACAATTTAAGGAAAAGACACTTTGTTATCGGAGTTATCTTAAATTAGTTATGGCTCTCAGGAGCTGCTTCTATTTCCTGTATACAAAAAGATATTACACCTTCTTGTGATTGAATCGTGGCTTCCAAGAAGGTATGTTCAAGTCCTAACCCTCCTCCTGATGTGACCTTATTTGGAAATAGGGGCATTGCGATGTAATTAAATAAAGATGAGATCATCCCGGGCTAGGGTGGGTCCTAAGCCAATGATTAGAATCTTTATAAAAAGAGAAAACAGACCTTTGTGCACTGTTTATGGGAATGAAAAATGGCACAGCCACTGTGGAAAATAGTGTGGTGCCTCCTCAAAATGTTAAACATAAAAGGACCTCTGACCATGGAATTGTGCTCCTGGGTATACAGTTGGCTGTCCGTATCAGTGACACCTCCATCCTTGGATATGGACGGCTGACTGTAGGTGACTTTAACATCTTCGGATTTTCACATCCAAGGGGATGGCAGGATGTTGGTGGTCCTGGAACCAGTCAATTGATTGGTTGATTATCTACCCAAGGTAATTGAAAACAAATTTTCAAACAAAGACACGAATGTTCATAGCAGGACTATTCACACAAGCCAAAAAATAAAAAGCAGAAATAACCCAAATGTCCATCAACTGATGAACAAATAAACACATTGTATTATATTGGTACAACAGACTGCTATCCACTCACAAAAAGGAATGAAGGGGAATTCCTTGGAGGTCTAGTGGTTAGGACCCTGTGCTTCCACTGCAGGGGGCACGAGCTCAATCCTCGATGGTGGAACTAAGATCCTGCAAGCTGTATGGCACAGCCAAGAAAAAAAAAGGACTGAAGTACTGATCCACGCTACAACACGCATGGATGAACCTTGAAAACATGCTCAGTGAGAGAAATATGCAAAAAAGGCCGCTTACTGCATGATTCCATTTATGTGAAATGATTGGAATAGGTAAAACCATATAGAGAGAAAGCAGGTCAGCAACTGCTGGGGGCTGAAGGGAGGGAGGGAAGAATGAGGAATGGTGCTAATGGGTATGGAGTTTCCTAAATTTTAGGATGATGAAGATGTTTCAGAACTAGACAGAGGTGGTGGTTATACAATGCTGTGACGGTGTAACCTCTAGGTCAGCTCAGTTCAGTTGCTCAGTCGTGTCTGACTCTTTGCGACCTCATGAATCGCAGCACACCAGGCCTCCCTGTCCATCACCAACTCCCGGAGTTCACTCAGACTCACGGCCATCGAGTCCGTGATGCCATCCAGCCATCTCATCCTGGGTCGTCCCCTTCTCCTCCTGCCCCCAATCCCTCCCAGCATCAGAGTCTTTTCCAATGAGTCAACTCTTTGCATGAGGTGGCCAAAGTACTGGAGTTTCAGCTTTAGCATCATTCATTCCAAAGAAATCCCAGGGCTGATCTCCTTCAGAATGGACTGGTTGGATCTTCTTGCAGTCCCAGGGATTCTCAAGAGTCTTCTCCAACACCACAGTTCAAAAGCATCAATTCTTTGGCGCTCAGCCTTCTTCACAGTCCAACTCTCACATCCATACATGACCACTGGAAAAACCATAGCCTTGACTAGACGGACCTTAGTCGGCAAAGTAATGTCTCTGCTTTTGAATATGCTATCTAGGTTGGTCATAGCTTTTCTTCCAAGGAGTAAGCGTCTTTTAATTTCATGGCTGCAATCACCACCTGCAGTGATTTGGGAGCCAAAAAAAAAATAAAGTCTGCCACTGTTTCCACTGTTTCCCCATCTATTTCCCATGAAGTGATGAGACCAGATGCCATGTTCTTCATTTTCTGAATGTTGAGCTTTAAGCCAACTTTTTCACTCTCCTCTTTCACTTTCATCAAGAGGCTTTTTAGTTCCTCTTCATTTTCTGCCATAAGGGTGGTGTCATCTGCATATCTGAGGTTATAGATTTTTCTCTCGGCAATCTTGATTCCAGCCTGTGTTTCTTCCAGTCTAGCATTTCTCTTGATGTACTCTGCATATAAGTTAAATAAGCAGGGTGACAATATACAGCCTTGACATACTCCTTTTCCTATTTGGAAGCAGTCTGTTGTTCCATGTCCAGTTCTAACTGTTGCTTCCTGACCTGCATACAGATTTCTCAAGAGGCAGGTCAGGTGGTCTGGTATTCCCATAGCATCTGTCTACAATGCGGGAGACCTGGGTTTGATCCCTGGGATGGGAAGATCCCCTGGAGAAGGAAATGGCAATCCACTCCAGGACTATTGCCTGGAAAATCCCATGGACAGAGGAGCCTGGTAGGCTACAGTCCATAGGGTGGCAAAGAGTCAGACACGACTGAGCAACTTCAATTCTTTGTAACCTCCAGCGATGGTTAATTTTGTGTCATGTGAATTTCACCTCAATTTAGAAAGAGAAGGAGAAAGAGGGGGCAGAAAAGGGAAAGAAAGAAAAAGAGTCATAATATTTATTGCTGGTGGCCATATGGAGGAAGTCCATATATATTTGCATATTGTTACAGTGGCCTTTGGTCTATATCTTATTTTAACACTTCTGTGGGATAGGTTCCACTCTTAGGAACCAATATGTAAGGATATACTTATTGTATATGAACTATAAAGAAAGCTGAGTGCCGAAGAATTGATGCTTTTGAATTGTGTTGGAGAAGACTCTTGAGAGTCCTTAGGACTGCAGGGAGGTCCAACCAGTCCATCCTAAAGAAGACCAGTCCTTAATGTTCATTGGAAGGACTGATGTTGAAGCTGAAACTCCAATACTTAGGCCACCTGATGCGACGAGCTGACTCATTGGAAAAGACCCTGATGCTGGGAAAGATTGAAGGAGGAGGAGAAGGGGACGACAGAGGATCAGATGGGTTGGATGGGATCACTGACTTGATGGACATGAGTTTGAGTGAACTCCAGGAGTTGGTGATGGACAGGGAAGCCTGGCGTGCTGCAGTCCATGGGGTCGCAAAGAGTCAGACACGACTGAGCAACTGAACTGAAGTATATACATGAAAGATTTATGCAGTATTGTTCATAGTGGCAAAAATGGGAAACAAAGCAAATACCTATTGAAAGGATAGTGAATACGTCATGGTATAGTCACACCACAGAATACTACACAACCATTAACACGCTCTCTGCCATTCTCACCTGGAGGGCTTTCCATGTGATACTGTTTTGTTTTAAACGATGTTTACTTGTTGACTCATTTTTGGCTGTGCTGGGTTTTCGCTTCTGGGTGGGCTTTGGTTCAGTTATGTGGCTGGGGGCTACTCCTTAGTGGCAGTGCGTGGCTGCTCACGGCAGTGGCTTCTCTTACTGCAGAGGACGGGCTCCCGGGCACCTAAGCTGCAGTAGTTTCAGCCTGTGAGCTCGGTAGCTGGGGCTCCTGGGCTCTAGAGCACAGCTCAGTAGTTGCGGCACATGGACTGACTTACGGCAGGGAGGCCTGGTGTACTGAGGTTCATGGAGTCACAAGGACTCGGACACGACTGAGTGACTGAAGTGAACTGATAGACTGGACGTCCTCCCTGTCCATCACCATCCCTTGGAGTTTACCCAAACTCATGTCCATTGAGTCAGTGTCGCCATCCAACCATCTCATCCTCTGTCGTCCCCGTCTCCTCCTGCCCTCGGTCTTTCCCAGCATCAGGGTCTTTTCCAATGAGTCAATTCTTCGCATCAGGTGGCCAAAGTATTGGAGTTTCAACTTCAGTCCTTCCAATGAATATTCAGGACTGATTTCCTTTAGGACGGATTTTTTGAACTCCTAAGATGTGCAGCCGAAGTTGAGAATTACTGACCCAGCTAAGGTGCTCCTTAAACTTTAGTGTACATAGGGAACACTGAGGCCCCACTTTCAACATTCCCATTGAGTAGGTCTGGGTGAGCCAAAGAATTTACACTTCAAACAAAGTCTCAGATAATGTGGATGCTGCTGGTCCATGGATGACACTTTTAAGAACTTCTCATCTAGAGGGCTGAGGGGAAGGGGGAAGAGAAGAGCAAAGGCTGAGAGGGGAATGAGGGGCTTGGCAAGTCAGGCACTAGAGCTGCTGAGGGGCAGGGGGGACAAGAACCTGTAATTAGCATTGCTGCGAATTTCGTTTTCTGTTCTTGAGAGATGGGGGTGGGGTGGGAAATGCGATTCCTGTGTAATTACTTTCAGCTGCTGAACTGTGTCTCCCATGTGGCTTCTCCAAGGATAAACCTACATGGATCTCTTAAGTTCGTGAGGGTTACACTATCTGGTTACCCTCCATTGTTGTCACTAATTTTTTTGTCCAGTAGAAAGTGATCACAGGTCAAGGATAGGCCATGGAGATTTTGGCCTCTAGAGTGGATCATAGTCTAGAGAGTTAGCTCCTGTGGAAATGAGTCTGCGGTTTAACATCCGGCAGGTATCCTTGTTTGCAGTACATCAGCCCCTCATCTGGGTTCCCTTTGTCTCTCCAGATGAACGGCACACCCATCATGGACAGGACTCCGGTTCTGCTTGTTTTCCCTTTGTGGTTTCTTTCCATTTTTTCTTTAGTTCTGCCAGTTTATGGCTACCAACCCATCTCCCTCCACCCTCATGCCTGTGTGCTCAATCATGTAACCCCATCGACTGCAGCCCACCAGGTTCCTCTGTCCATGGATTTTTCCAGGCAAGAATACTGGAGTGGGTTGCCATTTCCTTCTCCCGTTCTTTCTTTCATTAAACATTTCCTCCACATTTTCTACCTGCCAAGCTTTGTTTGAGGCTCTGCAAATATAGATCAAACCAAGTAATAATGGCAGAGATGGCTGGTTGACCACCAATATCCTCATTCCCCCCGCACCTCCTTTAAAAATTAAAAAAAAAAAAATTTTTCTGGCCATGCAGCACAGCGGTCAGGATCTTAGTTCCCCAACCAGGAATCTAACCTGTGGCCCCTGCAGTGGAAGCGTGGGGTCCTAACCACTGCCCTGCTAGGCAACTCGCCTCTCCTTCGTTCGTGAACAATAGACCTCATGAATTTTCCCTGGCACATGCTTGTTCAGTTGATAATTGCATTTCTGAGCTTCTTTTGAAGCTAAGTGTTCATGTGACCAAGTTCTAAGATGTTCATGTGAATTTATGTTGAGATGTGAGCAGAAACGTGCATGCTCCATCCGGGTCTATTTAAAATAATGAAGAGAGAATCTCCTGGTGGCCCAGTGGTCAGGATGCTGCGCTGTCATTGCCAAGGGCCTGGATTAGCTCCCCGGTCAGAGAACTAACAGCCTACAAGCCTTGGCCGAAGTAAAATAATGGATATGTTCTCTGTTTGCTCTTCCTCCTGCCCCTTACAGCTGGCTGAGATGATGGCCTGTTGGCAGGAACTAGAGCAGCAACCTTGGTCCCAGAGGTTCAAACGGTGCCCTGAAGTTGTCAGTGTTTCCACCCTAGAACCGCCTAAGTCTGAAGTAGGTGAGAGAGAAATCAACTTGATTTTGTTTGAGCCGGTGGCAGCCTAGATTGTACCTAGACTAATAAGTCTCTGATCATCTCCTGTAGTGAAGGAGACAAAAGAAGTAGTTACCAAAAAAGTGTCGCAAGTACTGAAATAAAGATAACCCTATGGTGTTGTGGGGCTCTAAACTAGGGCATGCTCAGACTTACCTGGGTGTCCAGTGGTTAAGACTTCATACATTCATTCCAAGGGGCTTGGGTTCAATTCCTAGTTGGGGAACTAAAATCCCACATGCCATGTGGCAAAAAAAAAAACAAACAAAAAACCACCAAAACTTGGATATGTTCAGCATAGGCTGGGATGTCCACTGATAAAGGCTAATTGAGGAGGATCCTTGAAAAGGATCCCCACAGATGGAAACTGCAGTAGGGTTGGGCACTTGACTCAATGAAGATTCTTTGATTTTAAGAAACAGTAACAAAATCCAACAAGGACTATATTTAAGGGATAATTCATTTATTTAACAAACTTTTGTCTATCACCTGTTATGTTCCTGGCACTGTTTAGGTCCTGGTGATTGGCAGTGACTAAAACAGACAAAACTTCCCAAATTAAAACATAACTCTGTCCCCATAGATCTTATGATCTAGTTGGGGGAGATTTATTATCTCACAAAACAGTACCATCCATAGATAGGTGGTCTTGGGCTGGTAGATATGGAGGTTCAACACTGTCTTCAAGGACCTATATTCCTTCCATTTCTTTACTCTGCTGGACTCAGTGTGTAAACTTTGTCCTCAGCCTTGTAAACTCGTGAGTGCAAGGTGGCTGCCAGTGTTCCAGGCATCACACTGCATACTCGTTAACCCAGTGGAGTAGAAAAGACACTGTTTTCCTTCAATGCAGCTATTCTTTTATTATCTAGAAGGAAACCTTCTCAGAAGCCCTCAGCAGATTTCAAGTCCCATTTTCTAGAACTGTATCACATTCCTGATAAAATCACTGGCACAGGGAAGGAAACAACCATGAGTGGCTTAATCAGAGATCACCAACTCTTAAAAATTATTAATGACCTCAGAGAGCCTACTTTTGTGTGATTATATCAAGGGATATTTGCTGTATTCAAAGTTAAAATGAAAATTTTATGTGTTCATTAGTTCATTTAAAGTTACCCTTTGCATGTTAATAGAAACACGTTTTTTAAAAATAAAAAATAGTATATTTTCTCAAACAAAAAAACTTAGTGAAAAAGTGGCATTTTAGATTTTTCTATATTGCTTTAATTTCTGGCTTCATAGAAAAAGCTGTATTGTAATTTCTGTTTTGGCCTTTAATTCATTGTGATACGTTTTTCTGTTTGAGATACATGAAGAAATTTTGGCCTCACACAGATATGTTGTTGCAAAAAGCAGGGCCTTGCTGACCCTCGGGAGGGTCTCAGGGACCCTCAAGGGTTCTTGGATCACACACTGAAACCCACTGGTTTAGATCAATAAAAACTTAGTCCCCTATTAGCATCTGTACCATTTTTTCTGGATTCCACATGTATGTATTAACATGCAATATTTTGTTTTTCTCATTCTGACTTCCTTCACTCTGTATGACAGACTCTAGGGCCATCTGTGTTTGTACAAGTGACCCAATACCGTTCTTTTTATGGCTGAGCAGGAATAGAGATGCAGACGTACAGAGTGGACAGGCAGACAGGGGCGGGGGTGGGAGGGGGGAGAGGGGATGGATTGGGAGGCTGGGGTTGGCACTTCTGCACTGCCCTGTGTAAAGCAGCGAGTGGGAGCCTGCGGCATGGTGCAGGGAGCTCAGCTCAGCGCTCGTGGTGGCCTGGATGGATGGGATGATGGGAGAGGGAAGAGGCACACGTATACATACGGCTGATTCGCTTCAGTGTACAGCGGAAACTGCACAACGCTGTAAATCAGCTATACCCCAATCAAAAAAAAAAAGCCAAAGAGACAAATGAAACAACTCACTCCCTGGGCTCTGAAGACGCTCAGCTCCCACCTTGACGCCACACAGCTCAAGCTCCCTGTGTACACATGGCTGCTGCCATTCTTGAAGATCACACAGTTCTTTTAGCAAGGAGAAAGGAGAGTGACTGTTGGGCAAGCAACCCACAGTGTTTGCCACAAACCGCTGTGTACTAGTGGTTTTCAAGGTTATTTGACTGTGTCCATAGGGAGAGATAATACTTTATATATATTATGCACATACATACAACAGGAAGAAAAGGTTTGTAAAATGATACTTAGCCTTACAACGTGCCATGCACTGATATTTTCTTTTCCTTTTTTTTTTTTTTTGAGTGATAGCCATAATTCATTAATTCATCTCATGACTCACTCTCTCTCATGGGTCATAATCTTCAGTGTGAAGAATACTGCTCTCTAGGGACTTGTTAGTTGATTGGATAGAGGGGCTGGGTCAAGGAATTTAAGAGGAGGGAATTTAATACGAACTGTCTCAAAACTGACCAGAAAAATTTCCTGAGAAGCCTAGGTTGACCCTGCCTTTTCCCTGCTGACCTGTAGTAATTCCTTTATGTTTATTAGGAGGAAGTAGGTTCAACTCAGTCTTAAGTCAAAAAAAAGAATAATAATTAAAAAACTTTTTTTGACTTACAGTTGGGAAGTCCAGGAATTTCTTGAACATCAGGCATGGCTGGAATCAGGTACTCCACCTATAAACTTGGATGCTCTCCAGGTTAGCCTCAATTTCAGGCAAGAGTGGCCCCCTTCAGCAGCTCAACTTTAAAACCCGAAGAGGAGGGACTTCCCTAGTGGTCTGAGAGTCTGCCTCCACTGCAGGGGGCGGGGTTTGATCCCTGGTCGGGAAACTAAGAATCCCCATGCCACAAACTGCAGCCCCCCAAAACAAAACAAGAACAACAACAACAACAAAAAAAACCCACAGAGGAAAGAAAACTCTGGCAAAATATCCTGGTGCTGATGCTTATTGGCCACGTCTGTATGCTCACCTTAGGAAGGGGATGTTGAGATCTGACTCATGTGAGCTGCATGGGATCGGCTCTCCCATGAAGGACTGGGGAGCTGTCGCTTAGAGGAGAGGGTTCTGAGCAGGCGGGCCCAGCAGATGCTCACTATCCAGGCGTCTTGAGGAAAAGAAGGCATTGGATCTGGAGCAACTATATTCCCAGGGAGTGGCACAGACGAGGCTCAGAAAATATCTGTTGCCAGAACAAGCCTAACAGAGACCACTGAGCCCATGTGTATGTTTCAGAAGGTAAAAGATGTCAAGATAGACCGATAGATCAATGGAAGAGATCAGAGAGGCCAGTTTAAATGGACACATACATGGCAAACATTTTCAATAAAAGTACCAAGGTAACTCAGTGGGCAAAAGAATTTTGTTTTGTTTTTTAAAATAAATATTGCTGGAACAACTTCATAACTGAGAAGAAATGAACTCAAGGAGAATTCTCTAGTGGTCCAGTGGTTAGGAATCCACATTCCAACGTGGGGGGCTCAGGTTTCATCCCTGATTGGGGAAATAAGAGCCCACGTGGTTTGAGGCAACTAAGCCTCAGCTACTGAGTCTGAGTGTTCTGTAGCCCGTGGGCCACAACGGAAAACTGTTGCAGCCAAATAAATGCATACTAAAAACTAAAATAATAAAAAAAATTAAAAAAGAAACAACAACAACAACAACTTGATTCCTACCTCACACTATACATGAAAAATGTTTGAGTTAGATCATAGGCCTAAACACAAGAGGAAAAATAAGCTCCTAGAGGAAACTGTAGGACCCACTTGGAATGGACAAAGATTTCTTAGACAGGATATCATAAGCACTAACCATAAAAGGAAAAAGTTATAAATTGGACTTCATTGAAATTAAGAAAATTCTGCTGTTTGTAATTCACAGTTTAGGAAACAAAAAGCCCACTGAATTGTATACTTTAAAATGGTTAACATGGTGAACTTTATGTAATGTGAATGTCAATTAAAAAAATAAGTATCATATTGCTTGATTGCCAAACTTTAGGATTCTCAAGTACACAGAATATTAAATTGTCAAGATGACTAGGGAACAAAATTAAATCACTTCAAGGAAAGAAGAATGAAAATGAAAGGCACAGACTCAGAAAATATTTGTAATACGTAGATTTGACAAGAGAATCCTATCTAGAATACATAAAGAACTCTTACAATTGAGTAATATGAGGATGACCCAACAGAAATACTACATAAAGTGGAAATTCCCTGATGTTCCAGCAGTTAGGACTTAGCACTATTTCTGCTGTGGCCCAAATTCAATCACTGATGGGAAAATAAGATCCTGATGTGGCCCAAAACAAAAACACAAATGGATAAAAAACAAGCAGTTGCTTCACAGGAAAAGATATATGAATGTTCAATAAGTACCTGAAATATTGCTCAACATTGTTAATTATCAGAGAAATGCAACTAAAACCATAAATAAATACCATTACATACCTGTTAGAATGACTTAAGAAAAAAACAGACAATACAAAGTGGTGTTAAGAATATGGAGCAGCCGGAACTCCTGTTCATTGCTGGTGAGAATGGAAACTGGTGCAGTCACTTTGGAAAAGAGTCTGGCATTTTTAAAATAAATGTAAACATACAGATACTATATGACTTAGCTATCCTATCTAGATAGTCTGTGTCTCGATTGTGATGGTGGTTACGTAACCATACACATTTGTCAAACCTCTTGAAACTATAAATGATAAGTTTTACTGTATGTAAATTGGACCTCAATAAACATGATGAGTACATCATGAGAAACACTGGGCTGGATGAAGCACAAGCTGGAATCAAGATTGCCGGGAGAAATATCAATAACCTCAGATATGCAGATGACACCACCCTTATGACAGAAAGTGAAGAAGAGCTAAAGAGCCTCTTGATGAAAGTGAAAGAGAAGAGTGAAAAAGTTGGGTTAAAGCTCAACAATCAGAAAACAAAGATCTTGGCATCTGGTCCCATCACTTCATGGGAAATAGATGGGGAAACAGTGGAAACAGTGTCAGACTTTATTTATTTATTTTTTTTGGCTCCAAAATCACTGCAGATGGTGACTGCAGCCATGAAATTAAAAGACACTTACTCCTTGGAAGGAAAGTTATGACTAACCTAGATGCATATTAAAAAGCAGAGATAATACTTTGCCAACAAAGGTCCATCTAGTCAAGGCTATGGTTTTTCCAGTGGTCATGTATGGATGTGAGAGTTGAACTATAAAGAAGGCTGAGTGCCAAAGAATTGATGCTCTTGAACTGTGGTGTTGGAGAAGACTCTTGAGAGTCCCTTGGACTGCAGGGAGATCCAACCAGTCCATCCTAAGGGAGATCAGTCTTGAGTGTTCACTGGAAGGACTGATGTTAAAGCTGAAATTCCAATACTTTGGCCACCTGATGTGAAGAACTAACTCATTGGAAAAGACCCTGATAGTGGGAAAGATTGAAGGTGGAAGGAGAAGGGGGCAACAGAGGATGAGATGGTTGGATGGCAACACCGACTCAATGGACATGAGTTTGAGTAAACTCTGGGAGTTGATGATGGACAGGGAGGCCTGGCGTGCTGCAGTCTATGGGATCACAAAGAGTCTGACATGACTGAGCAACGGAACTGAACTGAAACGTGATGACTTTAAAACAAACAGACAGAATATGATTCACAATAGCAAGTAATAGGACGTAGAGTGACTAGAAGCCTCCTACATCATTGATGGGGGTATAGATGGTACAACCACTTTGGAAAACTCTTTGGGGATTTCTTATGAAGTTAAACACACACCTGAAACTGAAAACTGTGAGTTGCTCAGTTGTGTCTGACTCTTTGTGACCCCATGAGCTGTAGACTACCATGCTCCTATGTCCATGGGATTTCCCAGATAAGAATCCTGGAGTGGGTTGCTGTTTCTTTCTCCAGGGGATCTTCCTGACCCAGGGATCGAACCCAGGTCTCCTGCATTGCAGGCAGATTCTTTATTGTCTGAGCCACCAGGGAAACACACACCTAACTTAGAGCAATTCCACTCCTCTAAGTATGTACCCAAGATATATGAATGTTTATGTCCACACAGGCTTGGCCACCAATAGTCAAAGAAATTCTTTCCATTATAGCCCCAAACAGGAAACAACCCAAATGTCCATCAAATCGGTGAGTGAATAAACAAATGTTGGTATATTAATATAGGAACGTGATCTTGTTCATTTCTGTCTCCTCAGTGCCTAGAATACTTGCCTGCCTGGCATATACTAGGATGCTTAATAAGATGATGATGTGATGATTGTAGATTCTAAAACCTGAATAAATAGCATCTATACGAATAAGACTATGTAAATATTTTCCACCACAGAACAGTGATGTCACTGGCCTGACATGAAGGGAAACGGAACTTCCTCTATGATGCTGTCTTCTGCCCTGGTCCTAGGTCACCAGTAACACCCCATTGTCTTGAAGTGTGTTGGTGCCTTTTTACCAATGGTGAGCTGGAGCTGTTACGTACCAGCTCACAGAAACCAACTGCACACATCTCTTCCCACCTCCACGTTCAGTTACCTCATGTTGGCAGCTTGAAACTGGCCATAGTGGAGTATTTACATCCCTGAATTGGAAAACAAGACATCAGAGCTTTTTCCTAGAGCCAGTTGTGAACCACACACCAGCACATCACTGCTTAGTCCTGTCCCTAACCCTGGCTGCCTCTTGGTTTCCTTTCAGCTTCTCAGATCTTCCATCACCTGTGTGACAGTTGCCCACAAATTCCTCCTGTATTTCTGCCTTCACTAACGAGACACTAAACTTGTTGAAAGAAGAGATGCATTTCTTCACCTTTTGCTTTGAGAACATCTTCAAATGAAACAAATCTACTTCTTGATGGCACTTTTCATAGAGCCTATTAATTATGTTCTGTCTTGTTCTTAAGCCTTCTCGGACTCGCTGCCCATGTTCGTGCATTCTTAGGTTAATTCCACCATCTCTTGCATAATGTGTCTTCTGCTTGTTTTCACTTCCACTTTTAATTTTCTGGGGTACATCTTGAATTATTAAAAAAAAAAGCAGGAATATGTTGGATATGAAAAAGTTGAATATGGAAATATAGGCCTAAAGCACTATCTGCTTTAAAACTTGAGCTCCATATTCTGAAGGATTTCCTTGCCCTAATATTTCTAAACACTGATTTGGTCCTTTTCTATTTTGCGGCATATACACAGATAGAAATTTTTTTTTTTTCAATGTCCATATTCTTGTTCTGAGGTGCCATCTTGGAATAAAGTTGGAGATGACTGGGGTTGTATAGACAAAATATGGAGAAAAAAAAGTTTTTTGCACAAAAAGCATTGAACAGCAAAGATCAAAATAAGACGTTCACACATACTCTGGTGATGAGGCCGTAAGAAAAAAGACACTGGCATATACTGATAGTACAAAGCGATACCACTTCTCTGCAGATACTTTACAACCTGAGTTAAATGCACACTGGCATTTTCCCTTTGCCCTAGCAGCTCCACTGTCAGGTATTTGCATTTCAGACACACCTGTGCACACAGAGAAGAAAGTGAGCACAAAGTTCGCATTGCAGTGTTGTTAGCCATTGTAGGAGTGGAAACAACCAAACTTTCCATCTATAGGGAGGGACATGATCACACGTGGAATAATACGTAATAATAAAGGGAAAAAAATGAGGAAGCTCTCTTTTTTATTGCTATTGAATAACCTTCAGGAGATAGTGAAGGCCAGGGAAGCCTGGCGTGCTGCAGTCCATGGGGTCACGAAGAGTCAGACGTGACTGAGTGACTGAAAACAGCAAAATATGTATCTTCAGGTTGTATTATTAAGAGAAAAAAGCAGGGTACAGAAAAAATTTATACAGGATGCCAGCTCTTTTGTACAAGGGGGCTCCATAGTTTTATTCGTGAACAGGAAGTGTTCACAAGAAACTAACAAAAGTGTTTACCAGTGGTAACGGGAGCTAGAGGGAGGAACTCAGTGGACAGAGATGAGTGGAAGTCAGTTTTTTCTGTATATTCTTTTCTATATCATCTTGCTTTTTTAACCTTATGAATGTAATTTCTATTTAAAAATTAAGTGGAGGACTTCCCTGGTGATCCGGTTGCTAAGACTCTGTGCTCCCAATGCAGGAGGTGTGACTGATCCCTAGTCAGGGAACTAGATCCCATTTGCTACAATTAGGAGCTCACATGCTGCAACTAAAGATACTGCACGCTGGAATGACGACTGAAAATCCCACGTGCTGCCACCAAGACCTGGCACAGCCAAATCAATCTTTTAAAAAAAGATAATTTAAAAATTAATAAATAAAAATTAAATGGAAAGAATGTAAAGCCAGAATATGTCAATCACATATTACATGCAATTTCTATGCTGAGAATATTTCATGTAGAATCTCATTTAAAACTCATGCTGAGAAGCAGGAATAAAACCCAACTTCTCAGAGGTGGAGACTGATGCTCAGGTAAGTTACACTGTAACTCTCTGATTTGAACATGGTATGTCTGATTCTAGGTCTTTGCTCTTAACCTGTGGCTGACTACTTTCCATCAACTCCCATCAACTGCACTTCTTGTCCGACTCTGTGCGACCCCAGAGACGGCAGCCCACCAGGCTCCCCCGTCTCTGGGATTCTCCAGGCAAGAACACTGGAGTGGGTTGCCATTTCCTTCTCCAATGCATGAAAGTAAAAAGTGAAAGTGAAATCGCTCAGTTGTGTTTGACTCTTAGCGACCCCATGAACTGCAGCCCACCAGGCTCCTCCGTCCATGGAATTTTCCAGGCAAGAGTACTGGAGTGGGGTGCCATTGCCTTCTCCGAAGATACTTTCAAGGTAGGCATTAAAAAATGTGACGGAATTCCCCGGCAATTCAATGGTTGAGACTTCTCACTTTCACTGCAGGGGCCACGAGTTCAACCCTGCAAGCCACGCAGCCAAAAACAAAACGAAAATGTGACTGATCTGACTCAAGTTCAATTTGAATCGATAGTCCAAAAACCAGTGAGACTTTCAGAAGAAAATACATTTTCATGAACTCAAAGATGGGACTGAACTCATTGCTCCCTCTTTAGAAATTGTAACAAGTGTGTGTCCTGTCTCAAGGCTGCTGTGACAAAGACCTATCCCAGGCTTGGTAGTTTAAAGCGATAGAGGTTTAGCCTCTCACGTTTCTGGAGGCTAGAAGTCCAAAAGTAAGGTGTTGCACGTTTGGTTCCTTCTGGAGATTCTGAAGGAGGATCTATTTCGTGCCTTTTTCCTGGGTTTTGGTAGTTGTGTGCCATCCTTGGCTTGTAGCTGTATCACTCCCGTCTCTGCCTCCCTCATCTCATGCCTTCTCTGTAGATCTGTGTCTCTCTTCTTAGGAAACCACTCATTGGGTTTGGGCCCATTCTAATCACTATGACTTCATCTTAATGATACACTATTGCCTAAATATGGCACTTATACTGAGTTCAGTTCAGTCGCTCAGTCGTGTCTGACCCTTTGCGACCCCATGAATCGCAGCACTCCAGGACTCCCTGTCCATCTCCAACTCCCAGAGTCTACATGGGTCTCCCAAACCCATGTCCATCAAGTCAGTGATGCCATCCAGCTATCTCATCCTCTGTCGTCCCCTTCTCCTCCTGCCCCTAATCCCTCCCAGCATCAGGGTCTTTTCCAATAAGTCAACTCTTTGCATGAGATGGCCAAAGTATTGGAGTTTCAGAATCAGCATCAGCACTTCCAATGAACACCCAGGACTGGTCTCCTTTAGGATGGACTGGTTGGATCTCCTTACAGTCCAAGGGACTTGAAAGAGTCTTCTCTGGCACCGCAGTTCAAAAACATCAATTCTTCAGCGCTCATCTTTCTTCACAGTCCAACTCTCACATCCATACATGACCACTGGAAAAACCATAGCCTTGACTAGACGGACCTTTGTTGGCAAAGTAATATCTCTGCTTTTGAATATGCTATCTAGGTTGGTCATAACTTTCCTTCCAAGGAGTAAGCATCTTTTAATTTCATAGCTGCAATCATCACCTGCAGTGATTTTGGAGCCCCAAAAAATAAAGTCTGACCCTGTTTCCACTGTTTCCCCATCTATTTCCCATGAAGTGATGGGACCAGATGCCATGATCTTCGTTTTCTGAATGTTGAGCTTTAACCCAACTTTTTCACTCTCCTCTTTCACTTTCATCAAGAGCCTTTTTAGTTTCTCTTCACTTTCTGCCATAAGGGTGGTGTCATCTGCATATCTGAGGTTATTGATATTTCTCCTGGCAATCTTGATTCCAGCTTGTGCTTCTTCCCGCCCAGCGTTTCTCATGATGTACTCTGCATATACATTAAATAAGCACGGTGACAATATACAGCCTTGACGTACTCCTTTTCCTATTTGGAACCAGTCTGTTGTTCCATGTCCAGTTCTAACTATTGCTTCCTGACCTGCATATAGGTTTCTCCAGAGGCAGGTCATGTGGTCTGGTATTCCCATCTCTTTCACAATTTTCCACAGTTTATTGTGATCCACACAGTCAAAGGCTTTGGCATAGTCGATAAAGCAGAAATAGATGATTTTTCTGGAATTCTCTTGCTTTTTCAATGATCCAATGGATGTTGGCAATTTGATCTCTTGTTGCTGCGCCTTTTCTAAAACCAGCTTGAACATCAGGAAGTTCACAGTTCACGTATTGCTGAAGCCTGGCTTGGAGAATTTTGAGCATTACTTTACTAGCGTGTGAGATGAGTGCAATTGTGCAGTAGTTTGAGCATTCTTTGGCATTGCCTTTCTTTGGGATTGGAATGAAAACTGACCTTTTCTAGTCCTGTGGCCACTGCCGAGTTTTCCACATTTGCTGGCATATTTAGTGCAGCACTTTCACAGCATCATCTTTCAGGATTTGAAATAGCTCCACTGGAATTCTATCACCTCCACTAGCTTTGTTCATAGTGATACTTCCTGAGGCCCACTTGACTTCACATTCCAAGATGTCTGGCTCTAGATGAGTGATCACACCATCGTGATTATCTGGGTCGTGAAGATCTTTTCTGTACAGTTCTTCTGTGTATTCTTGCCACCTCTTCTTAATATCTTCTGCTTCTGTTAGGTCCATACCATTCCTGTCCTTTATCGAGCCCATCTTTGCATGAAATGTTCCCTTGGTATCCGTAATTTTCTTGAAGAGATCTCTAGTCTTTTCCATTCTGTTGTTTTCCTCTATTTCTTTGCACTGATCGCTGAGGAAGGCTTTCTTAACTCTTTTTGCTGTTCTTTGGAACTCTGCATTCTGATGGGAATATCTTCTTTTTCTCCTTTGCTTTTCGCTTCTCTTCTTTTCACAGCTATTTGTAAGCCCTCCTCAGACAGCCATTTTGCTTTATTGCATTTCTTTTCCATGGGGATGGTCTTGATCCCTGTCTCCTGTACAATGTCACGAACCTCATCCATAGTTCATCAGGCACTCTATCTATCAGATCTAGGCCCTTAAATCTATTTCTCACTTCCACTGTATAATCATAAGGGATTTGATTTAGGTCATACCTGAATGGTCTACTGGTTTTCCCTGCTTTCTTCAATCTCAATCTGAATTTGGCAATAAGGAGTTCATGATCTGAGCCACAGTCAGCTCCCGGTCTTGTTTTTGCTGACTGTATAGAGCTTCTCCATCTTTGGCTACAAAGAATATCATCAATCTGATTTCGGTGTTGACCATCTGGTGATGTCCATGTGTAGAGTCTTCTCTTGTGTTGTTGGAAAAGGGTGTTTGCTATGACCAGTGCATTCTCTTGGCAAAACTCTATTAGTCTTTGCCCTGCTTCATTCCGTATTCCAAGGCCAAATTTGCCTGTTACTCCAGGTGTTTCCTGACTTCCTACTTCTGCATTCCAGTCCCCTATAATGAAAAGGACATCTTTTTTAGGTGTTAGTTCTAAAAGGTCTTGTAGGTCTTCATAGAACCGTTCAACTTCAGCTTATTCAGTGTTACTGGTTGGGGCATAGACTTGGATTACTGTGATATTGAATGGTTTGCCTTGGAAATGAACAGAGATCATTCTGTCGCTTTTGAGATTGCATCTAAGTACTGCATTTCTTACTCTTTTGTTGACCATGATGGCTACTCCATTTCTTCTAAGGGATTCCTGCCCATAGTAATAGATATAATGGTCATCTGAGTTAAATTCACCCATTCCAGTCCATTTTAGTTTGCTGATTCCTAGAATGTCGATGTTCACTCTTGCCATCTCCTGTTTAACCACTTCTAATTTGCCTTGATTCATGGACCTGACATTTCAGGTTCCTATGCAATATTGCTATTAACAGTATCAGACTTTGCTTCTATCACCAGTCACATCCACAACTGGGTAGTTTTTGCTTTGGCTCCATCCCTTCATTCTTTCTGGAGTTATTTTGCCATTGATCTCCAGTAGCATATTGGGCACCTACCGACTCAGGAAGTTCCTCTTTCAGTATTCTATCATTTTACCTTTTCATACTGTTCGTGGGGTTCTCAAGGTAAGAATACTGAAGTGGTTTGCCATTCCCTTCTCCAGTGGACCACATTTTGTCAGACCTCTCCATCATGACCCGTCCATCTTGGGTGGCCCCACACAGAAAACTAATATCATGTATGGTGGCCCCATAATCACAGAAAAGTAGTCCATCTGATCACACAGACCGCAGCCTTGTCTAACTCAATGAAACAAAGCCATGCTGTGTGGGGCAATCACAAAGACCTGGGTTCAAATTATATCTCTATTTTGATCAAGCATACAGAACTGTTTATGGAGTGTCTCCTGGCTCAAGTTATGGAGTCACGAGCAAGACAAAACATTGCCATGCCTGTGGACTAGTAGGGGGAATTGACTTTTCTGAATCTCAGTTTCCTCATCTGTAAAATGGATATAAACACAGTACCTAATTCTCAGTGTTGCTATGTTAGATATTATTATACTTAACCTTTTTGCTGTAGATAGGAGTTGAGATGAAATCCATGTGGTCAAGAATCCTTGTAGATTTAGACTCCATTTCTATACATTGGAGTTTTCTTCATTTGTTTGAAAGTGAAAGTGTAGTCGTTAAGTCGGGTCCGACTCTTTGCGATCCTATGGACTGTAGCCTGCCAGGCTCCTCCGTCCAGGGGATTTTCCAGGCAAGAATACTGGAGTGGGTTGCCATTTCCTTTTCCAGGGGATCTTCCCAGACCCAGGGATCAAACTCAGGCCTCCTGCATTGTGGGCAGTCTGTTTACCATCTGAGCCACCAGGGAATCCCTTTCTTCATTTGTTCATATACTGAACTAATCAGTCGCTCACTATGTGCCTGTCAGCCTGCAAGAAAGCAGGGCTGAGGTTCAAATCCAAGCTCTACCACTCCTTAATCAAATGGCTTAAGCCTCTGAGGCTTAAGTGAAGGAGGCTGCTTCAAGATGAAAATCAAAGGAGAGAAAAATAAGCAAAAGGCAAATTAAAAATGCAAGGAGAAGGTTAAAGAGAATGATTTCCGAAACCCAAGCCTCCTGTAGGTATGTCCCACCCGTCCTCTGTTTGGAACGTAGACCAAAATCACACGGCATTTGAGGCGTTCTTCCTCGGTCCCTTGGCTGAATTGAACTTGTGCTGCTTCCTCTCTCCTTAAATATCCTTTCCTCTGGACAGGATGTTCCTGAAGGAGGCAGAACATCTTGGCTAACTTTAGTTTGCTATTTTCAGTCTGAATTTGTTCCTGGGCATATCAGCCACGGTCAGAGTATCCTCTCCAGGTTGGATGCTTCTGGCACGATGCTGCAGGGTTTTGTAGGATGCAAAAGCTTAGTTCTACTAAGATCTGAATCTTGAAACCTGGGATATATCTGGGTTAGGGTATCTTATCCAGTCATTAAAAAAAAAAAAATCCCTGAACTGCAGAAGGTATGGCAAGATGAGTATATTACTGATTCCTTTTTTTGATGCAAGTAGGGAAAAAAGAACAACAAACCACACAAATCTTCTCAGAGCTGTCTCTTAGCCACTGACTCTTGTATCCTATCAGTTGAAGATGACTCCTAAAGGTAGCAGGTCCCTGGCACTTTTTCTGGGCTGCTCTGAAGCCCGTGCTAGAGATAGCCCTTAGGCTGGAAGACCCAGGTGTGTGAATTAGGAGGCTGAGAGTGAGCCAACACTGTCCAGCTATTGTAGCTGACCTCAGAGGTGGGTCACGGGGTTTTGGCATGGGGCATCAAGGGCATCGGTTATAAAGAGAATGCGTGTGTTGGCTTGCAGAACTGGGAATACAGCGGGGAATTCCAGTTTCAGGCAGTGCTGGATCAAGGACCTCAAATCATGCCAACTTGGGTTCTGTCTTTTAGTTCTAATTCTCTGTTGGCTTTATGCTCCACAGGGAGCTCCTAGCAGCTCCAGATTTAGTCCTATTGGTCCAGGAACTGAAACCGTTTACCTCAGATTGGGACCAGAGGTTAAAGCGTCTGCCTGCAATGTGGGAGACCTGGGTTCGATCCCTGGGTCAGGAAGATCTCCTGGAGAAGGAAATGGCAACCCACTCCAGTATTCTTGCCTGGAGAATCCCATGGACGGAGGAGCCTGGTGGGCTACAGTCCACGGGGTCACAAAGAGTCGGACACGACGGAGCGACTTCACTCACTCACACTCACACCATCCTCTGGAACTCACACCTGGCCAAAACTCAATGTGTGACTCACCCACGTGGGCCAGCACCCACATGGCTGGGTCTCAGCCAAAACCCATGGTACCTGGTTTCAGGACCTAATGAAGCTCAGGTTCTTGATGTCTTATTGCGAAATGTGATGTGGTTAGTTTTTATGGGCTGGGTAATTTCATATGCTAATGATTGGGAGGATTTTTCCAACTATTTTGGGGAAGGGGTGGAGATTTCCAGGAATTGGGTTGCCACCCACTCCTTGGTCTTTTGACAGTGCCTTGGAACCATCCTGGTGCCTCTGGGTGTGTCATTTAGCTTGCTGATTGAGGATCAAGGTTGAGTCTTGGCCCCATTTGATGCTAACTGTTTAGGTTGCATCCTTGGGCAACGTCATTCTTTCAAAAGTTGTGCCCTGCTCCCTCTTCTCCTGTTGCAGAACCCCAAAACAGAACACTTCTTTTCTAACACCTGAACTGACTCACCTGGCCTGGCTTGAGTTACCTGCCCAGCTGGACTCTGTGGCCATGAAGGTATGGCCCTCTGATTAACGACAACCGAGTCACAACAGTGCTGATAAATGTCTAACATGGCTCTTTGGGGAAAAAAAAAAAGGTTTGATTTTGGTATTCCCTGGTGGTCCAATGGTTAGGACTCCACATCCACTGCTTGGGGTCCAGGTTCCATCCCTGGTCAGTGAACTAAGATCCCACAAGCCTTGCTGCATGGCTGAAAAATAAAACAAAAAGTTTGATTCATAGAGTTTGCCAAGTCCTGTGGTGTAAATACTCCTACCACAACCAATTCAAGTTACTAGTGTGATGTCAACTGCCTTACAATGCTCCTATAATTTTACCAGCAGCTCTTGTGAGTCTGAGTCAGCTCACGCACAGCACTTGCTCACAAGTCCACCCTTTAGCCCAGGCAACTAAGCCACCCCATGCGTTCCATGCGGACTGAGAGTGGGAAAGGGGTGGTCCTTAGAGGAAAATCAGGGTGTGGCTATAGGCATAAGAGTGATTAGATGCTGAAGTGGCAAAAACAATACAGGTCCATCTAGTGTCCAATGACATCCATCCATTAGATTTTTTTTTAAAGAAATTTGGCTGCATCGATTCTTCGCCGTGGCACGTGGGATCGTTAGCTGCATAATCTCTTAGTTGTGGCATGTGGGTTCTTAGTTACCTGACCAGGGATCGAACTCGGGGCCCCCTGTATCGGGAGCTTGGAGTCCTAGCCGCTGGACCACCAAGGAAGTCCTTCCAACCATCATGTTGTAGTAAGTCACATTTGCAGCCTTCCTGCTGAATAAGACATGTCCTCAAAAACCTTAAACTAGTAAGCCCTTATTCTCATGCTCCTGGGTCAACAGATCGTGGCTGGGCTCAGCGGACCAGTCCTGCCTCAGGCTGCAGGTATGCTGGGCTGAGTCGGCCCAGCGTGTTCTTCATCCTTTGTGGACCAGTGGCTCCTTGAGATCTGTTCTTCATCAGGCACACATAGGAGCTCCTGAGGCCAAGTCAAACTCATGGAAGGCTCTTCCCACAGGACATCTGCTAACATTCCATTGGCTGAAGCAAGTCACGTGGCTGAGCTCCGCTCTGGAACTGAGCAGTGCATTCCACCCACAGTGGGAGGACCTGCAAAGTCACCAGGTGCTCACAGGTTAGTGAAAATCTACTGTGTGTGTTGTGTTATTCGGCAAGTCTCTTTGTTCACTTATGGCCTCATGATTGTTCCTCCCGGTCAGCAGGTATAGATCTAACTGGTTCTTCTGAATATTTGAATCAAATTCCTTCCTATAAACACACCACAGTTTATCAACCATTCCACTATTGATGCATGTTTATCTTGTCAGGTGTTTTGGGGTTTTTTTTGCTTCAAACATTCTGCAGTAAACATCTTGGTACATATATCTGTATGTATTCTTTTTCTAGAGCAGGGATCAGAAAACAGGTTCCACAGATCAAATGCAGCCCAGCACCTATTTTTGTAAATGAAGTTTTATTGGAACACAGCCAAACTTATTCACTTGCTTAATTTCTATAATTGCTCTTTCTCACGACCCCGGCAGGGCTGAGTCACTGGTGCAAAAACTGGATGGGTCACAAAGCCTAAAGTATTTACTCTCTGACTCTTTACAGAGAAAGTTTGCTAATCCCTGTTTCTTAAGGTAGAGTTCCCACTATGGAGATGCTGGTTAAAAGGAAAAGAGTATGTGTTTAAAAATTTTTAATAGATATTGACATAATTATTTCCCAGCAGTAAAAATATTCCTTCTCTTATTTTTTTGAAAAATTATTTATTTGCCTGTGCTGGGTCTTATTCGTGGCATGCAGGATCTAGTTCTCTGACCAGGGATTGAACCTGTGCCCTCTGCATTAGGAGCTTGGAGTATTAGCCACTGAATCACCAGGGAAGTCCCAGAATATTCCTTTTTTTGTTTGTTCTTTCTTATTTTATATATTTTTAAGAATATTCTTTCTTTATTAAAGTTATACACACTGTTGTAGGTGAAAGTATTAGTTACTTAGTCATGTCCGATTCCCTGTGACCCCATGGACTATAGCCCTCCAGGCTCCTCTGCCTATGAAATTCTCTAGGCAAGAGTACTGGAGTATGTAGCCATTCCCTTCTCCAGGGAATCTGCCCAACCCAGGGATTGAACCCTCTGGTCTCCTGCACTGCAGGCAGACTCTTTACTGTCTGAGGGAAGGTATAATTAAATATAGAAGTAATAACAGTGTAATGACGGTATAATTAAATGTACCGTCACCAGGGAAGGTATAATTAAATATAGAAGTATATAAAGAAGAAAACACACTCCTTCACGGCTGGAGTTATCAGTTTGGTATGGCATTTCCAATCAACAAAATCAGTGCAGACACACAGACAACACACACAGACACACACACACACACACACATTTCCTTATTTCCTTCTCTCCCCCCTCTTTTTTTTTTTTTTTTGAAGAGAAGAATGAGATCAGTTTGTTCCTATAGCTATTATCCCTGAAACATTTTTGTATTACTCTGCTCTCTTTCCAATGGCTCCTGTCTGAAGAGATCACTGCAGGTGTTTGGACACAAAAGTCCTAGCAGCCAGTGCCCTTAAAAGTATAATTTCCATTCATCATGTTGAAACTTAGACTATTTGTTGGCTCTGAGAAGATAATGACCACCTGTTTCAATGCTCTCTGTCCCTGAAGAAGCCATATTCGTATGACTCTTGTGCTTCAGGTCATCTGGTGGCTTCTCAGTTCAGTGAGTTAAAAATGCGAAATGTGCATGGTAGCCTGCGAGGCCCTCAGTGACCCAGCTCTCAGCCACCCTTCTGGGGCTGTTCTCCCCCTGATTGTCTGTGCCGTCTTTCACTTCCTGAAAGTTGCACCAGGCCCTTTCCGGGTTTGCCCTGGGTTGGTCAGGATTCTTTCAGTTACAGGAGGCAGAAACACAGGTCAGACTGGCTGAAGTCCAAAGGAGCTTCTTGACTTGTGTGATGGAAAAGTCCCAGAGAGAAAGTTAGAATAAAGACCGAATGCTTCATCCCCGTGGGTTATCTCTGCCCTCTACCATATTATCTTTATTCTCAGTCTTTCCCAAAGGGATGTGAAGACTCAGCTTGCATCCTAATGAGCTACCCTAGTGGAAAGAGTGGTACTTTCACTTCCTCCCAATCATTCTAGAGAAGTGCCTATGGATGAGTCAGCTGGGATCAAGTGACTATCTCTGAACCAACTGCTATGACGGATAGCTAGATACACTGATTAGCCAACCCCAGGTCTTATCTCCCCACCGGCCCCACCAGCCCTGAGGCGGAATCTCCTCACTTGCAACTCAAGCACCACAGCCAGGGAGTTCGCCCAACGGAAACCAAGGTGCTGCTACCTGAAGTGGGAAAGTGGCTGCTGGCAGGCAAAAAGAACGCCCTTCAGACATATTGCTCCCTCCGCTGGCAACACCCTTCCCCCACCTTCCACCTTGACAACAGGGTTCTTCTCTGTAGCTTTGGTGCAAGGCAAAAGATTGAAAATGGCACCACTGTCTATCGAGACAAAGGACTGGCAGTAATCGTGGCTTTCAAAATATGATTTTAACAGCAGCAGCAGCAGCACCTGGAAATTTGTTAGGAATGCACGTTCTCAGGCCCCACCCTCCATTTACTCAGTGGGCCCTGCAGTCTGTGTTTTAAACCTGCATGTAAATTTGAGAACCACCGAGTTTGAATATTAATGCTGAATCATAAAATAGAAAGCTATTGGACATCGCAGTTTCAGAAACCATTTCCTTAGAGACTCAGAATTTGAATAACTGCAAGTTGCTCATTGGTTACAAAAGCTGCAATCACTTTTCTGGCGCTGAACTTAGCTGTTCAGATTGTCTTGCTGCCCTTGTGCCTGTGGCTTCTGTGGCAGCCATTACAGGTAACTTTCAACTTCTGAGTTCCAAACTCTTCTCCTTGGGACCTCCATGGCGGTCCAGTGGTTAAGTATCTGTCTTCGAACGCAGGGGACTTGAGTTCAATCCTTGGTTGGGGAACTAAGATCTCACATGCTGTGGGGCAGCTAAACCTGAGTGCCACAACTCCTGAGCCTGTGTACCATGACTAAAAGCCTGCTCACAGCAATGAAGACCCAGTGCAGCCAAAAATAAATGGTAAATAAAATTTTAAAAATAAATGAAACGTATATTAAAAAAAAAAAAAAAAAGAAACAGCAAGTCTTCTCCCTTACCTAGAGGCCAGAAGGCTGAAAATGACATTTCCAACTCCTTCTCTCCTTGAAGCTAGGGGTGTCTGTATAAAAGGAAACCTGCTGGGGTCCTGGTTCAATCCCTGGTCAGGGAACTAAAATCTTCACAAGCACAAACTGCAGTATGCCCCGCCCCCCCCCCAAAAAAAACAACCCCAAGGGCAAGTGTACTGACTTCAAACTACGAAAGAAAGAGAAAAAACATAAAATAGGAATGAATATGACTATAAAACAGAATTTTATAGCAGCATTATTAATTGTGAAAGCCGGTCTTCATAAAAATGCCTCTATATATGGAAAGCAGTTTGTCGGGTAGATTATCTCACTTTGCAAGAATGCAAAGCGACGTGTGGTAACTGCCAAGAAGCTGCAGCCCACAGCAAATTCAATGAATAATAATCGAATCATTTAAATTACAAAAATAATGTCAGAGTTTTCGACAACAAAACAAATAATGCGAATGTGGGTACACTTGAAAATTTCTTATAAGACATGAGGTAGTGGTGGTGGTTTAGTTGCTAAGTCGTGTCCGACTCTTGTGATCCCATGGACTGTATGTAACCTGCCAGGCTCCTCTGTCCAGGGAATTCTCCAGGCAAGAATACTGGAGTGGGTTGCCATTTCCTTCTCCAGGGGATCTTCCCAACCCAGGAATCCAACCAAGGTCTGCCTACATTGCAGGCAGATTCTTTACCAACTGAGCTACAAGACTGGTAAGTGGGACATTGCAAATTCAAAGGTCCTTAAAATAGCTGTACTTGGGCTTCCTTGGTGGCTCAGTGGTAAAGAATCTGCCTGCCAATACAGGAGATGAGGGTTTGGTCCCTGGTCCAGGAAGATCCCACACGTCAAGGAACAACTAAACCCATGTACCACAACCGTCGAGCCTAAGCTCTGAGTCAAGAGAAGCCACTGCAATGAGAAGCCAAAGCAGCACAGCTAGAGAGCAGACCCTGCTGCTCCCTGCAGCTGGAGGAAGCCTGGGGAAAGCAATGAAGACCCCGCGCAGCCAAAAACAAATAAATGAATAAATCTTAAGCAAAGTAGCTGTGCTCACTCTCACACAGTAACTGTGCTGCATAAGCAATGCAGGGCATATTCTCTAGAGTTTGGTGAAACTGATTATACTTAAACCAGTTAAATATCCCAGCTCCTAAAATGAGCTTTAGGAGCAGGTAGACTGAACGGTTAGCTTTGTTGTTTGAAGCATCGACCTTCTAGGGTAAGCACTGTGACTGTCTCCAGTATCAGTTCACTTCTTCCTCTGTTACTTAAGTCACTGTGATTTTTGTATCACTCATCACCAAAATGAGTCAAAATTGACACATAGCTAGGTGTGATTTTTTTTTTTAAACATACACGTATGAAAAGAATATTTTACTGATGGTGGGGGCTACACATCTGGATACTGGTGCCCAAACTCATCTAACTGTGCGTTGAAATTTTTATTGTATATAAATTTCAGCTCAAAGTTGGAGAAGAAAGAAATAAAGCACTATAGGTATGTTACATTATTTATTTTTGGCTATGCTGGGTCTTCGTTCCTGCACGGGCTTTTCTCTAGTTGGGGTGCAGGGGCTTCTCATTGTGGTGGCTTCTCTTGTAGGAGAGCCTGGACTCTGGGACATGTGAGCTTCAGTAGTTGCAGCTCCCAGGCTCTCGAGCCCTGGCTGTAGTGCGGCACATGGGCTTAGGTGCTCTGAGGCAGGTGGGATCTTCCTGGACCGAGAATGTGTCTCCTGCTTTGGCAGTTCAGATTCTTTACCACTGAGCTACCAGGGAAGCCTGATATTTTTTTTCTTTTAAATGTAAAGAAAAAGTACCTGGGCACTTCTCTGCTGGTCCAGTGGTTAGGACTTTGTGCTTCCACTGCAGGGGGCATGGGTTTGATCCCTGGTCGAGGAACTAAGATCCCACAAACTGCACAGTGAAGCAAAAAAAAAAAAAAAAAACCAGAACCCAACTGTGTTTTAGTCAGGATTTTTTCAAGAGACAGAACCAATGGAATATATAGACATATGTGTGTGTGTGTGTGTGTGTGTGTGTGTATCTTTATGTAAAAAATAAGAAATTGACTCACCTGATTATGAAGGTTGGTGTGCCAAAATCGGCAGAGCTGATGTCCCCGTGCAAGTCCAAAGGCCAGCATAGAACCAGGCGAAGCTCATGTCTCAGTTTGAAGGCTGGCAGGCAGGAGAATTCTCTCCTTCTGGAGGAGAGTCAGTCTTGTGTCCTACCCAGGCCTTTACAGGATTAGATGAAGCCTACCCACTCTGTGGAGGCCCATCTGCTGCAATGCGGGAGACCTGAGTTCAATCCCCGGGTTGGGAAGATCCCCTGGAGAAGGGAAAGGCCACCCACTCCAGTGTTCTGGCCTGGAGAATTTCATGGTCTGCATAGTCCATGGGGTTGCAAAGAGTCGGACACGACTGAGCGATTTCCACTCAATGTAAATGTTAATCTCATCTTAAAACATTCTAACACAAACAGTAGCTGGAATACTGTTTGACGAAATATCTGGGTACACCACGGCCTGGACTCTGCTAAGTCGCTTCAGTCGCGTCTGACTTTTTGTGACCCCATGGACTGTAGCCCGCCAGGCTCCTCTCTCCATGGGGATTCTCCAGGCAAGAATACTGGAGTGGGTTGCTGTGCCCTCCTCCAGGGGTCTTCCCGATCCAAGGATTGAACCCGAGTCTGTTGTGTCTCCTGCATTGGCAGGCAAGTTCTTTACCTGGAGCTCCACCTTGGAAGCCCCTGTGGTCGGGTCAAGTTGACACATGACATTAACTCTCATACTGAGTGTATTGTATTAGAATGAAAGGAAAACAGAAAAGGAAGCTCATGTTGCTTTGCATGATGTGCCTATAACCTTGCCTTTCTTTTAATTTATCCCTGAAAAAGGGGTGCATATATATGGAAACTATTCAAACTGCAACACAAATTTCTATAATTAAAATCCTCGACCTGCTGACCATAGTCTTCCCCTGGGAATGACTGTTGTTTTTTGTGTGTGTTCTTTTGAAATATGCATGTGCAGGTGTAACTCTATGTGTGTGTATAAAAATACATGGGTCCTAGGACTAGACACTCTATAGGCCCAAGATCCAGGGCCTGGCCTGGAGAGTGAGGTCATAGGGTCCCTTACAAAGTGTAGAAAGCCTTCTTCTTCTGCCTCTCATAGTAGGCGCCTGCCTGGGACTGGGAGCTCTCGTGGAAAAGGCAGGCATGATTGAGAACAACGGGCTTCAAACCAGGGTGCAGGTACCCCTTGGGAGCTGCGAAGAGAGTTTAAGGAATCTGTGTACAGCTCTTCAACTTCCCTTTGCACATTTCTCTCCAGCTATTTTTTTTTCCCTACTGACCCTGCATAAAAACTGTTCTCTCCCTTTTCAAAGGAAAGTCACACTTCTCCCCATTCCTGAGCAACTTTTATTACGGTTCATTGTACCAAGGTGTAAAAATTTTCATAGCACCACTCAAAAATGCAATTTGAGATATTGGTAACCATTATTCCCCTTTAATTGATCCAGAACAAAAGTTTTAAAACTGTTAATAAGACCCCTTTTGGTCGCAGGAAACTTTTTGAAAAATAAATTATGTCTATACATATATATTTCCTTATGGCCTACATGGCTTTCCGGATCTTAGTTTCCTGCCCAGGGATTGAACCCATACCCCCTGCAGTGGAAGGCTGGAGTCTTAACTACTGGACCTCCAGGGAAGGTCCTTTCCTGGTGACAGGAAAGTTTAAAACAAAATTAATTTCAATCCTTAAACATATTATTTCCAAGGAGGCAAAAGAGGGATCAATAAAAGACTCTGAGGCACAGACTTATAATACTTTAGGATAAAATATTGTTGGGGGAGCAGAATGCAAATTAAAGAACCTCAGTGGGTCAAGTAAAACTGTCATTCTGTTGTTCATGGCTTCTTTTTAATGGATGGAAATCAAATTATTATGGTATTGATATGCTTTAGGGATAATTTCAGGGTGGTGAAACTTTTGAGATATCAATACTTACCGTATGCAAATATTATATAATTTTCAGCTGTTCTAGCGATTTGATTTTTTAAAATTGAAGTGTAGTTGATTTACAATATGTTATTTTCAGGTGTACTGACTTTTAAAAATATGTCATAGTTTTCTTTTAAGAAATATTTTTATTTATTTGGCTGCTCCAGGTCTTAGTTGTGGCATTTGAGTTCTTCGATCTTCGTTGCTTCGTGCAGAATCTTTAATTGTGGCACGTGGGATCTAGTTCCCTGACCAGGGATTGAATCTGGTCCACCTGCCTTGGGCTCAGAGTCTTAGCCGTAGGACCAGCAGGGAAGTCCCCTGCGTGTTTTTTTTTTTTTTTCTCAACTGAAGTATAGTTGATTTACAGTGTTGTATTAATTTTTTCTATACAACAAGGTGATTCAGCTATACATATATGTATTCGTTTTCATATTCTTTTCCATTTTGGTTTATTACAGGTTATTGCATATAGTTCCCTGTGCTATACAGTAGGACCTTGTTGTTTATCCATCCTATATATAATAGTTTGCTAGTTTGCCTCTGCTAATCCCAAATTCCCATTGCTTCCCTTCCGCATCCCCCAACCCCCTTGGCAACCAGAAGTCTGTTCTCCTGCATCGTTTTTGAGAATGCCTTCAGAAAAGAAGTGACCAGAAATCTTGAAGACAATTGAGAGAGGGGAAGAGAAAGCCTGAAGTTTTCTGGTTTAGTGGGTCGTGATGGGGGAACAACCAGGGAGCTGAAAGCCTGTATCAGAGATGGTGTGAGATGCAGGGAACACGGGAGAGGAGGGCCTTCGCTCATGCCTGAGGTGGACTCCACGCGGAGGGGGCTCTGTAAAGTTGCCTCTGCTGATGAAAGACAGTAGAGGGGCGTGGACAGGCAGATGGCAGGCACTCCCAAGACATTCATGCATGCTATCTGCTAGGGGGTAGATTATCGCTTGGCTGGAGGTGACCCTGCAAGTAAGCCCTGGGGAGCAGCCTCAGCAGGGCCTGGGGGAAGGCTATAGTAGCAGCTTAGGAAGGTCTCCAGCGCTGGACTGAGCCCACAGCCTAGCCTGGGGCAGCAGATGCCAGGAGAAAGCCCTGTGATGGGACCCAGCCAGCGTTCCTTAGGAGATACCCACTCATCCCCAGCTAAAGGGCCCCTTTGCTGGTGCCCCAACCCCTAAGTCATGCTTTTTTGGAACATCTTAGAGAAGGGTGGTACTATGGACTGAGTTATGTCTCTCCCTTCTTCCACGAATTCATACACTAAAGTGCTAACCCTGAATGTGATGACACTGGAGATGAGGCCTTTGGAAGGTAGTAAGTCTTAGATGAGGTCATGAGGGTGGGGTCCTTCGAAAGGAATTAGTGTCCATTTTAAGAAAAGAGCTTGCCCTCCTCTGCCCTCCCTGCCCTGCTCACATGCTGCGCTGTGCTCAGCAGCTAAGTCATGTTGGACTCTTTGAAACTGTGGGCTGTAGCCCTCCAGGCTTCTCTGCCTGTGGGATTTTCCGGGCGAGAATACTGGAGTGGGTTGCCATTTCCTTCTCCAGGATCTTCCTGACCCAGGGATCAAACAAGAGCATTGGCAGGCGATTTCTTTACCTCTGAGCTACCGGGGAAGCCCTCCCCTAACATGAGGACACAGCTAAAAAAATAAATAGCCATCGATAAAGCAGGGTGAAGGTTCTTACCAGGAGTGGAGTTGGCTGGCACCTTGATCTTGGACTTTTCCAGTCTCCAGAACTGTAGGAAATAATTGTCTTGTCTGAGCACCAGTCTAAGGTATCTTGTCAGAGCAGTTGGAGAAGACTAAGCGTGGGAAGAAACAGCTCTAAAGGGCTGGGTATTCACTTGACTTCTCCAAGGAAAGCCTGAATTGCCCAAGTAAACTGTTAAAAACCGTATTTCTCAATCGGGGCTGGAAAATGGCATCTCCTGGGCCTTTAGCAAGATGCTTGTGCCTGAACCCCTTTCTCAGAGGTTCTTACTTCATTTCTGTGGCATGCAGTCTTGGTATCAAAGTCCTCAAAATCCCCAGGTGATTCTAGTATGTAGCCAGAAGCACAACCGCTGGTGTAAAGAATGAGACGAGGCCAATATTATTTCTTTGACCGCCAAGCTTCTCTCTCTTTTTAACAATTTTTATTTTATATTGGAGTATAGTTGATTTACAATGTTCTGTTAGTTTCAGGGGTACAGCAAAGTTTTACAGTTGTACATATTCATATATCTATCCTTTTCAGATTCTTTTCCCATACAGGTTATCACAGAATATCGCATAAGATGCCCTGTTCTATACAGTAGGTCCTTGATGATTATCTATTTTATAAATATATAGTAGTGCGTATATGTTAATCCAAACTCCTAATTTATCCCTCCCCCACGTTTCCCTTTGGTAATCATAAATTTGTGGTCTATGTCCTTGAGTCTGTTTCTATTTTGTAAATAAGTTCATTTGTATAGTTTTTTTAGATTCTACGTAAAAGCGATATCATATGATACTTGTCTTTCTCTTTCTGACTTTCTTCACTCAGTATGATCATCTCCAGGCCCACCCATGTTGCTGCAGATGGCATTATTTCATTCTTTTTTATGGCTGAGTAATATTCCGCTGGATATGGGCACCACATCTTGTCATGCCTGTTGTACATAGTGTTGCAGTGAACTTTGTGATGTGTGTATCTTTACAAATCCCGTGTTTTTTTTTTTTTTCTTTCTGGATATACACCTAGGAGTGGGATTGCTGAATCATACAGTAGTTTTTAAGGAAACTTCACACTGTTCTCCTTAGTGGTTGTACAAATTTACATTCCTACTAACAGTGTAGGAGGGTCCTCTTTTCTCCACACCCTTTCCTGCCCACTTGTCATTAGAACTGGGATTCTAATCAAAAGTTCTTTGGTGACACAGCTTATATGCAGGGTCCACACAGACAGCTGTGCTGAATGAGAACTGCAGAAAAGCACCTGTCTGAAGGGGTGGAAAATTCGGCTTTGCACTGGTCAGCTTCAGTTCATTTCAGTCGCTCAGTCGTGTCTGACTCTTTGCAACCCCATGAATCGCAGCACTCCAGGCCTCCCTGTCCATCACCACCTCCTGGAGGCTGCTCAAACTTGTGTCCATCGAGTCGGTCATGCCATCCAACCATCTCATCCTCTGTTGTCCCTTTCTCCTCCTGTCCTCAATCTTTCCCAGCACCAGGGTCTTTTCAAATGAGTCAGTTCTTCACATCAGGTGGCCAAAGTATTGGAGTTTCAGCTTCAGCATCAGTCCTTCTAATGAATATTCAGGACTGATTTCCTTTAGGATTGACTGGTTGGATCTCCTTGCAGTCCAAGGGACTCTCAAGAGTCTTCTCCAACACCACAGTTCAAAAGCATCAATTCTTCGGTGCTCAGCCTTCTTTACGGTGCAACTCTCACATCCATACATGACTCCTGGAAAAACCATAGCTTTGACCAGATGGACCTTTGTCAGCAATGTGATGTCTCTGCTTTTTAATATGCTGTTTAGCTTGGTCATAGCTTTTCTTCCAAGGAGCAAGCATCTTTTAATTTCATGGCTGCAGTCACAGTCTGCAGTGATTTTGGAGCCCAAGAAAGTAAAGTCTGTCATTGTTTCCTCATCTATTTGCCATGAAATGATGGGACTTGATGCCATAATCTTCGCTTTTTGAATGTTAAGTTTTAAGCCAACTGTTTCCACTCTCCTCTTTACTTGCATCAAGAGGCTCTTTAGTTCTTTGTCACTTTCTGCCATAAGGATGGTGTCACCTGCATATCTGAGGTTATTGATGTTTCTTCTGGCAATTTGGTTCCAGTTTGTGCTTCATCCAGCCCAGCGTTTCACATGATATGCTCTGCATATAAGTTAAATAAGCAGGGTGACAATGTACAGCCTTGATATACTTCTTTCCCAATTTGGAACCAGTCCATTGTTCCATGTCTGGTTCTAACTGTTGCTTATTGAGCTCCATACAGACTTCTCAGGAGGCAGGTGAGGTGGTCAGGTATTCCTATCTCTTGAAGAATTTTTGACAGTTTATTGTGATGCACACAGTCAAAGGCTTTGGCATAGTCAATAAAGCAGACATAGATGTTTTTCTGGAACTCTCTTGCTTTTTCCATGACCCAGCAGATGTTGGCAATTTGATCTCTGGTTCCTCTGCCTTCTCTAAAATCAGCTTGAACATCTGGAAGTTCATGGTTCACATATTGCTGAAGCCTGGCTTGGAGAATTTTGAGCATTACTTTACTAGCGTGTGAGATGCATGCAATTGTGCGGTAGTCTGAGCATTCTTTGGCATTGCCTTTCTCTGGGATTGGAATGAAAACTGACCTTTTCCAGTCCTGTGGCCACTGCTGAGTTTTCCACATTTGCTAGCATATTGAGTGCAGCACTTTCACAGCATCATCTTTCAGGATTTGAAATAGTTCAACTGGAATTCTATCACCTCCACTAGCTTTGTTCATAGTGATGCTTCCTAAGGCCCACTTGACTTCACGTTCCAGGATGTCTGGCTCTAGGTGAGTGATCACCCTATCGTGGTTACCTGGGTCATGAAAATCTTTTTTGTGTAGTTCCGCTGTGTATTCTTGCCACCTCTTCATAATATCTTCTGCTTCTGTTAGGAGGGAAAAAATGCCTTTCATAGGGGACTTTTTAGTTGCTCCTTGGCATGTGGGAGCTTCCTGGATCAGGGATTAAACCTGTGTCTCCTGCATTGGCAGGCAGATTCTTTACCACCGAGCCAGCAGGGAAGGCCCCAGAGGGGACCTTTTAAAAACTTACGTAAAAGTCCCTTCTCATTAGGCTGGGGGAGGTAGCCTGTAAAAATATGTATAAAGTCAACCTTCTTTACTTTCTTCACAAGGTGGGAGCTTCCCAAGGATTGTAGTCTATGAACAAGTTCCCATCTGTGGAGTTAGTTATTTGGCTTGGTCCAGGCAGTATTTTGATGCAAAGACATTTGTTACATAAAAACCCAAATTTCCTGTTCCTCTTTAAAAGTAAGATCTGGAAATGACAGCATCTCACTTCTACATGGCAACAAAATGCTGCTGCCAGAGCGTATGGTCTTGATTTTTCTGCAGTCCGCACCAAGCCCTGTTGTTTCCCATTAGCTGGATTTACTCATTCACTTTACAACTCATATGAAGTGTTTGGTTTGTGAGCTCTGCTCTACCATCCTACACCTTGCTTTCTTCATTCAGTCATGTCTCTTAGAGATTTTTCTGTCTGTAAATTTGCTTCATCTTTTAAATGGCTGCACGGTATTCCTTTGGATCTCTGACTTACAGCATGCCTTTGTTAATGGACATTTAGGTTGTATCCAGCTTTTTACTACTACAAACAGTGCTGTAGTGATTATCTTTTCTCATGCTTTATACATAGGCAATAGTGTGCCAAAATAGGCTGTACCTGTCCAGAGTCAGTTGTTCAAAACTCAAGAATCTTAAGAGCCAGTTGCTGAACTCCAGGGAGCTTAAAATCAGCAATGGCAAAAGTATTGTGTATTTACATCACAGGAATTGGAAAATGCTACAAATCAGAGTGTCCCCCACCACCTTGCCCTGGAAAGCCTTTTTACCAGTACACCCTTGCCAAAGGGCATTCTGCTGCTGCTGCTGCTGCTGCTAAGTCGCTTCAGTCGTGTCCTACTCTGTGTGACCCCATAGATGGCAGCCCACCAGGCTCCCCTGTCCCTGGGATTCTCCAGGCAAGAACACTGGAGTGGGTTGCCATTTCCTTCTCCAATGCGTGAAAGTGAAAAGTGAAAGTGAAGTTGCTCAGTCGTGTCCGACTCTTCGAGACCCCATGGACTGCAGCCTACCAGGCTCCTCTGTCCATGGGATTTTCCAGGCAAGAGTACTGGAGTGGGATGACATTGCCTTCTCCTAAAGGCATTCTAAATAGTTCCAAAGATCAGGAGTCAGAGAGCAAAGCCAGTTAGCACCATGAAATCAGAACAAGCTCTGGCCGGAAGGGAGATACTTGTTGGTTAGGGGAGGAATTGAGGTCTGGGTAGCTGATTGACTTTTATTCCGAGCTACAGACGCTTTGAAGTAAAACTAGTGTACTGAGGGGGTGGGAATTCTTTTTTTTTTTTTCTTTAATCTATTATTTATTTGGCTACACCAGGTCTTAGGTGCGGCCCGCAAGATTTTCCATCTTCATTGTGGCATGCAGAATCTTTAGAGGCAGGCTGTGGGCTCTAGTTTTCTGACCAGGGATCAAACATAGGCCTCCTGCATTGGAAGCATGCAGTCTTAGCCACTGCACCACCAGGGAAGTCTCCTTTAAAAAAAAAAATTAAAGTATAATTGACCTAAAACACTGTTAGTTCCAAGTGTACAATATAGTGATGAATACTTTTATATATTATAAAATGATCACCACAAGAGTGGGGATTCTTAGTCATATACGTGCTCACAGATTTTGATTTAGTTCTCAGATGCCCAGGTGACCAGGATAATGGTATTGCTTAGAGCTGAGGTCAAAGATTATTGGCGGTGGTGGTTTCGTCACTAAGTCGTGTCTGACTCTTGCGACCCCATGGGCTGTAACCCGCCAGGCTCCCCTGTCCATGGGATTCTCCAGGCAAGAATACTGCAGTGGCTTGCCATTTCCTTCAGGGGATCTTCCTGTCCTAGGGATCGAACCTGGGTCTCCTGCGTTGCAGACAGATTTTTTTTTTTTTTACCAACTGAGCTATGAGAGACGCCCCATTATTACACAAGGTCAAAGATTCCTGCCCTGTTTGTGGTAGGCATCAAAAGGGAAAATGGATGCAGATATTTGGAAAAGCATAACTAGCCTCCCAGAAATGTTAGGTAGATGTTAGAAAATGGCCACACAATGATTTCTTCTATAATAATTAACACTTTTCCATGGAAAAATCAAGTCCTTCTTGGCCCTGGCAGAGCAGCATTGCAGTGCAGAGTGCTTTGTTCATGCATTGCCTGAACATCCAGCATTTCGTGCCCCAGGAAAGGAAAGATCCAGAAAGAGGGGGAAAAAATGCCCCGCACCCACCCTGTTTTTGATAACTGTACTTGAGGGGGTTAAAAAGGCAGTTTGGCCTCATGTGATTGTGAACTTGGTTCTTTTTTCAAAATTTGTGTTTATTAAAAATTTTTTTAAAAAACTTTGGTGGAGGACTTTCTGGTGGTCCAGTGATTAAGACTCCGTACTTCCACTGCAGGGGGCTTGGGCTTGATTCCTGGTCGGGGAACTAAGATCCTGCAAACCATGTGGCGTGGTCAAGAAAGAAACACCAGTTTTTCATCACTTGGGCGCCTCAGAAGATGGAAGTGGCTTGGGCTCTTCTCAGCCTCTGAGAGGCCCTGTGAAACCTGGTTTCTTAGCTGAGATGGTCCCACCTACTTCCCTCTCCATGGCCATGTTTTAGCTCCTGTTGTCAACCCTCCGGTGAGGTCATAGGTAGGACCTTTGGAAAGATGGTGTCTTGGGCTAGGTTCCTCTCTGCCAGATACAAAGATACTCTCTGCGGTGCAAATAGTCATCATGGAAGGTAGTTCCAACAGGCCCCGTGAAGGAACGAGGACGTAAGGCAAGGGAGGGAAAAAAGCCACCACATGTGTGTTGATGAACAGGTTGCCTCCGTTACCAAGTGCAAGGCAAGATCCTACAGGGACTTCTGGAAGATTCCAAGGCACATAGGCCGTATCACCAGTTTATGCCACCTGAGGGATGAGTGCCACCCCTGTCACTTAGGGCTGCTCCTGGGACAGCTTCCCAGTACTCTTGCCTGCCCACAGCAAGGCCCATGTGTGCCAGAGAACATTCTCAGGTGGAGACTCACAGGTGTGTCCAGTAGGTACCCCCAAACTCAGTGGCTAATGTTCCAAGTCCATCTCCAGTGTTCAGGAGGACTCTGGAAATTGCAGTCACTCGTGAACCCCTCAGTCATGAAGTAGCCTGGAGAACCTGTTTACTCACCGAGTTACTGATTTATTAAAAAGAATATTAAAGGGTATAAGTCAGCAGTCAGGGCTTCCCCCACGGCTCAGCAGTAAAGAATCTGCCTGCAGTGCAGGAGATGCAGGAGACGGTGGTTTGATCCCTGGGTCGGGAAGATCCCCTAGAGGAGAAAATGGCAACCCCCTCTAGTATTCTTGTCTGGAAAACTCCATGGACAGGGAGCTTAGTGGGCTACAGTCCATGGGTTTGCAGTCAGACACGACTGAGCACAATACACACCATCAACAACCAGATGAAGAGATACAGGGAGCAAGGTCCCAAACGAAGAAGCTTCTGTCCTCGTGGCGTGGGGGCCCTGCAAAATGCCACATGGAAGCATTCTCTCTGAGAAAGGACCCCACAGTTGTCCTTTGGGGGCTTTATGGAGGCTTCATCCCATAGTCATGATTGATTAAGCCATTGGCCAATGGAGACTGGTTCAACCTCAGGTCCCTCCTGTTGTTGCAAACTAAAGTCCCTCAGTTGTATCTGATTCTTTGCAACCCCATGGACTGCAGCACGCCAGGCCTCCTTGTCCATCACCAACTCCCGGAGTTCACTCAGACTCATGTCCATCGAGTCGGTGATGCCATCCAACCATCTCGTCCCCTTCTCCTCCTGCCTTCAATCTTTCCCCACATCAGGGCCTTTTCCAGTTAGTCAGTTCTTCATGTCAGGTGGCCAAAGTATTGGTTTCAGCTTCAGCATTAATCCCTCCAGTGAATATTCGTGGTTGATTTCCTTTAGGGTTGACTGGTTTGATCTTGCAGTCCAAGGGACTCTCAAGAGTCTTCTCCAAAACCACAGTTCGAAAGCATCAGTTCTTCAGTGCTCAGATGAGATTGAAAATTCCAACCCTCTAATCACAGTTGCTCCCGGCAACCAGCCCCCTGGCCTTGAGTGAGGAACTGAGGATGAGAGACCGGATTTGGGGACTTCCCTGGTGGCCCAGTGGTTAAGACTCGGTGCTTCCAGTGCAGGGACACAGGGGGACAGGTTCAGTCCCAGGGCTGGGAACAAAGACCCCACATGCTGCCTGGCATTGTTCCCCCCACCCCACCAAAAAGACCAAAGATTATCCCATTGTTCTTTTTTCAATTAAAAAAATTTTATCTATTTTTAATCAAAGAGTAATTGCTTTACAATACTGTGTTGGTCTCTGTCATATATCAACATGAATCAGCCACCCTCCCTGGGTCAGACGGCAAATTCCCACTGGCTTTTTTGCACGTGGTGATGTTTATGTTTCCATGCTCCTCTTTCCGTCCGTCCTACCCTCTCCTTCCCCCTTTGTGTTCACAAGTCTGTTCTGTTTTGTCTGAGTCTCCATCGCTGCCCTGCAAATAGGTTCAACAGTACCATCCTGCTAGATTCCGTACCCCTTTGTTCTTTTTTTTTTTTTAACGCAATTAACATAAAACCATTTTATTTATTTATTTATGGCTGCGCTGGGTCTCTGTTGCTGTGCGAGGGCTTTCTCTAGTTGTGGCGAGCAGGACGACTCCTCGCTGCGGCGAGCGAGCTTCTCTTCACCGTGGCTCCCGTTGTTTCGGAGCACAGGCTCGAGGTGCAGTAGGCTCTAGGGCTTCACTAGCTGCAGCTGGCTGGCTTGGTATTGGCGAACAGGCTTAGTTGCTCTGCAGCAAGTCGAGTCTTCCTGGACCAGGGATCAAACCCGTGTCCCCTGTATTGGCAGGTGGATTCTTATCCACTGGGCCACCAGGGAGGTCCCCCCCCCGCCGTTGTTCTTATCTTTCAGAAAATTCCAAGGGTTTCGGGGGCTGTGAGCCAGGAACTGCAGAGGTATCTTGGTGATCTGAATGACCAAATGGATATTTTTTCTGTAAATTACAATACAGCGCACCAACATTCTGAATTTCGGTGAGAGAAGAGGATGTCGCTTCTTAAGACCCCCTCAAATCCCGTCAACAATTAAGGCCTGAATAATGCCCCTGGTGGTTTTGATGGAGGGAAGGAAGGGACAGTTTCCAAAATCTTTCAAAGGCCATTGATGTGGTTGCACAATTGCTTTCCAGACAAAAGGGCAAATTGAACTGTTTTATAATGTCAAGAGCTAAATAGCTGAGAGAAAAATATAAAATAAGCAATAAGCAACAGCTCTAGACATACAACCCTTTCAATGTAACAGCATGGAGAATCCTGGCTCAACATTTCCCACTTCCAACCAGTAGCTTCATGGAGTTAACCTTCTCCATTTATCTTGAACTGAGCAAGGGTTAAGCCTTCTTAGCCCTTGGGGCTTCTGATTTGAAAGCCTTTCCTAAAATTTGTCGCAATCTATGTGATTCAAAAAATGCTCCAATTACATGTTGAGAGTGGCTGTGTTAATTAATGGTGATGATCAGACTTAATGAAAGAGGGACTTTGTCAGCCATTCCCTGGCAGCTTTCATAAAAACGAAGGGTGCCAACAAGTGCTAATGGCTTGACTTGGAGAGTTCACCTCCTTGGGGGCTTTTGACCTTCAGTCACATCCTGAAATATTACCCTGGAGTTTGCTCTAAGCAACTGAATGTTTGATTTTCCTCGTGTAAAGAGGGTCGTATATACTCAGATTTCTCTACTGAATTCCTCCTAGAAAATAGAGCCAGGCTTCAAGTCACAGTGAGCAAAACCCAATCACTCTGTTCCTTTGACTTCATAGCTGTGTTACTGTATAATAAGTACTGTGCTCTTGTGTGATGTTACATTGTATTATTTTATAATGTTATATTTTGTAATGCTGTATATATTGTACTTTATTTATTAGTTTATCTGCCTCACAAGAATCAAAACTCCCTGAGGGCAGAGGTTGGTCACCATTTACCTCTGTAACCTCAGTACTTAGATGAGTGTACGATAAGAATCCGTAATATGTCTGCAAGGAGATCCAACCAGTCCATTCTGAAGGAGATCAACCCTGGGATTTCTTTGGAAGGAATGATGCTAAAGTTGAAGCTCCAGTACTTTGGCCACCTCATGCAAAGAGTTGACTCATTGGAAAAGACTCTGATGCTGGGAGGGATTGAGGGCAGGAGGAGAAGGGGACGACCGAGGATGAGATGGCTGGATGGCATCACTGACTTGATGGATGTGAGTCTGAGTGAACTCCGTGAGATGGTGATGGACAGGGAGGCCTGGCGTGCTGTGATTCATGGGGTCGCAAAGAGTCAGACACGACTGAGCAACTGAACTGAACTGAACTGAACTGAATATGTCTTTGGAATGAACGAGTGATCTGTTTATCGTCCAGAGTCAAAGAAATTTAAAGAAAAAAGTCTGATTTCAAAAGTACATTATTGGGGAAAAGACAGTATCTTCAGTACTGTGATGCTGGGAAAGCTAGACTGTAGCATGTAAATCAGGAAAGATGCTGGGTTGGTCAAAAAGTTCATTTGTGTTTTTCCATAAAGTATTACTGAAACCTTGAAAGTACATGGAAACATGAGTGGGTTTGGTTCAGTTTGTTGAGTGGGCTTGATGGTGTTATCAAAGACAAGGTTTCTTCCCATTTATCTGATCTTCTCCTGTGGTAGCTGCTGCTGCTGCTAAGTTGCTTCAGTCGTGTCCGACTCTGTGCGACCCCATAGACGGCAGCCCACCAGGCACCCCCATCCCTGGGATTCTCTAGGCAAGAACACTGGAGTGGGTTGCCATTTCCTTCTCCAATGCATAAAAGTGAAAAGTGAAAGTGAAGTTGCTCAGTCATGTTTGACTCTTCGCGACCCCATGGACTGCAGCCCACCAGGCTCCTCCGTCCATGGGATTTTCTGAGCAAGAGTACCGGAGTGGGGTGCCGTGGTAGCAGTTAGTAGTAAAAGCTGACTTCCAACCCTAGGATCACAAGATGGCTGCCATAGCTCAATCCGTTTCGTGATTCCTCAGTCATGTGCAGGGATGGAGGGAGAGACTGTTCCTCTCCCAGATGCCCCAGAAAATCTAGCTTCTCATTGGCTTAAGTTGAGCTGTGTGCCAGCCTTGATCTGAGAATTTAGGCCAGGATATTGGCTTAAGTGAATTAATTTGGATGTATACTATATGCCCCTAAAGTGGGTGTGCAGTCAGTTTTCCTTAAGATACATGCTCTGTGCAGGGGTAGTGTGGTGATTGGACTGAAAATTAAAGCACTCTCCAAAGACAGTATGATCTATTTTCTATGATTAAATTTCACGTTTATGTCAAAAATACTATGTATTTCCTGTGGTGGCATATATGTCTATGGAAATCTGTATGAAGAATACTGGAAGGATCCACTGCAAACGTATATTAGTGGTTACTTCTGGGGAGAGGCCTCAGACTGCAAATTAGTAATCAAAGGCTATTTTGGATTTATCTAGAAGGTTTAGTTGCTAAGTCGTGTCTGACTCTTTATGACCCCATGGACTGTAGCCCACCAGGCTCCTCTGTCCATGGGATTTCCCAGGCAAGAATACTGGAGTAGGTTGCCATTTCCTTCTGCAGGGGATCTTCCTGACCCAGGGATTGAACCCGGGTCTCTTACACTGAATCTAGAAGACGGATCCTCATCCGAGGTGATTCTGCCCCTCCGGGGGACATTAGGCAGTGTCTCCAGATATTCTTGGTTGTCATAGTCAGGGGAGGGGTGCTTCTGGCATCTAGTAGGTGGGGGTCACCCGCTGTTAAATGTCCTGCGATGCGCAGGACAGTTCCCACAGCGGGCTAGAGGTATTAGCCTAAAACGCCGCTGGAACTGAGGTTGCCAAACCCTGATCTAGAACATTTTACTTTTTTAAAAAGCAGTTTCATTTATTTGTTTTTGGCTGTCCTGGGCCTTCGCTGATGTGTGGGCTACTCTCTAGCTGTGGTGCTGGGGCTCCTCCCAGCGGTCCTTCTCTCGTTGCAGAGCACTGGCTCTGGGGCACATGGGACGCCAGCAGTTGCGGCTCCTGGGTTCTAGAGCAGAGGCTTGATCACTGTGCATGGGCTTGGTTACTCCGCAGCATGTGCGATCTTCCCAGATCAGGGATCGAACCTGTGTCTACTGCATGGCCAGGTGGATTCTTTCCCACTGAGCCGCCAGGGAAGCCCCTACCTAGAACATTTTGCTTTTTATAAGGAAGTAAGATTCAATATTCCTTGCATAGCTAAAAACGGATTTTTTGATAAAAGGTTGTTGTGGATACTGTGATTTGCTGTCCACATTCCTGTTCAGGACCCAGGATGACTCACGTTTGTGTCCCTGTTTAGAAATTGCCCTTAGCTGGAGGAAGCTGCCTTGTCTAAGCTTAGGAGAACTCTTCAGGGGCAGCCTTTATCTTTGAGAAGCCTCGGCGGCTTCAGACACTTGGGGATGATACTTCTTTGTGGTGGGAGTGCTGCCCTGAGTGTTAGAGGCTGTGCAGCAGCACCCCTGCTCTCTACCCTCTAGAGGTCTCCCCTCCACTTGCAATTAAAAATTTTTCCAGATATTGCCAACTGTCCCTGGGGTGGGGGGATTGTTCCCCTCCCTGCATCATGAACCACAGCTGTATCCAATGCCTGCTTGATGCAAGGGTCCAAAGGGCTGGCCCCCAGCCTCAGTTTGGAACATCACTGAGGGTTATTCCAGCATTAGAGCTCCTCATGGAGTTGGCCGAGGTCCCTGTAATTGTCTCGAGGCTTCATTTCTCCCTCTGCCCCATCCTGCTTCCCTCACCCCTTCATAGCTGTTTTTTCAGGAACATTCCCTGGTAAACATTCCACCTGCTAATCGCCCTCTCAGGGACTGTTCCCTGGGGCAGTCCATCTGAGATCAAGATCAAGTCTCAGAGGGGTTGAGTAATTTACAGAAGACGGCACAGCAGGAGCTGAGATGTGAGGTGGAGCAAGGATAGGAACCTGGCTCCTTACTTCCAAAATGGTGCTCAGCGTGAAACTTCCAGATCTTCTCCTCACTGGGGTCTACTGATACTACCTCTCAGTGAGCTCTGACTCTTCCACCCCCACGCCTACCTCTTCTCTCACCAGAGAGGCAGAAAAATGCATAGAATGTTAAACCTAATGGCATGAATTCAATTCCTCTCTTTCTTGTTCCTAAGCTGTGTACCTTGTAGACACGCCTGTCTGCAAATTCTTTTGACGAGTTGACAGGCAGCAAGTCCACACATGTAGACTTTTCAACTACAAGTACTTCAGACAAGTGCATAAAGGTCTTCTGTTCAGAAAACTTTTGCCTTTAGATAAAAATATGGAGACAAAAGGCGCCTATAAAGACCATGATTGGGAAAAAGTAATTTCCCCATGCGACGGTCCTTTTTCAATGACAGAAGTTTAGTGGTCTGGTATGACAGTTTTTACTATACTAATGATAATAATAATGAATATTATGTAATAATAATAATCACTAATAGAGCCATTCAGTTCAGTTCAGTCATTCAGTCTTGTCCAACTCCGTGTGACCCCATGAACTGTAGCATGCCAGGCCTCCCTGTCCATCACCAACTCCTGGAGTCCATCCAAACCCATGTCCATTGAGTCGGTGATGCCATCCAACCATCTCATCCTCTGTCGTCCCCTTCTCCTCCTGCCCTCAGTCTTTCCCAGCATCAGGGTCTTTTCCAATGAGTCAGCTCTTTGCATCAGGTGGCGAAAGTATTGGAGTTTCAGCTTCAACATCAGTCCTTCCAGTGAACACCCAAGACTGATCTCCTTTAGGATGGACTGGTTGGATCTCCTTGCAGTCCAAGGGACTCTCAAGAGTCTTCTCTAACACCACAGTTCAAAAGGATCAATTCTTCGGTGTTCAGCTTTCTTTATAGTTCAACTCTCACATCCATACGTGACCACAGGAAAAACCATAGCCTTGACTAGACGGACCTTTGTTGACAAAGTAATGTCTCTGCTTTTTAATATGCTGTCTAGGTCAGTCATAAATTTCCTTCCAAGGAGTAAGCGTCTTTTAATTTCATGGCTGCCGTCACCATCTGCAGTTATTTTGGAGCCCAGAAAAATAAAGTCAGCCACTGTTTCCACTGTTTCCCCATCTATTTGCCATGAAGCGATGGGATCAGATGCCATGATCTTCGTTTTCTGAATGTTGAGCTTTAAGCCAACTTTTTCACTCTCTTTTTGCATTTTCATCAAGGGCTCTTTAGTTCTTCACTTTCTGCCATAAGGGTGGTGTCATCTGCATATCTGAGGTTATTGATTTCTGCCGGCAATCTTGATTCCAGCTTGTGCTTCTTCCAGCCCAGCGTTTCTCATGATGTACTCTGCATATAATTTAAACAAGCAGGGTGACAATATACAGCCTTGACGTACTCCTTTTCCTATTTGGAACCAGTCTGTTGTTCCCTGTCCAGTTCTGTTGTTCCCAACCTGCATGCATATTTCTCAAGAGTCATTGTTCTATGCCAATTGCTACGTGCTTTTTACATATATTTATAAATTATATATTATTAGCATATGGTATCTTATTTTAGTATGTATTTTATATGTATTGATAGCATCAGTCAGTTCAGTTCAGTCGCTCGGTTGCATTTGACTCTTTGCCACCCCATGGACTGCAGCACTCCAGGCTTCCCTGTCCATCACCAACTCCCGAAGCTTGCTCAAACTCATGTCCATCGAGTTATTTATATGTATAGTATATTGCATACCATGTACCTATGACAGAAGTATTGTTATTTTGCTCACTTGTTGATGAGGACTCTGTGGCACAGAGAAGTTAACTAATTTCCTCAAAGTCACACAGCTAGTAACGGGCACAGCCCATCCAGCCTGCATGACTGCTAGTAGTTTTCAGGATCTGCGCTTCCAAGTTGGAGCACATTTATACAGTTGAATACACTTACTAGGAAGAGACGGAAAACTGTGTTCCTCCCTGCCATCCCTCGTCCCTCCCAGCAAAAATATAATTGAACATAAAAAAATGAGATAGTCTTTACGTTAAAGAGGGATGTTTAAGCTTCTATCAGGGAGCATGTGTAAGTGCTGAAAATGGGCCTCTGTCAGTATATGTTAAAAGGAAAATATAATTATGGATTTGTGATGTATTTTTAAGCATTGGAACTGAAAAGTCTTATGTAATGCGTGATTATGTTATTCAACTTTTGATCCTTGAAGTGTCCTTTTTTTTCCAGTTGTGCATTGTATGTAGAAAGCAGGGGAGTTGATCAGTTACTCAGCAGTTCAAGCACTTTCTGCACTGGATCTCTCTGGGGGAGGAATGTAGTGAGAACTGGGACTGACTGCGTCCCTCATCTTTTACTCAGAAACTCTGACTTGGGTTATGTATTGGTCTGTTTGTGCCTTACCACTGGCAAACAGGATCTGATCAGACTGAACTTCCTGTAGAATAATTCACAGAAAAGTTATTTATGGCTTCTTAATCTTCCTGATCTGAACTAGCAACTTAGGGTAAAGGAAGGGAGTTGAGGAAGTTGTGCATAGGATAAAAAAAAAAAAAAAAAGGAAGAAGAAAGAAAAAAAAGAAATGAAAAGGTCAGAATGATCACCATCCTAGATGTCCTTCAGAGGAGGAAACTGTTCGAAATCACAGGCTGAGCTATATACTGTATTTGTGTCTCATATGTTAAAATCTAACAGAGGATGGGGGAAAAAAAACCCCAAAGCTTCTTAATTCTAAGATTGAAAACTTCTGCCTTCCTTCTGAGACTTATTCAAAAAGCTTAGCTGAGTGGTTCGGAGTCAGATCACCTGGGTTGAAATTCTGCTTCTACCCCTTCCTAGTTGGAAATCTTTGTGCCTCAGTTTATCTTTGAAAGGTTAGCTGAATTAATACATGTAGACAAGTGCCTGGCTCTAAGTAAACACTCACAAATATTATATAATAATTGTATGATTATAATAACAATAAGTGATAATAATATCAGCTGTTATTATTTTAGAAGGAAATTTTTTCCCCTCCCAGTTCAATTTAAGTCATCAAATACTGTGTCCTTTCTAGACGCCCAAAGTTTGTGCTTGAAATCAGATCTGCTGGAGCTACCATCCATTTTTTAAATTTTATTTTGATTTTATTTTTTAAATTTTGGCTACGACACACGACTTGTGGGGATTTCAGTTCCTCGACCAGGAATTGAACCTGGGGCCACAACAGTGAAAGTGCTGATTCCTAGCCAGTAGACCACCAGGGAACTCCCTCAGAGCCACTGTTTTAACTTTATCTGAGTTGGGTGTTGGGCTAGGAAAGAAAATAGACTTGGAGACTAAAGACTCCTAACTAATGAATTAGATACCTAACTGTCTGATAGCGATGTCTGGTTAACACGGTTCACTTGTGATGTAAAACATGAGCAGATTGCAAATTTTACTGCGTTGAATATCATCCTTAAGAAATTCATGTCCAATACAAACGAATTTATTTACATGACAGAAATAAACTCACAGTCAGAAAACAAACTTATGGCTACCAAAGGGAAAAGGTAGGGGAGGGATAAATTAGAGGCTTGGGATGAAAATATACACACAGCTATTTTTAAAACAGATAACCAACAAGGACCTACTGTATAGCACAGGGATCGATACTCAATATCCTGTAATAACCTATAATAGCAAAGCATTTAAAAGAGATACACATTATATATATATAATATATATATATATCTGAATCACTTTTCTCTATCCCTGAAACTAGCACAACATTGTAAATCAATGATAGTTCAATAAAAATTGTAAAAAAATGCACATCTACCAAGACCTTATTTGGAAATAAGGTATTTGTAGATGTCATCAAGTTAAAGGAGGTCATACTGGACTAGTGAAAGTGAAAGTCACTCAGTCACGTCTGACTCTTTGCAACCCCATGGACTGTACTGTCCATGGACTTCTCCAGGCCAGAAAACTGGAGTGGGTAGCCTATCCCTTCTCCAGCAGATCTTCCTGACCCAGGGATCAAACAGGAGTCTCCTACATTGCAGGCGGATTCTTTACTAGCTGAGCTATCAGGAAAGCCCTAGGATGGGCCCCAAATACAATATGAGTGGTGTGCTTACAAGAAGAAAGAAATTTGGACATAGAGGCACAGACACACAGGGGAGAAGGGTATGTGAAGACAGAGGCAAGGATTGGAGGGATGTATCTACAAGACAGGAAACAGCAAGAATGCCAGCCCAGCCAGAAGCTGGAAGTGGCAAGAAAGGATTCTCTGAAGGGAGTGCAGCCCTGCCAACACCTTGGTTTTCCTCCTCTAGCCTCCAGAACTGTGAAAGAATGCATTTCTGTTGTTTAAAACCATCAGTGTTGCGGTAATTTGTCATTGCACACTCACATGGAGAGAAATGAAAATTAAAATCATACTGACATGCCATTTTTAACCTGCCAGTTTGATAAAGATCAAAAAGTCTGATAACACACTTAGTTGGCAGATGCGTTGGGAAATTTATTGCTGTCATGTATTGCTGATGGGAGCATGTGTATAAAGATCCACCCATAATCTCTTTGGAGATAATCTGGCAATTTCTATCACAGTTACAAATGCACATACCTTTTGACCCAGCAATTCCACTTCTAAGATTTATCCTACGTATGGGAAATGTGCATGGAAAATTGTACGTAGGCAGATTATGCATTGCAATATTATTTGTAGTCACAAAAGATTGGAGACTAAATGTTCCTTGTTAAGTGATGTTTGAACTATAGAACACCTATACTAGCAGTCAGCAAACTCTGTAAAAGGCTGGAAAGTAAATATTCCAGGTGTTGCAGATCATGCGGTCTCTGTTGCAGCTGTAGTTCAAAAGAAGTCATACACTATACAAATGGCCATGGCTATGTTCCAATAAAACTTTATTTACGAAAAAAAAAAAACTGACAATGGTCAGATTTGGCCCATGGGCCTTAGTTTGCCAGCTTCTGACTTATGCAATGTAATTATGAGCTGCAAATTAATGAGACAGCTTTCTATGTTTTGTTATGCAATGACTTGCAAGAATAAGTGAAGAAAGGAAAGTTCAGAACAATATGGATTTGTAAGAAAAAAATACCTGCATAAAAACAATTTCTTTGTATATTCGTGAACAGTATAAAGATCAACAAGATAGTTGACCCCAGTGCTTATTTCTGGTACAGGGAATTGTGTGGCTCAGGAATGCAGTTGGGGGATATATTTTCCTTTGTACCTTTTGAATTCTGACCCATATCGCTTCTCGGCCTTTTGGCTAAGATCAAGTGAATTCTGACCCATGGTGAATTACCTATTCAGAAAGCTAAGTAAACATTTAAAATTTGAAAAGCTAATGGATTCCTTTTACTACCACAAAGATATTCACTTCACAGCCAGTGAGCTAAGAAGGGTTTTTACTTTAAAAAATTAAAAATTTTAATAAAAAATAAAATTGATTCATTTCTTTTAAAGCAAAAGAAGAATAATTTTTAATACATGAAAATGATATAAAATTCAGGTTTCGATGTTGATAAACTGAATTGAAAGTCAGCTACATTCATTCATTTATGTTTTGTCTGTGGACGTTTGGGGCCTCTAGTGGCAGAGTTGAATCACTGAGGAAGAGGCCTAAAATATTTATTATCTGGCCCTTGACCTAAACAATTTGTAGATCTCTGTTCTAAATTAAAGAACAAGACAATCTTTGGCAGGCTTCTAGAAACAGAATATTTTAACTGAATATCAAATGACCAGGGACTTCCTTGGTGGGACAGTGGCTAAGAATTCTCCTTGTATTGCAGGGGATGGGGTTCAATCCCTGGTCAGGGAACTAAGAGCCCACATGCCTGGAGCAGCTAAGTCGGCATGCCGCAACTAGAGAGTCAACTCTTCATTGCGATGATGAAAGATCCTGTATGATGCAAATAAGACCTGATGCAGTCAAATAAATTAAAATATACATATCGAGTGACCTGTCCTTTTCTTTAAAAAAAAACAAACAACTAAATGGCTCATGAAGAACTCAAAAGGAAACTGGGAATTTTCTGGCTTCTTCTTAAAAAATGTTAGAAAAGCTAGGGCCTCTGTAAACTTAAGACCTTTACCCATCAACTTTGTAAATCAACTATACTCCAATAAAAATTAACTTAAAAAAAAAAAGACCTTTACCACCTGTCTGGATCTCCTTGTTCTCAAAGCTTGGGGAGGTCATCAGAGTCAGAAGAAGTATCCCAACCCCCAACCTTATCTTACCAAAAATTGGAAGTATTTGAGGTTAACAAAAAGCCCAAGATGGCCTAGAACTTCTTTTAACCTTTATTAAGACTGAATCAAAGCTTTTGGTTTTTGTTGGTTTGATGGTAGGAAGAATATTTTGTCCCCAATAAAACAAGCCTAAAAGTTTTCCCACTCTGAAAGTTTAGTTCTTGGTTTATAAGCGAAAATGAACACATATAAAAAGTTAGGTAACAATAGGACAGTCAATAGCTGTGTGTTTCAATCTTTCGGACACTGATCCCCTGTAAAATATAAATTCTATACTATGATCCAGTATACACATAAGTACCCATATGCTGAAATAAAAGTTATGGTTTCAATGTATGTCATTTAGTGTGTTGTGATATCTTCTATTTCATTTCATTATTTCCTATTTCATTTTGGTCTAGTGGACGGAGGAGCCTGGTGGGCTGCAGTCCATGGGGTCGCGAAGAGTCGGACACGACTGAGAGACTTCACTTTCACTTTTCACTTTCATGCATTGGAGAAGGAAATGGCAACCCACTCTAGTGTTCTTGCCTGGAGAATCCCAGGGACGGGGGAGCCTGGTGGGCTGCCGTCTATGGGGTCACACAGAGTCGGACAGGACAGTAGGAAGTGACTTAGCAGCAGCAGCAGCAGCAGTTTGCTTGTAAATGAAGTATTAATCATAAATTGGAAAATTAATTTCAGAACCTACTAATACAATATGAAATTCATAGATTGAGATGTGAGACTTGAAAAACACTGGTCTGGTCTCTACTCTTTAGGAACAGTGTCAGGGAGAATGGTGTATGGAATTCCCTGGTGGTCCAATGGTTAGGACTTGGTACTTCCACTTCTGTGACCCAGGTTCAATCCCTGGGGGGTGAATTGAGAACCCCCACACCGGCAATGTGGGGAAAAAAAAAAAAAGAATGGTTCAGGGAAATTGTTTAAGTGAAATGTGATACAAGTGTACAGTGTAATTATATAATCATTAAAATAAATGTGGATAAAGTCAATGTCCTGATGCAGAAAGGATCCCCTAAATATACTTTTGTATTTAAAAAACAGGTTGTAAAATGCACAGTATTAGGTAGGACTGTTTTGGTTGCAGATGACAACAAACACCCACATTCATATTCCAACTTCCCCTGGCTTCAGCAAAAAGGAAATTACTGACCTTGCTTGACTCACAGCTCCTTCTCCTGGAGTCAATCTATAGAACTGGAGGTGGGTGAGAGACACTTCCCTCGTGGTGCAGTGGTAAAGAATCCACTTGCCAGTGCAGGAGACACAGGAGAGCAGAGTTCAGTCCCTAGGTTGGGAAGATCCCCTGGAGAAGGAAATGGCAACCCACTTCTCTTATCTGGAAAAATCCAATGGACAGAGGAGCCTGGTGGGCTACAATCTATGCAGTTGCAAAGAGTTGGGAACCACTGAACAATGAAAACAGCAACAAACATTTGCCCAAGTACAATCTTCTCGCCATTCCCACTTGCTACAGTTTCTCAAAGATTACTAACAGCATTTCCTCGATCACATCTGCAAATTATTTCAGTCCTTTGGAATGTAATTCATCAGTTTAAAAACTTTTTGACAAGGTGAATATGTTAAGAGTCCAAAAGTTGAGCGCTTTTCTGGGAGCCTTCTCAATCTCTCCCCTCCGTGTAAGATTCTCCTCTGATTACTTCTCCTTTAGGCTGTGTTTACATTTTGTGATTTCTTAAAAGTGGGTTCCTAGGCAACCAGCAGAGCTGGGGTCCTGGTTGTGCACAGAGAATTAGGAACTGGGAAACTGGGCTCCTGGCGTGACCTTGCGCCGATTCACCACATGACTATAGTAGATGTCTGTAGTTCAGTCCACATAGCAACTCTCCCTCCTTCTTGTAGGAACTTCACTCCAGGGTTCCTCAGGGGAATTTCCCCTCCCCACTTAGTCACTGGTTCTGGTGGGGCTGACCCTGCCCCCCACCCCCTCTACTCCAACCCTTGGGCTCCATGGATAAGCAAGTCACTCAGATCTGCCTGGTAACCAGTATAGCTCTTCTCTGATCTCGGTGATTGGCTCAGAGATGAGCACGTGACCCAAAGCAGTCCAGTGAGAGTCAGTTCTGGGATGTTTACTAGAAATCTTGGAAAAATGTGCTTTTTCTATCAAAGTATGATAGGATATAGGGTTGTACCTACTGTGGGCTTTGATGGGCCACCATCTGAGGAAAGCTTATTGAAAATGAAGCCAACACAAAGGAAATGACCCAGAGATGAAGGGAGGATTGTGATCTTACTCTTTGAGCCTCTGGGTCGGTCCATACCTGAAGCTGGAACTGTCAGTATTATTGCAATCCAGTGAACCTGTGACTTCTCTTTTCATAAGCTAATTTCGTTTGGATTTCTGTTCCTTACTGTCAAGAATCCTGATTAATACAGTCCTTGGGTGAGTTACTTCATCTGTTGCTGCCTTAGTTTTCTTATCTGAAAAAAAAGTACTGACAATGTGAAGTGAAGCAACTTATTGAAAAGCGACTGAGACGAATATAAATTCTATTGTTGCCAAATAACGTGTGAGAATGCGTAGTTACTTCCCAACATCCATTTTTTGTTCCCTCTTTATATTAACAGAACGCCAACTTCTAGTATAGCTTATTGTCACCTAGGATAATGGTTAAAGTTCCCAACTTCCCTTGCAGTTTGGTATAGTCACATGACTCAGTTCTGGCCAGTGAGTGGAAGTGAGTGGAGGCTTCCAGAAAGGAAAGGGTGTACCTGGCTCTCTCTCTCCTTGCCTCCTGCTGTAGGGATGCAGATAGGACAGATGGTGTTCCAGCTGCTATCCTGAGTCCTGTGGCTTTAAGAGTGGCAGGCTAGATGAAGCAGGCAAACAGAAAGAAACCAGGACCCTTGGGGAAGCAGACTTAACATACCAGCCCTGGACAGCTGACCTACAGAATTTTTTTACGTGATAGAAGAAATGAATGTCTGTCTCACTGAAGCCACCCGTTTGTCATGCCTCAGTTATTTGTATCCAAACCCCAGTTCAATTGACAGTGCCATTTTCCCCACACCCTTAGCAAATTTAAAAAAATTTCTGGGGACTTCCCTCATCTCGTGGTTAAGACTCTGCACTTCCAATGCAGGAAGTGTGGGTTCAATCCCTGGTTGGGAAACTAAGATCCCACAAGCTGCACAGCCAAAAAATTAGAAAAAAAATAAAGGTTAAAAACATTGTTTTCATTTTACCAATTGAAAATCAGTAAAAGTATTAAAAATAACAAATTAATAATAGCAAATAAAAATATTAGTTAAGTTGTTAAACTCTTGGGGCTTCCCTAGTGGCTCAGTGGTAAAGAATCTGCCTGTCACGCAGGAGGCATGGGTTTCATCCCTGATCCGAGAAGATCCTACATGCCTGGGAGGCAACTACACTGAGCCTGGGTTCCGGAGCCTGTGCTCCACAACAGGAGAAGCCGCCGCAACTATAGAGTAGCCCTGGCTCGCCAGAAGTGGAGAAAAGCCCCAGCCGCAACGAAGACCCATCACAGGCACAAAATACAATAAAAAAATAATTAAAATTAGTATTATTAAAAGTTGTTCATTTTACCAATCTGGTAGGTGAAAAGCAATGCCGCTTTATAGCTTTAAATACATTTCTTGTAAGAGATGATCTTATTTTTATACGTTTATAAGCCATTTACCCTTTATCTGTCTGTGAGCTGTTTTCATTTTTTTTTGACTCTAATCTCAGGCTGCCTCTTCCCTATGGTTGTAAAAGAGTGACCAGCTGCTCCTGGCTTCTGTCTCATCCTCTCAGCAACCTCAGCAGGGAGATACCGCTTCGCTAGATGATCCAACAAAACTTTAGTGACTGTCAAGGGAATGAGAAGAGAAGGCACAGGCGGGAGAAAACATTTGCAAGTGACGTACCTGATGAAACACTGTTTTCCAAAATAGACAAAGAACTCTTAAAACTCACCACTAAGAAAGTCTACAATCTAATTACAGAATGGGCAAAGGATCTGAATACATTCCTCATCAAAGAAGGTACTCAAATGGCAATGTCATCAGGGAAATGCAAACTCGAACTGTAAGTAAATATCATTACAGAGCTGTTCAATTCAGTCACTCAGTCGTGTCCGACTCTGCGACCCCATGAATCACAGCACGCCAGTCCTCCCTGTCCATCACCAACTCCTGGAGTTCACTCAGACTCACGTCCATCGAGTCAGTGATACCATCCAGCCATCTCATCCTCTGAGGTCCCCTTCTCCTCCTGCCCCCAATCCCTCCCAGCATCAGAGTCTTTTCCAATGAGTCAACTCTTTGCGTGAGGTGGCCAAAGTACTGGAGTTTCGGCTTTAGCATCATTCCTTCCAAAGAAATCCCAGGGCTGATCTCCTTCAGAATGGACTGGTTGGATCCCCTTGCAGTTCAAGGGACTCTCAACAGTCTTCTCCAACACCACAGTTCAAAAGCATCAATTCTTCGACGCTCAGCCTTCTTCACAGTCCAACTCTCACATCCATACATGACGACAGGAAAAACCATAGCCTTGGTAGACAGACCTTAGTCGGCAAAGTAATGTCTCTGCTTTTGAATATGCTATCTAGGTTGGTCATAACTTTTCTTCCAAGGAATTGGCTGCAATCACCACCTGCAGTGATTTTGGAGCCCCCCAAAATAAAGTCTGACACTGTTTCCACTGTTTCCCATCTATTTCCCATGAAGTGATGAGACCAGATGCCATGAACTTCATTTTCTGAATGTTGAGCTTTAAGCCAACTTTTTCACTCTCCTCTTTTACTGTCATCAAGAGGCGTTTTAGTTCCTCTTCACTTTCTGCCATAAGGGTGGTGTCATCTGCATATCTGAGGTTATTGATATTTAGAATGGCTAAAATCCCAAACACTGGCAACACCAAGCGCTGGCAAGGCTGGGAACAACAGGAACTCTTGTTCGCTGCTGGTAGCAGTGCAAACATGGTACAGCCATTTAAAACAATGTTTATTTCTATTTATTTACTTATTTGGCTGCTCTGGGTCTTAGTTGCAGCAGGCAGGATCTTTTAGTGGCAGCACGCGGGCTCTAGTTCCCTGTCCAGGGATTGAACCCGGGCCCTCTGCATCGGGAGCATAGAGTCTTAGCCACTGGACCACCAGGAAGTCCTGGTATGGCCATTTGGAAGAGAGTTGTATAATATTAAACATGCTCTTACTGTATAATCCAGAAATTGTACTTTTTGGTATTTAGTCCAAATTAGTTAAAAACTTGCATCTGCACGGAACCTGGGTCTCTCTTGCTACATGCGGACTTGTCTCTAGTTGCGGCAAGTAGGGGCTACTGTGTGTTGTGGGGCACAGGCTTCTCCTTGTGGTGGCTTCTGTTTTGGGGCACGGGCTCTAGAGTGAGGGCCTCAGTAGTTGTAGCACAGGAGCTTAGCTGCTCCTTGGCATGTGGGATCTCTTCCCAGACCAAGGATTGAACCCGTGTTCCCTGCATTGCCAGGCAGATTGTTAACCACTGCACCACCGGGGAAGTTCAATAAATGTTTATAGGTGCCAAGCTTGGAAGCAAGCAAGATGTCCTTTGTTAAGTGAATAGATAAATAACCTGTGCTACTTTCATACAGTGCAAAATTATTTAGTGCTAAAATGAAATGAGTTACCAAGTCACGGAGAGATGTAAATGCATGTCACTAAGGGAAAAGGAACAGGCTCCGCACTCTGTGATTACATTTATAGGGCATTCTGGAAACGGCGAAACTATGGACACAGTGAAACGATCAGTGGTTGAGGGATGAATAGGTGGAGCGCAGAGGATCTTTAGGGCAGTGAGGCAGTTCTGTACCATGGCCCCATGCCATTCTACGTCTCAGGTGGCCCAGCAGTAAAGAATCTGCCTGCCAATGCAGGAGTCTCAAGCGACAAGAGTTTGATCCTGGGCTGGGGAAGATCTTCTGGAGTAGGAAATGGCAAAACCAATCCAATAATCTTGCCTGGAAAAGTCCACGGGCAGTGGAGTCTGGCAGGTTACAGTCCATAGGGTCGCAAAGAGTTGGATAGGACTGAGCGACGGAGCACGCAAGGGCATAGAATGATACGCCAGCAAGACTGAACCCTGAGGTTAACTGTGGATTTGGGGTGACAATGATGCGTCAGTGTGGGTTCACAGATTGTAGCCAACGTACCATCTGGTGGGGAATGCTGAGGGTAGAGAAGTGTGTGTATATTAGGAGGGAGGGTATATGGGAACGGCCTGTACTTTCTATTCAATTAAAAAATATACATTTATTTTTATTTATTTATTTGACTGCTCCAGGTCTTAGTCATGGCACCCAGGATCTTCAGTCTTTGTGGCAGCATGCAGGATCTTTAGTTGCGGCATGAGAACTCTTAGATGCGGTATGTGGGATCTAGTTTGAGGATCAGAAATCAAACCCGGGCCCCCTGCATTGGGAGCATGGAGTCTTAGCCACTGGACTGGTACAGAAGTCCTTGTGAATCAGAAACTGCTATATAAAAAAAATTAAATCTATCAAAAAAGACAAAGCAAAACAGAGGGTTTGGGCCTGACTGGATGAACTTAGCTCACATGTCTCTCTGATCCAGAGTGTGGCCGGGAAACTGAGCCCGCAGGTTGAGGAGGCCCAGGTACATGGCCATCTCTGGAGGGAAATCAGTCCTTCAAAACCACATGGGAGAGGGATGGGGAGAGGTAGATGCCTAGAAAGAAAATAAGGGCTTGTTTCCTGAGAAGAGGAGAATGGATATTGGGAGCTGAAAACAGTGGATATTGACTTATTGACTATCGTTGGCATTGAGGAGCTATCCGATCCTATAATCAGACAGAACAGAAAGTCCAGAGGCCTGGAGGTAATAAAAAAAGACAGAGCTTTTAGGTATTTAATGAACTCCTATTCAAGTTGACAACTTTGTTAATTTATTGAGCACCAAATATGGGTCAGAGAATATGCTTGAAGTTGAAGAGACTTTTGTGAATAATAACTCAGAGGACAAGTCCATTAATTTTCAAAAGCTTTCGTGTTTATTCAGTGAACATGTAGGAGACAGTTTCACCACTCCAAAATTAAATTACCCATGGCCTAATTAGAATATCCATAAACCTCCCAGATCATTACAATTTCGGAGAATTCCAGGGTTCAGAGGAAGCCAGAGCAGTCCCGTGACTCACCACGATCCCCACCCCCACCCCCAGGCTCCCAGGACACACAGCTAACTTTTGAACTTAACTAATTTATAATGACCACTTAAAGGAAAGAAAGTACTCGCCAAGCGTCGCCCATGGTTACTCTTGAGGACCCGGCCCCTGACTGTGTGCGTCAATCTGGAAATTGTGTAATTGTTCAAAAGAGTGAAATTCAAACCAGACGGTAATGAATTGTTTTCACGTTGCCTTCAAAAAGTTGTTTTTACATAGGCCTTTTGAGGCCAACAAAACCAACTTTTGACTATAATGCAATGAAATGAAACACAAACCTCTTTTATTCTGAGATTTAGTCTCTGGATACTTTTGAAGTGATTTTGTTAGTTTTTTAGGTTCTGCTTCACTAAGCCCTGCATTGTTCCCTTACTGTCTGTGATAAGGCAACAACAATTCCTCTGCCTCCTCCACCCCAGATTGTTCCAGTTTCTCCGTTAAAGAGACATTTACCCAGAGGAGAGAAAGATGGGCCATATCATTAACCCTTTGAGTCCATCTGCGTTTATTAAACACTTAGTATGGACTTGATACATGAAAAAAATCAAAGAAATCGGCCCTACAGACCATCCATAGAGGAATAAGACTCTCTCAGTGACAGGCTGTGTGATCTTCAGCTAGTTACTTAACATCTTTGAGCTTCTGTTTCCTGAATGTAAACTAAGGATGAACTATATGCCTACCAGAGTCTTTTTAAAAATAATTAACTAAGGGCTACGCCGGGCCTTCATTGCTGCACTTTCTGTAGTTGCAGTCTGAGGGCTTCTCATTGTGGTGGCTTCTCTCGTTGTGTAGCACAGGCTCTAGGTGTGAAGGCTTCAGGAGCTGTGGAGCATGGGCTTAGTTGCCCCAAAGCATGCGGAGCCTTCCCTGACCAGGGATTGAACCTGTGTCCGCTGCCTTGGCAGGTGGGTTCTTAACCATTGGACCATCCGGTGGTTTACTTACTCATTTATTCAACAAACATAGATGGAGCTTCTGTTCTCTGCCCCCATACTCTTTTAGGAAGTAGGGCCACACAATAACCCTGCGAGTTGTACAAGGATTTTGTTGCAGATGGAAGCCAGGCAGTAAACAGGAAGCTTTTGAACAAGAGCATTTACGGTAAATTACCTACAGAAACCTCAGAAGAAATAACACGCGTCTCAAAGGCCACTGTATTAGTTACCTATTGCTATAGAACAAACTGCCTCGAAATTTAGGAGCTTAAAACAGTCAACATTTCTTGCACAGTTTCTGGGGTGGGGTCAGGAATCCAGGAGGGTTTAGCTGAGTGGTCTGGGTCTCCCACTGGGGGCTGCAGTCACCTGAGGTTCAGCAGGACTGGAGGATGGGGCTTTAGCTCTTTTATGTGGTTGTTGGCAGGAAGTATGGTCCCTCGCCTCACGGGCCTCCTCATAAGCCAGCTGCTGGCAGAGCAGCTGGCTGAGCAAGTGATTTAAGGAAGAGAAAGAGGGGACTTCCCTGGTGGGCCAGTGGTTAACAGTCTGTGCTTCCAAGTGCAGGGGCCACTGGTTTGATCCCTGGTGGGAGAACTGAGATCCCACGTGCCACATGGAGTGGCCAAAAAAAAAAAAAAAGAGAGAGAGAAAGCAACCGAGACAAACTTGGTGTCTTTTATAAGTTTATTTCAGAAGCAACAATGTATCATCATTCTGCCTGATTCTCTTGGCCTTACAGACCTGCCCACTGCTATGTGTGTGTGGGAGTGGGGAGGCCTACACAGAGCTGTGAGAGCCAGTGGAACAAAGGATCACTAGGGGCCATTTTGGGGTTTGGCTACTAACCCCTCCCTCATAGTTTTTTTTGTGTGTGTGTGTGCGTGATTTCTCATTTTAAGTCAGTATTCACCTTTACACTTTAATTTTGTGTTTATCATTCTGTTCATTTGTTTGGTTTTATTATTTTATTTTTGCTCATACCTCAAGGGATGTGGGTTCTTAGTTCCCTGACCAGGGATTGCACCTGTGCCCCCCAGCAGTGAAAGTGTGAAGTCTTAACCACTGGACCTCCAGGGAAGTCTCATTTGCTAGTTTTTAAGGAAGGCTTCCCCAGATAGCAAAATCTTCAGGTCCCACTAAACCTGGATCCATTCTGGTCCCAAAATAAGTCTGCTGTTCCTGACACTGGGAGTGTTAGAGATTTTGCATGCAGGGTTGGAAGAAGATAGGACCCAGTCCAGGGAACTTGCTAGCTGAGGGCCTGCCCTGCCTGGGGGGATGGTGTAGATATCAGCTCCTCCCTCACGGCCTTCACTCAACATTTCTTTGGAAGCTTAAACTGCTAGAATCAAACCAGAGGTTTCCAGAAGTGACAAAGAGATAAAGTCATGTGTGTGCACTGTGGTGCTGTATTTAAACATTTTGACAGTGATCAGGTGAAACTTTGCCAGTGCTGATCCACTCTCCTGTACGTGTTTGTGCCTGGCAGGAGGGCCCAGTGATTGGACACTCACTTTCAAGTTAATTGACTTATTTGGTCTTCTTAAACCAAGCAAGTGATGAAATGCAATTTTTTTCCCCCTCTGTTTTCTTTCCTCATGCACCAAGAAAAACAAAGCTGGCTTTGAAACTCTAATGCATCTATTAATTTCTGAGGCTCCAGCTCTAAATTAGCAAAAACCAAAAAAAAAAAAAGAAAAAGACAAGAAAACTCCAGCTTTTTTGATCCTTGTTTGGGCCTCTGTGATCTGAGATGGACCTGGTTCCCCTGACCCCACACAAAGTAGATCATGAAAGATGTGTTGTGATTTGTTGTGTAAAGGAAATGACCACCATTCATTGAATACACACTTTTTGTGTCACAGCTTCTGTGTCATCTCGCTTGCCATTCATTTAACAAGCTAAGTCTGATGATCTCCATTTTGCAGATGAGGCTCAGAGAAGCTATCTTGCTTAACTCCATTGCTTAAAACAATTTTTTTTCTTATGAGTCTTTGGGTATGGTTCTTCTGGGTTTGCTGGGACAGCCAGATGCCTGGGTCTTTTCTCCCCTCAGGTCTTTCCTTCAGTGTTTTTGCTGACCTGGTGGACTTAGGGCAGAGTTCCAAGTGAGTGAAAATAGAAGCTGCAAGGCCTTTCAAGGTCTGGGCTCTAGAACTCATACTGTATCCCTTCTACTCATTATATTGATGGAAACAGGTTCCAATAAGCTTCACATAGGTTTAAACCATGTGACAGTGTTTCCCCAGTGCCTGGAACAGAGCTGGTACACAGAATATTTGTTGACATAAAAAGATGATCACAATGTATTTTTCTCCTAGCACTGCGGAACTTAGAAGTTCCCTAAAACGGTGGTTATTCTTTTTTTTTTTTTTTGGTGGTTATTCTTTTATAGCTTTCCCAGGGAAGAGAAGTCATATCGATGATTTTTATTGCTATCAGGACACCCGATTTCTACCGAATGGCACAGAATGATCTTCACTGTTCTTTCCAACCTGCCCTCAGTTCCCCGTTATCTGATACTTAGTAAATTGCTAACGATGCATTGCCAAATTAATAGAGGGGCAGTGGAAAATAAGAATGAAGAGTATAGTCATGGATTTCAAATCCTGGTCCTACCTCTTACTAGCTGTGGGATCTTGAGCAAGTCATCCAAGCTCTCTGTGCTTTTGTTTTCTCATCTGTAAAATGGGCATAATACTAGACTATACATCTGGAGATTGATGGAAGAATCAAGTGGGTTAATACTTGCATACAGCAAGAAGGGTTGGCATTCTGTCACTATTATATAAGTGAAAGTTGCTCAGTCGTGTCTGACTCTTTGCGACCCCATAGACTATACAGTCCATGGAGTTCTCTAGCTGTTCCCTTCTCCAGGGGACCTTCCCGACCCAGGAGTTGAACCGGGGTCTCCTGCATTGCAGGCGGATTCTTTACCAGTTGAGCTATCAGGGAAGCCCAAGTATTCTTGCTTGGAGAATCCCATGAACCAGAGGAGCCTGGCAGGCTACAGTCTGTGGAGTCACAAGAGTTGGACGTGACTGAACAACTAAGCACAGCAGAGCATTATAGAAGAGTTAACTGTTATTGTAAGTAACCTACAGGGCCTGACTTCAAGTTTCCAATGAGTCACTTTCTTAAGATACCACATGATCTTTTGAGAGCTGTTGTTCTTTGCCTTATCCAACAGTCTTCAGAGAATCAGGAAGCCATCAAGGTGAGCTCTGAACAAGTGTGAAAGCAACCTTCGCCAGTTCACAGTTGGACAGCTTTAATGCACCAATTTCTAATTTCATTTATAGTACTTAGATTTTTAACTGTAGTTTTCCATCCATATGAAGGAGGATGACTTTTAGAGAGAAGTCAGCTTTACAGGCTGACACAGAAAAATTCTATTATAGCATGGTGCTTTCCTTTATTGTATTATTATGTTATAATGGAAAATTTCAGACGTGTTCAAAAGGAGAGAAAAGAATATCACCAAGCCCTGTATCCATCATCTATCTGATGATTTGAGAAGCATCTTGCCGAATATATGGTAGTCTGTCTATAAAATGGTGTACAGCAGGCTTTAAAAAGAAAAAAAAGTCTTCTGTTATGGAAAATATGTCTAAGAAAATTAAGAAAAAAGTTACAAAACAGTCTACACACTGTATTTCCATTTGGTATAAAGACAATGTGTTTTATTGGCACATATTTGTAATATCATCATTTATTCCCACAGAGCCTGAAAGAGTGGGCGGGATTACCAAGCAAATTTACTGCTACACAAGCCACATGCACACATGCACACACACAAATGCACACACACGTGGGGTGGTTGGGATCAGGGGATTGGGTTCCTCTTCTCTCTGTCCATCCCCAAATCCAGTTCAGGCCTGGATGGAGCTTGCAATCTTGGGGTTCTTGGGGATGTTGTGGTTTGAAATGGCAACACTCTAGATTGCATTTGGAGCTGTCTTAGCAGGAGGCTGGGGCTTTTTTGGTGGCTCATATGCTAAAGAATCTGCTTGCAATGCAGGAGACCTGGGATCAATCTCTGGGTCAGGAAGATCCCCTGGAATGGCAACCCATTCCAATATTCTTGCCTGGGAAATCCCATCGACAGAGAATCCCATGGGCAGAGGAGCCTGGCAGGCTACAGCCGATGGGATCCCAAAGAGCTGGACAGGACTGAGCCACTAACAATTTCACTTGCTTTAGCAGGAGGCTACTTGGCTTTCTGAAGTTCTCAGAGGGGAGTGTTTTTGTAAGACACACACCTCTTTCTCATGTTAATGTTGGGAGCTTCCCTGGGCTCCACTTTCATGTACTATCATTCTGGACTGAGATGGGGAGGGAAGGAGGTGTGTATCAACACTGCCTCCCCCCGGCCCCAACCCTGTTTGGCCTCCTAGGGGCTCCCGAGACACTGGAAGTTAACATCTTGGAGGGTTTGCCTTGAACCTGTGTTTGCAACCATGCTGGGGTTTGGGTGCTGTTCCTCTGCACAGCTTAGGGATGAGGAAGCTGCAGAGAGTTCAGAGACGTTCCCAAGGTCACACTGCTAGGCGTGGGCTGCCTTTGAACCTCAGTCTCTTTCAGTTCAGTTCAGTCGCTCAGTTGTGTCTGACTCTTTGCAACCCCATGAATCGCAGCACACTGGTCCTCCCTGTCCATCACCAACTCCCGGAGTTCACTCAGACTCACGGCCATTGAGTCAGTGATGCCATCCAGCCATCTCATCCTCTGTCATCCCCTTCTCCTCCTGCCCCCAATCCCTTCCAGCATCAGAGTCTTTTCCAATGAATCAACTCTTCGCATGAGGTGGCCAAAGTACTGGAGTTTCAGCTTTAGCATCATTCCTTCCAAAGAAATCCCAGGGCTGATATCCTTCAGAATGGACTGGTTGGATCTCCTTGCAGTCCAAGGGACTCTCAGCTGCCTAAACACAAAGAATGTTCTAGAAAGACAGCAGAGACTGAGTTCAAAGTGGTTCCCTTAGGGGATGGAGCCTGGGCAGGGGGAAAGGGTGAGGGGAAGGGTGCAAGAAAGCTTTTGGTGTCCATCTACTACTTTGGCCAGACAGGAGATAATAGCAGAGTTGTAGCTAAGATCAAAGCACAGATTCAGAGCCAGGTGACCTGAACTCACATGGGGCTTGACCACTTGACTGGCGAATGACTTGAGCCAGTGACTGTCTTCCTCTGCAAATCAGTGTTTCCCTATTCACACGGAGATGATGACCAATGTCTGCTTTCCTGGGGCTGCTTGAGAACTAAAGGAGTTAGTTGTTGTTTGTTTTTGTCTGCCCTGTGTGGCTTGCAGGATCTTAGGTCTCCTGACCAGGGATCGAACCCATGCCCCCTGGAGTGGAAGCTCAAAGTCTTAACTACTGGACTGCCAGGAAAGTCCCTAAAAGATTTAAGATAGTCCTAAAACATTTACAACAGCAACAAAACGCTTAGAACGGTGCCCTGTCACATAGTAAACATCGAACAAATTTTAACTATTGTTATTCTGAGCATTGATATTTTCCCATGAATATGTATTACTTTTAAAATAATAAAAATAATAGACTAGTTCGTTTAAAAGGTCAATACAGTGTCTAATAAAGTTAGGCTTATACCTACCTTGCTGCTAAGTCGCTTCAGTTGTGTCCGACTCTGTGCGATGCTATAGATGTCAGCCCACCAGGCTGCCCCGTCCCTGGGATTCTCCAGGCAAGAACACTGGAGTGGGTTGCCATTTCCTTCTCCAGTGCATGAAAGTGAAAAGTGAAAGTGAAGTTGCTCAGTTGTGTCTGACTCTTAGCGACCCCATGGGCCTGCCAGGCTCCTCTATCCATGGGATTTTCCAGGCAAGAATGCTGGAGTGGGGTGCTCCGTAATTCTACTCTGGGGTTAAGAGAAATATGTGCACATGACTACAAAAAAACTTGTTCAGGAATGTTCATTACAGCTTTTTCTCATAGACCAAACTGGAAATGTCCACCAACAAGAGGACAGATGAGTAAATGGTGGTACAGTCAGAAAATGGAATGAAAAAGTGAAAGTGTTAGTCGCTCAGTTGTGTCCAACTCTTTGTGACTCCGTGGAGTGTAGCCCACCAGGCTCCTCTGTCCATGGGGTTCTTCAGTCAAAAATACTGGACTTGGACAGCCATTCCCTTCTCCTGGGATTTCAGATCCAGGGATTAAACCCGGGTCTCCGGCATCACAGGCAGATTTTTTACCGTCTTTCCACCAGAAAATGGAATCCTCAACAATAAAAAGAAAGAAACAGTTTAAAAAGAAAGAAAGAAAGAAACTGTTGAAACCTCCAGCAGTCAATATGACTGAATCTGAAAAACATTATTTGGGTGAAAGAACCCAGATACATAAGGGTTCATTCTGTATGATTCCATTTATATCAAGTCCAAGAACAGGCCAAACTAATGGTGATAGAGGTCAGAATAGGGGTTAACTGGTTTGGGGGAGGGGAGAAGGCAACTTTCTAAAGGATGGAAATGTTCTGTGCCCCAGAAGCCAGTTTTGGTTGTCACAACCAGCAGTGAGAGTAAAGACTACCAGCATCTGCTGAACAGAGGCCAGAGATGCTATAAACATCCTCCAGTGCTCAGGACAGTCCCCACCACAGAGAATTATCTGACCCCATATTTCAATGAGAAACTTTGGTATAGGGTTTAAGTTGCTTAAGCATGTCCAAGGATTTCTGCATTCTCATAGATACTTGCCGTTATTATAGGCAAAATCTGAGTAGCAGAGATGAGTAAATTACCCTTGGGATAGGATTGTTGCTTGCAAGAAGCTATTCAGCCAGGAACTTTTCCCACCCTCCTTTGCATATAGGCACAGCCAGACAATTCATTCTTGCAAACAGAAGGAGCAAAAGTAATGTAAGTTAGCTCGAGGCGAAGCAGTCAAGAAACATGTACTCTTTCCCTGTTCTTTTCCCTGCCTCCTCTGGATGCAGACAGTGATGAAAAACTGTCAGTCAACTGGCAACCCAGCACAGGATGGCCCCATGAACAGGAGATAAAATTCTGTTATGCAAACCCTGGAACGTTGGGGTTTATTTGTTGCAGTGGCTCATATAATTCAAATAGAGTGTTCAACCAAAAATATAGTCTCCAAAGTGCAGATTTTCTAAGCTAATCTGTTAAGGAACAGTTAATCTCACTTGTAAATTCTCTGAGAGCAGAGATCATAGGATACACATTTTCTTAATCCCCGGTAAGGCTAAGCACCATGTATCTTTTTTCTTCTGAAGTCATATGGCTCAGTGGATTGGAAGAGATTTTAAGTATCCTTTTGTAACCTTTCCAAGACAAATTTATTGGACCACAAAACACCAGCTCTCACACTCTCATCCCATGTCTTCTGGGGTAGTTACCTTACCTGATGCTCTAGACTTGAGTTAAGACTGACTGAAGCCAATCAATGTATTTTCATCCCAAGATGATGCTGTGAAAGTGCTGCACTCAATATGCCACCAAATGTGGAAAACTCAGCAGTGGCCACAGGACTGGAAAAGGTCAGTTTTCATTCCAATTCCAAAGAAAGGCAATGCCAAAGAATGCTCAAACTACCGCACAATTGCACTCATCTCACACGCTAGTAAAGTAATGCTCAAAATTCTCCAAGCCAGGCTTCAGCAATACGTGAACCGTGAACTTCCAGATGTTCAAGCTGGTTTTAGAAAAGGCAGAGGAACCAGAGATCAAATTGTCAACATCCGCTGGATCATGGAAAAGCAAGACAGTTCCAGAAAAACATCTATTTTTGCTTTATTGACTATGCCAAAGCCTTTGACTGTGTGGATCACAATAAACTGTGGAAAATTTTGAAAGAGATGGGAATACCAGACCACGTGACCTGCCTCTTGAGAAATCTGTATGCAGGTTAGGAAGCAACAGTTAGAACTGGACATGGAACAACAAACTGGTTCCAAATAGGAAAAGGAGTACGTCAAGGTTGTATATTGTCACCCTGCTTATTTAATTTACATGCAGAGTACATCATGAGAAATGCTGGACTGGAAGAAACACAAGCTGGAATCAAGATTGCCGGGAGAAATATCAATAACCTCAGATATGCAGATGACACCACCCTTATGGCAGAAAGTGAAGAGGAACTAAAAAGCCTCTTGATGAAAGTGAAAGAGGAGAGTGGAAAAAGTTGGGTTAAAGCTCAAGATTCAGAAAACAAAGATTATGGCATCTGGTCCCATCACTTCATGGCAAATAGATGGGGAAACAGTGGAAACAGTGGCTGACTTTATTTTTTGGGGCTCCAGAATCACTGCAGATGGTGACGGCAGCCATGAAATTAAAAGACACTTACTCCTTGGAAGAAAAGTTATGACCAACCCTAGATAGCATATTCAAAAGCAGAGACATTACTTTGCCAACTAAGGTCTGTCTAGTCAAGGCTATGGTTTTTCCAGTGGTCATGTATGGATGCGAGAGTTGGACTGTGAAGAAAGCTGAGCGCCGAAGAATTGATGCTTTTGAACTGTGGTGTTGGAGAAGACTCTTGAGAGTCCCTTGGACTGCAAGGAGATCCAACCAGTCCATTCTGAAGGAGATCAACCCTGGGATTTCTTTGGAAGGAATGATGCTAAAGCTGAAACTCCAGTACTTTGGCCAACTTTTGAAAAGTTGACCCATTGGAAAAGACTCTGATGCTGGGAGGGATTGGGGGCAGGAGGAGAAGGGGATGACAGAGGATGAGATGGCTGGATGGCATCACTGACTTGATGGACGTGAGTCTGAGTGAACTCCAGGAGTTGGTGATGGACAGGGAGGCCTGGCGTGCTGCGATTCATGGGGTCGCAGAGTCAGACACGACTGAGCGACTGAACTGAACTGAACTGAAGTGAACTGAACATCAGTCTTTGGGTCACAGATGGGCACATAAGCAAGTCAGAGCAAACATGATATAGGATTGTAGCTGAGGCTCCTGCACGGAAACAATTCCTTCTCTTTCAAGAGAGAACCCTGGAGACTTCCCCAGTGGTCTAGTGGTTAACAATCCACCTTCTAACGCAGAGTTCGTGGGTTTGAGCCCTGCTTGGGAAACCTGGTGGCTCAGATGGTAAAGAATCTGCCTGCAATGCAGGAGACCTGGGTTTGATTCCTGGGTCAGGAAGATCCCCTGGAGAAGGGAATGGCAACCCCCTCCAGTATTCTTGTCTGGAAAATTCCAAGGACAGAGGAGCCTTGTGGGCTACAGTCCCTGGGGTCCCAAAGAGTCAGACACATCTGAGTGATTGAGCACCCACGCATATTGGTCAATTCCAAAAAACAGAAAACTTTCAAAAAAGAACAAAAGGAGAAATTGATGGGCTTGCACAATTCAAAAGTTCAAGGGCTTCTGCTTCAGGTATGGCTGGATCCAGGAAACAATGTTCTGAATACATGGTCTTACTTTTCATCTCTTGTTCTGTTTGCCCTTTATTCTTCGGCAAAAGTTCACTAAGAGATGGCCCCAAAAGTAACAAGCTTACTCCTTACTTAGCAACTCTTAGGCAATTGTTTTAACAAAAGTTTAAGAATTGGCTTGAATCACTACTCTGTCCTTGAACCAATCACCATACCCACGGTCTCACTGGCCAAGCATAAATCCTGTGTTCACCTCTTGAGCGTGAGGTCATCACTATCTCAAAACAGATTTATAATGTGGGAAAAGAAGCCAGAAGGCTACTAAACTGGACTTGGAGTGACTGGATGACCCTGAGGGCACCTCCCGGTCCCAGCATGCTTTGTCAAAGGCAGAGGATCCTGAAGCTCCTCAGACTTTCTTGGGTTCCTTCATGGATTCCTCCCTGAGACTGAGACTTGGTCTCTCTTTCTCTGTACTTAGCCTCTTAGGCCACTGCTTCCCACAGCCTACATCTGAGGTAGGGAGGAGGGGTGAGAGTCTTTCTAAAATTCAGATTCTGATTCAGCATCTCTGAGTTGGATCCCGAGATGCTAGGTTTCCGTGAACCTCACTTTGAGTAGCAAAGGATTACAGGAAGCCACAGTTGGCTTAGGAAGACAATCAGATCATATGAACTTTCCTTTTTAAAGAAATGTAAATTAAAAGGTGAATCAACTTAAACTATTAAGGAATAAAAAAGTGGTTTGTGGCCACGGCAAGATTCCTAAAGGCATTACACGACCGACTGAAATCTGCGGAACTCTGCTAGAGCCAGGCTCTCTTTTGGACTTTGAACCAAGCTGGATTTGTTGCATGAAAGCTGGTGCTAGAGAAATCTTTCAAAGACAGACAGCTGCTGCTTCCTCCAGGTGGGGCTTCAAAGTCCAAACAGCCTTTATTCACAGCCTCTTTAAAACCTGGGGGCAATTTTTTTTTTTTTCCCTCCAAATAAGACCTTAATATTTGGGAGAGGAGAAGGCATTTTGTATACTAACTGCCAGTTGCAAGAACCAAGCGGCCAAGGCATCTGGCTTTTGAAGTCTTGCCAAACACACTTATAAAAGTTAGCAGCCCAGGCAAGACCCCAGAGTAGCGTCCAGAATTTGAGGCCTGGAATGACCCTAGCTGGTTTATTTTCTGGAAGTTTGCCTTTGCTGACCAGGCAGATTTAAGCCCCACTCAGTGCTGTAAAGATTGTGTGTGTCTGTCCTGGGTTGCTCTTCTTTGACTCATTCAATTATAAACACCTGATTTCAAGGAACCATGGCTCATGTCAGCTTGGATTTATCCCCGGAGCATCACATATTTATTTTGGAGGTGGTTGACGTGGCAGAAAGAGTGCCGACGCACCACAGAGGGGAAGTTTCAGCATGTTTTCTTCTGACCTCGGTTTGCGCTAGTCGTCTCCCTAAAATCATACCTCAGTTGGATTATTTTGGTGAAAAGTGCAAACTGATTTTTAAAAGTGCATCTTTATTCTACAACACTGTTAAATACTTCTAAATCTGGACAATAGGGGATTATTTTTTTATTAAAAAAATTTTTTTGGCTATGCCATGTGGTTTGTGGGATCTTAGTATTCCAACCAGGGATTGAACCCAGGTCCTCAGCAGTGAACGTACAGAGTCTTCACCACTGGACCACCAGGGAATTCCCTGGGGTATTTTTAAAATGCAGATTCTGATTCAGCATATCTGAGCTGGGGCGTGAGGGCCTATATTTTCATGGACTGAACTTTGTATTTATTTATTTATTTATATAGAAATACAGTTGGTTTACAATGTTGTGTTAATTTCTACTGTATGGTAAAGTGACTCAGTTATACACACATATACTTTCTTGTTTTATATTCTTTTCCATTATGTTTTATCCCAGGAGATCAGATACAGTTCCCCATACTATACAGTAGAACCTTGTTGTTTATCCATTCTAAAAGTTATAAATAGTTTGCATCTAGTAATGAACGTTTGTCGGCAAAGTAATGTGTCTGCTTTTTAATATGCCTTCTAGGTTTGTCATAGCTTTTCTTCCCAGAAGCAAACATCTTTTAATTTCATGGCTATAGTCACCGTCTACAGTGATTTTGGAGCCCAACAAAATAAAGTCTTTCACTGTTTCCATTGTTTCCCCACCTGTTTGCCATGAAGTGATGGGACTGGATGCCCTGATCTTAGTTTTTTGAATGTTGAGCTTTAAGCCAGCTTTTTCACTCTCCTCTTTCATCTTCATCAAGAGGCTCTTTAGTTCTTCTTTGCTTTCTGCCATAAGGTTGGTGTCATCTGCATTTCTGAGGTTATTGATATTTCTTCTGGCAGTCTTGATTCTGCTTGTGATTCATCCAGCTTGGCATTTCAAGTGATGTACTCTGCATAGAGTACTTCTGCTTTATTGACTATGCTAAAGCTTTTGACTTTGTGGATCACAGCAAACTGTGGAAAATTCTTCAAGAGATGGGAATACTAGACCACCTGACCTGTCTCTTGAGAAATCTGTCTGCAAGTTAAGAAGCAACAATTAGAACTGGACATGGAACAACAGACTGGTTCCAAATAGGGAAAGGAGTACGTCAAGGCTGTGTATTGTCACACTGCTTATTTAATTTATATGCAGAGTACATCACGAGAAATGCTGGCCTGGATGAAGCACAAGCTGGAATCAAGATTGCCAGGAGAAATATCAATAACCTTAGATATGCAGATGACACCACCCTTATGGCAGAAAGCAGAGAACTGAAGAGCCTCTTGATGAAAGTAAAAGAGGAGAGGCTTAAAACTCAACACTCAGAAAACGAAGATCATGGCATCCAGTCCCATCACTTCATGGCAAATAGATGAGCAAACAGTGGAAACAGTGTGAGACTTTATTTTTGGGCTCCAAAATCACTGCAGCCATGAAATTAAAAGATGCTTTCTCCTTGGAAGAAAAGTTATGACCAATTTAGACAGCATGTTAAAAAGCAGAGACATTACTTTGCCAAGAAAGGTTTGTCTAGTCAAAGCTATGGTTTTTTCCAGTAGTCATGTGTGGATGTGAGAGTTGGACTATAAAGAAAACTGAGCCCCAAAGAATTAATGCTTTTGAACTGTGGTGTTGGAGAAGACTCTTGAGAGTCCCTTGGACTGCAAGGAGATCTAACCAGTCCATCCTAAAGGAAATCAGTCCTGAACATTCATTGGAAGGACTGATGCTGAAACTCCAATACTTTGGCCACCTGATGCGAAGAACTCACTCATTTGAAAAGACCCTGACGCTGGGAAAGATTGAAGGCAGAAGGAGAAGGGGGCAACAGATGATGAGATGGTTGGATGGCATCACCAACTCAAGGGACATGAGTCTGAGTAAACTCCAGGAGTTGGTGATGGACAGGGAGGCCTGGTGTGCTGCAGTCCAGGGGGTCACAAAGAGTCAGACATGACTGAGTGACTGAACTGAACTGAACTCTGCATAGAAGTTAAATAAGCAGGGTGACAATATACAGCCTTGACATACTCCTTTCCCAATTTGGAACCAGTCCGTTGTTCCATGTCTAGTTCTAACTGTTGCTTCTTCTTGGCCTTGAAGGTGAAGGTGAAGTCGCTCAGTCATGTCCAACTCTTTGCGACCCCATGGACTGTAGCCTACTAGGCTTCTCTGTCCGTGGTATTCTTCAGGCAAGAACACTGGAGTGGGTTACCATTTCCTTCTCCAGGGGATCTTTCCAACCCAGGGATCGAACCCAGGTCTCCCGCATTGGAGGCAGATTGCTTTAACTGCTGAGTGTTCCCCTAATTAAGCATTTATTTTGAGATATCTGAAGATTCATGTGAAATTGTAAGAAATTACATTGGTCCTGTGTACCCTCCACCAAGTTTCCCCCATAGCAACATCTTTCAAACGTATAGTACAATATCACAACCAGGAAGTGGACACTGATTCATCCTAGATACAGAGCACCTTCATCAACACCAGAGTTCTCATGGAGCTGCAGGGTGTTTGAGGGCTGAAGGGATTTAGTCTGTGAGCATTTGCTTTCTTAGGAGAATAATGCTTGGAACACAATTGAAACTTCTAACTAATCTGAATTTAACAATTCAATATAGGGCTTCTTACATTTTCCCAGGATTTAAAAGGCTCAGATGCCAGGTCCTGGTCACCTGGTTTCCATAGCTCATTAGCACAGTCATTGTTGTTTTTGCTTATCTCTCAAGGATTTTCAGATAAGTAGGGACCTGATCCTAGAGAAAACACTTTGGACCCAGGGGAAGCTAAATGGTGGCTTTAAAACAAAATACCTTCATTAAAAATTTTTTTGGCCATGTCACTGGTTTATGGGAACTTGATTGCGTGCAGGAGCAGTAGCAGTAGCAGTGTTAGTCACTCAGTTGTGTCTCTTTGTGACCCCTGACCCCACAAACTGTAGCCTGTCAGGCTCCTGTATCCATGGGATTCTCCAGGCAAGAATACTGGAGTGGATTGCCGTTCCCTTCTCCAGAAGATCTTCCTGATCTAGAGATTGAACCCAGGTCTCCTGCATTGCAGGCAGATTCTTTACCATCTGAGCTACAGGGAAGATAAGGATAGTTTCCTGACCAGGGAGCGAACCCAGGCAATGAAAGTCTAATCACTGGAATGCCGGGCAACTTTATCCTCATGTTAGTTGAGAGGAAAGTATCATGCCCAGCTGAGAATATCTAGGTCTCCCCTTGGAGTCATCAACTATCCTAATTTTCCCAGGATTGAGGTGGTTTCTGGCATGTAAGTGCTAAAACCAGGAAAGGTCCTGGGCAAATAGGGAGGAGTTGGTCACCCCACACTCAGCTCCAATTTGGAGGATGGAGGGGAGATTTCAAAAGACAAAGATTAAAAGAAGCAACAGTTCTGTTCTTTCAGATACTTTTGGTCTGCGTTTTCCTCCTACACAGTTTGAGAGTTCCATGCACACAGAGCCCATTTTTCACCTGTAGGTCACCCAGCATCTATCTGCTGAGAACAAGGTCCCTGCCCTCCCTCATGGAAATACATTCATCATCGTGTTAAGGAAATTCATCATGAACATAAAACTGTTTTCTACCCTCTTGTGCTCAAATTTTCCCAGCTGTCCTAGTAAACTTCTTTATAGCTGTTTTAAAAAAAAAAAAATCAGGAGTCAAGAATCAAATATTGCTTTTAATTGACACAGCTCCTTTGAATCTCTCTCTCTATTTTTTGGCCGTGTGTGCAATCTTACTTCACCAACCAAGGACTGAACCTTCCCCCTCTGCAATAGAAGTGCAGTGTAGTAACCACTGGACCTGCAGAGAAGTCCCTTTGAGTCTCTTTTAGTCTAGATGTAATCCAGCCCCCTGGCCTTCCTTTACCTTTCAAGACAATGATTTTTTTTTTTTTTTCCTCCAGAATCTAGGCTAGTTCTACACCACGTCCCTTAGTTTGGGATTTGTCTGATTGTTTTTCCAGGTTTAGATTCTGGTTAAACATTTGGCCAAATATTGTACTACAAAGGTGGTAGTGTGTCCTTCTTGGGAATAATTTTTAAATTTATGAGAGCTGACAGTCCAGCCCCTTAGAGGGGAAAGTACTCAAATCACTGAAAGGAGAAGTACCTTGGTCAAGGTCATATTTGCTCCTTTATTGGTGAACCCAGAATCTAATTCTGGTCTCCCATTTCCCTCTGAATCTACGTTCTTGGTCTGTCTTCTCTGTTCTTGGAAACTGATTTTTTTTACCTCCCTCCACAGTATACTTTTTTTTCTTTCTGGTCAGAACTCTGCTTTTGAAAAAACAAAACCTTTTTTCCTCATTACTTTGGAGAAGGAAATGGCAACCCGCTCCAGTACTCTTGTCCGGAAAATCCCATTGACAGAGGATCCTGGGAGGCTGCAGTCCATGGGATCGCAAAGAGTCGGACACAACTGAGCCACTTCACTTTGCACAACAAGGCCTGGACTGCTATTGTTTGCTGCAAACTTCTTTGTATCCGATTCTTCCTCTTTTCAAGATAAGGCCTGTTTTTTTCCCAGCGTTTAGGGAACCACGCCTATAAGAGCTGTTCCAGGCTCTCTAGCATTGTTTCCCTTTCTCTGATAAGGGCCTTTGCTAAGAGCTCTTCCTTTGTCTCTTAGCTGTCTCCACGTAGAGAGTCATGCTGTTCGTGGGGTTCTGAAGGCAAGAATACTGGAAGAGGCAGAAAGCGAAATGGGAGAAAGCAAAGAGGCATTAAAGAGCCTCTTAGAGAGGGTGAAAAGCTGACTTAAAACTCAGCATTCAAAATACTGTGGTCACGGCATCCAGTCCCATCACTTCATGGCAAATAAATGGGAAAAAAGTGGAAACAATGACATTTTATTTTGGGGGGCTTCAAAATCACTACGGATGGTGACTTTAGCCATGAAATTAAAAGACGTTTGCTCCTGGAAGGAAAGCTATGACAAACCTAGACAGCATATTAAAAAGCAGAGACATCACTTTGCCAACAAAGATCTGTCTAGTCAAAGAAATCTATGGTTTTTCCAGTTGTCATGAACGGATGTGAGAGTTGGATCATAAAGAAGGCTGAGCACTGAAGAATCGATGCTTTTGAACTGTGGTGTTGGAGAAGACTCTTGAGAGTCTCTTGGACTGCAAGGAGATCAAACCAGTCAATCCTTAAGGATATCAACCATGAGTATTAATTGGAGGGACTGATGCTGAAGCTGAGACTCCAATACTCTGGCCGCCTGATGCAAAGAGCTGACTCACTGGAAAAGACCCTGATGCTGGGAAAGATTGAAGGCAGAAGGAGAAGGGGGAGATAGAGGATGAAATGGTTGGATGGCATCACCAACTTGATGGACATGAGTTTGAGCAAGCTCCGGGAGATAGTGAAGGACAGAGAAGCCTGTTCATGGTGCTCATGAAGCCTGCCGTTCATGGGGTAGCAAAGACACAGACAAGACTTAGCAACTGAACAACAACTCAGAGTCACTTTCCCTTAGTTTGGTAGCATGGCCATTTCTGTGAGGATGGGTCAGTCATTCCTGTGTTGTGCATTCTTGAGAGCCAGTTAGCAACCATCCCCCCAAATCGGGGTTTAAACCAAAGGTTCTGACACTGGAGAATGTTAGGATTTCCTTGGTGGTCTGGTTGTTAAGAATCCACCTTGCAATGCTGGGAATGCAGTTTCCATCCCTAGTTAGCTAACCGAGATCCCCTATGCCTTGGAGCAACTAAGCCCGAGCTCCACAACTACTGAGCCCACAAGATGCGATGAAGATCACATCCCCCTGTGCTGCAACTAAGACCCAACACAGTCAAATAAATTAAAAAATAAAAATTAAAAAAAGTAAATAAGACTTGAAGAGTACATCGGGGCTTCCCAGGTGACTGAGTGGTAAAGACTCCGCCTGCCAATGCGGAAGACTCAGGAGACCCAGGTTCGATCCCTGGGTTGGGAAGATCTCCTGGAAGAGGAAATGGCAACCCACTCCAGTATTCTTGCCTGGAGAACCTCATGGTCAGAGGAGCCTGGCGGGCTACAGTCCAGGGGGTCTCAAAGAGTCGGGCGCAACAGAAGAATGAGCCCGCATGCATACAAAGACATCAGAGCCACCTGCAGGCTTGTTCAGTCACTGATTGCTGGCCCGACACCCAGAATTTCTGATTCAGTCACTGGGGATGGGAGGATGTGCATTGCTAACCTGTTCCAGGCGAAGAGGATGCTGCTCGGCTATAGCCTACACTTTTAAGAATCATTGACTTGGAATTCCTTGGTGGTCCAGGGCTTAGGACTTGGTGCTTTCACTGCCAGGCCCAGAGTTCAATCCCTGGTTGGGGAACTAAGATCCTGCAAACTTTGTGGTGCAAAAAAAAAAAAAAAAAAATCACTGCCGTAAGTTGGCATTTATGTAATACTCAAATGCTGCTATTGAAGTAAATTACAGACATTATAACACCTACAAACCTGATAATCCCCTCTTCCCAACCACTCAAAACTTCTACTTTCCCTTCTTCCCACTTCAAACTAATCCGTCTTGAAGTTGTTTCCTAGCATCTGTAGAGACCCCATATTCATCCTTTTCTCCTACATCATCCAAGTCCAAGTTCACATCACCTCTCACCCTGATGCTGCAGCCAGTTCCTCTCTGGTGTCTTCTCCAACTGCTGCCCACCCCCCTACCCCCCTGCCACCCAGGTGATCTTTGAAACCTCCAAGTCAAATCATGTCACCCTGCTGAAAACACATCAGTGGCTATTGCTATTAGAATAAACTGCAAACTTCTTTTACAACAAACCAGAACCTGCCTGTCCCAGCCCCCTGCCTCCCTGCTGGAAGTTATCACCTTCTTCTCCTGCACTGGAGTCCTCCAGGCTCTGTACACACCAAACCATTTGCTTGAATAAATGGGTAACCCTGGTTGCCTCTAGGGAGGGAACCTCGTTAATGTAAGAAATAAGTAAATACAATAAAAAAATGAACCAAAGAAGTAGTTCTGGGGAATTTCCTGGTGGTGCAGTGGCTAAGGCTTTGTACTCCCAATGCAGGGGGCCAGGGTTCTGGCCCTGGGAAGTAGATCCCACGTGCTTCAACTAAAGATCCTGGTGAGCTACAGGGAAGACCGAAGCTCCCCCGTGCCATAGCCGAGACCTGGCACAGCCAAATAAATATATATATATTTTTTAAAAAAGTACTTCTGTGATTGCTCTCTAACCTATCATAATAATCCATATATTTCTTTTCCTTTCTTATATATATATTTTTGCCACACCACGCAGTGTACAGGATTTCCTGACCAGGGATCGAGTTCGTGTCCCCTGTAGTGGAAGTTTGGAGTCCTAACTACTGGACTGCCTGGGAAGTATTTCTTTTTATGGCACTGATTATAATCTGTAATTATCTTGCCTCTGTGTTCAACTTTTCTTTCTTGCCCCTGCCCCATCACTAGATTAGACTCCCTGAGAGCAGGGAGTGTGCCCCCTCCCTCCCTCCCTCCCTCCATACCTTCCCCTCCCCACTGGGGCTCACCTTTCTATTCCCAGGGCTCAGCAGAGTGCCTGGTGGATGGCAGTTATCTTCACAAATATTTGTGGAATGAATGGATCTTGTATAACAGGGACAAGGTGGGGAGGAATGTGTAATGAAATCACCTGGAGATTTAGAACCTGCATACTTGGACTCCAGACCTGTTGGGACGGAGCCTTCCGGGCTTAACTACTGTGTAATGCACTTTGAATGCCCAGACATCCTCTGCCAACTCCCGTGCCAAGTGATTGTGGCTGCTTGAACATGTCAGAGTCAGCAAAATAATGCCGGAATTGGTTTTGCTGGGTCAGGACTTAGCTTTTCTGCCTGCAAAATGGGCAGAGTGAATTAAAGTCAGCTTCAGTCTTTCTGGTGGCTCAGACAGTAAAGAATATGCCTAAAATGCAGGAGACCCAGGCTTGATCCCTGGGTCTGGAAGATGCCCTGGAGAAGGGAATGGCAACCCACTCTAGTATTCTTGCCTGGAGAAGTCCATGGAGAGAGGAGCCTGGTGGGCTACAGTTCATGGCATCGCAAAGAGTCGGACACAACTGAGCATCTGACGCTTTCAGTCTTTCTTGAGACGTTTTTATGATTTTTGCCATATACTTGTACCATCAATAATTATTTTAGTATTTTTCTTAAGATCAACATTTCTTTTTGGTTATATGCATTTTTATTTTAAAAGGAAATATTCTATCAATGTATAAGCATCCTTTGATATAAACAGAAAGTAGAATAAAAATAAAGACAGTGAAACAACCTAGTGTGAGTACATTTTGGCCAGCTGGAAGCTTTAGAATTTCAGATGGTTTTTTCTTTGTTAAAAGGGAAATTACACTCCACTGAGACTTTCTACTAAAGGTGGAAGAATTGGAAGATGATGTTAAACATGAATGATTTTCTCATAGTGCTATTTTTTGATATCTGGATATTTTACCAAGAACCATCTCACCTGCCTGCAGGGAATCATCTAATTCAAGCAGCTCATTTCAAAAGTGGGGAAAACAAGGCCCATAATGGGGAATGGAATTTCTCCAGGACACTCATTGGGAATTTATCAAGTGCTTTGGACTGTGAGTTTTGATAATAGGGGCTGCAGCCACTTGTGCCTGGGGCAGGGGCTGGCACAGAGTGTCACTCAAGAAATGTGTCCCTGATTACTAACATTTCTCTAGTATGGTCATCATCCACTCTATGTAAATTCTAGGTCAACTGACGTTGAATCTTTTTGGTCCTTAACTGAACTTTCAGTTCCTTGAGGGCAGGGACTGTATATTGGAATGTAGGTCATATACCATTCAATTAATCCATTGAAAGTGCACAGTGCCTTCGTTCATTTGTTGAGTTTTGGCTGTCCTGGCTCTTCGTCGCTGCTCACAGGCTTTCTCTGGTTGCGGTGAGTGGGGGCTACGCTCTAGCTGCTTGGGCTTCTCATCGTGGTGGTGTCCTTGGTTGTAGCAGGGGCTCTGGAATACACGGGCTCAGGAGTTGTGGTCCACACGCTTGTTATCTCTCCACATGTGGGATCATCCTGGACCAGGGATCGAACCAGTGCCCCCAGCATTGGCAAGAGGATTCTTAACTACTAGACCACCAGGAAAGTCCAGAAGTATACACTTCAAATAAGGAAAATATATTTATGAAATTAAAATGGTTTGTAGTATATTTGCAGAGCTGTGAAATTATCATTACAATGTTAGTGCAATTTCGTAGCCCCCTAAAGAATCCCTGTACCAACTAGCAGTCACTCTCTGTCTCTCCCTCCCTCTTGCTGTGCTAACCACTAACCTACTTTCTGTCGCTATGCTTTTGCTCATTTGGATGTTTCACATAAATGGTATCCTACAATATGTGGCCTTTGGGACTGGCTTCTTTTACTTAGCATAATGTTTCAAAGTTTGCCGTGTAGCATGTATCAGTACTTTATTCCATTTTATGACAGGATATTATTTCATTGATGGATATACCACATTCTGTTGATCTGTTCATTGGTTGATGGACATTTGGGTTGTTTCGATTTTAGGGCTTCTATGAAGAATGCTGCTATGAATATTCATGGACAAGATTTTGTGTGAACACATGTTTTCAGTTCTCTTGTGTAGATATCTGGAAGTAGATTGCCAAGTCACATGGTAACTCTGAGCTTAACCTTTTTAGGAGCTAGACTGTTTTCCAAATAGCTGCACTATTTAAAGGGTACCTTGTAGGGGCTTCCCTGGCCATTCAGTAATTAAGACTTCAACTTCTAAAACAAAACACAATAAAATAGACTTTAAAACAAAAGCTGTGAAAAGAGATAAAGAAGGCCACTACATAATGATCAAAGGATCAATCCAAGAAGAAGATATAACAATTATAAATATATATGCACCCAATATAGGAGCACCGCAATATGTAAGACAAATGCTAACAAGTATGAAAGGGGAAATTAACAATAACACAATAATAGTGGGAGACTTTAATACCCCACTCACACCTATGGACAGATCAACTGAACAGAAAATTAACAAAGAAACGCAAACTTTAAATGACACATTAGACCAGTTAGACCTAATTGATATCTATAGGACATTTCACCCCAAAACAATGAATTTCACCTTTTTCTCAAGTGCTCATGGAACCTTCTCCAGGATAGATCACATCCTGGGCCATAAATCTAACCTTGATAAATTTTAAAATATCAAAATCATTCCAATCATCTTTTCTGACCATAATGCATTAAGATTAGATCTCATTTACAGAAGAAAAACTATTAAAAATTCCAACATATGGAGGTTGAACAACACACTTCTGAATAACTATCAAATCACAGAAGAAATCAAAATATGTATAGAAACTAATGAAAAGGAAAACACAACAACCCAAAACCTGTGGGACACTATAAAAGCAGTGCTAAGAGGAAAGTTCATAGCACTACAGGCATACCTCAAGAAAGAAGAAAAAAGTCAAATAAATAACCTAACTCTACACCTAAAGCAACTAGAAAAGGAAGAATTGGAGAACCCCAGAGTTAGTAGAAGGAAAGAAATCTTAAAAATTAGGGCAGAAATAAATGCAAAAGAAACAAAAGAGACCATAGCAAAAATCAACAAAGCCAAAAGCTGGTTCTTTGAAAGGATAAATGAAATTGACAAACCATTAGCCAGACTCATCAAGAAGCAAAGAGAGAAAAATCAAATCAATAAAATTAGAAATGAAAATGGAGAGATCACAACAGACAACACAGAAATACAAAGGATCATAAGAGACTACTATCAGCAATTATATGCCAATAAAATGGACAATGTGGAAGAAATGGACAAATTCTTAGAAAAGTACAATATTCCAAAACTGAACCAGGAAGAAATAGAAAATCTTAACAGACCCATCACAAGCACGGAAATTGAAACTGTAATCAGAAATCTTCCAGCAAACAAAAGCCCAGGTCCAGACGGCTTCACAGCTGAATTCTACCAAAAATTCTGAGAAGAGCTAACACCTATTCTACTCAAACTCTTCCAGAAAATTGCAGAGGAAGGTAAACTTCCAAACTCATTCTATGAGGCCACCATCACCCTAATACCAAAACCTGACAAAGATACTACAAAAAAGGAAAACTACAGGCCAATATCACTGATGAACATAGATGCAAAAATCCTCGATAAAATTCTAGCAATCAGAATCCAACAACACATTAAAAAGATCATACACCATGACCAAGTGGGCTTTATCCCAGGGATGCAAGGATTCTTCGATATCCACAAACCAATCAATGTAATTCACCACATTAACAAATTGAAAAATAAAAGCCATATGATTATCTCAATAGATGCAGAGAAGGCCTTTGACAAAATCCAGCATCCATTTATGATAAAAACTCTCCAGAAAGCAGGAATAGAAGGAACATAGCTCAACATAATAAAAGCTATATATGACAAACCCACAGCAAACATTATCCTCAATGGTGAAAAATTGAAAGCATTTCCCCTAAAGTCAGGAACAAGACAAGGGTGCCCACTTTCACCGCTACTATTCAACATAGTTCTGGAAGTCTTGGCCACAGCAATCAGAGCAGAAAAAGAAATAAAAGGAATTCAAATTGGAAAAGAAGAAGTAAAACTCTCATTGTTTGCAGATGACATGATCCTCTACATAGAAAACCCTAAAGACTCCACCAGAAAATTACTAGAGCTAATCAACGAATATAGTAAAGTTGCAGGATATAAAATCAACACACAGAAATCCCTTGCATTCCTATACACGAATAATGAGAAAGAAGAAAAAGAAATTAAGGAAACAATTCCATTCACCATTGCAACGAAAAGAATAAAATACTTAGGAATATATCTACCTAAAGAAACTAAAGACCTATGTATAGAAAACTATAAAACACTGATGAAAGAAATCAAAGAGGACACTAATAGATGGAGAAATATACCATGTTCATGGATCAGAAGAATCAATATAGTGAAAATGAGTATACTACCCAAAGCAATTTACAAATTAAATGCAATCCCTATTAAGCTACCAGCCATATTTTTCACAGAACTAGAACAAATAATTTCAAGATTTGTATGGAAACACAAAAAACCTCAAATAGCCAAAGCAATCTTGAGAAAGAAGAATGGAACTGGAGGAATCAACTTGCCTGACTTCAGGCTCTACTACAAAGCCACAGTCATCAAGACAGTATGGTACTGGCACAAAGACAGAAATATAGATCAATGGAACAAAATAGAAAGCCCAGAGATAAATCCACACACATATGGACACCTTATCTTTGACAAAGGAGGCAAGAATATACAATGGAGTAAAGACAATCTCTTTAACAAGTGGTGCTGGGAAAACTGGTCAACCACTTGTAAAAGAATGAAACTAGATCACTTTCTAACACCGCACATGAAAATAAACTCAAAATGGGTAAAAGATCTAAATGTAAGACCAGAAACTATAAAACTCCTAGAGGAGAACATAGGCAAAACACTCTCCGACATAAATCACAGCAGGATCCTCTATGATCCACCTCCCAGAATTCTGGAAATAAAAGCAAAAATAAACAAATGGGATCTAATTAAAATTAAAAGCTTCTGCACAACAAAGGAAACTATAAGCAAGGTGAAAAGACAGCCTTCTGAATGGGAGAAAATAATAGCAAATGAAACAACTGACAAACAACTAATCTCAAAAATATACAAGCAACTTATGCAACTCAGTTGCAGAAAAATAAACGACCCAATCAAAAAATGGGCCAAAGAACTAAATAGACATTTCTCCAAAGAAGACATACGGATGGCTAACAAACACATGAGAAGATGCTCAACACCACTTATTATTAGAGAAATGCAAATCAAAACCACAATGAGGTACCACTTCACACCAGCCAGAATGTCTGCGATCCAAAAATCTGCAGCAATAAATGCTGGAGAGGGTGTGGAGAAAAGGGAACCCTCCTACACTGTTGGTGGGAATGCAAACTAATACAGCCACTATGGAAAACAGTGTGGAGATTCCTTAAAAAATTGCAAATAGAACTACCTTATGACCCAGCAATCCCACTGCTAGGCATACACACCGAGGAAACAAGAATTGAAAGCGACACATGTACCCCAATGTTCATCGCAGCACTGTTTATAATAGCCAGGACATGGAAACAACCTAATGTCCATCAGCAGATGAATGGATAAGAAAGCTGTGGTACATATACACAATGCAGTATTACTCAGCCGTTAAAAAGAATACATTTGAATCAGTTCTGTTGAGATGGATGAAACTGGAGCCGATTATACAGAGTGAAGTAAGCCAGAAAGAAAAACACCAATACAGTATACTAACACATATATATGGAATTTAGAAAGATGGCAATGATGACCCTGTATGCAAGACAGCAAAAAAGACACAGTTGTGTATAGTGGACTTTTGGACTCAGAGGGAGAGGGAGAGGGTGGGATGATTTGGGAGAATGGCATTGAAACATGTATATTATCATATAAGAATCGAATCACCAGTCTATGTCCGATGCAGGATACAGCATGCTTGGGGCTGGTGCACGGGGATGACCCAGAGGGATGTTGTGGGGAGGGAGGTGGGAGGGGGGTTCATGTTTGGGATCACATGTACACCCGTGGTGGATTCATGTCACTGTATGGCAAAACCAGTACAGTATTGTAAAGTAAAAAAAAATAAAACAATACACAACAAAACACGAAACAGAAGCTCTGTTGTAACAAATCCAATAAAGACTTTAAAAAATGCTCTGCATAAAAAAAAAGTCTTTAAAAAATGATATTTCATAGCATTTTGTGTTTTATGTTACTTTGGAGCAGTTGACTGCAAGGTATGAAGACTCACTCAATGGACTTTAGGAAAGGGTGGGTTTATGGTAAGGATATTTGTAGGAATCTTACCTGTGGCTTCATTCTTATAGAAAGCCAGCAATAGCCAAGTAAATAGGCCTCACAGGAGAAACAGGGTCAAGACCATCTCATCTTATCTTGCTCAGCCACACTGCCTTCCTGCTCCTCCTGGGATGCCCCCAAGAAAATTCCCGCCTTTGCTCCCTCTCTCAGCAATTCCCTTTCCTCAGCTATTTTGAGAGCTGCTGTCTTGCCATTGCTCATGGGTCACCTCAAGAGTCATCTCGTTTCTGAAGTCTGACCTGACTTCCTAAAGTAGCTTCACCAGCCTCTAGCCTCCCTTCAGTCACCTGTATTATTTCTTTCATGGCCTCAAACACCTTCTTATTTTATTTTTGTTTGCTTCGAGATCATTCATCCCTCTGCCCAGTTTCTTCACCTGCAGAACCCGAGCTCCCTGGGAACAGACCTGTCCTGTTCAGCCTTCCATCTCCTGTCCTACAATAAGTGCCTGTGAGTATGCCCCCTTACATGGTAGAAGGAAGTTGGCAGATGTAACTAAGTCAAGGATTTGGAGATGGACAGATCATCTGGAATTATCCCAGTGGGTCGAATGTAACCACAAGGGTCACTGTAAGAGGGAAGCTGCAGAGTGAGAATCAGAGATGTGATAGCAGAAACAGAGGTGGGAGTGATGGCAGTGCTGGCTTTGAAGACAGGAGGAGGCCACGAGCCAAGGAGTGTGAGCAGCTTCTGGAAGCTGGAACGGCAAGGAAACGATTCTTCCCTGGAGCCTCCAGAAGGAAGATACTTTTCAACTTTAACCCCATAAGTCCCATTCCAAACTCGTGACAATCAAAACCAGCAGATAATATATGTGTTATTAAAAAGAATGACTTATTGGCTGTGCTGGGTCTTAGCTCTGGGATGTGGGATCTTCTGTCTTCATTGTGGTGTGTGAGATCTTTAGTTGTGGCACATGGGTCTTTAGTTGTGGCATGGGGAATATAGTTCCCTGACCAGGGATCGAACCTGGGCCCCCCTGCATTGGAAGTGTAAAGTCTTACATAGCCACTGGACCACCAGGGAAGTCCCAGCCTCTGGTATTTTTAGTCACTATACTTGTGGCAAGTTGTTAGAGCCACAATAGGAAGCATTAAGAAATAAGCACTGAATAAGCCCCTGACAAAAAAATGGATGATTGGAGAAGACCTCACAGGTACTCAGGTCCTAACAGAGCTCTGCTGGCCCGGGCAACAGTCCCAGGACTCCACTTACCACCAGCAAAGCTGGAGCTCTGCCCTTAACCAAGCTCTGTTTCTTTCTCTATTTTGGGGTGTCTAGGGTCATCTTCTTTTCCTTCTTGCCTCCTACCAGCTTCCCTTACCCTCTACTCTGCTTGGTTCCTGGTCAAACTGGCTTGGTCTTTATATATATATATGCATACATGTATGTGTATGAGTACCTATGAGTATATAGGTATAGTTCTTTTCACATATTTTGGCCCCTTCTTCTGTGTCTTTATTTAATTATTTGTTTCTCGTCGTGCCACATAGCTTGAAGGAACTTAGTTTCCTGGCTAGGGACAGATCAAACCTGTGCCCCCCACAGTGAAAGCGAGGATTCCTAAGCACTAACCTGTCAGGGAATTCCCTGTGTGTCTTTATTTTTTAAATTTTATTTTAAATTAATTTTTGTTGGAGTATAGTGAATTTACAAGGTTGCAATCGTTTCTGCTTACAGCAAAGTAAATCAGCTATACACAGATTCTAATCTTAAGAAGAAGCTTTTCGGGGTCCTTCCCCATACAGGCTGTTTCAGAGCACCGAGTAGAGTTCTCTGTGCTGTACCGTCGTTACCGTGCTCAGGTTCTCAGTTGTGTCCGACTCTCTGCGACCCCATGGAAGGTGGCCGGCCAGGCTCCACTGTCCAGGCAAGTATACTGGAGTAGGTATGCCATTCCCTTCTCTGGGGGATCTTCCTGACCCAGGGATTGAACCTGCGTCTCTTGCATTGGCAGGCAGCTTCTTTACCACTGAACCATAGTAAGTCCTTTTTAGTTATCTATTTTATAGATGGTAGTGTGTATATGTCAATCCCAATCTTCCGATTTCTCCTCCCCTGCCTCTTCTGTGTCTTTGATAATGAGGATATCCTGTCTCTTCCATGGTTCTGATCCTAGCCTCCTGTCTACTGAAGTTCTAGGGGTCTAATCCCACCTTTGCTGGATGTGCTGATCCTGAAGATTGTTTCTGTGGGTTGTAATTTAGGAAGGATAGGGGCCGGCGCCTCATTTCCGGTCCTCATATTTGCATTCCAACCTGAGACCCTTGCTCTTTGAGACACCTCTCTGTCGTGGCTGCCATAGTATTAGTTCGCACTTCGCAGGTTTGGTTTTCGGTTCTATTTTGGGTTTTTTTCTTTTTCTTTTTGCACCTCTGGGGATTTCCCTTATTTTCTCGTGAACTCAGTTATTCATTTGAAAGAATATTTGTTATCTTTTACCCAGAATTTTCAGATGTTTTTGCAGATGGGCGGTAGGGTGTTTCAGGTTATCTAAATCTGCTATATTGCTGGGAAAGAACAGCCTTCACTTTTTTTTTTTTTAGCGTCTTTTCTTCGAGGCCTTTTTTGACTAGCTGATTCACTCTATAGTGTCTGGTTTAAAGTTACTTTTGATGGAAATCTGACAAGTCAATCCGTTTCCTGTTTGGTCAAATATTTTTGTACCCAGCTACCTTAGAAATCACTCAGCAGCTCATGCATTGGCTCCCCTTGGTGCTGCTGCTCGTATATGATCCAGTCAGCTGTAGTGTGAGCAGAAGTGGCCAGTCACATAATAGCAAGGATGGTGACTTGTGTCCTTCCTTCAGAACGGCCTGTGGGTGGGGCAGGCATCCTGATTGACACGTACAGCCATTTATCTTTAATAGACTCTGCAATCCAGTTGATTAATAATAGCCAGAGGTTTTATACATACATACATACATATATATATATATATATATATATATATATAAGCTAGAATCTTAAATTGGCTTATCCATTCAGCCCTGGCATAGATACTGTTTATATGCCCCAACACATCTATTTCTCTAATGTTCCTACTCTATAATTACTAAGTAATTAGAAGAGGGTTTAGTCCTTTCAAATGAGCTCTCTGTCATCACTTTAAAACTCAACTTTATATAAAAATAAAAGAAACTATAATTCCAGGAATGGGGTCAGCCAACCTTTAAAAGCCCTAGACTCCATATGACAGGGCACCATGCATCCAAGAAAACCTAATAAAGATGTTCAACATGTAGCAGTCTGAAAGATCTCCCAGATACAAGTAAAGTAAGTAAAAAAAGTCAAAGGCAAAACAGTGTATAGTATGCCATTTTTTGTGTTCCCAAACATAATATGTATATGTGTGTGTGCGTGCGTAGACATATTTATTTGTAAATGCATCTCTTAAATATTAATAACATCAAAGAAATTGGTAATAGTGGTTGCCTCTGGGAGAGGAATTGGATGGCTGAATAAGTTGATTTTGCATCTCCTATGCAGAATTTAAAAAGAAAGGAAAAAGGAAGGAAAGAAGGAAAAGAGGAGGAAGGGAGGGAAAATGTAATAAAAGCCCTTAAGCCAAGGTGGAGAGATTTTGCTAAAGAGTAACTGGTCCTCAGATTTATCCCTCTCTAGAGAAGGGGTGAGGAGTAGGCTGGTCCCTCAAAGCTGCCACTTCATAAGCAATTGCCTTCCCACTGGCAGCGTGCCCCACTCTCACTTGAATTTATACTTGACGGGGAGAGGGTATTTGATTCTCAGTTTTGTGTACTAAGCCTGGCAAAAAGGTTTGAGCTTATGGAAAAAGACATGGAGGTCAAAGACGTACCCTGCCTTGCTTGGCATCTTTAAGCATGGACTGTAAATCACAGTGACAGATATATTTTGCATTGTGATTCAGTATTCACATTTCTATATATACTTGAGACAAACATTTTAAGAAATAATATATACCATGTGAAATCCTTTCTGACATTTGGTAAAATTCTATGACAGTTTTTAAAACTAGTGGACTAATCTCATCATGTTGGTTTCCAAACCTAAGATCGGGTTTTGTTTGACCCACTATCTAGAAAATGTGATATATTCTCATGAATTCAACTCCAGTATTGCCTTTTGGAGATACTGATTTTGGCATCTTCAAGGATGTCCTTTCACAGCTGAGCCCCAAAGTTCCAGCCTTCGTGACTCTTTCATTTCGAGACACTGAACCACTTTGATCCAAAACACTGCCGTTGCCGGAGGACTGCCTTGTCTCCTCCCCACCACTTGCTCTGGTTCCATTCCTCTGTTGATGCTGGGAAGATCCTGTTTGATATCACTGAACTCCTGTGGAAGGAGTGTATTAGTAAGATCTCTGCTTCCTTCTTTGTAATCTGTGATGACTTTAGTAGTAGCTACTAAAATGTTGCTTTAAAGTACGAGGTACAACACACTGCTGTATTTAAAATGGATAACTAACAGACCTCTTGTATAGCCCAGGGAACTCTGCTCAATGTTAAGTGCCAGCCTGGATGGGAGAGTAGTTTGGGGGAGAATGGATACATGTGTATGTATGGCTGAGTTCCTTCACTGTTCACCTGAAACCATCACAACATTGTTAATTGGCTCTACCCCAACACAAAATGTTTTAGGTGCTAAAAAATAAATTAAAAAAAAATCAAATTAGAAAAAAAAAAAAAAAAAGTAAACTGAGAGGTACAAGGAAATTCATTGTAATGGTAAAAGAAAGTAGAAAACCCAAACCTGAATGTCGTTGATGAGTAACAGCCACCTACTTGCAACACTTGTTAAAAAGAGAAACCAGACAGCTCTCTATGAACCTTATCATGAGGTCCTTCGGGGCAATTTCCATGATCCATTTTTAAGTGATGCAACACAGGCTGAAACGTGGTGAACAGTAGGCTCTTGTTTGTACAAGAAGCAGCACACACGTAGGGCAGTGTAAGCAAAGAATGTCTGTAGAAGGACAAGTGAGAAAATGGTGGCAGCGGTGGCCCCGAAACGCAGGTGGGACAGACTTACTTTCCACTGTTTACCTTTTTGTATCTTTTGAGTTTCTACCATTATTTAAAATATCTTCTCTTTTATATCCCTGAACAAGATATGAGCAAGATGGGTACTTTTCATAATTGCATTAACCACAATGGGTACTTAAAAAAAAATCCACCCAAAAATAAAGTGTTTTTAGCATATCCGTAGAGTCGCACAACCATCATCACTTTGGGATTTCAAAATACTTTCTTCAGGCCAGAAAGAAACCCAGTACCCCACCCCCAGCAACCAACCACCAGCATCCCCATCCTCTGATCCCTAGCAACCATTTATCTACTTTCTGTTCTATAGGTTTGCCTATTTTGAACATTTCATCTATAACAAGATTCATATAACATGCACCTGGCTGCTTTCACTCAGCACCATGTTTTCGAGGTTCATCCACGTTATAGCATCCATTAATATCAGTACTTTGTTCTTTTCTATTGGGCTTCCCTGGTAGCTCAGCTGGTAAAGAATCTGCCTGCAACGCAGGAGACCCAGTTCAATTTCTGGGTCAGGAAGATCCCCTGGAGAAGGGATAGGCTACCCACTCCAGTATTCTTGTGCTTCCCTGGTGGCTCAGCTGGTAACAAATCTGCCTGTAATGAGGGAGACCTGGGTTCGATCCCTGGGTTGGGAAAATCTCCTGGAGGAGGGAAAGGCTACCCACTCCAGTATTCTGGCCTGGAGAATTCCATGGACTGTGTAGTCCATGGGGTTGCAAAGAGTCAGACACGACTGAGCGACTTTCACTGTTCCCCTGTGGGATAGACCTCTCTGGCTTAACCATCCATCAGCTGATGGTCACTTGGGTTGTTTCCAGTTTTGGCCAGTATGAGTAATGTTGCTGTGAAGATTTTTGTGTAAGTGTTTTGTGTGGACATATGTTTGAAATCTTCTTGGCTATAAACCTAGGAATGGAATTCCTGGGTCATGCAGCAACTCTGCATTTCACATTTTGAAGAGCCTCCAGACTGTTTTCCAAAATAGCTGCACCATTTTATAGACCCACCAGCAGTGTATACAAGTTCCAATTTCTCTTTATCCTTTCATCCTTGCCAACACTTAAAACATGTTTTTTAAGCATCGGGTAGCAAATGCACTTAAGAAGTAAATTTCAGGGTCTTCTCTGGTGGTCTGGTGGTTAAGACTTTGCACTTCCAATGCAGAGGGTAAGGGTTCAATCCCTGGTTGGGGAACCAAGGTTCCACATGAGGCCAAAAAAGATTTAAAAACAAACAGCCAAACTACAAAATAAAAAAAGAAAGAAAAATAAATCTCAGAAAGGAAAAAAGCCAGAAGTGAGCTGGGCTTAAAACTCTTCCAGCTGTGGAAAGTCTTTTGCAAGCTGTGGGGAGGGAAAGTCTGCTGCAGCCAGCCCCGGTGCCAATTTAAGTGGGTTCATGTGCCGTCTCTGGCATAGATATCACAGGTCACCACACTGATCTTGGTTAAAAGCAAGAGGCATGAATATGTTTCCTCTGGATTGAAAGTGTTGGGCAACTCTTTACTACCAGAAATTTGCCTTAAATGTGGTTCTTTGCAGCGGTGTTTCCCCCACTTTGAGCAAAACAAAGTGTTCACTGACTCTTAATCTCTTCTGTCTTTCTGCTGCTCCCCCTCAGCTGTGTGTCCTACCTGAATAGTGGAATGGTTCAGAGTACAGTCTGGGCATGGGCCTGGGCCAATGCCAGCTCATTTTCAGATTAAGTATTTCGAAACTGAGTTTTAGACATGTACAGGGTTAGGTATCCACCCGAGCAATCTATTTTCACTTGCAGGGAAATTTCGGACTGTAATAACTATAATGAGGCAAAATGGGGGGAAAAGGAGGAAATTGTTCCTAACCTTTGGATATTAATCCCTGCAAGCCTCGACTTTGGAACTGCCACCCAGAATCATTATTAACATTTATTGAGGGTGTGCTCTGTGTTTGACACTGTTCTTTGGGCTTTTACTGTATTGTTTTATTTAATCCTCATAATAGCCCTGTGAAATAGATATTATTATTATCATTGTGGTTCCCATTTTAGGAAGTGGAGGCACAGACAATCTGAGGAACCGGTTATTAGCATACAGATTTATAAGCAGCAGAACCAGCTGAGCAATTCAGGCAGTGAGTACTAAAACCCACACTCTTAACCACTAGGCTGTATGGTTACACAATGATAGAGGGACTGTGAGAAAAGGCAAGGACAGAAGCAGAGACTCTGGGCTGGACCAGGCACCTGAGAAGCATTCACTGGTCCACTTACTGTGACTGAAGGAGCAAATGCTTGGGTTGCCAGAGTTCCTTGCAGTGAGGGTGACCCTGTGACCCATATCTCCACTGTAATGAGAGGGAAAGGGACATTTGTTTGGGAGGTGGGGAGCACTGAGAGGGAAGGGAGTAATTTTGGGAAAGAGTTTTATATCTGAAAAGAATAAAAGGTATAATGTTTCTTTCGACACTTATTCACTCTTCTGCTTCCTGCATTTGGACTCGATGGTGAGCTGATGTGTTGCATCCGGTGTGGCAGCCATCTTGAACCCGTGAGGCTATAAGCTAAGGACGGAAAGCCAAGACACCGAGGATGGTGGAGCAGAAGAATGGTGATGATCTTGGTCCTTGATGAACACACTCTGAAACTGTCTACCTCTAGACAAGTTTTGTCTGGCAATTAAATGTCTTTATTGTTTTTGCATCTCTGGCGAGGCAGTAAAGCATAATAGTTAAGAGTACGAGCTTGTAAGCCCTGGTTTATATCCTCACTCTAACACTGAGTGCCATACCCTTGGGCAAATTAGCTTCCTTGTTCAATGCTCCCCTTAACTCATCTGTAAAATGGAAATAATGAAAGACCCATTGCTTAGGGTTACTGTGAGGGTTAAATGAACTAACATATTTAAAGAACTATGAATAGTGCCTGGGAAGTATAGGGCTCCTATGAGTGCTGGCTAGTACTAACCATTTTTCTGCTCTAAGTTCCACTTACTCCCTCTCACCACTGCCCCCCCCCCACATTCAAACTTGTTATTTTTATTTTGGAAAATTTCAAGTCTACAGAAAACTTGCAAGAATAATGAATAAGTACCTATGTACCTCTGAAACTAGATTTACTAATTGATAAAATTTTGTTGCATTTGCTTATGTGCACAGTGTGTGTATTTGTGTATGTGTGTGTGTGTGTTTTTCCCCTACCTGAATCATTTGAGAATAACTTATAGGAGGCGACTTAGCACTATTATCAGTCTGATAGTGTGTTATTTGCATATTCAACATGTGACCCAATTGAACGTAGACCAGTTGAACAAATTCCTCTTTTTAAAAAAATAATTATTTATATTTTGGCCGCACTGGGTCTTCGCTGCTGCTCGAGGACTTTCTCTGGGTGCGGTGGGCCGGGGCTAACTCTTGGTTGCGGTTTGCAGGCTTCTCATTGCGGTGGCCTCTTTTGTGGCATAGTGTGGGCTCTCAGGCATACAAGCTTCAGTCGTTGTGACAAGCCATCTCAGCAGTTATGGCGCATGGGCTCAGCTACCCTGGGGCATATGGAATGACACCCGGGATCGAACCTGGGTCTCCTGCATCGGCAGGTCGATTCTTAACCGCTGGACCACCAGAGAAGTCCAACTTTCTCCTTTTTGAATTTGAATCTCAGAACAGGGTGATAAGAAGATGAGATAAAATGATTGATCTTCTCTAGATTTACTGCTGGTCACAGATAAGATGTTCAGGATCTTTGTTTCCCCTAGCTTTTGACATTTCTGGGCCTGATGCTTCAGTTGTTGCTTTGATTCTGTGAGTTCTTGTGTATCATTTTACTACCTTACAGAGTCTGTTGTTGTTGCTGGCCGCCCAAGAACCCTGGCATAGCTGCCCTTGAGGAAGTGAGCCCCCACCCTGGGAGCATGCAGGAGAGGCTTTGTGTAATCAGACATATCATAAGGAGAATCTCTTAATTTTTGGAGGTCTTTAGCTACATGACATTCTAATCCCATTTGCACCAAGTTTATGCTTCTGTGTCACCAGGCCAAACAATTTCATTGGAGTAATTTCAGAATTTGAGACTACTCTTCTTGCCTAGTGAAAGTTCTCAAGCACGATTCAACAAAAGTCCACACATGTAGACTATTTGAGTTATCGTTGTTGTATAATAAACCACTGGAAACTTTAGTGGCTTAAAGAACAATCATTTTATTATCTCTCATGATATTGTCGGAGAAGGCAATGGCACCCACTCCAGTACTCCTGCCTGGAAAATCCCATGGACGGAGGGCTGGTGGGCTGCAGTCCATGGGGTCACTAAGAGTTGGACACGACTGAGCGACTTCACTTTCCATGTTCACTTTCATGCATTGGAGAAGGAAATGGAAACCCACTCCAGTGTTCTTGCCTGGAGAATCCCAGGGATGGGGGAGCCTGGTGGGCTGCCTTCTATGGGGTCACACAGACTCGGGCACGACTGAAGCAACTTAGCAGCAGCAGCAGCAGCAGCATGATATCGCAGGTTGATGGGGCTCAGTGGGTGATTTTTCTTTTCCAGATCTTGTTGATGGGGGCTGTAGAGACTGGGATATGCAAGAAGGCTGACTCACGTGGCTCTTGCCTGGGTCCTTCGCTGGAGCTGTTGACTGAAGTGGTTTAGTTTTCTTTCCCGTGGCTTCCATATGTGGCTTGGCTTCCCACAGCATGGCAGCTAGGTTCCGAGAGGAAGGAAACGGAAGTTGCCAATCTCCTTGAGGCAGGCAGATATTCTGGTAGCACCTGTCACACTTACCCCTGCTGGGGCTGAGGGTCTCATTGCCTTGTATGAGGGCAGGGGAGGGAGTGAAACAGAAGGGAAGAGGGCAGGGCATATCCTTCAAAAGAATGACAGCCATAGAACATGACAAAAAAAAAAAAAAAAGATTAGAACCAACTGGGTCCAAGATGGCAGAAGATTCAACTTCTGTAGACAGTAGACACTAAGCCTCATCATATGCTCATTGTAATACTTTTGCATGCTAAATGACACACCTACCAGCACAAGGATATTTCTGAGGCTAACCATAAAAGGCCTAAAAAGTGGACAGTGGCCCAATTCCTTGAAGACTCCACCTCTTTCCTAAAATAGTTGGACTAATCCTTCCACTCATTAGTCTATGAAATTACCCAGCCCATAAAAACTAATCAGCCCATATTTCAGGGTCTCTTATCTCGTGAGATGGCCCATACTCTGGGGAGTGTATTTCTCTCTAAATAAATCCACTTCTCACCTATCAGTTTGTCTCTCACTGTATTCTTTCTGTGACAAGACATAAAGAACCAGAGCTTTGGGACTTCTATGTGATTCAGTGGCTAAGACTCCAGATTCCTGATGCAAGGGGCCTGAGTTTGAACCCTGGTCAGGCAACTAGATCCCACAAGCATCAGGGAAGATGGAGGTGCCACAACTAAGAAGATCCAGTGCAGCCAATTAAATTGAAAAAAAAAAAAAAAAAAAAGACGACAACAAAAACAACCTGTGCTTCATTAGATCCTGAGACCAGGTGTGTGATCTCAATGAAAAGACGGTGGGTTCAGGCTGGGTGTGAGTCCCAGTCTGTTGTGCAGTTTCACCATTGTAACACATTCAGGTTGGAAGTGACATAACTTAGTATATGTTTTTCCAAAGACCCCTCTAGCGACTGAGTGGGGAATGGCTTGTGTGTGTTCAGTTGCTCAGTCATGTCCGACTCTTTGCAACCCCATAGGCTGTAGCCCACCAGGCTCCTCTCTCCATGGATTATCCTGGCAAGAATACTGAAATGGGTCGGCATTTCCCCCTCCAGGGGATCTTCCTGATCCAGGACTCAACCCCGCATCTCCTGTGTCTCCTGCAAGGGCAGGTGGATTCTTTACAGCTGAGCCACCTGGGAAGCCTGAGGAGTGGCTTATAGGATGACTAATGACAGGCAAGGAGAGCAGCTAGCTGTGGTTGTGCAGGTGAAAGGTCACCCGGGGTCATCTTATTTCATCTCTGGAATCTTAACATGTAACATGGTACTTGGTATCTGATGCTTGATGAGGGGGTGAATTCATCTATGCAGTAAATATTCAGTTCAGTTCAGTGGCTCAGTCGTGTCTGACTCTTTGTGACCCCATGGATTGCAGCACGCTATACTATTGCTAAGCTCTGTTGTGAGTGCTAAGAGAATATGTCAGAGAACAAAAGACTCCAAAACTCTACCTTCATGGAGCTTTCAGTCTAGTGAGGAAAAGAGATAATCAGCATTAAAACCAAACAAAATTCCATGGTGTTTCTGATGATAGAAAGTGTTGCAGAGAGAAATGAAGCAAGGAAGAGGAGTAGGGGAAGCTGGGATTGGAGTGGGTGGGAACTTAAAATAGAGAAAACAGGGAAGGCCTCCCTGAAGCAGTGACATTTGAACAATGACTGTGGGGGAACCGAGAGAGTGAATGATTTGGATTTTCTGGAAAAAAGTGAACAAGGTAGTGTTAGTGTTACTTGCTCAGTCATGTCTCACTCTTTGTGACCTCATGGACTATAGCCTGCCAGGATCCTCTGTCCATGAAATTGTCCAGGCAAGACTACTAGAGCGGGTAACCTCCCCTTCTCCAAGGGATCTTCCTGACCCAGGGATTGAACCCAGGTCTCCTGCATTGCAAGTGGATTCTTTACCGTCTGGGACCAGAGAAGCCCAAAAAATAGCAAATGCAAGACCTTTGAGGCCAGAGTGTGCTAGGAATGTTGGATGGACCCCCAAAGAGTCCAGTATTCCTGAAATACAGTAATGAGTGGATGAGAAGTGGGTGATGAGCTTAACAAAGGGTTGGGAAGGGCAGAGTCAGGTTTTATGGGGCTTTGCAGGTGACTGCAAAGAGTTTGGAAGACAAACCTCAAGGGACTTAGTTTTTTCCCAGGATCCCTCTGGCTGCTGTATTGAGAACAGACTCCAGGGGAAAGAGTAGAATGGATGCAATGAGAAGGCTCCTGCAATAGAGCACGATGCAGACGGTGGTGTATGGAAGCAGGCAGAAGAGTGAGGAGGCTCCAGGAATAGACCAGGTGGCAATGGGGTTGTGGAGCTAGCAAGTGGTTACTTATTTTATTCTGCTGCTGCTAAGTCACTTCAGCCGTGTTCAACTTTGTGCGACCCCATAGACAGCAACCCACCAGGCTCTTCTGTCCCCGGGATTCTCCAGGCAAGAATATGGAGTGGGTTGCCATTTCCTTCTCCAATGCCTGAAAGTGAAAAGTGAAAGTGAAGTTGTGAAGTCGCTCAGTCCTATCCAACTCTTAGTGACCTGATGGACTGCAGCCTACCAGGCTCCTCTGTCCATGGGACTTTCCAGGCAAGAGTACTGGAGTGGGGTGCCATTGCCTTTTATTCTAGTCATGCTCAAAACATGTTTTATTTTTATTATTATTTTTTGACGTGGACCATTTTTAAAGTCTTTGTTGAATTTGTTTCAACACTGTTTATGTTTTGTTGTTTTTTTGGCTGCAAGGTGTGTGGAATCTTAACTCCCTGACCAGGGATTGAACCTGTACCCCCTGGATTGGAGGGCAAAGTCTTAACCGCTGGACTGCCAGGGAAGTCCCTCAAGTTATTTAATACTGATTCAATATTATTGTCTATTATATAGTCTGTATTAAAATTTCCTCCAAGGTCCTTTTCACAATAAATGAAACCTGGATCCAGTCAAGGTCCACCGTTTGCCTTTGGTTTTTATCTTTCATGCTGTGGTATTTTTAAGAGTCCAGGCTTGGTATTTTGTAGCAAGCCCCACATTCTGTATTTGCTTGTTTTTTGTTTTTAGTTATATTCAGGTTAGCATTTTTTGGCAAAAATACTACGGAGGGGGCGTTATGTTTTTCCTATTGCATCATATCAAAAAACATATACGTCGATTTGGTCCATTATTGGTGATGCTAAGTGATTGATTTGATAGCTTGGTTAAGGTGCTGTCTGCCAGATGGCCCCAGTGCAAAGCAGGCTTTTCCGTTTTGTAGGTGATGAGTACTCCGTGGGATGATACTTTGGGACTGAACATACAGTAAATGTGCTATTGCCCAACAATCTTTCATCCAGTGACTTTAGCATCTAATGAACAGCCCTGTGCTTTCCGACCTTGCGCCTGTCTGCTCCTTTGAACACGGGCTAAGAGTGGTCCCTGAGGGACGCTTGTTTTGAGGATCAGTGCCTGGCATACAATAAACGCTCCATAAATGTTATTACTGGACGAAAGCAAGTATGAAAAAAATTAAGGGCCAGGCTAGGGTTGCACTCCGCACCCCCGGGGACCGCCGCAGCTCCCAGGCTGTAAGTCAGTGACAGAGGCCCTGACGTCCACGCGGCCACGCCCTCGCGCCGCGGAAGCCAGACCGGGCTGGACCACCCAGCGCCCGGGGCCGCGCAAGGCCCCCTGGGACCGGTAGTGCTGGGCGTGGCCGCAGGACTACATGTCCCGTCGGCCTCCGCTCCGCGGCTCCCGGCGGCGGCCGCCTCAGCCCCTTCACAGCGACGGCGGCGGCGGCGGCGGCTGAGTCGGTGGCGGCGGCGGCGGCGGCGGCGGCGGCGGCTGCTGTTGCTGCTGGCTGAGGAGCGACGAGTTTCCGATTTAAAGCTGAGCTGCGAGGAAAATGGCGGCGGGCGGTGAGTGGAGATAAAGGAAGAGCGGCGGCGGGCGAGCGGGTGGAGGGCGAGGCGGAGGAAAGAGGGCGAGTCCCCCCGGGCTGCGGCGAGCCCGCGGCTCCGGCTCCGCGGAGGCGCTGAGGGGCGCGCTGCGCGAGGGGCGCGCGGGGACACTTTCGGGGTGTCGGGGCCGCGCCGCTCTCCCGCAGCCTCTGAGCGGCCCGCGGCCGCGGGAGGGGTGTCGAAGCTGGGCGGCAGCTAGCTTGAGGGTGCGAGGGGGGTCCTCGCGCCGAGGGGGTCACTCCGAGGAGTTTGGGGGAGACCGCGGGGGGTCCACTTTTCCTCCTGTCCCTGAAGTTTTACCCTCCTGCAGCCCTCGGGTTGCTTCTGAAAGCTCCCCACGACCCCCACCTCCCGCCGCCTCGGTGTCTCTCGGTTCTTCAGAAGAACTAGAGGGCGGGGGGAAGGCGCACTGCTCCCCACTCAGCCCCAGCCCAGCCTCCGAGTGGTACCGAGAAGCGGCTGGGATTTTGCTGCCGTGTTTCCTCCTGCACTTGGGGCGTTTTAAGTATTTTTAACCCAGATTATCTGTGGGATTTCCATTTTGGGCACGGAGAGATTCTCAGCAGTTTTTCTCAGTAAAAAGGCATTTTTGCTACCTCTGGTGTGAAGGCTGGGAAATGGCAAGTGGAAGTTAGTGCATTAAATTTGGGGTTGGGCTGTCTTTATCGTTACTCTCCCACCCCCTCCCCCCTTTCCCATCTCTGATCTTCCTACGTACATTGACTCAATTTGTGATGGTTTAGAGAAACTGTAGGTTTTGCACATGCTTTACAAAAGCAATCCACGAGTCGTTGGGAGGGCTTAGTTGCTTCCTAGGCAGTTTAAGGGCACTCAGGGTGGAAAAGTTCACCAAAAGAGCAGTTGTGAGAGGCAGAGAGCATCGTCTCGAAATCTCACAAGCAGGAGGAGTTCGGGCTTCTCAAATGGAAAGACAGGGAGAGGTCTGAAATTCTCTTGAAGTAGAAACTTTTTTTCCCCCCCTCCCGAATGTGAAGACTTCCTTCTTGATCGTTTTGAGCAGCAGCGCTTCAAAGCCAACCTGTTTTTGTTATTAAGCCTGTACCGTAAAGAAACAGGAAGGCGAGTCCCAGCTGTCTTGCTGCAGTGGTTTGAGATGGAGTAGAATGAGATGAGTGAGAGTGCTAGTAGTAGTGAGTGAGATTGCGGCATCTCCTCGATTCAAAAGCCTGGGCTCAGGTCCACCGTCCTGGTCCCTGGCTGCAAAAACACTTCAGCATTTGTTGCAGCACGTTGTTTAGAGGATGATGGAAAAAACAAAAAAAAGCTTAAAGTCTTGTGATTGCCACATACACCCAAATGTTAAATAGAAATCTGTAAGTTTTGTGAAATGTGCTTTCTTGAAAACATATTCAGTTGTTGCTTGTTTGTTTAGTATAGGTTATGCCCCATTTAACTGGTCTCGGGACTACTAGGAGGGTACAAAAACATTGAAAATGAGCCTCTCTCCTATTCTAAACCCTCCAGTTCCCATTTCCAGGAGGCAACAACTCTTACTGGTTTCTGGAGCATTCTTGGTGTTTGGAATAATTATTTTAAGAATTTTCATTTGAAACACATTCCCGTTGGATAGCAAAAGCAGGGAAAGAAAATGAACCAAAGAAAGGGAAAAATGGGTGGGAATACAGTTTCCTTTTTACTATCTTCAACAATTGTTGATGGCGACTAGAGAAGCTCTTCCAAACTTACTGGTTGTGTTGCCTTATCTACTAACACCCTTAAGGAAATAACAATCTGTGGGGCTTCAGGGTGAAGAATCCTGCCAGGGCTCATTGTTTGTATGTAAGATGAAGCCTCCGTTTGTAACATGTAAAATGATACTGAACAGTAGCTTCTGTCACTGGAGGTTCCTTCAGGTTCTGCATTTAAATGAGCAGTAATCTAGATTGCCAGCGACCCCAAATTATAGGGGAATTTTATGTATTGATAGAAATGACTTAATTGTCCAATTAGCATTTTTCAAAAGGCATATGCCAGCTTCTGGTATATAGAAGAACATTTTGGACATGAGGATTATGGACTAAGTGGGAAGCTGCAATATTTGTAGAACAGTTATTGGAAATACGTCCACCTTAAAATATTCTTTCACTCCAGAAGCATTGAAAATGCATAACAACCCTAGCATAATTAACAAGATTAAAAAAAAAAGTTTTAGAATGGTGGTTTTAAATTTACCAACACTAACAGTTCATTAGAAAAATGATATTAAAGACTAGGGGATTAATGACTCTATTAAATATACATTTTGAAAGTGAATATTCTGTGCTTTTTTTGCCATGTAGAAATTATTTCCGTACGTTGAAGCCCGCATCCCACAAACAAGCTAGAATTCATTCACTACAGAGTGAATGTTCTATAGGACCCTCGATCCTTTTTCTAGGAGACATGCAAATAAAAAATAGTTTTTGAAGTGATTACGTACCAGTACCTTCTTGATTGGTCATTTGAAATAAACTTTCTGTGTCAGGTATGTCAGGGACATATTAAAGATAAAAAGGTTTATTTTTTTCTTTTAAATTCGGTCCTTTGAGCGTTAGCAGTTTGATTCTAGAAAAGTTCCTTTTGATTTGGAGACTAGTAGGTTTTTTTTTTTCTTGAGACTAGTAGGTTTTTGAGAAGTCTCTTGAAAGAATGACTAAACATTTTAGTTTGGACAATAGGGTAGGATAAAAAAATGCAAACTACTATTGTCCTATGCCTTATCGGTGTTAAAATAAATGGCTTTAGGGTTTCTTTCTGCATTTCTTTTTTAGACTATATAATTTTGAGCCTTGGCCAGAGGATGTGGACAACTTTTGAAAACTTTTAATTTGTTGCAAGTTTAGAATGAATATAGCCTTTATGATGATAGGCAGCCAAGTGATCACAGTTTAACAGTTGTTACTCTTTAAATGCTACCAGGACTAGAAAAAAGTTGCTGATCGTGATTGAAGAGGAGCTGCAGTTTCTTGAAGGGTAAACCAGGGAGTACCTATCCCAGTTTGGTTTGAATTCACTGTACTCTGTGGTGTGGAATATTCCTATTTTTGCTTTATTGAGTGGTTAAAGCTTTGGGAGCAGGAAATTAGTATTGGAAATGTTGGTAGCTTTTCTTTTGCCTCATAATTCAACACATTAAAGAAATAGGTCTGTCTTTAGATTTTCAGACATAGTATTGAGGTTGAGTGCTGCAGTAACGTGGGCATCTTCTTTCATTTTATGAGTGCTTTTTGGGGTGGGGGAGGGGATGACAAGATGAACATTTCACTTAAGGTGGAGGAGGGGCTCTGTTGTAATGAAGTTTAGTCTTTCACTTTATTAATGCTAGGTAAATTCATTTGGCCCATTGGTTTTCTGACAGGGTTTCTGGGAAAAGATTATTTTGAGTTAAAGATGCAGTTTAGCTAGGACAGGACAGAGTTGCTCAGTCCTGTCTGACTCTTTGCAACCCCATGGACTGTGGCCTATCAGGCTCCTCCGTCCATGGAATTTTCCAGGCAAGAGTGCTGGAGTGGATTGCCCTTTCCTTCTCCAGGGGACCTTCCCGACCCAGGAATCGAACCTGGGTCTCCTGCATTACAGGTGGACGCTTTACCGTCTGAGCCACCAGGGAAGCCCCTAGTTTAGCTAGAGCTTAACCTTATTTTCAACTCCCTAACAAATGGTGGAATTGACTTGAGTTTAATCGCCTTTCCCTTTCCTACCTTCTGGTGGAGAGTTGTTAAATGAACAGGAAAATGGCCAGAAGATACACAGCAGGAGTTGAACGGAAGGCCTGCAGTGTCTAGAAGGCTGATTTAGCCCCAAACTGGATGATCTTCTTAGACCACATACTGCCAGTTCCCAACTCTGTCAGGGTTATCTCAGCTTGGTAGTTTCTTTGGCCTAGGTCAGGTGGCAGGGGGCAGTAATAAAACGGCCTGTGTGGTAAATGTTGTGGCTTGGAGGCAGAGAAAAGAAGCCTGACCTGACTGGCAGAGAGGCTTTACCTGTTTCGAAGAATAGTGAGCTAGTGTTTCCGTGTTTGTCCTTTTCCTGTTTTTCATTAGGAATGTCTGTGTCCTATTTTTTCTCTTCTGTTAATATTTTTAATTGATGTGTTCTACCAAAGAGTGTGACTTTGTGTTCACCTATGAAGGAATTCTTCTGAAATTTTAATTTAGTTAGAGCTACAGGTGAGGGTTCTGAAACTCCACTTTTTGGAAAGTAGGCTGACTAGATTGCCAAGTTTAACCTCTTCATCATGAATAGGATGAAGAGAGGATTTTGGCCCGGGTATCCCATAGTAATAGGTAATCTAGAGCTCCCTGGGGCTTTGCTTTTGGTGGCTGTGGCAGCTGAGTAGGAGTGGTGGATGGATAGATGGGGGAAGGACTGCAGAAGTCAGCATAATCCTCAATTAGGATAAGCCTCATGGTTAATTGAATGTTGAGTGTACAGGTTAAATCCCATTATAACAAACTCCAGGGGACTGGCTAAATTATTTTGTTGTACTGGGACTCGCTTTATGGACTAAATAAATTGAAATAAATTGGTCTTTATGTTTTTGTTAGAGATGCTGGAAAAACTTTTGTTTTGTTTATGGCACACTGTTTATTGTAACAGTTGGAAAGTTGTTACTCATGAGCCAGTGTGTGTGTGTTTCACCTTCATTTTTAATGCTTTTGCCTTTAAACAGGAAGGAACCCTTGGTGAGCTGAGCAGATAATCTGTCCCCCATACTCCCCCCATGTCTCTGTCTAGAGTAACTCCATTAGTTTATCTCAACAACCAAAAAAGTTTATTAGTGACTACTACTGCCATGATCAAAGTGTGGTGGGAGGAAATGGGAAATCCCCCAGGTTTCCAGGTGACTGCTGCTGGTAATTTTTTTCTGCCTCTGAAAACTTAAAAAAAAGAAAATTACTTCATTTTAGTGTGACCTTTTCTTTGTCAGTAATAATTAAGGTAACCCTTTTCTGTTCAGCGCAGTGTAGTTTGAGATCTTTAGATTTCTATATGGTATTGTTTGAAAGAGCACATTGGTAAGCAAATCTTTAAGATGCTTCCATATAAATGTGGAATCTTTCAGAAATAGGATTAATACACATATGAGAAAAATACTATTCTTAAATCTTTGCCAGAAATACACTTTTTTTCTTTGGATTGGTATTTGTCAGACTTCAGGCATTTACATCCTCCTTTCATATCTAAAGCTAGCATTTTTAGTTTGCTGAGAGCTTTTTGATTGGGTGCAGCAAGACGTTTTTGAAGTCATTCTTTTAAATAGATGTCCCATGAAGGAGGGGAAAAAATCTGAAAGAGGGAATTTCAAAGCAACCCAAGCAGTGTTTTCAAAGTTCTCAAGTCTTAAGAATAATGACTGACTAGTAGGCAGGAAGCCTGCAGTTGTATTGTGGTATTGTTCCTCCATCTTGTGCATTTGAGAACTTGAGTACAAAAGAGGAGAAAGCTTGGGGAAGGGGAAGAAAAGGTTTTAACACACAAGAAAAGGGGAGGGGGGAGACTATTAGTGTAAATACTCTCTGCTCTTCTGTTTAAGTGAAATCTAAAACCAAATTTTACTTTGGGGGGAGATATTTGTTTATCAAAATCTGAAGGTCTAACACTGATATAAATGATAGTTGATATTGGTGGAAAGAGCTGTGAGATCATATGCTTAGGTTTAAAACAATTTTAATTAGGGAAAAAACCCTACAGGTGAAAGAAAAACCTTTAAAAATTTCCCGCTTTGTTACCTGAGCAGTGTCATTTGTTAGCTTGTTACTTTGAAAAGAATAGTACCAGTGAAGAGTTTGAGAATAATTTGTAAGTTTATAGTCCGAGAGAGCAAATTGGCCTCTCCAGGTGCAAAGAGATGGAGTCTGTGATCTTCCAGGGTTCCTTGTATTAGAAAATCTTATAAACTTAATAAATCATATAAATATGGAGAATGGCCTTAATTTTTTCTTTTTCAAATATTAAATGGTTCGAGCACTTTGTGCCAGATAATGTGCAGATATAGGTTTCTTTGCTGACTCAAGAGTTTGGGGACAGGAAGACTTTGAGATCTTGACTTCACCCTAGTGATATGTGCCACAAGAGCAAAATTTGTGTGTGTGTGTGTGTGTGTGTGTGTATGGGGTGGGGCAGGGAGGGAGAGACTCTTCAACCTCTTCCTTCTGGTGTAAGAAAATGAAGTCATATTTTCTTTACTCCCAGTAAAGCTGTCATCAGTGAAATGGATTATTGAATTTAAGTCACTGTAGCGTAGCTACATCAGCTTGGTTTTGTTTCTAGACTGAAATTTGGCAACTGTATTCAAAACTGTTTTAAGGATCACCCAGTTTTCTCTGAAGCAGATTGTGTCTAAATTTAGTCTACACAGTCTCTGCTCCATCCAGACTCATCTCTCTCTCTCTTTTTTTTTTAACCTGCCTGGTGGTGGTGGTTTTATGACAATACATTCATCCAAGAGAGTTGGTTCCTTTGCTGTCAGAGCAAGTACATGGCTGCATCTAGGAAAATCTTCACTTCACCAGTGAGCAAAATAACTCCACACACGGTGCATCTCTTGGGAGGGTCAGTGGTATCTTTTCGTAAGAGACAGGACTATTACTGTATTAAGTTTTAAAAATAATTTCATTGGGAATCAGTAACATTAATTCAGGAGGCTGCTTTCAGAGTGCATAACCACATCTAGAATGGTGGAAGCCTTAGGTGTATGAGCCCCAAATTAGGCAAACCTAAAATCATGAACTTGCCCAGTAACCTTCCGTCTCCCTTTTTAAACCATATACAAAATGGCTCCCATGTGTGACTTTTAAAACTGACTTTCATAGCACCATTTTCTTAGCTCTGAGGCCTTAAGCTTCAATCATCTTTAATTGGCCACTGCTTGGCTGCTGCCCACTCCCCCATAAACAGACATACTTAAACACTGTTTATTAAGCTTGTACTACTTAAGGCACCCTGAGAGTTGAAAAGGTTTTGACCTCCAAGTGCACACAATCAATCAGGTATTCACATCACTTCACAACAAGGTAATCTGTTTTGCCTGTAAAGATCTTGGAGAAGTTCAGAGGAGGAAAGGGGCTACCTCTGACCAGGTGATCAGGAGGCAGGTCTTTGAAGAATGACTATGCTTTTTATTATGGAGCGAGCACAGTTCCTGTTGGTGGGAAATGGTTAGCAAGCGTGAAGAGGTAAAACATTTCAAGACTTGATTATTTATTTATTTGGCCGTGTTCTGTGGCGTGTGAAATCTTCGTTCCCTGACCAGCCCCGGCCCTCTGCATTGCCCCCTAAGTTTTAACCACCGGACTGCCAGCAAAGTTGATTATGTTAAAATTCAGTTTCGGTGTTGACTAAATGCTTTTGGTTTTGCAGAATCCTCTTGATGTATTATTCTTAAATATGTTTTCATTCCAATTTCTAAAACTAGTCCAGGCCTTAGGTTACTATAATAACTTTTCAGTTAGTCTCTACCCTTTCCCTAATCCTATTTTTCTGCCATTTTACACTTTTTAAACATTTTGAGCTCATTTTTTTCTAAAAAATCTGCAGAGTACAACCCAAATTCCATAACCTAATACTCAGTTCTTATCATAGCCTTTTTAAAAAAAGCTGTCTTTTCCACTTTTGTTGCTGCTTGTTTTAGTCATGCTATTTTTTTTTTTTTTTTTTTTTTTCTGTCTTTCTCCTGTGCTGTCTAGTCTGGTCATAATGCCCAGCCTAGAGCCTGTCTCATTTCAGTAAATTTCCCAGGCTACCACAACTGAAAATATGATTGTTCGTTCCTGATATGAATCTTAATTATCTCCTTCCATGTATAGGAATCTGTATTCATTGATTGGGAGGACAAATTCAGTCACATTTGTCTATGCTTTGAGATAGGGACTGTACCTTTTTGTAAGCTTTTAAAATCCTCTTTTCAGTTACATTCACTTTAAGTCCCCCCAAATGTTTGGTGTTTGAATGTGGAAGTTTCCAGAGTTCAACTCTAAATCTGGTTTTCTACCTGGAAATTGAGATAAAATTAGCGTCCTTGGGCTTTGCTTGGGACTTAGGTCTCCCTCGTAGAGTTGGCCCAGATGAGTCTTGTCTGGGCTTTAAAACGCCACATTCCTGTTTGCCATTTGCTCGTGGACTGGGCGGACAGTCCTGTAAGTTGCTTAGATGTTTTCATCCAGTACCACTGTTCTTCAAAGAATTGTGCTAAATATTGCGGGCTTTAATATCCCTTTGTGATCTAGGAGTTTGTAATTTAGATGAGAAATGAGTGTAATTGAAAAAACATAGCTGCAGCAACATAAATAAGTGGTTCAGAAGTTCAGAGGAAGAAAAGGCCATTTTCAGCTGGAATTGGTAGGGAAACTTCATGGAGGAGATGGAGTAGATCTGAAGGGAACTCATTACTGCTTGTAATCTCCCTTGCCCACCTCTTTTATTCTGTGGTGCTTACTTAACATAAAATTATAATGTTTAAAAAATTCATTTAAAAAAGTGTATGTGAAAAAGTAAAAGTAAGGCTCCTGGTACTCTAGGTCTTTGGACATTATAGCTACCCCCTATCTCCCTTAGGCTACTACTGTTGGACGATATTCTATACTTTTGCTTACAGCTGTCTCTTTAGTTTCTATTTTTCTATACCACCCCCGTCCCGAGGATTGAACCCAGGCCCTCGGCAGTGAGAGGATGGAGTCCTAACCACCAGGGAATTCCCATATCTGAATATCTTACACTTTAGTTGCTGTTGTCCTTTTTTGCTCTCTCTCTTCAGTTGCTAAGTCACGTCTGACTCTTGCAACCCTATGGCTTGGAGATTTGTCAGGCTCTTCTGTCCATGGGATTCTCCAGGCAAGAATACTGGAGTGGGATGCCTTTTTGGCTCTACTTTCCCCCTTTTACCCCAGTAGAATTCTGTTACCTGTGTTCTGATACAAATTAGATATAAAAGATAAAGACTGCCGTTTATCAGGAACCTGTGTGCCTGCACGTTGTTGTGTGCTTAATGTACATGATCTCATTGAATAGTTTGGGTTTTTCGATTTAGAGCCCTTTTTCCTTCTTCAAATGAAGTCTTACACAAAGCCTTATTCAAAATAGAAAAGGTGAGTCTTTTAACATTTATTTTCTAGGTTGAAATTTAAACTGTTTACTGGTTATAAAGGCAGTGAAAATGAAACTTTTGATGAGTATAAAATTTGAAATTGGGTTATGCAGAACTATTACGGGCCTAAATCTTATCTCTGCCTCGAGTTCATTTCTGTATTAAAAAAATTCCAACTCATAGTTGCTGATGGTCTCAGTTCAGAAATATTTTAAAAACTGTATAACAGGTGCATATGGGGCAGATTCGCAAGGTACCAAAAGGGTATACAGTGGAAAGTGAGGCACCTTCTCAGCCGTCTGCCAGCCATTTCTCTGTCCCCTGCCCAAAGGTGGCCATTGTTACTCTAGGCATATAAATGCATGTACTTAAAAAGGTTTAAGCTTAATGAATTTCTCCCATATTTGGGGGTAAACTTTATATTGAAGTGTAACATCACTCAGAAAAGTGTACAGTACAGTCTGATAAATTTTCGTAAAATGAACACACCTATGTAACTGGCACTTAGCCCTATTCTGGACTGTGTATACTTTTTAAATGATCTTGAAGAGGTTGCATATCTGTTTTTATAGCTACTGATTTCTTTCTAAAGGTTACACAGTATTCAGCTGTATGGATATATATCATAATTTATCCAACTTTCAACTGTAAGTGTATTTATACTTACCTCTTTGTTCCCATGTTTTGTTATAAAGTATATAAAAATTTGTGGTTGGAGAATGCTACTTTAAAGACTATGAATTTAACTTTTTATAGATACTGCAACTTACTCCCTTTAGGGGTATCCATTTACCAGTGAAGTGCCTGTTTCCCTCATCTCTGAGTAGTATGTTGTGGTATCAAATTTTTTAATTTGAGAAACTTAAAATGTTTCATGTATTTACTATGGTGCCTTTTTTCCCCTTTTAACATACAAATATAAAAATTAAAAATAGGATATCAAACTGTTGTGTGTGTGTGTATGTATATATGTGTGTATGTTAGTCAGTCGTGTCTGGCTCTCTGCGACCCCATGGACTGGGGTCCTCTAGGCTCCTCTGTCCATGGAATTCTCCAGGCAAGAATACTGGAGTGGAACTTTCCTGGTGGTTCAGTGGTTGAGAATCTGCCTGCCGATGCAGGAGGACATGGGTTCAATTCCTGGTCTGGGAAGATCCACGTGCTGAGGAGCAGCTGGGCTGGTGCACCACACCTGCTGAAGCCCAAGTGCTCTAGGGCCCCTCGCCGTAACTCCTGACGCTCGAGAGCCCTACAGCCCGTGCTCTGCGACACAGGGAAGCCACCACAGTGAGAAGCCCTCACAGCACAACTCGGGGGTAGCCAGCCCCTGATTGCTGGAATAGAAAGAGCCTGTGCGACAAAGACCCAGCACAACCAAAATAAGTACATAAATAATACATAAATAATTGGGAAAAAAAAAAAAAGAATACTGGAGTGGGTTGCCATTTCCTTCTCCAGGGGATCTTCCCAACCCAGGGATTTAACCTGGGTCTCCTGCATTGCAGACAGATTCTTTACCATTTGAGTTAGCGTAGATTAATGAGGTGATAGACTATAATATGTTGTAACTACATATATTTGTTCCTTTTAGTATATTTGAAGATGTTTAAAAGGTGCCTAGATAACATTTGGATGTGCTCTTTTAAATTTTAGAAATCTGCTTTCAGTTCAGTTCAGTTCAATTGCTCGGTCGTGTCCGACCCTTTGCGACCCTAAGGACTGCAGCACACCAGGCCTCCCTGTCCATCACCAACTCCCGGAGTTTACCCAAACCTATTGAGTCGATGATGCCATCCAACCATCTCATCCTCTGTCGTCCCCTTCTCCTCCTGCCCTCAATCTTTCCAAGCATCAGGGTCTTTTCCAGTGAGTCAGCTCTTTGCATCAGGTGGCCAAATTATTGGAGTTTCAGCTTCAACATCAGTCCTTCCAATGAACATCCAGGGCTGATCTCCTTCAGAATGGACTGGTTGGACCTCCTTGCAGTCCAAGGGACTCTCAAGAGTCCTCCAACACCACAGTTCAAAAGCATCAATTCTTCGGTGCTCAACTTTATAGTCCAACTCTCACATCCATACATGACTACTGGAAAAACCATAGCCTTGAGTAGATGCTTTAGTGAGGTGTAATTTTCTTATAATAAAATTCAGTCATTTTAAGTGTGCAGTTTGAGTTTTGATGGGTATAAACAGTTTTACTATCACTACAATCAGAATCCAGAAGATTTCCATCACCCCAGAAAGTTCTTGCTCATTTGCATTCAGGCCTTTTTAGGGTTTTGTGTTCAATCATCCACTGTTCTGCTTTCTATCACTATAGTTTGTCATAATTTTCCTTTTTTCTTGCATTTTTCTTCCAATTTTGAGGTGTAATTGACAATTAATTGCATATATTTAAATTGTGCGATTTGGGTCTTGATGTATTAATAAATGTGTCTACCCATAAACCCATTATAATTACATTTAGTGGAAGTATCTGTTACCTCTGAAGTCCAAAATCTGATCTCTCCTGTATTCCTTTGTAATCCCTCCCTCCCCCATCTTCAGGCAATTATTCGTCTGCCTTGTGTCAGTGAAGATTAGCTTTATTTTTGAGAGCTTTTTGTAAATGAGTTATATGTACAATATGTACTTTTTCTTTAGTGGCTTCTTTCACTTACAGTGATTTTGAGGCTTATTCATGTTGCATATATTAATAGTTTCATTTCTTTTTATTGTCTAGTACTGTTGTGTTGTATAGGTATATCACTATCCATTCACCTATTGATGGACATTTGGGTTGTGTCCAGTTTTTGGTTATCAGAGATAGAGCTTTTATGACATTTGTGTTACAAGGCCTTGTGTGTGTACAAATGCTTTTATTTCTTTTGAGTAAATGTCCAGGAATGAAATGTGTGTGTGTATGTGTGTTCCACCCCCCACCCCCATCTTCCAAATACTGTTTATTTCACTGAACCCAGGGACGGGGAGAAGGTATATGAAAGTCTGGGATGCCAAGCCTAGGACTGTGTAACATTTAAAAATTTTAAGAAACTGCCACCTGTCTCTCGACATGATTGTACCATTATATATTTCTCCCAGCAGTTTGTGATAGTTCAAGTTGTTTCACATCCCCACCAGCACTTTGTATGGCCAGTCTTTTTAATGTTAGCTGTTCTAGTGGGTGTATAGTGGTAGCTTATCTGTGGCTTTGAGTTAATGATTAGTGATGTTGAAAATATTTTCATGTGCATACTTGCCATTGGTGTACCTGTTTTGGTGAAGTGTCTGCTCATATCTTCTGCCCATTTTTAAGTTGGGTTTATCTTACTGAGATATAAGACTTCTTTTATTCTAGACCCAAAACCTTTTTTAGATATGTACTTATAGAAATATTTACTTTTAGTCTGTGGTCTGCTTTGGAAGAGCAGAAGTTTTTACTCTTACTGGCATTCAGTGTATTGATTTTTGTGTTGTGTTTGAAAAATATTTGCCAAAGATTTTTCTCATTTTCCCCCCTAGAAATTTTATAACTTTAGCTCTTAAATTTAGGTCTGTAACCTATTTGAGTTAATTGTCTTATATGGTGTGAGATAGGGATGAGGGTCATATTTTGGTATATTGTATTGAACTTTTCCAGCACCATTTGTTGAAAAGATTTTACATTCCCCATTGAATTGACTTGGCACCGTTGTTGAAATTCAGATAGTCAAGTAAATATGTGTAGGTCAGTTTTGGAATCTCTTCTGTTCCACTGATGCATATTTCAGTCTGTCTCTACTCAAGCTTTGGAATCACATTAGGGGAAGTCCTCCAGCTTTTTTTCCCCCCCAAATTATTTTGGCTATTCTGGGTCCTTTGCATTTCTCTATATTGTTAAACTCTTGTTGATTTCTGCAAAATGTCTGTTGTGATTTTCATTGTGATTGCATTGAGTCAGTTGATCAACTGGGAAGAATTGATTTCTTAGAATACTGCCTTCTGTTCTATGAACGTGTTATATATCTCTCCATTTATTTAGGTCTTCTTTAATTTCTCTTACCAGTGTTTTGTAGCTATTAGTGTACAATCTTATAAAAGCTTTTATCACTGAAACATATACGTGTGCCTAAGTTTTTTTGTTTTTGCTACACCTCATGGCACGTGGGATCCTAGTTCCGCTGCCAGGGATTGAATCTGTGCCCCCTGCAGTGGAAGCATGGCGCCTTCACCACTGGACTGCAAGGGAGGTCCCTAAATTTTATATTTTTTAAATGTGATTGTAAATTGTATTTTTAAAATTTCAACTTTGAATAATTGGTGTATATAAGTATCATTGAGTTTTGTATATTCACCTAGTATCTTGCCACACTCACTTGTTTTGGTAGCTTTTAGATAGTTTGATTAGGAAGATTTTGTACATCAGTGATCATGTTTCTTTACTGTAATGGCTAGTGCTTCCAGTAGAATGTAGGGATTTTGACTTTGATTGCATTGAACCATTTGACCAATTTGATTAATTTGGGGGAGATAACTTTGTCTTGTTCTCAGCCTTAGTGGGTAAGTAGTCACTCTATCACCGTTAAGTAAGATGTTAGTTTTTTTTTTTTGTTGATTTACAGTGTTGTGTTAGATTCTGCTGTATAGCACAGTGAATCAGTTTTACATATATCCACTCTTTCTTAGATTCTTTTCCCACATAGGTCATTACAGAGTATTGAGTAGAGTTCCCTGTTCTATACAGTAGGTTCTTATTAGTTTTCTATTTTACATACAGAAGTGTGTGTATCAGTCTCAGTCTGCTAATTTATCCCTCCCCTATTCTTTTCCCCTTGGTAACCATAAGTTTGTTTTCTGCATCTGTGACTGCTATGAAATAAGTTTGCTTGTCCATTTTTTTTAGATTCCCTGTGTAATAGCGTACAGTGTTTGTCTTTGACGACTCCACAAAGTGCGACAATCTCTAGGTCCATCTGTGTTGCTGCAAATGGGATTATTTCGTTTTTTTTTTTTTTTTTTTTTCCCCATGGCTGAGAAATATTCCATTTAGGAAATGAAGAGCTGCTGGGAAATACTTAAGGCAAAAGGAGATGGGGGGCAGCACAGGATGAAATTGTTAGATAACATCAACGACTCAATGAATGTGAATTGGAGCAAACTCTGAGAGATAGTGGAAGACTGTGGAGCCTGGTGTGCTGCAGTCCATGGGGTCGGAAAAAAGTTGGAAATGATTTAGTGACTGAACCAACAACAAATATCCCATGGAATATATGTGCCATATCTTTATCCATTCATCCATTAATGAATATTTATGTTGCTTCCATATCTTGGCTATGGTAAATAGTGCTGCAGTAAACATCGGGGTGCATGTATCCGAATTATGGTTTTCTCCAGATGAATATCCAGGAGTAAAGATGTTAGTTGTGCTGATCTGTTTTATATCAATATAGCTTCCCCTTCTCTCCCCCATTCTTGTGTTGAATTTTAAGAGGTTTGTTTTTTGATGTTTTTAATGTATATTCTGGATTTACATCTTTTTATCAGATGTTTTCCTAATACTTTCTCCCAGTGTTCTAGTCTTTGGTGGTACAGATCCTTATTAGTTGTTAGTGATGTCTTTGTATTAATGCTCAAGTTTTGGGTCATATGTATGTTTTGGGGTATAGCAAGCATTTCAAAGCTTGAGTAACAGTTACACAGCTATGTAGTATAGATCCCATTTCTTAGTTCATATAAATGCAAAGAAACAAATTGTTAACCTGGGCCATATCAGTTCTTAAACATAGAAAATTATTTGCCACTGTATTTAACTATTATAAGTCATTTTTCATTTTTACGTAGTTTGGAACTAGATCTTTTTACCTGTTTAATAAAAATGCAACAATAAGTCCTTGTTTATATTCTCATTTATTTTCACAAATTAAGATGAAAGCATCAAATATTTTGGTCTGGGATAATCCTAATGAGAAGGTGCCAAGAACTCTGATCTTACCTGTGAGGCTTGTCATTGTTCTGTCTTTAACCCTTACTGAAAAACCCAATCTTCATGGCTCACCGTAATTTGGAATATATTCCTTTTTCACCAAGCTATACTGTCTGTCTTTTCAAGGTTTCTATGCCTAACTGTTCTACTGGTTGTGTTAGCTTTTGAATGCCTCCTCTCTAAGCTTATGATCAAATATCAGCAGCTTCACAATGTGCTATTTTTCACATTTAGTGTTTATATTACATTATTGCAACCTTAAATCACCTCAGTATCTTCCTGGACACTTTTTTTTCTTACCAGGATAGAGTGACACCCTAATTTACTTACCAGTTCCCTTACCCTGATTTGAAGATAAGTATTTTAAATCTTTTCTGATTTTGATTTATTCTTTCTGTCATGCTATAACTTTGGAATGTTTTGCAGTTTACGTTTAAGAAGGCTTATTTTAAAAAGCCAGTGGAAATTTCCAGCTTAAAAAAAAATCTAACTACTGGTCTAATAACTGCTTTGCAGGAAGAAAGAAATATGAAACAGAACCGCAGACATTCTGGATGTCAGCCTGTGAAATTTTCCACTATTTCCCATAATAACATGCAGGCATGCTTATACTGCTGGATTCAGTGCCACTGCCATTGCGCTGTGAGTGGAATTTGAAGCTACTCTATCAATGATAGAATGGCATCTGGCCAGCTTTTAGAGAGCAGTGCATAAATTCACACACTATACTGTATGTTTGTTTCATCTCTGCCTGAGTAGTGTGGCTATAACACTGAACTTGCAAAGTTATTAAAAATCTTGATTTCAAAATTTCTGTTCTAGGCGAATTTTGATTTTTAAATGTTCAGTAGGTATATTACACTTCTGAGAATACAGATTTATAAAATTCTTTTAGTCACAATACTTGTAAAATTTTATTTTAGAGGATTTTATACTCTGTTGAAGAATGCTCAGGAAATTAAAAGTTTAAAAAATTTTCTGGAGCTCAATATTTGGTGTGATTCAAGAAAGAGTTTAGTCTTTATTTCAGGTTCCTTTTAATCTTTCAAAGAACCAAGGAGGCCTTACATTAAAACTAGTAATCGTGTTTTTACTTTGGTATTTCAAATTTAAAGGCTCACAGTTACATTATACTCTTTTCCTAGTGAGGAAGCCCAGGTTGCCCAGTTCTATGAACTGGCGAAGCTGAATGACGAGGAGTAAATTGCAGATGCACTGTAATTGCCCATTTCTGCCTTGTTTTCACCTCTTTCATGGCAAATGCCTAATAGTGGTATTAAGGAATGAAATTAAAAAATTCAGATTTTGTGAATTTAAACTCACTTCTCCAGTGGGGAATTTGAGCATTCAAAGTGATGCAACAGATGTACATACATATCTTTGTATGTTTTAAGACTTGTAAGTCACATTTTGGAAATAAAGACATATGACATGTATCTTTTTCAGAACTGTTGGCTCTTAGGTTTGAACAGGAACAACTTTGTGACATAATAGGGGCCCCCGCCCCGACCTGTGGCCTGCTGCTCTACCTGATGCTGTCTCTCCCTTCCTGCTGACCTCTCCTGTGTCTCTAACCCTTCTCCTGTCCTCTTCATGCACTTCCTCTTCTCAGCCCGCATTCCATCTCTGGCTATTCAATCCCTTTCCTCTCAGCCTAAATTTTCTTCTGGCCCATACCTTTTTTTCCTTTGTCAACTTTCCATCCTTCAGGTCTGTCACTTTTTCTAATTGCTCACTGTTAACCAAGTCTTTTCTTTATCTTTGGAAGGCTTCTTTGCTCCTAGCTTCTCTGCTTCTGTCAGATTGATTTTCTTTTAGTTTTTGAACCATCAAACACACACATCCTCACACTTTCCCAAATCCTTGAACTCTTATTTCTGCCTTCATGTTTCAATTTATTTTACAGAGATTTATTGAGTGCTAGCCATGTGTTGGGCTTTTCCTTAGATGTTCAGGATATACTAGTGATCAGAATGTCTTGGGGGGAAAGAGGATGCATAAGGGGACTGGAAGCTGGGGTGTATGTTGTGTTATGGGGCTTGCATTTTAGATGGATAGTCATGGTAACCTTCTCTGAGAAAGTGAGCAGAGTCCAGGAAGTAAGCCTTGTGAGTATTAGTAGAGTGGGGAGCACGGGTGTGGAGGGAGCAGCTAGCGGGAAGGCCCTTTGGCAGGAGAGTGTTCTTGGTGTACTTGAGGAAGGGGCGGTGGCCGGCGTGCCAGAGCACTGTGAGCAAAGGAGTACTACTAGTCGGAGACGATCGAGAGGTAACAGTGGGCCTTGCAGGCAGTGGTAACGCTTTGAGCAAAGTGGGAAACCGCTGCAGGTGTTCTATTTTTTGGTATTCCAAAAAGATCTTGTGAGCATTGTTCACCCCCTTCCACTGCTTTTTTTTTTTTTTTTAAAGCATTTCGTTTTTCAAATCATAAAAGTAATTTTATGTGGAAAATACAGAAAAATACAAAGGAGAAAGCTTTATCAAAGAACAAATATAGATTACCAGTATACCTCATCATCCGTTATTGAAGGTTTTGTGTGTCTCTTCCCACTTGTTTTTCTTTGCTTGTGGGTCCATGCACGCCCCCCCCCCCCCCCATGCACCCGTGCCTCCTGCACGGTGGGGTTTTAGTGGAGAGCAAATAAACTAAGTTAGGCTTTAGAGAGATGCCTCCAGCTGCTTTGTGAAAAGTAACCTATAAGAGAGCAAGAGGTAGGGAGACCTCTTAAGGGGTGTTCCAGTAGTTCAGGTCCCAGGAAAAGTAGCTTGGACTTCAGTGGTGGCAGAGGAGGTGATAGGAAGTGATCAGATTCTGCATATATTCAAAGAGAAAGCCAGTGAATTTTGCAGTGGATTCAGGGTGGGGCCTGGTGAGAGAGGAGGGGAAGAATCAGGGGTGACTCAAAAGTTTTTGGCTTAAGCTACTAGGGACCTTTGGTTTCATTTTTCTTTCTTGTCAAACTGCCCATCCAAGGTTCAGTTCTGGCTTCTTTATTATGTGTTTTTCTTGTTCATTTGAACTCATGATTACTTCTTTCACCAAGCCTCTAGTCTGCTCTGCCCAGCTTGGCACTTGGAATACACCACAGGATGCTATATATAACACATTGTTTCATTAGAACTAGTCTTCCTAACTAGGTAGTGAGCATCCTTTTACTGGATTGTGCTGAATTTATGCAGTGTGCTCCGAGACTAATAACTTTCTGAGTACTTTGTGGGCGTTCAGTAAATGTTGTTTAATTGTAGACTCCTCAGGCTTGAGAGCAGGATAGGAGGAACACCTTAAAGTAAGTGCCTGCTTTAGCTGTACTGTGGCATACGGGCATCTGCCCCACCCCTCCCCCTCCCCTTTTTATTTTCCTTTTTACTTCTAACATCTGTTCTGGCTTTTCTCCTTTTTCCCAAACCTTTACTTGAATAATGTGTGTGAAAGTCCCTCAGTTGTGTCCGACTCTTTGCAACCCCACGGACTACACAGTTCATGGAATTCTCCAGGCCATGATACTGGAGTGGGTAGCCATTCTCTTCTCCAAGGGATCTTCCCAACCCAGGACTTGAACCCAGGTCTACACATTGCAGGTGGATTCTTTACCAGCTGAGCCACCAGGGAAGCTGTTACTTAAATAAGGGGGTGGGGGGGGGAAGTTTGGATGCCCTGCTTTGTTTCCAGGACTTCATTTTGTGTTTCTGCTAAGATTTTTCTCTAAAGAAAATGTAAGCAGTGTAGTGTTGTCTAGGAAGTATTGTGTTTTAGTGTCTGTCTCAGTTGGCTTAGCTTTTTCAATTTTGGAGACAATCTGTTAACTCATTTGTGCTTTTGGCTTTTCCTTCTTGTGTCACGGAAAATAAAATATGAACTCTCTGAAGGCTGGTAGTTATTTTGTTCACTGCTAGATCATTAGTGCTGAGAATGGTGGCAGGCATGTAGTTGGTATTCAGATATTGAATGAATTTAGAGTAACAGTAGCAACAGTTCCTATTTATTGAGCATATACTATACACCAAAGTGATAGGTGCTTTGAATGGATTAGGGGGCATGTACATCTTACTGCTGAATGAATTTCCGATCCACATGTTGGTGTTTGAATGAGTTATGACGGAGGAAGGACAGATGCCAGTTGTTACCAGATTTAATCAAGTTTAGGTTGCCATGATATACAGTGCATTATTTTACCTACCAGTATATAAGAAAAGGTAAAGCTGCCAACTGTGGGATGTGGTCAATAGCACACTCTAATTTCAAAGGTGTAAAAACAGGAAAAAAAAATCTTAAGAATTTCTATTGTAAATCAACTATACCTGACTTTAAAAAAGTGAAAAAAATCTAAGAATCTTTAAGGCATACCAGCTGTAATACTCAACATTGGATTTTATATAAACTCTCATTTAATGATCATAGAGTTAGGTAGGCATTATTATTCTTATTTTAGAGATGAAGAAGCTGAAATTTATGGGATATGTTCATAGGTTCTCAAGCTACAGGATCCAGATTGAGGCCATGGCCTTTTTACCACCCCACATTGCTTCAGGAGTCAGGGCAGCAGAACAGTGCATTGGCCTGTCAGCTCTGGCTGGAAGGTTCTTACTTGGCCTGGCTTTAAATACTTTCTTAATGTGACTGATTTTTTTTTTTAAATAAATAAAAACTTTGTATTTAACAAGTGCCAGCTACTCTGTATTTTTGAAAGTGAAAGACGTTCAGTTGTGCTCGACTCTTTGCGACCCCATAGACTGTACAGTCCATGGAATTCTCCAGGGCAGAATACTGGAGTGGGTCGACTTTCCCTTCTCCAGGGGATCATCCCAACCCAGGGATTGAAGCCAGGTCTTCTGCATTGCAGGAGGATTCTTTACCAGCTGAGTTATCAGGGAAGCCCTGTTTGTATTTTTATATGGATACAAAACGATATAAGGCCTTATCTCTTTCTCTCAAGGAATTTATTTACAGTCTATTTGGGGAGATGAAAAATAAACAAGAAAGTTAGATAAGCAGAGAAGATTTAAATAACATTTCAGAAAATAAGGAAAGAGGTTTAACAAGGCAATGCAGGATTAATTGCTAAATAAATTATACAAATAATTGCTTTTTTAGTGTAGAGGAAGGGGAGATGGCTTGAGGCTGGAGTAATCCAGGGAAGAATTTAAATGAATTCCTGGGAGATAGTTTTAGTTAGTGAGATTATTTATTTACTTTAAAATTGTATTAATGTTTGTTACAGATGGAATTCTGGACTATGGAACATGAAGAACTTTGGTACATTAAGTTTTTTCTGTCTATATGAGAGCAAAGGAACTGCCTGCCATAGAAAAGTACAAGACATCATGTGGTATCAAGTAGACAGGCAGAATACTTAAGAAGGGCCTTTGGGTGAAAAAGAAGGAACTCCCGAATGCCTTGCGTGCCATGCCCCTCTTACCACATTTTTACAATCAGTTACACTTTCTTAACTATCACGGAGGTGCTTTCTGTGGCTCTTAGAGTTCGTGATGAACTTCTGAATGTTGGAAGTGAGCTTTGACGTTCTCTGTGTTATTCATATGTCTTGTGTTTTGAAATAGGAGCTCTTAGTTAAAGACTTACAGCACATGAAGAATAGTCTACTATGTTTCTGGAGGATATGATTGGCAGTGTTTCTGGTTACATTCCTGAATCAGACATGGAACTCGACATTAGATTGTAGAGTGTGTTATTACTTGTTTTACAGACTAGTCAAAAGCAAAACAATAAAGGCTTGGAAAGCAAGAGAACTCTGTTTTGGATCTTGTTGGTAGTCTTGGCGATTTTATTTAACCTTCCTCGTTAGGTCACATGTAAGGTTCTTTCCCTATTTTTTAAAGAACATTTTTTTCTTACTTTTTGTATAATTAGTAATATATATACATGGCTAACAAAATTCAGATTTTTCCAAAGCATATGAAGGTTTCTTTCACTTTCTTTTGTTTCCTAATTGCTTTCTCAGAGGCAGTCACTGTTACATTTCCTTTTGTATGTGTTTGCAAACATATCTGTGTATCTTTAGAATTTACATATTCGCTATAAGCACATGGAGTAGCATTGTTTTGTACCTAGTTATGTTAAACATTACATTTTGAAAATGGTTTCATATCAGCGCATGCAGGTCTAGTTGTTTTGTTAAAGTAGACCATCATTTTTATAATTAATCAGTTTATCATTAATGGATATGTTGCATATAACAACAGAGTGCTATGGTGAGTTTTCCAGTATACATTTTATTAAAATTTATATCTGCATCTTGAATATCAGGGGTGAGATTAAACACTGTGCCTCACCTCCTAAATGTTTACAGGGCATTTGTATTTTCTTATTCTATAAACTCTTGTCTGCTTTTCTTGAGGTTATTTGAAGTTTTTATTTTAATATAATAAAATAAATTCCGTATATTATAAAAAGCATTTGCCTTTGAAAAATACCTGTTGCAAATACTTCACTGCCTTTTTAAATAGTAATTGTCCTTTTTGCAGATAAATATTGCTTCATTTTATACTAAAATGTCCTCTTTTCCAATATTTTTCATTAAATTCTTCATAGTCAATTTGTATATTTTTATACAAAATGAAATTATGCTTTTTAATACATTTTGTATGTAATATACCTAATTTTACTGTGGTAAAGTATACATAACAAGAAATTTACCACTTTTAAGTGTACGATTGAATAGTATTAAGTACCTCAACAGTGTTGTACAACCATTATCACTATGCATTTCCAAAACTTTTTCATCCCAAATAGATCTAATATATATTTAGGTAGTAATTTTAGTTTATGACTTAATAACTGCCTCTCATATTTAAAAGGATACATGTGTGCTCTTTTCAGCCTGGAGACACAGAACTCTATTTCCTTGCTTGGAGGAGAGATTTTGAGTAAGAGGCACAGCTATAATTGGGAGAAAGTCTCCTGTGCTTTGAGGATTCTGTTCTGATTCTAGTCACCAGGTTAGGTTATCATTTTCTTGATCCACTTTTAGTGAAACTGCTTTTCTGGGGCCTTCCTTAGTGGCTCAGTGGTAAAACCCACCTGCCAGTGCAGGAGATGCAGGTTAGATTCCTGGTCTGGGAAGATCCCACGTGAGCAGCTAAGCCTGTTTGCCACAACTCCTAAGCCTGTGCTCTGGAGCCCTCAAGCTGCAGCCACTGGGCCCGTGTGCTGCGACTGCTGAAGCCCACACAGCCTAGAGCCATGCTCTGCACCAAGGAAGCCACCACAGTGAGAAGCCCGTGGGCTGCAACTGGAGAAAAACCCCACGCGGCAGTGAAGACCTGGCACAGCTGAAAATAGATAAAACAAACAAACAAAAAGGACTTTAAAAAAATGCTTTGTATTTTGGAAAATTTCAAACATTAAAAAAAGTAGAATGGTATAGTATTTCCAATGTACTTATCACTCAGGTTTACCAATTATCAGTTTATGGCCCATCTTGTTTCATTTATATCTCCAGTTACTGATACTTTCTTCCTCCACATTATTTTGAAGCAAATACCAGGCATCATACGATTTCCTTGAGAATCTGTAAAAGATAAGAACCCTTTCAAATCCCATCCCCCCCAACCCCACATAACACAGTTCCATGTAGAAAAACTAAAGTAATTCCTTTAGCAGCACCAAATACACAGTCACTATTCAATTTTCTAGTTCTTCCTGTTGCTTCTCCTTTAAAAAAAAAATCTGGCTCAGATCCAAGCAAGATTCACACTGCAGTTTGGTTGGTATGTATTTTAAAGTATTGGTTGCTTCACCTCTCTTCTTTTGAATTTTTTTTTTTTCTATAGAATTTCTTGTTGCCTAGATTTTGCTGAGTATATCCTTGTTGTTGTTGTTCTTGTTGTTGTATTAGTCGCTCAGTTGTATCGACTCTCTGAGATCTCATGCACTGTAGCCCGCTAGGCTCCTCTGTCCTTGGAATTCTTCAGGCAAGAATTCTGGAGTGGGTTGCCTTTTCCTCTTCTGGGGGGTCTTCCCTGACCCAGGGATCGAGCCTTCTTCTCGGGCATTACAGGCAGGTTCTGTACTGTCTCAGCCACCAGGGAAGCCCTGAGTATGCTGCTGAGTCGCTTCAGTCATGTCCGACTCTGTGCGACCCCATAGACGACAGCCCACCAGGCTCCCCCGTCCCTGGGATTCTCCAGGCAAGAACACTGGAGTGGGTTGCCATTTCCTTCTCCAATGCATGAAAGTGAAAAGTGAAAGTGAAGTTACTCAGTCATGCCCGACTCTTTGCGACCCCATGGACTGCAGCCCACCAGGCTCCCCCGTCCATGGGATTTTCCAGGCAAGAGTACTGGAGTGGGGTGCCATTGCCTTATGTTATTTAAATTGTTTCTCTGTATTTTTCTTTTTTAATATAAATTGGTAGATGGCTGTCAAGATTTGATCAGATTAAGATTCAGTTATTTTGGGCAAGTTCATTAGTTATCTATTGCTGTGTAACAAAAGAATGCCAGTTTTAGCGATTTAGAACATTTATTATCTTACATAGTTTCTGAAGGTGAGCAGTCTGGGAGTGGCTTAGCTGCGTGGTTCTAGAGTCAAGTCTCTCATGGGTCGCAGTGAAGCTGTCACCCAGGGCTGCAGTCATCTGAAGGTTTGACTGGGGCTGGAAGATCTGCTTTCAGGATGGCTTACTCCTATGGCTGTTGTCAGAGGTCTGTTTTTTGCCTATCCTCAAGGCACTCTGGACTTCCTCAAGGACTTCCCTGGTGACTCAGACGGTAAAGCATCTGTCTGCAATGCAGGAGACCTGGGTTTGATCCCTGGGTCGGGAAGATTCCCTGGAGAAGGAAATGGCAACTCACTCCAGTACTCTTGCCTGGAAAATCCCGTGGACAGAGGAGCTTGGTGCAGGCTACTGTCCATGGGGTTGCAAAGAGTTGGGCACGACCGAGCGACTTGGCACTCTGCCAGAGCAAGTGATCAGGGAGAGACGGAGATAGGGAGGAAAAAAGCTGCAGTGCCCTTTATGAGCCCAGAATTGACGTGCTGTCAGTTCTGCTCTGTTCTTTTGGTCCTGCACACCAGCTCTGATGCCATGTGGGAAGGGGCTACTTAAGGGTATGAATTTTAGGAGATGGCTATCACCAGGGAAAATTTTGAAGACTGGCTATTGTAGTGAGATGACTATTTATGTGGTGTGGTTTATTAGGACACACACGATGTTTACTTCTCTTTGTAATACTTGATATTATTGATCAGTACGCTTCATCTGCTAATTTATTAGGTATTGCAAATGCTAATACTGTCATACTCTTACAGTTCATGTAGGAAAGGCAGGATGTTTGGCTCTTTTTCTTTCAGTTCAGTTAAGTCACTCAGTCGTGTCCGACTCTTGGCGACCCCATGAACCACAGCACTCCAGGCTTCCCTGTCCATCACCAACTCCTGGAGTCCACCCAAACTCATGTACATTGAGTCGGTGATGTCATCCAACCATCTCATTCTCTGTTGTCCCCTTCTCCTCCTGCCCTCAATCTTTCCCGGCATCAGAGTCTTTTCAAGTGAGTCAGCTCTTCGCATCAGGTGGCCAAAGTATTGGAGTTTCAGCTTCAACATCAGTCCTTCCAATGAACACCCACGCAGGACTGGTCTCCTTTAGGATGGACTGGTTGGATCTCCTTGTAGTCCAAGGGACTCTCAAGAGTCTTCTGCAACACCAAAAGCATCAATTCAAAAGTTCAAAAGCATCAATTCTTCGGCACTCAGCTTTCCTTATAGTCCAACTCTCACATCCATACATGACTACTGGAAAAACCGTAGCCTTGACTAGACGGACCTTTGTTGACAAAGTAGTGTCTCTGCTTTTGAATATGCTATCTAGGTTGGTCATAACTTTTCTTCCAACGAGTAAGTGTCTTTAATTTCATGGCTGCAACCACCATTGGCAGTGATTTTGGAGCCCCCCCAAAAAATAAAGTCTGCCACTGTTTCCCCATCTGTTTGCCATGAAGTGATGGGACCAGATGCCATGATCTTAGTTTTCTGAATGTTGAGCTTTAAGTCAGCTTTTTCACTCTCCTTTTTCACTTTCATCAAGAGGCTCTTTAGTTCCTCTTCACTTTCTGCCATAAGGGTGGTATCATCTGCATATCTGAGGTTACTGATAGTTCTCCCAGCAGTCTTGATTCCAGCTTGTGCTTCATCCAGCCCAGCGTTTCTCATGATGTACTCTGCATAAAAGTTAAATGAGCAGGGTGACAATATATAACCTTGACGTACTCCTTTCAGGATTGGAATCAGTCCGTTGTTCCATGTCTGGTTCTAACTGTTGCTTCTTAACCTCCATACATATTTCTCAGGAGGCAGTTAAGGTGGTCTGGTATTCCCATCTCTTTCAGAATTTTCCAGTTTGTTGTGATCAACCCCATCATAGGCTTTAGCATGATCAGTGAAGCAGAGGTAGATGTTTTTCTGGAATTCTCTAGCTCTTTCTATGTTCTAATGGAGGTTGGCATTATAGAAAAAGCATTGTCAAAGCATACAGTTATTGTAACATGTTCCTTGTAACATCAGTCTTTTATAAGTAAATATATATTTAATTTCCACTAATTTCACTATTTTTATGCTGCTATGAACTTTCCAGTAATTAGAGTTGTCTGACATTTCATTCTCAAATAAATTCCCGAGGGTTAACTATGGCAGCAGGATTATTTGAGTTCTGCTATGTTTAAAAGTTTGCTGGTAGTACTTCTTGCAAGCTGGTTTGGCTGATTGTAAACAACTTTCTAGGGTGTGTGTCATTCCATTGTCCTCTGGCGTAGAGCATTGCTGTTACAGTCTGAGGTGAGTCTGGTTTTCTTTCTAAGTGACTTAGTTTTTTTTGTCTTTGCCTGAATGTCCAAAGGCTCTCTTTCATAGTGCTGTTATGTATTGGTATTGGTTATTCTGACTCATTTCTTTTTTTCCAGTAAGTAAATCCTTTCAATACGTAGTTTTAAGCCCCCTCTACTCTCCTTTTTCTCTCAGCATTAGGATAGATTTCTTGACTTGCAGGTTGTTTTTTTTTCCTTTTGTTTCTGTTGTTCTGCTGCCTTGGCTTTCTTCTTTCAGGTATACACTATACATATGTTGGGTCTTTGTCAACTGTTATGTGAGATAAGCCTTTCTTCTTTTTGTAGACTTTTATATTCACCTGTCTTCTCAAATCTTCCATTTGGGTTTCTAATAAAACCTTAAAGTCAACCTGTCTAAAATTGAACTTTTGTGACCTTCCCTTCTAAATTCCCTTTAAGAAGTCTTCCATGTCTCCTTTGTTGGTAATTTGATTCTTTCAGTTGGGCTGGACAAAAACCTGAGCTCCTTTTTCTCTCACTTCCATATATTTAGTCACTGAGTCGTGTCTTACTCTTTGAGACCCCATGGACCAGGCAAGAATACTGGAGCAGTTTGCCATTTCCTACTCCAGGGATCTTCCTGACTCAGGGATCGAACCCGAGTCTCCTTTGTCTCCTGCACTGAAGGTGAATTCTTTATCACTGAGCCACTGGGGTTCTGTCTATTAATAACATAACAGTTGGACAGATATTTTAAAATCCTAAGTGATTTGGCATTTATCTCCTTATTCTGCAGAGGTTTTCTAATTTCATTTAGTAAGAAAGTCCTTCCTTGGTGTATGACGCCCTCTGCCCTTTGCTCCTGATAGATCTCAATTTTCACCTTTCCTTCCTCTCTCTCTCTTTTCCTCACTCTTGGTTCAGTACTGTTCTTCATCAAATGGGGCTTAGTATTGCCTCTGGGTGTGCCGTCTTTGGGGAATGCTTTTTCACTCTGTTTGACTAACTTTGTTATCTCTGCATGTCTCAAATCTCACCCTCCTAGTGAGGCCTATTCTCACCACCCTATTTAATACTGGAACCTTGCCCCTCATAGCACTGATCTTTTAACATACCATGTAATTTACTTATTTATTGTGTTTAAAGGTGATATGCCTTTCCCTGATAAAATATAAGTTCCGCAAGGACAGGGATCTTAGATAAAGTGCGTGGCATATGGTAGATGTTCATTATTCATTTGTTGAGTGAATAAATATGCTCTGTATTTCCTTGAAAGGAGGATATCCTTCTCAAACTCTTCTCCTGCCCCTGTCTGTGGCATGGTGTTTTTCTGGGGCATAGTCTATCTTTCATCTTCAAACTCCATGGGACTATATTAGGGAAGTCCCTGGTCTCTGTTGGTTTCATTTTAGCTCTTGGTCTGTTTAGGCTAGAACTGGTTCTAGAAATCCATTCAGGATGGACGTTCACTTTCAGTTTGTTTAAAGGTAGGGTGATCTGTTAATATGAAGAATCCCTGAGCAGTAGTTAACCATTTATTGTATGTACAAGGGAATTTCTTTTTATTTTTTTAGCCAGCCTAATAATTCACTATCTTTTACTGAATTTTCAGTCACAGTTTGAGGAAGGGGTTGGTAGCTAGCTATAGGCATTTGTTAATATGCAGTTGAAAATTGCTTTATTAAAAAGTGTATATGCATTATTATGTCTTCCCAGTGTCTCCGTATTTTGTTTCAGCAAATTAAGAAAATTACAGTAGTCCAGAAAATACTGTTATCATGACAGTTTCTTGAGTGGTCTCCCCAAGAAAGGCTACTCTGATATCAGGTACAGATACAAAGTGTAGGATATATAGGATATAGCAATGAGGTCTTTAATTGTAGGGCATGATAAAATCAACTAGTGTTACAGAGGGTCTCAAAAAAAATGCAATTTGGTGAGGTTTTAAAAAATTATTAGTTATTATTGAAAGCATTTGTTAAATATTCCTTTTCTCAATTTGGATTGGATATAATGCATAAAAAATTCAGTGACATTATAAAAACATTTCTTATGAAGTTAATACCTGTTCTCTGTAGGTGATAGTAAATTAAAATGTTAAAAAAAAGAAACAATCCAGGAAAGATCATTTTGGTGTATACTTTTTCAGTCTTTATCTATGAATACACAGTACATAAGAAATGGAAATGAGGTCATATTATATGTTACAATATATTGTGAACATTTAAAAAGGCTTAGTGTTTCATTATGTGGATATAACTTATTCACTTTTCTGATGTTGCCCACTTAGGTTATCTTTATATTCTATTATAAAATTACATTGCAGTGAAAGTTTCTCATTACTTGTCTTATTCAGCTTAAGTGAAACCTTTATGGATGTTTAAGTAATTATCCTTAAGAAATTTTTATCTTTTTCAAATTATTTTAAAATTGTATGTGAAATTAAAAAAAATTGTATGTGAAATTAAAATTTTGCAGTAACCTTAATGAAAAGAGGACAGACTTTTGGCAGTCACTTAGATTACAAATACTAGTTAAGATAAAATTCTTTAGAACTATAATTTACCATTTGCAGTAATGAGTTCTGATTACGGTCATCTTTTTGGTAAGTAAAACATTGGAATGAAGTATGCTTTAGGAGATCTGGAGCGTCCCCTCCGAAGACCCGCCCCCTGTGCGGTGGAGGCCAATGGGCTAGGGCGGCAGTTGTGACGGTTGGATTTTGAAGGAACCAATGAGTGCTTGGAGCAGAGAGTTTAAGTCGTCTAAGTCCTCACTGCTAAAGCCGGTCTGGGATCGGAACCTGCTCTAAACTGACGATGTTCCCATGGCCCAGTTCGTGTTCGAGAGTGACTTGTACTCGCTGCTGCAGCTGGATACACCCATCCCCAATGCACCCCCCTCCGCCCCGCGCGCTGGCAGCGCAAACCGATCCCGCAGCGCCGGCAGGACCCCAGGCCAACTCCCGGCAAATCCAGCTCCAAGCTTCAGAGCACTCCCAGCAAACCTGGCGGTGACCACTATATCCCCCATCACAGCGCTTCCCAGATGGAGGTGGCTAGCTTCCTCCTGAGCAAGGAGAACCAGCCCAACACAGTGAGACTCCCACCAAGAAGGAACATCAGAAAGCATGGGCTTTGAATCTGAACGGTTTTGACATGGAGGAAGCCAAGATCCTTCGGCTCAGTGGAAAACCACAAAATGCCCCAGAGGGTTACCAGAACAGACTAAAAGTACTCTATAGCCAGAAGGCCACTCCGGGCTCCAGCAGGAAGACCTGCCGTTACATTCCTTCCCTGCCAGACCGCATCCTGGATGCCCCTGAAATCCGGAATGACTACTACCCGAACCTTGTGGATTGGAGCCCTGGGAATGTACTGGCTGTGGCTTTGGACAACAGTGTATCCTTGTGGAGTGCTAGGACTGGTGACATTTTGCAGCTGCTGCAGATGGAGCAGCCTGGAGACTATATATCTTCTGTGGGCCGGATCAAAGAGGGCAACTGCCTGGCTGTGGCACCAGCAGTGCCGAAGTGCAGCTATGGGATGTGAAACAGCAGAAACGGCCTCGAAACATGACCAGTCATTCTGCCTGAGTGGGCTCCCTCTGTTGGAATGGCTGTATCCTGTCCAGGGGCTCACGCTTGGCCACATCCACCACCATGATGTTCCGGTAGCAGAACACCATGTGGCCACACTGCGTGGCCCCAGCCGGGAAGTGTGTGGGTTGCTCTGGGCCCCGGATGGACGGCATTTAGCCAGTGGCGGCAATGACAGCTTGGTCAGCGTGTGGCCTAGTGCTCCTGGAGAGGGCGGATGGGTTCTTCTGCAGACCTTCACCCAGCATCAAGGGGCTGCAAGGATGTAGCTTGGTGTCCCTGGTAGTCCAACATCCTGGCAACTGGCGGGGGCACAAGTGATGGACACGTTCGTATCTGGAGCGTCTGCTCTGGGGCCTGAGTGCTGTGGATGCCTATTCCCAGGTGTGCTCCATCCTCTGGTCTCCCCACTACAAGGAGCTCATCTCAGGCCACGGCTTTGCCCAGAACCAGCTGGTTATTTGGAAGTACCCAACCATGGCCAAGGTGGCTAAGCTGAAAGGTCACACGGCCCGGGTGCTCCTGACCATGAGCCCAGATGGGGCTACAGTGGCATCTGCAGCAGCAGATGAGATCCTGCGACTGTGGCGCTGCTTTGAGCTGGACCCTGCCCGGTGACAGGAGCGGGAGGCCAGTGTAGCCAAAAGCAGCCTCATCCACCAAGGCATCCGCTGAGGACCAACTCCTCACAGTGTTTTGTGAGGTTTGTGTTTTGTTTTGTTTTGTTTTTCACTTTTCTAATAAAGTCATGTATGTCTGCCTCAAAAAAAAAAAAATGCTTTAGGTGAATAACCAACGTACCTTCAACCAACTACAGGGATTTTTTTGTTTTTTTAAAGTACTTGAGACAGTGCTTAAATAGGTATTTATATTAAGAAGTGTAAGAGAAGAAGCCCACCATAACTTCCCCCCTAATGCATTGTTAATTTAGGCAAAAATTGGTACTGTGTGCTTCCTGCCTCCTATATGTACGTCTTCAAAAACTCTTGTATGGTACTATGAATAACTTACTATTTGTTTTAAAATATGTAAATATTTAAGTAAATTAAATAAATTAAGTATTTACATATTTGTTTTAAAATATAGACTTTGACAAAGTTTCAAAAGTTTCCAATTTTATTTAAAGTTTATTTTATGCATATTGTTAACACTAAGGAAAAATATTTTCTGATTTTTTTGTGAGGAGTAGTATGTTTTTTAAAATGGTGCACATTTAAGAGAAATTTAAGCAATATAAAAGTATATGTGTAGAAGCTAGCACTAACAGTATTATATGTATCTTACTACATACCTGTGTAGACTTTTAATATATATTAGAAATAAGGGATTTTTGCATGCTGTTCTGTAATCTTTTATTATTCCCACTACGGTGATGAACATCTTTCCAGGTTAATAAGTTGAAATCAGTATTATTTTTATGGCTTATTCTATGCATTTGACATCTCCCCCCCCTGCTTTCCATATATGCACCATCCTTTAAAATATCCATCCTTTAGTTCATTTGCTTAGTCATGTCTGACTCTGCGCACCCATAGACTGCAGCACACCAGGCTTCTCTGTCCATCACCAACTCCTGGAGCTTGCTCAAACTCAGTGTCCATTGAGTTGGTGATGCCATCCAATCATCTCTTCTTCTGTCGTCCCCTTCTCCTCCTGCCCCCAGTCCCTCCAAGCATCAGGGTCTTTTCCAATGAGTCAGCTCTTCACATGAGGTGGCCGAAGTATTGGAGTCTCAGCATCAGTTCAGCATTAGTCCTTCTAATGAATATTCAAGGCTGATCCCCTTTAGGATTGACTGGTTTGATCTCCTTGCAGTCCAAGGGACTCTCAAGAGTCTTTTCCAACAGCACAGCTCGAAAGCATCAATTCTTTGGCATTCAGCTTTCTTTATGGTCCAGCTCTCATATCAATACATTCAGTTCAGTCACTCAGTTGTGTCCAACTCTTTGCGAGCCCATGAACTGCAGCATGCCAGGCCTCCCTGTCCATCACCAACTCCCGGAGTTTACCCAGACTCATGTCCATTGAGTTGGTGATGCCATCCAACCATCTCATCCTCTGTTGTCCCCTTCTCCTGCCCTCAGTCTTTCCCAGCATTAGGGTCTTTTCCAGTGAGTCAGCTCTTTGCATCAGGTGGCCAATGTATTGGAGTTTCAGCTTCAACATCAGTCCTTCCAATGAACACCCAGGACTGATCTCCTTTAGGATGGACTAGTTGGATCTTCTTGCATTCCAAGGGACTCGCAAGAGTCTTCTCCAACACCACAGTTCAGAAGCATCAATTCTTTGGTGCTCAACTTTCTTTACAGTCCAGCTCTCACATCCATACATGACTACTAGAAAAACCATAGCTTTGACTAGATGGACCTTTATTGGCAAAGTAATGTCTCTGCTTTTTAATATGCTGTCTCGGTTGGTCATAGCTTTTCTTCCAGGGAGCAAGTGTCTTTTAATTTCATGGCTACAGTCAGCATCTGCTGTGATTTTTAACTCCAAGAAAATAAAGTCTGTCACTGTTTCCATTGTTTCCCCATCTGTTTGCCATGAAGTGATGGGACTAGATGCCATGATCTTCATTTTTTGTGTGTTGAGTTTTAAGCCAGCTTTTTCACTCTCCTCTTTCATCAAGAGGCCCTTTTGTTCCTCTTCACTTTCTACAAAGGAGTGGTGTCATCTGCATATCTGAGGTAATCGATATTTCTCCCGGCAATCTCGATTTCAGCCTGGGGTTCATCCAGCCCAACATTTTGCATGATGTACTCTGCATAGTAGTTAGATAATCAGAGTGACAGTATACAGCCTTGATGTACTCTTTTCCCAATTTGGAGCCAGTCCGTTGTTCCATGTTCAGTTCTAACTGTTGCTTCTTGATCTGCATACATATTTCTCAAGAGGCAGGTGAGGTGGTCTTGTATTCCCATCTTTTGAAGAATTTTCCACAGTTTGTTGTGATCCACACAATCAAAGGCTTTAACGTAGTCAATGAAGCAAAAGTAGGTGTTTTTCTGGAATTCTCTTGCGTTTTCTGTGATCCAGTGGCTGTTGACAATTTGATCTCTGGTTCCTCTACCTTTTCTAAATCCAGCTTGAACATCTGAAAGTCCTCAGTTCACTGAGAAGCCTAGCATGGAGAATTTTGAGCATTACTTTTTAGGTTATTTCTAAGTTTATGCTTTAAATACTTTGTTAATTTCTTAACTAAACAAAGCTAAGACTTATAGTTCGCTTTGTGTTTAAAAATTTCTCCCTCTCAGGACTTCCCTGGAGGTCTAGTGGTTAGGAAACTGAGCTTCCACTGCAGAGGGCAGAGTTCAATTCCCGGTCATGGAAGGAAGATCACGCATGCCCTGTGGTGTGGCCATAAAAGGGGGGAAAAATACTTCTCGGCCTCACCTTTTTTTTTAATTGAAAATATCTTAGGGAGTTCATTTGAAGTAAAAAGAAAAAAAGCAGGGAAGAAAGTGAAAAGTGAATTAATTATCTTTGGCTGTGAATGATTTAAATATTTCTGCCATTTTAGTTAAGGTATACAGTATATTGATTACTAACTGATGGCAGAGCATGTCCAGTAGATTATTTTTCGATAGGTTTCTCTTAAAAAGTTAAATGTATTTTAAAAATAAGATTAAATTTTAAAACATTTAACCTGTTAGTTGATAAGTGTGTTTCCATGTTAAAATAGAGGTAATCAGGTAGTGGTTTTCTTGTCATATATTGTGGAATATAGCCTATCTAAGTGAATATTCTGTATCTTGTGTCTGAGTTCTTTTGGTGTTTTGTATAGGAGAGAAATGTACCTTTCCTCTTTAAAAATCTGGTATTAAATCAGTAAGGAGACAATTTAAAGTGATGGAACAGTTTTTCTTTACATTGCAGTTGTAGTTGGAAATAGTCTTGCCATTTTGGGAACTTTCAAATCCTGCATTTTAATTTTAATCTAGATGTCTATCTGTGCATACAAAACAGTTTTCTTGTTTTTGAAATTTGACTTTAAAATTGCTTGATGTGGATTAACAGAGCACTGGTATATAAGATACTTAGTTCTCCCTCTCCCTTTTACTTCTTAAGAAAAGATGCAATAGGAACTAGGTTTTTGAGTGAATATTTAGCCAGGTTTATCGTGTTTTGATGTTGTGTTAGCTTCTGCTGTGAGGTAGGTTATATAGCAAGGAATAAACATAACTGAAGTTAATAAAAGTCACTTTGACATGTTATTTTGGTGTATTGATATTTTTGTCCTGTTGCTAGCCTCATGTGGGAGGGTATACTTTAAAAAATGAATGTAAGTGTATATATGTATATATACATGTATTTAATTCACACATATATTTATATAAGTATGCACAAGTACGTAATTCACTTAAGATTACTGACAAGTTTTAGATCATTTAAACTTTACCTGTGAGCTGATAAATGTGTTTTCTTTTTCATTGTTTATTTTATTACTTATTTGTTCATTTTGGCTGCGCTGGGTCTTTGTTTGCTGCTCAGGAGCTGTTCTGTAGCTGTGGCGAGTGGGGACTACTCTTCCTTGCAGTGGTGCGGGCTTCTTATTGCAGTGGCTTCGGTTGTTGAGCACAGGCTCTAGGCTCGCCAGCTTTGGTGGTAGCGCACGGACTTAGTTGCCCTCTGGCCTGTGGAATCTTCCTGGAGCACGGATCAAACCTGTGTCCCTTGCATTGGCAGGCTGATTCTTAACCACTGGACCACCAGGGAAGTTCAGTAAATGTGTTTTTGTGTTAAAGATAAGAGAGGAGTGTTTACTGGTGTGTATCTTGCTAATATACACTAATGCACATTAAATGATGACATTCCAGAGAAAGTATTTGGTCCTCTTTTTGAGGTTCACGCTTCAAAATTTCATAAATATTCAGAGTATCAAGATGCTTCTCTGCATGTTGATCTCCTGATTTATGTTGGTCAGTTGGAGCTGTTAAAATTCACTTGCACATAGTGTTTTGATATGGGTTTGGATTTTACTAGGGTCCATGAAGACTTCCCAAGGGATATATGAGCACAAATAATTTTAAGAAACTTTTTAATATGAAATTTCAAACACAAAAAACTAGGGAGAATACTGTAATGAGTTCTCATGAAACTATCTCCTGGCTTTAGCAGTTAGTAACTCATGGCCAGTTTTTATTCATACTCCTTTTTTCTCCTATATCATGTTGAAGCAAGTCCTAAATAACATACTAGTCTATCATAAAAATTTTCATAAATGTCTTAAAACATAAGGACTATTAAAAAAATTCTCACCTTAAATTTTTTAAAATATCAAATATCTAGGGATGTTCAGGTATTCAGTTGCTTGAAAAATAACTGTTTTATACTTTATTTGGATCAGATGCACATATTGTGGTTTGTTGTTTTTCGTTTTTATTTTGCGCTGTACTGTGTCGCTTGTGGGATCTTCGTTTCCCAGCTAGGGATAGAGCCCATGCCTTGAGCAGTGAAAGCGCAGAGTCCTAACCACTGGGCTGCCAGGGACTTCCACCCTCTTTCGTGTCTCTCCTAATTTAGCGCTCCTGCTGTTTCCCTCTCTCTTTCCCTTGCAGTTTATTTGTTGGAAAAACTGAGATTATGTCTTGGAAAACTTTCCATTTTGCATTTGATTGGTGTCATTTAGTACATTCTTCTGTCCTCTGTGTTTTCTATAACGTGTGAGGCTTTAAAGACTTCAGTTTGCAGGTTTGTAAACTTTTGTTCTCTTAAATTCTTAAGTTGGTCTGCTTGAGAATGATTTTGTAGGGTCTTTTGCTCCAGATGTCTCCTTTTACGATTGTTCTTCTAACTGCCAGAAGAAAGGAATAACTTTTTACTGTGTTGCATTGACACTAGATGTTAGCCAAAAAAAGGAAAAATCTGGGGTTTGAAACACACGGTTAACAACATGTATTGGTGTCAGGATTTAGAAAAGTGAAGGACTCCAGTGGCTGGGTAACAAGTGGTCTGTCAGGTGCTTTTGAATCTATTTTCATCAGAATCAAAATAGAAGGGAAGGTTAATCAAACTGCTCTCTGGGAAATAATGAACAAATAATTTTTGATAGTTCACTGAGCTTTTTGTCATGTAACTAAGATTGGATTGAAAGAATTGCGCGACACTACTTTCCCATAATTTCTTCCACTTAATCATCTGTTCATGTCAGCAAGTTTTATTTATAATTTTACAAACAAAATGTATAAATTGACAAATGCTGCTACAATTTATGAATATTATTCATTGTGATACCTGAATGTATGAGGTGGGGTATGGAGAAGAACCCCTGATTCTGTATCTTAGCAGATTCACTTACAATGAAAAATGTACTTTTTACATGTATTTTATCAAAATTTGTAATACGCTTATATTTTGAACATCAACATCCTAATAATGATGGTAGTAATAATTCAAAATAAAATGTGTTTTCAGCACTTAAAGCCTGTGATCAGATGGAATTCAATTTTCAGTTTATATATCCTTTTGTTACAGAGATGGAATGATCAATAAAATACTTTCAGGCATAAAATAATATCCCATTATGATCAAATACTGTGAGAGAAGAGGAATGAGAATTTGTGTTTGAGGAGAAAGGGACAGTTATAAAATTTCTTGTTTGTGAGGGATGATATTAATTCAGATTCCTCTGAATACTTAAGAGTGATCTAACAGGTTATTAAAATGCTAATACTTACTTTGGAAATTACTGATTTGTAACTAGTTAAGCTGATGAAAAATTTAAATGTCAATTTACAAATATTCTGGGTTACATAGTTTTACAAAATATCTTTGGTAGGTACATGAGCAGAAAGTTTAAAGTCCTTTGGTACCCACTTACGTCAGGCTCTGTGCTTACTGTGTTGGTGATGAAAGCCAGAATAACGCTTCGGTCATTTTAAGGAGTGGATTCTCTAGAAAAACTGCATCTGTGTCTGAAGCAAAGACACATAACTTTATATATATGAAAACTCTAAATGCAAAGAAGCCTGCATTCCTCCCCACCCCATTCTTAGCAGACAAACAGCGGGTTCTTTAGTTTTATATGTAGGATTACAGTTTCCTGTTTTGTATTTGGAGTTTTTAAATCAACCCTGCCCCGTGTTTTCCTTGTCAAAGTGCAGGTAGGAAAAGAAAGGATTGTATTAAAAGAAAATTAGAATAGTGATGATTCTGTTGAAAAATTTAAACTGCACTAAAAAAATAAAAATCATTTGTTCGTATCTCAGCAGTTTATTTTGCCCATATAGGAAACATGAAAGAAGAAATTTTACATGGCTTAATATTTCATCATTAAGATAATTTAATGTGTATAGTCCCCCCTTCATGAAGAATAAATAAATAGAAGGGCTAAAAAAGAAAGGTTGATGTATAAACATTTTTTAAACTGATTTCTTCCTTTTTTTTTTTTGACTTGAAGGAAGCTCTGTTTCCCTAGGTTTTAAATGCTCATGCTCCAGGTTGGTCCTTTCACTGATTTTTTTCTTCCCCCCCTTTTATTTTTTGACTTGAAGGAAGCTCTGTTTCCCTAGGTTTTAAATCCTCATGCTCCAGGTTGGTCTTTCACTGAGGATGAGGCACTTTGGTGGTAGTGTTGCCATGGTGACTGCTTTCCAAGTGCTGCCTCAAGGTCACTCATCACTCATAGTCCTGAATACTTGGATTTTGTTAAAGAAAAAAATATCAATACTTAGTGGATAAAAAATGAAGTTAATTATCACATTGCATTATTCAGTCAAACCTAGGAAAATTATACTAAACCATGTTTTGGGTTGACAGCATTGATAAGCTATATTTTCTTTGAATATTGCCTTTTAAACTGTCATGTTGGAAGGCTAATGGTATATTTATAAATTACCCATAGCCTTGTATTGTAATAATTTGATCATATTTCATTTGTGAACCCTCCCCCCTTTTTAGATGAAACAACTTAATTTTATTGCTTTATGTTTGAGTATGTCTTAACAGACCTGCCTCAGTATTTTATTTTTGATATGAGACAAAGGCAATGATTTCTTAATAGTCCCTTTTCTTTTTGGTAAACTTAACTTGAAGTTGCCAGTTGCATCTCATATTAGGATGATCATTTTATTTTCCCCAAACAAGATTTCAGAGATCTATTGTCTACTTGGTTTCAACTTCATGTATTCTTTGTCTTATATTGCTGTTAGTTTTCCTTGTCCTTACTTTCTGGATTTTTATCTTCTGGTAAAATACAAATGTTATATCATCAGAGATTTTCATATATTGCTATCAAAACTGGTTTTCAGTGATGGAAAATAGGAAAAGAAATGCCTCTTTGCATTAATGTTTATTTTTTTGTGAATATTATTCTAAGGAGAGAAGAGTCAGCCATGTGCCTCCATTAGGTTGAAAGGTGACTTTGAAATCAGAGATAAGAAACATTATTTATAAAAAGGAAAGTGCTACCGAAACAAACAAAATGCTATTCAAACACATATGACTAAAAACTTTGGTCTCACAGCTAATTAGATCTAGCTAATTGCTCTACCTCCAGGGCAGTTGGATGGATTGGTTCTCATAAAGCATTTTCATCTCTGCTTTTGCAGAGCAGACACCTTTGCAGTGTCTGATCAGGATATTTTACATGCTTGAAATTTCAATGAATGCAGAGCTGTATAGATAGTATTACAAATATGCCAGGTAATATGTGCCAGCTAACGTTTGTTTCACTTATACATATTTATGAAACCAAGTATGTTATTTGATGCTATTTTTGCTAATTTATTTGAAAAAGGAATTGATTTAAAACTGTGTAAGCTATGATGTGAGGCAGTATGATTCTAGAAAAAAGAGTTTTAGACCGAGAGGTCAGGGCCTAGCGTTGAGCCTCCATCTTTCTCACTCTGTGAATTTGGTCCAGTCACACTCTGTGCTTCATCTTACTCAGTGCTAAAGCAAAGTTTTTCCATTTCCACAGTGGTCTTCCATGTCCGTGACTCTAGTCCCGGTCTTGTTCTGGGTATTACATTTGGATTATATTAAGTGGAGGAAGACTGCAGTTCATTCTCGTCTAAAACGTTGAATCTTTCTGATTAATTTTGGATATAGATTTATTTTATGCTTTCTTAGGTCACATTCTAGTAATTTTGTGTTCTAGGTGCATATTTAAGTAGATTATTTTGAAAGGAAGGGAGAAAGAGTTTGGGAGTGTGACTGGTTTACAATAAATAGCAGTTTTAAAAATGTTTCGTGACCAACTCTGTAGAATTAGAATTGACTGTAGAAACTGAAAAATATCGAATAGAAATTGGTTTTGAGTATCTTGATTGTGTACTTTATATTCTAGAAGTTTTCGCTGAGGAGGGAGGTGTAGCATGCAGTATGTTTTTCTTCGAAGTTCCCTTAACATATCGCTGTCCACAGCATAGGAAAGCACTAGTCTCAAAATATGGTGCCCATCTGTGTTTCTTTTTCTATTAGAAATAAAGATAATGAGTTTTAAAATTTTACAGGATGTAGGCTGTATTAGCAAAAAGAGAAAGCAGTTTGTGATTTAGTATTAAATGTAAGCACATAGTTTTTACTTTGTTGGATCCCATTGTGCTTATTCTGTTATTGCCATCTTTTTGTCAGAACAGAGATCTACTTCATTTAAAAAGTAATAAAAATTCATTAGACTGTAATGAATCTAGTATGGTCTAATATTAAGCCAGACCTCTATTGGCTGGTTAGTAAAACAGTGCTACAAAGATCATTCTTCTTCCATTTTACCCACTTTTGCATGTATTTCCATATAACTCTGTCAGATTTCTGGGCCAGAGGGATATCCTTAATGTTTGGGTAGATATTTCAAAATTGCCTTCCAGAAAGGTTTACAAGTTTACAGTTCTCCTAACAGTAACACCTTTTTGTGTACATTTGGATGATGATCTTATAGCTACCATTTATTGAGTACTTACCTTGTTTTAGGAATTGCGCCAAGTGCTTAATTTAGCTCTCACTAATCCTGATAATCCTGTAAGATGATATTTTCATCCCCATTTACAGTTGAGGAATTTGAGTTTCAGAGAGGTGAAATAACTTCCTTAAGGCCGTATAACTAGTAAAGGGCAACACTGGGCTTTTAATTGCTGTTGCTTTGAATCCATAGTCTGTGTTTTCTTTATTGAAAACCAGTGTTTCTAAAACTGTTCAGGTTGACAGTGTTCTGTGACAGCCTGAGGAGTGGGATGGGGAGGGAGGTGGGAGGGGGCTTTAGGAGGGAGGGGACATATTTTACACCTGTGGCTGATTCGTGTTGGTATGTGGCAGAGGCCAACACAATATTGTAGAGCAGTTGTCCTCTAGTAATTGTATTTTGTTTTATACTTAGTATTATGCAGTTATAATCTTTGATAATTATTAGTTACTCAAGAGCAGTTATGTTTTATGAGTATTGTTCAGTTGCCATCACCAATATAATGATACTCAGATATATTCTTTCTATAAAGTTTGATAAGTAATTTAAAAAAAGATAAAATTGTTCAGGTTGGAGAGGACTGTTTAATACGTCCACATGAAAATTTGGAATATGCATTTTTCCTTCAAAACAAGTGATACAGTGTTTTAGATCAACTTAGCCCAAATAGTATAGGTAATGCACTTTATTAAAAAAAAAACTTTAAAATGTATAAATCATTCTGTATAAAGATTCTAGCTTGAGGTATTTGATTTTTTTAACTTTGAAAATTTGTCTAATTCTAGGTAATATTGAGATTAGCTTGTGATTAGAAATGTAACGCCAGTCTGTAAACCCAGTCTAGCTTTAGGAAGAGTAGGTTGCATTAGTTTGCTTGAGCTGCCATAACAAAGTGCCACAGAGCAGGTGGCTTAAACAACAGAGATTTTGTCATAGTTCTGAAGGCTAGAAAAGTTCAAGACCAAGGGATCTGCAGAATTTTCTTCTGAGCCCTCTTTCCGTAGACGGCTGTCTTCTCCCAGGTTCTTCACATGGTCTTCCTCTGTACATGTCTGTGTCCAGATTCCCTCCTCATATAAGGACAGTAGTCATATTGGATTAGTTTAGTCAGTTCTCCTGCCCTGATGATCTCATTTTTATTTGCCTGTATAAAACTTTTTCTCCAAATAGTCACATTCTGAGGGAGTAGGAGTTAGAATTGCCACTTACGAATGTGGGAGGATACAATTCAGTTTATTGTACACCATATTATATTTTGTCTTCCATATTTTAAGGGTTTTGGAAGTTTCTGACATTTAAACATGTAATTTTAAGTGCCTTTTCTACATTTGAAATGACTGATTTAGTATTATGAGAATTTGAAATACTTTATAACAAAATTTTCTGTTCTTATAAAAGAAAATACAGTCTATTTGGGTAATAATTAGAGCTAGTTTTTGTAATAAGTAAATTATTATTGTTGGGGGGAGGCAGTTTAGAAGTACAGTATTCATGTTAGAAAAGAAGCTGAGGTAATGAGAAACGATAAGTAATAGGAGAAAGCCTGAACTCTCAGAATGTAACTTTTGCTACCTGGATCTTTGCTTTCTAAGGTTCTTGTATCGTAAAGCAATAATAATGTCAATAGCTACCACTTATTGAACACTGGATACATGTATCAGAATCTGAGTATTTTAAATGTTTTATATAATTTTTATAATTCTCACAATGCCTTAAGGTATTCTTTTTGTCCATTTTAGGGTGAGACCCTCACCTGGCCAGGCTGGTCTATATCCAGAGTTAATTTCTACTACCTTCTTGTTTTCTGCTTACTTGAAATTTGTCATTTTATGCCAGTGCTTTCTACCATATTATACATGATTTCATCCTTTCTGGGCAGGCTAGTTCCTCTCACATGTAGGAGCCAGAGGTTCTTCTCTGTGTTTGGCAGAATTCCAAACATCATTCTTGGAACAGAAAACTGAAGACATGTGGTGTTTTATAGCATGATATTAAGTCATAAGTGTGTGTGTTTTAAATTCCAGAAACTGTAGTAGCTGTGTTGGCATCTTTTAATTATATTTTAACCTCTTGAGTCCAAGGGATTTATATCAGTACCATAGATTATTTGATGGCAGAGTTATTCTTATTTTTCAATAGTGCTTTCCTTTATTTTCACTTGTGCTTATAACCAAAAAGGTAATCTTCTGTATAGTAGTAGAATATCTTCTTCAGATAGTTTCTCAAATGTTAAAAGCTTTTATGTAAAACCTTTTTAAATTTTTTGGCCAGGCCATGTGGCTTGTGGATATTCCCCGATCAGGGATTGAATCCAGGCCATGGAAGTGAAAGCCCAGAAGCTTAACCACTAGGCCACCAGGGAACTCTTGTAAAACCTTCTTATATATTGGTAAGCAACTTCTAGGTGTTTGATCTCTTCTTGGGGAATGATTCCTCTAACATCTCTGAGCATCTATATGTATTTACTTGAATGTTATCATTTCTGCCCTCATTCATGAACAAAATTTTGTGTGTCTGCTGTGTGTTAGGCACTGGCTGAAACAATGCAGAGCTATGGACTCTGCCTTCAAAAGGTAGAAGGGCAATAAGAGAGGCAGTTACCAGGTGAAAAGCAAAATAAGGATGTTCCCAGTTGTTAGTTACCAAGCTTACTGAAGGGGAGTGTATAACCTAATATGGGATTGGTAGCATAGGCTGAAAGAGACAAAGTTGAAGCAGCTGGGTAAGCTTTCAGGAGGAGCTGTTATACAGTGTAAATTGAAGGTGAATGACAGAATCAAGATTGCCAGGAGAAATATCAATAACCTCAGATACCCGGATGACACCACCCTATGGCAGAAAGCAAAGAAGAACTAAAGAGCCTCTTGATGAAAGTGAAAGAGGAGAGTGAAAAAGTTGGCTTAAAACTCAGCATTCAAAAAACTAAGATCATGGCATCTGGTCTCATCACTTCATGGCAAATAGATGGGGAAACAGTGGAAACAGTGAGAGACTTTATTTTTGGGGCTCCCAAATCACTGCACACGGTGACTGTAGTCATGAAATTAAAAAACACTTGCTCCTTGGAAGAAAAGCTATAACCAACCTAGACAACATATTAAAAAGCAGAGACATTACTTTGCAGACAAAGATCTGTCTAGTCAAAGCTGTGGGTTTTTCCAGTAGTCACGTAAGGATGTGAGAGTTGGACTGTAAAGAAAGCTGAGTGCTGAAGAATTGATACTTTTGAACTGTGGTGTTGGAGAAGACTCTTGAGAGTCCCTTGGACTGCAAGGAGATCCAACCAGTCCATCCTAAAGGAAATCAGTCCTGAATATTCACTGGAAGGACTGATGTTGAAGCTGAAACTCCAATACTTTGACCACCTGATGAGAAGATCTGACTCATTGGAAAAGACCCTGATGCTGGGGAAGATTGGAGGCAGGAGGAGAAGTGGATGACAGAGCTGAGATGATTGGAGGGCATCACTGACTCGAAGGACAGGAGTTTGAGTCAACTCAGGGAATTGGTGAGGGACAAGTAGGCTTGGTGGGCTGTAGTCCGTGGGGTCGCAGTCCGATGCGACTGAGCTACTGAACTGATGGGTCAGTAGAACAGCACTCCAGCTGAGCAGCTTGGCCAAAAAGACTTGGAGTAGTTGGGTTATTCTCTGGGAAACGGTAAGTTATTTAGTGTGACTAGATCCTATAATACAAGGAGAAATCATTAGAATAAAGGTAGACTTTTAGAGTAATCCAGGGGAAACGTGCTACTTGAACTGCTAAAGGGTAGTAGTAATGAGGTTAGAAGGAAATGGATAGATTTCACACATTCTAAAAACTATAATGATACTGTGGAATGAAGGAGGTGAATAGGACATGAACTTATAAGAGCATCTTTAGTCTTGGAGTTTCTGGTTTGCTCACAGTAGGCATTTAGTAACCATTTATTGAGTAATAAATAAGATGGGTAATTTTGGTGATCAGAGTTTATAAGTCTGACATACTCCTTTTCTCAGTTTAGTGTGTTTTTGGCCATCTGAGTATTGCCATTACGAGATGTAGTAGTGGAATTTTCACATAAATCTGTATAAAAAGCTGTTAAAAGACAACGTGTCAGATTATTTCCTCATATTTCTTTCTAAGGTGAGACCTTAGACCTCATGATAGAATTTTGAGATCTTCTTAATTCAGGTGTCTTTTTGTGGTTACCTCATAGGATACTTTGTTGAGGCAACATACCATATTTAATTGAATGATACTAATTTCACACAAGCCCTTTTGAAGGCTTTATTTGGTATTTTGTTGTTTTAGTCACTCAGTCGTATCTGACTTTTTGTGACCCCATGGACTGTAGCCAGCCAGGCTCTTCTGTCCATGGGAGTTTTCTAGGCATGAATACTGGAGTGGGTTGACATTTCCTTCTCCATGGATCTTCCTGATCCAGGGATGGAACCCTCGTCTCCTGCACTGGCAGGAGGATTCTTACCACTGAGCCACTTGGGTATTATTTTATTTGAAAGATAATAAATTTCAACTTTAACTTAACCTTATTGGTGTATTTTGAGAAATGAATTCCATTTCATTTGACAAAAAGTAGTTGTGACTTTCAAAAATAGTTGTGGAGCAGATTAAGAATTGTAGAGGGCAAGTAGGCAGGATGAGAAAAGAAGGATGGAAGGTGTTCTTCACATTGGGCTTCACGAGATCTAAAAGAGATTTGCTCTAGTTTTCTGCTTCTCAAAAGTGAACTCTGCTTTTCTGCAGTATTTGTATCATCTGGGTGATCTTAGAAGGCCTGTCTATCCCAGGCCTGCTGAGCTGTAATATCTGGGTGTGACACCCAGGAATTGTCAGAGCCTCTTCCCACAGGTGATTCTGCTTCTTAAAGTTTGAGAAGCGCTGTTCTAGACAGTAGGAAGGGAGGATTAACTCAGTGTGTTCCTTCTTTTTAGGCATTTATTAACTCCTGTGTGCTGACTCTTATGCCCTAGGGCATGCTGTTTTAAACAGTTGGGTTTGCTCTGTAGCAGTGATTCTCAAACTTCAGAGTGTATTAGAATCACTTGAATGCTTAAATTACAGATTGCCAGGTCCCACCTTCAGACAAGAACTATACAAAAAAGATATCTTCATGACCCAGGTAACCACGATGGTGTGATCACTTACCTAGAGCCAGACATCCTGGAATGTGAAGTCAAGTGGGCCTTAGGAAACATCACTATGAGCAAAGCTAGTGAAGTTGATGGAATTCCAGCTGAGCTATTTCAAATCCTAAAAGATGATGCTGTGAAAGTGCTGCACTCAATATGCCAGCAAATTTGGAAGACTCAGCAGTGGCCACAGGACTGGAATAGGCCAGTTTTCATTCCAATCTCAAAGAAAGGCAATGCCAAAGAATGCTCAAACTACCGCACAATTGCACTCATCTCACACGCTAGCAAAGTAATGCTCACAATTCTCCAAGTGAGGCTTCAACAGTATGTGAACAGAGAACTTCTAGATGTTCAAGCTGGATTTAGAAAAGGTAGAGGAACCAGAGATCAAATTGCCAACATCCGCTGGATCATCGAAAAGCAAGAGAGTTCCAGAAAAACATATACTTCTGCTTCGTTGACTACGCCAAAGCCTTTGATTTTGTGGATCACAACAAACTGGAAAATTCTGTGGAAAAGAGATGGGAATACCCTCCACCTTACCTGCCTCCTGAGAAATCTGTGTGCAGGCCAAGAAGCAACAGTTAGAACTGGACATGGAACAATGGACTGGTTTCATATTGGGAAAGGAGTACATCAAAGCTGTATATTGTCACTCTGCTTTTTTAACTTCTATGCAGAGTACATCATGTGAAATGCCGGGCTGGATGAAGCACAACTGGAATTAAGATTGCTGGGAGAAATGTCAATAACCTCAGATATGCAGATGACACCACTCTTATGGCAGAAACAAAGAGGAACTAAAGAGCCTTTTGATAAAAGTGAAAAAGCTGGCTTAAACCTCAACATTCATAAAGTGAAGATCATGGCATCCAGTCCCATCACTTCATGGCAAATGGATGGGGAAACAGTGACAGGTTTTATTTTCTCAGGCTCCAAAATCACTGCAGATGGTGGCTGCATCCATGAAATTAAAAGATGCTTGCTCCTTGGAAGAAAAGCTGTGACAAACCTAGATAGCATATTAAAAAGCAGAGACGTTACTTTGCTGACAAAGGTCCATCTAATCAGACCTATGGTTTTTCCAGTAGTCATGTATGGATGTGAGAGTTGGACTATAAAGAAAGCTGAACCCTGAAGAATTCATGCTTTTGAACTGGGTGTTGGAGGAAACTCTTGAAAGTCCTTTGGACAGCAAGGAGATCAAACCAGTCAATCCTGAAGAAAATCAGTTCTGAACATTCTTTAGAAAGACTGATGCTGAAGTTGAAGGTCCAGTACTTTGGCTACCTGGTGTGAAGAACTGACTCATGAGAAAAGACCTTGATGTTGGGAAAGACTGAAGCCAGGAGGAGAGTAGGACAGAGGAAGAGATGGTTGGATGGCATCACCAACTTGAAGGACATGAGTTTGAGCAAGCTCTGGGAGTTGGTTATGAATAGGGAAGCCTGATGTGCTGCAGTCCATGGGGTCGCAAAGAGTCGAACATGACTGAGCAACTGAACTGAGCTGATTTATACCACAGGACTTGGCAAACACTATGAATCAAACCTTTTATTTTTATTTTTGGCCATGCAGCAAGATTTGCGGGATCTTAGTTCCCTGACCAGGGATCGAACCTTCACCCCCTCCCTGCATTGGAAGTGAGGAGTCTTAACCACTGGATTCCAGGGAAGCTCCTATGGCCATTTTTCTATTGAAAATGTCAGTACTGGCGTTTGAATGCCATGAGTTTGACCAAACTCTGGGAGGTAGTGGAGGACAGAGAGCCTGTCATGCTGCAGTCCATAGGATCACACAGAGTCAGATACAACTTAGCAACTGAACAAATGCAGCTAAATATTAGCAGATTGGCTTAAGCTGATTGCCTTAAATCTGCTTAGAATATTTTTACTGTGTTAGGAATTCCTACTTGTGACAGACAGAATCTTAGCATACTTGTGGGTGTGCTTCAACAGGATGGAGAAATCATAGCTTCTTGAGTCATCTGTAAAATGAGATACTTCTCTCATAAGTTGATGTATATTATTTTAATTAATTTACAGTATTGTAAAAATACAAGTGTTATTGCTGAATTTTCTGGTGGTACTCTACAAGTCTTTTGGTAATAGAAATTTTAAGTTCTAATTAATAATTAATGTCTTTCTTTTGAAAGCCTGAACATACTTTCCCACTATGGTGCTTGAAAGCACTGCCTATGTGCACAGTTTTATATTCCCTAAGGCTTGTGATAAAGTGGGGTTTCCTATTTATATATGTCTGAAAAGATATTTGTGTAATAAACAGCAAAACCTTAAGTGCTCATTAGTACTTACAGACTTTGATAAGTACTTCCTAATAATGATTAGGAATTGTCAAGGTCAGTATTGCTCTCCTTTTTTCTTGCTTTCCTTCTGTGTGAATCTGCTCAGAATCTGTGATTATCAGCGTGGGTAAGGAGCCACCTGTGAAAATGGTCTAAAACATTTTTTTTCCTGATTTCTTTCTTTTGGTCACACTGTATGGATTGTGAGCACTTAGTTCCCAACCAGGGATCGAATCCAGGCCGCAGCAGTGAAAGCGCTGAGTCCTAACCACCAGACTGCTAGAGAATTCCCTTCTTTGTTTCATTTTAGCTTCATGATTGTGCATTTTGTATTTAGTAATTTAAATTTCTTCTTGATAAAGTAGCTCTGAAGTTTTTGTGTGAATCATTAACAGTGTGTAGGAAAAGGAGTGCGTCAAGGCTGTACATTGTCACCCTGCTTATTTAACTTATATGTGGAGTACATCATGAGAAACGCTGGGCTGGATGAAGCACAAGCTGGAATCAAGATTTCTGGGAGAAATACCAGTAACCTCAGATATGCAGATGACACCACCCTTATGTGAAGAAGAACTAAAGAGCCCCTTGATGGAAGTGAAAGAGGAGAGTGAAAAAGTTGATTTAAAGCTCAACATTCAGAAAACTAAGATCATGGCATCTGGTCCTGTCACTTCATGGCAAATAGATGGGGAAACAGTGGAAACAGTGGCTGACTTTAATTTTTTTGGGCTCCAAAATCACTGCAGATGGTGACTGCAGCTATGAAATTAAATGACAGTTATGACCAACCTAGATAGCATATTAAAAAGCAGAGACGTTACTTTGTCAACAAAGATCCATCTAGTCACGGCTATGGTTTTTCCAGTAGTCGTGTAATGGGTGTGAGAGTTGGACTGTAAAGAAAGCTGAGCGCCGAAAAATTGATGCTTTTGAACTGTGGTGTTGGAGAAGACTCTTGAGTCCCTTGGACTGCAAGGAGATCCAACCAGTCCATCCTAAAGGAGATCAGTCCTGGGCGTTCGTTGGAAGGACTGATACTAAAACTGAAACTCCAATACTTTGGCTACCTGATGGGAAGAGCTGACTCATTTGAAAAGACCCTGATGCTGGGAGGGATTGGGGGCAGGAGGAGAAGGGGACAACAGAGGATGAGATTCAGTTCGGTTGCTCAGTCATGTCCGACTCTGCGACCCCATCTACTGCAGCACGCCAGCCCTCCCTGTCCATCACCAACTCCCGGAGTTCACCCAAACCCATGTCCATCGAGTCAGTGATGCCATCCAGTCATCTCATCTTTGTTGTCCCCTTTACCTCCTGCCTTCAATCTTTCCCAGCTTCTGGGCCTTTTCAATGAGTCGGCTCTTTGCGTCAGGTGGCCAAAGGATTGGAGCTTCAGCTTGTTTCCCGTTAGCATTTTGCATTAGTGTGGTACATGGTTCAGTTCAGTTCAGTCACGTCCAACTCTTTGTGACCTCATGGACTGCAGCATGCCAGGCTTCCCTGTCCATCACCAACTCCCAGAGTTGACTCAAACTCATGTCCGTTGACTTGGTGATGCCACCCAATCATCTCATCTCTGTCGTCCCCTTCTTCTGCCTTCAGTCTTTCCCAGCATCAGGGCCTTTTCAAGTGAGTCAGTTCTTCACACCAGGTGGCCAAAGTATTGGCGTTTCAATCCTTCCAGTGAATATTCAGGACTGATTTCCTTTAGGATGGACTGGTTGGTTCTCCTTGCAGTTCAAGGGACTCTCAAGAGTCTTTTCCAACAGCACAGCCAAAAGCATCAAATCTTCAGGGCTCAGCTTTCTTCACAGTCCAACTCTCATATCTGTACATGACTACTGGAAAAACCATAGCTTTGACTAGATGGACATTTGTCTGCAAAGTAATATCTCTGCTTTTTAATATGCTGTCTAGGTTGGTCATAACTTTCTTTCCAAGGAGCAAGTGTCTTTTAATCTCATGGCTTCAGTCACCATCTGCAGTGATTTGGGAGCCCCCCAAAATAAAGTCTGTCACTGTTTCCACTGTTTTCCCTTCTATTTGCCATGAAGTGATGGGACCAGATGCCATGATCTTCATTTTTTGAATGTTGAGTTTTAAGCCAACTTTTTCACTCTCCTCTTTCACCTTCATCAAGAGGCTCTTTAGTTCTTCACTTTCTGTCATAAGGGTGGTGTCATTTGCATACCTGAGGTTATTGATATTTCTCCCGGCAATCTTGATTCCAGCTTGTGCTTCATCCAGCCCAGCGTTTCTCATGATGTGCTCTGCATAGAAGTTAAATAAGCAGGGTGACAATATACAGCCTTGACATACTCCTTTTCCTATTTGGAACCAATGTGTTGTCCAGTTCTAACTGTTGTTTCCTGACCTGCACACAGGTTTCTCAAGAGACAGGTCAGGTGGTCTAGTATTCCCATCTCTTTCAGAATTTTCTACAGTTTATTGTGATCCACACAGTCAAAGGCTTTGGCATAGTCAGTAAAGCAGAAGTAGATGATTTTTCTGAAACTCTCTTGCTTTTTCTATGATCCGGCAGATGTTGGCCATTTGATCTCTGGTTCCTCTGCCTTTTTTAAAGCCAGCGTGAACATCTTGAAGTTCTTGGTTCACATACTGTTGAAGCCTGGCTTGGAGAATTTTAAGCATTACTTTACTAGCATGTGAGATGAGTGCAATTGTGCAGTAGTTTGAGCATTCTTTGGGATTGGAATGAAAACTGACCTTTTCCAGTCCTGTGGCCACTGCTGAGTTTTCCAAATTTGCTGACGTATTGAGTGCAGCACTTTCACAGCATCGTCTTTTAGGATTTGAAATAGCTTAGCTGGAATTCCATCACCTCCACTAGCTTTATTTGTAGTGATGCTTCCTAAGCATTCCAGGATGTCTGGGTCTAGGTGAGTGATCACAGCATTGTGATTATCTGGGTCATGAAGATCGTTTTTGTATATATAGTTCTTCCGTGTATTCTTGCCACCTCTTCTTAATATCTTCTGCTTCTGTTAGGTCCATACCATTTCTGTCCTTTATTGTTCCCATCTTTGTAAGAAATGTCCCGTTGGTATCTCTAATTTTCTTGAAGAGATCTCTAGTCTTTCCCATTCTTTTGTTTCTCTCTATTTCTTTGCATTGATTACTGAGGAAGGCTTTCTTTTCTCTCCTTGCTATTCTTTGGAACTCTACATTCAAATGGGTATATCTTTCCTTTTTTCCTTTGCCTTTTGCTTCTCTTCTGTTCATAGCAATTTGTAAGGCCTCCTCAGACAACCATTTGGCCTTTTTGCCTTTCTTTTCCTTGGGGTTGATCTTGATCCCTGCCTCCTGTACAGTGTCATGAACCTTCATCCATAGTTCTTCAGACACTCTGTCTATCAGTTCTAATCCCTTGAATCTGTTTTTCACTTCCACTGTATAATCGTAAGGGATTTGACTTAGGTCATACCTATATGGTCTAGTGGTTTTCTCTACTTTCTTCAGTTTAAGTCTGAATTTGGCAATAAGGAGTTCATGGTCTGAGCGACAGTCAGCTCCTGGTCTTATTTTTGCTGAGTGTATAGAACTTCTCCATCTTTGGCTGCAAAGAATATAATCAGTCTGATTACAGCATTGACCATCTGGTGATGTCCACATGTAGAATCTTCCCTTGTGTTGTTGGAAGAGGGTGTTTGGTATGACCAGTGTGTTCTCTTGCAAAACTCTATTAGCCTTTGCCCTGCTTCATTCTGTACTCCAAGACCAAATTTGCCTGTTGCTCTAGGTATTTCTTGACTTCCTACCTTTGCATTGCAGTCCCCTGTAATGAAAGGTCTTCATAGAGCCATTCAACTTCAGCTTCTTCGGCATTACTGGTCAAGGCATAGATTTGGATTACTGTGATATTGAATGGTTTGCTTTGGAAACGAAGAGAGATCAGTCTTTCATTTTTGAGATTGCATCCAAGTACTGCGCTGAACTGCATTTTGGACTCTTGTTGACTATGATGGCTACTCCATTTCTTTTATGGGATTCTTGCCAACCGTAGTAGATATAATGATCATCTGAGTTAAATTCATTCATTCCAGTCCATTTTAGTTCACTGCTTCCTAAAATGTCCATGTTCACTCTTGCCATCTCCTGTTTGACCACTTCCAATTTGCCTTGATTCATGGACCTAACATTTCAGGTTCCTATGCAATATTGGTCTTTACAGCATTGGACTTTATTTCCATCACCAGTCACATCCACAGCTGGGTTTGTGTTGCTTTAGCTCCATCTCTTCATTCTCTCTCGAGTTATTTTTCCTCTGATCTCCAGTAGCAGATTGGGCTCCTTCCGACCTGGGGAGTTCATCTTTCCGTGTGGTACATGGTACATTTGTTATAATTAATATACCAATATTATATTAACCAAAGTCCATAGTTTATATAATAAGATTTACTTTGTTTATAGTTCTCTTTGTAGGTTCTGAGAAAGGCGTAATGTCATGCATCCACTATTACTGTATCATCAGAATAGCTTCTCCTCTGAAAGCTACCTGCGCTTCACCTATTCATCTTCCTCACCTTCTCTTCAGCCTGTGGTTGCTATAGTTTTGGCTTTTGCAGAATGTCATATAGTTGGAATCATATAGTATATAGCCTTTCAGACTGGCTTCTTTTACTTACCTACATGTTTTTTATGGTTCCTACGTGTCTTTTTTGGCTTGACTGTTCATTTCTTTTTATTGCTGAATAATATTCCATCATACACTGCAGTCTCTCCATTCACCTATTGAATAACATCTCGATTCCTTTCAGTTTTGGGCAGTTATAAATGAAGCAGCTATAAATATTTTGTGTAGGGTTTTGTATGAACATATTTTTGAGTCTGTTGGGTTTTTAAATACCTAGGAGTGTGATTGTTGGATCATATCGTAAGACATTGTTTAGCTTTGTAAGAAAGTGCCAACTGTTTTCTTAGGTGGCTGCACCATTTTGCATTCCCCTAGCAATGAGAGTTCCTTTTGCTCCATATTCGCATCAGCATTTGTTACTGTCAGTTTTTTAGATTTTCGTCATTTTAGTAGATGTGTGGTGATATCTTGTTGTTGTAATTTGTAATACCTCAAAGATATGACATTTTGCATCTTTTCATATGCTTATTTGCCATCTGTATATCTTCCTTGGGGCTTCCCTGGTGTCTCAGACAGTAAAGAATCTGCCTGCAGTGTGGGAGACCTGGACTCTTTGGTGAGGTATTTAGATCTTTTGCCATTTTAAAATTGTGTTGTTTTCATATATTAGTTGTTTCTTACTGTTATTTTAAGAGTGCTTTGTATATTTTTGAATACAGGTCCTTTATCTGATAAATGTTTTGCAAATATTTTCTCTGTCTGTGAGTTGTCTTCAGTTTTTTGTTTAAATTGGTAAAGTTGAAAGGTGGCTTGATATCTAACTTACCCCAAGTATTAAATAAAAAGATCTAGGTAGACATGTTCTCATACTTGAAAGCAATCATATGTTGCCTGCAATTTTTTAAAGTTGTTTCATGGACATCTTTTTAGGTTATTATTTTCACAGATCTGTGTTTGTTTTGGTGGCTATATAATTACCATTTTTGAGTGTCCTTTCTGTAGCCATTAATTCATTAATTCTACAAATACAGTACCTGTCATGTGTCAGTTACTGGGGACAAAACATTCTAGAATCTCTCCTCAAAGAGCTTGCATCAAATTAGAGTTCCCTATTCATCTTATTTATCTCTCCTTTTTTTTGCTCTTTTATACAGTGTTATATTAAATGTCCTTGTATACAGATCTTATATATCTTGATACACTTGTGCTGTGTTTCTTGTTATGGGCCTACTGAACCTAAAGGATACTTGCTTAAAACTGCTGATTTTTGCCAACTGGTAAAAGTTATTTTCTGTTATTGTTTTTATTTTACAGTTCCCTAATCCTTGGAAGAATTGTGCTTGTTTCACTATGTTTTGTTGACCATTTGTACGACAGTGAACTGCCTATTTTGATTTTTTGCCCATTTTCCCTCTTATGCTGTCTTTTCTTACTGATTTGTGAGAGCTCCTGTATATTGTGGGTTTTTATTCCTTGTCTGTTTATACACTGCAGATATTTTCTCCCAGTCTTATTTACATTTTATTTTTTATTTCCTCTTAATTTGGGACTTAACCTAGAAGTTGGATGATTAAGACTTCCCTGGGTGCCCTTCACTCACATTCTTCAAATGTTAACATTTTAGTATATTTGTTTTCTCCTTTCATTAAAAAAAAAATAGTATCATGAATTCCTTGGCGATCCAGTGGTTAGGACTCCATACTTCCAATGCTGAAGTGCGAGTCAGGAACTAAGATCCCACAGAAACCGTGTACCTCTGATTAGGACTTGAACCCGTGATTTTTAGATTAGAATCATTCATCTGGTGTCTGGATGAGGCTCAGGTTCTTTGTGTCTCAGTGCAGAAGGAATTTGGCAAGAGGCAAAGTGATGGTCTAGAGGTGTTCATTAATATAGGATGCTTGTGAGAGATGCAAGCTGACAGGTGAGGGGTTCTGCCCTGAGGGCTACATGTTTATAATCAAAGGAAAGAGGGAGGGGAAAAAACCACCTTTGTTCTCATTCTTTGAGTAGATGTTAGGCTTACATCAAGAGCTCCTCCTTCATACTGGGCAGAAGAGTGACCTTCTGAGGTCAAACTAGGACTGACATAGTGCTTATTCAAATCAGCAGAGGGGTGGTAACAGTTTTCTTTGATTAAATGACCTGGGACTGTATTTCCTGCTTTATAGTTAAGCAAGCCTGCTTCATTCCACAATGTTTCTTGAGCCATCTTTAACTTAAGAGTGGTCTGCCAAAGTTCCCTGGGCTTCCCTCTCTATCTATAATCTCCTACTGGGACTTCTACAACTACGTGTGTGACTGTTCTATTCTATTGCTGCCACCACATAACAACCTTGCCCCTCCCCAGCAACAACTGTTAAGGCACAAAGCTTGTTTAAAAAAAAAAAAAATTAACCCTCAGATATTGAAATCCTTATGTGTATTCAGACTTCTCACTTTCAAGCAGTGTGGTAAGTGTATTTAATCTTTTCTTAAATGGTTCAGGATGTTAGGAACATTATTAATTTTTTTTTTTTTTTGGCTATGTGTGACACCTTTTGTACCTCTTGAATTGAACAGGAATGTTTCTCATTAGGTTGAATGAGTCTAGGCCACTCCTAAGAGGTTTTGTTTGCCTTTCTTAAATAAAAAAATATTTTTTTCTTATTTTCCTTCACTATCTTTTGATTGCCAGTTAGCTGTACTTTCTGTTAATAAATACTTTATTGCTTCTAATAGTCTCTAATTTGCTGTGAAGTTGGGAAGCCAGATACATGCAGTATTCTAAGAAGCTGGATCTAAATAACAAATGAATTCAAGTGTGAGGCCATGGGAGTCTCCCTTAATCAGTGGATGGACTGTATGTTTTTTCCACTAAGAGACATGGCTTTTCCTGACAATGATGGTGGCAGTAAGGATCTCAGACATTCATAACTGCCCCTGGAGATAGGTAGGCCGCGAGGTGTTATCCTTAATTTATAGAGGAAGTAATGGGTGGTGGCGGTAATGTTGTTATTAGGAGAGCTGGGATTTAAATCTGTTTTTTTCCATCTAAATCTATTGAATAAGCATTGTTTTTAGTAATACTTCTTTGTCCTGTCTGTTGCTAATAATACTTTCTAGAAAGTTATGTTGTGTCCTGGCTTTAAGTACCGTTCTCTCATGAATTTTTATTAAACCTAAATTTTAAATTGAAATAGGTTACTAGCACACAATTTTCAAGTTCCCATTGGCCTATAGCGTGGGTTCTAGACTAGAAGTGGGAAGATTAAGTCTATTGGACTTAATCAATTTCATTATCGTTAATAATTGTTAATTTCATGGGAATTCCATGATGGTCCAGTGGTTAGGATTCTGAGCATTCGCTGCTAAGGGCCTGGGTTAATCACTGGTTAGGGAACTAAGGTCCTGCTTGCTGTGCACTGTGGGTCCCCCCCCCAATAAATTTCATTATCTATTAGACTATTATATACAGTTCTGTCTGCTATCTGCCTGGAGCTCTCTCTGCTTGGTTGGTTCCTTTCAGCTCTCAGATTAAATGTTGCATCTTCAGAGCCCTTTCCTGACCTGAAATTACTTCTCTCTTCCTACGTCTCTCCTCTTCTGTATCATATCACCCTGTTTATTTCCTTTATGGCACTTAATCACTTTCTGGAAATGCCTTTTGGAAATATCTTGTGTATTGTTAATATCCAGTAAAATGTTAACTCTGTGATTTTTATCCTTTGTCCATCTTTAGGGTTTATTTTATCTCATAGGCAAGTGCTTCAGTCTTTTTGAACTCCTCCAAGCAGCTTCCTGTGCCAAGGAATGAGGCGCTTTGGATTTAAGGGCTTCTGTGAGGGCCTCCTGTCTTGTTTACCTTTGTATCCACAGAGCCTGGAATAGCAGTCTTGTAGAATATAATTTCAGCAAACATTGTGAAGTGAATGTAGTGACAACATACTACCTTTTTCACTTGAAAGGTACGGTTGAGGCTTATAGTCTACTGTGCTTTTCAGAGAATAAGCATATGGCATAGCTATATTATTTGATGTGGTTCAGTCGCTGAGTCGTATCCGACTCTGTGACCCCATGAAGTGTAGCCTGTCAGGCTCCTTTGCCCATCCCAGGCAAGAATACTGGAGTGGGTTGCCATTTCCGTCTTCAGGGGATCTTTCTGACCCCCGGGATCGAACCGTCTCCTATTGGCAGCCCAGCTACATTTTTACTGGTTAATAATATCATTCTGTATGGTATATGTATTTTTTAAACAAAATTTTCAATTACCAGAGAGCCAGTCCATCCAGTTTGAAGCCATAGAAAACATTTGAATTAAAAAAACAAAAACAGAAAACACTTGTTCTGTGAATCTTAGAGTGATTCTCAGACTTAATGTCTGTGAGCCACTTTGACAGAGCAAGGAGATGTGCATGCTGCTCTCTTGTTTGTTTTGATGGTCAGCGTTTCTTTTTAGGTTCCATTTTTGACGTAGAAGCTGCATTAGTATGGGAGGAGAACCAGACCACTGACTGCTGTACCTCATTTAGTCAGTCTTATTTTCCAAATGCAGAGTGCTTCGGGTACTCGGATAAAACCAGGGGAGAAGAATGATTTGGTTGGAGATGCCAGGAAAACTGCACTTTCCGTGCCCGGATTGGTTTGTGACAAGAAGCTCGCTACCTACTGTTTAACTCTGTGCTTTGTTCTGAGTTATTTTTGGAGTAACTTATGTGATGGAAAGAAATAATATAGAGGATAGGAGAAATTGAGGAAAAATGTATTCCCCTGTCCTGGGGAGAAGATATATAAATAGCTAATTTACTGTATGTTCATTTTTAGGGTTTGTTCTGTCGCAAAGGCGTGTGATTAGGTCTCATTGAATTCTTCTGAATGCTTTCCTTTGCCAGGCCCAGCTACTAGATTATCTGGATTCAGGACTACTCAAAATATTTTTTTGCTTGGTTGCCTTCCTTTTTCTAAGATGATTTTAAAAAGCCCTTTACATATACAGAATACTCTGTGCCAATTAACTAATAGTTTTTCTTGCCAGTCATTGAAAGATAAAAGACTTAAAACAGCATCGATTTGTTTGAACTTGTGCAAGTAATATTTTATTTTTGTTGTTGAAGTTAGAATGAAAGGATGGGGAGCATAAGGGAGGGAAAAATTATATTCTCATTTATGTAGAAAATAGAAATATAATGGCTTTGAACATGTTGACAATTAAAAAAAGGACCAGGTTTTACGTTTATTATACAACCATTAAAAGTATGTTGCTGGTGATATCTCCCTGGAGTATCTTGGTTCAGGCATGTCTTCCATTTGGTGGGTAAGAAAAATTAGACACACAAAGTCAGTGTAATTTTTCCAGTTACGTATAGAGAAAATAATAAGCGGTGTGTAGTTTTCCTTGACTCTGCCTATATTTTATCCAGTTGAAATGTATATGGAACTCAGGACAGGTGATGTATTTTGTATAGTTTCCCAGCTGTTCATAGTAACAGCTCAATTAAATTTTGATGTTATTCTTCAGGGAGAGGTTTTGTTCTGGTTGCTAATGATGTATATATTGATGTTTTTGAGCATGGACATAATATTTGTGTTCATGTTGATAAGAAAATTGAACTGGATTTCAGTACAAAACTTTTGTAAACATTTTGCGATACAGGCTTTTGTATTTGGGGTTTCTGTTTTTATGATGTTTAGGCCACCGTTGGTTTTAGATAAGAGGAATTTGAATCTCTTGATTCTGTTTTCTTCCAGGGCTGTATGTGCCTCTGCAGGCGTTTTTGGTTTGTGTAGTATATGCACTGAGGATATCTTTGTAATTTTGACATGAGTATAGTATTATATATTGATTAAATTTCTGTTTTTAAATATTAAGGAGTGCAGATATTTTAATCTTTACATGCCAAGAATTCTGGGCTTTCCTTGTTTCCCCCCCTGTAATTGCTGCTGGTGGAGGTGGAAGCCCTTCTCAGTGTTAATAAATGCCATCACCCATTCCCTTCCCCCAGCTTTACACTGGAGCCTAGTTTGCCTGCAGCTGCAATGGTAGGCATCTTTCAGGAAGTGACCTTGGCTTGTATTAATCAAATTCAGAACACACAAAAAGCTTCTTGCTAACATGCTGACTTGATGTAAAATTTTATCGCATCCATTTTCTTTCAGAATGAGGCCATCTTGTAAAAAGAAGATACACAGAAGACTCCTCCAATATAATACATTAAAAAAGCTCTGTAAGACATGTTTGTTTTTTAAAAAAACCTAGATTTTAAAAGTAAAGACGATTCATGGCCAAATGTGCATAAACCTAAATCATGAAGGTTTGGGAGCTGTTACTAGAAAATAACTTGTTTTAATGCTGAATAAAAAGAAAGTCCTGTATGTTAGCATCAAACTTATTTACTATTTAGCTACATTAAATACAATTTAATATTATCTTTAATATTTATATCAAAATATTTAAAAAATAAGCTATAAATTTAATATATAGCTACATTAAATTATTGTGGAAAATTTATATACTATGAATTTATTTGGGGGCCCTTTAGGAAACATGTATTAAGAGAGATACTTTTGTATATAGTTTATCTTTGGGTGTTCAGAAATGACTGTGATCTTACTGTGTTGGTTTGGATAAGAAAACTAATATCCTGCTTGGAATCATTTTCTTATGTAGTGGCAGTAACTACAGGGACTTCTACATATAACAGAAGATTGAGTCAGCAGGACTGCTAAAATTTCAACCACCTATTGTATTTATGAGAATATCCTAACTACAGATTCACACAGTTGCTTCTTTAGTATTTAGCTGATCATTATGATAGAGTAGTTAATATAGTCAAAGAAATCTAGGTTTTAAATGTAGGATAGTTGAGGTTTGTGTCTTACAGATCTTTATTTTAACCTTGCTCAGTGTTATATGTAGAAAAGAGTATTTCATGGATTAGTTTGCTAATGTTTTCTACATTTGGGAGAAATTTACATAAAAAAACCCAAAACTTGGAGCTCAGTCGCATCTATTGCCAAGGGGTTCACTTTTGAGTTTATTTGTGTAGGAGTCATTTGTGTGTACTGAACTGTTTTAGAAGAGAAATACAGAAAAAAGCTTAAACCTTAGGAGCTGTACCTGCATTTTGGTAGATGTACAGTATGAAAAGTACAGGCATGTTGTGTGTTTATTAATGATTAGGAGAGGAGATAGAGAACTTATGCAAATTAAAAATTGGGGTTAGATAAATAATGGCTTCAACATCTGAGTTATTATTTACTGGAAACATAATCAGCATTATCTGTGATTGTATTGTAACTTGTTCTTAGAATTGCAGCCTCATGGAGATAAATCTATCTGTAACCTGCCTAAGTTCACTCTTTGTCTTGATACCAACATTAATAATTGGTTTGTTAGATACTACAGGAGAATTTCGGAGAAGGCAATGGCACCCCACTCCAGTACTCTTGTCTGGAAAATCCCATGGACGGAGGAGCCTGGTAGGCTGCAGTCCATGGGGTCGCGAAGAGTCGGACATGACTGAGCGACTTCACTTTCACTTTGCACTTTCATGCATTGGAGAAGGAAGTGGCAACCCACTCCAGTGTTCTTGCCTGGAGAATCCCAGGGATGGGGGAGCCTGGTGTGCTGCCATCTGTGGGGTCGCACAGAGTCGGACACGACTGAAGCAACTTAGCAGCAGTAGCAGCAGCACAGGAGAATTTCAAGGAAAATGACTTGATCATTTTTCTCCACTCAAATACCTGTTTAAAATACATGATCTTCAATAAAATTGTCACCTTGAACTTAAAATGTTCTTTGCCTCCTCCTCTGCTGCCCCCTTCCCATGCCCCCCATTCCCCCCTAAGAAGGAGAAAGGAACGCCTGACGAGAAAAGGAATACATACAATCCTGGTAGCCAATGAGTTAATGTTCATTTGCAGCCTGAGGGTCAGCGTTCAGTCCCTGTTTCCTGATTGGCTGCTAAAAGGTGAAATTGAAACCACTGTAAACTTTTGACCCTGTAGCAATTCTTGTGGAACGCCTTCCACTGGTGGAGCCCAGAGCTTCAGCTCACCTCTCCACCCAACCCCTCCCACCCCCTTTCCTGTATTTATTTTGTATGATCGTGCAGTACTGCATGCGGTTTTTCCAGGAGAGGGGGGAGAGGGAAGCAGAACAAGCACCAGCAAGCGGCTGGCTTCATGCCTGTTTTAGCAACCATGTCATTACTAGCTACAACTCAGCCAGAGATAGGGAACTTGTTAATAAACTGGTCTGCCAACTGGATTTTTCAGTTTTCTCCTTAATCTCAAGGTAATTTTAAAAATGCAGAATGGTCGTATTTACTGTTGTTCATCAGTGGATAGTATCGTAGTGTAAGCAAAATATATGGCACGATTCCCGAATGTGTTGAGTTAAAAATAGCTTTCATATTCAGCAACCTTTATATATCCCATTAATGTTTCCTATGTCTCTTATGATTTTTACGTAAATGCCTAATGTTTTACAAAAGTTTTCTTTTTTTCTTCTTTGCCTTTGTCTTTTGTTATAAAGAAACTCAATTGGCATTTCATTTCTGACTATGGAGAATAATTGCAGAAATTATCTGTACATTCAAAGTTTGTTACTAATCCCCCCCCCCCCCCTCTTTTTTTCTTGGATGAGGTAAATGGTTCTGGATTTGTCTTCCATTCACATGTAAATAGTGCTTTACAGTCACCACAGAAACCGGTGAACATGGCAGGACTGTCCTCTTCCCTCTCCTTTGACACTGATGTCAGACTCTGTCCTTGTCTTTGGTTACTCCTTATATCCCTGGTGTGTCTGGCAGAGTGTAGCGGGTTGATGCTCAGCAGATACTTACTGAGGGAACATAGTTTTCATTTCAGAAACTATAGTGGCTGTTTGTACCTGCTATTCCTGTCCTAATTTTGCTTACACTTTTGAGGGCCTGTGCAGCACCTGGCATCTGATAGGTGTAGAGCAGACATTTAAGTGAATTAAATGCCTTCCCCAAGGTTATGAATCTGAACTTCCAAAACCTAGGTTTTCTGAAACTAAAGCTTCTTTTTTAACTGCCTCTTTTAAATTTTCAGATTGATTCTACGTAGAACTAAACATTTATTAAAACTTATTAAATGACTATTCAGAATAAGTTATTATAAATCAATTTGGTCTTTTCTAATGTACATCATAGGCTGGGTGGTAATACATGTCAAGTGTTTTTTTTTTTTTAACCCTGTCCTTACTTTACTAAGCCTGAATGTGTTACAATTTGAAATAATTCCTACTACTCTTGTCAGAAAGATGGGTATTTTTGAAAGTGTCATCAGTGTATTGCCAGTATTTTCTTGGGTACCAAATACATTTTTCCTTATTTACTTGAACACGAAATAATGGACTGATAAATTTTAAAGAAAAAATTATTTTTTTCTGTGAAGTTTATATAACTTTAAAAACAGTAACATCTTTTTATATAATTTAAAACTTTCCTATTGGTATTAAACTTACATCCTTTCTTTCCCCTTTCATTAGATTGGTTGTAGTTGATTGTTGTAAGTAAAATCTGGTGTTACAGTTTTGACAAAGGATATATTTATTGTTTGATAAATAATCTCAACTGCAAAAAAAAAAATGTTCTTTGTGCTAGTATTACATAATCTTTAAGTAAAACGGGATGTTTAATTGGTGCACAAACTGATTGTTTAGTGCTTTTAAGATGAGTGGGCAACAGCTGGCTTTTCCCAAAGATGGTGGTTCCCCATCTCCATCTATGATTTTAGGAAACTGAGGAGGGTGTCCTTGGGAGCCCTGCCTGCCGCAGCGTGGAGAGAATAATGAGCTTAATATGATTAATAGTAGAGTCCTTGCCCCCTTCCGTACTCAATAGCAAAAGAAAAACACATTCATAATATTCAGTGGCCTCTCTTTGTGCAGTTGGTGTTTCCCAGCATCAGCATTATGTAGTTTGGATTTTCCTCTCAGCTCCCCTCCCCCAGTTTGATTCTTTGTTCTGGCCTCGAGGCACATCTTCTCAGACTAGCTCTTATTAACAAAGCTCAGTTTGATCTCCCTAAGCCCCCAGTAGCTTTCTAGTGATGCAGGTTTTGATAATGTGGATCTCATCAGTCACCTTTATGTTAATTCTAGTAGACAAATTGGGGCTTCCCTGGTGGCTCAGTGGGAAAGAATCCACCTGCCAATGCAGGATATATGGGTTCAACCCCTAGGTCAGGAAGATCCCTAGAAGAAAGTGACAATCCATTCCAGTATTAGTGCCTGGGAAATCCCGTAGACAGAGGAACCTGGTCGGCCACAGACCATGCGCTCATAAAAAGAGTCAGACACAACTTAGCGACTAAACAAACAAACAAAAAAATACAGTCCTTGGAAATCTGCTCTGTTGCCATTGCAGAATCTTGGTTCTAGACTAGTCAACTGCAGTGTCCCAGCGGTTCCATACTCGACAGGATCTTGGTAGATTGTACTTTTTAGACTAGACTAGTACTTTTTAGACTCCTTGCAGTTTGCTGGTAGGGAAGCCAGTCGTTGCTCTGATTATTTGGGGGCCTCTCTAATCCAGCTGCACACTTCTTGGGAGAGGAGAACTTTTTAGATGGTATCTCTTTGTGTTCTGGGGGTTATGGGGTACAGATTGGCTGTGTCAGTACTCCTTTGGGTAGTTCTCATCGGCAGTACAGCATTGCTTGAGTGTGAAGTAGGCTCTCTCACCAGCTTTTCACATTAGGCAGCAGTGCTTGTTTCCTGGATCAGTCATGAGGTACATTCTGACTCAAATGCCTTTTCCTACCCACCCATCTTGTTCTCTAGGTACTAATGTCACCCCATGAACTCCCTCTTACTTCTCAAAAGGAGCAACAACAAAAGAACCATTTCTTTTTAAAAATTACGTTTATTTGTTTATTTTTGGCAGCACTGGCATGCGTTGCTGTGTGCAGGCTTTCGCTAGCTGTGGTCAGCGGGGCTCTGCTTGGCTGAGATGTGCGAGCTTCTGAATCCTGCGGCCTCTCTTGTGTCTGAGGCTCGCGGGCTCTAGAGCTTGGGCTCAGTAGCTGTGTACTGGCCGAGTTGCTCTGAGGCATGTGGAATCTTCCCAGACCAGAGATTGAACCCGTGTTCCTTCCATTAGCAGGTGGATTCTTAGTCACTAGACTGCCAGGGAAGTACAAAAGAACCATTTCTGAGATGAAATTTGATTTAAAACTAGGGCCAGAAAACCTTGAACTTTTTTTACAAGACTTTTGCCTATCTTTTCCCCCTCCACTGTCCTCTAGTTAAATTGAATATAAAAATTCAAGTTATAAAACACTGAATTGAGTGAATTAATGAATTAAAGTCGCTCAGTCATGTCTGACTCTTTGTGACTGAAGGGACTATACATTCAGTCCTTGGAATTCTCCAGGTCAGAGTACTGGAGTAGGTAGCCTTTTCCCTTCTCCAGGGGATCTTCCCAACCCAGGGATCGAACCTAGGTCTCCTACATTGCAGGTGGATTCTTTCCCAGCTGAGCCATCATGGAAGCCCAGGAATACTGGAGTAGGTAGCCTGTCCCTTCTCCAGCAAATCTTCCCAACCCAGGAATTGAACTGGGGTCTTCTGCATTGCAGTAGGATTCTTTACCAGCTGAGTTACCAGGGAAGCTCAACTCATTTAAAAACCAAAGTTGTTTGTGCTTTCTCCTGTTTTTTATTTCTGTGTGGTTAGAAACTCTTGTTATACTATGTGTTGGATAGTCTTGTTTGGCTAATAATTGTTTTTATTTATTGAGCTTGTATATACTAGGTACTAGTAAGTAATTTAAGCATTTTCACTTAATTGTCACAAGAACCTTATGAGTTGTGATACCTGTTTTAAGATGAGAAATCTAAGGCTCAAAGATGTCTTACATTGACCCAGGGTTACTAGACCAGTAAGTGAAAGAGCTAGGAGTTGGTTGATTCTAGATCTGGTGGGCTCTGAAGCTTCTGCTCTTTAGCCATTATGCTAAGAAGGTCAATGATCCTGGTAGCTCAGACAGTAACTAAGTCACTTCAGTCGTGTCCAACTCTGTGTGACCCCATAGACCAGGCTCCCCTGTCCCTGGGATTCCCCAAGCAAGAAGACTGGAGTGGGTTGCCATTTCCTTCTCCAATGCATGAAAGTGAAAAGTGAAGTTGCTCAGTCGTGTCCGACTCTTCCCGACCCCATGGACTGCAGCCTACCAGGCTCCTCTGTCCATGGGATTTTCCAGGCAGGAGTACTGGAGTAGGGTGCCATCGGCTTCTCTCTGGATCTTAACAAATCCACCTCTTATCGCTTTGTCTCTCAATGAATTTTTGCAATGAGACATCAGGGCCTGAGTTTCATTAGTTTTGGCCGAGCTTGAGTCCTGGGAGAGAGCTTAATCGGAGGTCTAAAGCGTCTGCTTACAATGCAGGAGACCCGGGTTCAATGCCTGGGTCGGGAAGATCTGCTGGAGAAGGCAATGGCAACCCACTCCAGTATTCATGCCTGGAAAATCCCATGGACTGAGGAGCCTGTAGGCTACAGTCTATGGGGTCGCTCTTTCTGCTCTTTAGCCATTATGCTAAGAACCTATATGTACTATTGTGGATTGGAAGATGCAGTCCAAGAACTAGCTTACTTTTGGCATTGTCTCAGTGATAAGCTGGAGACTACTGTGATTTTATTAGTAGACACGATACTAGATACAGCAGTTCCTTCTATAACTTTAATTGCATGCCACTTACATATTACCTAGATTTTCCTCTTCTCCCTTCGTCAACAGCGTAATGATGTGATATCCTTCTGCCCTCAACCCTCATCCCCCCATTTCTCACCTTTAATTTGAGCTTCAAAAGTGCAACAGACCCTTCACATCATGCACCTAGATTGTGGTTGGTTGTCTCCTATCTACTGTGTGGATTGGCTATGACTGTGATGTGTTTGTTACTTGGAACTTGTGAGTATATCATTTTTCCTTCCATCCTTTCTCAGCAAACCTGCCAGTTCCAGCATGAATGCTATTAACTTAAGGGCTTAGCTATGGTGGTTGTATCCACAGATAGCTCTAGAATTAGTGGTAGTCAGAGTGTGCTTCGTCACATTTGGAAAATCGAAAGGTGAGAGTGAATGTTTTTATTGGCTCACTTTTTTGTTGCGCTAGAGCCTGCTCCACATTTCCTCAAGTGCAGAAGTCTGCAGTTCTATGTGCTCACATATTTATTGAAGTTTATTTTGAAGAACTGTCCTTCATTTACCTGTCTCCTGTTTAAAATAATTTTTTTTTTTTTGTGAATGAAATGATGTACCCTTTCCTAGAGGGGAAGAAAATATCCAGTACTTTTCTTTCTTTCTTTCTTTTTTTTTCCCTTTTTCTTGGTTGCTTTATCTATCTATATGGTGGGTATTTATCTTTTTTGGACTTGAGGATTTAATTAGCTTCTTACAGGATATTTATATTGTTTTGAATTGTTAATTTGTTGAACATTCCCTTTGGACTTGGGAACATACCAAGTTCAGATTACCCATCGGGTTTCATCACTCTTCAGAACTTGGAGCTGATCTCCTTCATCACTACTTTGCGTTATCCATGTTTACAAACTGTGACGGATTGTATTGTGTATGCCCTGCCTAATTTTTTTTTTTTTAAACAGAGTAGTAATATACGGCAAAATAAGGCATCAAGTTCAAATTCCTAGGAAGAGGCGTCATACTTGATAACTTTTTGTTAGTTTTGTTTCTTATGTCCAGGGACGGGAAAGTTGGGAAATGTTAACTTGTGTGTGACTAATAAGAATATTTATATTAAGAAAGCGCAATAAAAATCAACACCCTTTTTTAATTTGTTTTTGTCCTCAGGATCAAAATACTTGCTGAACAGTGGAGTCAGAGACCAATAAAAACAAACATAAACTACCTGGACAGCATTTGACTGGTTAGCCAGGTAATCCAGCTTTACTTTGGATCCTTTGTAATTTTCTGACTTCACCGTCTGAAGATGCTGTGCACTTTGTGATTTTATGATTCCATTTTAAGCTTGTTTTATGTTATGTTGTCCTCTTTAATGATACTTTTAGTTGAATGAAGGGTCTTGGAATAAGTTAGTATGTATGTATATTCTATTTACAAATATAAATCTGGAGGGAAGGAGTATGTTACAGTTTAACATGAGTTGCTGCCATCAACCCTCTTCTTCTTATGTGTGAATATTTAACATCGGAATCAGCTCCACCCATTTTGACTGTTTCACCTTACAGAGGCTAATTTCCTCAGATTGCTAGTGCTGGTGTGTAACATTTCAACTGACTCCTCTCCTAACTTTTGTTATTGAGTCAGGATAGGAAAAATGAGAATGAGAAAACTATCTGATAGCCGTGAAAGCACTTATGCCTTGTTTAGGTGGTTAAATTTCTTTTTGTTGGTAACATTTTATTCTCTTGGTTGGCTGGGCTTGCAATCTGAGTCATCTTTGAATCCTGCCCGCTCTGATATTTTTAGTAAACAAGCCTTATCTGGTTTTCTATTTTCATGTCTCCTCTGTTCAGTGAACTTTCTGTTACCAATCTTGGCTTCCTAGGCCAAGACCCCGTAATTTCATGCTTGTGTCTGAAATGTCCCTGCGCTGCTGCTTATCTGCACTGTTTGAACCCACTTGGGAATTTGCTAGAGGTTTTTCTTCTGTATATCCCTTTAATCAAGCCTCTTTTCTGTTAAGAGCTTGTATGACTGTTCCCTGGCTTACAGAAAAAAAATACAAACTCCTCTCGCTTACATTTGAGACAGTCCTTTATCTGATACTTTATCTAGGCCTCCAGTATCAACTCTTGCTATTTCCCAATAAAATCCTTCAGTTAATTATGGTATACACCCGTTATATTCTGAACATAGTAGAGAACTATCTTCATAGTATTTATCTTAAAAAATAAAACTTTATATGGAAAGTTTCCAGTTTATATGGAAATTTCCAGTTTACAAAAGTTAACAAAACAGAGTATAAAGAATTATTTAGATATCCTTATTCAGATTCACTCTCTGGTTTTATTATTTGCATTTATGTGGGCTCTTACTCTTTCCTCTTTCTTTTTTGAATTATTTGAGGGTTATGTTACGTAGAATGTGCTGCTTTCCTCTAATACTTCTGCTTTATTTCCTACAAATAGGGTCATTCTCTCATATAACCATTGTACGGTTATCAGCTTCATAAATGGATATTAATATAGACCTGTTGTCCATCTTCCAGTTTTGTCAGTTGACCTAATAAAGTCTTTCCCAGCAGTTTCCCTTGCTTCTTGTAACGGAAACGAGTCTAAGCTCAGGTACTACATGTAGTTATTATTTTTCTTTGGCCTCCTTTTTCCTGGAATATTTCCCGAGCCTCTTCTTTGTCTGATACAACATTGACATTTCTGAAGACTGCAACCCTTCCTCTCCCTTATTAGAATGTTCTTCATTTTCTGTTTCAAACAGGATTAGAATGAGGCCATTCGTTCTTGGCCGGGATACTGCATAGGTGATGTGATACCCCGAGAAAGATGTACAGCTTCTGGAGGCACAGGATGTCTTCTGTCCCTCATTGGGATGTTAATTGTGATCATTTGGTCAATGTGTTGCCTGATTTCTCTGCTGTTAGAGTTTCTCCCCCTTCTTTAAGTGGTGATGGGGGAGGCAATGCCAATACCATGATTCTCATCACAGTTTGCCCTAGATTTAGCACTCATTGATGATTCGTGTCTGATCTAATTGTTTACTGTCATGCTTCCAAAATGGTCATTTTCTCACTCTGTTCCCAGTGGAGCTCTTTCATCATGCTCCTGTGTCCTTGTGGGAAATAGTATTAGAGACCAAGATACTTGGTAGGTGTCCTTAGTGCTCCTAGGTTGTCTTCTCTTCTTGACTCCTTCAGTGGACACAGCTAGGAAATAAATGCATGTTTATACATGTACATACGTAAACATACTTTTTCATGTACACACATAGCAACATGCCTCTACGTAGTTTATAAATCATGTGTTTATGTCAGTATGTCCAGTTTCACTCCACATCTGCAGGGTTTTTTCTTTGCACCTCTCACTTTATATTTTTATGTCCATTTTTATACCACAAGAGCCTTGGTTCCCAGCATAGTATGTTTACTCATTTGGTCTGTCCTATAATATATCTAAAATCATTTCAGATTTGCTTTGCCCATTTAATTACAGTAAACAAAGTGAGTGGGGAATTTGTATATAGTTTTGCCCAGGACTGAGAGGAAATCCTATATTCATTTTTTTGACTTACATATTTGTATTTAAAATTTTTTCATTTTAAAATTTTTATTGGAGGTTAGTAGCTGATTTACAGTGTTTCGCTAGTGGTTGATTTTCGGGTGTAAAATGCTATATTTTTAAAATACTTGAATTAGTCCTCCCTCATCCTACCTTCCCTTCTCTCCCCATTTTTGTTTCCCACCCTTACTTTCTGCATGATGTAGTTGTGATATTTGTTTGAAACAAAATGAGGTTTATTTATTTGTGTGCTTGAGTTTCAGTTTGTTTTAAAATGCTCCTCCTCATTCTGATTCTGGTTTTATGTTGATTATGTAGAATATGAATATGTTTTCAAAGGTCAAAATTACACAAAAGATACACATTCCCTTCTGTATCTTTTCCACCCTCATTTCCCCCATTTCTCAGAGGAAGCCACCTTCAGTGTTTTTTAGAGTGTTTTCCTGTATTTTCTTTTTGTAATGACAAGCAGATTTTTTTTTTTTTTTCTTCCCCAATTGCTCACCAGTAAAAGAGTCTACCTGCAGTTCAGGAGATGCAAGTTCAGTCACTGGGTTGGGAAGATCCATTGGGGGAGGAAATGGCAACTCACTCCAGTGTTCTTGCCTGAAAAATCTCATGGATAGAGGAGCCTGGCTACAGTCCACAGAGTGGCAAAGAGTTGGACAGGACTGAGCAGCGGTAGCAGCAGCGTTTTCGTTATGTGCGCACACCATAGGCTCTTCAGTCAGTCTCAACCTGGGCGTTACCTAGGTTGTTTCCAGTATTTTGCAGTTAAAATGATGCTGCAACGAATAACCTTGTGAAAATATATTTTCATATTCTTGGGGGGGGGATATACTTTCAGGATAAATTCTTAGAAGTAAGATTACTAGGTTGGAGGGTAAATGTATATGTAGTTTTGTTAGATGTTGTCTAATTACACTCCATAAGCATTACGCCATATTGATTCACACCAGTAATGTGTGAGAGAGCCTGTTTCCCCACTGTCATATTGTATAAGTTCTACTTAGTGTTTTTTTAGCTGCATCCACATTTTTGAGTGTATCAGTAGTTTATTTTTATTGCTGAGTAGTATTCCATTGGGCTTCCTGTTTTTGGCTTCTATGAATAAAGCTTCTAGGAATATTTAAGTGCAAGTTTCTGTTTAGATTTTTTTCCCTCTTGAGTAAATACCCAGGAGTGTAATTGTCTTATGTAAAGTGTGTGCTTATCGTTATAAGAAATTGAAACTGTTTTCTAAAGTGGCTGTACCATTTTGTATTCTGCTTGCAGTTTATGAGAGTTCAAGCTCCACTTATATCTCTTTATGAAGTGTCTGTTCAAATGTGTGCATTTCTTAAATTGGGTGGTTTGTTTTCTTATTATATGACTTAAATTTTTCTGAGTACAAATTCTTTTCAGATATATTTTGAGAGTATTTTCTTCTGGTCTTTCTTTGGTCTCCCTTTTCATATTCTTGAATTTTTTTTTTTTTTGAGAATATAGGCATTTTGAATAAAATAAATTTTTTTTTTTGCTTATGAGTAATTGTTTTTTAGTGTGTGAAGAGATCTCTGCCTATTAATGAGTTGATGAAGATTTTTCTCCTTTGTTGTAGAAGTTCTGTAATTTTATCTTTATATTTAGGTCTGTGATCCATTTTGATTTAATATTTGCATGTGGTGAAGAAAGGATTGAGGATAAGTTTTTGAAAACATTGGCATTCTGTTCCATGGCTATTTGTCGAAGACTCCTTTTTCCATTGTGTTGCTTTTTAATTGTGTGTGTGTGTGTGTGTGTGTATGTATGTACACGTGTGCTCAGTTGTGCCCAACCCTTTGCTGCTCTGTATGTGTGTGCGTACGTGCATGCTCAGTTGTGTCCGACTCTTTGCTCCTTTCTGTGTGTGTGTGTACACGTGCATGTTCAGTTGTATCTGACTCTGCTACTTCATGGACTGAAACCCTCCAGGCTCTTCTGTCCAAGGAATTTTCCAGGCAAGGATAATGAGTAGGTGGCCATTTTCTCCTGCAGCAGATCTTCCCGAACCAGGGATTGAACCTCTGTCTTCTGCATTGGCAGGCGGGTTCTTTACCAGTGAGCCACCTGGGAAGCCATTTATATATAGATAGATAGACAGACAGATAGATAGATAGATAGATAGGTAGATAGTCAGAATCTATTTCTGGTCTTTATTCTGTTCCATTGATTCATCAATCCTTATACCCATCAATCCAGTGCAGCTTTATAGTAAGGCTTGAAAGAGGTGGCGTGAGTATTTCAACTTTTTCTTCTTTGTCACGATTTCTTTGAAAGTGAAGTTGCTCAGTCATGTCCAACTCTTTGCAACCTCATGGACTGTAGCCTATCAGGCTCCTCTGTCCATGGAATTTTTGAGGCAAGAGTACTAGAGTGGGTTGCCATTTCCTTCTCCAGGGGATCTTCCCCACCCAGGGATTGAACCCTTGTCTTCTGCATTGCAGGCAGACACTTTACCATCTGAGCCAAGATTTTGGTACAAATCTCAGGATATGTTTGTTAGTCCCTGCAATCTTGTCAGTCTCTCCGAGAAACTGCCCTGCAGTATCTATCCAGCTTGACCATTCTGAATTCTGGTTATTATCTTGTCCATTCTGCAAGATTGCTGGGCTCTGTTTGAGTTCTTCATCTCTCTGTTGTGATCTGGAAAAACTGCCTCCTAGAAGGAAGGGCTCGTGTTACCATGTTGTTCCTTCTCCCCTCATGCCCAGTTGTTTCTTAATCTCAGGGACCACAATTTCTCACTGCTTGTTCTCTGATATTTGAATATAGTTTGTTCAGTTTATGTTGGGATGAGTCTCATTATTCTCTCTTGACCTAAATTGTAAGCCCACAGTTGATTCTTAAGTTAATTAAAAAAAAAAAAAAAAAGAAGGCTCTTCTCATGCTGTGCCAAGAGGAGCAGAAAGATATCTTTAACCATAGAAGCTTCTTTGATTGCTATTTTATTTTTTTATTTTTGGGGCTGTGCTGTGCAGCATGCAGGGTCTTAGCTCTCTGACCAAGGATTGAACCTGGGTCTCCTGCCACGGAAATGTGATGTCTTAACTATTGGACTGCCAGGGAATTCCCTGAGGGTATTTTATTGAACAGCTTCTGAGACCAGAGGATTAATTTCTCTGGAAGTTTTCCTAAGGAATATAGACTTTCATTTCTAAAGTTTCTTTTATTCTCATATCTTGAGACTAGGAAACCAGTCTCAACAAACCCTACTAGATTTCATTTGCAGGACCTATAAATGTGAATGAATTGTCTCTCCTTCCAGTTCATCAGATTTACTGAGTCTCTGGCCTACTTTTGAAGCTAGTTCCTATAAGCAAAGAATAGGAACCAGGCCTATAGGTATTGACTTATAAAGTGAAGTCATTATTTGTTAATGATGGGCTTGTCATGCCTGACTAAATGAGAATTATTCTCAATTATGACATTCAAGATCCCGACTTGAATATCCAATTATCCTGATAAATGGGTTGACAGATTTTTATTAAACCTATGCAATTAACAATATTGACATGAAAAGTAGAGAGACTCAGTTTTTATGTTTCTGTTTTTTCCCCTGCAATTTGAGGACATCGAATCAGGTGCCACATAGAACGCTTTTAGAGTACATAAGTGTAATTTATTAAATTGAGGGCTAGATATAGAAGAGAAAGAAAAACGGCTTCTTTATAGAACCCATTGGAAAACATAATACCACACAATAATATTCTAAAACAAATAACTGCAGTTAAAATCTTCACTAGTTTATTCAGTCCTGTGTAAATCTGTTTCGCTTAATCTTTTTTTTTTTTTTGCAGTCTGCTTTGAAGACATCGTCCACTTAGGTGTATAAAGGGACCTAGAAATTTTGACTTAGTTCATCCTCCAGTACAGTTGTAAAATTGTGTGAGTTACCTTAGGTCAGTAGTCTGTCACCTAGAATTTATTTCATAAAATATTTAGATTTTTTATCTTTTCCATGAGAATCTTAGACTTCAAGGCAAATAGCAGAGGAAAGCTGAGCCACCCAGTTGGCAGGAAGACATTTTGGATGTCCTTCATTCACTGTTATGGACAGGGGTTTTCATCTGATGTTCTTAATCGTTGGCCTGAAGGAGTACTTTTAGTTCCTAAAGTATTTGAGACTAATTGTCACAGATTTTACTTATGTGAAAATGTTTATTCCACATTCATTTTTGAAGGATTCCCTGTATATAAAATTCTGTTGTCAGTTGCTTCAGCACTCTAAAGATCTTATTGTCTGATTGCTTCTAAAAAGGTAATTTTTATCTTTGTTCCTCTGTGTATATGGTCTTATGGTCTTTTTTTTCTTGTGACTACTTTCAAGATTTTCTCTTGATGTTTGAATTTAAATAGTTGGATTATAATGTACTTAGGTTTGGTTTTCTTTGTATTTATTCCTCTTGGGATTAACTGAACTTCAGTGTGCAGACTGATGTTTTCATCAAGTTTGGGGAAGTTTTGGCCATTATTTCTTGAAGTTTTTTGTTTTTGCTTCAGTCTCACTTCTGGGGCTCTAGGTAGCATATTTGATAGACCATTTGCTGTTTCTCACTTGTCCTTTCCATTTGTCTTCAATTTGTTTTCCTTCCATTCTTCAGATGGATAGTTTTGATAACCCTTTAAGTTCAGTTAATTTCTTCTCTAGTCTGAATGATATTCAGTAAGGAAGTACTTTTCTGTTTCAACCTTGTTCTTACAACCCAGCATTGTAAAGGGCTTAAGCCAATGGATTTATCAAAGTTGTATAACTAGTTTGTGATGTAACTGAAGTTAGAACTTACATCTTGATTCTTTGCAAGCTTTAGACCTTTTCTTTCTATAATTTCTGAACTTTATATTGTAGTAAGTTGCAGTCTTTTTGAATATTCATGCTGAGGAGGTAGAAGATACTGCTTAAACATTATATACAGTTGTAGAAAATTAAAGGTAAGTTCTTATTTGTGGTTTAAAAATGATTTTTAATAGAAAAATGTAAGTATCACTGAAGTCAGTAATAACCTTAGAAACTTACAGATGATATTACTCCAGCAGTGAAAGTAAGCCTGTGATTATTCAACAGAAAAATTCAACTTTAACTATAGAAATTCTAACATCATGACTTTCTGGAGTTTAGGCTATGATATTATTCATGGTCTTGGAAATTAACTTTTTGAATACAACCTCAGTTAATGGATGTATTTCGTGTAGATTTCTGAAACTGATTTTATGTCATCTTTGTTAAAATTAAAACACTGTATAGTTGGATAGAGGAACGAAAATATTGCCAAGGCCAGGATAATTATGACATGCTTTCATATCATATTTTATTAATAATATTGTAGTTTCTAAAGTTCTGGCAGAAGTCCTGAGAATCTTGATATTTAGAAAAGGTATTGCATATGAATGATATTCTAAGTTGTGAGAACTGTATTTGTCTCTGTCCTTCAGTTTAGTTTGATATTGAATTACTAGAGTTTAAAGATAACAGTTTTAATTATAAACTGTGTTTTTTACTCCTTTTAGTTAAAATGAATTAATCATGGAAATCTGTAAAGCAACTATTATTTAAAAACCAAACAGTTTAAGTGAACTGCTTCTCCCCTACTCAGTGTAAATGAATGATGGTTAGATTAGGAGATGAAACTATCAGTAAGATGAAGATATTTAAAATTGTTTTTTAAAGTGATGTGCATAGGGGTGGGTTGAGAATCTGTGGTACTTGGTGATGACCAACCTGGTAAAGGCCATACTTCTCCCTATTTTCTTTTTATAAAGACTGGTAGGAAATTCTAGTGAATGTGGCTGGGAAACAGTAACTTCTAATTCAGGACTTCAGATGGGCCAGTTCTGTTGAAAGTCTATTGTTGAAACAGCTGTAAATGGTGCAGTTAAACTCAGAGATTCCATGAAAAAAGGAGTAGAGAATTTGATGTCATAAGTTTTAAGGTTTTGGGGGATTTTTAAGAGGATGAGTGGAAATATTTAAGGGCTTGGGCTCTGACATTGGCGAGACCTGGGTTTAATTTCTGGCTCCATCACTTACTAAATATTTGACCCTGAGTGAGTTATTTTACTTCCCTGTTTTCTTAGTAAAAGGAATAAAGTTGAATTCTATACTTTGCTCTGTTCTCTGTATCAGAGGATGACTGCAGTGGGGATTGAGTAGTAGATGAAATACGCTCAACACAGGATCTAGCTCCAATGTTAGAGTAAGTATTTGTCCACATAGTTTTTAAAGTTTAACATTAAAATTATGCAGTATTTTATCTGAACAAGAGTATATATTATTTGTGAGTTATGAAGTACACTTTGATGAACAGCTGTGAACCCACTACTTGAATGTAAGAGGTGTACCCATCCCCTCTGTGATTCTCCCTGCACTCATCCTGCCTGGATCCCAGAAGTAACAGTTTCCTTTAGTTGCAGTTGCTTTCAAAAAAGTTTGAAAAGCCACACATATATGTGTTCCTGAACAATGTTCAGTTTTGTCTTTTAGCTTTACAAAAATATAAGGAATATAGTGTACTTGCTTTTTTAACTTTTGATTGCTTTTAAGATTCCACCATGTTATATATAATCTATTTATTTTTTCTGCTACTATATTGTAGTCTTTCGTATGGCTTTATTAGAATTTTTTACATTTGGGATTGAACATTAGTTTTCTCTAGTTATTGATGTATGAATGATATGTCAATGAACATTTTAATACATGTCACTTGTTGCAGAGAGACCTGTTATTACTCTAAAGTTTTAAAAGATAAACTTGATTTTTAACTGCTGATGTAATAAATTTACTTTTAATGGAGAATTTCTTTAGAAAAAAGTAAATTTTCTTACTGAAATAGCCCTGTTTCGTTAGCTAATTTGTTTCATACAAGTCATTTATTATTTATCACAGGATTGGCAGTATATACTGTGATGTTTTTAAACAACTTTATTATAAAGTATAATTTGCAGACAATAAGATTCACCAACCTTACATTTGCAGTTTGAGTTTTGGCAAGTGTAACCATTATCTCAGTTATGACAGAAGACACTCCTGCCACCCCTGAAGTTCCTTTGTGCCCCTCTGCAGTCTGTCCTCTCTCCTGGTAACTGGTGGCCACTGGGCTGCTTTAAGTCACTACAGTTTGCCTTTTCTTGAATTTCATATAAATGGTAATCCACTTATGTGTGTATTATTTTGTAATTGTTCCACCTTTCCTGAATATTCTGTCCTTTTTCCTCTTTGTCTTTTCATTTTGGAAGAGAGAGAAAAAGAGTGAGGGAGAGAAAGAAAAAAGTATGTGTGTGTATTCAGCCTCACTGGTTCCACTCCTCTCACCAAGCAGCTCTGTCCATGGACAGCATTCTTCATTTTTGTTAGTGATTTTGATTTTAATACTCTCATTTGCTTTTTTAGAGTTTCCATCTCTCTCCTTACATTCCCCATCTGTTCCTCTACGTTGCCCGCTTTTACCATTCGAGCCCTTAGCATATTAATCTTACTTAAAATTGCACAAGTGGTTCCACTTAAAACATTTTAAAGACCCTGCCTCTTTCCTGTTTACTAGCAGTCTTCAGAGGATTCTTATATAGGTGGCCACATTAAAAGCTTAATGTTCACAGTCAAAAAGTGGAAACAACCTCATGTCCCCCAACTGATGACTGGATGAGTCTGTATCTGTATAACGAAGCTCTGTTAGATGCTACCACATGGGTAGGCCTGCAGGCTAAGCCAGTCGCAGAGGACTAGATCCTGTGTGATTCTGCGTGTAGGAGCTGTCCAGAATAGGCAGATCCAGAGACAGAAAATAAGCTAGTGGCTGCCTAGGGTGAGGGTGTGAGAGAAGTTGTGTGGGGTGGGGGGTATGGAAGCATTAGGGGAGTGACAGCTGAGGGGTTTCTTTCTGCAGTAATAAAAATGTTCTGAACTTGACAGTGGTGACAGCTGTGCAGCTCTGTACTTTAAGCCATTGAATTGTGTATTTTAAACGTGTGGTGTATGAATTTTATCTTTTTAAAATTCTTGCTGTTGATATTTTTTATTTTTAATTGGAGGATATTGGCTTAACAATGGTTTATCATATCTTAATGAATCATATCTTAATGAAGCTGTTAGGGAATATAGCTGATGTATTCAGGAATACTAAGAGTTCTATGATGCCATAAAGGAATTTTATGGGAAAATATGGGTACTTTTCTAATGGCACTACTGACTTCAGAAGGTGTGTTGTGTATCTCAAACTTTTCTGAGATTCAAAAATAACCTGTTAATTAAACTTACCTCAATTTTTAAAAAACCTTAGTCTTTGTTAGAGTAGTTGGCCTGAAAGTATAGGGTTAATGTTAATTCCAGCCCCATATCTTCATTTGTCAAGAAAGTTTATGTCAAAAAGACTTTATTCAAAAAAGAATTCAAAATCATACCTAAATCCATCTACACTTTTCTATATGTTCGTTAAATGCTTATAAGTTACTTATGGACATTTTGCAGTTATACATCCAGAAATCAGTGTTTTGCTCTCAAGCTTATAAGGCCAATTAGAAGATACTAAGAAAGCCATAATTTGGTGGATCTGCTCTCTTGGGCTGATGAAGTGCTGTGGTTCTAAGTGGAAAAGTGAAAGTTATTTTACTTGAGATAATCTGACTACACTAGGTCCCTCCTTTTTAATTTTTTTTAGGTTTTAAGCTTTTAAGAGATTCTTCCTATGCAATGATGACTGATGACTAGTGATGTATTTAAAATGTGGACGTCACTAGTTGTATGATATATAGAAGAATATCAATATTTATAATTTTGAAAGCTTAGTTTGAATTTAATGTTGGTGAAAGAGCAACTTACTTTTCAAAGATAGTGTTTTGTTTTTTTTTTTAGCATAGGTCACATACTATACAGAAAAACTTTAAAAAGAAAATTCCTATTAATAGTTTTGTTCTATTATTAAAGTGAAAAACTGCTTAAACTGGTTTGCTTTTAAGGATGAAGCTTTCTGAATATGTAGAGAAAACTCTTAAAGTTACAATATCCATCTTTGGCACAAATAACAAACTATCTAAATTGCTGTACTAGTGTAATCACTATTTTTCTGCTCTTGGTAAAAGTGGATGGAGGTACAGTTGTAGTAATTGTTCACAGTCAGGGTTTTTTAAAGGGACAGTTTTATTAGACTTGGAAAATATAGACATAAAGTCATCAGGTTGGTAATAATATAGATCTTGTAGTACTTAATTTTGTAGCTTAGTTAAGAATATAATTGGCCTAAATATCAGCTCAATGACCCAGAAATACAAATAATCTGGTTTATATCACAGTTACAGTGGCCCTGTCTCTCATGTGCCAAACTCTTAGTTACTTTTTTATGACTGTTCTCAAAAGAATATGTTTGGAATCTGTAATTTTTAACATGTAAAGCCTGCATTATTTTGAAGTTGATATTAAAAACCTATAAACTTCTGACCTTGAGTAGAATTTTCTGTGTGTAACCATTACGTGCAGCTGGTGGATTCAAAATTGCCTTTTCTTCTACTCCGCTTTGTGAAAAATAGTATGTATTGGACATGAGTGTATGACAGCTGACATTTATCAAGGATAACAGGAGCTCATTTTCACATTCTAAAAACTTTGAAAGCTTTGCATGTGTACACATGCTCAGCATATGTTCCTAAGATTTAAATATATTTTCCATCATGTATCAATCTTTAATGAACTTCACATATTAAGCTCATACTATGTGAGTCCACCTCCATTAAATTTTGTCTTTCATAGTTGAAATATCATTCCAAGCAAAAATGAACCTAATGTTTTCCAGATAGCACTCCTGTTACATAATATGTGATTTGTCATTACTTTCATTGCCCTACTATAAAATTTGCCCCTCAAGTAGAAATGGCCTTATAGAATCTTTATTTTTGTTACATCGACTGCTGCTGCTGCTGCGTCACTTCAGTCGTGTTCAGTTCTGTGCGACCCCATAGACGGTGGCCCACCAGGCTTCCCCGTCCCTGGGATTCTCCAGGCAAGAACACTAGCATATTGTTATTGGTTTAAAAAGATTTTTATAGAGCTAGTTGTTTCGTTGGAGGGTGACCATAAATAGAATTGGAATTGGATGATTCTTAATCTTGTTCTTAGCCTTTTAAAGTTTTCTTTAAAATGAGATTGTGATAATAATTTAAAAACAACTTTAGAACTGCAGAGTTCATAATGTGTTGGCAAGCTTGTTAATGAAAATAACACCTTTATGGTTGATGCAGGTTTCAGATACTGCAACCCTTGGATATATTGACATGCAGATCACATTGACTTGCTGCAAGGTAACAGGAGACATGCTCTGACTTCAGAAGATAAATTGGCCATGCACAGCTGTAATCCTACTGTCTTTTCATTTCTAGGCTTGATTTAGTAGTATGAGGTCTTTGATTTCTAAGCCCTGGGAAGTAAGTTGAAATCTGATTTTTTGTGCATATTAGAGTTTATATTTTGGCTTTTGATAAGCCTGTTATGTGGTGTAAAGGTACCATGTAAATTGTAGGCATTTTATTACTAAAGTAACTCCCAATTGCATTTGAAATATAAGAAGCCTGAGTTTTGTCCCTTTCTGTTTTTCTTTCAGCAGTTGAAAAGTAAGCCACTTTATTAAGAATGATGAGTAATGAATGGGATTTTAAATTTAGGCTAGTTAAATTGCCAGTGTCTTTATATTTTTAAAAAATTGCAGTGAAATTAATTATGAATTTTAACATGATTTTTCAAAGAAGAAATTGTCCTTAAATTGCAACCCAAGTGTCCTTTCTAATAAAAGATACTGTTTCAACAAATTATTTTGACATGGAAATGTACAGTATTGGAGAAGTTTAAGGAAAATATTTGAACTGTTTACATAAGAACAGTTTAAGACCACTACCAAAACTATATTTGTAGATCTGAGCATCTTTGAGAATTTAGTGCTTCTCAAATAACATCTCTAATCTCCTGTTAGGCCCCAAGGTTTAGATTTGCCTAAGTCTGTTTCGCTAATATCAGAGTTGAAAAACACACAAATACATTGTTTCCTGAATTTATTTAAGTTGTAGAGGTATTTTATAATTATTCTCTCTTTAAAATAATTTTGATTCTGTCTGTAAATCATAAGATTCTTGTGGGAGCCATCTTTCAGGCCTACCATTTGCCCACCACTGAGCTTTTTTTTTTTTTTGAATATGTGATTTTTTAAAAACTTCTTTCAGCAACCTTGTAAAGATGATGGTATATCCACTCTCAAGGAAAGAACATGAAGATGCAGAGATTTAAATTTGGCAAATACCATATTGGGGCTTAGATCAAATCTGTGTTCTTTCCCTTTTTCACTTCGCTGTGCTGCCTTCTGGTTGGATTCATCAGTCCCTGCACCCCGCCCCAGTTCAATGATTATGTGTGTGGTGTCTGGTCTAAGAGTTAATCCTAATCTATTGAGTTTTGTTTAAAATGTGGGTTTAAGCATCCCATGCTAACCACATCTATTCACAGTTCCGATATTTGGTGCTCACATAATGGGCAATATCATCTTTTTTATACTTATATTTTATTTTTTTTAGAACACTGTTGCTCTATATGTGTTATATTTTCATGGCTGTTGATTATCTTATTAAGGATTGTAATCATTTATTTTAAATTTATTTGAAGATTCTGTTGGGTGGTTAATTCATCTTTTGGAATCAATGCAATTTCTTGGCCATCTTTCTTAGTTCAGTTTTTAAATCCACTTGGTAAGTGTAGTTTATAGTTTGTGTCTCGAGTGGGAAGTCTCTCTTTTTCGATGCGCTTCGTGTGTCCCCCTTTCCGTGTCTCTGGCACTCATAGCTCATTTGTGTTGCATTCAGACGTCGTTCAGAGAAGGCAGTGGCTCTCCGCTCCAGCAGTGCTCTTGCCTGGAGAATCCCACGGGCGGCAGTCCATGGGGTCGCTGAGGGTCGGACACGACTGAGCGACTTCCCTTTCACTTTTCACTTTCATGCACTGGAGAAGGAAATGGCAACCCACTCCAGTGTTCTTGCCTGGAGAATCCCAGGGACGGCGGAGCCTGGTGTGCTGCCGTCTGTGGGATCACAGAGAGTCGGACATGACTGAAGTGACTTAGCAGCAGCAGAAATCATTTCCACTGTACCGTTGGCCTGTTTTCAAGATTCTCTTCTGAGGTATCATTGTAATATCAGAACTATGCACGATGTGGGCTTTGTATGTACATGTTTTCTTTGATATACAATGGGGTTACATCCCAATGAGCCCATTGTAAGTTGAAATGTGCCACTGCTCAGTATCATGAGAGAGCATCCTACTGCTTTTGGCCAGCTGGGAAAAAATTAAAATTCAGAATTTGATGTAGGGCTTGACTGAATGCATATCCCTTTTGCACTGTTGTGAAGTTGGAAAACCGTAAGTTAAACTTTTGTAAGTTGAGGACCAACTATATTACCTCCCCCCCGCCCTTTTTTTCCCCTTATTTAACTGTAGGTAACAGTGTGATATAATCAGCTAGGTAGCTATTGACAGCTTTTTTTTTTTCACCTTTCAGGAATTTTATGTTTGATTTCTACTTAATGAGCCTTGTTTTATGTTGTTACCTTGTGCATGATTTAATTTCTTGGGTTTCTTTGCTAGTTCCTAGTGCTAGAGCTTCAGAGAAGGCAATGGCACCCCACTCCAGTGCTCTTGTCTGGAAAATCCCATGGATGGGGGAGCCTGGTGGGCTGCAGTCCATGGGGTCTCTAAGAGTCGGACACAACTGAGCGACTTCACTTTCACTTTTCACTTTCCTGCACTGGAGAAGGAAATGGCAACCCACTCCGGTGTTCCTGCCTGGAGGATCCCAGAGACGGGGGAGCCTGGTGGGCTGCCATCTGTGGGGTCGCACAGAGTAGGACATGACTGAAGTGACTTAGTAGCAGCAGCAGCAGCAGCAGTGCTAGTGCTAGTAGGTTCATAGAGTCATCAACTTACTGCTGTATGTTTGTTCTATGTCTTGGTCCACAGACATGTTTCTTATGTTTGTTATGATTGTATCTTTCAAGATTCAAAAAAGTATTTTGTCGTTATTATATTAAGAGAAAGGGGGGAGAATGTTGTTGGTTGAAAGCAGATTCCACTACATCATCTCATCAGGAAGTCCTTTGTTCTTTTGATACACAACATGGCTTATTTATATAGGCCTGCATATAATAGATACTGGACTATTTGTTAAATGAGTGTGTAGAGAATCTTGGAGAAGCTGTACTGATATCAAACCCTCAATCCCTACTTTAATCTAGGACAGTGCTTCTCAAAGGTTGGTTTGTGAACCCTTGAGAGTCCCTGAGAACCTTTTGTGGAGTCCACAGTATTGAAATTGTTTTATAGTAATATATTTTCCATTTTCATCCTGTTAATGCCCTGATGGTGCAAAAGCAGTGATGCATAAAACTGCTGGTGTCTTAGCATGAATCAAGGCAGTGGCACTCCCAGACTGCTGGTAGTCAGTTACATTTTCCACTCCTCTGTGCTCAGACTTAAACAAAGAAAAACCTCACATAAACTCCACTTCTTTATCACTTGGGATTGTCTTTGATGAAGGAACACAATTTGCTCATTTCATTAAATCTTGACAGTTGAGTACTATATTTTTAACATTCTTTTAGTGAGAATGGAAAATAGACAAAAAGCACTCCTGCCTACCAAAGTAGGATGGTTGTCTTGGGGAAGAACACTTGTGTGATTGGCTTTTGTACTGAACAGGCCACTTTTTTTCATGAAATAACCATTTTTACTTGAAAGAATGACTAACCAACTATGGCTTTGGAATTTGGGGATTTGGCAGACAGTTTCTTAAGGCTAAGCAAGGTGAACCTACTGCTTTAATGAAAGCATCTGAGAGTATTTGTTGACAGTGATAGAGCTGGAGTTTTCAAGTAGAAATTATGTTAATTTTGAATCTGTCACCGTGACTGTGACAGCTTCTCAGTACTCAAGGACTTCATGAATGAGATGGGTGGTGATATTAATGTGGAGTTTTTGATGTTGTATAATGTATCAGTATTTGAAAATCTGCTTATTCAGTGAACCAGTATTATCCAAATGGTAATGGATGATGTTGCAGAATCATGCATGGGTAAAAGTTTTTTCAGCGTGTAAGTTAGTATTTCACTGTAACAGTATGAAAATTTACTGATAGGGTTTCGGATTGCACTTTGCAACTGACCTTTAAGAAAGTACCACTTTTTTAATGCCAGGGAGTGCTGGCAACACCAGAAGTTAGGAGAGGGTGGAGCAGGTCTCCCTTGAAGCTTTCAGGAAGAGTGTGGCCCAGTCATGCCATGTCCTTTTTGGATAGTGAGCCTGGAGAACTTCAAGAGAATATCCTGTTTGTGGTAATTCGTTACAGTAGTCACAGGAAGCTTAATACAGTAAGCAAATCTGAGTAAGATGTATTCAGGGTATGCCTCATGTTATTTTGTTTTGTTGTGTTTTTTGCAATATTTTGTAAGTTTGGAAGTGTTTTCAAATGAAAACTGGAAGTACCACTTGTCATTTTAGCATAATATCAAGGAAAATTATTTATAATGAATTATAAAAGGCTGTTGAAATAGTCCTTCCTTTTATAAGTACGTGTATCTGTGTGACTGAATTTTCTTCATATATTTTGATCAATATGGTGTATCGCAGCAGGTCGAATGGTGTAGTAGATAAGAGGATTCAGCTGTCTTCTGTTGTCTGACGTTAAGGTTTGTAAAAACGTGCAACAGTGCCATCTCATGCGATTGTTTTGTTTCATGTTATTTTTCATAAACTTGTGTACAGTAATGTATAATGGGCTTGCTTTTAAATGTAATGTTTCAAGTGTTTCTCAGTATTGACTTCTAATATAGTAAATATTGATAGACAATAACCCACATAACCAAAGCTTTTTAGAGTTCAGGAAATCCTGATATTAAAAAGGTGGAGAACTGCTGACCTGGTGCATTTGGTTAGCACTGTGCCAGCTTTTGACTTAAACCTTGCACCTCGTTGTATCTTTGAATAGCTGTGTGACATGGTGTGTGACATGGTGTACTATGTCTGGTACTCAGTTGTTCCTGCTTTTAAATTACAAGAACGTCTTAGTTGCTCAGTTGTGTTTGACTCTTTGCGACCCCATGGACTGTAGCCCACCATGTTCCTTGAGTCCATGGAATTCTCCAGGCTAGAATACTGGAGTGGGTTGCCATTCTTTTCTTCAGGGGATCTTCCCGACCCAGGGATCAAACCCAGGTCTTCTGCATTGCGGACAGATTCTTTACCACCTGAGCCACTGAGGAAGCCCTTTGAATTACATATCAGCCATTAATTTTCAGTGGAGATGTTTTATAGCACAAAATACAATTTGTGATTCTACATGTACTAGTTTGTTGATTTCCTGGCACTGGGTCATCAGCTTGTTGGAGGCCAAAACAAAACAAAAAAAACCCCCAAAACGATGACAACAAAAAACTTGTGTATTTTGATCAACAGTTCATCTCAAGCATATTGGTATAGGAAATGCAGTTTCCTTTGTGTGGCTAACACTCAGGCTCTTTAAGATCCCCTGGGGAAGGGAATGGCTAGCCATTCCAGTATTCTTGCCTGGGGAGTTACAGGGACTGAGGAGCCTGGCGGGCTGCAGCCCATGGGGTCCCAAAGAGTCGAATTGACTGAGTGACTAACATTTCCACTTTCACACTTAAAAAAAAAAACAAGAAAAACTTTCCCTCCTCCCCAGTTTTATTGAGAAAATTGGTGACATGTCACTGAATAAGTTTAAGGGTTCAGCAGGATGGTGTGATTTACACATATTGTGGCATGCTTGCCACTATGGGTTCAGCTACATCCATCATCTCACATAGATACAATAAAAGGAAAGAAGGAAGGAAAAAAATTTCTTCCTTGTGATGAGAACTTTTTAGGATTTACTCATAACAACTTCTCTGTGTTTCATATAGCAGAGTTAGCGTAGTCCTCATGCTATACGTTACGTCCCTGTTACTTTGTGACCACTCTGAGGATGCTTGCTGAAGTGGGTTTTGCTTTTACCAGTTTAGTTGTTATGAATGGTTTTACAAGGGTTCATAATTAAAATTTTGCCTCAAATGTTCTCTCACGATAATGAGATGAGCACCCCCCCCCCCCATTTATTCCACACGCATAGGCAGGTTTGTGACGTACACACACAGGCTCTTTAAGTCATGCGTCATAGAACTGACCTTTGAGTAGGAAAAAAAAAAAACCCACACTAAGTTTCATGTGAGATTATTTGAGTGATGATCTTTTCATCCTGTTCCTCAGTAGTTCATAGTCTCGCTTGCTGCAGATTTCTTCCCTTGAACAGTCATGACCTCGAGGTGCAGCTTCTTAGCTTCACAAGCATAGTAGGTATATTTTGGAGGAGAATAGAAGACAGTTGAAGTTTGGTTTGGACTTTGTCTTTTCTCAGCCATGCGACCACTACACCACCCTCCAACAGGTAAATGATATTAGGAGTGCATTCTTATTTTCTTTTTCGACTTCGGTACATATGCTCTCATTCACTGTTTATATTACTGTCATCCTGAAATCAGTAGTGACTTTTGGAGATTTATTTGAAGAGAGAACTTCTGTCATCAGACATATAACTTGTAGGCATAGGGAAACGTTATCTAAAAAAAAAAGGATTCTTTTGAATGTAAGGTTATTTAGTCTAGGAGTGGAATTACAATCACTGAAGAGGAACTGTGCTGTGAAGTCAGAAAAAGAAAAAAGACAATGGAAACAGCAAGGACTGAGTGCAGGCTAACTGTAGTCTGCATGATGGCCCATTCAGGAAGTCTCATGAGTCAGACTTGCCATGTCGTGTTGCTCAAGTGAGAGACCATCTGCCCCAACGTCTTTTCTTTTAGAGAAGGAAATCTGGCTAGGATGTTTTTCCTGTGATACCTTATTTTCTCTTTTTCTACCTTCAGTACCTGTTTTTGGAAAATTAATTCAAAGTGCTTCATCATCTTATATTTCCCTGTTGTTAATTTTTGAGATGTTAGTCTTATAGGGAAACTCAATGTAGCTTCTCTATATTCTTGATATTGGTGGACAGAGCTAACTTCAGGACCTCAGGGGGAAGTGTCTTGGTACTTCAAGCTTTTCGACTCTGCAAGCACTGCCATTTGATCAGTGTCTGCCTTGCAGTTGACCCGTGGTCATTGTTCCCTGTATCATTCATTCATTGCTTGACTAGTGCTGCTTCTACAGCAGCTTTGCTGCTCTCAGTCGTTTGGTTGCCGGGTGACTAATGGCATCATTTCTTTAGTTTTAGCATTTCTTAAAAAAGTTAAAAAAAAATATTTTTGACTGTGCTATGTCTTTTCCTGCTTTGCAGGATTTTCTCTAGTTGCCATGAGCAGGGGCTACTCATCATTGCGTTGGGCGGGCTTCTCACTTGTGGCTTCTCTTGTTACTGAGCTCAGACTCCAGGGCACACAGACCTCAGTAGTTGCGGCCTGTGGGCTGGGTAGCTGTGGCTCCCGAGCTCTGGAGCACGGAGGCTCAATAGTTGTGGCTCGCGGGGTTAGTTGCTCCATGGCCTGTGGGATCTTCCTGCATCAGGGATCAAACCCATGTCTCCTGTGTTGGCAGGTGGATTCTTTGCCATTGAGCCACCAGGGAAGCCCTTAGTTTTAACATTTCTTAAAATATCTTTTCTTCTCTTAGATAGATAGCCTGGAATAGGAGAGAATGAGGTACATGCTGTGATCATCTCTCCTTTATATCTTTATCGCTTATTAGTTAAATTTATATCAGATTTTATTTCTGCTCTGTGCACACACCCCTCCAACTCCCCACTGCTTATCTTAATCCAGAGCTTTACCTCTTAGCTCAAGGAGGTTGAACACTTTCTTCTTCCTTCCTTCCTTTCTTTTCTGCTTATATTTTCATTATGTGCCAGAGGACAGCCTTAGGTATAAATAATACTTTTGATGTCGAGCTATTTACGTCTGTCAAAGGAAAAATAAAACCACAAATCCAGAAATACAGAGAGGCCTTAAAAAAAAAAACAACCCAGCAATCTTTGCTTTACCGGGAACCTTTGAAGGTACTTGAATAACCTCTTCAGAATCTTCTAAAGGTGCCGGCTTACTCTTTAATTACACTTATTTATCTTAAGGACATAGACATCTATGACAGTAGTTTTATTCTATCTTTATGGTTTTATGTTAGCTAAATAACTGCCATTCACCACACTATTTCAGTGGGAAAATATTTTGAATTCCAGTCAGTTATCTGTACACTGAAGATAGCCTGAATAGTTCTGGCTAATTCATTTGTCTGAAGCTTTTTAATTTGTTGTTGTATGGATATTTGTAATGATTTGTTTTTCAAATGAGAACAAAATTGACGTTGCTGAACGTACATCTTTGTTCTTGGTATGGTGTACCTTGGAGGGTTCACCATTTTGCCCTATTCCAGTTGCTTGCTTTGTATTGGTTTTCATTCTCACAATAAACATAAGAATATGGAAGATGTGATTACTCCCAGTTTTTACAAGTGATCAGCTTTTTTATAGGTGACAAAAGTCTGAGTCCAGCAAAGCCCTGCTGTCTTTTTATTGTATCACAGTACGTCAGCTGAAGAATTCAAACCCTTGAGTTTTATTTTGATAGATATCTTGAAGCCACCATATTTTTTTTTGGAATGGAAATATCTAAGTGAAAAATGACATGTCGGAAAAAAGCAAAACTGTTTTACAAGGTATTTAGCCCCGTCCCCCTAGTCTTCTCTGCATTTTAGGAATATTGTGGTTGGTCGGAAGTATAGCTGATGGGAAGGAAAGAAAGAGGAGAACTGAAGTTGGAAAGAGGAACACAGGGAATGGTGGTATTAGGAGTGAAAAGAGAGAGGGAGTTTGTGATAAGATAGTCTCTACACGTTTTTATAATGGTTTAGAGCTGATAGTATAGAAAGTGGAGACAAATGTGGATAAGGTGTAGTATTGAAAATAAAGTATGAAAAATGCGTTAGAATAAAGGAGGGGATAGCTTTAAAATTTATTTAATTTATTTACTTTTGGGTGTGTTGGGTCTTCGTTGATGGCAGGCTTTCTCTCGTTGGAGGGAGTGGGGGCTGCCCTTTGTTGGTTCTTGGGCTTCTCCCTGCAGTGGCTTCTCTTACTGTGGAGCCCAGGCTCTGGGTGGGGGCTTCAGTACCTGCAGCTCGTGGGCTCCAGAGCACAGGCTCAGCAGTGGTGCAGCATGTGGAATCTTCCCAGACCAGGGGTTCAGCCCGTGCCCCCTGCATTGGCAGGGGGGTTCTTATCCATGGTGCCACCAGGGAAGTCCTGGGACAGCTTTTTCTAATTGGATAATTGGGAATGGTTTCACCAAAGGTGATAGTCATTTGATCCTGAAGGATGACTAAAAGTGTTTCAGTATTGTAGATAAGAGAGGGATAGAGGGGACATCTAAGGAGAAATAAGTTACTTAAGGGTTAAATACAAATAGTAGCTGTTTTCATGAATATCTTTTGTCAGAATCTTTTTCTTTTTAGGCCACTTGGGTGGTGGAGGTAGTGGTGAGGAAGAAATACAACTAGATAGTATGTTGTTTAGAAATGGAATAATTTATTAATAATAATAATAATATAATAATGAATCAGGTTTATGAAGTTCAAGCTTATGTCTCATTCCTGTGAATGAGAGTGATTCAGCATGTTAAATTGTTGGAGTCACTCTAACCTTTAAAGCAACTAAAGAATTACCCAGCTAGTTAGTATGCTGTCAGGAGAGGGTAATTTGATTTCAGTGGAATTGGCTTGCTTAACTTCCTCTGCACAGTGTATATTTGTGAACTTCATCTCTGTTGCTCATGTAGAGGTTGAGAAGTCTCTTGGCAACAAGCTTCCAGTTGCATCTAGCACCTGCCTTGGCTAATTGGTATGCCCCGTTCTGGTACTAGAACCTCTGGGGAGTTTGTGTTTGAGTTCAGCTTCATCAGGCTTAAACCAGAGCATCAGTGTAGAGAGGCTGTGGGGTCAGCTGTTGATTGACAAGGAAGAGGCAAGCAGTGCAGCGAGAGGAGAGAGAATGAAACCCCATGGGTGAAGTAGCTGTTGCTTCATGTCTGGATGTGTCTCGCCTCGACTTACATACTAACAGTAGGATATTTTATTGCTCTCTGCTGGCCCCTTTCCAAATCTGCAGGCGTTAATAACTAAAGATAAAGGAAGAGAATTGAGCAGGACCTGAGATTTAGACTGTTTTGTGGCAGATGTTCACACCAAGGTAGTTTATTGTTGATAGAGTTTATGCTTTTCCCCTGTTTTTAGAAAACTGTAGGCTAGTAGGTTTCCTGTCAGTTGTGCCTTCATTTTAACACTTACCAAATTATGTTATAATTGTCCGTTTTCCTCTTCTGCTTGCCTGAGAGGTTAATAGTCCGGCTCTTTGTGACCCCATGGGCTGCAGGCTCCTCCATCTATGGGATTTACCAGGCTCCTCCATCTATGGGATTTTCCAGGCAAGAGTACTGGAGGGGGTTGCCATTTCCTTCTTCAGAGGATCTTCCCAACTCAGGGATTGAACCCGGGTCTCCCGCGTCACAGGTGGATGCTTTACCCTCTAAGCCACCAGGGAAGCTTGTTCTAATAGTGGGTGGTGTCATTTATCTCTTATTTCCTGGTCCCAAAATGGTCTGGGCATGCAAATGTTTGAACAGAAGTGGAATTAGATTTTAAAAATGGATTGCATTAGGTGATTTTTAGTGCATCCTACTAAACATACCAGGTTCTCAACAACAAAATAAAAGGATGTTGCAAGTTAGTTTTTATTTGGGCCCCCAACCCCCGACTTTCAGCTCTTATCCTCTATACCAAGATTCAGTTAAAACGTAAAGGTAGGAGATAATCACTGGTGAGGAAATGTCCATAGTGGCTCCATGTTTATGGACTTACCTCCTCCTTTGCTTTTTCTTGTCCCCTAAACACATCCATTTTATTTTGTTTCCTTTCTTTGCTCCATGGTGCTGTTTCTCTTGGAGCTGCACAAAAGACTGAAATAAAACCTCTAATTTTATATTTTAGAAAATATATTCTTGTAGGATTAAGCCTAACTGGTGATGACTGTATACTATATTTGTGTAAGAGTGTCAATTTGGAACTTAAATTTTGTGTAGCGTGTTTATGTACAGATGTCTCATAAATCTTTCCCAAGGGTAATTTTTTTCTAATTGGCTTAATCAGTCTATTTTTATATAATGTTTCAAGCAGTTTTCAATAAATAATTCAAATTCACAGTTGCTTGAAGATTTTCTTAAGTTACTGAGATTCTCAGGAGACTCCCAGAAATACTCCCTAATTGACATATTTAATCATACCTTGTATAATATGTCAGACAGACAAGCCTGATAAATAAATCAGATTATTGGTGGGATAGTCAGAAGTACTTAGCCCTAGCATTTAATCTTGGGAAACCCAAGAATGAAAATACTTGACAGGTTATTTTGGTTATAGTTGGGGCTTCCCAGGTGGCTCAGATGGTAAAGCATCTGCCTGCAATGCGGGAGACCTAGGTTCAATCCCTGGATCGGGAAGATCCCCTGGAGAAAGAAATGACAACTCACTCCAGTACCCTTGCTTGGAAAATTCAGTGGACGGAGGAGCCTGGTAGGCTACAGTCCATGGGATTGCTAAGAGTCAGACACGACTGAGTGACTTCACTTTATTTCTTTCTCTTTCTTTTGGTTACAGTTAATGCTTTTCTGAACTAAGCATTTTTCCTTGCCGTGTGAGCCACTAACTGTTGGTATCAAGTAGAAATAAGGGTCATGGTTAGTAGAGGGCCATATATTTGGTGACTGAAGAATAGTGGTTGATTTTTAGAGGCTTGAGGGAAATAGCAGCATTAGTACCTGCTGAGCTGGAGCACCTCATTGCCTCTGACCCTAATACTGCATGTCCTTAAACCCTCATGTAACAGCTTCTCAGTGTTCTTACTGATGAGCTGAGAAATTCTCCAGTTAACTTGTTAGCAGAGATGGTGTGATTCAACAGTGTGATTGGTTAAATTTTTTTTGGAGTGAGGGATGAAATGCCCAAGGACCATCTGATACATATTTTTTTTGATTATAAAATTCTAAAAATATTATAATCCCAGCTCTGCCATCTAGTATCTGTGATCTAGATGCTATTTTATCTATAAAATGGGAGTAATACATACTTTGGAGAATTGTGAGAAATTATACCAAATATGTGATATGCCTAGCATTGTACTGCCACAAAAGTTATGTTTCCTTCCTCCTCCCTTATTGATTTAGGAAAATGAAATATTTTAGTTGGTCTCTATCCCATTGGAGATTTACTGGGTAATGTACCTCCTTGGGCCTCCCTGGTGGCTCAGCTGGTAAAGAATCCGTCTGCAGTGTGGGAGACCTGGGTTCGATCCCTGGTTTGCAAAGATCCCCTGGAGAAGGGAAAGGCTACCCACTCCAGTATTGTGACCTGGAGATTTCCATGGACTGTATAGTCCATGGGGTCGCAAAGAGTTGGACACAACTGGGCGACTTTACCTCAGTTTCACTTTACCTCCTTACGTTTTGGCTTGTCGTGGCTTTTCTTAGGTGCCGCCCGCCCCCCGCCCCAATAACTTCTTGCTCACCTAATGGATACTAGCATTGTTGATTGACACTGCTTCCTTTTGGACATGGAGTACTTCCTGTATCTTTGACCGTCTGGATAGTTTGTTCTACATAATCAAGTTTTTCCCTCCTGTCTTAACTGTGAATAACCAAAAGGAAAGATAGTAATGCTACTAAGCCACATGTCATTGTTTTTGTGGCTTTTGAGCTGGCAGATACAATTCTTTGTTGCTTTTAAAGAACGTTCCTTTTCTACCAGTTTGTTGTACTCTGTGTATATAAACTTAAACCTGTACCACAGCTTGGTTGTATTGTATAGAAAGGCCTGTAGTATTTATAGAGGAATTTTATCCAGTTGCTGCAAGATTTTTGCTTGTTTTAAATCTGATTTATCATGAATCTACTTATGACTTTTCCAAATAATACAGAAATAGGTAACATTATATTTTGAGAACATTGAAAGTTATTATAAGTTTCTAGTATTCTGTATTGAAATAGTTGCATAGAATATTTTGCTTAAATGTCATTTTAAAGTGTACACTGTCATATTAATGTATTTAAGTAGTATAGCATAGAACTTTTAAGTAGAAACATTTCATATAAGGAAAATAATTGTAAAAATGACTCAAGGATCTAGACAGTTGAGTTTACATTGAAAGATAGAATACATTTTGGGCCTTTGAATCTGATTCAATGAAAAGTGTTTTGCTCTAGTCTTTCATTACTGTAGTGTCAGGGATGTGAAAAGCCTTCTGTGATTGGGTTGTATTCTACCTGGAAGTGTGGTTGAGGTGTTACTCCAGTTTAACTGGCAGCTGGGGAACATCTACATTCACAACTTCAAAACATACTATGAACCTCACTGTTGGATAAGAGTGCAGGTTGTGTGGGAGTAGGGCAGGTATGTTTTGTGGTCCTGATTTCTTTTCAGCTCAGCTGTGTGGATGATAGTCTTATCTGTCAGGGATCAGAATTTAGAAGGAGCTCAGTATCTTGCCTGGAGAATCCCACGGACGGAGAAGTCTAGTAGGTTACAGTCCACGGGGTCGCAAAGAGTCGTACACGACTGAGCGACTTCACCTTCAGTATCAATAGACTGTCCCGATGTGAGAGGTGCTGGGAAACACTTCTGCTGTATTATTTCCCCTTTGAATATGGATTTTACCAACTCTGTATATTCCTCAGACTAGATGGGCTATAATTTAAGATGTAAAAATGTAGGCTGTACCGTTACTGATCTGTGTTTCTTAACTTTCCTGGGGAGCAGAAATTAATCTACTCGTGGGCCTGGTGCATGTTCCGTTTCCCCCTCCCACCCTAATTCTTGGTGAGAGACTGAAGATGGTCTAGAGCTAGTGTGTATATGCTGCGTATGCCACGGAAGGAGTAACTTACAAAGCTAGACACTCTGTCCCCCCAGGTAAATCCAGTCTGAGTGTGGCTCCACCAGTGAGAGGTAGACAACAGGCCTGGCAAGTAAAATAAAGGCTTTTTATAGTTTTTTGTGTTCATAAATAAGATTAATACCAAACGAATAGGAAATGGTGCATGAAGAGTTTGTTGTAGTCATCTGTTTTTAGGAATTATTGTATTATTGAATATGTGGAAACTTGTTTTTTGGGACTGAAATACTTCTGTTTGTTACTTCTCATGTTGAACATTCTCTTTAGTTGGGTGACATTTAAAGATACATTTATTCTGCTTTGATTTTTTTGTTATACAGTATTTTGTCATTCAGACTTGTGTATCATGTGGTCTTTTAGGCACTGTATAGTGAAGGTAGTACCAATGTTTATCTCTAAGTAAGAGCTAGAAAAAAAAATCTGTCAGTCTTGTTTCTAAAAAATGAAATTTGAAAATTATTTTATATCTTAAATAGTTATACCTTCATGTTTGAATAAACACCAGTACTGTGGTTTTAAATTAGAATCGTGCACTGGTACATTTTTGGATAATTATCTATGTTACTAGAGATCATGGGACTCTGTGAAAGAGTAAACTCAGTAATAGGTAGACTGCAGTCATATACATGTTATAGCTTGTTGTTCTGTTAGATCAAGAGAAGGAGAGCCACGTGTGTATTTGGACATAGTTCCTCAGTTGTGGTGGACTCTTCACGACCCTCATGGACAGGCTCCTCTGTCCATGGAATTCTTCAAGCAAGAGTACTGGAGTGGGTTGCAGTTTGCTTCGCCAGGGTGTCTTCCTGACCCAGGGATCAAACCCTGGTCTCCTGCATTGCAGGCAGATTCCTTACTGTCTGAGCCACTAGGGAAGCCCGTATTTGGATACAGTTGAAATATTTAGGTTTCTTTTATATGTACATAAACATTGTCTTTACATGAATGATATGTGCACCTGTGTAGTTTACATGATAGTTGTGGTTACTGACTTCTTTCATACTAAGATTTTCATGGTTTTGAGTCTCTATTGATATAATTATTGTCTCTAAAAATTCATTTTGGTAACATCCTATATCGGCCAAACAAGCAACAATTTAGAAAGTTTAATCTTAAACTTTTTTGTAGATCAGAATGGAGGAAAATCTAAAATACGACTGCAGGTGTTGAATGTTCCATTTACTCAGTACTTTTTGAGGCATACTTACTGATCACCTGTTACATGCTAGGCACCTTAAGCTCTACTGGAGATCCAGCTTATGTGTAACAGCAAAGTTAGGAAATAGTACAAAGAATATAGAATAAATTATGTCTTTCAAGTTAAAGAAATGCTGTTATTCACTAAAGAGTTTGTTAATTTTGAGGATTCAGCTTGTGTTTAACATCAAAATAAGGAAATAATATCTAAAATTTGGAGTATAATTTTTTTAAATTATATTTTTAAAATAAATGCTATTATTCACTGGATGGTTGGCCACACAGTTTAAAAGTAACCTGTGAACGAAACAAAAATATAAAGGTAATTGTATTGAGATATAGCTAGTTACTCTATTTCTGTTCTTTAAGGAATCACTTTCTTAAAATATGAAAATTGGAAGTCAAAGCTGAACATGCATTTAACTTTATTATGAAATAATTTTAAACTTAAAGTTGCAAGAAAAAGAATAGTACAAAGAATTAAAAAATTTTTGCCCAACTGAGATTCACCCAGTGTCAACAGTTTGCTAGCCTCCTTTCTAGGCTCTTCTTCCCCTCCCTTTCTCCCTCTTCTCCTGTTCCTTTCTCTGTCACTCACTCACTTATAAGTATGTAAACCCTCCCTCCAACCATTGGAGGGTCCTTTGTGTACATAATGGCCTTTTTGTCCTAAATACTAAGAATAGGGATAGTTTCTTAAATAACCACAGGACAGAAATCAACTTCAGTAAATTTAACATTGGTAAAATACTGTTATCCGTTGTCCATATTCTAAATTGTCAGTAGATCTAATAATGTATAGCATTTTCCCTGTCTAGAGCGCAGGATTCAATATAGGATCAAATATTGCATTGAATTATTGTTTCTCTTTAGCTTTCTTTAATCTAGAATACTTAAAGACTTTGTCTTTTATGACATTGTCATTTTTGAAGAATATAGTATTGTGGCATTGTGGGATCTGGTTACCCTGTAAAATCATAATGTTGGGCCATTATTTAAGTTCTTTTCTCTCCTTTATTTTAACTTATGTTGTGAGGAAAAAACACCAAGTTCTTGAAACATAACAGCTATTCAGCCATTATGTTTTTTTAATCAAAATTATTGGTAGAATAAATTTTGATAGTGTTTAACTCATACCTAGGACGTCTGTAAAGATGATAATGTAATCTAAAACTCTGATTTTGTTTTTTTCTGAAGCTGAATATTTTAAGTTTCTTGTGTGAAATTTTGCTTCTCTGTTGATTTGTCTCTCTTCCTGGCAGGATTGTGCCACCTAGTGGAAGTTTATGTCCTTCTGTGTAGGTCTCAAACTGTGGATAGAATGCAAGATGTGTTTTAACAAATTAAGAAAAAGTAGTTTGGCATGTTTGAGCTTCTCTGTTGTCTTGGAATTCTTTATAACAGCGTCTTCATAAACAAGAGTTTAGGACAAATAAATTTCTTGTTGAGTGAAGGCTTAGTTCAGTTCAGTTCAGTCGCTCAGTCGTGTCCGACTCTTTGCGACCCCATGAACTGCAGCACGCCAGGCCTCCCTGTCCATCACCAACTCCTGGAGTTTACCCAAACTCATGTCCATTGAGTCGGTGATGCCATCTAACCATCTCATCTGCTGTCGCCCCCTTCTCCTCCTGCCTTCAATCTTACCCAACATCAGGCTCTTTTCAAATGAATCAGCTCTTTGCATCAAGTGGCCAAAATATTGGAGTTTCAGCTTCAACATCAGTCCTTCCAGTGAACACCCAGGACTGATCTCCTTTAGGATGGACTGGTTGGATCTCCTTGTAGTCCAAGGGACTCTCAAGAGTCTTCTCCAACACCACAGTTCAAAAGCATTAATTCTTCTGTGCTTAGCTTTCTTTATAGTCCAACTCTCACATCCATACATGACCACAGGAAGAACCATAGCCTTGACTAGATGGACTTTGGTGACAAAGTAATGTCTCTGCTTTTTAATTTGCTATCTAGATTGATCATAACTTTCCTTCCAAGGAGTAAGTGTTTTTAATTTCATAGCTGCAGTCACCATCTGCAGTTATTTTGGAGCCCAGAAAAATAAAGTCAGCCACTGTTTCCACTATTTCTCCATCTATTTGCCATGAAGTGATGGCACTGGATGCCATGGTCTTAGTTTTCTGAATGTTTAGTTTTAAGCCAACTTTTTCACTCCTTTTTCACTTCCATCAAGAGGCTCCTTAGTTCTTCTTCCCTTTCTACCATAAGGATGGTGTCATCTGCATATCTGAGGTTATTGATATTTCTCCCGGAAATCTTGATTCCAGCTTGTGCTTCATCCAGCCCAGCATTTCTTATGATGTACTCTGCATATAAGTTAAATGTGCTAAAATTATGAGCTACTGAGTATTTCTTTTTCCAACAAGAAATACCCTTTTTTTTTTTTTAGGAATACCTATTTTTTAAGGTATTTTAAAAATAACTTATTTTTAAAAATACATTGTTTTTATCAATGCAACTTTAATCAAGGCATATTTCCTTTCCACCAGTTAATATTAAAATAGTTGTTGCTCTGTGGATCTTGTAAAAATCCTCCCACCTGGATTTTTCTTGTTATACATCTACTTTGTAAGCAGAATGTATTGGAGCTTACATATTATTTACGGAGTCTCAGCTTATTTTTAAGTAGTGGAAGAAAAACACATTGGATGATGAATGCTAAAGAAATGGTCTACAGGAAAAAAGCCACTACTTTGAAAATAGCTTGAAAATAATTTTGAGATTTATCATTCAAAGACTTTTTACCAGTTGGCCAGATAGACTTATTTGTATATAAGTATAATTTAGTATTTTTCAATTGGAGAGTTGACGGTCTCTTTTTCTTATTAGATATGAAAAAGATGCCTTGTTCCTTGTGAGATATTCAGTATACACATTACTTGGTCTTGAGAAACGTTTGTCGCAGGGTTGGACATTCTGTCTAATTAGTGGAGTATAAACTCTTGAGGTCTTCAGAACAGTTGTGTACTGTAAAGAATATTGAGACTTATCCAGCCATTTAAGGAAAGTAGTCCTGAATTACAAAGTGCAGCCATTCAAGCATGTTATGCTTTTATTAGAGTCATGGATATTTTACAGTGTTTTTTATCTTATTATTCTCTCTTAGTTGCTAATGTATATTCACGATGAGTGGGTTAGGAGAAAACGCTTTGGATCCACTGGCCCCTGATTCACGAAAACGCAAGTTGCCATGTGATCCTCCAGGGCAAGGGTAAGCAATTTATTTTCTGATACTTCACCAAGATCACCTCCCCTTGTCTTTATTTGTTTGGTTTGAAGATAACATTTCAGCTTTCTGTTATTTGCTTTCTCTGGTTAGATTTTTTGTTGTTTATGTGTTCAAATATATACTAACTGTGACACTGTAAGAAGCATTTCTCAATGGAGGATGTAGGAGTTACAAATAGATAAGATTATTACAAGTAAGATAAGATTGTTACAAGTAAGAATCTTTAGTATCCTTTAAGAACATGTTATAAGTTGATATTTTGGCATTTGTGAGGTTTTATCATTCTTTTCCTGAGTGAAGTTAGAAGTTTAAAAAATAGAAATGAAATACTGCATTTTACGCAGTGATACTTCATAGCTTTTTTCGTATTTGCCAAGGTCAGTATCACTTAAATTTCACTCTCAGGGTTGCAAAATAAAAAACAATCTTATTGGGAGGGGGGTTCAGGGTTGGGAACTCATGTACACCTGTGGTGGATTCATGTCAATGTATGGCAAAACCAATACAGTATTGTAAATTAAAACAATAAAATTTAAATAAAAAAATACTACAAAAAATCATCAATATAATTCATGAGACCTTATTATTAATAAGTAGTTATTGCTGTTTAATTATTTGTTAGTTTTACTGTCTCTTTGTGGTAAAGACTATCCCCATTTTCCAGAGGATGAAGTGAAGCTAACTGACTAAGGCCACCAGGCTAACAACAGGTGGACTTGAATTTAGGTTTGCACAGATTTCAGCTGTATTATACTAGGTCTCCAAGACATTGTTTTGGGAGTCTCTGTGGGTTGAATTTACTTTGCTAGTATATGGATGTAATAGTATTGTGTAGGTACTGATTCTGCTCAAAGCTCGTTTGTGACTGATATATTTATGGTGTTTTTCCCCCATTTCCAGCCTTGCCTGCAGTGGTGAAAAGTGGAGACGGGAGCAGGAGAGTAAATATATTGAAGAATTGGCTGAACTAATATCTGCTAATCTTAGTGATATTGACAATTTCAATGTCAAACCAGATAAATGTGCAATTTTAAAAGAAACAGTAAGACAGATACGTCAAATAAAAGAGCAAGGTAATACAAAGTATGAAAACACTCAGGTCTTTTAGCAGGAACTTGTTAACTGGGTTCACATTTGTCTTTTGCTCCGTTGTTGCTTAGATGGGAACTGCTATTCCTTGAGGGCTAGTATCCCCTGTGGGGCTCGATAGTTAGGTTAGTTTGACTAGTGGACCAGCCTGGAATGCGGGAGGCCTGGGTTCGATCCCTGGGTCAGGAAGATCCCCTGGAGAAGGAAATGGCAACCCACTCCAGTACTGTTGCCTGGAGAATCCCATGGAGGGAGGAGCCTGGTAGGCTACAGTCCATAGGGTTGCAAAGAGTTGGACACGACTGAGTGACTTCACCTCACCTCAGGACATAGTCACCAGAACTGGAAGAAGGCCAAGGCTGCTCACCCTGTTATTTGTTAGTTCCCTTTCAGGAAGCAGTGAAATAGTGCTTTTAGTAGGGAAAGAAAATCTAGAGTATCTTCTGCGCTCCTGGGTAACTCAGAAGTTTAATTTTAACCCTTAAAAATTGTAGCATCATTTTCTTATCAGAAAGCATTGTCTACACGCACATGCGCATCGGTCTGTGTGCCTCTTTGTTCTGGGAACAGTGTGAACGTGCATTTAGACTGTAACTGATACATATGCTATTTGTAGTACTGCCTTATGTCTTTTCAGGAAAAGCTATTTCCAGTGATGATGATGTTCAGAAAGCTGATGTATCTTCCACAGGACAAGGAGTTATTGATAAAGACTCCTTAGGACCACTCTTACTTCAGGCAAGTACAAGGTTTTAGTTCTAAAGTAAGTGGTGTTGAATTAAAAAAAAAAAAGATAAAATTTTGGGTAGGATATGAGAGCAAAAAGAAAATGTTTCTTTTCATGAGATAGAACTCAGTATTCTGAATATGATTATAAAATGTTCTTAGGTTTAAAATATATGTAACTCATGAGGTCCTATGTACCTACCCCTGCTATGCATTTGGGCATTTTTTTTTTAATTGACTTTTTTGGTGCATTTTTCCATAACTGATAGTATGGCGCTATAATTTCATATTTTGGAGGAATTTTTAAGACTTTAGATATTTTTTGTAAGTAGTTGTCTTTAATAGATCTAGTTAACCTGTTGTACTTTACAGAAGATTTCTCTTACTTTAAGTGATGGCTAGAAGCCCTTTGTTAAAGCTCACTTATCAGATAATTTTGTTCCAGTTGGTTTGTTCCAACTACTTTTTAGTGTATGAGTTCAGTTCCTCTTTGTAAATTCTCACTACAGAGTGCTCTAGTTCCTATAGTTTGACTTGATACCAAATGGAAAGGGGGGAAGCATTCAGGGTGACTTTTTTTTTCTTTTAATTTTTAAAAACTCCTTTGAAGAAGTAATTCTTCAAAAATTAGATTATAAATTAATTCAAATTTCGTCTTTGCTGTCATCTTTTCAAATCATCTGTATTTTTCCTGCTGCTGCTACTGCTGCTAAGTCACATCAGTCGTGTCCGACTCTGTGCGACCCCACAGATGGCAGCCCAACAGGCTCCTCTGTCCCTGGGATTCTTTAGGCAAGAATACTACAGTGGGTTGCCATTTCCTTCTCCAGTGCATAAAAGTGAAAAGTGAAGTAAAATTGCTCGGTGTCTGACTTTTAGTGACCCCATGGACTGCAGCCTACCAGGCTCCTCCATCCATGGGATTCTCCAGGCAAGAGTACTGGAGTGGGGTGCCAACCCTTTATTGATGTTGCTAATGTTAATAGACATGATAGCTGATAGTTGTTAAATCAGTAGTTTTTTTCAAATTCTCTTTAGTACTAAGGCTGCCATAACAAAATGCCACAGGCTGAGTGGCTTAAACAATAGAAATTTATTTTTTACAGTTCTGGAGGCTGGAAGCCCAAGATCAAGGTGTTGGCAGTCTCGGTTTCTCCTGAGACCTCTCTCCTTGACTTGTAGATGGCTGCCTTCTCCTTGTGTCTTCACGTGGCCTTTTCTCTGGGTGTGTGCATTTCTCGTGTCTGTCTCTCTTCTCATAAGAACACTAGTCCTGTTGGATTAGAGCCCTACTCTTATGACCTCACTTAACTTTAATTACCTCCTAAAAGGCCCTATCTCCAGATAGAGTCACATTGAGCTTTAGGACTTCAACATACGAATTGTGGTTGGGGAGGGGATACAGTTCAGTCCATAATAGCCAGTGTTAACATATCCCACTTCAGGCATTGGACGGCTTCCTATTTGTGGTGAATCGTGAAGGAAACATTGTATTTGTGTCAGAGAATGTCACCCAGTACCTGCAATATAAGCAAGAGGACCTGGTTAATACAAGTGTCTACAATATATTGCATGAAGAAGATAGAAAGGATTTTCTTAAAAACTTACCAAAATCTACAGGTAAGTTTTTAAAGTATATTTTCCACATAAGTTAAAAATTTTTTTTTCTTAATCATTTCTTAGAAAGTTGAATATACTTTTGAAAGTCAAGTGATGACTCTGTAGAACAGGGAAAGCTGTAAATAGCAAAATTTTCAAATATGAATTTAAAATTTGGTATATATTTCATGGGTCTAAGATATACAGTGAGTTACAAAATATGTGAGATACCTGTTGAATTTGAAATTGAAGTTATTCCAGTGTTTTATATATTGTCTCTCTCTCTTTTTTTTTTTAATATTGTCTCTTTGAAATGTATTGTACTGTGGAAGATGTATAATGAGAAAATACATACAGCTCAAATTCTTTTTTTCTTATTGGCAAATAGTTGATTTATAGCTTAAATTCTTGATAATAGTCATAGACTGAATTGCCAGCCTTCACAAAACTCCTTTCTATTTGTTTCCTAAAGTTAATGGAGTTACCTGGACAAATGAGACCCAGAGACAAAAAAGCCATACATTTAACTGCCGTATGTTGATGAAAATACCACATGACATTCTGGAAGACATAAACACCAGTCCTGAAATGCGCCAGAGATATGAGACGATGCAGTGCTTTGCCCTGTCCCAGCCGCGGGCTATGATGGAGGAAGGGGAAGGTGAGAGCCATCACTTGCCCATGATGTTTTATCAGGCAGTAGCAGCCAAACTTGTTTAATTCTTCCCACTGAATCCCACGTTCTTACTTGCCTATTAAATAGATGCATCAAAGGTTAACTTTTCTGTCGTAGACTTGCAGTCCTGTATGATCTGTGTGGCACGCCGCATTACCACTGGAGAAAGAGCATTCCCATCAAGTCCTGAGAGCTTTATCACTAGACACGATCTTTCAGGTAGAAGCTGTGCATGTGTGTGCATTTTGTTCACTTTGGAAATTTTTATAAGTTGACTTTTTACAGCCTGTTGTGTGTGCCCACGCCCACTGTCGTGAATACTTTGCATGGATTGTTTCTGGTGTTTGTTATACAACCCTGAGAGAGATGCACTAAAACCGTAGGCATTTGAGTTGGGTGTGTTTGACATTTCAAACCCCTCAAATAAATTAACAACAAAAAAAGGTAGAGGTACCTGGCTTTCTCTCCAAATTGCATTTCACATCAGAAGCCAGTATTTTCTGTAACTTCAAACTCATTTTTCATAAACACTTTTCAAAAATTTGGGTAATTTAATGAGAATTGCTGGGAGTAATTCTTGACCTGAGCATGAATTTTAATTTTGGTCTGCCCTTTTGCCTATGAGAGTAAAGAATGAAAGCCATTGTAGTTAAATAAGGCACAATGATGAAATTAAACACAGTGGCAATTTTCTGTTTAATAGGGAAAGTTATTACTATAGACACCAATTCATTGAGATCCTCCATGAGACCTGGCTTTGAAGACATAATCCGAAGGTGTATCCAGAGATTTTTTAGTCTTAATGATGGGCAGTCATGGTCCCAGAAACGTCACTATCAAGAAGGTAAGGAATTTGGAGGTTGATTCTTTATCTCATTTGTCATCATGTTTGGGTGGCAGTGGCATCCCACTCCAGTGCTCTTGCCTGGAAAATCCCATGGACAGAGGAGCCTGGTAGGCTGCTGGGGTCGCTAGGAGTCGGACACGACTGAGCAACTTCACTTTCACTTTTCACTTTAATGCATTGGAGAAGGAAATGGCAACCCACTCCAGTGTTCTTGCCTGGAGAATCCCAGGGACGAGGGAGCCTGGTGGGCTGCCGTCTATGGGGTCACACAGAGTCGGACATGACTGAAGTGACTTAGCAGTAGCAGTTGGGTACTGTAGAGCCTTAAGAGAGTGAGTGAGTGAGTGAGTGAGAGAGAGAGAGAGAGAGAGAGAGAGAGAGAGAGAGAGTGTGTGTGTGTGTGTGTGTGTGTGTAGAGCCTTAAGTGTGTGTGTGTGTGTGTGTGTGTAGAGCCTTAAGAGTGTGTGTGTGTGTGTGTGTGTGTGTGTGTGTGTGACAGTAGTTGTTTTTGTCTGTGCAGGGGCGGAAAATGGTTGTTGAACATTGTTATTTTAGCCTGTTCCTAATTTTGGTGAGATTCAGCCTTTTGCTGGATTTTGAGGATGTTGGACTTGCATGTTTACTTTCTTTTGTCCCCTGTATGTGTGTGTTTCGCCAATTGTATTTGCGACTAATAGGATATTTTCCCCAACAGCTTATATCCATGGCCATGCAGAAACCCCACTGTATCGATTCTCTTTGGCTGATGGCACTATAGTGACTGCACAAACAAAAAGCAAACTCTTCCGAAATCCTGTAACAAATGACCGTCATGGCTTTGTCTCAACCCACTTTCTTCAGAGGTAATGGTTGATTACTGTGAGTTCTCATGTTAAATGCAGCAGTATTCTCAAGATGCTTTATTGTTAATGTAAAAAGGGAGAAAAATTAATGAGGAAAATAGGCTGTTGGGTTTGCTCAAGTGCACTTAGATTCCTGTAGTATGCTGTTTATTTTTTTAAGGTTACATTTCTATGTGAGAGTGAGGATTTGTTCATTAAGTAATTAATTCCTGGGAAAGCTGGAGGATAGGAAGGCTAATGGGTAAAAGAATAAAATCTGACTATCTGTGTTACTTTTCATTTCTAATGATACATTACATTACTTTTAAGAATGGAATTTAAAATTTGGAGGTAGACTTCAAGAAGAAATGGTTACTGTTACTATTGCTAACAGTAAATGAGCAACACATGAAGAAGCAGGAGGATATTAACCCATAAATTATTTTGAGTAATTTGTAGGCACCTCCAGGTTAACCCCTCAGTATAGGGGAATTGCAGAGAATTGCATAGGAAAAAGCCCCATTGAGATTCCAGCTAACGTAACTTTGGGTCCTTTATGGTGCTCTCATGGTGTCACTTGTTTAGATTCTGTGGCTTATTAAAATGTATGTTATTAGATTAATGACTGATCAATATTTAGATTGTTATGGTCACTAGGTATTGGAATGATGCTCAAGAAGTTAAGTTTCTGGGACTCTTCATCTTTTTTTTTTTTTTTTTTTTTTTAATGAGACTCAGGCTTTTAACACATGCCTGTAATTAAAAAATTTTAATTCATTTGGCTGTTTTGGGCCTTAGTTGTGGCTCGTGGGCTCAGTAGTTGCTGCGTACAGGCTTGGTAGCCCCATGCCATGGGGGCTCTTAGTTCCCCAGCCGCAGGTTGAACTGGCTTCACCTGCACTGGAAGGCAGATTCTTCATCATTGGTCTACGAGGGGAGTCCCCATGCCTGTAATTTTTTAGTAGAACTTTGATGTTCTGTTTCTTTGCAGGGAACAGAATGGGTATAGACCAAACCCGAATCCTGTTGGACAAGGCATTAGGCCTCCAGCAGCTGGATGCAACAGTTCAGTAGGTGGCATGAGTATGTCACCAAACCCAGGCTTACCGATGCTGAGCAGCAGGACTTACGGTGTAACTGATCCTGGCACTGCGGGGCAGATGAGTGGAGCCAGGTATGGGGCTTCCGGTAGCATAGCCTCTATGAACCCCGGGCCAGGCATGCAGTCACCATCTTCCTATCAGAACAGTACCTACGGTCTCAACATGAGTAGCCCTCCACACGGGAGCCCTGGTCTCAGCTCCAGCCAGCAGAATATCATGATTTCTCCCCGTAATCGAGGGAGTCCAAAGATGGCCTCACACCAGTTTTCTCCTGTCGCAGGTATTTGTGTTGCATTTTGTTTTATTTTTTAGCAATTCTTCTCTTTCCATGCCGCTGTAATTGTTGTTGATTTGTTTTAAAATAGAAACTTCCAACTGGCAAGTGGTGTTTGTTATAGCATATGATCGTTTATTTCTTTTCCTGACTTTTTTTTTCCAAATCCAGGTGTGCACTCTCCCATGGGATCTTCTGGCAATGCCGTGAGTCACAGCTTTTCTAGCAGCTCTCTGAGTGCCCTTCAAGCTATCAGTGAGGGCGTGGGGACTTCTCTTTTATCTACACTGTCTTCGCCAGGTCCCAAATTGGATAATTCTCCCAATATGAATATAACTCAACCAAGTAAAGTGAACAGTCAGGATTCCAAGAGTCCCATAGGCTTGTATTGCGACCAGAATCCAGTGGAGAGTTCAATGTGTCAGTCAAATAGCAGAGATCACATTAACGACAAAGAAAGTAAGGAGAGCAGTGTGGAAGGGTCTGAGAATCAGCGGGCTCCTCTGGAAAGCAAAGGTCACAAAAAGTTGCTGCAGTTACTCACCTGTTCTTCTGATGACCGGGGTCATGCCTCCTTGACCAACTCCCCCCTGGACTCAGGTTGTAAGGACTCTTCCATTAGTGTCACCAGCCCCTCTGGCGTCTCCTCTTCCACCTCCGGAGGTGTATCCTCCACATCCAACATGCACGGGTCGCTGCTGCAAGAGAAGCACCGGATTTTGCACAAGTTGCTCCAGAATGGAAATTCACCAGCAGAAGTAGCCAAGATTACCGCCGAAGCCACTGGGAAAGACACTAGCAGTACGACGTCTTGTGTAGAAGGAAACGTCAAGCAGGAGCAACTCAGTCCTAAGAAAAAGGAAAGTAACGCTCTGCTTAGGTATCTGCTGGACAGGGACGATCCTAGTGACACACTCGCCAAAGAGCTCCAGCCCAAAGTGGAAGGTGTGGACAGTAAAATGAGTCAGTGCAGCAGCTCCACCGCTCCGAGCTCGAGTCAAGAGAAAGATGCTAAAGTTAAGACAGAAACAAATGAAGAGGTAACTTGTCTTCTGTATGTTCCAGCTTGATCCTTGTATTTCATCTTTTCTGTGTTTTAAAGGCAGTGGGTTATACACAAATTCTTACTTTGTGTTTTAGGTTTATTTAATGGAAGTTAATCTGAAACTGTCACTTTTTGGGTAACTCTTCTGAGCAGCAGTAAAGTATATTATGTAATTTAGAAATATCAGATGTGTACACTTTCAAATGTGACTTCACCTCATTAGCCGCCAATTTGAAATTTTTCATGAAGGTTTTTGTTGGAATGAGCACATTAGGTCAGTAAGTGTATAGAAGAAATGGGGAAAAATCCTTCTGAATTAAGGAAGACAATTTTGATTTTTACCTAAAATCAAGTTTCATGTACATGATCACATTCTGTACAAACATTGCCCAGAGACGTTAATATGCACCTGAGAAAATTATGTCTTGGAGAAGTTCTACTGTTAGGATGTCTGTTTAATTTTTTAGTGTTTCCCAAATGTACTGATCAAACACCCTTTATAAAGCATAGCCATGAATTTGTTGAACATCAGCTTGTCTTTATGTTGTCTTAATCGTATGTGTTTTCAGAAGTATGTGTAGCAGCAGACGTTGCTGTCAGCTCATGATTCTGACTAATGTTTGCTGGAAAATATCCTTTAGTTTGAGAATTAAATATCTAGAGTAAACTTTAAAATGCCCCTTTGAAAGCATTTCCAAGCCTATCGATTTATCTCTGTCATTTTTTACATTTAGAAGTGTAGGGGTAGTCATAATCAGCCAGCCTCTACGTTGGGCGTTACCATTTAGGGTAACTATTGTATTTTACTAGTTCCCATTTCATTTCTTCTGATGAATATGTTTATACCTCTGTATCTTGTAATGAACACAGGTTAATTAAAAAAAATATTTTCAGGGATCCGGAGACTTGGATAATCTAGATGCTATTCTTGGTGATCTGACTAATTCTGACTTCTACAATAATTCCATATCCACAAGTGGTAGTAACCTGGGAACTAAGCCACAAATGTTTCAAGGAGCTAATTCTCTGGGTAAGAAAGAACTAGATTTTATTCTTGCTGCCATTTGAACTTTCTTGCACACCTGTGGGTACTCTTACATTAAGACTAGGATCCAACTTTAAAACATGTACTCTGCCTTGGTTTTTTTTTTACTAATTTATAACATAGATGCTTTAAAAAGCTTTTTGTACAGTTTCCTATTTCTAACTAACATGAGGCCAGCAATCACGGAGCTTATAGGAAAACATTCTTTGGTTGCTACAGGTGAGTCGTAGGTACTAGGTCCCTACTAGTACCTTTATTTGTCTTGGCCACAGAGAATCAGATTAAAAAGCAAATCAAAACCTGTCCTTTGATACTAATTTACTTTGGTGTTTGCTGGTTTCACCTAACTTTTCGCCTGTAGCTAAGTACTTCTGGATTCATCAGTGTAACAAGGATATCTTATATGTATCAATTGAAAAAGAGTAATCCCACAATTATCTGGAAAGGTGGCTATTCATTTTTAATGGCACTGTTTCCTCAACTGTAATGCATAGATAGTTAGATCAATCTAATAGATTGGAATTATAGTCCTTATTTGACTAGAAGCAACTTATCTGGTTACATTTAAATGTAAAATTTTAAACTTTAAGTATGAATACTGAGGAACTTCCAGAACCTTGAAACATTGGTAAAATCTTTACTATTTAATATAAAGTGAAGCTGAATGAGAATAACCATGTCAGGCTGTAGAAAAGTGCCCAATACTTCAGCCAACACCAGGACCCTTGTTTTCTTACTTTATTTGAAATAGGAGGCCAATTTTCTTTATTCTTTTGAATTTCTTTTGGTGCTGAGTGTTTATTTTGTAAAAGAAGACAGTGTTCATTTTGGGAAGAAAGATATTCTTGGGTGGGTGGTATTGGTATTTATGTTTTGTACTTAATTATGTACTGCACCATCAGAATATACTTATGTATCATGCTTCTGTGTTTTTAACAGGTTTGAGGAGTCCGCAGTCTGTGCAGTCTGTCCGTCCTCCGTATAACCGGGCAGTGTCTCTAGACAGTCCTGTTTCCGTTGGCTCAAGTCCTCCAGTAAAGAATATTGGTGCTTTCCCCATGTTAACAAAGCAACCCATGCTGGGCGGCAATCCAAGAATGATGGATAATCAGGAAAATTATGGCTCAAATATGGGTATGTTATTTCTAATTAATATCAGCTCAGTTCAGTTGCTCAGTTGTGTCTGACTCCTTGTGACCCCATGGACTACAGCATACCAGGTTTTCCTGTCCATCACCAACTCCTAGAGCTTGCTCAAACTCATGTCCATTGCGTCAGTGATGCCATCCAGCCATCTCATCCTCTGTCATCCCCTTCTCTTCCTGCCTTCAGTTTTTCCCAGCATCAGGGTCTAATTTAAATTTCTTTTGGGAAAAGCAAATTTAAAATACTTATAGCCACTCAAATAGAGTTAAATAGATTTTTGAATAACAGGAGCATGTTTCTTTCATGAGCATCCTTCACTTATTCTGCGTCTTGGTGATTTAAACTCTCGAGGAGGCTTTCTGTCCAAGACATTTTGTTTTCTTTATTTTTGGCCTTGCCATGTGGCATGTGGAATTTTAGTTCCACAACCAGGTATTGAACCTATGTCCCCTGCACTGGGGACATGGAGTCTTAACAATAAAGTGAGTTGTGAATTTTTTGATTTCCCAGTGTATAATAGTTAGGTTGCATTATACTGTAGTCTCGCTCTTTAAAAAAAAAAAAAAATTGTATAGTTTTGGCTGTGCCAGGTCTTCGTTGCTGTGTGGACTTATCTCTGGCTTTGGCGAATGGGCACTAGTCTCTATTGTGGTGTGTGGGCTTCTCACAGTGGTGGCTTCAGCTGTGGCGGTGCACAGACTCTAGATACATGGACTTCAGTGCTTAACAGCTCCTAGGCTCTAGCGCACAGACTCAGTAGTTGTGGCCTATGGACTTAGCTGTTTCAAGGCATGTGGGATCTTCCCGGCATGTGGGACCAGGGATTACACCAGGGATCCTCCTGAATTGGCAGGTGGACTCTTTACCATTGAGTCACCAGGGAAGCCTATACTGCAGTCTCTTAAGTGTTATGTCTAAAAAGAATGTTGGTGTTTGTGTCTAACTCTTTGCAACCCCATAGACTGTAGCATGGCAGGCCTCCCTGTCCTTCACCATCTCCCCAAGTTGGCCCAAGTTCATGTCTGTTGCATTGGTAATGCCATCCAGCCATCTCATCCTCTGATGCTGCCCTCTTCTCCTTCTGCCCTCAGTCTTTCCCAGCATCAGGGACTTTTCCAATGAGTTGGCTATGCACATCAGATGACCAAAATACTGGAGCTTCAGCTTCAGCTTCAGCATCAGTCCTTCCAATGAGCGTTCAGGGTTGATTTCCCTTAAGATTGACTGGTTTGATCTCCTTGCTCTCCAAGGGACTTTCAGGAGTCTTCTCCAGCAATACAGTCAAAGGCATCAGTTCTTTGGCGTTCTGCCTTCTTTATGGTCCAGCTCTTACAACCGTATGTGACCACTGGGAAGACCATAGCCTTGACTGTATGGACCTTTGTCAGCAGAGTAATGTCTCTGCTTTTCAACACACTGTCTAGGTTTGTCATAGCTTTCCTGCCAAGAAGCAGCTGTCTTCTTATTTCATGACTTCAGTCACCACCTGCAGTGATTTTTGGATCTCAAGAAGAGGAAATTTGTCACTGCTTCTGCCTTTTCCCCTTCTGTTTGCCTTGAGGTAATGGGGCCAGATGCCATGATCTTAGTCTTTTTAATATTTAGTTCTAAGCTGGCTCTTTCACTCTCCTCCTTTACCATCATCAAGAGTCTTTTCGCTTTCTGCCATCAGAGTGGTATCATCCGCATATCTGAGGTTGTTGATGTTTTTCCCGCCTATCTTGATTCCAGCTTGTAACTTATCCAGCCCAGCGTTTCCCATGATTTGCTCAGCATATAGGTTAAACAGACAGGGTGACAGCAGACAGTGCTGTTGTGCTCCTTTCTTAATCTTGAGCCAATCACTTGTTCCATACAGGGTTCTAACAGTTGCTTCTTGACCTGCATACAGGTTTCTCAGGAGACAGATACGATAGTCTGGTGTTTCCATCCTTTAAGAGCTTTCCATGGTTTGTTATGATCTACACAAAGGCTTTAGCTTAGTCATTGAAACAGAGATAGATGTTTTTCTGGAATTCCCTAGCTTTCTCTATGATCCAGCAAATGTTGGCAGTCTGATCTCTGGTTCTTCTTCCTTTTCTACCCAGCTTGGACTTCTAGAAGTTCTTGGTTAGCATAATGCAGAAGCCTAGCATGCAAAATTTTAACCTTGACCTTACTAGCATGGGAGATGAGCGCAATTGTCCGGTGATTAGCACATTCTTTAGTACTACCCTTCTTGGGAGTTGGGATGAGGATTGACCTTTTCCAGTCCTGTGGCTGCTGCTGGGTCTTCCAGATTTGCTGACATATTGAATGTAACACCTTGATGGCATGATCCTTCAGGGTTTTGAATAGCTCTACTGGAATTCCATTGCATCTGCTAGGTTTATTAACAGCAAGATTCCTAAGGCCTACTTGAGTTCAGTCTCGAGAACGTCTGGTTCTGGGTAACTGACCACACCATCATAGTAATCTGGTTCATTAAGATCTTTTTATGGTTCTTCTCTGTATTCTTTTCATCTCTATCTCTTCCGTGTCTACTAGGTGTCTGCCATTTCTGTTCTTTATTGTGCCTGTCTTTGGGCAAAACGTTCCCTTGATGTTTCCAGTTTTCCTGAAGAGGTGTCTAGTCTTTCTCCTTTTGTTTCCTTCTCGTTTTATGTGCTGTCCATTGAAGAAGGCCATCTTGTCTCTCTGCTCTACTCTTTGGAACTCTTCATTTAGTTGGATGTGCCTTTCCCTTTCTCCCTTGCTTTTCATTTCTCCTCTTTCTTCAGCTGTTTGTAAGGCCTCCTCAGATGACCATGTTGCCTTCTTGCTTCTCCTTTTCTTTGGGACGGTTCTGTTTGCTGTCTCCTGTACAGTATCATGGGCCTCTGTCCATAGGTCTCCAGGCACGCCGTTAGCTAGATCTAATGCCTGGAGTCTTATTCATTACTCCACTTTATATTCATAGGGGAGTTGACTTAAGTTCTGCCTGGCTGGCCTAGTGGTTATTCCCGCTTTCTTTAGTTTAAGCCTGAATTTTGATATGAGAAGTTTGATGATCCGAGCCACAGTCAGCTCCATGTCTTGTTTTTGCTGACTGTATACAGCTTCTCCATCTTTGGCTGCAAAGAATGTAATCAACTTGATTTTGATATTGACCATTTAGTGATGTCCATGTGTGAAGTCATCTCTTTTGTTGTTGAAAAAGGATGTTTGCTATGACAAGTGCATTCTCTTGGCAGAATTCAGTTAGCCTTTGCCTTGCTTCATTTTGTTCTCCAAGGCCAAACTTGCCCGTTACTCCAGATATCTCTTGACTTCCTACTTTTGCATTCCAATCCCCAGTGATGAATAGACTATCTTTTTTTGGTGTTAGTTCTAGGAGGTCTTCTAGGTCTTCATAGAACTGATCAATTTCAGCTTTTTCGACCTTGGTGGTAGGGGCGTATATTTGAATTGCTGTGATGTTGAATGGCTTGCCTTGGAAACAAACTGAGATCATTCTGTCATTTTTGAGGTTGCACCCAAGTACTGCATTTTAGACTCTTTCGTTGATTATGAGGACTACTCCATTCCTTCTGTGGGATTCTTGCCCACAGCAGTAGATACAATGGTCATCTAAATACGCCATTCCCGTCCACTTTAGTTCACTGTTTCCTAAGATGTCGATGTTTATTCTTGTCATCTCCTGCTCGACTATATCCAGTTTACCTTGATTCGTGTACCCTAATATTCCAGGTTCCTATGCAGTACTGTTCTATACTGCATCGGATTTTACTTTCATCATCAGACACATCCACAGCTGAGTGTTGTTTTCATTTTGGCCCAACCGCTTCATTCTTTCTGGGGCTGTTAGTAGCTGTCCTCCACTCTTCCCCAGGAGCATCCTGGACACCTTCAGACCTGCGGGACTCATCTTTTGGTGTCATATGTCTTTTTGAAATGAAGCTATGAGCCATGCTGTGTAGGGCCACCCCATATGGACAGGTCGTAGCAGAGAGTTCTGACAAAACGTGATCTACTAGAGGAGAGAATGGCAAATCACATCAGTATACTTGCTGTTAGAAACTCATGAACCATATCAAAAAAGAATGTACTTAATTTAAAAACATGTTATTGCTAAAATATGGTAACCATCATCTGACAACGCAGGGTTGCCATAGACCTATGGCAGTTTGTAAAAATGGCAGTATAGGCCACAGTATAGCGAAGGTATGCCTGGGGGGGGGCCTGTCAGAAATTGTTGGCCAGCCCTAATCTGAGAATGACAAAGCACTTTTTTGTCAAGGATCATGTGTCTTAATGATTGCACCTGTATGACGTAAGAATTTCTTTCCAATATGGAAAATACCTCATCATTTCTGTTTCAGGTGGGCCAAACAGAAATGTGACTGTGAATCAGGCGCCTTCCTCAGGAGACTGGGGCTTACCGAGCTCCAAGGCCAGCCGCATGGAACCCGTGAATTCAAATGCCATGGGGAGACCAGGAACTGATTATAACGCTTCTTTACCCAGACCTGCCATGGGCGGCTCGATGCCCACCATGCCACTTCGGTCCAATAGCGTCCCAGGTGCGAGACCAGTGACGCAGCAGCAGCAGCCGCCGCCACCACAGATGCTTCAGATGCGTAAGTAGCCCCTTCAGAAGAAAAGAAAACTGGATGTTTTAGGCCAACTTTTGCCATTGACTTATTTGAACATTTACCCCACCCACCTTTTTTTTTTTGCTCCCCCAGGGCCTGGTGAGATTCCCATGGGGATGGGGGTCAGTCCTTATGGCCAAGCAGCACCATCAAACCAACCTGGTTCCTGGCCAGATGGCATGTTGTCCATGGAACAAGGCCCTCATGGGACCCAAAATAGGTGGGGCTTTATTAAGTGGCTCTATAGAGAATGGAAACATTGGATTATCCAGAAGAGGGTTAGAGCATAGGAACAAACCTGGAAGAGAATGAGAAAAACTCTCTATGAATGAGGTACTCATTGCCACCTGTGTGTAAAATAATGCCGAGCCAGCAGGCGGCGGTGGTGACTGGAGAGAGAAGAGACAGCGCTGTACTGTCAGCCACCAGGACTGAGTGGTCGTGCTTGGAGCTGCCACGTGCCACAGTTGTCTCATAATGTAACAGTCCTCTGCCACGCGGAGGGGATAAGCTGGCACTAGTTTGACAAGCTAAATGGTGCTCGGAGGGTGAGCCTTGCTTTTCTGCAAAGTTCATTATTAAAGATTGGATAATTCTTTTTTAAAATTGTTTAAAACATTTCAGGGATGAAGGTGGAAGTAAAATAAAGCACTCTTCTGTTTTTGTGGATTGTGCCTGTATTTCACTTTTTAGCTTGGCCAGTAACTCATTTGCATGAAAGAGGCCACCTGTCAGTGTCAGCTCTAACTTGAGTTCTACAATAAATTAAACAAATGAAAGCGAATTGATCTGTTGAAAAGATGGGAGTGTAATTACATGAGTTTATTGGCTTGGTTGTTTCTCTGCTCAGTAGAGAGCAAATAGTTTCATCACAGAATTTTTCTGAGGCTGGATATATTGTCTAGCTCCATGCTCCTGTAATGTCAGAGAACTGTGGCATTGCTGTGGGTGTGTGGGGTTTGTCAGTACGTGAGCTCTGTGGGCCATGTATGAAACCAAGTTATTTTGGTAGATCCCCAGACTCAGTTCAGCATGTCTCCCTTTTTTCTCATTCTTTTTTTGATTTTTCCAACCTGCAAGTATCCTAACTGTCACTTCTGTTCTAGTAGGATCTTAAAAACACTGCCCTCTTCATTCCTCCCATCCTTCTCCCTGCCCCTGCCAAATCTCTGCTGTCCTCTAATATCTAGCAGTTACGTTTTGGTGGTGGGGCTGGAAGTTGTGAGCTAGGAGGTGGTGGTTGAAGATGACCTGGTGAGGCTTAGAATGATGGGTCTTGAATGTAAATTGATGGCACTTGTTCTACTCTGCTGTTCTCTTAGTTTATAATTGATACTTGTATCATTTGAGTTATTGCATGTTAAAAATACTGTGTGGGGTTACTTTGCTTTTTTTCCAGAGGAAAAGCACCGTTAGTTGATTACATGTCTCTTTTTAGGCCAATTCTTAGGAATTCCCTGGATGATCTCCTTGGGCCGCCTTCTAACCTAGAAGGCCAGAGTGATGAAAGAGCATTGTTGGACCAGCTGCACACACTCTTGAGCAACACAGATGCCACAGGCCTGGAAGAGATTGACAGAGCTCTGGGCATTCCTGAGCTTGTAAATCAGGTAGGTAGCAGTACCATGGAAGTAGAAGTGCGTGTGTGTGTGTGTGTGGTGTGTGTGTGGTGTGTGTGTGTGTGTGTGTGTGTGTGTATGTATGTGTGGTTTGTGTGGTGTGTGTGGGTGCATGTGTGATGTGTGTGTGTGTGTGTGTGTATGTGTGGTGTGTGTGGGTGCGTGCGTGCGTGCGTGTGTGTGTGTGTGTACAACAGAGCTCTGGGCATTCCTGAACTTGTGTACCATGGAACTAGGGGGGTATGTGTGTGTCTGTGAGAGAGAAGCTATGTATGACAGCACCTGATCTTTCCTTTTCCTTATGATAAAGTACTGTATTCATGGATATGAGCATTAAATTTAGAAAATACTTTTTAATTGTGATAGAACATCCAGCAGCTTGCTGTTTTATAAAGATGTCACATTTTAGGCACCCACAGAAATGATCCAGTTAAAACCACTCTATGGTTTTAAAAATGCTGCTTTTTGCTTATGTTATAACGTTGAATCCTTATTTTTATAATTAACTTCTCTTTACTACCTAGCAGACAAGTGTATACTCTGAGGAGGCAGACTTTTTTTTTGTGGTAAACAAAACCTGTTTACAGTGGTAAATTGTGAATATCTCAACACCACCATCTCCTATTTGTAGTCATCTGTTCAGCTGTATGAAAATACACCATTTATGAATCTATCTTTTGAAGCATGAATTTTGTAGTGGATCTTTTCACATATAGGATGCATGTTTGGGGGCACTGCTTCAGTCTGTGTGTTCAGTGATAAGCGGGGAATGGTCCTTGGTTCTCAGGCTTTGTTGGGGAAACAGGTATAAAAATGTGTGTACTCTAACGTGGCAGCGCTCTACAGAGCTTTTTAAAGGGTGGGTGAGAAACACAGAGCGGTGATGATGTCCTCCTGGGGGTACCAGCCGTCTGTGGCCCTGCTGGGGAGGAGCGGTGTCTTACTGGCTGGGGAGAACGTGAGGGTCCCATGAGGACCAAGAAACTAACTGCCGCTAGGATTTTACTGAAGCTGAAAATAGCTTTCTTTGTCCTCATGATAAAATAGTTAATAGTGCTTATATAAAATTCTGACAATCACAAAAGTCCATGTGTTTTTAAAAAGTTGAACATCCTCCATAATCTTGGCACAAAGAATCATAAGTAACTTTTGAGTGTATATATAAAAAAAGAGAGTGGACTGAATATACTTTGGCAGTCTGTTTTACCTTAAGAAAGTCGTCAGTCATCTTTTTTGTTTAATATATACTTTAATGGTCAAATAGTATCCATTTTATTAAACACTATTTAACCAGTTATCTACTGATGAAAATTTAATTGTTCCTCAGTTCAGTTCAGTTCAGTTCAGTCGCTCAGTCGTGTCTGACTCTTTGCGACCCCATGAATCGCAGCACGCCAGGCCTCCCTGTCCATCACCAACTCCCGAGTTCACTCAGACTCATGTCCATCGAGTCAGTGATGCCATCCAGCCATCTCGTCCTCTGTCGTCCCCTTCTCCTCCTGCCCCCAATCCCTTCCAGCATCAGAGTCTTTTCCAGTGAGTCAACTCTTCGCATGAGGTGGCCAAAGTACTGGAGTTTCAGCTTTAGCATCATTCCTTCCAAAGAAATCCCAGGGCTGATCTCCTTCAGAATGGACTGGTTGGATCTCCTTGCAGTCCAAGGGATTCTCAAGAGTCTTCTCCAACACCACAGTTCAAAAGCATCAGTTGTTCCTAAGTATTGTTATAATTCTGTGAATTATGTACATCTTGTTCACGGAGGCTGTTTTCTTAGCCACAATCCAAGAGAAAGGATGGTTGGGTTAGAGTGTTTATTTTAGAGATTTATCTACATCCTCTCGGGTGGTTTTCCTGAACGATTGCATAGCTGCTTTTCTACAGCAGCGTGTGATGACTACAGTCCGTCACCCTCACCAGCACTGCTGGCCCAGCCCCTGAAGAGGAGAGAACCCATGGTATGAATGAGCAAGTGACTGGACAAGTACTGAACGTGACTGTTCTTGCCAGTTGAATGGCCAACACAGATTCTTGTTTTAAATCATATTTATCTGTTTAGCAAGATTGAACATATTTTGTATTTTTTGGTGATTGAGATGTATTTAATAGTTCTGATGGCTTTTTATTTTGTTGATCTCAAATGGTGCTTTTTGTTCAGCTATTGACTTGCTTGTTGATTCCCAGGTGGCTCAGCTGATAAAGAATCCGCCTGCAATGCGGGAGACCTGGGTTTGATCCCTGGGTTGGGAAGATCCCCTGGAGAAGGGAACTGCTACCCACTCCAGTATTCTGGCCTTGAGAATTCCATGGCCTTGAGAATTCCTATATAGTCCAAAGGTTGCAAAGAGTCAGACACAGCTGAGCAACTTTCACTTTTCATTTTCCTTTGTTTAACAAATAACTTGTCTTCTGTATGCCATTCAGTCTTTTCTTGGAGACTGAGGAGCAGTAGTGAACAGCTTAATTTCCTGCTCCCAGAGCTCAGGCATGGAGCCGCACTGACGGAAGTGGACGTGATGAAGGCATGTGATGCTGCGAGACCATTTTATTTAAGGAGCCTTTTCTTAGGGTGGGGCGGGATGTTAAAATGTCTCTGAAAAGCATGTTTACAGGATGACGGTTAACTTGTCCAATGTACTATAAATAGTTTGCCAAGTTTCTTTTAGCGGGAGCTTGTTTATAGTTCATTCTTAAGTTTAAAAATGTTTCTGATTTCAAATCCAGGTCGATGAGATAGCGATTAATGGGGACTGGTTTGAATAAGAAAGGTTTTTCTGGAGAGATGACATATAAGTTGATACCTGAAGGATGAGAAAGAGCCAGCTAGGCAAACAGCTTAGGGGAAGGATGGTCTAGAAGAGGAACAGCTAACTCAAAGGTGCTTAGCTAGGAAAGAGCTTGTGGGTTCTAGGAAGTGGCTGAGGTTGGTGAGAGCAAAGAGGGAGTGGTGTGAGCTGGGGGAGGTACTTTCTCTGTGTATTAGGAAGCCATGGAAGGATTGTCAGCAGAGTCCTTACTTGGCTGAATCTGGTCTTCCTTTTTTTGTTGTACTTTTTATTTTTTAGCAAAGTAATCTGTTTTTAAATTAAAAATAAAATGATAGAAAAATATACTTATGGAAGAACCACAGTCCTTTGCCCCACTGGAAGATAGTGAAACTCACCTCTTTATTTTGATAATATTTATAAGAAATATGCTTATGCAGCTATTTCTTTTACCAGCTTCATTCTGTCTATTGATTCCTGGATTTGAAAGTTGACTATACATTTATAGTCCCTTATCTGAACCTGGGTATCAGATATGCTTTGAAATTGAGGAATTTGGGGATTTTAGAAGCTTAGAATAGTGCATTGGTACACTATATATTACAAAATACTCTATATTTCGAGCAGTACTATAATTTGGGGGCAATAGCCTGTGATCAAACGAGCTAATAATTCTACAGCAAAATACATAATCATACTAAGTGAGATATTATAGAGATTTATGTATTGCTTCATACAGGTTCAGGCCAGGTTTTGCTGCAAAATACATTGGGTACTAATGAAAAATTTTTAGTCTTCTTTTTTTAGAGCTTAAAATTTTTTTTGGAATTTTAGATAAGAAATTGTATGTCTGTATTTATATGCTGTTCATTCAGTAAGCACCCCATGCCTGTACCCACTGCATACACATGGGCACATATAGTCTCTACCCTCAGTGTAACTGTGTCAAAAATTCTAAGTTGACAATAATTTCCTCTTATGAAAAAATAGTTCCATAGTTTCTGGCATCCAGTGTTGTCCTTGAGCTGTATTCCAGTCTGATTGCTCTACTTTTGTGTGCTACCCATTTATTCTCTTCGGAATTATTTAGGAACCTTTTCCTCTGAAATTTCATGATTCCTTGTCTTGATATGGGTCTTGTTTCATTCATTCTGCTGTGTATTACTAACAGACAAGCAGATATTCCCTTTGATTTGGGGGCATTTAAAAATATTTCTTCAATGATTTTAATCTTTTTTTCCTGATCTTTCTGGGATGTCTATTGACATGTTGGGTGTTACATGGGTTCTGTGGTGGCTTTTTATTTTTTTTTAATCTTCTGTACTTTTAAGTTACTTCCTGTTTGAGTCACTTTGATATTGGAAGCTTTCATCATCAAGTTATCTGGTGCTCCTTGATTATCTTTTTATATTTAAGAATGCAGGATCAGTTGTCTTCACTGAAAGTGACTAACTGGGAGTGGGGAGACTGGCCTTTATTTCAGATCCCCGCAAATTGCAGCATGTTGTCATTGCCCCCATCCCCCATACAGAATTTTATATGGATTTTCTAGAGAAGACTCTTTCTTTCCTAGAAATTTTTAAATTACCTGGTTGCATTTTGGGGGCTGAGATGGGGAGGCAAGTTGATGATCCTGTAGTGCTTAAGATATAAAGTTCTAAAATATAAAAATTTACTAGAAATTATAAGGACCTAAGATTCCCTGTTTTCAGTCCTTGCCCTGCTCCTGCCCCCTTCTGGGCTTGGTGTCTCTGAAGCAAGGCCTTGTGGAAGTAGGTGGAAGATACAGCCATTTGGAGCTGGGGGGCTCCCCTGCTCTTGCTCGGACTCCTGGTCAGCCCCTTGTCTGGGCGCACTCCTTGGCCTTCTGCCGTCCACAGTGGAGTGCTGCCGTAGCGCCACGGGAGACGTGGACTCAGGCCTCAAGGGGGTTTTCTCTGCAGGTAAATGGTTCTCAGGTTCTCCTTTCTGTCTACCAGATGCCTATTCAGTTTTTTTTATCTTGTTGCCTTCAATATTCTCTCTCTCTCTTTTTTTGATAAATACTACCTGTTTGATAAATACTACTTGTTTGCTGTCATTTTAGCAGGGTTAGCAAGAGAAGTAGAGGTGTGCTATATTAATAGTATGATTTACTTTGTAAACAGAAACATCAGATTGCTGTCTAGAAGAGGCACAGAGTAGAGGTGTCTTGGGAAGGGTCATGGCAGTGGACTGATAGGAAGAGAAACCTCTGCGATACGTCACCAAGGAAAAGCTGACAGGACTTGGGCTGTGTGTGCACACGTGTGCACTTGCACACTTGGGAAGGGGACTGCGAGAAATCGAGGTGCTGGCATTTAGTTCCAGGTACAAGATGTTGCCGTGTGTTGTGGTGAGTAGTGAAGATTGAAGGAGAATTGGGCTTTTTTTTTTTTTTTCTGTAGGAATTTATCCTCTACATGTTAAGTTTGAGATGCCTGGCACATCTGGGTAGAGATGTTGAATGGGCTTCTGCATGAGCACAGTTAAGAGTCCAAGGTCCTGGAGCTAGAGACAGACACTTGACAGTTGCCACCAGTGGGAGAAAGGAAAGAAGAGGGCCTGGCGCAGATGCACTCTTAACAGGCCTCCAGGGAACGGCCTGAGAGGGGCAGAGCGTTGGGAATGGGGTCACGGTCGCGAGGGGCGAGGTGTGCTTTGGGCCCAGAGTGGGTGAGGGTGTTGACTGCACGCGTGGCACTGCCTGAGGACGAGCAGGTAAAGGCCACTGCAGCACTGCCTGGCTTTTCTTATCTTAACACTGCAGGCTGTCCCCTCCTTCAGAGAGTTTAGTTTTTCTGCTGGATGTTACTTTGTATGTGTGGTTGGCATGCAGAGAAGTGATACCTGGCACATACCACTCAATAAATACTTGTTGAATTAATAGGTTTCTTTCTTCTCAGGTACAAATAGTAGTGGACAACTGACCACCGTTAGGTTTTGTTAGTGGTGACTACACCCGGGGGGACATGAACTGTTGCTGATTAACCTGTCTCTACTAAATTTACCTCTTACCACATTCAGAAACATTCTTGGGCAGAATACATGAGAATTCATTGTTGGTACAGAAATCTTGTTTGGAAGAAACAGTATTCCTCCAAATCCTCAGTACTTTGTTGATATTTGGCTTAGAAAATATTCGCGCGCGTCTCTCTGTGTGAGATCAAGGGTGTTAGGACACAGCCGTTAAAGACAGCATGGTCTCCGCTCTCGTGGAGCTTCAGATAGGAAGCTTGATTTTGGTGTTGATACCCCGCGGCACCGTCAGCACATACATTGCCTTTATTTTTCACCTCTCTCAGTGGGTGTGGTTTCTGTTGCTTCCCCATGTGTACTTCACCATTCGTTTATGTGTTTGATGTTTAGGGACAAGCGTTGGAGCCCAAACAGGATGCTTTCCCCGGCCAAGAAGCAGCAGTAATGATGGAGCAGAAGGCAGCATTATATGGGCAGACGTACCCGGGGCAGGGGCCTCCGATGCAAGGAAGCTTTAATCTTCAGGGACAATCACCACCTTTTAACTCGATGATGAATCAGATGAACCAACAAGGCAATTTTCCTCTCCAAGGAATGCACCCTCGGGCCAACATCATGAGACCCCGAACAAACACTCCCAAGCAACTTAGAATGCAGCTTCAGCAGAGGCTGCAGGGCCAGCAGGTAACAGTCACACGCCCATTTCGATTTGCCCGCTTCCTCTTCTGTTTTCAGACTGTGTTCTTCCAGCTCCTGCCACTGGCTCTCTGTCCTTCCTCAACTAAAGAAATTCCTTTTGTTTTCGTTGCTGTGTACCATTGTATTTGTATGGACAGTTCCTTGCTAGGGAGTGGTTGTACTAGAATTGGATACCTTTCTGTAAGAATATTCTACTGTATAGGTTGAGAAATAAAAAGCGTCAGGATTGCTCTTTGGGGAGAATAGTGTTTCTTGATGGCTTCATAGCCATAGAGATAGACAGTTTTTATTATTAAAATGTCCTTGCTATTAATAGACAGGTATTGAAATCTTATTGGTTTCCCTGAGCTCAGTTGGTAAAAAAATCTGCCTGCAGTGTGGGAGACCTGGATTCAATTCTTGGGTTGGGAAGATCCCCTGGAGGAGGGAAAGGCTACCCACTCCAGTATTGTGGCCTGGAGAATTCCGTGACTGTGTATAGTCCATGGAGTCACAGAGTCGGACATGACTGAGTGACTTGCAGTACACTATGAAACCTTACTGATTTGAGCACTCTCTTTAAGGAACCTCTGCTTTCTAGATGTGTTATAAAACTTGAGCTCTCTTAATATCTTTTCCCATTGTTCCTTAGTTCGTACCAAAGTTTTAGGGATTTAACTGTTTATATTTTTTTGTACCTTGAGTGTGCAGAGTTCTTAAATGTGGGGAAACTGAACCACATAAGCAGATGAGTGAGCTGAGAATCCAGCGAGCTGAGGACTCTTGCATTGATGTTCCCTGAAGTCATTGTAGCTACTTAGGAGAGCTGTGTTAATACGCTCACAGTATCCCTTTTCTTCTTACAGTTTCTTTCCAATAAAAATTACCTAGGAAGAGGTAACAGAAGTAGTTTTCTCCATTGTTACTTTTATAAAATTAAAGCTATTTCCCCAGTGGCCTAAATTATGCCAGAGAAAATTGACTTTATAAATCCTTTGGGTTCCTGTTGAAGATACTCTTTAAGGTGTAGGATTGCACTTCCACTTTTCCTCCTGATACTGAACATGAAAGCCTCCTGTGTCAGCCAGGGGCTTTTTAGCACCAACCTTTTTGAAATGTGAACGTGTACTGGTTTAGCTTAGCCATAACTTAGCCAGGTTAATGGGTTTAGAGGTGTTGTCACGATCTTGCTGGGTGGTGCTGAGGGTGTAGATAGTTGTTTTGGCCTCATTAATGAGCTCCACTTGCATCCTAACCACCCTGTCTCTCCCCAGTTTTTGAATCAGAGCCGTCAGGCACTTGAAATGAAAATGGAAAACCCCACTGCTGGCGGGGCGGCGGTAATGAGGCCCATGATGCAGCCGCAGGTCAACTCCCAGGTGAGGTTGTCTCTCTCCGTGCTCAGGGCTCGAATGCTCTGCACAGGGCTTGGCCCCTGCTTGGCTCTCAGGAAATATTTGTTAAACAAAGACAGTGCACAGTCTCAAGTTCCTTGTGTAAGAAACCAGCCCAGGGTCCTGTCACACTTTCCTTCTTCCCTTCATCTTTTCCTGTTGGTTACTAGGAAGAATCAGAGGAAGAGGCTCTCTTTTATTTCAAACCACTGATTGGTGTTTTTAAAGTTAATTCCCTTTGTGAGGACATGCTATGTTGTGAAACTGCTACCACTTACTTTTTAGGGATTGAAAATAATAAATCTGTAAACTTTTCTCTGTTTTTGGATTGTGAAACTACATTCTCACTGGGTAGAATTAGGTATAAGAAGTCTAAAGCAGCAGGAAAAAAAAATTCATAATCCCACTCTCAGTGACAGTCTTTGAGATGACTGATTTCCCATGGTGGGAGGGATGTTCTTAATGGTCTCTGCCTCCAGCCCAAGCTGGACACTGTATTAAGGCATTTCCGTAGTGTGCACAAGGCAAATGACTAAACGAAAATCCCTTATTGTGGTTTGAAATACTGTTAAACAACTGTGAAATGCCTAGTTTTCACTCTCTTAGGTGTGCTTGGAAGTACCAGTACCTGTATATTTTCTTGATAATCAGACATCCTGTATCAGCTGAGCTAGGATAATTTCTAAACAGGTGATTAAGTTTTGCTTTTTGGAGATGCTGAACAAGGAGGCTGATCTCCTAGCTGGCAGATCAGCTTCCTTGTTCAGTGCTTTGATGACGTCACCTCCTTGCCCTCCCCCGTCAGAGGCTGAGAGAGACTGCAAGGCCTTCAGGAGTGGATTCACGCTTCTTCGCATGTAACTGCACTGCTTTGCTTTATCGTTGGCTTCTCTTGTGTTTCTCCCCCAAACAGAGTCTCATTCCTGCCCCTTTGTTTTATTTCACAGTTTTTGAGAAGTTTGTCCTCAAATTCTACTCCTAAATATTCTCTCGATTTGAGGACTGTTTTCTAATTACGTTAAAGCCTGATGACTTGACTGCTTTCATCCCCTGTTGTTATTGTTTAGTTGCTAAATTGTGTCTGACTCTTGCATCCCCACAGACTGTAGCCTGACAAGCTGCTCTGTCCATGGGATTTCTCAGGCAAAAATTCTGGAGTGGGTTGCCATTTCCTTCTCCAAGGGATCTTCCCCACCCAGGGTTTGAACCTGCTTCTCCTGCTTGGCAGGTGGATTTTTTACCACTGAGCCACCTGGGAAGCTGCTTTTGTCCCCTAGCCCCCAGTAATACAGAGGTCCCTGTTCTGCTCCCCCAACACCCACCCCCATACTGAGTCAGAAAGCTGTTACCGTAATGAGAATTGGGCATTTCCTTTTTTCTAATGATAAAGAAAAGCATTGGGTGTTTTTTTCTTTGATACCTAATGTGTCATGGGTGCACCATACATGTGAAACTGGCTGACTCTTGCTATATGTGTGTAATTGTGTTTTCTCTGGTGTTAGCAGGGTTTCCTTAATGCTCAGATGGTCGCCCAGCGCAGCAGAGAGCTGCTGAGCCATCACTTCCGGCAGCAGAGGGTGGCAATGATGATGCAACAGCAGCAGCAGCAGCAGCAGCAGCAGCCCCAGGCCTTCAGTCCACCCCCGAACGTGACTGCGTCCCCTAGCATGGACGGGGTCCTGGCTGGGCCTGCCATGCCGCAAGCTCCACCCCAGCAGTTTCCATACCCACCAAATTATGGTACACTGGACGGTGATCATGTCTACCCCCAAGTAACATTCCTGAGGACATAATGTTCACTAGATGTGTTGTATGTTAGAAACAAATGCTATTCACTCTCCTATTATTTCATAAAAGAAACAGATTAACCAAAAATAGCACAAGTCTACTTCAGTGCACAGGTGATTGTCATTGAGGTAGATGATCGCTCAATAGTTGAGGTTTCTCCCCCTTGGTCTTGTTTTTTCAGTTCCTCACATCTTAATTTGGAAGAAAGCTGTACCAGGACATCCCTGCCCCAGTATGTCCCAGGGTAGTAGAACTCTGCCATTGCTGAACAGTGAGAGGAAGGCGCTTTGTAGGCTTTCCGAGTTCCTTTCCTTGGTGGCTTGGGCATGTTAATTAAAGGCATGCCTCTGTGAGGTTCCAGAAACATGAAGGAGTGGGGCTCGAGGAATCTCTTCGGGAGCTGACATTTGAGGGTGCATCCCTCAGGGACAGGAGCCCCGTGCTCTAAAGAGGGCTGGAGGGCAGAGGGCCGTGACCTGGTGTCCTTGTGTCAGAAAGCTCACTGGGGTGGCTGCCCTTTGGGGGATCCAGATGGGGGTTATCTGTGTGGGAAGCCTGTTGCTCTGGTTGTCACCTTGGGGAGAAGCAAGAATTACTGGTAGGCAGCTTCTTTATACATTATACTTAACCATATTCCCCCACCTTAAAAAAAGAAAAAAGGAACCTCAAGTTTCTATAGAAAGCTGATATTCTAGGGAGGTAGTGTTTGAGCGTAATAATTTCTTTTTCTTCTTTCTTTTTTAAAGGGATGGGACAACAACCAGATCCAGCCTTTGGTCGAGTGCCTAGTCCTCCTAATGCGATGATGTCATCAAGAATGGTTCCTTCCCAGAATCCCATGATCCAGCATCCTCAGACCGCACCCATGTATCAGTCCTCAGAAATGAAGGGCTGGCCGTCAGGAACCCTGGCCAGGAGCAGGTGAAGAGCAGGGCCTTCTTTTTTGGCTGTGTCACCAGGCTTGCAGGACCTCAGTTCTCTGATCAGGGATCAAACCCAGGTCCTATGCAGTGAAAGTGCAGAGTCTAACCAGTGGACTGCTGGGAAATTCCTAGAACAGGGGCTTTGAAAGTCAGCCACCAGAATGTGCCGCAAGTTCAGGGAGTTAGTCTCTGTTTTGCAGCCAGGCCTGTTTGGGGAGATCCAAAGGCCTGGGCTGATACTAGAGTGTTATTTGGCTCATCCATTCTGAGACACCTTCCTACTGTGTGCATATCCACAAGGGTATGAGCACAGACAACTGTGAAAGAGAGAAGACAGGCTGTCTGAGTTTTCTTGCTCATGTTCTCTGCTTAAGTATAGCAACAGATGGTGGTCTCGGTGTGCCTGTCCTGTGTTTTGAAAATGACCCAGGAGGTAATCTCCCACTTTTCTTTACAGCACCTTTCCCCAGCAGCAGTTTGCCCACCAGGGGAATCCTGCAGCGTACAGCATGGTGCACGTGAACGGCAGCAGTGGTCCCATGGGGCAGATGAACATGAACGCTGTGCCCATGGCTGGCATGCCCATGGGTCCTGATCAGGTATAGGGTACAGGGTTCTGTTCCTTTCCTTTCTCAACACTTTTTTTTCCTGTTCTCTGGAGAGAACCAAAGCCTTAACTATAATGTAAAGGTCCTAGGTAGATGTCTAACTTGGATGTTTAACTTGAAATATATAATCCTTGAAAAAACTTTTGGTTTGAAGGCATTGGGCCATTTGATACTTTTAGAAACCTGTATCTAAGAACTGAATTAGTCAGCCAGAGCCATGTGGCAAGCCATCTGTGGAGACATAGGGATTCTTTTCTGTTGGACAAAGCGTGTGTTTTACTCATGTTTCTTCTGGTTGCCAACAGAAATATTGCTGACATGTCTACGCCATGACCTCCAAGGAAATCACTGTACAAATGACATTGCGCTAGGATTACCGGGAGTAGTGAATCATTGATTTAGGCACCCAGCTTTGAAGAAAGGACCAGCTCCAGTCTCCATCAACGGTATTTCAAGTGATGTCATTTGAGCAGGACTGAATTTTAACCTGAAGTGTGGTTACCTACCTGTTTTCATTCCCTCCTCTTATGTATCATGGTGTTTAAAACAAATATTTTTGACATTCTGCTTTTTGGGGATATGATTCTGGAGGTGCGGAGTGTTACTGATCGCAAACTGTCCTGTGTCCCTTTTTTTCTGCTTGGCTGTCGAGTCTTTGGAAAAAATAGAGGTGAGGCCAGAGAACACTGGAGAAATCAAGAGATGAGAACATCTGGCTTCTTGATAGTTGCAGTACTGGGTGAAGAGCGCGGTCCACATTTGAGGGTTTTTGTCGCAGGCTGGCTTGTGAAGGTGGCATTTCCAGGTTCTCCTTTAAGGATAGCTCCTAGCCTCCTCTTGGTTGTCCTAGGCTTTTTCCTAAATAGGATTTTTATCTGCCCCTAACGTCCTGTAATACTTCACCTCCAGGAATTGTCCTTGGTGTCAGATGGCTTGCAGAAGGGAAAACAGATGACAGTATTCAGTTGCAGCAGTGGCAGTTTTTCACTTGCTTATGTGCAGCCGAGCGCACTTTATTTAAAAACTAATGGATACATGCAATATTCTCTCGGTCTTGAGGAATGGTGAACCACATTCCTAGTTGTTGTCTAAACTTACCTGTTGGGCAAGAACTACGATTTTTGTTGTTGTGAAAAGTACTGGTTTCACCCTTTGCCTATATGGTAGAGCAATAATGCTTTTTGAAAATAAACTGCAGAAACCCCAAGGCCAGGTACTGCATTCTGAATCAGAATTTCGCAGTGTTTCTGTGAATAGATTTTCTTTTGTAAATATGACCTTTAAGATTATTGTATGATGTAACATATGTATATACCTTTTTTTTTTTTGTAGGCCACAACAACTCATTTTTACAGAGTTTGTGAAGCTAAATATTTAACGTTGTCAGTTTCAGTAAGTTCAGTGTGGTGAGGTTACCACCAGAAGTTGTGCCCTGGATTTTGTGGCCTGGGGGAGGGGCTGTGGCCAGCAGGCTTTCCTTGCCCCTGTTCAGTCTCTTAATCTAAATGCTTTTTAAAGCGATCATTTACATGTAGACATTTACAATTTTTAAAAACAATTTCTCTACCAGAACTAAGCACTTCGTTAATTTGAGGGGAGAGAACAGATAAGGAGAAATAAACTTAAGAAAAAATCAAGAATTTTAAAAGATCAAGCAATTTGATTCCAAAGAAGAATGTTGGATTTTTAGGCAGTCCATAAATAGCAAGTCACAGGATTTTTTTTTTTTTCCCTAAGTTGAATGTGTCATCTTCTCATCCATTTTAGGAGTGTTCTAAGGTTTTGGTTGCTAGGACTTGAATCCTGCATTGAGATCTCAGGCGTAGAATCCTTGATGTGTGGTTTCTGCTCAGCTGAAACCACCTCTGCTCAGCTATCTAGTCCTTCTACTGTGATGTCCTGAGAATCGGAGGAAGTAGCATCATGGTTATTCCCTAAAGAGTTCAGTCTGCAGAGCAGCCATTTTCATGTGATTGAGAGCCAGGGCCTGACTGGGCGGCTCTTTATTCCCTCTCTCCCCCTCCACCACCCCTTTCTGCTGCTGCCGCTTGTCAGTTGGGAATAGGGAAGAAAGTCAAGTTTGATTCCCTTTACCTGGCTTACTTTATCAGGTTCAAGCAGTTGAATGAAATGGGGTTTTTAGACTGTCTATGAATTTCAAATGTCTGTTAGCCTTGGTGTCATTCTTAGCAATAACTGAGAGCCAGTTAAAATTTTTTTCACCCGTTTAGCCAATCTTTCTAGGTGTCTCTGAAGGTAAGATCATTTGATTTCTTTGACTTGTGTATGACTAAGTGAAACCTGTATTTCCGGAAACACCACTAGAGTCAGTTTGAGTTTCGCACTCCCCCCCACCTGGTTAAAAATAAATCTAAGACTACAAATCCATTAGCTTCCATCCCAGGGGCCTGCACTTTGCAGATAATGCATCCTCCGGTCTGGAGACAGAGGCAGAGCTGAGTAAGAGTCTCTTTTTAGACACAGTTGCATCAGGCGTAGCTGAACGTTTCTTGAAGTTGCATGTATGTGGGAAGAAATAGAATGGTGCTCTTACCTTTCTTGACTTTTAATTAAAAACTCAGTTTTGGGATTCTTTTTCTCAGTCCATTCTGAATCCAGGCTAAGTGGAAGGCAACACCCCCTTTTTATATGGAAGAAAAGTGAAGTTTATTATAAGTTTTTATATTTTCTACTTGTTCATTGGTGCAAATTTAAGATTTTGATTTTAATAGATGGCAGTCTTTGAGATAATTTGTTGTTTTTACCTTAATTCCCCTTTTATTTTTTATGGATAATTCTTTGTACTTCTGCTGCCTACCTCTCCTCCGCCCCCCTCCCACCACTTTTTAAACCTTAGTATCTGTTGGGTGAACAGTATAAGTAACGTTTTCATCTGCTTTTAGAATGTGAGATATTTCCAGTACCTACTTTTTTGCTGAATCCAAAGATATATAAATATAAATATATATATTTTATAAAGATCAAAATGATATAAAGGAGATAACATTTCTTCCTTTTAAAAAACAAATAGAAATCCATTGTTAATGTTCATATTATGATGCCACTTTTCTAAATCATGCATCTTGATGGAAAGGTGTAAATATCAATCAGCAGGATGCTTAATCAGTATTTAATGTCTGAGGTGAATTGGGGTGTATAGGGGTGGGTACTACAGAACATAGTTGGCTTGCTGTCCTGTAAGTTCCGTGATCCATAGACCAGTGCAGCTGAAAAGTAAACAGAATAGGTTGCCAGTTACCCGTATACCTGTCCAGTTAGTTCCCTTTTTATTTGCAGAAGCCATGCATTTGTTTGCAAGTGGGAAATTCATAGTAGTAAAACTGCTCGGACAGATGAACTGTCCCCTTCTGCAGAAGAGCAGGAGCTGCTGTTCAGCTCCAAGGCAGCCTGTATAATCACGAGCAGGGTGTTTTCTTTCTCTCTCTTTTGAAGAAGATGGAAATGTCATTCTGAGAGCAAGATTTAAATTCTCAGGAATTGACTTACAGTATTGAGAATGAATTCACTTTAAAACAAGTTTACATTAAATGTTGTTTGTAAAAAATCAAAATCATGCTTTACACTGCAGAGAATTCAAACCACATGGGCTAACTTATGAGACAGTTGAGTGGTAAGCTATGACTCCTTTGATCATTTTGGACATCATTGTAAATAAAGGTTTCTATTTAAAATTGAAGGCCAAGAGTGTGCCGCTTTTTTTTCCTTAATCCCAGTCGAAAGCAGGGTAAAATATAAGAAATTGTGTTTCAGATAATGGGTAAAGGTTTCTGTGAGGCTAAAAGAAATCTTGAGAAGCATAGCCCTCTTCTTACACAAGGTAAGTGCCTAGGGGGTCACGTGTTAGGGAGAAATGTGCGGAGCCAGGTGAATTTCCTCTTCCTCCTCCTCCCAGTCTAGCGTTCCCACAGCTGCCTTTACTGATCGGACTGCCTGGTACATGACGAAGGGCTGGCTAAGGTGAGTGGCTTTGCAGTTGGTCATTATTTTTACAAAGTGTGATCCTAAAGCTGGTGTGATATGAGATAAGGTTCCCAAAGTATGGTAAATTCTAGTCAGTTTATAACCACATATAGCCCTTTTTAAAAAACCATCTAAACCCAAGGTGTCTTCCTTCCAAAAAGATGTTGACTGGTAGTATCTCAAATGCTTTAACAAAACAAAACCAAAAAACCAAACACACCAAAAAAAACACTCCCAAGAAATGGCCTTTTAGAAAAGTGTCAAAGGTTACCTCATACCAAGTGCTGGTCATTGGCTGGGGTTTTCAACATTGTATGACAATACGTAGACTACAAAATTCCTTTACAAATACAATTTTGTTAAGACTTGGGACATACATCAACTTCCTGTCTTTGCAGGACTTTAAAAAACATCAGTTCTGGGACAGATAACGAAGGAATCCTGGGAGAAATGGCATCTGGTCAGGAAGAGGAATGTCCACAACTGCACGGGGTTTTCTTTTACACGGGCCACACCATTTATTAACACCACCACTCTTGAAAATTGGGTTTTCTTATTAGATTCCCCTAGAAGTTTCCGAGCTGGTTACATGTAAATAGTCACATATATATACATTGAAGTCATTGTCTTCAGAGGCAGCCAGGGTTATAGGGCGAGATAGAAATTCTTGTCTTTTGTGCTGCTGACTCATTGTCAAACTTGGTGCACCATTTCCTCCCTCTGTCCTGCTCCTTCTTTGTGGCGAACCAAAAGAATAAGAGGCTTTAAAACAGGGTGGTTCTTTCCCTGTGGTTTTTAAAAAATTCCAGTGACTTTCACCCTTGGGGGAAATTTCCAAGAAAATCTCTCTGTTCTTCTTCCCTTGTGAGCCCCTCAGAGAGGGTTAGTGGTGACTTCTTGATATGAAAATGCATTTTGTGCAGCCGGTGAGGTATAATCCAGAGCAAAAGCAGGGACAAGCATGGACTTCCAGAAGCCTCACTGCTCCCGCTGGTTCTCGTCCAGAATCTGCCGCATCGACTGAGGGCGGGCTCTGTGTGTCTTGGCCTCCTGGCTAACAGCACAGGTCTGCTGGAAATCATTCAGGGTTTTTCATTGTACAGGTGACGCCTCTGGTTTTGGAGGTCCAGCTCGTGCTTCTTAACCTTCCCAGCCTTCCCACAGCTGTCCCCTGTAGAACAAAGCAGACAGTGTATCATGCTGCCTAAGGATTTCTTAATCGGCCCTACAGCTGAGTCAGCTTTGCTTCAAGGATGTGGCTGCTGAGAAGGAATTAATTCCAGATCCCTCAGACAGGGCTTGCTATTGTCTCATTGTCTAGATTGTCAGTTGTTGGCTCACACATAGTGACTGGCAAAGATGTCATGTAAGAATCTGGACAGGATGGTGCTAAGGAATGTGAGAAGTACTTTGATTCTCATCGCACCAGAGAGATGCTTAATTGGCCCATTATTATTTTCCTGTTAAAGCCACACAGACTTATATGCATATAATGATAGAAAATGAGGAGGCTGGAGGTTACAAATGGCAGCTTACCATGGGGATGATTGGCCTGCAAGGTAACAACATGTCAGATTAGTTGCCACCATTAACAAATTATCATATATCTGCATTTCTGCATTTTCTCAATGAGTCAGAGGATTCAAATTGCATCCCATTCTGTTCTCTTTAAAGCAGAGTGACCTCTCCAGGTTGCCACAGCCTCCTGGCCCCTCACAGCCTCTGCTGACCCTAGCGTGGGTGAGCTCGAAGCATGGGTATTCTGGAAACCATTTAATGAGGTCACCTTGCTGCTGACACTATGGACCAGGGAGCAGCTCGGCAGCCACAGCCTTCAAGATGCCTGGTACTCAGCCGACTGACACACTTCTGAGCCTCTCAGGGAGGCCTTGAGCTTCCAAAGCAGAGATGATGATGCGGAGAACAACAAGTATTGATCTAGTACATGCAATGTATCCAAGTAGGTTATTTTACTGGAAAGACTGACACGGCTGCTTCCTGTCTTACGGGAACAGACGAGAGGAATGAGAAAAGGGCATGCATGGGGAACAGCCTCAGCAAAGCAAACCGGGTCAGACCGGCTCTCTAGAGATAAACTGGTTCCTCAACTCACAGTGATTTGGAAGAAGGTCTCTTCATTTCTGGCCACTTTCGACGCTGAAACTGCCTAAGTTTTCAAGTGTCAAAAGGAGAAAGAGTATTAACCATCACCAAGAAAGAAAAAGTGACCCCCAGAGAACTACACGAAGAAGGCCTTTTAGGGGACAGTTGTTGCTGGTGGGTGAGCCAGGCCCTGGCAGGTCAGAGATAGGGCAGCACCCCAATCTCACACGTGCAACCTCTGAGGTTAGACTACAGGACGGGTCACCGTACAGGGCAGTTCTCAGGGTTTAAAAGCAAAAGCAATACCTGTATTGCTCATAGCTTCCTCCATCTTTCAGTCCTAAAGGACAGAGAAACATACGACATGGAAACACAATTTTAGGGCAAAAATGGCACCAGCAAGGACAAACTTTATAACTGTCTCTCTCCTTTTTTTAAAACACTTAGTGTTTTGGTCATAAGCCCATGATGCTGGAGTGACCCCTAGACAGAGGGGCCTGAATTCCCAGCAGTCCCTAAGACACTGTTGGTGACGTATACTCTGGGAGCCTCTTTATCACGTTCAGGCTACTGTCACAGACATTCAGCACCAACCTTGGTCATTCATGGTGGGGGACCCACGGGTGGGCGTGAACACCTGTGCTATCGAGGACAGACGGTGGGGAGATCCCAGCTGTGGGCTCTGGACCCAGTCCCGTTACTCATCACTAAACGAGGACATGCAGATTCACCTCAGAGGGTCGTCAGAACGCCTGTCAGTTAATGCCTGGAAAACCCTCAGCACTCTGGCAGGCACAGAGTGATAAATCTAAGTGACGGCATTCACCGTCAAAGTAGCACGTGGCTGGTGGATGTTAGAGAGTTCACCAACTCCTGGGGATTCTGAGTTCACTCTTCAGATGGGCCCTCCTCAGTCCCCTCCTGTGGTCACCCCTTTCCACCCTGGGGCCCCTGCTCACCCAGGTCCATGTTCCGGGTCCGGGGGTTACACTGCTTGTAACCTTTGCAGCTCCTCAGCTCCATGAGCTGCACATGTAGCTGATTGAGGACGTCTCTGTCCAAGGTGTTCACTGCGTTCATCAACTGGTTGGCAAAAAGGTAGGTTATCAACGAGATGCAGATGGGAGCCCCCCACCCTCTTCTACCAGCCAGGGGGCCTGATCTGGGCAGGTGGGGAGTACGAGGTTGGTAAGGGGTGGTGACATCTACCTCCACGAGCGCTGGGGTTTGGAACAGTTGCCTCTAGCCTCATGTGCACGAAATCTCAAAAACCACTATGTATTTCACATTGAACTCTGGGAACCACTGGTCAGCAAACGTACCAAGCCTGGGAAGAAGCCCTTCCCAGCCTCTCAGGTCCTCTTGATGGGAAGGCAGCTATTTGGCAAAGGTCTGGGTGAGTGTCCAGGTACTGCTGTGACCCACTAACCAACAAGCTCAGTCAGCCCCTTTTGTAAAACACGGGGATGCCCGGTGGCCTATATGGTAATTAATAGCAAAACAAGACAATCGAGTTGCTGGCATTTACAAAAGGGTGTAAAAAATTGCTGTCAGGCTTTTCTGTAGAAGACTGGACAGTGCCAAGGCTGCTGAGAAGCTCTAAGGCTGAAGCTGGGTCATGACCATGTTTTATAAGGGACAGGCAAGTTCTGCTCACCAGGCTCTGTGGCTGATGAGTCCCATTCTTCAGTCCCATGCATGTTCAGATGGGTTAATACATGGAAGCGCAGAGTAAGGGCTGCGCGATCGATCATTAGGCCTATGGTCTACGGGATTTGGCCTGACCCTGAGAACCCCTGAAGCTCCAGGTTCTAGGCGTTCCTCAAGATCCCACAAAGCCTGCTGCAACAGTCCCAGGTGGGTAAGTTGGAATAGAGAGGTTATGGGTGATCAGTCAGTAGACAGTGGATTCGGGAGGATGCAGGCAGGGTGGCACACTGAGCCCCAGACTTCCTGGTGCCTTCTCACTTCTGTCTTAGGGACTCCGTGGGACTTGAAAACCTATTGGTCATTTCTGCAGGCCGCCTACCTGGCAGGGCCTGTAGTAAGTACCCCACGCCCTCCTTTCTCCAGCCTCTGTTGTCTACCTGGTAGGGGTCTGTGTTGAGATCGAAGTACTCCAGGAAGCCGGTTGCGAATTCACAGAAGAGGAAATTGTGGGTTTCGTTGATGGTCCTCATGCACCAGTACGTGTTGTTGTTAGCGCTGGTGCAGGCGCAGAAAGGCCCCACTGTCAGGGAAGAGTGTGAGCCCTGAGCCGAGGAAGCCCAGCCACCAGCCCCTTCCTATCCTGCCTGAGGTTGCTGGGGGACCTGTTCCTGAAAGACCCACAGGGTCTGGCAGGAGCACTCACAAGCTGGGGGGATACTGGGACCCCCTGGGAGGAGCCCCCCCGCCCCGGGCCCGGCTGGCTCACATGTCCAGAGGGGCGCTGTCTGCCAGTGCTGGTTGTCGTGGGTGAAGCAGGTGAGGCCGGGCATGCTGCACGTGTCGTTGTTCTGCAGGCGCTTGAGCAGCTTGCGGAGTTTCTTCTTGCGCTTCTGTTCCCGTAGCAGCCACACCTTGTCCTTCTCTTGCAGACCCTTCCTAGGGGCACACAGGGCCACACCCCTCACACCTCCCCCGTCCCCACATGGGAGCCTTTGCCTGCCCCAGGAGCTGTGGGCACAGCCCTGGAGACTTCCCAAAGGGCCTTCCAAATCCTACTGCTGGTGCAGGGCAGGGCTGGGGCCAGATGAGGCTCCTGTCATCCTGCATTAGCTCCCAAAGCAGCACAGGGGTGGATGGTACTAGGAGATTGCTGGGCCTCCTACTCACACCTCCTCTCTGGGGCCTGTGTCCTGCCCTGCCCTGCCCTGCCGTAACCCGCTCTGCCCATAGGCAGCGCCTGGAGCCAGGTTTAGGGTTGATCTGGGAGTTGGGGCTCTGCAGGGCCCGCTGCGCCTCCCAGGGAAAGGCCAGGACTTGGCTTGTCCTTGTTTGTTTCAGCTTCGGGGAGAGCCCCCTTCTGAGGAGGGCCTGCAGCTGCCCTTACCTGAAAGGATGCAGGCTGGAGCCTTTGTGCTTGAGACGGCCTTTGTGCTGGGAGTGGTAACTGCAACAGACCACCCCGCCCCCACCCCCACCAGCCCAGCTTTCAGACACTGTGCTCAGGGCCACCCTAGTGGGTGGCTGCAAACTGTGCTTCTCTGGGACCCCTGTTTCTCCTCCTGGGCCATGCTAGGGAGACACTATCCCCAGGGTGGCAGGCCCCTGCCTGCCTGGCTCCTCCTTCCGTGCGTGAGCTGGGAGACCCTGGCTGAAGGCCTCAGCCAGACACAGAATGTGAGGGTAGGTGTAAGTTAACCAAGCCTGGGGGCTGGGCCTGGCTCCAGGTGGGTTGCCTCCAGCTCCCCTGCCCGCCCAGCTTTTGCTTGATCAGGGCCAGCCCTGGGGAAACCCATAGTGGGTAAGCCCTTTCTGGAAAGGCAGCAGGGACTGTGGTAGCCACTAGCCACCTGGGGCTATTTCAGTTTTAATTAAACAAGTGATTCAGTTACAGTGGCTGCCATTCAGAGCTCTGTAATCACAGGTGGTAGGTTGGCCGCCACAAAACTGGACAGCACAGGTACAGTGCCTTCTGTCACCATGGAGGTGTGATTGGACAGCGCTGCTCTCGAGTTCTGACCCTTGGGCTGGGGATTCGCTGATCTGGTAAAGTGGGTCCCAGGCCACGTGGGCTGCTCCTGGAAGGGCTGTCTGTGGAGGCACTTTTCCTTCTGGGAAACTGGTCAGGGGTTGCCTGTGGGCAGGGCATGAAATCTGGACATCCGGGTGGTGACAGGGTGTGCATTACTCCTGGTTACTACTGTTTAAGCAAAGAATATAAAAATAATGAAAGAAGTGATGCTGTGTCCCAGGAGGGATCCTGCAGGGGCTCTAGGGGCCTCTCACCTGATTTTGTGACAGTCACATTCTTCTGGCCGTTTTTTCTTCAGGTGACCTCGGACTTCCCTTAGGTTCTTGATTTTGTTCTGCAGGGTCTCGATCTGAAGGAGGAAGCAGGAGGGGAGGCCGTGAAACCCTTGGGGGCTGGGTAAGAAGGGCCGGGCTGGCAGGGCCCCCAGTCGCAGCCTGTGTCCGTGGTTTCTGAGGTGGGTCCTTGGTTCTACCTGCTGAAGGAACCAAAGGTCATTCTCCTGTCTTGTCCTGCCTGAGAACCAGCTGAGCCCTTGGGGGACTTGAAGGCCTCCCCCCAGGCTTGTTGGGAGGAAGGGCTGAGTGTGGAGTAAGCATCTTGTACATCATAGAGGGGTGTGTCACAGCCGCGCGGTCCTTCTCTGCCCCTCGTCCCCCAGCAGGAACTGTCTGTCTGAGGCCCTAGTGAGGATCCTGCGGGACCTCTGTCCCCTGGGCCTGGCCTCCCTGCTTCCTGCTCTGGCCAGTGGCCCCACTGAGCTCGAGGTGGCAAGAACCCTCCCGGCGCAGACCCCCTTCACCTCATGGTCAATGTGCAGCTTGTGGTCCTTCCAGGCCTGCAGGGACTTGTACAGGTCCAGGTCGCACCGGACTGTGCCATTCTCCAGGATGTAGCACCTGTTTGAGAGAAGGGGTCACGTGGTGCCCTTGGGTGGGGGGGTGTGGACGCCCCTGCTGAGGACCCAGCCTTTGATCCCTGCCTGGACTCTCACCGATGTGTGACTTTAATGGGGTTAGGGGCTGAGTAGTCCGGGAGGCCCCCAGTGCCACTGAAGTCCCCGCCGTCCCTGTCGTCTTGGTCCTCAGGGGCTCCTGGCCAGTGCCGCTTAGTGAGGTTGCGGGGCCGGGATGTGTCGTCCGGGCTGATGTGGTACCCCCTGACAGCCACCGAGCGGATGGAGCGATTCCGGGCGTAGCTGGCCTTGTACTCTGTGGACATCAGAGGGGAGGCTGGGAAGGCAGGCCAGGCTCCCCGGGCAGCGGACCCTTGATTCAGACAGGGCTGCACTCCCAAGCTGAGGGCTCAGGAAACCTACCCCTCGGGAAGCTGGCTTTAGATCCCACCGGAAAGGACCTCTAGGTGATTCAGCTGGGGAAACTGATGTCCTAGAGCTGAGGAGGAACTGGCCTGAGATAAAATCTCCAGGAAGAGCTGTGCATAGATGAACCATCTGGGATGGCCACACAGTGGAGGATTCGAACACTAAACTCAAAGGTATCTACATCCCCATGTTCATTGCAGCATTATTCACAAGAGCCAAGAGGCGGGCACAGTCTAAGTGCCCATTGATGGGTGCACACAAGATGGAATATGACTCAGCCGTAAAAGAGAAGGAAACCTTGCTGTTTGTGACGACAGAGGTGGGCCTTGAGGGGGCTGTGCTAAGTGAAACAAGTCAGAAAAAGACAAGACAGGGCGTGATCTCATTTACCTGTGGCATCTCAAGTCAACCCAGCTCACAGATACAGACAGAAAACGGGGCAGAGGGGAGGGCGGGTGAAAGTGTCAGAAGGGTATTAACAAACTTGCAGTTACAAGTCCGTCCTAGGGATGAAGTGGACAGTGCAGCAACCAGAATTAATAATACTGTGCTGCATCTTTGAAAGTTGCTGGAAGAATAGATCTTCAAAAAAATATTTTGTGACTGTGTTAAGTGGACTTCTGGGGTGATCATTTCACAATATGTACAGACATCAGATTGTGACATTGTACACCTGAAACTAATGTGATATGTGAATTTACACCACAATAAATCCGCAGAAAACAAAACAAACAAAACCCAAACCACTCATTTGAACTGGACAAAAAGCCAAGCAGCACATTCTTCCAGATCAAAAAGGGGGGCATTGGGGAGGTCTCTGGTCTTGGATGCTTTCCTCGGGGAGGGCAGTGAGGTGGGGCTGAGATTTTTTTTTTCTAAGCTCTAAGTCACCTGTGGGAAACTGAGGACACACAGGTACTGGGGCTCGGAGCAGGCCGTCCTGAGACAACACAATGACATACTGATTATTTTGAATGCAAGTTCTTTGAAACACAGTTGGTGGATGAAAAGAACGGTATTAGAAAATGGTCCGACTCTACCTCTTTGCCCCTACACATGAGAACTCCTCCCAGGCCTCCTGCAAATGACTAGGAGGACTCTTGGCTGGAGGCTGATAGTTGAGGTGTGATAGGAGTGATATGCTAGGCCTTTCTCCCTAAAGTTAATTGGTCTAAGGTTGAATTCTGTACTTGGAAGGAAAGCATGCCAAAGCCTTTTTGAACATTTCATGCAAATTTTTGAAAGGCACGCTGCCCTTAGCTCAGAAGCTCCAGTGTATAGAAAGCTCTTCAAGTCTGCTCTAGTGGGAAAGCGCATCCCTGACACTAGAAAGCAAATTCACAATAGTGTGGTTGGTTGGTCTAGGCCACCACTTAGTGTAATAATGAAAGCTGGATCTCAGTTCTTTGCGAAAAGTTTTCAGGAATGCAGGGGGGAAAACTTGAGTTGAAAGCAGTAATTCTTGGCCCACAATATGAACCTTTAGAAAAAAAAAAAAGCATCACACCTATGGGCAGTGAATCTTCAGCAGAGGAGGCAAGTATATACAGTGCAGGAAGACAGTCTTTTAGCAAGGGGTGTTGGGAAAGCTGCACAGCCTCACGTAAATCAGTGAAGTTAGAGCACACCTTCACACCATACACGAAAATAAACTCAACATGGCTTAAAGACTTAAACACAGGACACGACACCATAAAACTTCTGGAAGAGAGCATTGGCAAAACATCCCTGATATAAATTGTACCAGGTTATCTTAGGTCAGTCTCAAGGCAATAGAAATGGAAATAAGCAAACGCGACCTAATTAAACTTGTTAGAAGCTCTTGTGCTGCAAAGAAAACCATAAAACAAAAAGACAGCCTAGTGACTGGGAGAAAATATTTGGAAACGATGACAAGGGATTAATTTCCAAAGTATATAAGCAGCTCATACAACTCAATAACAAGAAACCAAACCATCCCATCAAAAAATGGGCATTTTTCCAAAGAGAAAACATTTTTTCACACACATGAAAAAATGCTCAACATCAATTAGAGAAAATTAAAACTACAATGAGGTATCACCTCACACCAGTCAGAATGGCCATCATTAAAAAGTCTACAGATAACAAATGCTGGAGAGGGTGCAGGGAAAGGGAACCCTCCTACACCATTAGTGGGAATGTAAATTGGTGCAGCCACTATGGAAAACTTGGGTTCCTTAAAAAACTAGAGTTGCCATATGATTCAGCAATCCTATGCCTAGAAGTATATCTTGAAAAAACTTGAAAAGATACATGCGCCCCAATGTTGATAAGCACTGTTTTACAATAGCCAAGACATGGACGCAACCTAAAGGTCCATGGACAGGTGAATGAAGAATAGGTGAGACTTTACTCAGCTATAAAAAAGAACGAAGTAATGTCATTTGCAGCAACATCGATGGACCTAGAGACCATCATGTTAAGGGAAGACAGATACCATATGATATCACTTATATGTGGAATCTAAAACGGCACAGATGAACTTGTTTATGAAACAGACTCGCAGACACAGAAATCAAACTTAAGGTTACCAAAGGGGAAAGGGAGTGAGGGAATGGATGAATTAAACGTTTGGGATTAGCAGATATAAACTGCTATATATAAAACAGATACAGTCCTACTGTATAGCACAGGGAACTATATTCAATATCCTGTAATAGACCATAGTAGGGAAGAATATGAAATACATCCATACAGCTGAATCACTATATTGTGCACCCGACATGCAACACTAAATAATCTATACGCCAATTTAAAAGCTAGAAAACAAAAGCATGACCCTGAGAGCAACTCCAGGCTCACCCAGAGCTCTTCCTGTTTGCCTCCAGACAACTGCAGACGCTAAAAAGCAATCAGGACAACGGAAGAGACATTTGTCCTACCCTCGAGAAAGTTGGAGGATCAAGCCCCCTGGGCCCCAGCACGCCCGGAAGGTTCCTTCTTCTGAGAGACAACTCTCCCTCAGATGGGGTCAGCCAGCCCTCAGCTGGACCCTGGAGGCGACTGTGGACTTAATTATCTACCTGTCACTTCTGATTTATCCAAGCGTTACCCACAACTTACTGCATTACCCACATCTCAGCCCACCCTGGTATCTTTCAGGGCCTCTTAATACCCATCCTATCTAATTTCCAACTGCTTAACAGCAAACCTTCTTGGTAGAGATTTATTATTTAATGACACTCATGAGAAAGGTGCTTTTTTATTTACTTGCCCTCATGCCAAGACCCAAATCCTCCATTTTTCTTATTAGGAACTCATGCTGATTTAGATTCCTCAGAAGAGGATGAGTCTTTACCAGATAGCCCAGTTGGTCCTTGGGTCACACATGCTGATGAAGCTGGATTTCTATTTCTATGAAGTGCTGAGCCTGTATGCATGACCCAGACCTCTGCAGAGATGCAGAGTGAGGGCTGAACCCTGCGACAGAGTCTCCAGTCTTGGACCCAGGTGTGCTTGTCTTGACTTCCTCACCTTGTCATTCTCCCATCTTAACAGTCATGAAGAAGGGACATTTGGCTCAGATGGGAACCGAATCTCTCGATTTGTATAAGACCTAAGAACCAGAAATGCTTGTGATTCCCAGGCACCCTGGCAGCCTTAAGCCAGCTGTTTTCCTCAGCTCAACTCCTGCTGACCCAGCCTGGTTTGAGGTAACTGAGCTCTGGGTCCTCTTCACTCCCACGCACCTGATTCACAGCTTCTCTTTGCATTAACCTTTCAAGGAAGACACGTCACAGGGACTGGCATAGCCTTGGGGAAGAAGTTTTCCTCTCCCCTCCTAGGTTCTTCTTGCTGGTCTAAGAATTAAGCTGACGTGAGACAGAGTAATAGAAAATCAAACAAAAGTTTAATAACATGTATCTGTGGGCAAGAGACCCAGAGAAACCTGGAAGCTGCCACTTGAAACACACCCTTAGCCAATGAGGATGTCGAGGGTGGGGAGAGCCAGTCGTCAGAGGTAACCAGCAAAACAGCAGTAAACAGGGTCACTGTGACACAGATTTAAGCTCCGGCCATCTCCATGGAGAGAAGGTTCTAGAGATTTGATCAGCCTCCTCTTCCAGGGACAGAGGGCGACATCATTACAAATGGAGATCTCCCTTACAAACATCAATGTTTCTTGCAAAAAAACCTCCTCCCACCTGACTTGCAGAGGTTTCCCCCGTGTCTACTGTTTCCTAGACAATAACCAGCTCAAAATAATAGGTCAAAGAGACATATTTTAGGCTGGCAAATTCTGCTCCACTACAAAGCTTTAAATTTGTTCTGTTCATGGGGACTTTCCTGGTGGTCCAGTGGTTGAGGCTCCATGCTGCCAATGCAGGGGGCACAGATTGATCCCTGGTCAGGGAACTAGACCTGCAGGCTGCAATTAAAAAAAAAGATCCTGCACACCCGAAGAAATAAAAATAAATGCTATGAATAAGTTTTGGCCATACTTGCAGCTCCTGGCTACCTGATGTGATAAGGGTTACCACCTACACAGCAATGAAGATGGCAGGATTGCTGCAGGCATCCTAGGGCAGCCTGTTGCCTCAGTTAAGTCCTGCCCACATTTCTCAAGCCAGTTAGACTCTACGGCACCAGCTCCTCCCCGATGCCCCAAGCTTACTGCGTGTCCACAGTGACTACAAAGCTAGTCCTCTAACCGCAGGCTTCTGCTTCGTCTCTGCTTTCCATGCTGTGTTGGTGGGTGCAGCTCTTCTTATGTGGGAGAGACAACCTGTGGGCAGGCTCTTAACCTACCCATCGCCTTCCACGGTTAATACCCTCAATCCGGCTCCTTGACCCTCCTCCCTGATGGTGGAGAGCACCACTCCGTGCCACACGGGAGCCTTGCAACTACGGGAGTGGTCTCAAGGCTGTGAGATGCGCTCTCAGACATCCCTTTAAACTTCGATTTTGTGAGGCTCCCCCGTAAATGGAATTTGCAGGGAAACATACTGGTTATGCTGTGTTCCCCCATGTGAACGACTTGAGGCATATTCTGCGTCCACTGTGAGACAAGCCCACGCAGCCAAATTCATCGCTCTTTCTGGAGCGTGCACACGAGCAGAGGGAACTTTTTTACAGACTCCAAGGTGCTTCTGGAGTCTGCCAGGCGGTTGGTATGATGTGGAGTTTTTGTGGATTCTTCACCTCTGCAGGTTCTCCTAGTGCTAATGGGCGTGTAAGTGCTGCCCTGTTACGCTAGTCATGTGGCTTCTAACGCTGCTGCCCTCACAGCTCAGCCCAGGCTTGGGAGACTGAGGCCTGACTGTCAGGAGACAGGGCAGACAGAGCTGTGAAAACTGCTACTCAAAATGCCCCCTTTTCCTTTCTCCACTCAGTTTTTAAGCCTGCCTTTATTCCTGACTGATAGTATCAGGCAAATGCCCAACAGGGTAAGACAGAAAAATACACACACACACACACACACACACACAGAGGCTAAGAAAGACAAATGCATGCACACTCTCACTCTCTCTCTCTCTCTCTCTCTCTCTCTGCTCTTCCCCCAGAAATGTGAAGTTGCTCAGTTGACTCTTGGTGACCCCGTGGACTGTGGCCCACCAGGCTCCTCCATCCATGGGATTCTCCAGGCAAGAATACTGGAGTGGGTTGCCATTTCCTTCTCCAGGGGATCTTCCCGACCCAGGGATCGAACCCAAGTCCCCCTCATTGCGGCAGATGCTTTAACCTCTGAGCCACTAGGGAAGCCCATGTGAAGGTACCCTCTCTACACCAGGAGGCATAGCATCCTTATCACCAGAGTCAGAGGACTCAAGGCTAAGAAAACTCAACAGACCACTTCTTCACTAGGCTGCTACCCAAGCAGCAGTCTCTTTGTCCTATTAAGTATTCACAAATAATTATTTCCTTATCTAAAAATGATGTATAAACAGTCTGCTTTCCTCGCTTTGGGGCCCCACTTCTAGGAGACCTCTGTGTGCAAGAATTATACTTTTCCCTCCTGTTGATCAGTCTTGTGTCAATTTAATTATTCAGCCAGCCAAAAGAACTCAAGAGGAACCGGTGGAGGGGGGTGGGGTGGAATTTCCCTTTCCTTAACACAGGTTAAAGTCAGAAGCCAGATTTCTTGTATCTTCTACATATTAAAAGACAAATTTGGCCAAGTTGCTAACATTTCAGAAAAACGGTGGGGTGGGGTGGGGTGGCTGGGTGTCAGGAGCACACATTTCCGGCTTCTGAAGACAGAACAGGAAATGTGTCTGTCTACACCCCGTCCACTGGTGGCATGGTCAGTGGGGCGGGCAGCTGGCATGCTGCCACTTCAGACAGGGTGGTGTCTGTCTGACACCCTGGCCACGGCCCCCACCACTCCTTCCATTTTGGGTCCCACCCTGGCCTGTGTCAAGTCTGTAACCCCCCTGCCCTGAACACGCATCTGTTCTGGGAGCCCGGCCTGGAGCCAGTCCTGACGCAGGCTTCTGCTGGGCTCTGAATGACCACCAGGTGGAGACCAAGGGTCAAGGCCTGGCTGGAGGCCATGAGGTGGGGCCCAGGAAGAGGGGGGCCCTCTCCCACGTGGCCCAGGATGTCTGGTGCCCCTCTCTCCCTTCTTGGGGCAGATCTCTGTACTTTTCCTCCTTGTATCAGTCTCAGGGGCCAGAAGACCTGAGGGTCCAGGTCCGGAAGAGGCATTCCTTTGACAAAGCCCTGGCCTTTTCTGACCCCGGGCAGCTTTTTCCTTGCCTTTTTCCTCCCTGAATTCAGTCTCTGTGAAGCCACAGTGGCTGGGCCAGAAACGCACACACTTCTGAGCTGATGTCCTCACGGGAGCAGGTCACAGCTGCCCAAGAGGGCCAGGAAGCAGACCCAGCGGGGTCTTTCTGCTCCTTTGTGTTGCTCTGGAGTGCTCCACCCCCCAGCCTTACTCCTGGGGGTCCCCAACTCCGGCCGCCAGGCCCAGTCCCAGTCCCGGCCTCTGATTCTCTTTGGAAGCTACTTTCAACCATCTGCAGAGTCTGTGGCTGTCTTCTCGCCACAGTGACAGAACAGAGCATTTGAGACAAAGACTGTTTAGGTCCCAAAGCTTCAAACATTTACTCTCTGGCTCCTTAGAGAAAAAGGCTGCCAACCCTGGTGTACACCTTTTCCAGGACTGCATCCACACCACTCGCTCTCCTTGTCACCCTAGGTGTCTTTGTTTCCAGGGTCCTGAAATATATGTGCCCTTCCTACCACATATATCAGGAAGGTGGGTGGGTTGTTGGATCGCTAAGTCATGTCTGACTCTCTGTGACCCCATGGACTTAGCTCACCAGATTCCTCTGTCCCTGGGCAAGAATACTGGAGTGGGTTGCCATTTCCTTCTCCAGGGGGTCTTCCCCACCCAGAGATTGAACCTGAGTCTCCTGCACTTGTAGGCAGATTCTTTAGAAAAACTAAGCCACCAGGGAAACCCCTGTATCAGGAAGTGGGGACTCATGGTCTGGGCTCTGATGGCTCGGGGGCAAATCCTGAGCCCAATCCTTGGGCAGTTGAGTTAATTTCCCAGCAGCTGGACCTGCCTGCCAGGGCTCTTTGGAGTTTGATGTGAAACAGACCTGGTAAATATTTCAGCTCCTGGAAGCTGACATGTAGCAGCTGCTCTGCTGGTTAGGGACCCTGCAGCTGACATCCTTGCCCAAGGTCACAACTGGGCCCTCCTAGCACCCCAGGCCTGGGAATGCTAGGGCGGTGTGGCCTGCCCTCCGGCGTGGGACCCACAGGATCTCGCTTCCTCTTGCCCTGGCTCAGAGTACTTCCGCTCTGCTGGTCACGCTTGGCTCTCATGTAAATGTCAACTCACCACCCACCCTACAGCCGCAGCCCTCTCCACCTGGCCACACCCCTGTTTCATTTCCTCCATGCCATCTTTACCCAGGGAAGTGAGCTTCCCACTTTGTTAACTGGCTGACACCTGGCCTCACCCTTGAAGTCTGATGGTGTCTCTCGCGCTCAGCTGTAACCTCAGCAGCTGGCGCGTGGCAGGGCTTGCAGATTTTTTGGGAGATGAGATGAACCAACACTGGCCACCTGGACCCATCATCCCCCAAGTCCTCGTCTCCTCCTCTGGGTCCTGGGTCTCTTCTGCTTCTGCCCTGGGTTGGCTGCTCTGCCTCCTTCCTCACCCCAGTGCATGAGGGCGAGCCAGGGACTGAGCTGCTTGGGGTCAGGACACCTCAACCTCAAAACTGGCAATGCTTTGCGGCTGTCTAACAGCCGCTGTGGGAGGTTGACCTGTACCTCACAGGATGTTAGGCAGCTTCCACAGCTTCTACCACTGGATGCTAGGAGCATCCCTCCCCACTCATCATATGTGGCAGCCAGAAACACCAGCACACAGCCAAGCAGGTGAAATCGCTCCCTATTGAGGACCCCTGCTCTAGGCTGGCTGCTCAGAAAGGAATGAAAGAGAGCATCTTGCTGGCAGGCATGTGCAGGAAGAATGTTGGGCCTGGTGATGGGGACGGAGTTTCCTAGGTGGCTGTAAGGAGCCGCCCCCGTCTTGCTCCCAGGATCCTCTGAGCACACACAAGACAGGGCTGTGATGTCGCACCGTCCTCACAGGAGGGCCCGAGTCCAGCTGAGTCTCAGCTGTTTAGATGCATATTGAGCGCCACACTCACTATGCCAGCAAATCTGGAAAACTCAGCAGTGGCCACAGGACTGGAAAAGGTCAGTTTTCATTCCAGTCCCTATGAAGGGCAATGCCAAAGAATGTTCAAACTATTGCACAGTTGCACTCATTTCACATGCTAGCAAGGTAATGCTCAAAATCCTTTAAGCTAGGCTTCAACAGTATATGAACCAAAAACTTCCAGAGGTACAAGCTGGATTTAGAAAAGGCAGAGGAATCAGAAATCAAACTGCCAACATCCACTGCATCATAGAAAAAGCAAGAGAATTCTAGAAAAACATCTACTTTGTTATGCTAAAGCCTTTGACTGTGTGGATCACAGCAAACTGGAAAATTCTTAAAGAGATAATACCAGACCACCTTAGCTGCCTCCTGAGAAATCTGTATGCAGGTCAAGAAACAACAGTTAGAACCGGACATGGAACAATGGACTGGTTCCAAATTGGGAAAGGAGTGCGTCAAGGCTGTATATTGTCACCCTGCTTATTTAACTTCTGTGCAGAGTACATCATGCGAAATGCCGGACTGGATGAAGCACAAACTGGAATCAAGATTGTTGGGAGAAATATCAATAACCTCAGATATGCAGATGACACCACCCTTATGGCAGAAAGTGAAGAAGAACTAAAGAGCCTCTTGATGAAAGTGAAAGAGGAGAGTGAAAAAGTGGGCTTAAAGCTCAACATTCAGAAAACGAAGATCATGGCATCCAGTCCTATCACTTCATGGGAAATAGATGGGGAAACAGTGGCTGACTTTATTTTCTTGGGCTCCAAAATCACCACAGATGGTGGCTGTAGCCATGAAATTAAAAGACACTGCTCCTTGGAAGGAAAGTTATGACAAACCTAGGCAGCATATTAAAAAGCAGAGACAATACTTTGCTGACAAAGGTCCGTCTAGTCTATGGTTTTCCAGTGGTCATGTATGGATGTAAGAGTTGGACCATAAAGAAGACAGGGTGCCACAGAATTGATGCTTTTGAACTGTGATGCTTTCGAACCGAGAGTCCCTTGGACTGCAAGGAGATCAAGCCAGTCCATCCTAAAGGAAATCAACTCTGAATATTGACTGGAAGCACTGATGCTGAAGCTGAAGTTCCAATACTTTGGCCACCTCTTGTGAAGAGCCGACTCGTTGGAAAAGAGCCTGATGCTGGGAAAGATTGAGGGCAGGAAGCGAGGGGGGTGACAGAGAATAAGATGGTTGGATGACATCACTGATACAGTGGACATGAATTTGAGCAGACTCCAGGAGATAGTGAAGGGCAGGGAAGCCTGGCGTGCTGCTGTCCATGGGGTCACAAACAGTCGGAGACGACTGAGTGACTGAGCAATACAGCGCAATACAGTCTCTGTCCTCTAAGCATTAATGGGGGGAAGCATAACTAAATCACAAGTCCTTGTATTATTTAAAGATTAGCCAGTGTGCCACGTGCTGAAGCAAGATCTTAACTGTGTAATTCAATCTGGAAACCAATCATTTTATTCAGCTGAAAAGAGATTAGCTTAGCAGTTACTAATCAGCTAGTGAGGAGTTATAATGGGGGACCATCAGTGGGGAAGTGCCGTTCGAGGCAGAAGCTGGGTCGTTATGGAGACAAACCAGCTCTCGTAACGAAGGTGTCTTCTGCAAAGACAGGAGAAGCCCTCTGAGCCCACCGCTGGATAGCCAGTCTCTAATTAGGCTACAGGGGAGTCTCACTCAGCCTGAAAAAGGATGGGGATCCTGACGCAGGCTACAACGCGGATAAACCCTGATGCCGGTGAAATAAGCCAGACAGGAAGGACAGATCCTGTGTGATCCTGCTTCTGTGAAGTACCTACAAGAGGAAAACTCAGAGAAAGCAGGGGGGTGGCTGCCAAGAGCGGGAGGAGGGGAGGTGGGGCATCAGTGTTTCTCGGGTGCCGAGCTTCAGTTCTGCCAGAGGAAGAGAGCTGGGGACGCACGGTGGTGATGGCCACCCAACACTGTCCGGGTCCTTAAAGCTACTGAACTTCACAGTCAGAAACGGTCACAGTGCTGAGCATCAGGTAATGCTGATGGGACCACAGCGAAAGAAGACAGAGAAACAGCTAAAGTCTCAGATCAGGCTTTGGCTCCCCTTGGGTTAGGGGGTTAGAGCAATGGTGGCCTGGGCAAGTGCCCAGCTCTGGGGGCGACACTCCAGCCAGGGGACCCATCTCGCTGGGACCATGTCCTGGCACCCGAGCCCACCAAACATCCTCCAAGCCCAGGCGCGCCCTCATTTGAACGTTTAGCAGGGGGCATGCTCTCCAGGGGAGGTGACCCTCAGAATGGGGCCGTGACCACCCGCTGGGAGGGTTCGGCCAGGTTGAGAGGACTTCCCTAGGCGCCTCCTCTGGTCGCTGGCTTCCTAACTTTCTGTCCTTTGGCCCCTGCTGTGGGGAGGTGTGAAGGCTAAGGCAACTTTTCCACTTGGGATGGGGGTGCTCTACCCTCTCCAAAGTACCGCTGACCTTGAACAAGGCTGGGGTCATCTGCATGTAACTCATAGTTAACCCCCCTCCCTCCAGTATCCATGGTTTCTCCACATCCATAGATTCAAACCACAGATGATGCAGAACTGTAGTATTTACTACTGAGGACCATCTGCGTGCAGGGGGACCGTCGTTGTTCAAGGGTCAACGGTGCAGCGGGTTCCTGTTACTCTAGGTGGTCTTGTTCCATAGCATCACCCTGACGCTGAACTAGCGAGTCGGGAACCAGTGCTCCTGGGGCAAACGTGGGGTGAGGTTCCTGCCAGCCTTGGGTCACAGCACACCTGTCAACCATCAATGTGGAACCGTGTTGCACACTGTGTCTCCATTTTGTGTAAAGACACCCGACTTCATGCGCGTGGTGATTCTCCGACACTGAACTCAAGGTAGCAGCCGGAAGCTCATCTCACCCACGTTTCCCTCTTTAAAGCACATCCCAGCCAGCTGGGGCTTGGGGACCCGACGCAAGATGTCAGTGCCACCTTGGGGCCACTTTAGATGGTGAAGTCACTGCAGAAAGATATGTGATGCCAGGGACAGGATGCCAAGCAGATGGTGGTGCTAGTGGTAAAGAACGCCCTTGCCAACGCAGGAAACGTAAGAGCTGTGGGTTCAGTCCGTGGGTCAGGAAGATGCCCTGGAGGAGGGCATGGCACCCCACTCCAGTATCCTCGCCTGGAGAACCCATGGACAGAGGAGCCTGGCGGGCTATACAGCCCATGGGGTCACAGAGTCGGACACGACTGCAGTGACTTAGCGCGCCTGCAGGCAGGTAGACAGGAGGCTGAAGGGCGTCGCCTTGGCTTGGCCTCGTCTGGAAGCCGGCACTGGGGGATTCAGCATCTTTTAGTGCTTTGCAGGCGAACCTGTCCAGTGCCTGCAGTCCAGCTGGAGGAATGCTATGGAAGCACAAATCTCATCCTGGCTCCTCTGCTCAAAGCCCTCCAGGGTCTTCTGGTCTCAGAAGGACCCCACCACGTGGCCCAGGGACAGACCCCTCTCCCCTCCCTTTCTCTTTATGCTCCTGCTCTTCTCAGCCCTCTACACGCTCATCTCCTCCTTTATGCTCCCTGTCCACCCCACCTGGGGCTGGGTGGATTGATGGTGCACAGCACGTGAGTTTGTTTGAATGAACAAGCAAGGCTGCTCAGGTGCGTTCCCTCCCCGTCCCTCCCGTCCCACTTACTCTTCTTGAAGAGCTTCTTCCGGTGTCCGGCCAGGGTGAGCTGGCTGTCCCCGCTGTCGCAGACGCAGCCCTCGCTGCCTGGCACATAGTACTTGGGCACCAGGTTGGAGAGGGCCCTGCCCCCGGGCCGCACAGGGCCCTTGCACTTGTGCAGCTTCAGCTTCCCCGACGCATCCTCCACGCACTGCCATTTCTGCAAGACACGCGTGGCCTCAGCCTCCCGGGCCTGCTCACCCGCCCCGCCGCTTCCCTGCTGCCTGCTCCCAGCCACCCCAGGCGCGTCCCTCCTTTGGCCCCGACTGGACACCGGCTGGTGCCTGGAATGAGCTGCTCTGTGATGGATGAATACCTGTCCGCTGTCGGGGGAGCAGAGAAATGGTACCCAGGGTGATGCGCTGTGGCTGAGCGGGAACCCAGCCACAGGGAAGCCCCGTAGGAGAAAAGCACTTGGGTTGGAGGGCGTGGCTGGTACACAGGGAAGGGCGCTTCCAGAAGGTGTAGCATGAGGCAGGCAGTGGCGGTGGGGTGGGGTGGGGGGAGTGGTCGGCAGGGTGTGACTGCATCTGCCAGAGGTGGGAGGTGGGTGTCTGGGCTGGGATCCTAGGGACCGTGGCAGAGGCCTCCCCAGCTGGCCTTGGCTCCTCCCACCCCATGTGCTCCTTTCTTTGGGTTAAGCAGTGCGCTTGGATAATTGGTTTCAAAGACAGATCAGGCAGCCCTCTCACCGTGTGGGACTGCCAGACCCCCAATCTGCAGGGAGAGGGTGGGGATGGGCCAGCAGGGGGATTTGACTACAGTCCCAGGGGGACAAAGGCCCCTCGTGGCCTCATTGATTCATTCCCTGAAGCTCAGAACTGAAATCTGAGCCCCTCTGGGGTCTGCCCAGATGGTCGGCTCTGGGAGGCCAGAGCTTTCTGTCCAGGGCTTTCTTCCTGTGCCTGGCAACAGAGGCAGCCTTGAATGCTGCTCCAGTATGACCCAAAGAGCTCCAGGGGCATGGGCTGGTTCCTGATGCCCTCCACGGCAGAGGGAGGGGCTGGGAGGGGGTCGTGAACAAATGCTGGATGGGGCAGGGGGATTGTGAGGACAGGTTGGTGCCAATTCTGAGTCCAGCGATAAGACAGAGCTGCCTGGATGCAACCTGTGACATGCAGCCAACTGGTGCCCCAGCCTTGGCAACCCATGGGTTTATTAAGGAGAAATAGAATGTGGAAGTCCCAGGTTTACTTCCTGTTACTGGTGAAATGGGCTTGCATCTCCAGGCCTGAGCCAGCATGGCTCAAAGTCCCAGCTCGCAGACCAAGGCAGGGAAGCACCTTCTGTTGGCGGCGCCTGGGCCTTTCCATGGCACCCCCACCTGCTCCCCCTGCTCATCTGCCCGCCTCTCTCCCCCTGAGCCTCGCCTCGGGCTGGCGTCTCTCTACAAATCTTCGTCCTCACTCCTCGTCCTCTCCAGAGCCCACATTGGCCTCCCAGGCCTCAGAAAATCGAGTTCAGACTCTCCCAAACCACCGTCACAGTTGCTGTTATCTCCAAATACTGTCTGGATTATATTTTCCTTAACATTTCTCTTGAAATCCGCTCGCATTTTTACAACCTAAACTTGTTTACGTCAGAAGGTAATTTCCTGTTGTTCCTATAAAAGCGGAAAGCCAGCCACAAAGATGATCTGGGAGAGTAAATACAATGGAAATAGTCATTTAACTTTATAAATACTGTGCAGAGGCCGGCTGCGTCTTTGTTAAAGAGGGATTGGGCAAGAGTCTCAGAGCAGCTAAAGACGCATGTGCACCCGGGGTGGGAGCTTTCCTCTGATGGGAGCAGGATTTTCTGAGCGTTGTCTGGCATCACCCTGGGTGTCGCACTTCATCAGGGGCACTGGCCTGCTGCTCTGAGAAGCAGGCCTGGGCCGCGGTTTTGGGGGGCCTCTGAGAAGGAAGGAGGGGCCCCGTCCCTGGCCCCAGGGCCGCGCCGAGCATCCTCACCTGCCCCAGCTGCTCGCACGCTGTCTGGTACTCGGCGCGCTGACACAGGTCTTTGACGCGCTGGTACTTGGGCAGGAAGTTCTCCTCCTGGGCATCCACCTTGTCGCCATCCCTCTTGTGCAGCAGTTTGCTGTGGGGCAGAGAGCAGAAGCGGAGCTGGTGGCCCAGCTCTGGGGGGGCACGTGGCCCCACTCAGCCCTGGTGCAGCGTCACCAGGGAGCACGTGTATCCAACCGGGCCGTGTCTTCCGACGGTTAAGAGACTTAGGAAGTGGGGATTTTATAAGACGCGTCCCAAGTTTCGTGAGTTGGCAAATAAACGAAAAAGCATGTACAACATTGTCCAGGCAGGACAAAGCGTGTCTGAAGGGTACAGGGGGCGTCCAGACGTAAGTTCCGTATCAACCACAGGGACAGCGAACGGCTTCCTGTGTCCAGGGGTCCGAGGACACAGGCTCCCAGCCCCTGGTGGAAGGTGGTGGAACAGCATCAACCTCCCTCCTGCCCTTGACATTTGTAGTATCGCAGGTGCAGGTGGGGCTGCTGGACGCTTCCTGGGAGGCACGGGTCGGGGTTGCCCAGTGTCGCCCTGGGGCGGCTCTTCCAGACCCTGGCACTCACCCTCTCTCCACCAGGAAGGAGTCCCGCCAGACCCTCAGCTTCTTTTTCAAGTGAAACCTGGGGGGAGAAAGCACATGTCCATCTTCTCATCAATGCAGGGGGCTCCCACGTCCCTCCATCCTTCCAGAAGCAGGGATGGCGCTCAGAGCCAGCCTTGATTCACAAGCAGTGCAAACCCCGGGGGCAGCCAGGGCAAGTGAGGGACACACACCCACACATGGACACATGCACACACACCCACACACGGACACACACACGACACACACCCACATGGACATACACACACCCATGGACACACCCACACCCACGGACACACACCCACACGGACACACACCCATACAGACACACGGACACACACCCGCATGGACACACACCCACACAAACACACACCCATATGGACACACACCCACATGGACATACACACATCCACAGACACACACCCAGACATGGACACACACCCACACGGACACACGCACACATGGACACACGCCCACACATGGACACACACCCGCACGGACACACCCACACCCACGGACACACACCCACATGGACACACACCCACATGGACATACACACACCCATACAGACACACGGACACACACCCACACGGACACACACACATACAGACACAGGGACACACACCCACACACCCATATAGACACATGGACACACACACACAGACACACCCACATGGACACACACCCATGGACACACACACGGACACACACCCACATGGACATACACACACCCACGGACACACCCACACCCATGGACACACACCCACACACGGACACACACCCACACACAGACACACACCCACATGACACACACCCATACAGACACATGGACACATGCACACACGGACACACACCCGCACGGACACACCCATATCCACGGACACACACCCACGTGGACACACACCCACATGGACATACACACACCCATGGACACACCCACACACACACACCCACACAGACACACGGACACACACCCATACAGACACACGGATACACACCCACACACCCATATAGACACACAGACACAGACACACCCACATGGACACACACCCACATGGAAACATACCCATGGACACACACATGAACACATACATGAACACACATGGACACACACAGACACACACACACCTCCCCGCCCACAGCAGAGCTGCACTTCCCTAGAGCCTTGGGTCTGAACATGGGGCAGAACGACCCAGGTCAGTCGCTCAGAGTCACGCGTAGTCACGTGTGTGCCCCTCCGTGACTCCCAGGAAGCCTGGCAGCTCCCTGGGCGCTGGAAGAGATCGCTCCCCTTTTACTTCAGCACCAGATGAAATGCTTCTCCTGACTTCAGGTTAATTACATTGTGTTTGGGGGGATGTTTTTCCCTTTGATCCTCTGTCATTGGATTTAAGTGTGCATTTTGTGGAGTTTCGCGCCATCGTTTCCACTTCCCAGACAGGGCCTCAGGCTGAGAGAGAACGCTTCCATTCTGCACTCGACTCCCCAGAGTCCTGGCTCCCAACACAGCACCCCCGCCCTCCCCAAACACGCCCATTTTGTACCCTTACAGCTCATAAAACCTCCTAGTCAGAGGGAGGAGGCTCAGCAGAGGCGGTTCCTTCTACAGGACACTCAGTCTTGGACAGACAGTGCCCACCTGGCCGGCCCCTCTGAGCAGCAGGAGGTACCAGCTGGAGGCTGCATCCATCAGTGTAGTGGGGCCCTTATCTCGGTGGGCAGTTACACTGACGGTCGCTAGATGCCGCTGCTGTCACGCCAGTGACTGCGTCCTCCGCCTTCCTGTTTGACCACACTCAGCTCACCTTCCCACCTAGTTTTTGCTCACCATCACTGTATAGTGGGAGAAGGAAATGGCAACCCACTCCAGGATTCTTGCTTAGAGAATCCCATGGACAGAGGAGCCTGGCGGGCTATAGTCCATGGGAGTGCAAAGAGTCGGACATGACTGAGCGACTAAAACAACACCGTATAGATAAAGCTATGGTTTTCCCAGTGGTCACATATAGATGTGAGAGTTGCACCGTAAAGAAAGCTGAGCACCAAAGAATTGATGCTTTTGCACCGTGGTGTTGGGGAAAACTCTTGAGAGTCCCTTGGACTGCAAGGAGATCCAACCAGTCCATCCTAAAGGAAATCAGTCCTGAATATTCATTGGAAGGACTGATGCTGAAGCTGAAGCTCCTATACTTTGGCCACCTGATGTGAAGAACTGATTCACTGGAAAAGACCATGATGCTGGGAAAGATTGAAGGTGGGAGGAGAAAGGGACGCCAGAGGATGAGATGGTTGGATGGCCTCACTGACTCAATGGACATGAGTCTGAGCAAGCTCTGGGAGTTGGTGATGGACAGGGAGGCCTGGCGTGCTGCAGTCCATGGGGTTGCAAAGAGTTGAACATGACTGAACAACACTGTTCTTTTGTTTGCCTCCAGGATACCCAGGAATATGTTCCCAATACTATCCGGCATTAGAGCCACAAATCATGGCGATTAAGAGTGTAGCCTCTAGCCTAGAGTCTGGATGCCTGGAGTGGGAGCCAGACCTGCGCCAAGAGAACTCTGACAAGTCACTTGACGGCTCTGGGATTCAATTTCCAAGCTGGGGTCATAATAATGCCTACCTCACTGGGTCACTGTGAAGATTAAAATGATAAAATCTGCTTCAAAGCACTCAGAACAAGGCTGGCATACAGTAAGTGCTTAATTAATGCCAGCTCCAATAGCTGTTATTTTTTTAGTTTCACCCAATTTGAGCTGTGGCGGGTCCTCAGCGGGTCACTGTGGCTATATTCTAGCTGGAAAGGTGGACTCTCAGAGAGGGAGCTTCCTTTCCTGCCCCCCGCCCCTCACCACGACAGGTAAGTGGTCAGGATGCAGGGCCCTAGAACCCCAGCTCTGAGTCTGGAGAAACCCCTGCCCCCCAGACCCACACAGCTAGGCCAGGAGCTCAGACAGTTTGGGGTGCTTGGCACCCCAGCACCCACCCCATCCCCTCACCGATTTGCCGGCCGCTCCGTGTCCAGTAGCTTGAGGATGGATTTCCCATCCATATCCGAGGGGATGTCCAGCCCAGCGATGTCCAGGATGGTGGGGGCCAGGTCGATGTTGAGGACGATGTGGGGATTCCTGAGGGAGGCGGGGCGAGAAGGACTCGGTCACCAGGGCAGTAGTGACCCAGCCTCCCCTGGGGCGGGCAGGCTGGAAAGCTGCCATCCATCATGTCCCTCTCCTGCACCCTGGCCCTCAAAGCTCCTCCCTGCAAGCTCGATTCAGCTGAAGCCCAGCGCTCACCTTCCCACCCTCTGCACAACCACGGGGGGCTGCAGTTCACAGGCCCACAGCTGGCTTCTGCTTGGCTCTTTCTTTTGCCAGGAAGGCTCTGCCTGCCCCAACTCCTGAATGGAGAACACTTTCTTTTGAGATGCACACCAAACCCTGGACCTTCCCCCGGACCCTTCTCTGAGCCTCTGATGTGAACACTGGCCCCCTCGCTGCTCCTGGAAGGCTGAGCACAGCCCGGCCTCTGGGCCTTCGCCCTGGGGTCCCCCTTTGCCTAAACATCCTTCCTCCGTGGCCCCGGTGAGCACTTGAACCACCTCTGGTTCTTCGCTCGACGATTACCAAAGAGGCGGATGACAGACTCAGTGGCCCCAGGATGCCCAGCTCCGGGGTTCACAGCCTGTGTGATCCCTTCCCCTTGAGGGTGGGCCCAGCCGACAGGACAGGCAAAGGGGGTGGGACGTCAGAGCAGGGGGACGTCACATGACCCACGCCTCTGTCCTGTTAGCCGTCCCTCCCTCGCTCCTTGCCACAAGTTCACCCCCAGAAAGGATGCCTGGTGAACACTCTGGGGGGCCGGCTGTGTGGGCTCAAGTCCTCCGTCTGCACCTGAACAACCCTGTGCGTGGAGAGACGGGTCCTTCCCCAGCTGAGCCTCTCTGGGTTTTGAGTCCTAAGAAGCAGATCACAGACTCTGAGGCTGACCAGTGTAATGACGGTTGCTGGATTACAGTTCAGCCCATCTCTTTCCGAAAGCAAGTAATCCTAATGATTTTAATGGTCATACATTCTTCTCAAATACAGAAAAACATTTACAAGTATCAGAAACCTGGTTTTGAGACAAATTCCAGCTCCTCTCTTCTGTGCTATGTAATCTCAGGCAATTTAACCCGAGCCTCCGTTTGCTTGTGTTTAAAACATAGATAACACTCACGTCTACCTTAGAGGCTTGTTATCATGCTTAACTCAGTTACCTGGATAGAAGGTGCTTAGACCAAAGCCTGAAGAATCACACTGTATCAACATGGCTATTATTATAATAGCTATGATTATAGGTGGGGACTCTGAGATCCAGACAGGGAGGGACCCACTGAGGTCGGCAGAGGACGAGAGATGAGGCTGGGCTATAGCTTGCGCTGCCGCCTCCTGGAAGCTCCACCAAACCTCCCGGGCGGGGCAGGAACATCTTGGTCCCAAGATGTTGCCCTTTCAGGAGGAATCCTGTAGCCGAGTCAGTGTCTGCGTGCGTTCAGGGCTCGGACGGAAGTCAGACCCAATAAGCGCCAGAGCAGTGACAACGTGCATTTCAAAAGACCCTTCGAGTTGGTCTCCGTAACATCCCGGCTGACTTGAGGAAGCTGCAGCTATGATTACTGGCCTTTCTACCCCTCCCTGCCCCAGACACGACATTTTTGCTGCCAGGACGTGTCATTTCAAAGGCTAACCCACAGGGATGGCTGGCAGAGGGCTCACGTGGCCCTCGGGAAGGATTGGGGGTAGGCTGGTTCCCTTAGCGCTGCCACTGAGCCAGCCCTGCTGACCTCAGCCCAGGGCCCCTCCCTGACAACCGCCAGGCCCACCACAAGTTAGAACAGACAGAAGTCGAGGTGGCATCTCCACGCGCTGGCAGGGCCACACAGTCCGGCTCCCTGACTCTCTGGCACAGTGCCCGCCACGAACAGTCTGTTTTCTCGGGTGCTAACAGTCCTGGCCTCCCCTTCCCCAACAGAGGGGAAGGCGACGATCAGAACCCACCCTGGGTGACATCACTGCCCCTTCACTCGGCACCCAGGCCCACCTGCCCAAATCCTGTGCTCCCAGGGGAGTGGCCGGGGGCTGCCCGCTGAGTTGCCTGATGCTTGCCCTTGTGGGTGCTAACGAGCCTGGAGGCCTCCCCGGAACTGCTGGGGGTGGGGTGAAACACTTACAGGGAGCCGGCCTCCACGTTGGGGCCCCTCACATAGAACGGGACCCTGATGTCGAACTCATAGGGCATCGATTTCCCTTTCACCAGTCCGAACTGGCCGATGTGGTAGCCGTGGTCGGCCGTGTATACGATGTAGGTGTTGTCCAGCTCGCCCGTCTCCACCAGCATGTTGTAAATCTGAAACGCAGGCAGGGCAGTGAGGATGTGGGGAGGGCCAGCGGGCAGTGGGCACCCAGCCTGCTCTCCCCTAAAGGGGCAGAGTGCTGGGGTCTCAGGACCTGTCCCTCCCCTGCTTCAGGTCTTCGCTCAACTGTCACCTCTCGGTGGGGCCGCTGGGACTGACCCAGGGGTCACTAGGGCCTCCTCACCTCCCGCCCCCCTTTGCTCGCCTTCTCAGCACTTATTTGTGGACTGTGTCTCTGTGCACTGGAATGTAGGTCCCATCTGGGTGGGCCTTCTGTCATTTTGTTCCCTGCTGGGGGCTGTGTGTGCTGGCGCTCAACAGATGCTGTGGGATGGATGGATGGATGGATGGATGGATGGATGACTGGCCCAAGGCAGGAGTCTGTGACCCACAGCAGAACTCTCTGTGATGCAGGTGATTTTAACACCTGTGGTATGAGCCACATGTGGCTATTCAGCACTTCAAATGTGGCCAGTGCAACTGAGGAACGAAATTTTACATTTTATTGGGAAGTGACAATGTTAGTTGCTCAGTGGTGTCTGATTCTTTGTGGCCCCATGGACTGTAGCTCATGGTAGGCTCCTCTGCCCATGGGATTCTCCAAGCAAGAATCCTGGAGTGGGTAGCCCTTCCCTTCTCCAGGGCATCTTCCTGACCCACAGATCGAACCCAGGGCTCCTGCACTGCTGGCAGGTTCCTTACTGTCTGAGCCACCAGGGAAGCCCTTACTGAACTTAAATAGTCATGGATAAATTTAAAAATACATATCCAGGCAATGGAATATTTTTCAGCAACAACAAAAAAATTAAGTACTTTCAAGTGACCCTTGAAATCATCGCACAAAGTGGAAGAAGCCAGATACAAAAGAGCCACATATTGTAGGGCTCCTTTTATAGGAAATGTCCAGAATAGGCGAATTCACAGAGACACAAAGTAGATGACGAACTGCCTAAGGTGGAGGGGTTGGGGGTGGTGGTTTGGGGTGATGGTTAAGGGCTGCAGGGTTTCTCTCTCGGGGTGACGAAACTGTTCTAAGGCCAACTGTGGCGATGATCGTACAACTCTGTGAATAAGTGAAAACCCACAGAAACGTATGCTTGAATCGAGTGAGCTGGGCGGTATTTGAACCGTGCGGTATTTGAACTGTGCGGTATTCTCCAGAAAGCTGTTAAAAAGCGTACGTGGCCACACGTGGTTGCTGTAGTGGACCAACCAGAGCTGGAACAGTTCCCCAAGGGCTGGGGTTCCATCTGGATCACTCAAAGCTGTTTCGGGGTGCCTCTCCCTTCTGCCCGGTTCCGGATGCTGGGGGCGGGGCGGGGCGGGAGGAGGGCAGCCTACCGTCTCCATGGAGTCGTCCACCGACAGGAGGGTCTGCAGGCGCTTCCGCTGCAGCATGTTGGTGAACTGCATATGGATGGGTTTCATGGGCCCCGTGTAACGCATGATCCAGTGCTTGTCGGGGTTGGGCGCGTAGTTGTAGCTTGGGGTGCTGGTGGGCAGACACGCATAGAGTCAGACCAGGCCGCGGGTTGGGGTGCTGGGCCCTACCCCCCAGCTCCCCACCCCGCCCCAATATGCCTGGGGAAGCAGCCGCTCTGTGCCAGGGCTGCAGCCCAGGCTGAAACCCTGCCCCTCTGGACGCCAGCATGTCGGGGGCTCTGCCCCCAGGTTAGGTCAGCATCTCTCTGTGGGTGGGGCATGCCCGTGGGAAGACTGGGGGGGACACAGCGACAGGGGACCTGGAGGCCCCCAGGAGGACTGTCCCTCCCGTCTCAGCCCTGCCAGCATGCCCAGCACATCAAGGCCAAAGTCTCAGCCTGTGCTGGGCTCTCTCCTCCCTCGGATTTGCCCACCTCCCTTTGTGCAGGAGGGGAGGAGTTCAAGTTGAGAACCACCCAGGGACACAGCACTGCATTCATTTTTCAGCTGCATTGGGGAGATGGCGAGCGCCAGTTATCGTGGCTAATTAAGGTGTGTCACCTGGAATTTCCTTTTGCAATAGATTTTTGTTGTTGTTGTTTTGTTTTTTTTTTTTTTTAAAGAAAATTGGTTAAAAGATTCAGTTGATAATAGTCAGGCAAAACTGTGAGAATGGCCTGAATGTGTGCATTTGGGACAGGCTGAGTCTACGACTTGTCACAATTATTCTTCCTGTGTGGTTTAATCTCCCATTTTAAAAAAGAGGAAACGGGGGTCAGAGGAGTTCCGGGACCTGCCCACGGTCTCACTGAGTGACTGGTGGAGCCACTGAGCTCTGAGACTTCTACTGTGGGGTCAGCTGTGATGCTCAATGATAAACGAATAAACACATGATAATCTGACCTCGGATGAGCACTGGCCATGTGCTGGGTGCACCCAGAAGGCTCTGCCTGTATCATCTCATTTAATATTCAGAACTGCCCTAGGCGCTGGGGCTACTTTTATTCACCCTGAGTGAGAAATGGAGACTCGCGGCCCAGTGAGGGGACGACCTTGCCAAAGGTAGAGCTGGGGGCTGAGCTCAGGAGTGGGAAACCCCACAAGGCAAGGGTGCCCCTCGTAAGGGGTCTGATGATACTGGAAGGCCAGGGGCCACTCGGATCTTACCACCCTCCCCTTCCCCAGGCAAAAGTGCAAACAGGGGCTAAGCTTCCTCTCCTTGAAGACAAAAGCTTTTCAAGAGGGCTATTAAGGGGGGAGGGCTGAGGGGGTCAGGGAGGGGATGAGGGTCCCAAATGTCCTCCCTTCCTCGGGACCTCAGCCCCCTCAACTTCAGAGAACTTTCCCCGGGGTGGAAGGAAAGACCCTGCAGCTCATGGGAGCCCATAGTTATGGAGATGGTTGCCATGTAGACAGAGTGGTCACAAGACTCCTGGACTTTGCGTTACTGGCTGGTCTCCTGCCGCTAAATCTGCCCTGGCTCATTCGATTGCCGCTTGCCGCGAGGAACGCGGCTCTGCCCCACCGGCCGGCTTAAGGCCTGACCCACATGCAGAACATTCCCAGGGGCAAGCCCACCTCCCGCACCAAGGGGGGCTGCGGGCAGCAGGAACAGCACAGAGAGACGCCCTCAGGGCTGGTTGGTGGTTTGGGGAAATTGTTCCCATGGCCCCAGGGGCCCGGATTCTGGATGCAATTCTGAGCAATTATCCTTGAATCTGTTAGATTCTAAGGGGCTGGTGTCTGCCCTGGAGAACAGTGAGGGGTGAGTCTGTCAAGAGTCTGCTTTCTGAAGCCCCTTCTCTGGAGACGGCTTTTGGAGCAGGATCTGGGGACATGCTTGGGGCCAGGCTCTCCATGCTCCCCTGGGACGGGGTCACATTTTCACGGGAACCCAGCCGACTGCTGAACAAAGAGGCGAAGCCCTCACCTCTGAAAGAATCCGAGGAATGTCTGCTTGTCCAGCCTGAAGGACAACATCCCCTCTTCTGCCGCCCCTTCCGGCCCCTCGCTCTGTGTCTGGAAGCCTGGCCCCACCCCCACCCCAAGAAGCGAGCCTGGGCCTGGCTCCCTTGGGTGATGGAAGGAGAGGCCCGTGACCCGGTCAGATGCCACACTCCGAGGAAGCTCTGGCTGCGTGTGTGTGTCTGTGTGTGTGCGCCTGTCTCTGTACCTGCATGCCTGTATGGTGGTGTATTTGCATGTTTTGTGTGTCTGTGTTTGCATCTGTGTTTATGTGCGTCTGTGTGTGTGTGTTTTTGTGTATCTGTGTGTGTGTATATGTGCTTAGATCTTTGTATCTGTGTGTTCGGGTGTCTGTTTCTGTGTATATTTGTGTATCTGTGTGTGTGTGTCTGTATACGGGCCTGTGTGTACATGTCTGTGTATCTGTGTAATCTGTGTGTCTTTGTGTATCTGTGTGTTCTGTGTATCTGTGTTTGTGTGCGCATTGGTGTATTTGTGTATGTGAATGTTTCAGTCGCTCAGTTGTGTCGGACTCTCTGCAAGTCTGTGGACTTTAGCCCACCAGGCTCCCCTGTCCATGGGATTCTCCAGGTAAGAATACTGCAGTGGGTTGCCATCCCCTTTTCCAGGGGATCTTCCCAACCCAGGGACGGAACCTGGTCTCCTGCATTGCAGGCAGATTCTTTACCATCTGAGCCACCAGGGAAGCCCAGTTTGTGTGTACATCTGTGTGTATCTATTTGTATATTTGTGTCTGTATCTGTGTGTGTGTTTGTGTGTGTCTGTGTGCGTCTCTGTATGTACGAAGCTGGGGAGGGTGGATGGGGCCCTGGGCAGGTGCAGTGGGACCGCATCGCAATGAGCAGCATTTGCCAGAACCCAAAGCCCAGCAGAGAATGTGACGCAGGCTTGAAGGGGTGAGAGTCTCTGACAGGGGCCTCGTGACGAAAAGATCTGGAACTCCGACCTGAGGGCTCTGGCCCCTCCTCTGCCCCCTGACTGTTGTAATTAAACATCCCAGCTGCAGAACTTTCTGGTCTGGAGGTTTGTTTTGAAAATGATTATACCCCAGAGATAAGAGAGCCTTCCAAACACACTCCTAATAAGGTGCGGGGGGCGCTCTGGGTAAGTAATAGTAGGCGGTGCTCATGTTCAAGATCTATAATTTTCATTTCAAAGGGAAAATAAATGAGCAGGCTATGTCAAGCAACCTCATCACGAAACTCCAGGGCTGCTGGTGGGGGGGCCAGCACCCCTTTTAGAGGAGACACTGCAGAAGCCAAGAGAACCTTCTCCCCACCCCATCCCGTTGGCAGCACCGAGCTGGCCTCATACTCCCTCTGCAGAGGCTGGGGGCGGCAGGCTGGCCTCCCAAGCGGGAGGAGCGCGTGGGTGGGGTCCCCAGGCCAGCTTTGCGGAGAGGCGGTGCTGCTGTCCTGGGATGTGGCTCTTCCTCACCTGTCCAACCCTGCTTCCCAAAGACCAGGGGGTCGGCGGACACGCTGCCTCACCCCCCAGGAGCCACTCTGGGTGCTGTCAGAAAGGAATCACAGCGAGCGGGGCGAGGAGGGCGATGCATTCTGGTTGTAAGGAAACTTAAACACCTGGAATATTCAGGCGGGCTCCAAACTGCCCTGCTCTTGTCACCCCAATGTCAGAGAGAAGGTTTGCTGAGCATCATGGCTGAGCAGGAGGTGGTTTGAGGCAGAGGAATGCAGAAGATTCCAGAAAGATTTTCTAGCCTGCTGGAAGAAGGAGGACTGGAGAGGTGGGCAGAGAGACGGCAGGCAGGAATGGGGGCCGGATGTGAATCTGAGCTCTGCCATTTACCAGCTGTGTAACCTTAGGGAACTTACCTCACCTCCCTGACAGGCAGCCTCCAAGACAGCCCTCAACGGCCCCCAATTCTACCGTGAGTAGCCCCCGCCCACTGGTCCGTGTGATGAGTAGAGTATGGTAGAGATGGTGTGTCCTTTTGAGATCAGGTTATAAAAGACTGCGTTGGCCCTAGGTCAGAGGCAGCCCTGTGTGTGAGCCCAGGCAAGCCTCAGGTGGTGGCACCCCAGCTGACATCTTGATTATATCCTCTGGAGACCCTGAGCCAGAACCAGACAGGTAGCCCCCAGATTCGTGACTCACAGATACTGTGAGATGCTACACACTGGTGTTCTAAGTGGTTCAATTTCAGGATAACTTGTCATGCAGCAATAGATAACTCATACATCAAGGGTCACTGGGAATATTCAGGGATTCAGTGCAGAAGATCCCCTGGAGAAGGAAATGGCGACCCACTCCAGTATTACTGCCTGGGAAATCCCATGGACAGACAGTCCAGGGGGTCCCAAGAGTCGTACACGACTTAGCAACTAAACCACCAGCACAGGGCTTAGAACAGAGTCTGCCATGGAGTCAATAGCTTATACAGGCTGTAGACATATTAGTAGCCTGATGAAGCTACAGACCCCTTCTCAAAAGAATGCTTAAAATGTGCAAAATGAAACACACAGGCTTGGAAGGAAACCTATGGCACAGGCGTACACACCCGAAAGGCAGTTCTAGGCACAGATCTCGGTGAGAGGATGTGGGCCCCACGTTAACCACTCCGGTCGCATGCTTTGGGTTGTTATTACTGGATCTGTATTCCAGTTCTCCAGAGATCAGCTGTGTGCTCCTGGGTTCTTTAAACCAGGAGGATTAGAGAGAAGAGGCAGCCTTGTCTCCATCATTACATCATTGTGACCGAGCCTGACCCTCCCGCCTTTGTGCTACCCAGTAGCTCTGGAGGGGAGGCAGTGCCCTGACACTTACATGTGCTGAGATGCATTAGGAAAGAGGCTGGAGTACTGGGGGGCTGAGTCCTCAGGACCGTGGGGGGCTGCGTGGCTGATGACCATGAGCACAGGCCTGTGCGGGTACATCTTCTTGGACGTGCGGAAGAAGCTCACGCTGTCGTTGGTGATCAGGTCCGTCAGGTAGTCCTGGGGGCCGGGGAGAGACAGGAGAAGGTGTGAGAAGCTGGGCATCTGTGCTGAACATGCAAAAGTGACCAAAACAGACAATCCTTGCCCTCCTGGAGCTGCTGGTCTAGGGGCAGACATGCAGTGAGTGATGAAGTGAAACAGGGAATCCAGACAGTAAGGAGGCAAGCAGAACAGGGAGTGTCAAATGATAACACCTCACAGCGGAGGAAAAACCCTGAGGAGGGGTTAGGGAGGATGGGAGAGGAATTGCAATTTGTCATTCATTCATGACAGGTATTAAAATAATAACACTACTGAGTGCTTACGGCGTGCCAGGAACTCTTTTGGGTTTACATGTATTAGCTTGTTAATTCTTACATAGTCCTAGAAAGTAGGTGTGATGATCAGCCCTGTTTTCCAGAACAGGAAAATGAAGTTAAGTGAATCGCCCAATGTCACACAGCTGATAAATGTTGGCAGTCGGGCCTCCTGAGTCTTGGTCCCTAAGCCTGAAGTCTTTTCAAGGCCCTAGGGACTGAAGCGACTTAGCAGCAGCAGCAGCAGCAGCAGCAGCAGCAGCAGCAGCAGCAGCAGCAGCAGCAGCAGGGATCCCATTGTGGAGGGTGCATACATGCTTGCAATGCTGAAGGGTCTGTCCTGGGGGCAGGAGCAGACGAACATATAACCAAAGAGTCAAGATAGTGATGAGGAGTGACAGAAGGAGGAAATAAGACAAGATGTGGCAAAAAGTAATTGGGAGCTGGGGCAATCAGGGAGGGCCTCTCTGAGGAGGTGACACTCGAGCTGAGACCTGAGCGGCAAGAGGGAACTGGGCGTGGGAAGAGCTCCATCATTGGAGTTCACTCTCAGCTGCTTGCTGGAATCCTTAGGGGAGCTTTACTGATGTCTGGGCCTTCTGGTTTAGCTGCTCTGTGGTTCAGCCTGGGCACTGGACTTTAATCTCCCCAGGGGACTCCAATGTGCAGCCAGGAGTGAGAATCACCGATCTGGAGGAAGTGTTTCAGGCAGAGGGGACAGCAAATGCAAGGGCTCTGAGGCAGGAACAAGCGTGGCTTGTGTTCAAGGAATAGAAAGAGGATGAACAGTCAGCAGGGACAAGCAAATCCTGCCACAAACACAGGCATGCAGTAGCGGCTCCAGAACAGTGAGAGCCACTTAGATAAGCAGGCAGGAGGATGGAGGAGTGGGAACGTTATGGACAGGAAATGAGGGCTTTAAAAGCTCAGCAAAGAAGTTGAGATTTAAGTTCTTCCTGAACTTGGTAAATCCTTAGCTGCTGATTTCCTTGGAAGGGAATGAATTCTTAAACATTTACCCTCTGCTTCCTAGGAAGCAGCTCTGTCCAAAATGATAACTTTCAAAAAGAGACATTATTTTACAGGAAAAAAAGGTGAAGAAATGGCTATAGTTTCTACTCTTCTCCCATTGTACCCTGTACGAAATGCATACATACTCCCTGGGTTCCTACACCTCTAGAGGCACACAGCTCCAGGGACGCTCGTGCACTACGTCTCTGTGTATAGGATGGTCACTGCACCACAGTGACCAGCAGTGGGGTGATGACTAATGACCCTGGGCCGCTTTCATACTGTGCAGTGCTGGGCAGACACGAAAAGGGAAGGAGGTCTATAGTGACCGAGGTGGACCATCGTCCCAGATATACTCTTAAGGGAAAGAGCAAACTACAGAGTCAAACTTCAGAAAAGTTTATTTATTTATATTTTTTTGTGGGAGGAGTAGGGCGGAGAGGAGAAACCAAACCCCTACCTTCATATGCTTCTGAGCATTTAGAGAAAAATTCAGAAGGACAGATCCCTAAGTGCTAATTGGGGAGCAAGATAAGGGGAGAGAGGGGAGAAAGTCACTCGTTACTTCATGCATTTTCCCTTGAAACATTTTGGGGAGTAAAAAAGGGTCTTATAAAGGGGGCCCTGTAGAACATTACATAAAAATAATTTCCTTCTATATGATATAAATTAACAAGCTGCTGCTATAGCTGCATTTCAAAAATGGGTCTAATACCAGTCCCTTCAGATGGTGACTTCACACAAACTTGACAAGCGAATATTGCATTTAGCCACGAGCCTGGTACCAGGGGAACCCACAAGGGACACTGGCTCTTATCGTTATCAGACCTTTGTTCCACTGACCTTCATAGCAACTTTGTGAAGTGGACACCATGCCCATTTCACAGATAGGAAAACCAAGGCCACCAAACTAATAAGCAATTCATTCAGAGTTAGAACCCAGGCCTTTGTGTTTTTTGGTCTGGTCCATCTTTTGTCCCCCGACAAACAAAAATATTACTGGGAGGAGTAGATGGTGGTTTACATCAGGTCTTAACAAACGTTTTCTGTAAAAGGCCAGATGATAAATATTTGAGGCTTCATAGGCCAGAAGTCTCAGTTACAATCACTCATCACTGCCATTACAGCTGAAAAGCAGCAACGGCAGAAATGAATGGGCATGTCTAGGCTGCAGTAAAACTCTATCCACGCACACTAAAATCTGAATTTCATATAATATTCATGGGTCATGAAAATCGCTGTTCTTTTTATTTTTTCCAGCTAAGTAGACACGGAAAAACCATTCTAAGCTCAGGGTTGTAGCAAAACAGTTGGCAGGCTGGGCTTGACCCAAGAACTCTAGTTTTAAGAATGGATTTTGAAGCCTGATGGCCTGGGTTTGAATCCTGAAAGTGAAAATGTTAGTTACTCAGTCGTGTCTGACTCTTTGAGACCCATGGACCACAAGAATCAAATTCTCCAGTGGGTAGCTATTTCTTTCTTCAGGATATCTGCCCACCCCAGGGACTGAACTGGGTCTCTGCATCGCAGGCAGATTCTTTACTGTCTAAACCACCAGGGAGCATTCCCCTTCCAGCTGTGTGGCTTGGTTTCTTCACCTCTCTGGGCCTCAGTTTTCTCATCTAGTGATTAGGAAAATTAACAGCAAATCGCTCACAGGGTCTGGTGAGAAATGCATGGGTTAATTCATATACAATGATTCCAGCGGTATCTGGTGTGTGATACCCTCTAAAGGAGGGTTAGCCATTATTCCTCAGGAATCAAGCATTTTCCTTGTGAAAATTGAAACATTACAAACAAAGCTGAAGTTCCCTTTGATAAGCTCTCATCTCCACTTCCAACCTTGGCCTCTTTAGTCTCCTTCTGAGAAAGAAGTATCTTTCCTGATGTGTTCTTACGTATGTTACAGTCGCTTTATGCATCTTTTTACATGAATCCTATCATACTGCGCACTTCCATTCATCCAAGAAACACAGCAGTGGACAAGACGAACACTCCTGCCTTCATGAGCCTTGTGTTCAAATAGGAGGACAGTTAACAGATGAATCCGTGATATACACAAGTGTGGCACACCCATGGTGATGGGGGGTGGGGTCGGGGTGGGGAGATGCCCAGTACACAGGGTGGTCTAGGAAGGTGACATCGGACTAGGGACCCGGAAGAGTCCTGCAGCTTGCTTTTCCACCAGTCCTTACATCCTAAGCTTCTCTGATGGCTTTAGACACCAACCCCTCTCAGTCATTTCGTCATTTCCCGCATTAGTGGGCTTTCTTGGTTGATTTCCTTCAATGACACATTTGCAGCCAACAGCTGGGCTAAGCGCCTCTGCATAGGAGGGAGGCTTCTCTGGAACAGAGAGAAAGTGCAAATGGTGGCTGCACTCAAGTTCACGGCAACCACCGTTTCTGCAGAGCCTCCCACCACCTGGACCCTCCCCTCTCCCCACCTGGTCACTCCTGTCTCCCTTCCGCTACCTGTTCTGCATTCTCCTGCCCTCTTTGACCATTCGGCTTGCTTTATACATCATTCTTTTCTCATCAACGCTGCCTCTCTCTTTCCGCTCTGCTATGAGGACCCCTTTTGGTGGCATCTGCCCGCCTTCGGGATCAGGGATTAGGGCAGAGTCCTCAGAGGGCCTTCTGAGGGGCACTTGGGAAGGACTGCTGGTTTCTTCCTTCCCTGGGCCTCTGCCAGGGCGCCCAGGGTTAGCCTTGGCAACGATGCTCCGACCTCCCAGAGTCATGGGTCCTCGCTCCCCAGCTCTGCTGTGGCTGGAAACTCCGTGCTCGCTCCTGTTCCCTCCTGGTGCTCCTGCCACCCACTGCTACCCTTGTGAGCCAAACCCTGGACCTGAGCCAGCTCTGACCCCCGAGGGCCCCCCATCCCTCTCTGTTTCCAGGTCTCCGGTAACTGGGGTCCCAGGAACTCTCCCACCTTTGTCAGGGGGTTGCCTCTCATTCTCAGGCTGAGATGCGTGGATGGCAGGAGACGGGTGAGAGAGCAGCCAAGGGGGTGGGGTCCCCTGGATAACTTCATTATTGGGCTGTGCTGAGACCAGGGCGGACATGGCGAGGAATGTTAACAAGGAGGGAGTGGACTTTTCTGGGTATTTGAAGAATCTGCCTGCACTGAGGCTGGGAGGAGAGAAAAGGTGTGTTCAGCCCTGTGAGACTATGCTTTATTTCCAAGGAGTCCAGCAGACTGGCTAAACACCCCCAACCAGGACTTTAGGATGAATTTGCTCTGGGGAGGTCATGGAGACAGGCCTACTACGTGCAGAGTGAGACACGGGGTCTGGAGAGGCACTGCCCAGGTGATGCCATGTGTGGTTTCTGCCACTCAGGGCCTGGTCAGGCTTGCACACATGGGTGGTGATTACCTGTCAAAGCTGGGAGGGCTCCCCAAATGTGCTGGTATCTCCAGAAGGGAAGTGGGATAGAGTGTATTTTGGCTGCTGAGATGGCAGGAATATTTGCTAGTCACCAGATGATTTTTTTTTTTAATGATAAGTTTGGATGAACCATCAGTATTAGTCTCTTCTCCTTCCTGTCATCATCACCACCATCATCATTATTTAAGCCAGAGATCAGGAAGCTACAGCCCACTGGCTAAGTCAGGCCTCTTGCCTGTTTTTTTTTAAATAAAGTTTTATTGAAACACAGCCAGGTTTATCTGTTTATGTATCATCTACAGCTGCTTTTGGACTGCAAGGGTGGACTTGAGCAGTTGCAATGGAGACTATAGCTTGTAAAGTCTTAAGTATTTAGTATTTGGCCCTTTGCAGAGGAAGTTTTGTGTCTTGATCTGAACTAATATATTCTGGCGTTTACTATGTGCAGTGGTCTTCTCTATTACTCTACACGTATTATTAACTCCTGTGAGCTTCAAAAGCCTTTGTGGAAAAAAAAACAACCATGAAATACCACTATACACTTCTGACTGGAACGGTGTATGAGGGAGCCTTCTGGGGGTTGGCACTGTTCTATAATTTGACCTCGGTGGCAGTTACACAGATGCACACGTGTGAAAATTTCCTGAGCTGTCCACCTAGGATCCATGTACCTTACCTGATCGCAGTTCAACAAACCAGAACTGGCAAAAGTATGGCCTAGGAATGACCTAGGGGTTTCTCTGGTGGCTCAGATGGGAAAGAATCTGCCTGCAATGCAGGAGACACGGGTTTAATCCCTGGGTTGGGAAGATCCCCTGGAGAAGGAAATGGCAACCCACTCTAGTATTCTTGCCAGGAGAATCCCATGGACAGAGGAGCCTGGCAGGCTATAGTCCATGGGGTTGCAAAGAGTCAGACACGACTGAGCGCCTAACACAGATACATATGGGGAAGGAGTAGGTTAAGCTATAGAATACGATACGATGGAGGAGCGACACTCATGAGTAAGAACATGGGTGGATTTCAGCAAAGTATTAAGCAAAAGAAGCTGGATACAGAACTAATCTACAACGCTGGAAGTCTGAGCGACAGAAGTCCTTGTAGGAGGGGTGGCTGATGGAAGGAGTTACACGAGGGGGCCTTCTGGGGCTGGTAGCATCATCGCTGCTTGACCTACGTGAATGCTGGTTACGTGCATCCATTCAGTTCGTGAAAAGTCATTAAACTGTATGTTCTCTGTGCACGCTTTCTATAACAAATTTCTGCCTTGGCAAAATGTTGTAAAATAAGGCTCTCATATCACCTGGTGCCTGTTAGAATGGTGAGCATCAGAAAGACAAGACATGACAAGTGTCGGTGGGGATGTGGAGGAAAGGGAAGCTCTGTGGACTGCTGGTGGAATGTAAATTGATGCAGCTACTACAGAAGACAGCAAGGAGGTTCCTCAAAAAGTTAAAAATAGAACTGCTCTATGATCTGGGGATTCCACTTCGGGGTGTTTATCCAAAGGAAGTGAAAACCGGATCTTGAAGGGATATCTGCGCTCTCCTGTGTATAGCAGCATTAGTCCCAGCAGCCTGGGTATGCAAACAACCTGAGTGTCCTCAATGATGAGTGGATAGAGACGATGTGGTGTGTACACACACACACACACACACACACAGAGGAATATTATTCCATCACGAGAAAGAAGGAAATCCTGGCTATCTGCAACAACATGGAAATTATGCTAAGTGACTGAAGTCAATCAGAGCAAGACAAATATTGTGCGATATTACAAAATATACATGGAGTCCGAAAGAGGTGAACTCATAAAAACAGAAAGTCGAATGGGTTCTCCCAGGGGCTGAGGGATGGGAGAACTGGGGAGATGCTGTTTAAGGGGGCACACTTACAGCTAGTGAATGAGGAGGTTCTGGAGATCTCATGCATAGCACAGTGATGATGGGCAACAGTACTGGATTATAATGAATTTGAGCAAAACCTGGGAGATAGTGGAGGACAGAGGAGCCTGGTGTGCTATAGTCCATGGGCCACAAAGAGTCGGACACGAACAACAACTGTACTATAGCAACAATTGTATTATAGACACTAGACTTGCCAAGAGACTAGGTCTTAATTATTTCCCCCCCCAAAAGGAAAAGATACTTCTGCAACATGATAAAGCTTTAGCTGACATGACCGCGCACACTGCATTACATGAGTGCACTGAACCAACATGTTGTACATGTTAAATTCACACAGTGTTATATGTCAAATATATTTCAGTTGAAAAAACCCAACCCTCTAATATTGCCATTTGCAACCACACAGATGGACCTTACTTACTTAGTGAAGTAAGTCAGAGGAAGACAAATATTCATATTATATGATACTATTTTATGTGGAATCTAAAAAGTAATACAAATGAATCTATATTAGAAGACAGAAAAAGACCCACAGACATAGAAAACAAACCTATAGTTATCAAAGGGGAAAGGATGGGGGGGGGGAAGGATAAATTAGGAGCATGGGATTAATAAACACGCCACATAAAATAGGTAAGCAACAGAAATTTACTGTATGCCACAGGGAATTATAGTCAATACTTTGAAATGACATATAATGAAAAATAATCTGGAAAACGTAACTGCATCACTTTGCTGTATCATTGAAACTAATTGCAATATTGTAAATCAACTACCCCTCTTGTTGTTCAGTCGCTAAGTTGTGTCCAACTCTGTGCAACCCTCTGGACTTAGCCCACCAGGCTCCTCTGTCCATGGGATTTCCCAGACAAGAATACCGGTGTGGGCTGCCATTTCCTTCTCCAGGGGATCTTTCCAATCCAGGGATTGAACCTGCATCTCCTGCTTGGCAGGAGCCATCTGGGAAGTCTTAAATCAACTATACTTTGATTTACAAAAAATGAAAAATAAAACAGCACTCTTAGGAACAGAGACTATTATTTGAGAAATGAAGGAACTGAAGCAGAGGTTGTCAGCAAGCTGTCGAAGTCTCATGTTTAAGCATCACGATCTGAACCCAGGCAGTTGGGCCTCCGTGTCCCGATCCCCAGGGCTGAGCCCCACTGCCGCCCCAGCCAGGAAGGGGGACTCACCTTGGAGTAGTCAAAGCCGTGTTTCTCCTTCACTCCATTCCGACACAGCGTGTAGTTATAAAAGCGGGAGTTTTTGAGGAGGCCGACCCATTCCTTCCAGCCTGGCGGCACGTAGGAGCCGTTGTATTCATTAAGGTACTTCCCGAAGAAAGCTGGAGGGGAGAGGCACCAGGAAGCCACGTGAGGTTGCAGAGAGCAAAAGCCTTCTCCTGCCACCACTCAACAGAAATTTCCAAACCATGCCAGGCCAGGACATGGAGACAGCACTGCCCCCTGAACCACGGAGCCCCTCGCCAGCAAGTGCAGTCCGAGACCCCGTTCTCCAATGTTCTCGCATGCAGAAAGTAAAATACACAGGACTGCAGAGAAAATCAACTGTTTTGGAAAATCAGTTATCAAAGTATTAGAGTTTGCCATAGAGTAATGGGTCCTTAAAAACAAAATGAAGATGCTAAATGCAAGGCCTTGTAAAAAGTGATCATTTCAAAGTAGTGATGAGTGAGAACAGTTTTGTAAAAATATCTCTTTATTCGGCTGCACTGGGTCTTAGCTGTAGCACGTGGAATCTTTAGTTGCAGCATGTGAGATCTAGTTCCCCGACCAGGGATTGAACCGTGTGGAGTCTCAGCCACTGCACTACCAGGGAAGTCCTGAGGGAGAATATTTTACTTTGCAATATCTACAGCAACTGCAATGGAATACTGAAATATCGGTGATTTCTACAGATGACAAGTTATGGATTCTGCCGACATGCCACAGTTAGAGGCCTACATCCCTAATTGAAGCAAATGTCGAGTGTCAGTGAAAACAAGAGTCTAGATTTTTACCACTCAGGTTTACGGATCCCCTTGGATTTTATCTACGACTCAGTGACTAGAAGGGCTAACAATAAAAAAAAAAATGGACCAAGGCCAGTCGTTGGTGGGGACGTGGAGCATCTGGAGTTCTCACACACTGCCGGCGGATGTGCAGAGCGATCCCGGCACAGAAAGAAAACTGTTTGCTAGTATCTGTTAAACTTGATCATAGTCATAGCTTCTGCCCCAGCCATTTGAATCCTGGGTGTTCATTCAGCAGAAACGCATTCATATGTTCACCCAAAGTTCCAGGCTCACAGCAGCACTATTCATGATAGCAAATAACTAGAAAGAAAACAGACATCCATCTGTGCATGAGTGGGGAAACAGGACCACCCTGGTGCTGGTTAAAAATCCAACTGCTAGTGCAGGGGACACGCGCTCGATCCCCAGTCTGGGAAGACCCCACATGCCGTGAGGCAACCAAGCCCTTGTGCTTGACAGCCTGTGCTTCTCAGCAGGAGAAGCCACGCAATGAGAAGCCTGTGCGCGATGCGAGAGTAGCCCCCACTCACCGCAACGAGAGAAAGCCCGTAGCAACGAGGACCCTGTGCTGCCATGAACAACAAACAAACAAATAACTACAATTTAAAAAGAAGACTAGAGAAACACAATGTATGTTTATATACCCGAGTATGTATAGAAACGAGGAAAACACTAGTGCCACGCTTACTAACAGGGATGAGTTACAACAACCAGTGTTAAGAGAAATAAGCCAGATATAATCGTATCACTGCATGATCCCCTTTACATCAAGTTCAAAGCCAGGCAAAAGGAGTCTATGGCTCTGGGAAGAAAAGCAGTGGTCATTGCTGGATGTGGGGGAAAGGTGGATGGAAAGGGACTTCTTGGGTAATGATGGTCTTGTTCTGTTGCTGGGACACGGGTGGTTCAGCTGGTGAAACTCCACGGGGCTGGGTGTTTACAGCATGGCATGTCTCGGCATGCCTGCTCCCCACCACCAGCAGGGCTCACTTAAACAAAATTTACCCTAATTCATCCAGACTGGGACATACCCCAAACTCTCTGTGGGCAGTGAGGTGACACAAGGTTTTCGAGATATTTTTGGTTCTTTGTATCTTCCTCAATAAGCAAGGACAATTTTAAATAATTATGACCTATAAGGCCATTTTTTTTTTTTTTAGCAATGGACAAATCTGTGAGAGTTTTTCCAGAAGCAGAGGTACCAGGCCAGCCCTCTCTTCCGGATGAGAACACCGGGGCTCCGAGACACTCAGAACCACTGCCGAGAGCTCGGGTCATGGAAGGGATTTATAGAGATCCTGCAAGCTGGGTGCTGAGTGCTGTTCCTGGCAAACCAGTGAGTGTCCAGTGGGTGTCAGTTCAGAGCCTAAGATGAGAAGAGACAGACGGAGATGAGCGCTGAAGAACTGATGCTTTTGACCTGTGGTGCTAGAGGAGACTCTTGAGAGTCCCTTGGACAGTAAGGAGATCCAACCAGTCAATCCTAAAGAAAATCAACCCTGAATATTCATGGGAAGGACTGATGCTGAAGCTTCAATACTATGGCCACTTGATGTGAAGAACCGACCACTGGAAAAGACCCTGATGCTGGGAAAGACAGGGCAGGAGAAGAAGAGGGGCAGCAGAGGATGAGATGGTTGGATGGCATCACTGACTCAATGGACATGAGTTTGAGCAAGCTCCAGGAGATGGTGAAGGACAGGGAGACCTGGTGTGCTGCAGTCCGTGGGGTCACAGAGACTGACACGACTTAGTGACTGAACAACAGGAGGGAGAAGTGGGCAGGGGCTGGGCTACGATGCCAGCAGAGGTAAGATGTGGCCATCCACTTAGAACTTCCAGAGAGCATGGAGGCCCGCTTGAGTCCTGTTGGCTCAGAGGAGAGGGGCTAGGCCAGGAGAAGATGCCATGCAGCAGAGCCCTCTCTGGGGTTTCCCTGGAGGCCTGGCAGGTGGCTGGCACTGCCCAGAGGTAGGAAGATTCCTGCTCATCCACAAACACCAGATCCCCACATCCCCCCAGGCACAAGGCAAAGGGAAGTGTTTCCATTAGATCCCCACCCCTGCACATAGAACCAGGAAGGGAGTGCTCCTGAGGAAGGAGTGATGAACTGCCTCCTAGAAAGATGCTGGCATGAGGAGGCGGTGGAAACACGAAGTGAGGACCCCCAGTGATCTGGAAGGTAAGGTGGAGCCTCCCTTCACACGGGAAGACGGTGCAGAAATGACCGGAAAGAAGCCCCGGGCTGCTGGGGGCTGGAAAACTGGCTGCCCCAGCTCTGAGTCCTGAGTAACACCCAATCTTTACAGAGGGAAAGGTAAGCAGGTGATGGGTGCCCAGTTTAACAGTGACTGCACGTCCCGGCTGGGTGTTGGGGCATCAAAGACTGAACTGCCAGCTGGAGGTAAGAGGCAGCTGGAAAGTATCAGGTGAGCTGAAGGCTGGAGCCTCTTTCTCCAGAACGTCCCCTTCTAGAGGCTCACTGCCTCCGCCCTGTAAAGCAGTGACCGAGCTGGGGCAGCTTTGCCCCTTAGACACGGCAGGGTCTGCAGGCATCTCAAGCTTATCACAACCTGGGAAGGCGGGCGCAGGTGGCTTCCAGTGGCTGGAGGCCAGGGAGGCTGCTAAGCATTTGACAGAGCTCAGGACGGCCCCTCCCACAGAGAATCACCTGGCGCCCAGTGTCAATAGCTTGGAGTTGGAAGAAAACCCTGATTTAAAATAACTCCACCCAACTCTCAGCCTCTCCTTCCCGCCAGTAAAAGAACCAATCTGTGAGAGCTGAGAAAGTACCTGGAGACCAGGTACAGCCCAGGAAACAAGATCTGCAGAGTCTCAATGACCTTACTCCCCACTTCTGATTTTATTTCCATAATTGGGGAGCTCTACTCTGCTAACATGGCCAGCCTCTCTCCATGCTTTCCTGTTCCTCCTCCTCTAGGAAGACTGCCCCTAGGGGCAGCAAACCTTCCTGTAAAAGTCCAGAGAGTAAATATTTTAGGCTTCCAGGGCCAGATAGTCCGTATTGCAGCTATTCAACCCTGCTATTGCATGAAACAGTCATAGACAATTGAGTGTGGCTCTGTTTCAATAAAACTTTATTTACAAAGGCAGAAAGAGGACCGGATCTGGCTCATGGACTGCAGTCTGCTGACCCTAAGCACATATGTCTGGTGGGTTTGAAGGGACAAACTGGATATGCAAAACCCAATCCTTCCTTTGCCTTCTGTAAGGAGTGAGTTACCTTCAGGCAATGCTAGCTCAGGGGGCTTGGCTCAGTGAGAAGTCTGTCTGACTCTGGAGTTTAGCATCAGGAAGCCCAGCTGCCCTCAGAGGGAAGCCAGGTCCTCAAACCTGGCCTTTATCAGATTCCTCCAAGCGCTATTTTAACATCCATCTGCTGACTCCTTAATTTTATTCCTCATTTGGTTCAAAATTTCAACAAGGAAGAAGGGGACTTTAATAAGACCAACACTTTGTCATGACAAACAATATTGTTGGTGATGTAAATGTTTTCTTTTGAAACAAAGTGAAGTAAAAAGAGTAAAACAATTGAGAGAAAATATTAAGTGAATGATAGAATCAGTGTCCTGGCATGTAAAAATCAATATATTCATTTAACAACTATTTATTAAACACCTAAGGAGCTGGAGCTGTCCGCACCACTGGAAACATGGCAGCAAAGAAGAGCCACAGGCTCCCTGGCCTCGCGGAGCTCACATTCTGTGCGTCTGTGGGGTGACTGTGACAAGTGCAGAGAGTGATGTTGGTGACAACAGTGATGAGGAAAATAAGGGACGATGACGCAACAGAATGGCCAGAGACGGACCATGGGAGGTGTCCCTGGGCAGGGTACTCAGGGGAGGGCTCTTGGAGGAACGATGAGAATGAGAGAGAAGACAGGAATACAAGGAAAATGCTCCAGGCCAAGAGCACAGCAAGTGCAAAGGTCCTAAGGCAGGAACAAGCTCGGGAGCACGCATCCTCCGAGATATCAGATGCCAGATCTCGCACTTTGTGTGCATTTTTCCGGAAAAAGTCCACAGCTTTTGACATATTTTGAAAGGAACCCAGGACAAGTCATTTAAGAAGCACTGAACTTCACTCTCTTGGTTTGCAGAAGAGTGAATGAAAGTCCAGAAAAGGAGGTTCAGTGACTCCCCGCTGGGGGACCTAGGGTGCCTCCCAGATCTCCCCAGTCCCCGGCTTATGTTCCTACTGGTTTGTCCCTGAAGACCTGGGCCAAGGTCTTTCTGATGAATGTGCAACTTGGAATGCTAAAGAGCCTAAATTCTTGGCTCAGCTGGTGGGATAAATATTTCTTGGGTGGTGGGAGGAGGGATGACTTTGGAAGCCCACCCCTGCCTATTATGGTCCAATGCTACAGGTGTCAACACATCCAGGGCTATTTCCTCTGTTAGAATCTCCTCTTTCACATCTCTCTCTAACCTCCAACCTTTAAAAACTCCAGACTTTATTATTCAGCCTCCACAAGGCCCTAGAAAACAGGGCTTCAGTCAAAGGCTTTTAATGCCAAATTAGATTTTGTTCTCATTTGATTAGATTTCCCCAAGGCAGTGTTTTAAATGGCTATTCCAGCACCAGTTCAGGTGGGAGAAGCGAATTAGTGTGGGCCCTGGGGCTCTGAGGCTGGGAGATATGGGCTGGAGAATGAGCTAGAATTAACATCAAGATTAAAAATGCAGACCGAGTCACGGTTGGAGTCTGAAGTCGCTGAGCCTTCACTGCTAGGATGGTGTAAAAGGAAGACCAAACTGGGAGCTGGTGAAGGGGTGGAACAACTTGGCAAGCAGATTATGAGGATTAAACGCCAGGCCAGGAAAGATCACTGACCATGTGCCAGCTGAGGGCTGCCCCTAGGACGTAGGGCTGGCATCAATAGAAAGGACAGCGCACTTGCTGGCTCCTGGGTACAAATTTACACCTGGCAACAGAGACTTCAGTTTTGCGCTGTGATTCTTTGGGTCGCACCACTTCCTTATGTAAATACACAGCGGCTGCCTGCATAATCTCAGTCTGACCAATCAGAGCGCTACATTCCCCTGGCTATTGCCATTGGTTCAGGGATGCGCATGTGACCCAAGTTCGGCCAATGAGAGTCAGACCTGGGATTTTAGGGTGCTAGTGGGAAGGAGCTAAGTTTTTCTTTCATGGAGCTTGAAGCTGGTGGGATATAAGCTTGAAACTGCCAGCAGCCATCTTGCTACTAAGAAGGGGGGAGTCTGTTTGAAGGTGAAGCAACATGGAAGAAAGCATCAGAGGTGAGAGATGGAAAGAGAGAGAGGTGGAGAGAGGAATATCCTTGTTCGAGTCCCTGAGTCCACTCTTACCTGAAGTCACCTTTAATGCTAGCGTTTTCAGTTATGTCGTGTTTCCCAACATTAGGGGACACTGGACAGTGGGTACCTTATTAGTTGTCACAAACGGCATCAAGTGGGTAGGGGTCAAGGATGCTGGTAAATATCCTATAATTCACAGGACAGCTCTCCAGGAAAAAGAATTATCTGGCCCAACACATCAGCAGTGCCAAGGTTGAGAAATCCCAAGTAAGGTCAACTAATAAGTCCTACCACTCCATTTTTGTTGTTTTTTTGTTTGCTTAATTCCTTTCCGGTTGAGGTCTTTCCCCAGCAGTTAAAAGGCCCAAGGAAAAGACAATGAGATGCTTAGTACAGAGCAGGGTTTTGGCAAACCGCATCAGGCCTGCCACCTGTTCTTGTAAATAGTTTCGTTGGAACACAGCCGCGCCCATTTGTTTAGTATTATTATGGCTGCTGGCACACTACAATGGCAGAGTGGGATTGCTGAATGGAGACCATGTGGCTGCAAGTCCTAAATATTTACTATCTGGCCCTGCGGGAAAAGTTTTCTAACACTTGGTGTAAAGCAAAATTCCCTGTGTGGGGTGAAGGACCCTCTGGGATTTAAAACAGGGCTGCAGTGACTTGGAAGAAGAATGCCAGTTCAGCAGAAGCAGGCTCTGAACTGGGCCAGGATGGTGGAGGCCCCACAGTGTGAAGGAACACAGCAAAGAGGCTGGCACGACAACCGGACAGGAGCAGCCGGTCACAGGCTGTCCGTGTGCATGCGTGGTCCTGATATGCACAAATGCGGTACGTACATGCAACGGAACATTACTAAGCCATGAAAAGGAACAACACTGTGTCACCTGTAGAGATGTCGATAGACCTAGACTAGACCTAGGCCTAGACTTAACGTCATACAGTCGTAAGTCAGAAAGAGAGAAACAATACCATATATGAATGCATCTATGTGGAATCTAGAAAAACGGTACTGAAGAACCTATTTCCAGGGCAGGAAGAGAGAGGCAGACATAGGGAGTGAACACGTGGACACAAGGGTCCGCCAACGGGAAGGTGGGATGAGCTGGGAGATTAGGATCGACATATATACACTACCATGTGTAAACTAGATAACTAGCGGGAAGCTGCTGGACAGCCCAGGGAGCTCAGCCTGGTGCTCTGTGATGACCTAGAGGGGTGGGACGGAGGCTCCAGAGGGCGGGCATATATGTGCACATACAGCTGATTCACTTTGTTGTCCAGCAGAAACACACCATTGTAAAGCAACTATACTCCAACAGCAAAACAAGAAACGCAGTGCCCCACAGCGTGGTTCAAACGCAGTTACGGCAGCCTAGTAACCGTAACTACGTGAAGTACGAACTTCAAACCTCACCGCGAGCTCCTCTGTCCGAAAACCGCTGTGTAAATAACAGATGCTCATCATGATCGGTCACATCACTTCCTGCAAAGTCTGTCAGTGACTGCCCGCCGCCCACCCCTGAGTTCACGCACAGATAGCGATGCATGTGGTCGTGTTGCCTCCGTGTCTCCCAGAGACACAGCTGTAAGACATTTTACAAAAGTGGATTATCAAAAGGAGAAAGCTGGCCACCAGAGGCCAGCGTGCAGCCACTAAACAAAGGGTTAAAACGCTGAAATTGAAACCCTGAGTTGAATGTCAATGGAATCACAGAAGTGGATCAGACTGTGGGGATGTGGACACTCACAGTGTGGGGCACTCCGGATAGGTGGCCAGATGAAGGCAAACGTAACCTGGATGTAAACGACAAGGACGAGGATGTCTCAGAGGAAGGGATGTTAAAGGGACTCAGAGGTACTTTGCAACATTGAAAGCTGCGTGATCTTGAGCAAGTCGTTTCTCTCCATCCCTCTGCCTTTCCATTTATAAAACAGGGACAACAACAAGTATCTACATGGTGGGTGGTGGTGAGAACTCATATGTGTACAGTGCCTAGAAACAAGTGCCCACTAAATGTTACACTTGGATTAGCGCCAATGCACCCATCCCCTCTTGCTCTGTTAATACCGTGTCTAAGGGAGGCCCTGCAGAGACAGAGGTCAGAAGCCAGACCCTCCTCCTCCCCGCTTAGAGGGGATTCTTACTCCCCATGTCCTTCCCCAGCGCTCTCTCCTGTCCTGCAGGCCCGGGCAGGCAGCTCTGGTTGCAAAGCTGAGGGCCCGCTTCCCCTGCTGGCTGCTGCTTTCTGCATTTGTCTGAGTTAAGTGCTGCTGGGGAACCATTCAGAGTCTGATGGGAGAACCAGGCCCTTCTGTTATCTCTCCCAGCCCCAAATCTAACTGAAATTGCCTCGTAATGATCGCATTTGTGGTCTGTAAAAGCTGTGTCTCGCGGCGACCGGAGACTGAAGTGAGCTGGCGGTGAGTCTGGCGCAGGAGTGTAGACGGAGGCATCACTTTGGATTCGGGGGAGATGGAGGGTTTGGGCAGCTGGAGTGAAATAGGCATCCGGGGTCATTCTCTGCGCTGGAGAGTGGGTCAGACTGAGCCAAAGAGGGGGCACCACTGTTCTGCGCCTCCAGGTGGCCATTCCCCTTCATTGGGGGTGACATGGGGGTGATATAGACAAGCAGCCCAGGGGCATCTCTGCAGCCAGACTGTCTCGTCTGCTACTTCCTAACACTCACCTCCAGCAAGTGACTTCACCCCACTGTGCCTCAGTGGACAAGGATAACAGTTAAGCCACTGCCTGCGGTCATGTGGAGTTGGGGAAAACCAACATGTGCATGGAACAGAAAATAGTCCCTGGAATGTCCTAAGTACCTGGCAAGTGGCAGCAAGAGAGACTGACCCGCCTTCAGGGCCCTCGCCTCCCCCACGGCGGGCCATCAGGGTGGAACTGTCGACGAGGCTATTTCAAGGGCATTGGAGCCTCTGAACACACATTCAGCCCACACCATCTCCACCCACATCCTACATTAGAGATAATCGATAAATAACTAAGAATCAAAATATTCCGGAGTGGACTGGTTGATCATGCTACACTTCATTATTTACATTCGAATATAAACATCTCATTAAATATTTACTCATTTTGATTGGGTAGTTTCCCTCATAATTTGGAGCCAATGGACCGATATCTATACATTTGCACGAATACACACACACACACTCTTTTTTTCTTTTAGGTGACCCCTAAAAAGCCACAGCCACTGATTCCTCTTAAATACAAAGATCCCAAGGGTCCATCAAAATGTTTCTTCCCACTCAAAGGGCAGGAGTATGGCTGAGGTTGGTCAATCTGACTCTGCCCTGGGATTTTGAATCTTGAGCTAGGAGACTCAAAGGTAGAAAAAAGGGTTGGATTTCTGTAACACCCTCCATGAGATAGTGGCTCAAGAGCTGCAATCTGAATCCTCAGATGCAGTGCTTGGGAATCCAGATGAAAGAGGCAAGGCCTTCAGGGTGATTTAGTCCAAAAGGAGAAACGCATCTTGCTCCTCCATCCTCATTTCTTTGCACACAGAGGAAGCAGCCTCCACCTGGACTCGGTGCCTCTAACCCAGACACCCCCAAGTGTCCAGAGGACCCTTCTGAACCCAAGATCCTAGTCGTTTTGCTCTAGTGACTCCCCGACCCATCCTACAACCTTCTGCATCTCCCATCACTCGCCCCACTGTCCACTCTGTTCTGAACACTCCCGACCTTTCGCTCCTTAAAACGCTTTGAACTTACTGCATCTCAGGACACTTGCACCTGCTCTTTTCTGCCTCAGATCCTAGCCTCCTTCCTTCTCACACGGACTGGCTCCTTCTCACTGTGACATCTCAGATCAGATGTCACCTCACCCGGAGGAGGTGTCTCTGATGGCTGTGCAAGGTCACCCATCCCTCTCGCCATACTCTCTATCTTCTCCATGGCACTCGGTGCTGAGATTATCCTGTAGGTGTGTTTGTTGCCCTGTTTATCATCATCTCCCCAGGCACGCTGGGTCCACAAGGCAGGGGCCGTTTCTGGGTGCTGCAGCCCCAGCCCGGTATCTGGCTAAGCATGGGCACACGGTGACAGCTTCTGACAGGGTGCCTGGGTCAGTGGACTTGGGAAGGGCCCACGGGTCAGGCAGGGTAAGGCTGCCCCATCCAGTGTCTTAAACCTCACATCCTTCCTAGGAGGGCTGGAAAAGCAGCAGCTACAGATTTTACATTACTTTGCTGACTAAGGTCCGTCTAGTCAAGGCTATGGTTTTTCCAGTGGTCATGAATGGATGTGAGAGTTGGACTGTGAAGAAGGCTGAGCGCCGAAGAATTGATGCTTTTGAACCGTGGTGTTGGAGAAGACTCTTGAGAGTCCCTTGGACTGCAAGGAGATCCAACCAGTCCATTCTGAAGGAGATCAGCCCTGGGATTTCTTTGGAAGGACTGATGCTAAAGCTGAAACTCCAGTACGTTGGCCACCTCATGCGAAGAGTTGACTCATTAGAAAAGACTCTGATGCTGGGAGGGATTGGGGGCAGGAGGAGAAGGGGACGACAGAGGATGAGATGGCTGGATGGCATCACTGACTCGATGGACATGAGTCTGAGTGAACTCCGGGAGTTGGTGACGGACAGGGAGGCCTGGTGTGCTGCGATTCATGGGTTCGCAAAGAGTCGGACACGACTGAGTGACTGAACTGAACTGACAGGTTTTATTAGAAGGGATTTCTATCACAGCATTGGCTAGGAGAGAATGCTGCATGGTGGAAAAAGGCTACACGGAGGGGCTGGTGATGTTAGCCCATGTACAGAGCATGGGGAATGCATATCAGACCAGCTGGGGCGATCTGCCCTCCTCCAGGGAGGACACTGGCAATGTCTGCAGTCATTTCTGTTTGTCACCACTAAGGGAGACGCACACAGCTGACATCCAGCGGGTGGAGGCCAGGGATGCTGCTAAATACCCACCGGTGCATAGGACCGCCCCACCACAAACAGCGATCTGCCTCCAAAACATCAGTGGTGCTGAGACGGAGGAACTCTGTGCTGGCTACAGTTTCAGAGGTTGTGTGGGTCTCTTGGTGGCGGAGACTGGGGTGCAGTGTGGCTTTGAAGAGGTTTTTTTTTTTTTTTTTTAAATTTTCTCCAGAATCCTAAGGGCCAGAGTTTGAGCCCTGCCTCCTCGGGCAAGTGAGTGTTCCTCTCTGAGCCTCAGTGACCTCGTGTATAAAATGGGGGCAGCAGCAGCAATGAATTCATGTCTGGCAGAGGGGGCACACTCCAAAAAAAGGAACTGTGAGTTCCCAAAATATAGCTCACTTTCCTTTATGGGGGTGGGAGGATGAGAACTCAGGTCCCTGGAGAAACAAAAATAGTTGTTAGGAAGCAGATTCTACAGCATCTTGGAAAATGACAAGGTTCCTTGGAGACTCCAGTAATGAGCTCGGGGAAGGATGTTTATGCTGCACAAAGAGACCGTCTGAGCATGACATGATAGCAGAGAAGGGCGGGAGAGCAGAGCTGAGCCAATGACAACAAACAACGTTTGCCAGAGCGATTCAGAAAGGTCAGTGAAAAATGAATTAGAAGCCTGGAAAAGTCCATCTTTCCCAGGACAAACCACCCCGTTTCACACACGAGGAGTTTGGGAAAACGCAAATGGTTCTTCACCCTTCATGACTTCTTCCAAATTCCAATTGGCCTGTGTCTCTTTCATATGTTTTTGCCATTAAAAAAAAATTAGATAAGTAGTTATTGAACATCTCCTTTATACTGTTCTGTGTCTGAGGGTGAAACGGTGAACAAAACAAACTTATCTGGGTCCAGTGTACTTCATGTGTTTATCCGTCTCTCAATGAGATGATAACGTTTGGCCATTTTTATGTATCCTTTGGACGGTTAACAAAACTTAAAAATTTTTTCCTTCCGGGTCAGTTCATTTGGTGCCAAAAGGCATCTCAAACAGGAGCTTTGGTTGGTTCCCCTAAAATCGCCTCTCATCCCACCTTCTGGTAAATGCCAGCCGCTGCGGCCACACCCCCGGGGTCTCCAGCTGCCCTCTCCCCTTCACTGATACACACACTGATGATACATCACAGAGGCTCCATATTCCAAACACACTCAGCACTGAGCGCCTCCCACATCATCTCTTTGGGACCAGCGTGGTCCTAGGCACCACCTTCTCTTGCCTGGACCTTGCTGGGGCCTCCTCCCCGGTCCCAATGCCTCTCCCATCTAACCTCCAAGCTCCAACCTTCCCATCCAACCGCTGCTGTTGCCAGAAGGGTTCTGTTAAATCACAGGCCGGGCCCTGGTTCTGCTCCAAACCCTTCAACAGCTCCGCGTCACCCTTGAACTAAGACTCAGAGTCCTTGTCATGGCCCACAAGGTCCCACGTGATATGCCTTCTGCCCCCTCCCTGACCCCGCCTCTCCCCTTGGCCTTGGCCCATCCTGCTCCCACTGTGGAGGCCTCCTCCTATCCTCCCAGCCCCCGGAAGCTCATTTCTGCCTCAGGGACTTTGCCCCTGCTGTCCCCTTTGAAGGAAGCATTGTTTTCAGATGCCTGCATGGACCAATTCCTCCCCTTTTCCAGGCGAACTGCTCCCGGGTTACCTTCTGGTAGGTGTCCAAACATCCTACTGAGATGGCCTCTCCCTACTCCGGCTCTGCCCCTTCTCCTGACTCTGTCTCTCCATGGTACTTAGCACCACCTGACAAATTTGTCCTCTGGCTTTTCCTACCTGCTCACCCAACTAGAACACCTGTTCCATGAGGGCAGGGGTTTCTGCCTGCCTTGTTCTCACCATGTCTCTATGTTGAGAACTGAGTCTGCCAAGCACGAAGGCATCAGTGAACATTCGTGGAGTGAATGATGAATTGATGGAACCAGTGAATGCCTGGGGGAGGGGAGGCCTCCGGGAATCTTGTCCAGCTGAGAGGCTAGTGGATTCCTGTTGCCCGGTGCCCAGGTTGCACTGTCTTTGAGCAGAACAGCAGATGGAGTCGTTAGACCATTGTCTTTCTTTTTGATTTGTGGCATCTGATGGGTTGACCTGGGATCTCTTTCATCTGCATGGAGCAGGGCTTCCCTGTGGGGTGCTTTGCAAAACTGAAGAAGGTCCCCAGGCCTGTGTTTGTCAACAGTAGTCACATCAGTGTCCCTTCAGAGTCTTAAGAGCTACTGAGGATGAGAATTCGTTCACATTGGTTATACTGGGTGATAGTTATCATACTCATACTAGAAATTAACACTGAGAAGTTAAAAACACACACATTCATGTAAAAATAGTAATAATAAACCTACTTGTTGGTATGCTGCTGCTGCTGCTAAGTCACTTCAGTCATGTCCGACTCTGTGCGACCCCATAGATGGCAGCCCACCAGGCTCCCTCTTCCCTGGCATTCTCCAGGCAAGAACACTGGAGTGGGTTGCCATTTCCTTCTCTAATGCATGAAAGTGAAAAGTGAAAGGGAAGTCGCTCAGTTGTGTCCGACTCTTCGCAACCCCATGGACTCCAGGCTACCAGGCTCCTCTGCCCATGGGATTTTCCAGGCAAGAGTACTGGAGTGGGGTGCCATTGCCTTCTCTGCTTGTTGGTATATATATTTCAAAATTACAAATAAACATATTTTCCCCCAACAAAATAACATTAGCAAGAAGAGCTGGACTGTTTTTAAAGTTTTGCAAATCTCTTTGAAAGTGAAAGTCGCTCAGTCATGTCCGACTTTTTGCGATCCTGTGGACTATACAGTCCATGGAATTCTCCAGGCCAGAATACTGGAGTGGGTAGCCTTTCCCTTCTCCAGCGGATCTTCCCAAGCCAGGGATCAAATCCAGGTCTCCCACATTGCAGGTGGATTCTTTACCATCTGAGCTATCAGGGAAGCCCTTTAAGGGTTCTTTGAGGGTCGGTTTAACAGAAGACACGTGGGTTCCCACAGCTACTTCTGCAGTTGATGTACTGTAATTTGCTGTTCTGGTTTTGTTCCATGAAAAACCCAACCTCGCACAGAAAGGAGGGGGAGTCTTTTCATACCCTTTTTAGACGGTGGCGGGTCTGCTGTGTACCCATCGCATTCACTGTACACATGAAGAAAATGCATGTTAAAAGGGAAATGATGTCTTGGTATTATCATGAAAATGGTTTGGCGCCCAGGGTTCCTGGGGCACACTTTGAAAACCATTGAGTTGGACAGTGATGGCCTTCTGCAACAACCCAACAAGGCAGGTAATATTTCTGTCCCCATTTTACAGTTGGGGGACAGAAACTGTTGGCAAACCAGCTGGAGAAACTGAGGCACAGAGCGATGAAGTCCCCTATGGCCGCCCCAGGTGGCAGAGCTGAGACTGAAACCTAGGTGGTCATCTCCAGCCCGGCTTTTGGCTACTACCTCGTCCTGCATCTTGGCAGGGCCGTGACCCCAGTCACTGAAGATGGGGGCGCCTCCCACCTGATAGGGTGGGGAGCTGGTTTGCAGGGGATCCTTCAAGCAGGTTCAGCCCAATTATTTTCCAATCACTAGTAAAGAATCTGCCTGCCAGTGCGGGAGACTCTCGTTCGATCCCTGGGTCAGGGAGAGTCCCTGGAGGAGGAAATGGCAACCCACTCCAGTATTTTTGCCTGAAAAATCCCATGGACAGAGGAGCCCGGTGGGCTACAGTCCCTGGGGCTGCCAAGAGTCAGACGCAACCGAGCATGCACTCAGTTTAAAAAGGGGACACACCGTGCGCAACTCTCTGCAGCAACCTTTCCTCTGCCCTTGGCGCTCATCAGCTCCCTTTCTTCCTCTCCCCTGGGAGAGAATGTACACCGTTTACAACAGGGCACATACGTGCAAACGAGCTTCTGGTGCTCCGTGAATGAATGCGACGGGCCGAGTAAGAGGAGGAGAGGTGTGCTGTGGATGGAGACTCAGGCCCTGCCGATGAGATGTCACAGCATCTGTTGTGTTGCCCAGTGCCCGTGTGCTCCTTCTTCATGAACCCAACTGCTAGCTGGCACAAGGCTGCCAGGACGGAGCCGACAGGCTCAGCCTCACTCGCGGGGAGATGTGGCCAGGACCAACTTTTGGTGGACGGGCGAGGTGTGTGAGTTCTCGTGAAGGCCCTACAGGAGGCGGGCGCGCTTCCCCTGGATCTTCTATTTCCTGCTGGCTGGCTGGATGCGGACGCGCAGTCATTTTGGACAAGGCTAGTTCCCCAGGGCAGTGCAGCAAGGTGATAGGGGCCTGGGTAAGAATCCTGTGTGCCATATCACCTCGGGGCTGTGATGCCAAACCGTCAAATGAGAGAGGAATCATTATCCTTAAATGACTGTTACTTGGGGACTGATGTGCCCTAAACAGCAACATCAGTTGTTGTTTAGTTGCCGAGTCGTGTCTGACTCTTTGCGACCCCATTGACTGTAGCCCGCTGGGCTCCTCTGTCCCTGGGATTTCCCAGGCAAGAATACTGGAGTGGGTTGCCCTCACTGGACCTGTATTCTAAAATACTGGGGACAGCGTGACACAAACACAGCTGGCTACTGCCACCCCGGGGGTCAGCAAACCATTTCTGCAAAGAGTCAGACTGAAAATATTTCTCAGCTCCGTGGTCTCTGGTCCCTGCTGCGGAATCAACACTGCTACTGCGGAGTGAAAGCAGCCACAGGCGATACATAAATGAATGGGAGTGACTGTGTTTGAATAAAATTTTATTTATAAAAACAGTCGACAGACCTCTGTGGGCTATGGGCTGCTGACACTTATTCAGGAATGTTGCTAATGTTGGTAAGATCATCATGTTGGAAATCATTAAACTTGGAAATCTGGATTTTGGGGTGAAATTCCCACATTAAAAAAAAAAACATTTTGTAACTCAAGCACAATAAATTTAGTGTTAGAGTGTGGACTCAGGCTGCTGGCTGCCACTTTGCGAGACCCAAATTTGGTCCTAAGGGTGCAGAATAGAGACTGAGCTGGCCCTGGCCACATTTCCATCCCATTCCCGCTTATCAGGAGAAGGACCCTGAGTTGTGAGACCAGAGCCATCTGTGATTTGGCTTTTGGGGCAGAGGAGAACAAACCCACTTACCTTCTGGGGGCAGAGCTGGGGTCAGCTGAGGAACAAGTGATAAATGAGAAGGAAGAGCTTTTGCAAACTCTAGAATGCTATAAATATTAGATGCAAAATGCCACATGGCTGAAGTCTTTTGTTTTTTTGGCAGACAAATTGGCTGAGGAAGCAGGGCCGGGAAGAAATACATTAAATAAACCCAGAGCTCCAAAGCTCTTAGGGCTGGGACATTTCTGATCTTCTGTAACTGGATCCTTTTAACTTTGGGCTGCTTGCAAGGTTACATGAATCTCCTTCTTCTGCTTTTGAAAAGATACCAAATGTAGATTGCTGCACGAAGTGATAAATTGATGCTGTAAAAGTTCTGGATGCAGACATGGGATCGTGCTGAGCTGAGAGCTATGGGAAAATTCATGAGGAAGGTGGGGGCCTGATTATGCATGAAGGAGGTATCCTGGGCTGGAAGCACAGAGAACTGGGGCCCGGGGGAAAGGCCTTCTTTCCATTTGCCTCTTGAAGCAGAGCCTGGATTTGGGTTTCTGGAGCAGACCTCTGTCTTATTTATCTGCCCAGCACTTCTCCTGTCTTTTGGTGACTGTGCTTCTGAAGGAACCAACATTTTCCCTCTCTCAGTGATACCTGTTCCAAGTGAGGCTTTCTCTAGCTCCCAGTTCCTGAGCTGAGCACATGATCTGGGCCTGGTCAGTCAGGGTAGCCCATCTCCCCTGGCCTCTGTGACTGGGTGATGGAGGAACATATGACCCTAGCTGAGCCAATGAAAGCGTCCCCTGAGACTTCCGCTGGAGCATCAGAAAGAGGTCTTCTCTTTCAGCCAGGGTCACTCCCCTGGTAAGAAGGGACGTGGGGGCAGGGGGTGGGAGTTGGGGGAGGGGGGCTCTTGACATCACAAAGGCATACCTTCCTAAGAATAAAACCAACCTAAATGAAAGTAAATCCAAGCAGCAAAAAGGCAGGGTTCTGATGACAATGTCTGAGCACCAAGACTCAGCCAAATTTGCCTGAACTAATTTCAATTACATTTCTTAATGCTGGGAAAGTCAGAACGTAATCAAAATTCCATTTTGTTTTCACTTTCTGCTTACTTCAAGCCTAATGCCTAAGACTCATCCATTCACTCAAATTTTTACTGGGTACCTAACACCTGCCAGAAACTGTTCTTAGATATAGCAATGAACAAAACAGACGAGAAATAAGTTCAAAACACCTGAGATATGGGTTAAACAATTGTCAGTTCAAGGATAACATTATTTTACCTGATTTACTTCACCATGAACACACTCACAGAGGTACCTTTTTATGTGATCTAGCTTTCAAGACTCTTGGGTAATAAAGATTTATTCTGTTTTATAAAACCACCACCACCACACCGCCATCATCGCCGACAAAACCAACCAAAATCCTACTCTGATGTGAGAAAACAAATCAGTAATTTTTCCCTCTTTTACTATCCATATTGTTGTATAAAGCACCAGAAAATTATATCACAGCTTCACACAAAGGCGTTACACACATTTCCACAGGGCTTCCGGTAGTAAGATAGAACAACCTCATGCAGAGTCTACAGGGGATTCTTTGATTTTTCCATTTGACTCAGATCTCCATGAAAGCCTGAGAAACGCTTCACTGGCATCAGCACAGTGCTGATGAACGTTTAGCAACGACTCTTAAAGCACGTTTGAGCATGTAAATTATTCTTGAAAAACACATGTCACAAGTGGTGTATAATCCCCATTGTGAATTATCGTTCAAAACACAACCATGTGTCAAGAAAATGAGTATTTCGATTTTCCATGAGGAAACAACCATTACAACAACAAAAGAACACCTGAGATAATTTAAAGGCGGCTGATAAGTCCTTTGAAGAACAGAAGCAGGCTCTCTGGGTCGAGGGTAACAGGGGTGGGGAGGACTCACTGACACAGGGAGGTCAGGAAAGCAGCAGGAATGCTGGAGATGGGAGGTGACGGCAAGGAATAGAGAGGGAGGGCAGGGAGTTGAGTTTTGCAAGCTGCAGTCTAGGCAGCAGCCACCGGAAGTGCAAAGGCCTTGGGGCAGGTCTGACCCGTGACTGTTTGAGGAACAGCAGAAAGGTCCAGGTGGCCTGACTGTGGTGAGAAAGCAAGAGAGAGGGGCAGAAGAAGTGTCCAGAGAGGTGTAGAGGCCAAGGACCTGTGAGCAGTGCGGGCAGCCAGTGGAGGGTTGGGAGCAGGGAGGCACATGATCACACGTCCATTTTCAAAGCTGCCTCTAGCTTGCTAGGTGGGGAGGAGGAATGGCAAATCGCTGAGGAGAAGCAGGACAAGCAGACACCTGGAGGGAAGGAGGGCTGGGGCTGCTGTTTACACACCTCTTCACCAGCCCCTGTGTTCTGCTGGCCTGCTTTTGGTGAGGTCATGGCTGGGCTGCAGATGACCCCAAGGCTCTGGCTGAGGCATGGAGGGTGGGCTGCTTGGGCCTCCAATTAAATACTGACCTCATCCACCCACTTCCTGGGACAGTCATGCAGCTTCAGCAAATGGGGACCGGGGCCATCTGTTCCCTGGAAACTTTATTAGTCTGGGATGGAGCCCATCCCCCTCCCCCTGGTGCCACGTGCACACTAGCCAGCACTGGGGCCAGGTTTTAATGCCATTTGGACGAGCTGTATCTGCAAATATGTATGTATGTGTGCATTTGGGCTTCCCTGGTAGCTCAGATGGCAAAGAATCTGCCTGCAATGCACAAGACCCAGGTTCAATCCCTGGGTTGGGAAGATCCCCTGGAGAAGGGAATGGCTACCCACTCCAGTATTCTTGCCTGGAGAATTCCATGGACAGAGGAGCTTGGTGGGCTACAGTTCATGGGGTCACAAGAGTCAGTCAGACATGACATGCATGCATTTATTAATGCATATATGCCAAGGCACGCAGGATATTGGTTCCCTGACCAGGGATCAAACCTATGCCCCCTGTAGTGGAAGCAGAGTCCTAACCAGTGGACCGCTAGGGAATTCCCTTCTGGTCCTTTTAAAGCATGGTTTTGTCCTCATTCTCTGACATAAATCATACCAATGTTTTCTTAAGTCAGTCTCCCAAGGCAACTGAAATAAAAACCAAAATAAACAAATGAGACTAATCAAACTTGCAAGCTTTTGCACAGCATAAGAAACCACAGGCAGAATGAAAAGACAGCCTATGAAATGGAAGAAGATATGTGCAAATGATGGGACCGACAAGAGTTCAATCTCCAAAACATACAGACAGCTCATATAACTCAACAACAAAAAACCAACAACCCAATTGAAAAATGGGCTGAAGACCTAAATTGCCATTTCTCCAAAGGAGACTTATAGATGGCCAACTGGCACATGAAAAGATAGTCAACATTACTAATTATTAGGGAAATGCAAGCCCAAATTACAATGAGGTGTCACCTCAGTTCAGTTGCTCAGTCATGTCTGACTCTTTGTGACCCATGCAATGTAGCACGCCAGGCTTCCCTGTCCATCACCAACTCCCGGAGCTTGCTCAAACGCATGTCCATAGAGTCGGTGATGCAATCCAACCATGTCATCCTCCGTTGTTCCCTTCTCCTCCACCACCTCACACCAGTCAAAATGGCCATCATTAAGAAATCTACACCTGGGACCCTCTTGGTGGTCCAATGGTTCAGAATCTGCCTTGCAGTGCAGGGCACGCAGATTCGTCGTGCGGCAACTAAGCCGTCAGGCCGCCACTACTGAGTGCTTGAGCTCTAGAGCCCGTGCGCCACAACTAGAGGAGAGCCACCAGGAAGACCCGGTGCAGCCAGAATTAACAGGAAAAGAAGTCCACCAGTAACAGAGGCTGCCGAGGGAGTGGAGGAAAGGGAGCCCTCCTAAATGCTGGTGGGAATGTGAATCGGTACAGCCACTGCCATGGAGAACAGTATGGAGGTTTCTCAGACAACTAAACGTAGAGTTGCCACATGATTCAGCAATCCCACTCCCGGGCATACACCCAGAAGAAACTCTAATTCAGAAAGATACATGCACCTTACCTTCACAGCAGCATTATTTACAACAGCCAAGATGTGGAGGCAACCTAAATGCCCGTCGACACATGAATGGATAAAGAAGGCATGGAACTTACACACAGCAGGATATTACTCAGCCATAAGAAAAATGAAATCATGCCACTTGCAGCTACATGGACAGACCTACAGACTATCATACGAGGTGAAGTCAGAAAGACAAATATCACATGGTATCACTTACACGTGGAATCTAAAACATGATACAAATCTACAGGACTACGAAACAAAAACAGACTCTCAGCTACAGAGAAGAGACTTGTGGTTGCCAAGGGGGACAGGTGAGGAGGAAGGAGAGCTTGGGATCCACAGAGGCAAACTGTCATATGTAGCATGGATAAACAAGGTCCCATGGTACGACACAGGGAGCTATACTCAATATCCTGTGACAAACCAGAATGGAAAGGAAGATGTATGTGTAACTGAGTCACTTTGCAGAAGACATTAACGCAACATTGTAAATCAACTATCCTTCAATAAAATTAAAAAAAAACTATGTTTTTTTAATTTTTTTATTGAAGGATAATTGCTTTACAGAATTTTGTTGTTTTCTGTCAAACCTCAACAGGAGTCAGCCATAAACTATGGTTTTGTCCAGAAGAATGGGACAAAGGAGGTGGAGGAAATTCATAAGAAACCTTTAGAAGGTGGCCCGGGAAGACTATCGATCAATGGATATTTAATTATCATCGTGGAGGAATCTGACACTGAGCTGATCCTTCAAAGAGCTGTTTGCCACACCATTAGACTGATGCCCCACTTCAGTGGCAAATATTTTGTAATGCTCCCTTATTTTCCTGCAGGGAAACTTATAGGCAACAAAAGCTACAGACACACATCATTTCAAAAAAAAAAATCAATATAATGTTCCAATCACAATCCACAAGAAAAAAAGGAGGTCAGTTTATAATGAAGAAACTTTTCAGCATGAATTTTCGATCACCTCCATCAAGGAGGCAGGATGGAGCAGTCAGATGTGTGAGCCTAGATTCAGGGGAGTGTGACAGGCACACTCGCAAACTGGGCGGGACGGCAAGGCGCGTGCTTGATGCGGCCCTGCCATCGGTGAGACTGCCAGCAAGGGGGAAACTCTGGAAAAAGTTCTGCATTCACGTATAATATACGCCCCACTGACTCATCCTCACGTTCCTGGAAAATTCAGAAGGTATTAAAACTGTGCAAAACCCCTTTCAGTGCTTTTATATAAAATGAACTTCCAGACAAGGCTCAGAGAACAATAAATATCAAAGAGTCCACTCACATAATGATTTGGTGGAAGACTGAGAAGCCACGTGGAAGGCAAGACAATTCAGGGGCTGTGCGGGTTTCTCCTGCGCAGAGCAGGACGTCAACGATCCCTGGTCCCGGAGGCCAGCAGCATCCCTCACTTTTACCACCACCGGAAATGCCTCCACAGATGCTAAGCCCTGCTGGGAGGTGTGCCTCCTTGAGAACTACCACGTTAGAAAAAAGTTTGCAAACATGGTGGCCTGTGGGTTGAATCCATCACACACGTTATGTCTGCTGTGGGCCTGCCTGGTGTTTTTAATTTTTTAGAAAGTAGAATGAATAACCCACATTAGAAATCTCAGCAATTTCAGTAAAAATCTGGATACCCCACTTCCAACAAATCAGATGTGCCAGATGCTGAGAAAATAAGAACCTCTTACTGTGGACAGGTGGGACCCACCGGCTCCGGGATGGAGCGTCCTGTGTGGCTGGTTCTGACCCTGACCTATGACACAGCCACAGATGGCTGCAAAGGCTTGGAGAGGCAGGTACAGAAACTGGAGCCCCGGGCTCGGGGTCCAAGGGGAGGACTGCGGCAGTAGGAGCGGGCACAGCTATACCACAGGCTCGTGTGAGGATGGGGTGGGGGACTGACACCAAACACCCGCCACAAGGTCTGGGCGTGGTAAACGCTGCATCGTAACCACCTGCACTTTTTGGTTTTGTTTCTACTTTGGTTGCTGTAATGATCATATTCCCAAAGGCTTGTGCCCTCCTCCCAGAGGGATTTTGCTTGAGTTACACTCTATTCTGAGGCTCTCCAGACCCATAGAGCACTGTGCAGTGATGGAAACAGTCTGTAACCTGCACCATCCCATCTGGCACCTATGTGTGTCTACAGAGGCACTTCAAACGCGGCTAGTGCGATGGAGAAATGGGATTTAAAGTCTGGCTTATTTTTAATTAATAGAAAGTTAAGTAGCTCCTGGTGGTGAGTGGCTACCATATCGGCTCTAGTCTGAGCCCCCCCAGAACATCCAGGGGACTGGCAGTTAGGGCTGGGGAGGCGCCTGCAAACTCCCTTGTGGCCCCTTGAGGCTCTAGGTGGACAGAGTTATATAGTCACCTATCACAGTCACCCTTCCTCTCACCTAGTGGCTCAGACGGTAAAGAAGCTGCCTGCACTGTGGGAGACCCAGTTCGATCCCTGGGTGGGGAAGATCCCCTGGAGAAGAAATGGCAACCCACTCCAGTATTCTTGCCCGGGAAATCCCATGGATAGAAGAGCTTGGTGGGCTACAGCCCATGGGGTCACAGAGTCAGACATGACTTGGCGACTAACAGTTTCTTTTCTGTTTTGACTTCTGAGGTTGACTCAATGACCTCCGTGTGTTGCTGACTGGCTGGGTGACACACGGCCTGGGGCTTAGGCCCGCAGCCCACGTGGCGTGGGGAGGCAGCTGGCTTCTGAGCATCCCTGATGGCCTGCAGAGTTTGCTCCAGCTGAACGTTAAGACTGCAGCCCAGATGGAGGTTAATGCATCCTCGAGGATTAAATAAAGCGGTCTGTGGGAAAGAACCCAGCCGGTGTGGTTTGGACTGTGGTCCCCCAAAATACATGTTTGAGTTCTAACCCTGGGTTCTCATGAAGGAGACTCTTGAAATATGGTCTCCGCAGATGTCATCAAGTTAAGATGAGGTCACAGTGGATTAGGGCGGGCTCTCATCTGGAGACTGGGGTCCTTAGAGAAGAGGGAAATTTGGGTGCAGATGCGCGGAGAGAAGGCCACGTAAAGAGAGGGCCCACATGGAGGTGGCCATGCCAACAGGGAGGCAGACATGGGGAGGATGCTGCTACAAGACAAGGAATGCCAGGGCTCACTGGCACCCACCAGAAGCCGGAAGAGCCAAGGAAGGATCCTCCCGCGGAGGCTTTAGAGGGAGTCGGGCCCTGCTGACATGTGAGCCTGAACTTCTGGCCACCAGAACTGTGAGAGAATACATTTCTGGTTTGAAGCCACCCAGGCTGTGGCACTTTTGTTACAGCAGCCACAGGAAATGAATATTCGGGCTAATGGGCTAGGACACAGGGAGCTCCAAGTGTAGAAATCTTGCCTCACACCCAGTTTCTGAAAAGTCGAGGAGAAGTGTGGCCATCTGCCTCCTCTTTCCTCCAGTGGCCTGGGGCAGCTCTCCTCCCAAGTCTGTGGGCACTGGTCCCATGACCCTGAGGGTGGAATCACAGCAAAGGGACCAAGTAATTTACACATGGACGTGGCAGCTCCCCTGCTCTGATGGGGAAACTGAGACCCAGAGGGGGCGGGTCTCAGCTCAAGGTCACAGAGGAGTCAGAAGCAGAGCCTCAGTCTCTGGACTCCTGCACCCATGTTTTACTTGTTTTGAAGTCTGAAGGTCTTGGAGGAAGGGAGTGTCTATTACACCGGAGTTTTAAAAAAACGACTGTTGTTGTTCAATTGCTAAGTCGTGTGTGACTCTTTGCAACCCCATGGTCTGAAGCACGCCAGGCCTCGCAGTCCTTTACCATCTCCCAGGGATGGAGGCAGCTTGAAGGTGTATGTGACTGGGATGCATCTGTACCCGCAGGACGAGACTGCTCTACCCCCACCGATGCCCAGCTTTCATGGTGGGGATGGTGGGTTATGGGGCCTCCTGAGGCAAGGCCGCCCTGCTTCTTAAGGGGGGGGCCTCCTTCCCGGGCCAAACGCAGATGCTCTGCTGTCCCCCAACAGGCTGGAGAAGGGGCGGGCAAGGGGGTGGAGGGGGCATCTGGACGGAGGGAAGAAGAGAGCTGTGTGTGCACTCGGGGGAGAGGAAGAGAGCAGAGAGCAAACCAGGAGGAAGGCCAAGCCAAGAGAAGGCGGCCATTGTGAAGGCCTGACAGCTGCACCCGGCGCCGCAGGCATCCCAGGAAGAAGCTAAGTCCTTTCTCCTCTGTGCAGGGGAGGCTGAGATGGCAGGAGCGGGGGTGGGGAGGAGAGATGTGGGAGAGGAGAACGGAGCATAGACAATAGGCCAGACGGTCGGAAGCGGGGTGGCCGGGTCTGGACGGAATATAGATTCACCCACTCGCCCTGCAGTATTCAATGAGCAGCTACTAAGGACAGCCTGCGTTCAGCACGGGCACGCAGGGGAGGGCAGACCACATGCCCTGCTTCCAGGGAGCTGACGGTTTAGAAGGGCTACAAGCACCCACATCAGTGGCAAAGTGCATCCTCAGCAGTGAAAGGACCGGGGAGGCGGATAAACCAGGAACCAGGGCAAGGAGAACCGGAAGCGGGCAGGGGATGTAACTTCACAAGGGAAACTGGACAGTCAGCGTTCCAATATATGTGAAGTGGCAACAAGGACTCTGACTTAAAGAAGCAGGGTGAGGGGATAAAGGAGGAAGGGGAACCTCTGCTGGATGGGTAATCAAGGAGGGCTTCCCTGAGGAGGTGATACCTGAATGATGGTCTCAGGAAAGTGAGTGGCAGCCATGCAGATGTGAGGGGAGGAAGTCTCCAGAGAAGGAAAAAGTGCCGAGGCCCCGAGATGGGAACGGGCCAGGAGTTACTGGATGGTTTCAGGAACAGGGGGCTTCCCTGGTGGCTCAGCTGGTAAAGAATCTGCCTGCAATGCAGGAGACCCTGGTTCAATTTCTGGGTCAGGAAGATCCCCTGGAGGAGGGATAGGATGCCCACGCCAGTATTCTTGGGCTTCCCTCGTGGCTCAGCTGGTAAAGAATCCGCCCGCAATGCGGGAGACCTGGGTTCGATCCCTGGGTTAGGAAGATCCCCTGGAGAAGGGAAAGGCTACCCACTCCAGTACTCTGGCCTGGAGAATTCCATGGACTGTATAGTCCAGGGGGTCACAAAGAGCAGGACACGACTGAGTGACTTTCACTTTCACTTGAGGAACAGGAAGGAGGGAAGTGACTGAAGGCGAGAACAGGAGGTGAGGTGGTCAGGAGGTGAGGGAGATAGGGGCAGACCATTAGGACCCTGAGGTGCCTGTGGGAGCCCCCACCCTGAGTGCGTGGGGTGGGTCAGGAGCTGATGAAGGTCGATAGCACGTCTCTGGTTGCTGTGAGAACAGACCCTCGTGGGGCGAGATGGGAGGCAGGGAGGCCAGAGAGGAGAAAGCTGGGGCAGGTGAGAATGGAACCCAGGAGGCTTAGATACGGGTGATGGCGCCAGAGGGGCTCTGCTCTATTTTGAAGGGAGAGTTGATGGGATTTGCTGAGTGTGAAAGGAAGAAAGAAAACAAGACATTCGAGTTTTGGCCCAAGCGACTGGAACCGCCAAGGGGAAGACTGAGAGAGGTGCCTGGGAGGGAGGCACAGGGTCAGGAAGTCAGTCTGGACATGCCAGGTTCGACGTGCCAGAGTGACATCCAGAGGCAGATGGCGGGCAGGCAGCTGGAGGCTGGAGTGTGGGTTTCAGGGCAAGAGGCTAAAAGCAGATCAAAACCGGGTGATGGAAAGAGGGAGGGGAGAGGATTATTTCACAGAAAAACACCAGCTCGCACGTCTTTATGGCCCTAAAACCACATCAGGGAAAAAAAGAAGTCTCTCTTTGTCTCTCTTCTTCTTTCCCTAGCTTGCTCTCTCTCTCTCTCACACACACACCCCTTTACACACCAGCAGGGAGTCTCTGTCAGGGATGCCCAAATACTCAGCAGTTGTCTTTCCACCTCCTGTGTCTGGGGGATGCTCCAGCCTCCACCAACGCCCCAGGTGTCCTGCCACAGAGGGCATCATGGCACTGAGTCCCCCACCTGCCCCAAGTGAGGGTGGCTGCCCAAGCAGAGTGGCTGACAGCCAAGCAGTCTAGGTCCCCAGCTGACCTCCCCTAGCCAGTTTTGTTGGAGGAGAAGAATGAAAAGAATTGGAGTGCGCCAGGAGCCCTGGCACAGCTGGGGCTGGTCATGAGGGGGGTGTTCCCCTCCTCCCACGGCATGTTCTAGAACATGACGAGGGAGGGGTGGGAGGCTCAAGCACCAGTGCTCGCGTCTCTACAAGTCTGTACCAGATGGCAGGAGCTGGGCGGGGGAATGGCTTCCGAATTGCCAGGCTCATATGGCAATGGGGAATGAGAAAGCAGTACCCTAACGAGAAGAAAATGGGCATTCTGATCTAATTCATCAGAAAGATCCAGAAGGGGTGTTTATTTCTCCCCGTTGGTTGTTGCTGTTTTGCCCAAGGCAGGCTGGAAACTCATGAATGCCACTGCCGTGAGTGCTTCCCCTTTATCCTACCCAACGGCCATTGATTTCTATTTGGGGACACAGGTGCCGGGGGACACTAACTCCATCTGCTGCTCCAGGACCAGCTGATGTGGGCTAAGCCGATTGGCCGGGCATCTGCTCTCCATGGTGACTGGTTCGGGGCTTGGCATGTGACTCAGGTTGGTCCAATCAGAAAGACTCTCGCTGCTTGGGCATTCTGGGAGAAGATCCTGCTGAACGCTAGTGTCTCGTACAAAGGAGAGGTAGGTGGCCCCTCCCAGTGCCAACCACATCTTGAGACCTCAGGCCTTATGATAAAATGACGACACTGTCGAAGCCCAGGATCTGCCTCTGTCGAAAGCTCTCCTGCATCTTTTTGGTTTGTACGCTGTGCTCAGCCGTGTCTGACTCTTTGCAACCCTATGGACTATAGCCCACCAGGCTCCCCTGTCCACCGGACTTTTCCAGGCAAGGATACTGGAGTGGGTTGCCATTCCCCACCTCCCCCCCCCAGGGGATCTTCTCAACCCAGGGACTGAACCCACATCTGTTTTGTCTCCTGCATTGCCAGGCAGATCCTTCACCCCTGAGCCACCTGAGAAGCCCCTTTTCGGTTTAGGGAGCACAAAGGTCAATATCGTGTCAAAATCATTTGGGAGTTGGGGGCTTTCTGTTCTTTGGATCTGATGGCCATTTACCAGCCACAAGCATTGCCAAGAAGTACCCTCTCCTTGCTCAAGCAGAACTCAAATACTTCCTCCTCAGAATTGAGGGCTGCAGAACCAGAGAGCTGCTGAAAGGAAGGAGAGGCCTCTTCAACTTTGCCAAAACCCACCAAACTGCTCTTCAGAGTGTAGGTGCTAATGCGCATTCCCACCTCTCTCTTCCTGTCTTCCCACCTCCTCACCACCTTTTGGGGTGACAGGACCTGGAGATGTTTGCTGTGGTGATAACGCACTGCTGGCTAAACCTGTGTTTCACTGATTTCCAGAGAGGCTGAGCATGCGCTGCTACCTTTGATTCATGGGTATAACTTATTTCTATTACATGATCTTACGCTGTGTGATATTCATCTGAACATTGGTCTGGGGTGGCTTCTGTGAGGCTGTGTTTATCATTGTTAATGTTCCTTTTTTTCTTTTTGGTCCCATCCTGCGGCATGCAGGATCTTAGTTCCCTGACCAGGGATCAAACCCATGCCCTCTGTAGTGGAAACACAGAGTCCTAACTATTGGACTGCTGGGGAAGTCCCACCAATGTGTCTTCAGTGTTTACTATGTATCACTATTCTAACACATTTAATCCTCACAAAACCCTATGAGCTAAGTAACATTATTATCCCTTGAAGTAACCAAGGCATAGTTAAATAATTTATTCCAATTCACTCAGCTAGTCAGCGGTAGAGCCCACATTTGAACTCAGGCAGAGTCCCTGCTCTCAACTGCTCTGCAAAGACCTGGAGGCGTCTCATTCTAAGGACAGTATAACTTTAGCTGGTGCGTATCTAAGTGAGCACAGTCAGGGTAGCTGAAGTGTGCTAAAACAGATGACTAAGTACATTTTGAAAAAACTGAAGATACAATTTATCCTTTCAAGTGTGTTTATATTTGAGATCCAAGTCCCCAAAGTGAGAGGAAGCCAGCACACAGAAATATCCATGAACAAATTTATATCTGTTCTGCTTAAACTTAGCACCTCTCGCTTCATCCTTTGTCAATCTCTACTGCAAACATAGGGAAACACAAAGCAAGATGATGGTAAAATGAAATCGCAAATCTTGTGAAAGATGCAAGGTTTTGAGAAATTAATTAAAGTGATGCTGGAGGACAGCCTGAAGCATGTGTGAATCCATTGACAAACAATACTCTGGTCTGCGAGATAGCTGAAGAAGAAACCATGAAAATGATGATGAGGGAATCAGTGTTTCAGAGGGAAGACTCACACGTCAAGGGATTAAGAGAAAAAACTGAAAGTGAAAGTCTCTCAGTTGTGTCCGACTCTTGCAATCCCATGGAATATCCAGTCCATGGAATTCTCCAGGCCAGAGTACTGGAGTGGGTAGCCATTTCCTTCTCCAGGGGATCTTCCAACCCAGGGATCGAACCCAGGTCTCCTGCATTGTAGGCGAATTCTTTACCAGCTGAGCCACCAGGGAAGGGAAAACTCATTAAATCCTCAAATACATTTGCAAAAATGACTCTGTATGATTTGCTGTGAAAATAGAAGGTGACATAAAGGATACCAAATGGTGCTATCATTTAAATTTGTTTAACAAATTATCCCCTCCCTGCCTCTAATTGACATTTTGATTCATCTAAAGAATCAACCCATAACCTAACCACAATTATAACATAACTTTTGTTAAATACTGCTAGACTATAACACAGAGTAAGATTATTTTTCAGAATTGTGTATTTTCACTTTTTCAAGATAAAATACTTAACTAAATACATTAACAGTTCTATTTAGTTGAACTGTTGGTCCACTTAAAGAAGGCTTTTTTCCTGGTTTCAGTCTTCCACAATTCCAGCTAACCTCTTTTATTCAAAACAGTATTACATATACCAATGACTTAAGAACTATTATTGAGGTTGTAGCTTTAACCTTCCCTTGGTATTCTTTTTCTTTTTCTCCCATAGTAACAGAATTTTTAGCTGGCCAAACGGCCACCCAGAACAAAGGCTACACTTCCCAGACTCTTCCGCCATGTGACTTTGCTTCTCATTAGTGGGAGATAAGGAGAAACAGAAAGCAGCTGAGTCTCTGACCAATTTAAGAGCACCTAAGCATACAAACCTAAACATATAATGGAGAAGGAAAAGGCACCCTACTCCAGGACTCATGCCTGGAAAATCCCATGGACGGAGAAGCCCGGTAGGCTGCAGTCCATAGGGTCGCAAAGAGTCGGACATGACTGAGCGACTTCACTTTCACTAAACATATAAAACAAGTATTAATAGACTCCAAGGGAGAAATAGACAGCAACAGAATAATAGCGGGGACTTTCATACCCCACTTTCATCAACGGATAGATCATCCGGAGAGAAAGTCAATAGGGAAACATAGGTCTAAAATGATACGTCGGCCGGATAGACTTAGCACACACGCACAGAACGGTCCATCCAAAAGCAACAGAATACACGTTCTTCTCAAGTGAACAGGAAGCATTCTCCAGGGCAGATCACACGTTAGGCCACAAAACAAATCTTAATAGATTTATGAAAACGGAAATTTTATCCAGCACCTTTGTCACATAGAATGGTATGAAACTAGAAATCAGTTACGAGAAGAAAATTGGAAAATTCACAAATACATGGAGACTAAACAGCATGCTAATACAGGGTACTGCACAACAAATCAGTTAAATCAAAAGAATGAAAAAAAGGTAACTTGAGGCAAATGAAAATGAAAATACAACACACTGAGACATACAGGACGCGGCAAAATAAGTTCTAAGCGATAAACGCCGACATCAAGAAACGAGAAAAAGTCTCAAATAAATAGCCTAAACTTTACAATTCAAGGAGCCGGAAAAAGACCAAAGACCAAAGTCCGTAGAAGGAAAGAAACAACAGAGATTATGGCAAAAATAAATGAAATATAGAGACAAAAAAGACAATGGGACTTTAGTTTCTTTAGGAAGATATATTCCTAAGTATTTTATTCTTTTCGTTGCAATGGTAAATGGAATTATCATGTCATCTGCAAAACAGTGATAGCGGTGAAAGACAACATGGAGGATAACATAGATAGCAGGTATCTATTGAGATAATCATATGGTTCAATTACTGCATCCTTGCAGATAAAAGCCCCAAGAAGAGGAGCAAAATCAGAGATAAAACAAGGAGACATTACAACTGACAATTCAGCAAGGACCTGATTACAGTATCAAGAAAGCCACCAGTCCAATTATTGAAAGAGCCAATGTTCATCATTGGAAACAAGATACAGTAACCAACACCGATACAGACATGGAATGAAATAGGAAAACTCTGAATGCATGACCACAATGTCTACTGACGCAAAGATCACTGCAAACACCAACCGGTTCTTTGAAAAGATAAACAAAATTGGTAAAACTTTAAGCTAGACTCACCAGGAAGAAAAAGAGAGAGAAGTCAAATAAAAAGGGAGACATTACAACTGACAAAAATACAAGGGACCATGAAAGACCACCACCAGCAATTATAGGCCAACAAGTTTGACAAGCTAGAGAACGTAACTAGAAGCATAAACATACCAACACTGACTGATGAAGAAATAGGAAATCTGAGCAGACCAGTTGCTACAAAGAAGGGTGAATCAATAATCAAACACTTCCCAAAAGTCCAGGAATAGACAGCTTTATAGGTGAGTTCTACCAAAAATTCAAAGAACAATTAATACCAGCCTTTCTCAAACTCTTCCAAAAAAAAAAAAAAAACAAAGCCAGAATAGGAAGGAATAACTCCACATTCATCTTATAAGGCATGCATTACCCTAATATCAAAATCAGCCAAGGACACCACAAGCAAAGAAAAGTACAGGCCAATATCTCTGATGAACATAGAACGTGAAAATCTCCAACAAAATATTAGCAAACTGAATTCAATAATACATTGAAGGTGTTATATATCATGATCAGGCAGGATTTATTCCAGAAATTCAAGGGTAGTTCACCATCCCCCAATCAATCAATGTGCACACCACATTAAAAAATGAAAGATAAAAATCATCTCGGCAGATTCAGAAAAAGGATTGGACAAAATTCAACAACGATTTATGAGGAAAACTCTCAAAAAAGTGACTGTAGAGGAACGTATATCAACATAATAAAACTCATAGCTTACATCATATTCAACAGTGAAAAACTGGTAACTTTTCCTCTAAGATCAGGAACGAGACAAGGGAACTCACTGCCACCACTTTTATTCCATATTGTATTGGAAATCCTAGTCAATGCAATGAAGCAAAAAAAAGAAAGAAAATCATCCCAGTCATACAGGAAGAAGTGAAACTATTTGTAGATGACATGACATTACACACAGAAAACCCTAAAGACTCCACCAAAACTGTTAGAACTAATAAATTAATTCAGTAAAGTTGCAGGATACAAAATCAATACACAAAAGTCTGTTGAGTTTCTATCCATTAATAACAAGCTATCAGGAAGATAAATTAATAAAACAATCCCATTTACAATTGCATAAAAAAGAATAAAATATCTGGGAACAAATTTAACCAAGGTAATGAAAGACTTCTGCACTAAATTCTAAGACTTTAGTTAAGGAAAGAAACAGAAGACACAGATAAATGGAAAGGTATCCCATGCTCATGGGCTGGGAGAATTAATGTTGTTAAAATGTTGATATTAGGACTTCGCTGGTGGCACAGTGGATAAGAAACCATCTGCCAATGCTGGAGACACGATTTGATTCCTGGTTCAAGAAGATTCCACATACTGCGGAGCAACTAAACCCATGCACCATGATTACTGAGCCTGCGCTCTAGCACCCACGAGTCACAGCCACCAAGTCTGCATGCCACAGTTACTGAGCCCCACATGCCCTAGAGCCCACGAGTCACAACTGCTGTGCCCATGTGCCCAGAGCCTGTACTCTGCAACGAGAATCTACTGCAGTGGGAAGCCTGCGTACTGAAATGAAGAGTAGCTCCTGTTTACTACAACCAGATAAAGCCTGTGCAAAAGCAATGAAGACCTTGTGCAGCCAAAAAATAAAAAAAGTCAATACTATCCAAAGCAATATATAGATTCAATGCAATCCCTATCAAATTTCCAATGGCATTAAAAAATTATTATTTACAAATTTTATTTATCTCGTTTACTTATTCATTTTTGGTTGTGCTATGTGGATGAAAACTGTGCCCCCAGCAATGGAAGCATGGAGTCCTAACCACTAGACCATCCAGTGGCATTTTTCACAGAGACAGAAAACATAATCTTAAAACTTATATGGAACCACAGAAGACCTCAAATAGTCAAAGCAATTTTGAGAAATAAGAACGCAGCTGGAGCATCATGTTCCTTGATTTTAAACCATATCACAAAGCAACAGTAATCAAAACAGTATGGTGTTGGCATAAAAACAGACATAGATCAATGAAATAGATTAGAAAGTCCATAAATAAATCCATGCATATATGGTTGGTTAATTTATGCTGAAGGAGCCCAGAATAGATGTTGGGGGAAAGGACAGTCTCTTGAATAAATGGAAGTGGGAAAAGTGGACAGCCACATGTGAAAGAATTAAACTGAACTGCTATCTTTCACCATAGGCCAAGTTGACTCAAAATAGATTAAAGACTCAGAACATATGATGTGAAATCATCATTTGATATGGGTCTTGGTGATGATTTTTTTTTTTTTAATTTGACACCAAAGGCAATAAAAACCGAAGGAAATAAGTGGGACAACACCAAACACAGCAGAGGAACATTCTTCACGACAGAATGAAAAGACAGTCTACGAAATAAGAGAAAATACTTGCAGATCATTACATCTGATAAGGGGTTAATATCCAAAATACATAAAAACTCATGCAACTCAATAGAAAAAACTAAAACAATCCAATTAAAAAGGGGGCAACAGATCTGAACAGACATTTTTTTCCAAGGAAGACATACAGATGGTCAACAGGTACATCTAAATCCACATCATTAATCATCAGGGAGATAGAAATCAAAACCACAATGAGATATTACCTCACATATGTTAGAATGTGCTGTGTGCCAAGTTGCTTCAGTTGCGTCCAACTCTTTGTAAGTCTGACTGTAGCCCACCAGGCTCCTCTGTTCAGGAGGATTCTCCAGGCAAGAATACTGGAGTGGGTTGCCATGCCCTCCTCCAGGGAATCTCTCTGATCCAGGGATCGAATCTGCACCTCTTACGTCTCCTGCATTGGCAGGTGGGTTCTTACCACTAGCGCCACCTGGGAAGGCTCCCTGTTAGAATACCAGTTATCAAAAAGGCAAAGAATACTAAGTGTCGGAGAGGATTTGGAGGAAAGGGAACCCATGTTCATTGTGGGAATGTAAATTGGTATGGCTATTATGGAAAACAGTTTGGAAGCTCCTCAAAAACTAAAAATAAAGCTACCACATGATCCAGCAATTCCACCTCTTGAGTATCTATTCAGACAAAAGGAAAACACAAATCTGAAAGCTACCTGCATCCCATGTTCATTGCAACATTATTTACAGCAACCAAGAGACAGAAACAATCTAAGTGTCTTCAGTGGACGTATGAACGAACAAAATGGAGACATCCGTTCCTCTCTGTCACTCCCGCCCAAACAAGTCCCTTGTAGCTTGAGCACAACTTCCTGGGGTTACGACACCCGAGTCACAATATCTGATTTCACAACTGCCGTGGCGCCTTACTCTAGGTGGGGAGTGTTTGTTTATTTTTCTAAATTAAAGCAAATTAAATTGAGTTTGGAGGATTTTGCAATGTTGCTGGAGGTAAGCGACTGTAACTGTGCCTTTGCCTTAGGCAACCAGCCGGGCAGGTGAGTCTCCAGAACCCACCAAAGTACCTCCTGCAAGATAAAGAGACAGAAGTCTCACTCAGTCTCCACCTAGGATGCAACACTGTGGGCACCCACTGGCAGAGGAGATGGAGCACCCTGGGCAGCGCACAGTCAAGTGTAGACGAACAGCGCGCAGTCACGTGCAGAGTAGCCAGTCCTTGCGCACTGGGCTCTCCATCCTCCACGCCAATTTTAATCCCCTTGGCCTCACCCCAGTGTTCTGGAAGCTTGTTTCATGCTGATGGCCTTAACTCAAGGAAGTAGTCCCCAGCGGCTTAAATGACGCAATTCACAGAGAACTCACGCTCCCGCCCGGGTACTTCATGGCCTCTCTACTGTATTTCAAATTTTAAAGGGGCTCACTTAAAAAAAAACACATCAAATTCCGTTGAAAAAGTCACTTTCAGGCCCCTTTATAAGCAAATAAATCTATTTTTCTAACGCATTTAGAAGGCAAGGTGTAGCTTTTAAATTAAAGTTGTTGGGACCTCCCCCTCCCCGCAGCACAGGGACCACAGCGGAAAAGGCAGCGATCCGAGGCAGGGCTCTGGGTGCCTCGTCGGTGGTTCCGTCTGCGCATGCGGCCACCCGCGGCAGCCGGGCTCACCTGTCCGGTAGCCCGTGCTGTTGAGATACACGGCAAAGGTGCGGCTCTCATGCTGTGCCTGCCAGGAGGGCGAGGAGCAGTTTTCATTGTTGGTGTAGGTGTTGTGGTTGTGCACGTACTTCCCGGTGAGGATGGAGGAGCGCGAGGGGCAGCACATGGGCGTGGTCACGAAGGCGTTGATGAAGTGCGCCCCGCCCTGCTCCATGATGCGCCGCGTCTTGTTCATCACCTGCATGGAACCTGCAACCAGAGAGGAGGTGAGACGCGGGCCGGCCCATCTCCAGCGAGCGCGCCCCACTCGGGCACTGAACAATTAGAGACGGGCACTGAGAGGCCCTGAGCAGGGCGGCACCCACACCCCTAGGAGGGGAATGCATTTTGGAAATCTCCAGGGGCAGGCTGGGGGGCACTCTTGGCATTTGTGGGCAGCCGCCCACAACACTTCCCTGGTGGCTCAGACGGTAAAGCATCTGCCTACAATGTGGGAGACCTGGGTTTGATCCCTTGGTCAGGAAGGCCCCCTGGAGAAGGAAATGGCAACCCACTCTGGAACTCTTGCCTGGAGAATTTCATGGATGGAGGAGCCTGCCTCGTAGGCTAAAATCCATGGGGTCGCAAAGAGGGGGATAGGACTGAGCAACTTCACTTTCACTTTTTTTTTCACTTTCAGACCACAGTGCAATGAGGAAGTACTCTGCCAGCTCCTGGTTCCACTGGCATTCACAGGGGCAGGTAGGTAAAAACCTGTTCATAAGTTATCTGAGCCTAGTAAAGAATTTTGTCTTGCATATAAACAGAACATCTTTTTTTTGCAGGGTATTAATATACACTGATTTTTTTTTTTTTTGGAAAGCAACCACTGTGTAAACAGAGAGAAGATTATACCTTGTTTCATTTGGAACTTTCCCAAGAACTGTTCCCTCTTAATGAAATCTGATCATGCCAACCTGGCAACCCCCGCCCGCCTTCTCTCTAAATACATCTTGTCTCTGCTGAAACGCTCTGTGTCAGTCACGACCCGTGGTGGCTGCCTTTGTCCACCTTGTCCTTCCAGCTTGGAACCCACTCCCCACCTCCCTGCACATCTCACTCATCACTGCAGCCACCCCTCCCTGGGATCGCTGTGGCTTCTGACTCCCTTGAGCTCTTACGACACATGAGGTACAATAAACCACTAGGAATGGTGATCCCACTCAGACCTGTTCTTGTTTCTCAGTGAAGCTGTGAGCAGAGTAAGGTGCAGGATGGAAAGGAGTTTGTGTGAAAACCCTACTGTGCGCCAGTGCCCGCACACTGTCCACTCTACCGAGGGCTCCAGGCATGCAGACTGCGCCTCGTTCAGTGCCCCATAGCGTGTAACACACAGTGGGCACTCAACACATGTGTGCAGAAGAATGGATGTGTAATCGCAGAACCCAGCCGGCATCCAGACACATAGGCGGTTTCATGGAAATCCTTTTTCTCTTCCTTCTAAGGCTATCCTCAGTTTTTTTCTTTTCCTTGTAGTACTTAAGGTCTATGGTTGGTTGAATGATGCCCCCCCCAAATATATATGTTCCTGTCCTATGTCCAGGCTCCTGTGAATGGGACCTAATTTAGACAAAGGGTCTCTGCAGTGGTACTAAAACATATTGAGCTGAGATTGGTTAGGATGTGGGACCTAAATCCAAGGACAAGTGTCCTTCCAAGAGACAGAAGGAAGAAGGCACACAGACATGGAGGGGAAGGCCATGTGAAGATGGAGGAGAGATGGGAAGGAGGCATGGATATCCCTCCAAGCAACTCCTCGGGCCTCCAGGAGCTGGGTGAGCAGAGAAGGATTCACCCCTAGAGCCTCTGGAGGGATCACAGCCCTGCTGACACTGTGACTGCCAACTTCTGTCTCCACAGCGATGAGGCAGTAAATTTCTGTTGTTTTAAGCCACCCAGTTTGTGCAGTTTGTTAGGACAGCAGCAGGAAGCCAATCCAGGGTCCACCCGGGGTCTGAGGGTCTTGATGGGGCCACAACCCCCAGAGACTTGAGAAGAGCACATCAGACCCGCCTTGGCACTCTGTCCCCTAAGAGGGAAAAGGAGATTTACGTGGCTCCTCTACCCAAACAGGTAAGGAGACAGCTCAAGCTTTCCCAGGGAAAACACAGATCATGTCTGTTCACTGCTTCAAATCATCCGGCAGCTTCCCTTCACACCAGTTCTTTACTGGGGGTCTAAGACTCTTGAGAGTCCCTTGGACTGCAAGGAGATCCAACCAGTGCATTCTGAAGGAGATCAGCCCTGGGTGTTCTTTGGAGGGAATGATGCTAAAGCTGAAACTCCAGTACTTTGGCCACCTCATGTGAAGAGTTGACTCATTGGAAAAGACTCTGATGCTGGGAGGGATTGGGGGCAGGAGGAGAAGGGGACGACAGAGGATGAGATGGCTGGATGGCATCACTGACTCGATGGACGCGAGTCAGTGAACTCCGGGAGTTGGTGGTGGACAGGGAGGCCTGATGTGCTGCGATTCATGGGGTCGCAAAGAGTCAGACACAACTGAGCGACTGAACTGAACTGAAGACCCTTCTAGATCAGCGTTTCCTGCCAACCCACCTCCCCGTTTCTTTGACCTCATCTATTCTTCTGTATATTCTTGCCACCTCTTCTTCTGTGTATCCTTGCCACTGACTTCCAAAAGTAGGAAGTCAAGAGACACCCAGAGTAACAGGCAAATTTGGCCTTGGAGTACAGAATGAAGCAGGGCAAAGGCTAACAGAGTTTTGCAAAGAGAATGCACTGGTGATAGCAATCACCCTCTTCCAACAACACAAGAGAAGACTCTACACATGGACATCACCAGATGGTCAATACCAAAATCAGATTCACTATATTCTTTGCAGCCAGAGATGAAGAAGCTCTATACAGTCAGCAAAAACAAGACCAGGAGCTGACTATGGCTCAGACCATGAACTCCTTATTGCCAAATTCAGACTTAAACTGAAGAAAGTAAAGAAAACCACTAGACCATTCAGGTATGACCTAAATCAAATCCCTTACGATTATACAGTGGAAGTGAGAAATAGATTCAAGGGATTAGATCTGATAGAGGGTGCCCAAAGAATTATGAACAAAGGTTCATGACATTGTACAGGAGGCAGTGATCAACACTATCCCCAAGAAAAAGAAATGCAAAAACTCTAAATGGTTGTCTGAGGAGGTCTTACAAATAGCTGAGAAAAGAAGAGAAGCTAAAGGCAAAGGAGAAAAGATATACCCATTTGAATGCAGAGTTCCAAAAGAATAGCAAGGAGAGATAAGAAAGCCTTCCTCAGCGATCAATGCAAAGAAATAGAGGAAAACAACAGAATGGGAAAGATGAGAGATCTCTTCAAGAAACTTAGATATCAAGGGAACATTTCATGCAAAGATGGGCACAGTAATGGACAGAAATGGTATGGACCAAACCGAAGCAGAAGATATTAAGAAGAGGTGGCAAGAATACACAGAAGAACTATACAAAAAGATCTTAATGACCTAGATAACTACAATGGTGTGATCACTCAACTAGAGCCAGACATCCTGGAATGCGGTCAGATGGGCCTTAGGAAGCATCACTACGAACAAAGCTAGTAGAGGTGATGGAATTCCAGTTGAGCTATTTCGAATCCTAAAAGATGATGCTGTGAAAGTGCTACACTCAATATGCCAGCAAATTTGGAAAACTCAGCAGTGGCCACAGGACTGGAAAAGGTCAGTTTTCATTCTAATCCCAAAGAAAGGCAATGCCAAAGAATGCTCAAACTACTGCACAATTGCCCTCATCTCATACGGTAGCAAAGTAATGCTCAAAATTCTTCAAATCAGGCTTCAATAGTATGTGAACCGTGAAGTTCCAGATGTTCAAGCTGGATTTAGTAAAGGCAGGGGAACCAGAGATCAAATTGCCAACATCCGCTGGGTCATCAAAAGAGCAAGAGAGTTCCAGAAAACATCTATTTCTGCTTTATTGACTATGCCAAAGCCTTTGACTGTGTGGATCACAATAAACTGCGGAAAATTCTGAAAGAGATGGGAATACCAGACCACCTGACCTGCCTCTGGAGAAACCTGTATGCAGGTCAGGAAGCAATAGTTAGATCTGGACATGGAACAACAGACTGGTTCCAAATAGGAAAAGGAGTACGTCAAGGCTGTAAATTGTCACCCTGCTTATTTAACTTATATGCAGAGCACATCATGAGAAACGCTTAATATCAATCACCTCAGATATGCAGATGACACTACCCTTATGGCAGAAAGTGAAGAAGAACTAGAGAGCCTCTTAATGAAAGTGAAAGAGGAGAGTTAAAAAGTTGGCTTAAAACTCAACATTTAAAAAACTAAGATCATGGCATTTGGTCTCATCACTTCATGGAAAACAGATGGAGAAACAATGGAAACAGTGACAGACTTTATTTTCTTGGACTCTAAAATGACTGCAGATGGTGACTGTAGCCATGAAATTAAAAGACACTTGCTCCTTGGAAGAAAAGTTATGACCAACCTAGACAGCACATTAAAAAGCAGAGATATTACTTTGACAACAAAGGTCCGTCTAGTCAAAGCTACGGTTTTTCCAGTGGTCATGTATGGATGTGAGTTGGACTATAAAGAAAGCTGAGCACTGAAGACCTGAAGCTTTTGAGCTGTGGTGTTGGAGAAGATTCTTGGACTGCAAGGAAATCCAACCAGTCCATCCTAAAGGAAATCCGTCCTGAATGTTCATTGGAAGGACTGTTGCTGAAACTGAAACTCCAATACTTTGGGCCACCTGATGCAAAGAACTGACTCATTGGAAAAGACCCTGATGCTGGGAAAGATTGAAGGCGGGAGGAGAGGGGGACAACAGAGGATGAGATGGTTAGATGGCATCACTGACTCAATGGATATGATGAGTTTGGGCAAGCTTTGGGAGTTGGTGATGGACAGGGAGGCCTGGCATGCTGCAGTCCATGGGGTCGCAAAGAGTCGGACAACTGAGCTCCTGAACTGAACTGAACTTCCCTGTCCCTTGCTCGCTTGGCTACGTGAGCTTCCTCTTTGTTTCTCAGGGGCTCCAGGCTCACCCCTGCCCCAGGATCTTTGTACTTGCTTTCTCCCTTCTGCTGGGGACTGCCTCTGAGACTTTGCTGGCCGGTCCGATTATTCAGATCTCAGCGGTCACCTCCTCCACAAGTCCTGGCTGAGTACCCCATCTGGAGGAGCTCCCTGCTTACTTGCTATCACACCCGTGTACGTTTCTTCTTAGCATTTTCCTCCTGAAATGGCCTCCTTTACAAGTGCCCTTATTTGTAATCAGCCTCTGCTTTTGGACTGAGAGTTCTCAGTGATCCAGGGTGCTGTCCATCCACTGCCCTCAGGGACATATAATTGATGCCCTGTAGTATCTCACTGAACAACTGAAGGGGAAAGAGCAGAGCCTGCCCTCTTGAGCCCAGTGCTGAAGCAGTTTTATAAGAGATGCCCGCCTGGAACTAGGTGTGTTTCCTGAGCCTCTTGGCTAAGGTCACCCTGGTGGGCAAAGAACTGGCTTTGTGTCTGACCAGGAATCATCAGGCCCTGGAGCTATGTGAGCATCTGTTGCCAAGGTCACCTGTCCTCCTGAGAAGTCCCAGTGGGTCCCATCTGTAACTGGTGGCAATTAGAGGGTTTCTACCAGGTGTGATAGCATCACTGACTCAGTGGACACGAATCTGAGCAAACTCCGGGAGACAGTGAAGGACAGGGGAGGCTGCGGTGCTGCAGTCCATGGGATCACAGAGTCAGACGCGACTGAGCGACTGACACCAGGTGTGAAGTCGCCCTCTGGAGGGGATGGAGGTGGTGGGCTTTCCGAAGCTCCCCTCCACCAGCTGGTGCAAACTTGCTGGAACCTTCAGAGGGAGCAGGCCTCAGGATCAGGGTCCTCACCAGCCTTGGGGTGCATCCGTCTAGCCTCTTCCAGGTTATGCACCAAACCTCCCATATCTGAGAGGCCATCCTTGGCTCCACACTGAAACTGCTGCCCCTCCTTCCAGCACCCCCCACCGCCCCTCCCTGCCTCACCTGCCCCCCAACACTTACTGCCCTTGGACAGTTCACTTATTTGTGTGCTGCCCATTGCTCCACACTGGAACAGCTCCAAGGGAGCAGGGATCTAGGCTTATTCTCTTTACTGTCGTCTTCCCAAGCCCAGAACAGTGCCTGGCACAAAGTGACCGTTCAACAAACATCTGCTAAATTAACACAAAAATATATCTCACTCTGTGTGTTTCCATATAACTCAGGAGCCCAAGGGGGTCTATGTTCATGATTCGTGTGCATGTGTTGTGGGTAGTGGATTTAAAAAGAAATCTGACTTCAACTAGCAGCTAACAGACAATGTGCTGAGCCTGCCATACTCCCCAGCACCTTCTAGAGTCTGACACCAGCTCTGCGCCGTCACGTTACTTGCCGGTCCCTGAAGGCCCTGGTTTGGCAGCTCCTAATATAACCTAATTGTTGAGACAGCTCTAACTCGGCCCTAGGGTAGAGGGTGGTGCTGCACGTCCGTAACAATCACAATTAACGTGGTGGCTGTCGTCAGCGGACTCTGCTTTACGCACTGTGCTGGGCACACGGCTTGCACCGTGTTACTTAATCCTCCCCGCAAACCACTGAACGGAAGAGGGAGCCAGGAGCGGGGAGTTAGGTGCCCGGTGAGAACTGCAGGGCCAGGGAAGTGTGACGGGAGGACTTGAGGCCAGCGTGTTTGCCGGCGGAGGTGGGGGTTTCTTGTCACGTCCAGGAAGCATCCAGTGGACACCACTGAGGGGTGCTGATAACCCGGGAGGGGCGCGGAGGTCCCTACACTCTTGGTAACTCTCAGCTTCAGTGAGGCTCAGAATCATCCCCGGGACTGTCGTTTGGGTCCCCATGTCATCCTGGACGTGACTTTAGCTGACGCACCAGCAGGGACAGTGGTTCGGGGTCGGTCACGTCACCAAGTGCCAGGGACCCCAGTGTGGGAAACTGATTTCCATTCACTCCTTCTCCAGGAGAAAGTCTCGGGTGGGTGCAGGGATGTGGTCATGTCCTTAACACTCACACGCTTCCTATTTCAAAGGGAAGAGATGAGGCCACGCCCTTGGAGCTCCGGGTGCAGCAGCCGTATTAGCTTAAACTTGACTGCATGGTTTAACCTTCCTTCTACTTAAGGCAAGTGATGCTAGCTTCTCATTTAGGGTAGTAGAATCCTGTTCTCAAAAAATAATGACGGCCATTTCAAAAAATAGCAATATAAGTGGCCCACGGACACAGTGAAAATCGTGGAAGGGTCGGGGAATGGCTGGCGTTTGGCACAACCCACAGTTTCTGCCCAGTGACGTTATTGCTAAGAGACACCTTGGGTGTCCTGAGGTCCTCCCCTCTCCCCTAGTCTGTTGTTGCTCCATCGCTAAGTCATGTCTGGCTCTTTGCAACCCCATGGACTCCTGCACACCAGGCTCCTCTGTCCTCCATTATCTTCCAGAGTTTGCTCAAACTCACGTCCATTGAGTCGGTGATGCTATCCAACCATCTCATCCTCTGTTGCCCCTTCTCCTCCTGTCTTCAGTCTTTCCCAGTATTGGGGCCTTTTCCAATGAGTCTGCTTTTTGTGTCAGGTGGCCAAAGCATTGGAGCTTCAACAACAGTCCTTCCAATGACTATTCAGGGCTGATTTCCTTTAGGATGGACTGGCTGGATCTCCTTGCAGTCCAAGGGACTCTCAAGAGTCTTCTCCCACACCACAGTTCAAAAACATCAATTCTTCAGGGCTCAGCTTTCTTTACGGACCAACTCTCACATCCTTCAGTTACTCAGGCAATAATCATGGCTTCTCTCTGGTCCCATCTTTCTGTTTCCACACCCAGCCCATCAGCAGAGCCTGCTGCCCTTTCTTAAAGGACACCCACAGTCAAGAGTCTTGTCGCCTCCTCCCTGAGCAGGCAGTCATTCTCTTTCCTCTGAATTAGGTCCACTGCTTCCTACGTGGACTCTCGCCATTTATTTCCAAAGGAGTAGCTGCGGTGGCTCATCTCAGCATCATCCGTGGCTCCTACTCACCCAGAGAACAAAGTCTGTGAGGTTGAGTGCAGCCCCTGCGGGCCTAGGCTCCCCATTCTTCCCCACCCCCTGTGGTCCTTGCCTCTCCTCACGCTTGGCAACTTGCTCCCACCCCAGAGCCTTTGCCCAGGCTGTTCTTCCTGCTGGGGATGCCTTTCCCCAGCAATCCCAGGGCCTGGGTCCTCACCCCTCCTTGTTTTTACTCAAAAGTTCTCTTCCTGGGGGGAGGGGTGATGTACAGGTAGGGGATTAAGAGGTACAAACTATTAGGCATAAGATAAACTGCAAGGATGTACTGCACGGCACTGGGAACACAGCCAATATTTTATAATGAGTATAAACGGAGCATGACCCTTAAAAATTGTGAATCACGACACACTATGCCTGTAACTTATAATATTGTACAACGACTATACTTCAATTAAAAAAAAGTTCTCTTTTCCCGTGAGGCCTGCCCTGCTGACCACATCCACAATTTTACTCCCTTGTTGCCTGTATTTCATATCCTCTTCCTTTTTACGTTTTACGTTTTCAACTCTGCACGTGTTGATCTAACACACTATATCTCAGGTTGGTCAAAAAATTTGTTCGGGTTTTCCCATAGCATCGGCTGGCAAACCCGAATGAACTTTTTGGTCAACTCACTACTCTGGCATATTTACATCTTCATCTTGCTGGTCACCCTCTCTGTAGCCCTAGATGTCAGCATCACGAGAGCTGGGACCACTGACTATGCCCTGAGGTCTAGGGCAGTGCCCGGCACATAGTAGGTGTTCAATAAATATTTCTTGAAGGCATGAATCTAGGGTAGTCCAGGCAGAATCAAGCCTTTGCCTGCTCTTCCCAGACCACAAGGCAAAGAAGGACGCGCCCGGTAACGAGGACTTGGCCTTGCTTCGGGCTCTAGAGACTGCGGAAAGGACGAAGCTGGCCGCCCACCCGACCTCTCAGACACTCCTGGAAAGCAGGGGTCTGCCACCCGGTGAGTAATTCGCCTGCAGTCAGCCGCCCTGGATGCTGCCTTGGCAAAAGGCAAACAGCCTCCGGGACTGTTTCTTATTTGTAATGGGCTCCAAACCAGGGTCGCCACGTGCCCCTCAAGTCACATGAGCGATGGTCTACTCTTTCCAACAGTTGCCTGCACGTGTCTGCTCGGGACGCCCGCCCCAGCCCAAATAAGCCGGCTGCAGGGAAGCTGTGTCAATCTGCTATTAGAGCACAATCTAACGATGCCCTAAATGACAGCGCATCTGGGCGTAAGCAGCGCGACATGTTAAGCCACCCCTCGGGGACCGTAACCTGCTTGATGAGAACAGCCACAGTGACGGGGCCCGATAAATCCACATCTGGAACGGGAAAGCATATGATCTCATCTCCTTGCCCGGCACAGCCCTCATGCAGATGGACAGCTCCGAGGGGGAGGGAAGGGGCTGGAAGACCAGGCCACACAGAAATAAAAAGGCCAGCCAACCAAAACTCCTGTCGTCCAACACACGCCTGCGGACATGCAGACAAAAACACAGCCGGCTTCTTTCCGTGATCACACCTTCCTCCCTTGCCAGGGTGCTGACACCTTTCTCGGTGACTCCGGTGGACTGGGCAGGCCCCCTCCCCACCCTGGTGACTTAAATTTTGGTGCCCAAACCATGCACCTGCCAGAAGCACAGTGTATCCCCCACACCCTCATCTGCCCTCTCCCTTTCTCACTGCTTTTTTTTTTTTTTTGCAGGGGGGTTGGGGGGCTCTCAGTGTACCACCAGGGCTATTATTTATTTGATTTGAAATTTTTCTTTAATGTGGCTTTAAAAATTTTGTTTTCAACCCAAGCGACAATGTAAAATTCTGGATTTGATGTGCTACTTAGATTTTTTTTTTTTTGGAAGCATATCAAAAGAGGTTTGTAAGTAGTAAAAATCAATGTTTGTCAACCTGTCACATAAGATGATTTTGCGCATGACCTATGTCATACATAGAAAGGCATGTGGGGAAACGCCGATTTAATGTGCACTTCTAGAGGTCTGGGTCAGGGCAACCACCATCTCTGGGGACTCAGCAGGTGCTGGGGGCTCTCAAGATTCAAAACATGCCCCGATTTTGGCCGTTCCTGGGACTTAGGTGGCTCACGTCTATTTTCTGTCCTAGAAGTCTACATCAGCTGCGAGGAGACACACCCTACATGCCCCTCCCCAAGACAAAATTCTGGAGCCCCCAATTTGGGTGGCATAATAGAGGAGGTGTCGGTTTTGATGGATAACTAAGAGATACGCTTTCTGATCTTTGTTTTCTTAAAATGAGAGGTAAACACAGTCTGTGATGTCAGACCCTCCTTGGGAAAGTTGTGGGAGTTGGGACATGGTTAGCCAACCCAGGGTCCTGACTTAAATCAATGTTTAACCATTGCTATTTCTTACCTAGACTATTGTAGAATTTTAATTGAGATAAATATATGCAAAGCCTTTAGTTCAATGCCTGGCATAAACAAAAGACTCAAAACATGTTAGCTTTTAAAAATGTAAATTACAGTAGCTCCCAACTATATATAGTGTAACACAGAGGTCACAAATTGAGCGCCTCCTGTAGACTGCAGTCCATGGGGTCACTGAGAGTCGGACATGAGTGAGCGACTTCACTTTCACTTTCCTGAATTGGAGAAGGAAACGGCAACCCGCTCCAGTGTTCTTGCCTGGAGGATCCCAGGGACGGCGGAGCCTGGTGGGCTGCCGCCTAGGGGGTCACCCAGAGTCGGACACGACTGAAGCGACTCAGCAGCAGCAGAACAGGCTCTTGACTGCGTGTTGGATTTAGGTCTGCTTGGAAGTGGTTAAAAATGTGAATTAATTGCTAACTTTTAAGTTTTATTCGGGAGATTTCACATCAATCCGGATTTTAGGCTTAGCATGAAAATACACAGATGTGGCCTTGATGGGCACGCAGGTGGGTGGATCTGAGTAGCCAAGGCTGGTTTTAGAAGGGCCCCCTCTCCAGTCTGCATGGCCCCCACCAGGCCCACTCCCCTCACCCGCAGTACTGGCCTGGCCCTGCTGCACTGGGTTTGCCCTTCTCCAGGGGATCTTCCCAACAGGGGATCGAACCTGGGTCTCCCACATCGCAGGTGGATTCTTTACCATCTGACCCTCAAGGGAAGCCCTTGCAACCGTTAGCTGGTTCTATTCCAGCTGAAATGATCAGCTAAGTAAACTTGCAAAGCAACACTGTGGCCTGGAGACCCACAAAAAGCAGGCTTCAAGGGGGCATAGAGGGTAGTGGGTTTGGGTAAAAGCTGGAACTGAGCCTTGCCCTGGACAGGCAGGGGCTGGGGGGCTGTGAGCTCAGGCCATAGGTGGGGAAGCACGTGCGTCCTGTACCAGCCTCCAGCCGCTGGTGGCCACCTGCCAGGCTGGAATTTAAGCAACAGCCCTTGACTGGCCCTCAGCTGGCCCTTGAGTGTCCTGGAATCACCGCACTGTCACTGGCTCAGATTGTGAGCTGCCAGCTCGTGGCAACACCTGCTGAATGGCCACATCAGGCTGGGCCCCATCAGATCGATGGCCCCAGAAGTGCTCTGTCCCCAGCAGCGGGGCGAGGGGAAGGCCTGGGAAACAGACAGCAGCAATCAGAGGCCACCTCCGGCCCAGGGACCCCATTGCCTCCCGAGCAGTTACATTTGATCCCCCTCCTCCTGTTGGAGAGTTCTCACTGCTGTCAGTTGGCAACAACTGCTGTGCCTGCAACTCAATCCAGAAAAATCCCCTGGATTCCTGGGACCTGCTTCTCAGACGAGGTTTCCTCATGGTGGTGGCAGAGGAAGAACCATTCCTAACCCTTGGAGATTACAAAATAAAATTAAATATTATTCTTGATTTCATCGATAAAAATCCAAGGCTTAAAACTGGTTCTTAACCCCAAAATCCGTTAAAGTAGATGTTGAAGAGGCAGAATTGGAATTTCGTTAATGAACACTAGACTGAAAAAAATGAGAAAAATTATGCAGTATTTGCAGAAAAATCTGCAAACCAGAGCCAGCAGAAGCTTCTGGGAAAAAATTCCAGCTCAGGCTTTCTCAATGGAGGGGAGGTGCCCTGGGGCAGGGCAGGTCATGGGTATAACAATGGTGCTCAGCAATGACTGCCAATTTCCGCTCTGAGGAGCTCCACCCAGAAACATCCCTCTTGCTAATAATTTTCCAACTTGCTGCCCCTGCCAGAGGCCATTGCCTCAATGAGGCAGCCTCTCCAAGGTGTTCTGTGCATTTTTCAGGGTGGGCTAGAGTCAGTCACCCAGCCACCGTCCTGGTGGGTGATGTTGGCAAAGCAGCTGACGTCTGTCCCAAGTCTGAAAACCCATCCCTCCTCCCCCAGTCTCCTATCTCGGTAAACGGCACCACCATCTGCCCAAGAGCTCAGCCAAAAACCTCAGTCATCCTTGATTCTCCTTCCCTCCCCTCCCACTTGTACTCCATCAACAAGGCGTGCTGACCTTCAAAACAAAACCTGCTCGTTTACTCCCTTCCCTTCAGCAGCACCCCCAATCACCTCCCACTGGGACAACTGGTCTATCAGATTCTGCTCCTGCCCCCCACTTCTCCACCGGCAGCCAGAGCCACTGAAAGCATGAAGCACGCATGCTTGACCTGCTCAGAACATTTCAGTCACTTTCCATTGGCCTGAGAATAAAATCCAGACCTTCCTCATCTCATCCCTGCCCTCACCCCTATCCTTCTCCCCTCTCCCTCCCCAGGTCCAGCTGCCCTCCTCCAAGTGCTTAACATCCGGTCTGGGATGTTTCTCCCCCAGGCTTCCAGTGAACATCTCCTTCTCAGGGTGCCCATCACATAACCACATCCACCGCTGGAGTTGCTGCCCCTCCCTGGGACCCCCGCTCCTGATTTCTGGTGTGGCTGAGACCCCAGGTTGTCCACCAACATCTGTTTCGCCTTCTTTCTTATTAACAGGCCCTGATTTTAATCTTCAACACACCCCGCTAGGAAACTGCATTTCTTAGACTCTCTTGCAGTGGGAGTGGTCCTCCCTTTAACCTTCTGGATCCACCTTCTGCTTAGTTCTCCAGCCCAGGGATCTGACCTGGATGGGCTGGACCCACTAGTGGCTTTATAGTCTGGCTTTGGCTGAGTTTGGCTGATGGGGGGCCCTGGCAGGAGATCAGCAAAAGGAAGCGCTAAGATGAGGGTCTGGATTCCTCCATCTCACTCCCTTGGTGTCAACAGAGGGTGACAACTCCCATTGAGTGGACCTATGTCTTAAGGGTTCCAGTAACCATTTGCAGCCCTAACCTCCTTGGTCTTGGAGTAGAGATGACCCCACTGCTACTAACTAACCTCGAGTGCTACCCTATCATTAGTGATTTATCCACACTTGCTCACCCCTTAGCAAAAAGTTAAACCCTCATTGAAAAATCTAGGTTTGAATGTGTCCTGTATTTCTTGCTGACATCATGTGACTAATTAAATAAGTTCTGTCTGTGTTGTAGGTGATGTCTGGGGTGAGTAAAGGGAGCTGACTTGACTTAAAGGTCCATTCTCTTCCCTTCTGCCTCCTCCTCCTTGCTATCTGGAATATGGCTGTGATGGCTGGAGATCCAGCAGCTATTCTGAGTCATGAAGGTGACCTTAAAGATGGAAGCCACACCGTAAGAAGAATAGGATACAAAAGTAGAGAAGGAGCTTGGGTCCCTTATATCCTTGAAGCCACCCAGCTGGCCCTGAACAGCCAACTTCCAGACATTTTTATGTGATTAAGAAGCAAAATTTCTGTCTTGTTTAAGCCACTGTTATTTTATATTTTCTTTCACAGGCAGCCAAACCTAATCCTGATACACTTAGCTTCCAAAATTTAAGTGATCTCCTAAATGGTGCTGAATTTAAAAAAGATCTTGCAGGAATGTGCTTGGCAAGTTGAACACCAGGGTGGGTCCAACTAAGTCTCTCTTCCTCCTCAATGACCTGCATCCACATGTTTTTCTAACACCAGTGAGCAGCGGCAGGAATGTCAGGAGCTGGTATCGCGGAGAGGCTGTGTTGGAAGTTACCACCGATCTGGCGTCCGGAATCTGGGCACACTATCCTAGGCTTCCAGCCATTTGGCTCCTGCAGAGCACCCAAGCCTGCAATTTAGAATTGATTTCTGAATATCAGTCTGCAGCACAGGGTGTGGTTTCCTTGTGTTCACAGATGGAAAGAGGCAAACAAGTGTCTGGCCAGAGGCCCTCCAGAGCTGCTTTCTCAAGTCAAGCTCTCCCATAAGACAGCCCTCCAGGCTGCAGGCTTGCCATTTGCAGGATCACTGGCCCCTCTGAGCATCTGGTGAAGGTCTCTGACCCAGGAAAGCACGAACCAGCACATGATCTGCATGTAATTCCCGCCCCCCCCCCATTCCTGGCCCATTCAGGCCTGGGCCTCCCCACTTGAACTTCTGACTCTAAAGGTTGACAGCCTTGGACTCTAGAACTGAGCTCTAGATAGCTTTCCCCATCTCTGTAAATAGACAATCCATTCCCCACCCCCAACCCCCACCAGATGTTCAGGCCGAAACCTTGGCGTTATTCTGGACTCCTCTCCCACTCCACATCAGATCCCTAGCACATCTTGTCAGCGCCACCCTCTAACTCTGGGTGGTGTCTGACCACTTTGCCTGCTCTGGTCTGAGCCGCCACGATCTTGTGCTTGGACCACTGCCGTAGCCTTCTGACGGGGCCCATCTCCTGCCTGGACCATTGCAGCAGGCCCCTCACTGCTCTGATTGCACCCCTTCAGTCTATTCTCCACAAAGTAGCCGAAAGGTTAAAATTAACACAGAAGTCACATGATGTTAATGTCCTTCCCTAGTGTCCCTGTCACTTGGAAAGTCACAGCCCTCCCCCTGGTGCAAAGATCCTGCCTGAGCCGCTCTGCCACCACCATCCATAGCCTCTCAGACCTCGCCTCTCCCTGGCTCTTGTGCTTACGCTGGTCTCCCATCTGCTGCTCTGTGAGCCTGCCTGGACTGCATCTGCCTCAGGGCCTTTGCACCCACTGCTCTCTGCCTGGAACGCTCTTCCTGGGGGAAAGAGCTCTTCCCTTGACTCATATTCCCTAACCTTCTTTGCCCAGATACCCCCTTCTCAGTGATGCTGCTCAACATAAAAATCACAGCTTTCCCTTTTCCCTCCCCTCCTTGCTGACTTCCCTTGTTTTCTTCTGACAGCTTTTTACTATCTCATATATTATTGGGTTGGCCAAAAAGTTCATTTGGGTTTGTCCATATGGTGTTCTTAAAAACCCAAATGACTTTTTGCCAATCCAATACATATTTTACATATCTTTTAAATGAACTCTTATCCTAGAATGTAAGCTCCCTGAGAGCAGAGGTTCTGCCTATTTCATTGGCTGCTGGATCCCGCTTGGCACCCTCTAGGTACTCAACACACATCTCCTGAACGGATGAGCCTGGTCCGCCCTTTGGGTACCTGGCTTCAGAGGGAGCCCTACGTGGGGGCCATGGGTGTCTTCTGGACTTGACAGCACTCCAGCCGTCCTGCCCGCCTCTGGCACCAGCTCTTGACATTTTATTTTAGGGTATCACTCCTCCCTCCCTCTCCCAGCCTTCGTGGTTCATGTGAGGGTTGGCCCCATCCCTGGGGCTCCAGGATATTAAGTCCTCACCAAGAAGGTTAGGTTCATAGATCATCTTCCTCCAGATGAGTAAACAGATGCACAGAGAGGCCAAGTAACCTTCTCCAGGCCACACAGTCAGCAGCAGAATGAGAGTTTGAACCCGGCTGTTTCGCTAGAGTTCTCATCTTTACATCTCTATTGGAGTATTTTCACTGAAAGATATTCCGAGAGACAAAGGCTTCTTTTGAAGGTGAACACCTGATCCGCAGTTCACGTAGTCATGAGCGCCACACCTGAAACCCAGCAAACTGAGGAGGTCTCTGAAAGGCACTTGTTCCTACCTGGTGTGGACCTCCAGGAGAATGAGCAGCGAAGCATCAGTGCCTGATATCTGCAGCCTGACTGTTTCCGTAACCCTCAGACACAAGAGTTACTGCCAGGTGGTACCCATATAAGACAGGCCCCAACACTCAAAACCTGTGATCAGACTCCAGAAAATTTTTCTCTTTTCCAGTCACCATCCTGCTGATTAGGTCAAGGAGAAGGTCTCAGGGAGGGGCTGCTTCCCCTTGAACTCCTCTCTCAAAACTGCCCATCACCTTTTATAACAAAGCCATCCTGGCCTCAGCCCCATGGGAGGCAGCATCTTGCCAAAATAGAAAAACACTCCTGTTCTTATTAGACTTGGTTTTGCAGTGACCTTTTACTGCAGGCAGTGAATACTAGTTTTCCATGTACAGTCATAATTAAAGCTTCCTTTTCAAATAATACTTAAGCTTCAAAAAGTAAGTCCAGTTCAAGTAATAGCACAGACGGCTCTGGGATGTTGCAAATATTCTGTTGCTCCAGGCAAGGACCGTGTCCAACTCATCTTGGTGTCTCAGAGCCTGTCCCAGCCCTGGAGGCTCACCAAGGGTTTGTCTGGATTGAATTAAACCAGAAACCCAGGCGGATTCCACCGGTTTCAAGGCCTATTTGAAGGACACCATGCAAATGAGACCTTGGCTCCCCTACGTTTCTCCTTGTTCTACCCTCCTGGTGAAGATGGCAGCCAAGACCCTACCAATCTCCAAGAGTCATCCAAACACAGGGATTGTCCCCCAAAATACGCTGATAGTGGAGGCCACTTTCTGACCAATGTGTCCTAGAACCTGGCCCCCTGGCAATGGACACTTCCGAGTGACCACTCAGGAAGGCACGTCAAATGCACGTAGGGAAAAAGGAAAGAAAAAAATCAAGATCCAGCACCCCCCTTGCAATCAATTCAGAGGCAGGAAGAGCCCCTCTTCTGTGCTGTGTCCCATACCAGGTCTCTCATCCAGACCCTAATTAGGATGGACGGCTCTTCTCCGCCCCGGGACTGGAAGAAAGCCTGGAATTATCTTAGTCGAGAAGGCTCCAGCCCTGAGAACTGTCAGAACTGCCGCCTGGATGAGCAGAAAATAGCAGATGATAAATTTTTTAGGACCACCCTCCGCGTGCCAGTTGTTGCTGACTGTGAGATAATGTGCTGGCCTTTTGGGGAGCATGCATTATTGATCTGGGTCTGTCTGGTGGTTTATAAAAAGCCCACCCTCCCCCCACCCCCCCCCCACCACCTTGCCATCATCCCTCACCTCCTGAAAGCAGCACAGCCTCCTCTAAATGCTGCTGGAGGGACTGGCTCCTTCACGGAAGGGAAGACCGATCTGGGCAAGTGGGTGCCAAGGGAGGAAACTGACAGATGTCATTGAACATGAGGGCTCCAAACCCACTGCAAATTCCACTTCCTGGAATTCATCTTTCAGAAATCCTTGCTCGCCGACGCAAAGATGCACGTATAAAGACATTCTTGAGGACTTCGCTGGCGGTCCAGTGGTTAAGAATCTGGCTTCCAGTGCAGCGGACACGGGCTCGATCCCTGGTCAGCGAACTAAGATCCCACATGCTGGGGGGCAATTAAGCCTGAGTGCCGCCACTACTGAGCCTGTGTGCTCTAGAGCCCACACGCCCCAACTAGAGAGAAGCCCGTGGGGAACCACAAAAATCCCGCATGGCACGACCAAGACCTGACACAGCAAATATTAAAAAAAATAGTTTTCTTTGACAACAGTATTGGTAACAGTGCAAGCTACTAACAAACCCACTCCCAATCCAGAAACAACTCAATAGCCATCCCCCAAGAGATGGGTTAAGTAGAGTTGTGGTTAAGACCATAGGCTCTGGGTTCAAATCTTATTTGGCCACATCCTAGCTGTGTGGCCTTGGACTAGTGACTTAGTTTCTCTAGGCTTCAGTCTCTGCATTCAAAGGAACAGGAGGGATCTAGGCATTTTAAGTTCGCCCTGGTTTTCTCTGCTTTCCTCTCTCCACGTCCTCATCATGCCCGAAGCTCCTTTCCTTATATCTGTATACGCTTTGTTCGAGAGTCACAGGTGCAAACCTACAATCAGATTCTGACAGGAGACTGAGGTCACGCAGCTGCAGCAAAAATTCAGTGCTCCTAAGAGTGGATGTTCAATCACTAGCCTTGGTTCAGGTCAAAAATCTAGGATCCCCTTTTGTCCTCAGCCCCCGACCCATCCACCCATTCATGCACGTCTTCCGGATTCCGTGTTCCTGCCCTGGTCCCAGCTCCCATCCTCACCTGCCCCGTTACAGTCCTGTCCTTCCACTGGCACCTTATTTCAGCATAACAGCCAGAGGGATCCTACTGGAACCTAAGTCAGGTCAGCCCCATCTCGTGTCTATTCCACTACAAATAAACCTCAAAATCATCACCATGACGACAAGGTCCCACGCAACCTGGCCTCATCGCTCTCCATTTATACCCCGGCTCTCACAGCTCCAGCTCACAGGCCTTCTTTCTGTCCTGACCCATCGAGCTCATTTCTGTCTTTGCCTTTCCTGTTCTCTCCAGCTGGAGGGATCCTCCCCCAGCCCCTCTCCTCCCAGCACAGTGTACTTAATCAATATCTATTGGATGCATGAATAAGCGTCCGGGGAGTCTTGAATTCTCAACATAACTCTGATGGAAACAGCTTGAGGGACCCCACGAGGCATGACCAAGGTGCGCTGAGGTCAGGTGCTGCCTGTGAGTGCTCTTTGCAGAATTCTGCCAGAAACAAAACTCATGGCCCCATGGCCACATTCTATAGGCTCCCCACGGTTATCAAATTTGGCTCATTCTAAATGCTGCTGGGGAGTTGTTCAGTCACTAAGTCGTGTCCAGCTCTTTGAGACCAAGTGGACTACAGCATGCCAGGCTCCTCTGTCCTCCACTATCTCCCTGAGTTTGCTCAGATTCATGTCTATTGAGTCAGTGATGCTATCTAATCGTCTCATCCTCTGCTGCCCCCTTCTCCTTTTGCCTTCCATCTTTGCCAACATCAGGGGCTTTTCCAGTAAGTCAGCTCTTTGCATCAGGTGGCCAAAGCAGTGGAGCTTCAGCATTAGTCCTTCCAATGAATAGTCAGGGTTAATTTCCTTTAGGATTGACTGGTTTGAGAAACAGGCATCCTATGCGTCAAACTGTCAATAAAAGCCCTAGGCTATGATTGCTTCTGGCTGCAAATTGTTTTTGTACCAATCAGCTCCCTGAATAACATCTATACTTGTGATCATTACTACAAATCATTAAAAAGGAGTGGCTTGGATGCATATAAATCACCTTTTCTTGGTGCTTAAAAGACTGATTTCAAAAACGGTGTAGGTTTGCATTTGGGTCATCACCACAATGTTATGTTTGACTGCAAAGGCTTTTCTGGTCAACCTTTAAATCTGTTGCCACCGCCAATATTTAGTTTTCCTTTGACTGTGGACAGAAGCTAAAAGCCTACCCCTCACCTGGTCAATTGTGGCACTCTTCACCACAACCCACGGTAGCCTCCACAATCTGGCTCCCTTCCTTCTCTCCAGGGGCATGTTATGACCCTTCCCCAGGCTCTGGCCATATCTATCCCCTTGGTCCTGCCTTAGGGCCTTTGCACATGATGTACTCTGTGCTTGGAAGGCTTTGCCCCAGATTTTCACAGTACAAGGTGGTATTGACTACCATGTCTATCGTCATCACTGTTAGTAAGAGGGGGACATCCAATTTATAGGACAAGGAGAATGCACAGGGGCTTGTATGCTGTCTAGTATGGCAGACGCACATGGCTACTGAGCACTGGAAAGGGGGCTGGGCCTGAGCTGCCCTCCAGGTGTACATGCCAGATTTCAAAAGCAATAAAAAAATGTAAACTATGCCATTAATGATGTTTTTATATTGATTACATGTTAAGATGACAATAAATTAGATATATTGGGTCTTTAAAAAAAATTAACTTCCTCAGCTTTTTACTTTTTTTCTTAAAAAAAAAAAAAAAGTGTAGCCACTAGGAAATTTAGAATTACTTATGTGATTTGCATTTGTGCCTCACTTGATAGATCTGAAGGGTAGCGCTGTGTGGGGTTTAATGTGGAGAAACGGAAATGCTGAAATCAGTGAATTCGAAGGGAGAGAAGACATAAGTAAAGGAGAAACAGGGCTGACACTGAGAGACAGCCCCAAAGGTGAGCTGGAAATGTACGTGGAATTTGAGCCCAGGAGCAGAAGGTCCAGCTGGTTGACTCTGGGGGCCTCACTCCTGGTGGGCTCGTGGGTGGAGACTTCTCACGTGAGTGAAAATGTGGTGAGAGGTGCCTCCTGAAGAAGAAGGTGTCCAGCTGGGTGGAGGAGCCCAGGGACTCCCTTAGGAGGGAGAGGGAGGAGGCCAGGAGGGTTTACCCAGTGAAGCAAGGACACGACCGCGGGAGCGGGGGGCTGTGTGAGGGATCAGGGAGGGCGTCCTGCTATAAATCACAGCAAGGGCCCGTTTCCTCACCTGCTCTACCTGGAGCCCACAGGACCAGAGGGGAAACAGTTCAGGATGAGCGGCGACCGTCCCCACCCTCCTAAGCCACCATCCCTGTAAACTGAGTCAGGTCACTAGCAATAGCGGCCACCCTCCCTTTCCCGAGATGTCACCAAGGAAGGCTGAGCCCACCCTTCCTTGGGTTAGGACTGGTGCCACCTGTTAAGATGGGTGGAACAGGGGTGCACATTTGCAGGTGTGTACGTACACACACATACTGCCCAGGCTGGCTTCCCCTTTTTGTTCAGCATCAGCTCAAGTATCATCTCCTCTGAGAGGCATCCCCTGATTACTAATCCAAAGTAGCTCCGACCATCACTGCAAGCCAGGATCCTCTACAGTTACCCCAGAACGTTTCTCCCTTCTTGAAATGATCTTCCATCTGAACTAGCAATGACCTTGATTATCTCTCTCCCACATTCCATGAGACTAGAGATGGTGCCTGCCTCACTCATTACTGAAGTTCCAGGTCCTAGAATATGCCCTGGAATGTGATAGGTTCTCAGTAGAAACTGGACAACAAGTCATCAACTGGTCTTAACATCTCTTTTCCTTAGGACTTTGGAGGAATCTAGGAATGGTTCTGATTAGGAAAAGGTTGGAGACCCCTAACCTTGAGGACCCAGCTGTGCAGCCCCATGTGCGGGGCCACCCCTGGGACTTGGTTCAGTCCATTAGACATGAACTCTGCAGGGTCAACCCGAGCATCTGCATCAGGGGCCCGAGACCCAGCACGGTGAGCCTGGGGAATGCCGCCTACCAGCAGCTGGGCGCTTACCGAGCTCCACGTCCTGGTCGTCCGTCAGCACCAGGATGATGTTGGGACGAATGTTTCTGCGATCTCTCTGAAACCTGCCTTTCAGGCGGTGGTGGGACAGGAAGGCCGCACTTCCGTCCAGTAGAGAGAAGACCGCTGCAGACAGCAAGCAAAGCAGGACGCCGGGGGGAGCCATGTTACGTTTCCGCGGATCCCCTTGCTTCTGGAGGGATGCAGGAGTCTGGAGCTGTGCTCCGTGGGTTTGTTTCTCTTCCCTCTCTACTCACGGACCTAGAGGAAGAGGAAGCGGATTAGGCCCCAGGTTGTATCATGATTTCTTCGATGGCTTCTGGCAGGGGCAGTGAGAGCTTCTTTGATCAGCGATAGCTACAGCGGAGCAAACACCCCATTTGGTTAAAGTTCCAAGAAAAATTTGTAACTGGCTCAGGGAAGAGGCTGGCAGGAAAGCCTCTGGATACCACTCTGCAGACAGCATTCCTCTCTCTGGATGTGTCTGTGTGAGCCCAGGTCCCAAGTCAGGTAGTCAGCCTGCCTCCCAACCCTCCGACCAATGCAAGAGAAATCACCCCGCAGTGAAAGGAAAGGAAAAGGCCTGGAGAGCAGACATTTCTGGTCATCTCTTCTCTGCCAGTGCCAAGCGCCACGGAGGATGCAGAGATGAGCGGATGCATCCCCAGCTCCCAGGTAGCATGTGATTCGGGGATGGGTCTGGACCAGCCAGGCTGATGTTGTGGGCTAGGCGACTCTGTATCTCAGTCTTGGCTCCATCACTCACCAGCTGGGTCTCCTCATCAATAAGCCAGTGAGGAACCTCAGTTTCCCCAGGAATAAAACGTGGATATATGGCTGTGGAAGAACTCAACCCAAGGTGGGGGGTGTTCACAAAGGTCCCCTGTCAATAGGTCCCGTGATGGGGTAAGATGTCCATATTGGTTTTAAGTTGCAAAACAAAATGACAACAGAGAAAACTGAGAGCTCAAAAGCTGAGAGAGGAGAAGTGTCACAGTCCCCCGTGATCCTGGTCAGCCTCTTGACTGCGGGTCAGATGGGGTCACCAGCAAAGGGCAGTAGAAGGAAGGCAGGGTGGCTAAACTGGTCTCAGGCAGGTCTCAGATCTCGCTGTGCTCTTTGCTCTCTGCAGTCATTTTTTTTTTTTTTTACTTCTTGAGGAAATGAGCCTTCAACTCCTGTCCAGATATAGACCTTTTGGTCTCATCTATTTAAAACGAGAGAACGAGAGAACGAGCGGGCAAGCAGACGAGTTGGGAGGAAACCAAGCTTGTCGGCCTGAGTCACCGTCCCCACGACCTTGAAGGACTCTGTCTGCTCCTGCTGTCATGGGGAACCCTGCCAGGGCTCAGGGAACTTATCGAGGACGCCAGGGTCCGCAGCGGGGACCTGTGTGACCCACCCGGGTATGGCACCAGCTGCCTACGGGGAATCTCACTTCCTCCCTAACCCGCTGTTCCCACCTCCATCCTCTCAGAGGCAGCCAGCAGGGTCTTCCTAAAATTCAGATCCAAACATGCAACTCACAAGGCCTGGGTAAGGCGAGACCAGGGAGGTTCTCAGGCTCCAGGTCTGAAGAGGCTCTCATTCCAGGTGGACAGGTGCAAGGTGATCAGCTTACCTTAGTCCCAGCCCTGTCACTCACCTGTTCAGACCCTCCCCTGTCTTCTCAGGGCTCAGGGTACAAAATGCAAACTCCCAACAAGCCTTATGGCGTGGGGGGGGGGCGTCCAGCCCCTGCCCACCTCTCCCCCATGCTCCCAATTGCTCTCAGACGCATGGCTTTTTCCTGCAACTTAGACAAGACTTTGCCTTCCAATGCGGGGGCTGCAGCTTCAATCGCTGGTCTGTGAGCTAAGATCCCACATGCATCCCGGCCAAAAAACCAAAACATAAAACAGAAGCAATATTTGTAACAAATTCAGTAAGTTTAAAAATGGTCCACATCAAAAGAATCCTTTTTAAAAAAGGCATAAGCACAGTATTTTGAAAAAGAAAACTTTCTACCAAGGATAAATAAAACAGCCGCGTCCCTTCCCTGTAGAACTAACCACACAAAGTCAAAGAGAGCAGAAATCGGGCTGCCCCATCTGACAGCTTCTGGTTCACATTTAATGCTCTAAGCTGAGCCCTGGGCTGGCGGCTCCCACATCTGCACTGTCTCTCTGTGGGAAATTAGCAGGTGTTGAAAGGCAACAAAGCACATTAGCACCACCGGGAGACTTGTGTTGGAGGTAATGGGAGGCTTGAGAGCGTTCACAGGAGACATGCCGAAGATTCTAGTGGTCCTCGAATTACCCCAGGTCATGGGAGGGGGTCCTAGAATCATGTTATCAGTCCATGTCCCACCCCTCTTCGGGAAAGAAAGAAGACTGCTTTGTGCTTTGCACTTGAAATGTGCGCTTAACTGGTATGCCAGTTGGCCCACTAAAATGGACATTCACAAAGCAAGCAGGGAAGCCTGGCGTGCTGCGTCCATGGGATCGCGAAGAGTCAGACACGACGTGATGACTGAACAACAACGAAGGCAAACAGCCCAATCACAAAACGGGCACAAGACCTAAGTAGACATTTCTCCAAAGAAGACACACAGATGGCCAAGAGGCACATCAAAGGGCGCTTCGTGTCGCTAACTTAGAGAAATGCAAATCAGAACTACAATGAGGTATCGCTTCATACTTTCCAGAATGGCCATCATCAAAAATCTGCAAAAATAAGTGCTGGAGAGGGCATGGAGAAAAGGAAACCCTCCGGTACTGTGGGTGGGGAGGTAAATTGTTGCACCACTGTGTGAAACAGTATGGAAATTCCTGAAAACCTTGGAAAGGAGTTACCATATGATCCCAGCAATCCTGCTCCGGGACGTACACTTGGACAAAACCATAATTTAAAAAGATACATGCATTCTATGTTCGTAGCATCACTGTTCACAATAGCCAAGACATGGGAACAGCCTCAATGTCTGTCGACAGATGAATGGATACAAAAGATGTGGGATATATTATAACATGCAATACTGCTGCTGCTGCTGCTGCTAAGTCGCTTCAGTCGTGTCCGACTCTATGCGACCCCAGAGATGGCAGCCCACCAGGCTCCTCCGCCCATGGGATTTTCCAGGCAAGAACACTGGAGTGGGGTGCCATCGCCTTCTCTGACCATGCAATACTACTCAGTCACAAAAAAGAAGGAAGTAATCCACTTGGAGCAACTAGGATGAACCTGAAGATTGTCATACTAAGCGAAGCAAGTCAGACAAAGATAGTGACCATTTGGTATCACTCAATGTGGAATCTAAAAAACTGATATAAATGACCTTATTTACAAAACAGAAGCAGACTCACAGACATAGAAAACAAACTTACGGTTACCCAAGGGGAAATGGGAGAGGTTAGGGACACTTTACAGAGAAGGCAGTGGCATCCCACTCCAGTACTCTTGCCTAGAGGATCCCATGGACGGAGGAGCCTGGTAGGCTGCAGTCCATGGAGTCACTAAGAATTGGACACGACTGAGCAACTTCACTTTCACTTTTACGCATTGGAGAAGGAAATGGCAACCCACCCCAGTGTTCTTGCCTGGAGAATCCCAGGGACAGAGGAGCCTAGTGGGCTGCTGTCTATGGGGTTGCACAGAGTCGGATACGACTGCAGTGACTTAGCAGCAGGGACACATTAGGGGTGTAGAATTAACAGATACACACCGCTATGCATGAAATAAACAACACGGGTTTACTCTCCAGAACAGGGAACTATATTCAGTATCTTATTACAACCTATAGTGGAAAAGAATCTGAAGCTGTACACCTGAAACTAACACATTAGTATAAATCAACTACAGTTAAATTAAAAAAAAAGCACATTTATGTTCCTTCAGATGGACATTGAGTGATAATAGTGAGAGCATTTCTAAGGGAAACCCTACAAACAGCAACTCTCATTTTAAACATATCAACTTGTTTAATAAGCATATACGCCCATCGATATTATACCCATTTTCTGGATGAGGAGGCTGAGGCACAGAGAATTATAATGAAGGCACTCTCCCAAGATCATATGGCCAAACAGGGGGCAGAGATGGGGTTCAAACCCAGCCTGGATGGAGTCAGCAGCTCAACAAGAACCTCCTGGAAGCAGATTTCTGGGTAACTTTCTAAAGGTCTCCCAGCCTCAGTTTCCTCATTTGCCTCTGAAGCAGCAGGAGGCCAGGTGCCCTTGGAGGGTCTTTTTTGGCTCTGGGCCTGTGATACGGAGGAACAGGGGCCCTGGACCAGATGGTGGGTGGAGCTGGGGGATACTGGACTCTTCCTGGGACTCTTAGGCTGTTCCTCTCTGCTCCCAGGCATCTCTAACCTTCCAGCCAGGATGCTGATCCTTTGGATGGGAGTCAAAACTCCACGACCAGGGATCAGAGAATAACAGGAGCTAATTACTTCATCAGCTCAAGTCATCAGTGGGTCGATTTTTGATGAATTCCCCCAGCTCCCACTTCCCCTGGCCTGGGGCCAGCATCTTTCTGGATGCTAGAGAAATCAATTAAAATGACACAAGGGATTCTGCCTCCATTTTTCTCCTTCTTAGTAAAGATTCAGAGAAGCTGAAGTGAGAGCATATCTGGTGAATCTGCGCAACCCTAGCTGAGTGACTCTCTCTCCATCCCTCGGACCCTTCTGCTTATTCCCACCAGCTGGATTCCCTTCCTGCCCTTCACCCTGTGTCTTTCTCACAGACCTTGGGCAAAGCCAAATCGGCCCAAGAAGACATCACTGGGAAAGCCGAATGCCCTGAGTGTTCAGAGACAGCACTCCTGCTTCTGGATTTATCTGATTTGCAGAGAGGAGCAGGTCTCAGTACCATCCTTTGGGCCCTCACGCAGGCCTGTCCGGGAAGACCCACATGGCTGCTTTCCTCTGAGGATCCCCAAACTCAACAATGGCTGAGAAGAGCTCAGGAGCAGTCGGACAGCCCAAGGAGAGGCAGTGGGAAAGGCAGGAGCAGGAGCAGGAGTTGATCGGACTGGAGGTGAGAAGAAAGGGAACTGGGATGTGGAGATGCGCAGAGCCCCTGTCCCAGAGCTGGGGACCTCCTACGTGCTCCAGAGAGCCAGAGCACGTATGTCTCCCTGCACTCACTTTACAAATAAGTATTTAGGGTTACGTGGCAGGGTAACCCTGTCTGGGTTACGACAGCCTGTTTCCTTGCTTCCACACTCAGCTCCTTCTATCAACAGGCAGAAGCATCCTGTTAAAGACAAAAGTTTGTCTTCCTCCACAGAAGAGCCCTCCAGGGCTCCCATCTCATGCCAGATAAAACTCCCAAGCCCTCCAAGAGGCCTGGAAGACCCTATGCCTTCTGTCCACCCTCTTCTGACCTCGTCACCTCCACTCCCCGCCTCCCTTACCCATTTGACTCTGGCCACATAGCACCTGTGCTGCTCCTTGCCCAAGCCAGGCATGTCCCCACCCCAGGGCCTCTGAATGTGCTGTTCTCGCTGCCCAGAGCCTTCACTCAGATCTCTTCATGGCCCTTTCCTCACCTCCTTCAGGTATTTGCTCAAATTTCACCTCTGCGGGTTAAAACAGAAAGCTCTTCCCTCCCTAGGAGCACCTACCACCTCTGACAGCTACACATTTTACTTATTTTTTTGGCAGTCTCCCCCACAAGAATGGCACTTCTCCAGTGGTATGGATTCTTGTCAGCTTTGTTCACATCTGTATCGTCACTCAGTCGTGTCTGACTCTTTATGGCCCCATGAACTATAGCCTGCCAGGGTCCTCTGTCCATGGAATTCTCCAGGCGAAAACACTGGAGTGGCTAGCCATTCCCTTCTCCAGGCAATCATCCCAACCCAGGAACCGAACTCAGGCCTCCGGCCTTGCAGGCAGATTCTTTACCATCTGAGCCACCAGGGCAACTCAGATGGGGGCGCTGACCACTCCCTTTTTCTGCTTATGTGCAGTTTGAACATGGGCTAGAACATGTGACCCAAGCGGAGCCAGTCAGCACACGCCATCTCTTTAGTTCCAATGATTGGCCCAGACACAGACACGTGATCCAAGCCTGGCCAATGAGAGAGAAGTAAGAAACAGCAGGGTGGATACCGAGAGCTGGAAAGGGGTCAGCCCAGCCCAGCTACCAACTGGAGCCTGAGAGAGGATGCTGGTTGGTGGGCTGAACCAGGTTGCACCTTGGAGCCAGTTACAGGTTCAAACAAGTGCCCTTTGTTGCTTAAGCTGATCTGAATTGGGGCTGTCATTTGCAACAGGAAATGCCCAGATCAACACAGTAAATACCCTAAAAGAATAATAAGGAATAATGAGGAAGAATTACAATTAAACTTTAATTATTTAATTCTGCTTATTGCAGAACTCGGCCAATACTAAACACTCTTCCTGTGTTAACTCAGGACACCTTTCAACAACGCTGCTGCTAAGTCACTTCAGTCATGTTCAACTCTGTGCGACCCCAGAGACGGCAGCCCACCAGGCTCCCTTGTCCCTGGGATTCTCCAGGCAAGAACACTGGAGTGGGTTGCCATTTCCTTTTCCAATGCATGAAAGTGAAAAGTGAAAGTGAAGTCGCTCAGTTGTGTGTGACTCTTAGCGACCCCATGGACTACAGCCTACCAGGCTTCTCCGGGATTTTCCAGGCAAATGTACTGGAGTGGGGTGCCACTGCCTTCTCCATCAACATGCTAGGATGCTCCAATTGTGGGTGAGGAAGCTGAGGGCATGGAGAGGTTCGAGAACTTTCCTAAGGTCGTGCTGCCTAGATGCTGAATATTATCCCTTGACTGACCCCCTCCCCGTCTCCTCTCCTCTCTTCCCTGTGCCCCAGGAGGTTCACTTGGCTGGACCACATCAGCGAGCTCTGTGCTAAAGAAAACGCTGCCCAGGGAAGGGAGGATGGGAGGAGAGAAATGCCTGGGCAATTTCCAGGTATCTTCCCTGCCCAGTTGCTATGAATGGAGCATATACCTCTAATACTCTACTGAAGGCCACGGCTCCTGCGGGTGGCCCTTGCCAGGTTCCAGCGAATGGTCCCCACTGTCCCCTGGCCCCAGAGATCTGTGTTATTCATTTTACATCTCTGTGGGAGGCACCATCTGTTTCCTGCAGGGCACCTGTGCTGATAAAGCAAGCAGATAGCGTGCCCGAGATTTACACCCAGATATCCTGACCCCAGAGTCCTCTCTTGACTCCTCCGTTTACTTGGAAACTGACATATGATACTAGAAGCTGAGGTTAAGTGTGTTGTAGAAACAGGAAAAAAAAAGAGGGAACTGCTGATCTGCGGGCAGGCAGGGATGGCTGTGTGGAGTCCTTACAGAGAAATGTTTGAGAAGCCTAAGAGGAGCAAAGTTCTGAAAAATCCACAGGATTTGGGTGGACTCTGAAGAAGGCATGGAGGACAGAGTGCCTTAGGCAGGGGAAATAGCTTCAGCAAGTGGCAGACAGTGTGGGAGAGGTGAGATGTGTGGTCCCAACCTCGCAGCCTAGAAACTGTCTAGACGGAGGATGACACGCCCATCCGGTAAACCTTGCACTCCCCCGGTATCTCCCTTTTCTGGGGAGAGGAAGCTTGGCCGTCCTTCTCTCCTCCTCTCCAGGGCTGTCAAAGAAAAGACAGGAGCTCCTGCAATCTACAGTCCACAGACTCTCTCTGTCTCCCTCACCCAAGTCCAAGGGTCAGGTGGCTCTCTGTAACTATCCTTGGAATTTCAGCAGGAGGCACAGAACCAAGGCTGCAGGACAGGAAATAGAAGGTCCTTAGAGGATGGAGGGAAAGATCAGGTTTCAAGACAAGGGCTCAGGATCTGGAAAGGAAATTAGGGCATAAAGAGAAGAGCCCAAGAATCCAGGGGCCTGCACAACTATTCAGGTGCCAAGAGATTCCTGAACGCCTGCTCTGTGCCAGGCATAGTTCTTGGCACTGCATATAAAATGGTGGGGAAAAAAAAGTATCTGCCCTCACGGAGCTGACATTCTAAGGAGTCAACATATCGGAAGCTGGAGTTGAAATAATCCAGCGAATGGTGAGAAGTGTCAGAAAACATGATTGGAAGTAATGATCAACCACGGGTGAAACCTTAGAATGGGATCATGGATTATAGAGCAAGCTCAAAGAGGGTTTAAAAACGATATACTTGAAGACTTGAGAAGCTGAGCGTCAAAGTGTTTTGCATACCAAGTGAGGGACCATATAATTCACACACTTAAATATCGGAGCAGAGCCCTTATCAGACCTGAGCCCATCCGAGCCTTCTGAAGCCCCTGCCTCAGTGACCGGCCCAGCAGAATTATCCAAGTGCTTCAGTCTGACTATGAAGAGGTGCCTCTTCTTTCCAGCTGGCTACCTTGGTCCACGTCGGTCCACCATGAGGATGAAGGAAATGATGCCATCTTGCCTCATGCAGAGTGGGATGAAGCCACCACGCAGAAGAAAACAGCTTCGAAACAGAACATTCTTGGGTTCTGCCAACATTTGAGACCGTGGATCCAGCTAAGTCCGAAGGAGGAGGCTCCACCTCCGGGGTCTTTGCTTCAGGCACCCAGGGATTCTTCTACATCCTGCAACAGCTTTGAGGTCTCTCCTTTCTTTTAGGGTCACTTTCTCACACTTCGACTCTCTGAGGACACAAACCAAATTCTCTTGTTCTCTTAGGTCACTCGGAATTGCTTTCACAGTCACTTGCAACCGAATAGCCCAACTGGTAGAGCAGGCTAGGGGCAGAGAGTTGACTCAGGCGGCTTCCCGGACACCATCTGCACCCGTGTACAGATGCCCGACGACACGGCCGCTAGCCCCTGGCCTGGGCCTCGCTCTGCCTTATCACAGGCAGACCTTCCTTCTCCTTATTTGCTGATGAGAGGAAGGTGGTGCAGAAAAGTGGAAGAAATGTGAGCGTGGGAGTCCTGAATTCTGGTTCTGATCCGCCCCAGTTTCCTCACCTGCCAAGAAAAATAGACTGTTCCCCGGGCGCAGCCTGGGACTCGGGACCGGTGGAGCCTGAAGCAGACAGGGAGGTCCTCCTCCCCTCCCTCCCTGCGGAGGCCTCCCTCTCTGACTCCTGGCCTCATTCAAGGTCTGTTCTCTTCAGAGCGCCCCTCTCCGTGTCTGATTCCTCGACGCACTCTTCTGCTCGAGTTTGTACCTTGCAGGGAGTTGTTTTCCCCACCGGAAGCTCTGTTTGGGTAGGGGCTGTCTCTTTCTCACTCCATAGCTTCAGCCCCTGGCTCAGCCCCCTGGGTGCTAGTTCTTCAGGTTAACAAATATTTACTGAGAACCTACTCTGCACCATAAATTAGGCTGAAAGCCGAACAATTGTTGCTTTCAAATTGTGGTGCTGGAGAAGACTCTTGAGAGTCCCTTGGACTGCAAGGAGATCCAACCAGTCCACCCTAAAGGAGATCAGTCCTGGGTCTGGACTGATGGGTTCACTGGAAAGACTGATGCTGAAGCTCCAATGCTCTGGCCACCTGATGCAAAGAGCCGACTCACTGGAAAAGACCCTGATGCTGGCAAAGATTGAAGGTGGGAGGAGAGGGGGTGAGAGATCAGATGGTTGGATGGCATCACCGAATCAATGACCATGACCTTGGGCAAACTCCGGGAGTTGGTGATGGACAGGGAGGCCTAGAGTGCTGCTGTCCATGGGGTCTCAAAGAGTTGGACACGACTGAGCGACTGGACAACTATACATCAGGCCCTGTTCTGTGTGCTGAAGACCCAGGAATGAATACTCTGATGTGGATCAGACACCAAAATAAAAGACAAGCACATGAGGTGATGAGTCCAAAGGGGAGGGAGTGGAAGTGCTGGTGTGGGAAGCTTGCATCTTTAGATAGGAGGGTGGCAAGGCCTGAGAGAGGACACATGGGCAGAGTCCTCCAAGAGGTGAAGGAAAGTGCCTTATGGATATTCAGAACAGTGTTCCAAGCGCAGAGACAAATGCAAGGGTCCTGAGGTAGGAATGTGGCTGGGGTGTTTGAGGAACATGATGGGGGCAAGTATGGTTGGGGTGGAGCTGAGTGAGGGGGGACCTGGAACAGTCTAGCCCAGGAGTGCTGTGCTCAGATGTAGGTTTTACCAGCGTCCTTCTGGCTGTGTGTGGAGAGCAGGCTGTAGGAGTGAGGGTGGATACACCAAGGCCAGTGAGACGATGGCCATGGGCCATGTCTGGACAGGGGTAGGAGCAGCGAAAGGGTGAGAAGTGAGATTCTAAATACTGTTGAATGAAAGAGTGAATGACTGACTGAACAGAGCAAAGCCCAGCACATGCCAAGTGATCCAGTGACTACTTCTGTGCAACAATTTACCTCCAAACATCACAGTGGAAATCTTTTTCTTTTTTTTAATGCTCAGGGACTTGGGTTCAGGAATTCTAGCGGGACACAGCAGAAAGGGCTGGTCTCTGCTTTATTGTGCCTGAGGCCACAGCTGGAAAGACTCACAAGTTGGGGACTTGAATCCTCAGCTTGGTGGCAGTGGGCTGGAGCCTCGGGCTGGGGGTGGGAGGGGGCTTCTCTATGTGGCCTGGGCTTCCTCATAGCATGGCAGCCCCAGGCTGGTGACTGATTTCTTCTGCAGCTTAGGGCTCCAAAAGTGAGCGTCCCACCAGCCTAGGTGGAACTTCTCTTTAAAATGTATTTGGCTGTACTGGGTCTTAATTGCAGCATGTGGGATCTAGTACCCCAACCAGGGATCGAACCCAGGTCCTTTGCCTTGGGAGCTTGGAGTCTGAACCACTGGTCCACCAGGGAAGTCCTGACCTCATCTCTTCTGACCGAACCTCACCTTTTCTGCTGTCCCCAGCATTACTCCACCATTTTACTAGTCACCAGTGATACGTGAGCCTGGCCAGATTCATGGAGGGGACACGGGGCATGCCCCACCTCCAAACAGAGGAATGAGAAGACCACACTGGAGGTGCACACATGGGCCCAAGGAAACACAGGAGGCCCTGCCAAGTCACAGAGGCCCGGGCACGGCAGGGGGTGGCAGCCTCCCCCCTGCACACGTCACCCTTCTAGGAAGTGAAACGGCGTCTGAGTCAGATTCCATCTGTCTGCACCTGCCAAGCTTTGGAGTTTGTGCCCACGCCCATATCAAAGATCCCTGAGCCTCAGGAAGTCCTGGGGTGACTGGAAGGCTCCCCCAACCCCTCTCCTCTTTTGTGAATGACCCAAAGGGGTTAGATCAATGGGGCCTGTGCTCGGGTAATTCTGAAAGGAGCAGAAGAGGCAGAAAGCGAGCTGCCCTAGGCATGAACGCACGGTAACTGCTTCTCCTCCTGTGCCACTTCAGAGAACAGAGGTGCCCCAGTTAGATCTGCATTGGAAACATTGACTTATCCCTGCTTTTTAAAAAGTCCCTTCTTTGTAAGTAGAAAGGAAGCCACCTCCTCAATACAGGAACCCAAACAGAAGTGGGTGATCTGATTTGGGGGAACTGGCTCTCACTTCCTCGGGTCCTTTCCTCCTGCTGACGTGAGCCGTGACCCTCTGCTCAGGGTCACCGTCCACTGGGAGGCTGCCCAGGCCACGAAGCTGTCAGCCCTGGTCGCATGGGTGGGCTGCTGGTCTGCCCGGTGGGAGACTGCAGCTGGGGGCTGCTGGGCTGGGTTTGAGAGGGATGTTAAGACAGCCTGGCTGGGCAGGAGAGCTGCAAACACCTCACCTTCCAGAACTCGGCCCGAGGGCACGTTGCTTCTCCCAGAATCGGCAGCTAGGGTTTGATAGGCAGCTGCCAGGAATGTTCTGGCAAGATGGGCAGGGGCTTCTGGTGTGGAGCTAACGGTCCGCTGAGCTCCCCAAAGGGCGACCTGATTGACCTTGACCCCAGCGGCCCACATGTCAGAGTCTCGGAAGCGCTGCTTGTCGCCTGCACTCGCGTTTGTGCCGGACAGTTTTCTGTTCAGCCCCTTTCTTATTTCAGTAAACGCAGTTCCAGAGGCAGTGTTCTTCCTCCGCGGGGAATGAGCCCCGCCTGCCCTAACCTGGGGTCTTTCGACTTGGGCACTGCTGCCTTCGGGCCTGCGTCGTCCTCTGCAGCAGCTGCGCACTGCAGGGTGTTGAGCAGCGTCCCTGGCCGCCACCTGCTAGACGCAAGAGGCACCCACCCCCAGTGGTGACGGCAAACATGTCTCCAGATATTGCCTAATGTCCCCTGGTGGGGGCAAAACCCCCAGGTGAGAACCTCAGCCATAGACGGACGGCAGCACAGAGAAACAAATACAGTGACGTTACGGTTACGTTCCTCCTTGCCAAGGACACTGGACATTTTCTTGCAAGCGGAGCAGGCCTCCTTGGTGACTCAGAGGTTAGTGGCCAGGGCAGGGACTCCTAAGATGAGGACCCCTGGGTCCCGCCCACCGGGACCCAAGACTCAATCCACTCAGTGGGACTAGGTGGGCTGGAGGCGGGTGGGCTGGCTCACAGGAAGTCTGATGTTGTAATGGTCACCTGTGGAGACACGCCCATGAGCCGTGGCCTTTGTCTAAAGTGAGGACATAAACTCAAATGCCTGCAGGGCCCAGGCAAGAGCCGGGAGTGAGTGACAAGGGTTTAGGGTCACAGGGAGGGGTGGAGAGTGCCCTGCTGGAGGAGCCGTTTGCAAAATCAAAACAGCCACTACATTTTAAACACTGAGCAAGCCGAACAGAGCTCCCCTGGAGCTTGCCTGGGGGCCCATTTGCAACCCTTCAAAGCTGTGTGGTCTTTTCTGCGCACCTACTCCGGGCCAGTGCTGTGTGGAATGCTGGGAAACAGCAGGCCAGGCCTCTGTCTTGAAGGAGCTGACATTCTGGTGAGGGAGACAGATTTAACGAACGAAGATGAATTCCAGATGATCTTAAGGGCCTTGTAAGGAGCTGTTAGGATGACAAGATAGGGTAAATCAGGGGACGCCTCTAGGAGGTAGTGTCTGGGCTGACACCAGAAGTGGGGTGGTGGAGAGTCAGTCGTGGGCGCGGTGCTTTCTAAGCAAGGGAAAAGGCACATGAAAAGGCCCTGTGGTAGGAACGAGCAGGGTCCATGTGAAGATCAGAGTAAAGACCAGCACAGCGGGAGCAGGAGTGGCCGCCTGGTATAGGCGAGGCTGCACGTCACCTGCCCTCAGCCCACGCTTTCCTGGTAGGCCACACCTGCCACCCTTCCTGGGTGTTTAGGGGAAACAGGAATCAGATACAGTTCTTCCCACCTCTGTTCTTTGTTCTTTTGTCTCGGCTATGGACAAAAGCTTCCCTGGCAGCGAGCTACAGAGTTATTTCTGCAAAAGGCCTTTGGCCAAAAGCAATAAAGTCGGACCTCAACAGAGTCATTATTCACGCCTAATTGTGGGCTGGTTCTCGGTGTAGGCAGCCGTGGCCAGGGCTGGCGATTCAGTCCCACCCCCTCCCGTGTGTTAACCCCACCCATTCTCAGCACCGTTTACCCCCACAGACCCTGTATTTAGGTTTTCAGAGATTGCAGTCTCTTGCATACACATAAAAGGGGTGAAAGGCTATTTTGACTGCCCGGTATTTATAATCCAGTTATTTCTCCCCTTTCACCCAATCCGCAGCCGTGTGTACCCTGCTCACTCATCACGCCCTGCTATTAGCAGATGCGTGTCTCATTAGCTCACCTTGGAAACAGCCTGAAGCTTACAATCATTTGAGAAGCTTGTACTCACAGGCGGGGGAGGGCGTCTGAAGCAACTTTTACCAAATACCCCGCTAAATTTAGAGATGGAAGTCAGGGAGAATGTCGAATGACAGATCTGTTTCCAACCCTGGCGTGCTGTGCTGTCTAATTAGCAGCAGCTGGAAATAGCCTGCCACAGGGGAGGAGCGCCTGGGTCAGAGGTGTTCTTGGAGCTCGGATCGGTCTTTGGGGGACTCACTGGGTGTCACCAGGTGTACTGGGTGTCCAGATGCACAAGTGGCTGGAAGAAAGGGACTGGGGTCCGGGCTCCTGGTGTCCACGGTGGGGAGGCAAGAGCCCACCCACTGGGCTGGCTGGTCCATCACCACCGAGCACGCTCTCCTTTCCAAGGGCTACCTTCAATCAGCCCCATCTTTGGGGTGAGGATGCTGAGCATGGCCGGGATTCGGGAGCTAGTTTTGGCCCACATAATGAAGGTAGGGCTCCCAAACCCCTAGCAGTGCCTGAAATATGGTGCCCCTGCCTAGAACAGCATCACACAGACTTGGGCATACACTTATACCAGACTTGAAAAATATTCTTCCATCCATCCTCCATCCGTTCATTCTCCAATGCTAACTGCTCATCCTGGGGCAGAGCCCCTTATTCAGGGGCTGTGCAGAGGTTTCTAATTCCTCCTTTCTTGCCAGCATCTGGTCCCCTTCTCTTGAAGCACCCCAATTTCCTTTAGAGGATTCTCTCTCTCTCCTGCTAAGATGCTCCACCCTCTCCTGCCATGTCACCAAAGGGTGATCACATGACAAAAGCTGGCAGTCAGACTCTCTCACTGGGCCCCTGACCCTCAAATGGAACGTTAAGAACAGAAAAAGCAGCGGGGGCATTTATCTCATTGGAACCCCTCCTCCACGAGGCTGACAGCCACACCTGCCCCTAGACCCCTAGACCTTCTGAAGCAGAAGCCTTAAGAAGGCCTGGCAGCTTTTATATGTGTGTTCTTAGATGTCAGGCTATCCTCAGACACTACACTGTGAGGAGGCACAAGCAGCCGTGGGGAAAGACCACGTGGAGGTGGATGGAGACCTCCAGCTGCTGGCCCCACGGGAGCACTGTTTCTGGACCAACAGCCGTTCGGGTGGAGCCATTTTGGACCTTCCAGCTGGCATCACGCAAATCGAGAACCACCTGGTGACCCATAATCTTGTTAGAAATAATCGTTGCTTTAAGCCGCTGAGCTGGGGGTGATCTGTTACACAGCAGACGCACAGCTAAAGGACCTGGAAGGACACTGATGAGAGCCTGTTCCTGCGACTGGAACGTCTCCTACTGTGAGTCGAGACGTTTGGTCTCTTGGGGCCAGTGGCTTTACTAGAAGAACACTTAGCGGAGAACATCATTCATGCATTCTTTCAATCAGTTTCAAACAGCTGGTAAGCTGCTATAAAGATGGACAAGTTGAGCTCCTTTTTCCGGTGGGGGCATCACATCCTCTGCCTCAGTTTCCTCAGCTTTGAAATGGAGATAACAGGCCCTGGTTAAAAGGATTGTCACGATGACTAAAGGGCTTCCCTGGTGGCTCAGACGGTAAAGAATTTGCCTGCAATGCAGGAGACCTAGGTTCAATCCCTGGGTCAGGAAGATCCCCTGGAGAAGGGAATAACCCACTCCAGTATTCTTGCCTGGAGAATCCCATGGACAGAGGAGTCTGGTGGGCTACAGTCTACGGGGTTGCAAAAGAGTCAGACTGATTGAGCAACGAACATTTTCCCGATGATTAAACGCTTGGCAACAAGTATACCATAGATACTAGATTTTATTATCATTAAAATAAATGAAGTTCAACGTATTGCTCCTAGAAGGGTGGCCATTTGGTATGGACAAAGTGTAGCAACAAAAGACAAACGCCAACGCCCATGTGGGCCCAGGAGGCAATAGAGCTGAGCGACGCGGGCCCAGTGTAAGGAAAACCTGAGCCCACGTCTCTGTCTCTCCAGCTCACTTCAGCACTTTTGACAGAGGCATCAGCACGCAGAGGAGGCCAGTGTGTCTGGGGGTCATGCACTTAGAGGGGTGTGGAGTGAGATGGAAGTGGAGGCCAGGCAGTGCAGGGCCAAGTAGACTTTACTGTGGGGGCAGCGGGCCCCTGGAGGGAGGGTTGTTTTGAGGAGCTGCCAGCCCCCACAAGCCCTATTGTGACTTTGCAGAAATGCCCTCCATCAAGGCACTTCCTCTCCTGCTTCAGGAGCCCTCCAGCTTCAGCTGTATGTTGGGGCAGGGCAGGGGGGCGAACACGATACAGCTCATCAGCTCAGAAGTCACAGAATCAAGCCCTGAGCCCAGTTATGCCTTCCGCCTGCTGCCGCCTCTCTAAGCTGGATGTTCCTCAGCAGGAGGAGGGAGACCAATGGCCTTTCTCATAAGCAGAGTGGCTGAAAGGACCACACAGGATGCTAGGTGTCAAAGCACTTCAAAGCTAAAAAGAACTGATGCGGGGATGATGGAAAACAGTGTAGAGGTTACTCAGAACATTAAAAATAGAACTGCCACATGATCCAGCAATTCCACTTCTGGGTATTTATCCTAAGGAAATGAAATCCCTCAAAAACCTATCTGTACACCCCATGTTCAGTGAAGCATCACTTACAACAGCCAAGATATGGAAACAATCAGAGAGTCCATCGATGGATGAGTGGACAAAGAAAATGTGGATTATTCGGCCATAAAAATAAAGAACGGCTGCCATTTGTGGCAACGCAGATGGACCTTAAGGGCATTATACTAAGTGAAATAAGTCAGAGAAAGGCAAATACTGCATGATCTCACTTATAAGCGAAATCTAAAAAACCAAACCCATCACTGAACTCACAGATAGAATTGGTGGCTGCAAAAGTGAGGGGTGAAGGATAAGCAAAATGGGTGAAGGGGGTCAAAGACACAGACTTCCAGGTATAAAATAAGTAAGTCTCGTCCATGTGAGTTCCAGTGTGGTGACTATAATTAACGAGCTGTATTGTATGTTTGAAAGTTGCTACCAGAGTAGATCTGAAAAGCTCTTATCATAGAGAAAAAAAACAAAACAAAACTACGTATGTGTGGGATGGATGTTAAAACTTACTGGGGTCATCATTTTGTAGTGTGTACATATATCGAATCATTATGTGTATACATTTAAAATGAATAAAGTGTCACATGTCAATTATATCTCAACTCAAAAAAGCTAAAAAGTATCCACAAATGTAAGCAATAGTAATATCTGCCTTTTGAGGCAATGCCCCACGTGCCCACACACTGCTCTGGCGTTTCACAGTCACTCTAGGAGGACGCTACTGGGATTACCTACGTTTTACAGAAGAGGGATCTGAGGCTCACAGAGGTTAAGTGACTTGCCCAGCTCCACCCAGCTTCTGTGTGGCCCAGCTGGGATTCAAACCAGAAGTCTGGTTCTAGAGTCCATGCCCTTGCCCACTATGACACATGGGTGTGAGTTCTTCTGTGCAGTCACCTGTACCATCTTCATCTCCAGGTGGAAACCACCAATACCTAGATTAGCCCAAGAACTCATCACCCCATTCCCTGCAGAGGCCAACCCATGCCAACCACGTGGGTTTATTTCACTGGCTGAACTGACTGGGACATTTCAGGAATATGTCAATAGGAGGGCGAGGGGCAGAAAGGAGCTTGGGAAGAACTCTGAGGCAGAAGCTGCATGTGCCCCCTACTCTGGTCGTTCTTTGGTCTACAGGATCCAATTTTTTCAGGGGGTGGAACTTGCTGCCCTCTGGCAACAACCAGCATTAGTCTAGGCCAGCAGACTCAGGGGGGTGAAGTCATCCCCCCAAGAGGTGCTTCTCAGGAATTCGTGGGTTTTTGGTTGGGGGACGCTTCTGTTGTCTAGCAGAGGTGCAGGGAAGGTGGATGATTCACAATGTTCCATACAGTGAAGAATCACCCCAATTGCAGCACGACTTTCTAATATCCCGCCAGACATCCACGGAGGTGAAATAGCTTTTTATACTGCCTGACCTTAGACATGAACTCCATTTCACATATAAACACCAAAAATGCTTTCGTGTGGTTCTATCCTAAACCAAGTCTTCTGGGAATATGACCACTAGGGAACTTGAGGGAAGACGGTAGCTTGTTTCTCTCGGAAATTTCGGTAGGCCGTTCTCTATTTTGGAAAAGCATACTGCGTATGGCCATAGCACTGGTGGCCTTCGAGCTGTCAAAGCCAAACATCTGTTTGTATCTCACTGCATCTGGAGCTGGCAGATCTTCATGATTCTGCCCCAGTGTGAACATCTGCTTCATTGCGCCCTTGAAGGTAGTTGTGCTAAGTGTTCATAGGCTCATATCAATTTCCTTTTTAGTTTTCCTTTAAATTACTGTCAGGATACTTTATTATTAAAATATATGTGCAGATAGATTACATAATCTATGAATTTACTTCAGGGAAACTGGGCAAAATACATTTGCTATAAGAAGAGGGTGTTTGGCCTGCTAATTTGGCGAACCACTGAGCTCAGTCAAACATAAAAAACCCATTTCCCTTGGTCAGTGTTTGGCTTAGAGGTAAGTATAAAACCCAACCCTGGGCCAGTGAAGCATAAAGCTAAGTCTGCTGGTGTGGGGGCGTCCTTGGAAGAATTTTGCTAAGTAAAAGAGATAGCAAGGAGTCCTGCTCTCTATTCCCATTTTGTATGGGGATGTGGTCAATGCAAAGAAATAGAGGAGAACAATAGAATGGGAAAGACGAGAGATCTCGTCAAGAAAATTAGAGGTACCAAGGGAACACTTCATACAAAGATGGGCACAATAAAGGAAAGAAATGGAATTAAAGGACGCTTGCTCCTTGGAAGAAAAGTTATGACCAACCTAGACAGCATATTAAAAAGCAGAGACATTACTGTGCCAACAAAGGTCCATCTAGTCAAAGCTATGGTTTTTCCAGTAGTCATGTATGGATGTGAGAGTTGGACCATAAAGAAAGCTGAGCACCGAAGAATCGATGCTTTTGAACTGTGGTGCTGGAGAAGACTCTTGAGAGTCCCTTGGACAGCAAGGAGATCAGTCCTGAGTGTTCATTGGAAGGACTGATGCTGAAGCTGAAACTCCAATACTTTGGCCACCTGATGTGAAGAAGTGACTCACTGGAAAAGACCCTGATGCTGGGAAAGATTGAAGTCAGGAGAAGGGGATAGCAGAGGATGGGATGGTTGGATGGCATCACAGACTCAATGGACATGAGTGTGAGCAAGCTCCGGGAGTTGGTGATGGACAGGGAGGCCTGGTGTGCTGCTGTCCATGGGGTTGTAAAGAGTCAGACATGACCGAACAACTGAACTGACGGGGATGTGATATCCGGAGTTGTGGCAGCCATCTAAAACCATGAAGCAAAAAAGACCAAAGACAGGCTGAGGACAGACAGACAGGCTAGGAATATCCTGGGTTCTTGATGACACTATTTTACCAACAAATTGGCCTCTGGGCTCCCCTGCTTTGGATTCCTGTTAGGTGAGATTTAAGTGTTTTCTATTATATAAGCCACCCTCAGCCAGGAATTCTGTTACTTGTAGTGAATACATCTTGATCCACAGTCAGGTGATTAGGACTCCAAACCACTAAGACTCTAGTAGGTTTTCCTGTTTTCTGAAATATTGAGGTAAGTGGCCTGCAATCAGAAGTCTGTGGACACTGCCTGTCTCTAGAACATGCCAGAAATGCTGCTTTTGGATGATCTAATTTTCGCCAGAGCATGAACATCTCCTGGACTTTTGTTTTTTAAGAAAACACTCCCCTTCTCTGGCTGCCAAGGTGGGTCAAGTCATCCACTGGGGCCCTGGTCTTGATGCAGTAGGGCTACTGGCAGCATTCTTCCCCTAACACATCTGGCTTCCACCTGGCCAAACACATCTTGGGTACCGCTCATGGTCCCTGGGGATGGCCCTCCCCATCAACTCACACACACAAGCCCCGCTTCATAACGACTCTAGAGTTTGGGATAGAACTCATCCAAGTTTCAAGTGAGGCCCAGGTGTGCAAAGCCATGGATCCCGGCCTTGTGCAAGGTGAAGCTACGCATCAGAAGCCAGGGCCACTGGGCAACGTGTGTTTTGGAATCATAATAAGAGACCGTAGAAAATTCAAAACAGTGGCGGCTGCTGGTTAGAGAGAATTCCATGAAGTCTGGGTCTAGGCTGGAGGAGACGCTCTGGAGACCAGGCTAACAGCTGTTCTACCAAGGAGGTATTGTGCTGCCTGTTTAAGGGCCAGGATCCTTATGAACTTAAGCAATTTCCCAAGGGCATCTGTTGCAGAGTGATGGCTGTTTAGCTCTGTCTGCTAATCATGGAGCAATGAGGAGATGGATGGCGGGGCGCGGGATGGCGGTGGGGGGGGGTGAGGGGGAGGGCAGTGGTTTCAGCCTGAGCCTTTGGGAGTTTCTCAGGACCGTCATAAAGAGGTGAGAGTGTGGGACGTGCTAAAAATATTCATCAAATAGATGCATGACAGGCATTGCAGTGGGGAGGGAAGAGGGCGGAAACCCCACAAGAGAACAAAACACATTCTCCCTAACTGATCATGTCCAGTCCCAAGGCTTAAAATAACACGCATGCGCTGATGACGCTCTAATTTCAGTTGCCAGCCCCATACAGCTCCAGACTTGTGTATCCAGCACCCAGTGAGCTTTTGGCCACCCAGGACGAGTGTCATCTCACACCCAGCATCTCCAAACTAAATTCTGGATCAGCCTCCCTCTTCCAAACCTTCTCTGCTCGTCTTCTCTACACCAATCACCCTATACCAAGCTGCCCAGTTATCTTTGACTCCTTGACCCTAGAGATATTGGGGCTGCCTCATTCTTTGTTGTCTGGGTTGGGGGTGTTTTGCACGTTGAAGGATGTTTAACAGCATCCCTGGCCTCCACCCACTGGTTACCAGAAGCATCTCCTCCCTAGTGTGACAATCAAAAACGTCTCCGTGTTTTTGTGCTAAGTAGCTTTAGTCGTGTCTGACACCTTGTAGCCCCAAACAGGCTCCTCTGTTCATGAGGATTCTCCAGGCAAGAATACTGGAGTGGGTTGTCATGCCCTCCTCCAGGGGATCTTCTTGATCTGGGGATCGAACCCATGTCTCTTAAGTCACTTGCATTTACAGGCAGGGTTCTCTACCACTAACGCCACCCGGGAAGCCCCCCAAAACATCTCCAGACATTGCTAAATGTCCCCTGGGGGCGCAGAGCTGTCCTTGGTTGGAAACTACAGGGCTTCCCTCACTTTGAGCATCCAATCCATCAGAAAGTTCCACTGGTTCCGTCTTCAAGATACATCTCCAATTCACCCCTTTTTACTCCATCTCCTCTGCTACCACCAAAATCCTGGCCAATATCAGCTCGCAAATTTATATCCCGGCTTCCTCTTACAAAGCATCCTTCTCATGGTAGCCACTGAGATCTTTCTAAAATACCGATCTTGTCATTCCCGGACTTAAAACTCTCCAATGGTTTTCCATTTCATTTGAAATAAAAAATGAATTTCTCGCCCTGGCCCTCATTTCTACCACTGACCTCATTTCCCCACTCCCTCACTTCTTACTCACTGCCCTTCACACCACTGAACTTCACCTCGGGTTTTAAACCGGTGTCTCAAGCAGGCCGCCCCTCTACATCTCCAGGCCTTGGCACTGGCTGTGCCTTCTACCCAGAATGCTCTTCCTTAGATTGTGGGCTCATCTCAAAAAATTTAGGTCACAGCTTAAAAGTCACATCCTCAGAGAGGCCTCCCTGACCCCTGTCAAAAGCTGTGCCCCACCACCCCATCATTTCTGTCATGTTACTATCTTGTTCCTGGAGGAGGGCATGGCAACCCAACTCCAGCGTTGTTGCCTGGAGAATCCCATGGACAGAGGAGCCTGGCAGGCTACAGTTCATGGGGTCGCAAAGAGCCGGACAAGAAACTAATACTTTTCACCTTCAACTTGTTTCTAGCACAGAGGCTGTCACTTTCTGAAAAAGTCTCAGACTTGTTTGCTTGTGTGTTATCTTCTCACCCTCTGGAATGAAAATGCCATGTTGGTTCTCTCTTGCCCATCCTAATGCTTAACACAGAGCCTGGCACACTGTAGCTGCTCAGTAAACACGTGTGCACTGACAAATGAGAGGAATGCCCTCTTAATCTATACAGAACACCTTTATATGCCCGATCTCAGATGAACACACACGAGGGCCCTCTTTCCACCTCTCTGCTGACATGGAACACACACACCCACACACCCTCACCCCCACCCCCCCCCCGCCCCCCGCCCCGTTCCCTTCCAACAGCCAGAGCCTTCCCTGAGAGTTTGATTCAGCAGGATCTAGAATTTGAATGTTTTTTTTTAAACAAAAGCCTCCAGGCGATTTTCGTGGTGGAAGGTTGGGCAAACGCTGCTGCTGGCCACCAGAAAGCACAGAATTGAGGCCAGGTGGCACACGTCAGACACTGAGGGAGAAAGGTTCGGCTTCTAATTCCTGTTGACCCAGTGAAGGGGCGGGGGAGGCTGCCCACCCAGCAGCTGTTTCTACGGTCCCCACTTCAATCGAATTGGAAGCAGATCCACCTAGCCATGATCGCTCAGTCATGTCCCCCCGCACCCCCGTCACAGGCACTGGCTGTCACCTCCCCAGCAAGCAGTCTTCCTTCCCTTGGTGTCCCCTAGGGCTTTGGGGTTTCAGTTGGTTTGCCCCGACCCTTGACTACAGGGCGGGGCCTGGGAGCCTGGCCTGAAGCCCATGGTCAGCGACTCATTTCTGTGACCAGTGATCGGCTTGGAGAGGGCATATGACATAAAACGGTCCAATCAGATAGATGCCTGGGGCTTGGGTGGGCATTACCAGAAAGGAAGCTTGTTCTCTTCTGGTGGGCTCAAAGCAGAGAGGATGAGGGGCACAGCTCTTGAACTCAACACCTTAGTCACGAGGACAGTCAGTGTTTCCCCAGGGCTTGCCTGTGTCAGATGCCAGGCTAAGCATTTGACCCCGGTGATCTCATTTCATCCTTTCCTACCAGCCAGGAGAGGGGTGCTATGATCATCGTTACTGGCTGGATGAAAACACGAAGGCAGAGAAGGGCTAAGTAATGTGCCGTGGATCACACAGCCAGGCTGGTAGCCAGGCATGCGCTGGCTCTCCTGACCGCGGTGCCAGAGCCTGCCTGCCCCTCGGAGCTGGAGAGAGAAACCATCCCCATGGAAGGAAGCGCAGAGATGGAGAGGAACAGATTCTCAGGCCAGAACCTGAGCGGTGACTCAGCTGAGCCTGAAGCTGTTCCCTTAGCAATTTTCGGTCATGGAAGCCAGTAAGTCCCCTTCTAACACTGATTTGTGGTCCCTCCCTGCCCCTGCCCACCCCCCCGCCCCTGCCAGCTTTCTGTTGCTTACAAGAAAAAAGATCCTGGTTACTTTCCAGTCCTTCTAGGAAAATATCCCCTAACTGATAACCCACTTGTGATTTACACAAGCAGCTGCCCAGTAAACACCAGCTGGTGCGAGTGCCGATGGCTCTGGCTTCCCACCCATTAACCGGCTGAGCTGGTAACCCTGACACTCACCTGCGGCCAGCCCCACGCCATGTCCCCTTTCGGCTCCGAGTGAGGCCTCGTTCCCTAGCAACCACCCCAATTAGGCAATCACGCCATTTATCAGGGTGCCAATTAATTATAATGATCTTAATGATCTTCCAATTAGCTAGTGCCTTGAATCCAGATCAGGGGCCCTGCAGATTCCTCACCAGGGCCCATCACGAGGAGGCCCACGGAACCTGGGCGAGGCCTCCTTCGCCTGGAGGTGAGTCCTGAGAGGTGGCCGCGCCTTCCACATCCACTGGTCTCACAGGCCGAGGCCTGAAACAAAGGGCCCTGGGCCCCCCGGACCACCCCTCCAGGGACAGGCTCACGCGACCCACCACCAACCACAAGGGGCCACACCTCTAGGCGAAGTTTCACCCACTGTACCTTCAGGGGGCACAAACCCTCACCTCAGATCTCATGGCTCTTTTACGCCAGCCCCCGCGTGATGGGTCCCTCTGCATCCTGACTAGAGGAGTGTGTGAGTGTGTGTATACTTGTAGGGAGGAGGGAATGTGGCCAGGCAGTAGTGTGTTTTCCTCAAGGCACCCCCAGCCCTGAGATTAAAAATATGCAGCCCAGGCTCCCCAACACTGGAGGTTTGAGGGCTTCTGACTTTCCAGGTCTGATTGTCTAATCGTGTTCTCTTCTGCTGCATGACACTTGGAAAAGAGGCCAAGGTCAAGGAGGGGGGAGAATACGGTGGGTCAGAGTGGACCCTGGCGCCCCAGGGTCTCACCAATCCCGGCTTGATGACTGACCGGCTGTCGGAAAGTCACAATCCTCTCGGTGACTTAGTTTCCTCTTCTTTAACACGATGACAATCAGAGGACCTACCTCCTGGGAGTTTTGTGTGAATTAAATGTTATTATGCACAAGGATTTAGAAGAGTGCTTGGCCCATGAACCGCTACTTAAGTGTTAGCTGTCATCTCAAGTCTAAGCTAAGCTGTCTCTTAACTACTAGCTGGTCAGAAATGTTGCTATTCTTTTGCAGGGCAAGGCTTTCAGTCTCTTTCTGAGGGGTGGAAGTCTAAGAACAGATTGGATGGAGTTGGGCGTGATTCTCCGTCTGGCTAACTCCAAAGACCAGACTCTGCCCCCTTGAGGCAGGTCCAAACAGATAAATCAAACAAATCCGGGGAAAGGAAGAGGGAAATGTTATTCCCAAATCCAAAGGATCTTCAAGTGCCTGGGTGTGCGAGTGTACACCAGCTAGGTCCTCAGGATGGCAGTTCAAGGGAAGAGTTGGGCAGGGGACACACACATGCCTGTGTATATGCGTGCACAAACACACACATACACACACGCAGCCACAGGGTCCTTCTCCAGGCCGAGGCTTTCTACAATCAACTCATCGTTCAACCGTCAAGTTTGAAAACTTAACATATAATTAAGGTTTCAGAAAATGCCATAAACGCAAATTTTAAAAACCCAATAAATATACACAAAGCCCAAAGCCACACTGCCTCTCATCCACTGTAGCCATGCCAACATCATGCATATATGTCCATAAACTTGGCCCAGGGAAGATCCTTCACGTGCAAATATCCAACAGCCATCAGCCAAGCCCGCCACCCACCTAGAGCTGCTAATGAGGACACTAAATTACACACCTGGACAGACTGTTGTGATGAGCTCTAGCTTCCACACATGGACGAGCAAACTTGGAAGAACTTCTCTCACCAGGTAAGTGATCTTTAGTCTCCTTCCCACCCTCTTTCTATATGGAATGAATGGTTTCAATTTAATTAAAACCCTCCAGTGGCTCTGTAATGGGGAGTGGAGATGCAGCAAGAAATCCCCTTTGCTATTAAACTGCAAGAAGAGAGTAGCTCTTCCTGCTCCGGGGAGAGGCACAGGCTGTCCTCCAGGGGAAGCCCATCCTCCCTGCTTCTCTGGCCCCCAGAGAACCCGCTTGAGAGCATCCTTCCTTCTCTGCCGCAAAGACAGTGAGGGCAGCCCTGTGGGGGAGAAGCAGGGGACAGATGGAGGGGTGTGCGGGCGGGCGCCCCAACACGCACAGATGTGCAAATACCCAGATTCAAGCGGAAGCTGAATGTAATGACTTGGTTAATTAAATATTGACTTTTAACTCAAAAAGTGATTAAAACAAGCTGCAGGAAAGGCTGCCCAGAGAGGAGAGGGGGCAGGGAATATTCAGAACTCTCAGGAAGGTGGAGGGAGAGAAAGGGGGTTGCCAAAATGGACCTGTCCTACTGTGTGCAGGCAGAGTGGTCTTCAGTCTCTAGACAAGAAGTTGCAGATAGAGGTCACTGGGCAAAATCAGGATCTGCGTGTGTCTTCTTGTGGTTCCCCCCTTAGACTGCATCTCTTTCCCCAGCTGCCCTCCAAGTGAACTAAGAGCTTCCACTGCTCAGAAACCAGGTTTTCTGTTCATCGCGTCTCTCTGGAACATAACGGTGGTGCCAGGCACCAGGAGGTGCTTCATAAACGCTCGTAGGAGGAATGAATGAACTACTATAAAGAATTTTTTTTTTTTTTTTTAAAGTACACTCCTAGAAATCGCCGCAGCTTCACTGTCACACTTCCGAAATCCTCGGGCGCCCGGGGCCTCTGTCTACAAGGAGATGAGAACTGGTTCTGACCCAGCCGGGGAGGAAGTTTGTCTTTATAATCCTATTTGCCCTTTCGGTATCTGCAAGTTCCCACTCTGAAGATCCGGTCCACCGCTTTCCCGTGTCCTGCTCGGACAAGCCCCACGTGGTCTGGCTACTAGCCGCTCCGCTGGGTCTAAAACTCAAAAGGGTCGAGGAGGCCATCCCCCTGCGGCCGGCGAGTCCAGGAGCGCGGCCCCCGAGGCCTCCACGGCTCCGCGAGGCGTGTCGGCGGGTCAGGGGCGCGGTGGGAAGTCCTTGCCCGCTCGCCCAGCCCGCCAGCGGGGTCAAACCGGTCATCCTCCCGCGGCCCGCCGGCGCCACCCCGTTGCCCGCCGGGTCCCACCTCCGCGCTCCGCGCTGGGGCCGACGCCGGGCGGTCGGGACCGGCCCCGGGCTCACCTGGGCGGCGCTCGCGGCCGCACTGGCTCCGGGGCCGGCGAGGGCAGCCGGGAGCCCCCGCCTTGCCCACCTGGCCCCCGCGCCCCACTCACCAGCGCGCACGGCCCCGGCGGCCTCACCCGGCGCGGGGCGCCGCCGCCTCTGCCGCAGCCCGGCCGGGCAGCGGGGCGCAGGGGACTCCGCGCCGCTGCTGCCGCCGCCGCATCTCCGGCGAGTGCCGCCTCTCCGCCTCTCCTCCTCCCCTCCTCCCGCCTCTCCGCCCTCGGGCTCCGCCGCCGCCGCCCCTCGGCCCCCGCCCCGGCGCGCCGCCCTCGCCAAAGTCCGGGTCCGCGCCCCACCCGGGCCGCTCTCGCATCGCCCTGGTCCGGCCCCGCCGCGCCAGGGAGCCAGCCCCCGGGCACCGCTCGGCCCGGCCCCCTGCCTGCACCCCCAGCCTCCGCGCGGGGCGGGGAGCGGCGGGCCGGCCGCCGCGGGGACCCCGCCGCGGCGCCCTCCCGGCGCCCCACCGCGCGCGAGCGCTTTACCTCCGGCTGGAAGGACAGGCGGCCCGGCTGGCGCGGGCTGTGCTGCGCCGAAGTCCGGCCCTGGCCCCGAAGTCCGGCCCCGGACGGGGCAGTGGCGGAGAGCGGGGGTCGGAGCGGCACTCCGCCTCCCGATGCCTCGGGACCCCGCTGGCCGCGCTCCCGGCGCCGAGCGCGCACCCTCGCCGGGACACAGACGCACACTCACCCGGCACACACTCGCTCCCGCTCGCCCTCGGTGGAGAGTTGAAACAGCTGTGGGATTCGCCCGGGAGCTGGAAATGAGGGAGGGACGCGAGCCCCAACCGTGCTTGCGCGGGTGTGTGTGTGTTAACACACACACGCACGAGGGGGGCATCCCTAATAAATCAAATATCGCAATAAAGTCAGGAGGGCCATCGATCAGGTTTACTTGGCTGGAAAGAGAAAGAATCCTCGCCTCCTTTCCGCTTTCTTTTTCTCCTCCCTCGGAGCTCGAAGGAGCCAGGTGTTCCACGGGGCTTGCGACAGCCCCGGCCGGGCGCTCCTCTCGTATTGACACGTTAATAAATGTTTTCTTTTATCTGCTTTCACAAGGGCTCGCCCTGGTTTGCAAACACCCGACCGCCTTCCCTGAAAGCCCCGCGCTTGCCTCTAACCACGCCGGCTGGAGCCGGGGCCGGCGGCTAGATCGCAGGGTGAACTGCCCACGCGCCCCGGGAGCTCCTCGAGACGTTAACTTGAGCTCACGTTTAAATAGCTGCCAGTTGCCCAGAAATGGTCCGGGAATAGGAAAGAAAGGAGAAAGTGGCCTTCTCTGAAAGCGGAGGAATTCGACTCAAGGTGGTGCTGTCTACCGCGCTTTCCCCAGTCCCCAGCCTTGCAAAAGAGGACAGGGATGATAGAGGTGGGCAAAGAGCAGCCAGAGAAGCAACTAGTAGCTGCAGAAAGCACAGCTGAGTTGCTAAGAGAAAAAATGCCTCAGCTGTAGATCAGTATTCTTGCCGGAGGTGGTGAACTGATGTAAACCGCGTAGCCCTCTTGCAAGGGAAGTATTATTAGACCCATATTACAGATGTGCAGACCAAGTCACAGAGAGGCTGAGTAATAGGCCCAACGTAACAAAGGTGTAAGTAGTGGACTCAGGATTTGAAACCAAGACATTTGGCTCCAGAGTTATGTTTTTAAATCACAGGCCGTTGTTACTTTCCAACACAGCTTCTCCTTTCTCTGTTGCAGTCTTTCATGCCAGCTGGGGTTGTCGTATTTAGTGATTAAACATACAGAAGGACCATGAGGATGTACCTATACGAAAAAATTCTTCATTGTTTATCTGAAATTCGAATTGAGCATCCTGACCCGATTGGGGCTGAAGACTCCTCTCACTGTAATCTTCCTTGCTGCTGCTGCTGCTGCTAAGTCCCTTCAGTCGTGTCTGACTCTGTGTGACCCCATAGACAGCAGCCCACCAGGCTCCCCTGTCCCTGGGATTCTCTAGGCAAGAACACTGGAGTGGGTTGCCATTTCCTTCTCCAATGCATGAAAGTGAAAAGTGAAAGTGAAGTTGCTCAGTCGTGTCCGACTCTTAGCGACCCCATGGACTGCGGCCCACCAGGCTCCTCCATCCATGGGATTTACCAGGCAAGAGTACTGGAGCGGGGTGCCATTGCCTTCTCCAATAATCTTCCTTAGCTACCCCTAGATCAACTGACAGTCCAAGTAAATCAGAAAAACCTGGCACTTTGCTTTTCCAAATCAGATTCTGGTGCCCACCTTTTGGGACCACTGAAGTTGCTGATCTTCTGCCCTCTTTTTGCTTTGGATCAAAATGTGAGGCTTACCTATTCACTATCACTGACGAAAAATAGTGAGGACGCCCCACCCTTTTGGCCTCATCTTTGCGAAAGGGACACATTTGCTGCAGAGTGCCTATTGCCATGATGTCTGGGAGAATCATAAAGCATAAAGCTGGCTATGTATGTAGTTTAACATTTTCTGTTAGCTGCAGTGAGAAAAAGAAACAGGTGAAATTAATTTTAATAATATAGTTTAACTTAGTATATCCAAAATAGTATCAATTCAACATGTAAACTATATGCCAATTATTAATGAAATATCTTACATTTTTGTCTAATGAAGTCTGGGGAATCTGGTGTGTGTTTTACACTTACAGCAGCTTTCAATTTGGACCAGCTCCGTGGGGCTAGATCCCATACTGCACAGGCAGTTCTATGGCTCACGCCTGAGTGTTTACAGCAGATTATCTCATGTAATCCTCTTCATCTTTCAAGAAAACTGATGCTCAGAAAGGTCAAGGGTCACAAAGTTGACAAACGGGATTCTGACCCACTCAAGGCGGTGCCTGACTTTGGGACACGTTTTCGCTGTGCGAAAACCTCAGAGCCCCATGGGGGTGTCTCGGGGGCGAGGGGTGGAGGAGGGAGGTGAGATCTGCCTTTTGCTTGCTTTTTGTGTTGGGTTCTGGGGAGCATTTCAGAGGTCAAGGGGAATCCCATGCCCCCAAAGTTCAAAACCACGTTGGCTTCCTTGAGGCCTCACATTTATGAACATGGTTCCCCCTTCCCTAAGTGGGCTGTGCCACAGTCTCCTGCCTCCTTGTCCACTCATCAGGGAACCCCAGCAGTGGAGGGGCAGCTCACGATTGCCTCCATGGGGCTGTAGGCAGGGCTGAGATGGTGTCGTTTGGTTATCTGTTCTGGATAGTTTTGGATAGTTCTTTCAGCTGTTGCTGTTCAAAGACCAAACATGATGTCTGCGTCTCGCCTCTTATCCTTTTTGAGGAAGAAGGGGATGGATCTTGTGTGTGAGTGCCTCTCTGTGTGTGTGTGTGCAATTAGGCATGTGTCTACTGTAGGCAGATGCTGTGGATCCAGCTTCAGGTCAGGGCTTAACTCACCAGCTCAGACACTCACAGGGCCTGAGGGTCTGCAAAGTGCCCTCTGGCCACGTTCTTTTCCCCGTAATTCTCAGCAAACCCACAGTCGTCTGGGTCTGAGGCCTTGGCCTAAGTTTCCCAGGTTCCCTGCAGGCAGGTAGGGACTCCTGGCCCCATTCGGGAGTGCAGGGTCCTCCTGGGAAACATGAGGGGCCTCAGGGGTTCAGATGCCCCCCAGCCTGGGGAGTTGCTCTGCCACTGCTGGGCAAGGACCTGGGCGGGGGCTCAGGATAGTTCTCAGAACCTCCCACCTCCTGAGTCTGTGGCCTCTCCCACCTCTAACCCCACCATCCGGGACAGCCTTTCTCCTCTGTGTCCCTCCTCACTCTGATGTCATCTCTCGCTGTGACCGCCTTGGTCCTGGCTGGATAATCGGGCTTTTCAGACTCCTCAACACCACTCCCTCGAGTTGGTTTAACCTTGGGGGGACCTTTTTCTCGACACCCACAAGCCTCCTTTCTTCCTCTGGCGGCTTCTTTGGCAGCATTCTCTGCAGAATGTCCATCTTATTCTATCTACCTGGCTTGGCCAGAAGGCCCTTCCATTTCCTTGGATTCCTATGTAACAATAATAAAAAAAAAAAAAATCATTCCTGCTGTGTGTTTATCTCCATCAAGAGGCTGAAACTCAGTCTGATTGTCCGAGCACTGCTGGCTGCATTTAGATGGGAGTAGATGGGATTTTATGAGGGTTGTAAAAGTCAGGCTTTTAACATGTCTCGAACAAATTGGCCTGTGAAGGAGAAGAGTAGAAATAGGGCTACAGAAGGGAGGCCTGGGAATGTGAGCTAGCCTCAGAAGTGAAGCACAGGTGGCTTCAATAACCCACAGGAATTTGGCTGTAACCTCGCTGCTACAAAGCCGAAGGGGCTGCAGAGTCACCCCCAGGGGGCTGGGAATGGAAGTCTCAGCTCCTCAGTGGGGACCATTTTGCACCAGTTTTAAAATACAAATCCCAGCACCATCCCTAACATTGTGAATTTGCGGTTGATTCTGCTGAGTTTTCACTGAAACCCAAGCTGTCTTGTTTGTAGGAGTGCCATTGCGTTAGAGGAACACTGTTTACATTTCTTGAGATATTGTGATAATGAAAAACAGCACCATAAACCCCCATTAAGTCTAAAGAACATTAATTGTATTTCACGCTGCCTCCCTGGGCTGGCACGCTGACATAGACATGCTTTACTTCAGCAAAATGGGGCTCATCTTTGCAGCGCGGTACCCATTTCCCTCCTTAATTATGCGTAATTGTATAGTCTAATTTATTCTAACGCCTGACGCCTAAAAGTGCACATTCATGAATCAGGGGTTAGATTGGGAGGTAGGAGAATTATAAACGGGTATAATTGCAGTCTCCTGGGGGCTGCTTATGAGTGATCTCAAAGAGCAATGATGTTTATTCGGAATTCTTGCTAACGAAAGACAGGCTGCCTCCAGTTAAGAACGTGGATAACAGTGACGATTTGTCTCGTGGCCTAACAATACACCAATAGTTCTCTCTTGAATAAGAGGGCAAGAAAGATTAAATATGTGAATTTCATGTAATTTGTGATGGGTTGAAACAGACACACAAGCAGCATTAGTCCTTGTGTAACTGAGAATCAGTGCCTGTACTGCCGCTCCCACCCGGGGTGCCACAGCTGCAGATCTCTGAGGGCAAGGCAGAGCTTGTGGGGCTCTGGTGGGCAATCTCCTTTATAGAGACAAGCAGGGTCCATTGGACCATGAGTGCAATTCAATTCAGCCTCACTCTGTGACAGCATTCCTCATTTTAAAGTCGCCTTCCAGAAAAATCACTTTGGAACTTTGACTGTAATGAATCAATTAATTTATCAGTTATGATTAATGTTGGAGGTTGGTTTAGGAGAAGTGGAATAATGACTCAGCACTGCCCCAGGGCTAAAGTTCTAACTGACCTGGACTCTGTCCCCACTGGCTGGTGACTCCTTAGCTGATCACCTCGGGTCTCAGTTTCCTCATTTTTAAGAATTGAGAATAAATATTGAGGACATCGCAGGTTTTCATGCGGTCTGAGATTAATGAAGGTGAGTAAATGCACACACGGTGCCTGGCTGGGAATGTTCACTGAATCAGAATCAGAAACGTGCTCCTGTGGGCCTCTAGAGAGACTCCTCCATCATCTATAAAACCTGATGGTGGACATCCAAGGCAATTGCATTAATGCCAGGGCAAAGCAGATCATGCCACTCCGAGGCTTACAATCCCTAATGCTTAGGTGAAAATCCAAATTCCTGAGCTCAAGATCTACATGGTGCTTATCCTGGCCGGCTCCCCACATCTTTCTCTGTTCTCATAATTCTCTTATTATGAAAATTTGAAACCCAAAATGGAAAGAATAGCACAGTGAATATGCTATACCTGAAATAAACAGTTGTTAATATTTTGTCCTGATATGTTGCTGAACCATTTGAAAGGAAGTTAAGGACCTCAAGAAAAACTATGACAAACCTAGACAAGATATTAAAAAGGAGAGACATTACTTTCCCAACAAAGGTCCATCTAGTCAAAGCTATGGTTTTTCCAGTAGTCATGTATGGATGTGAGAGTTGGACCATAAAGAAAGCTGAGCGCCGAAGAATTGGTTCTTTTGAACTGTGGTGTTGGAGAAGACTCTTGAGAGTCCCTTGGACTGCAAGGAGATCCAACCAGTTCATCCTAAAGGAAATCAGTCCTGAATATTTATTGGAAGGACTGATGCTGTAGCTCCAATATTTCGGCCACCTGATGTGAAGAGCTGACTCATTGGAAAAGACCCTGATGCTGGGAAAGATTGAAGGTGGGACGAGAAGGGGATGACAGAGGATGAGATGGTTGGATGGCATCACTGACTTGATGGACATGAGTTGGAGCAGGCTCCCAGGAGTTGGTGATGGACATCTCTCCTGTCTTACCTAAAGGTGTTCCCCAGTCTCCCTCACCCTCCCTCTGCATTTTGTTGTCTTCCTATTGTCTTCCATACATGTCGCTGTATGGAATTCTGTGCTTTGTGTCCGTGTGCTTGTTTTGAGATCGATTCCTCCTCCCCACCTCCAACCCACAGTAGCTTCAGGAGAGCAGGGTCTGTGTCCAGAGGAGCGTGAACCCAGTTGACCTAGGCTCCTGCTAGGTAAGAGGCTCCCCGCCTCCACCAACTCCCTTCAAGTAGACAGACTCTGTTATGAATTTTACTTTACCACTGGCTTGTACGTTTTTAGAAAAGGATAGTCAGTGCTGGGTGTCTGATATGCAGGGGCACACAGGTAAATACATGGTTTTCAGCTAAGGTTGCAATAACAGGTGAGTTAGGAAATCAGGGAAAAGACATGAGTATTAAAAAAAAAAAAAACTTTCCGAAGGTATAATTCAGACACCATAAAATTCATTCATTTTGAGTGTACCACCGAAATGTTTTTAAATTTCCAGGGTTGTGCAACTGTTACCATAATCCAGTTCTAGAACTTTCTCATTACCTCTCATAACAAGATCCCTCATGGGCAGGGGTCATTTTAAAGCTCTCCAGGTGATTGTAACCCATGGCTGGGCAGAGGGGTGTGTGTGTGTGGGGTGCCTTGGAAAACAGAGGAGAGAGCCATAAAGTGGCCCAGAGGGCGCTGAGGTTCCTGGTTGACAATGAAATAAATGAGTCTACTTTTAATTTGAAAGAGTGCGAATAAATAGGAGTATGTGTGACTGAATCACTTTGTTGCACACCTGGGACTAACGCAACATGTAAAGTCGGCTACAGTCCAATATAAAATAAAAATTAAAAAGAATGTAAGGAGCACACACAGAAGTTTTGGTTGGGGGTGGTGAGGTGGGTGGTGAGAGGGATGGAGGTTGGGCCGCTGAGACGGCTTGGCCGAAGCTCAGACCTTGGTCTAGAAAGGTCCATCTGGGCCGTCCAGCACTGGCGGTGGGGTGGGTGGTGGGCAACATTCCACGGTTCCTCCTGGAGGGAGAGGCCTGTGTCCACTCCCCAGTCCACGCATCCTACCTCCCCTGTAAATTTGGAGGGGAGAGTGGTGGCTGGGAACTGGGGTGGGTGTGGGGAGCCAGGCCCACGGAGGGGTCACTGTTGCCAGAGGGGCGAAGCACCATCCCCAAGTACACACAGCGGCGTGAAAACAGCGGAGAGGAATGGCCCAGAGGCCCTGCTCTTTCCAGCTTGGGGCAGCTCCCTGAGCCTGGGAGGCCTCTGCAGAGTGGCTGGGCCAGAGCTCTGCCTTGCTCGGTGTCCGGGGACCCCCAAGGTGTCCCCTTACCTTCCTCCCAGCAGGGCCTTGCGCCCTGGCTCTGCCCCGAGAGGTGCCTCCTGGCCGTCACAGCGCTGTTCCCCGGCCCTCAGCTTTATCGCCATCCTGAGCGTGTTCTTGGCGACTCATCTCTTTGTGCCAATATCCGGTCGGTCGTCTGAGTCTCTGGCAGGCATTCGTGGCCGCCCAGGCTGGGCTGCTGACCAAGACTGCAGGCAGAGGCCGCAGTCCAGGGCTGCATTCGTCCTCTGTCCTCTTCACCTTGGAGAGAGCGACTCAGGAGCCCTGCGCCTGCCATTGAGAGAACACTTGCTGCATGTGGGCTGGACTGCAAACAATAGATCTACTCGGCTAGTTAAAGCGAGAAAGGGATTTGTTAAAAGACATCAAGTGTTTCCAAATCCTTGTGTAGTTTGGGCGGAGTGTCTGAACGCAGGCTCCAAGCTAGGCAGCAGGAGAAGACTTGGGCGGGTGGTGGGGTCGGGGCTGCTCTGGAAACACACCAAGGCTGCCGTGTCTGTCCTGATGAAACTGGGCCTGGACACGGAGGTCCTACTGCTGCTGAGCCCTCGAAAGAGCCCACAGCCTTGCCAGAGTATTTTCTGTAGATGCACAAATCCCTTGGGCACAGTGGCCACCGCACAAAGCTGCCTTCTGAATTTCTGTCTCCCACTGATGTATCTGATTGGTGGGAAGTGGTCTGTGTGACTGTATCCCAGCTGCAAAGAGGTGCAGGAACTGGAGTTTGTGGAATTGGCCTGGGAAGACAGGATCCGTGTGTGTGTGTGTGTGTGTGTGTGTGTGTGTGTGTGTGCTCAGTCGCTCAGTTGTATCCGACTCTTCGTGACCCCATGGACTGTAGCCCACCAGGCTCCTCTGTCCATGGGATTGTCCTGGCCAGAATACTGCAGTGGGTTGCCATTTCTTCCTCAAGGGGATCTTCCTGGCCCAGGGATCAATCCGCATCTCCCGCAGCTCTTGTGTTGGCAGGTGGATTGTTTACAACTGAGCCACCTGGGAAACCCATTCCTTTGTGGGATATTAGGAAAATGGAGAGAGGAGGAATTGAGTAGCCATAAAAGACAAATACCTCCTCCGCCTGTAGCGTGCCGACAGGTGGGCTGAGCACTCACTGTCTCTCATTTAACCATCCTCCTTAAAGCTAGGGAACCGAGGTTCTGAGAAGAGAAGTGACTTCTCCAAGGTCCCAGGGAGCTCAGACTCCAGAATTTTCACCAAACTTTCAAAGACAGGATTAGATGGGGAATGGCACAGAATTCTCCAGACCCCAGCCATCTGGATGCCCTGGGGCCTCCACCAACAAATTAACCAATTTCATGTGGCTAAGGCAGTCGCAGCAGTGGCTCTGTGCCTTTGCTTACTGAGTCTTCTGATTGAAGCAGAAAAATCACTTCCATTTTATCCATTCATGAGCAGCTAGATCATGGATGCCTGAGGTCAGGAGACTTGGGCTCTGATTCTGATTTCCTGTTGCATGACCTTAAGCCTCTGTTTGTTCATCTGTTAAATGGGCACCCAAATCTCATACCACCTCCCCTGCCTACACCCCCTCCTCCACTTCACTCCCTTCATGCCTATCATTCAAATGTTCAAATGAGAATGTGAGCTGAGATGAAAGGGTAAAGTCTATGCAGGACAGTTCTCTTTGATCTTGCTTCCCATCAGGAACCTGTGGATAAGGAATCAGTGTGGCCTGGGTACAGCGGCATTCACTTGGACTCATAAGGAATCATAAGCTGATATTGCCTGTTTAGACAGGAAGCATTGAGGGCTTGGTTCTGTGTCTCAAACAGGGACCATGCCCCTGTGAGCCATTAACTGACACTATTTGGGACTGAAGTCCACAGGCTGTCTGTCTCAGCCTGGATGTTGAGAGGGAAGCCAGGTGAACTGTTTTGGGGGAAGCTGGATGGCTAACCTGGTGGGGGTGGGGCTGGTCCTGTGCCTTAGAACTGCTGTGAAAGGAGAGTGTTTGGATCAGGGTTGTCCCAGCACACAGCCTCCTTGCATGGCTTTGGAGAGACGCTCATTTATTCATTCATTTAACAAATCTGTTTAAAGTTGCTACACTCAGCAGCTAAGTCTCAAACCACAGCACCCCAAAGATGACTTTCATGACTCCAGCTCCCAGAGGCTTCGAGTCCAGTAGGTGAAAAAGACACCAGACCAGGTTCGACAGAGAGCTTGTGGCAGAACATTTTAGTTCTTTCCTGCATCTGCTTCTTTTTCTCCCTTGCCAGTAGACACTTGATTTTTTTTTTTTCGTGGTGGCAATCAATATACCCCACTCAAGGGGTGGCTGAGGATTGTAAGCTGGGGCTTCTCAAAGGGTAGTTCCTGGACCCACAACATCAGTATCAGCAAAACTTGTTAGAAACGCAAATTCTTGGGCTCCACCCCAGACTCACTGAATCCGAAGCTCTGGAGGCAGGGCCAGGAGTCTGGTATAACATCCACCTCCCACAGCCTGGGCTTCCCTGATGGCGCAGGTATTCCCCGATGGCTCAGTGGGTAAAGAATCCACCTGCAAGGCAGGAGACAGAGGAGACATGGGTTTGATCCCTGGGCCCTGGAAGTGGAAATTTGGCAACTCATTTCAGTATTCTTGCCTGGAAAATCCCATGGACGGAGGAGCCTGGCGGGCTACAGTCCACTGAGTCACAAAGAGTCAGACACGACTGAGCAACTTAGCAACAACAATCCCACACCCCAAGTACCAATGATATGCGTGGCACATCGTCAGTTCTAGCCCATGAGACGTAAGGAGGTATCTTCTGGGGGCTTTGAGGAGATACTTCTCTTCCTGTTATAAAGGTCAGAGTCTCAGAAGGTGGAGCGCCTGCCTCACGCCTTCTTCTGTTCCAGAGGTGATGGTGTGTCTACAGATGCCTGGTGCTGGAGACAAAGCCATCATATGGCCAGGAGAGGGCGGTGTCCTAGACCGGCCCAGGATGGTAGAGCAGAAGAGTCTGAACTGCCCAACCACTCAGGCCCTCCTATGGAGAGGAAGACAATAATGACCTCATGGCATTGCACCTTGCAGCCTAGAGCAACCTCCAGGGTCGCAAGGCTGATGATAATCCAAGTATCCTTGGCTTCCTGAAATGGTGCACGAGTCCTTTTCTTCCTCTGTGCCTTTTCCACATCTGTGATTTAACACCTCTCCACCACCTCGTACCCATTAGAATGGCAACTGTCAAAAAACCCCCAGAAGATAATCATCGCAAGTGTTGGTAAAGAGGTGGAGAAACTGGAACTTCTGTGCCCTGTTGGTAGAGATGTAAAATGGTGCAGGCACCAGGGAAAACATTACAGGCGTTCCTTAAAGAATTACAAACAGAATTATCACAGGATTCAGCAATTCTACTTCTGGGTACATGCTCCAAAGAATTGAAACCCGGGTCTCAAAGAGATGTTTATACACCCGTATTCATAGCAGCATTAGTCACAATAGCCAAAGGGTAGAAGTAAGCTAAGTGTCTAACGAGAAATTTTATGTTGTGTGTATGTTACCAGCATTAAAAAGAAAAATCACCCCCCCACACACATACCTCTTCAAATCCATCCTCCCTCACTCACACCTGCTAACAGATGGTCTCCGTCCTTCCTGCCTCATCTCTGGGTTCTGGTCCCGTGTATCCAACAGACTTCTTGACATCTTCACCTGGGTCTTTGGAAGGCAGCTCAAGTTCAACACGCCTGAGTCTGAACTCATGACCACTCTCCCCCAACCTGCTTGTCTTGCCATGTTTGTCTTTGGGGTGACTGACACTTCCATTCATTATAAGTCAGAAATCACTCTCTTCCTCAACTTCCTCGCCACCCAGCCTAATCCGCTGTGAGTTCCTGGTGATTGCCCTTCTTAAATGCCTGTCCAGGGAGAGTGGCAAGCGCTTGCCATCCCCTCCAGCATCGCCTCTGACAATAGCAGTGGGGTCCGACTGGGCTCCTCTTGCGGGCCCTGGCACCACCCAAACCCAAGCTCCAGGGCAGAGGCGGACTGCGTTTTTCCAGCTGCTGATCTGATTGACCCCATTCTAGTTTCACTTTCAGTAATCGATGCCATACGACAGTATTTCATGGAAAATCTAGCCCCTCCCAGAGTCAACTGCTGGGCAGGTTTCTCCTTGAGTTGATTTCACATTCTGTTGTAAGAGACACCCTGTCTTCCAAGAGTTTGAGAAGAGTTTGAGAGACTGAGTCTCTCATATTTGGGGCCTGACTTCAAGGGGCAGGGTGGGATGAATGTCACTGATGATCCCTGCCTTAGTCTGGGATGTCCCAGGTGCAGACTCTGAGACAAGAATTCAAGAGCAAGTCATTTACTGGGGAGGTGATTCCAGGAAACACTGGGTGGGAGCAGGAAGTGAGAGAGAGAAAGGAAGATGACGATTTGGGCCGAGTGATTAGCCCTGCTGGTTCAGGAGACAGCTGCAGGGGCACTGCAGGGAGGAAGTCTGGGAGATGGGGGTCTCCCAGGTGGATGAACTACCCCGGGATCGAGGGAGCCCCAACACCTACATGCCACTCTTGGGGGTTGCTGCAGGGAGTATCAGTTCTCTGGCACCTTCGATCTGCCCTGTGTGGGCAAAGCGCTCTGCTGAGGTTGTGGACTTCAGGCAATGAGAAGCAAACAGCAGTGCTGGGAAGTGAGCTGAGCCCATTGGAGGTTTCCAGGGCCAAAATGCAGGGACAGTGCCTGCTCCCCAGGAAGATGGTGACAGGTGACACTTCCCAAGTAACTCAGACCCTCCTGATGTAACATGGAGACAGATGGTTAGAAAATCAGTCCTTTCAAGTCCTCCTTTACCTCAAGGAGAAAAGCCTCGCTTTTCTTACCTCCTTTCTCACACTTGATCATCTGCCTTTTGCACTAAAAGAGATCCAGCCTTGGGCTTCCAGCCTTCCAGTGCAGTTGGACCTCACTGCACGACTGAAGCGACTTAGCAGCAGCAGCAGCAATGTATAACATTGCTACAGTTTCTAATTTATTTTTCCAATTAAGTCAAGTATATAAGGCTTGGTGTTAGAACAAATTTACATAATTAAGACATCTGGTTTAAGAGAACATTAAGCACATCCCAGGTTGTGCTGCATCAGACAGGTGGCAGGTGGAGGCTGGAGCAAGCGGGGCGCTGGCCTGAGGGATAAAGCCCCCTCTGCACAGGAGGCTCAGGCCCGTTCCTTCTGGTGTCCATCACCTCTCTGGATCCAGCCATTTCTCACCGGCCCTCCGTCCGCCGGAACCCCCTGCTTGCTCCTGCCAAGTGCGATCTCGTCTCGGTCATTGTCCATGCTGTTCTGGCCACCACCCCTTCCTCCTTCCACTTTTCAGCGTCCTGCCCATGCTTGAGGCCCAGTGTGAATGAGTGGGAGTGTGTGCGTGTGTGTGTACGTAGGGGAGGGAGAGGGTCTGGAGGAGATCGGGAGAGAGGAGACAGGAACAGGGGGAACAGACGTGGCCTTGCAGGAGAGATGGTCCAGATGGATGGAGGAAGCTGGATACGTGGGCCTAGGGGTGTGGGCTGAATGGGGGCGGAGCCAACGGGTTAGCATGGCTCTGGGGTCTGATCTGTCTTTGTCAATAAAAATTAGAGCAGCACCAGTGCTATTCGGCAGCCTAGATGGGAAGGGAGTTTGGGGGCGAATGGTTCCATGTATGTGAAAGTGAAAGCCACTCAGTCGTGTCCGATGCTTTGCGACCCCAGGGACTGAGGCCTGCGGGCTCCTCTGTCTCCATGGGTTTCTCCAGGCAAGAGTACAGGAGTGGGTTGCCGTTCCCTTCTCCAGGGGGTCTTCCTGACCCAGGGAAAGAACTGGGGTCTCCTGCATTGCAGGCAGATTCTTTACCATTTGAGCCAGCACATGTATGGCTAAGTCCTTTTGCTGTACAACTAAAATTATCACAACCTTGTTAATTGGCTATATTCCAATACAAAATAAAAATTAAAAACAAAATCAGAGCAGCTGAACTTCACTGAGTACACAGACATCAGACACGAGTCTGAGAACTTCTCATGCACAGTATGTCTTCTATTTAAAACCTACCACATTGTGCTTGCTCTGTGGAGGCACTACAGGCAAATTTTATAAAAAAAAAAAACCCCACGAATCTTAATTAATCCTCATAAGAATCCTGTGCAGAGGCGCCGCCATCGTCTCTGTCTGCAGAAGGCAGTTGGTGACGCCCCCCGGGTTCTTAGAGGAAGAGAGTGGAGGGGCTGGTGGTTTGACTGGCCATCTGGTTCCAAAGTCGGCTCCTCCTCATGGTCATGCCTGGGTTTCTTCATGCTTGTGAACAGCCACCGGCCAATTATGCTCATTACCCATTTTACAGATGGAAACACCAAGGCACACGGAGGTTAGCGATTTCTCAGCTTGAAAGTGGCCGAGCCGGGACCCAGCCCAGATTTCTGGCTCCGGCCCACACTGTAACCACCTATAATCACCCCTCAGTAATGAGCCCTTTGAAGAAAGGTGAGTCACTTACCTTGGCCGTGCCTCAGTTTCCTCACTTGCCAAGTTGGGCTCTAGTAACCCTGCCCCACTGACTCACCAGGAGTGATGAGGGAAAGGATCAAGGCCAAGGCTCTGAGAAACTTGCCTTAGGAAGGTGCCCTGGCCTGGGAGGAAGCTGGTCTCAGGCGGCTATGCTCCCAGCACCCCGAATCTACATCCAGTTGCAGCTCCCTGTCGCCCTTCAGCTTCCTCTCCCGGACTGTGGGTGGCCTGAGATGGGGTCTCCGGTTCATCAAGCTCTCCAAGTGTCTCTGACAGTGCAGCTCTGTCCTGCTGCCGGTGGGAACTCTCTAGGATTTGATCTCTGCAGAGCAGACCTGGCCATCTGAGACTCGTTCTGGGAAAGCGCATTCAGCAGGGCCGGGCCGGGCTCTGGCTTCCACAATAATCCCTGTGGCTACATAGTTGCTGAGCGATCCTTTGCACTGAGAAGTCACAAATACAGCGGCGCCTTAGAGGCTCCTCCTGGATGGATGCCAGGCAAAGGGTCCAGCCCTGGGGTCAGACGCCCTGGGCCAGGCCATCTCCTGTACATCTGCCCCGAGTTCTCCTTGGAGGCAGTGCTCTCAGAAAACAGTGTCATCCACTCATCCAGTCCATTCGTTTGACCACTCTTTGCTGAGTGACTCCTCTGTGCCAGGCACCAGGGAGACAGCTGTGAATGAAACAGACCAAAGTCCAGTTCTCAGGAGCTGACAGCCCAGTGGAGCAGGGAGAGGGGGCAGGGGACAGTCAGGCACTCCCACCCAACCAAGTACAGACATATATGTATGCACATACCCACGCAGATATGTGTATACACACACTTATGCACACGTTCAGTTCAGTTCAGTCGCTCAGTCGTGTCCGCCTCTTTGCGACCCCATGAATCGCAGCATGCCAGGCCTCCCTGTCCATCACCAACTCCCGGAGTTCACCCAAACTCACGTGCATCAAGTTGGTGATGCCATCCAGCCATCTCATCCTCTGTCGTCCCCTTCTCCTCCTGCACCCAATCCCTCCCAGCATCAGAGTCTTTTCCAATGAGTCAATTCTTCGCATGAGGTGGCCAAAGTATTGGAGTTTCAGCCTCAGCATCAGCCCTTCAATGAACACCCAGGACTGGTCTCCTTTAGGATGGACTGGTTGGATCTCCTTGCAGCCCAAGGGACTCTCAAGAGTCGTCTCCAACACCACAGTTCAAAAGCATCAATGATATACATATTTAAGTGTGTGCTATTCTTGAATGCAGAGTTCCAAAGAATAGCAAGGAGAGATAAGAAAGCCTTCCTCAGCAATCAAGGCAAAGAAATTGAGGAAAACAACAGAATGGGAAAGACTAGAGATCTCTTCAAGAAAATTAGAGATGCCAAGGGAACATTTCATGCAAAGATGGGCTTGATAAAGGACAGAAATGATATGGACCTAACAGAAGCAGAAGATATTAAGAACAGGTGGCAAGAATACACAGAAGAACTGTACAAAAAAGAGCTTCATGATCCAGATAATCACAATGGTGTGATCACTCACCTAGAGCCAGACATTTTGGGATGCGAAGTCAAGTGGGCCTTAGAAAGCATCACTACAAACAAAGCTAGTGGAGGTGATGGAATTTCAGTTGAGCTATTTCAAATCCTGAGAGATGATGCTGTGAAAGTGCTACACTCAATATGCCAGCAAATTTGGAAAACTCAGCAGTGGCCACAGGACTGGAAAAGATCAGTTTTCATTCCAACCCCAAAGAAAGGCAATGCCAAAGAATGCTCAAACAACCGCACAATTGCACGCATCTCACATGCTAGTAAAGTAATGCTCAAAATTCTCCAAGCCAGGCTTCAGCAATACGTCAGCCGTGAACTTCCAGATGTTCAAGCTGGTTTTAGAAAAGGCAGAGGAACCAGAGATCAAATTGCCAACATCTGTTGGATCATGAAAAAAGCAAGAGAGTTCCAGAAAACATATATTTCTGCTTTATTGACTATGCCAAAGCCTTTGACTTTGGATCACAATAAACTGTGGAAAATTCTGAAAGAGATGGGAATCCCAGACCACCTGACCTGCCTCTTGAGAAACCTATATGCAAGTCAGGAAGCAACAGTTAGAACTGGACATGGAACAACAGACCGCTTCCAAATAGGAAAAGGAGTACATCAAGGCTGTATATTGTCATCCTGCTTATTTAACTTATCAGACTACATCATGAGAAATGCTGGACTGGAAGAAACACAAGCTGGAATTAAGATTGCTGCGAGAAATATCAACAACCTCAGATATGCAGATGACACCACCCTTATGGCAGAAAGTGAAGAGGAACTAAAAGCCTCTTGATGAAAGTGAAAGAGGAGAGTGAAAAAGTTGGCTTAAAGCTCAGTACTCAGAAGACTAAGATCATGGCATCCGGTCCCATCACTTCATGGAAAATAGATGGGGAAACAGTGTCAGACTTTATTTTTGGGGGCTCCAAAATCAGTGCAGATGGTGACTACAGCCATGAAATTAAAGGACACTTACTCCTTGGAAGGAAAGTTATGACCAACCTAGATAGCATATTCAAAAGCAGAGACATTACTTTGGCGACTAAGGTCCGTCTAGTCAAGGCTATGGTTTTTCCTGTGGTCATGTATGGATGTGAGAGTTGGGCTGTGAAGAAGGCTGAGTGCCAAAGAACTGATGCTTTTGAATTGTGGTGTTGGAGAAGACTCTTGAGAGTCCCCTAGATTGCAAGGAGATCCAACCAGTCCATTCTGAAGGAGATCAGCCCTGGGATTTCTTTGGAAGGACTGATGCTAAAGCTGAAACTCCAGTACTTTGGCCACCTCATGTGAAGTGTTGACTCATTGGAAAAGACTCTGATGCTGGGAGGGATTGGGGGCAGGAGGAGAAGGGGATGACCGAGTATGAGATGGCTGGATGGCATCACTGACTCGATGGACGCAAGTCTGAGTGAACTCCGGGAGCTGGTGATGGACAGGGAGGCCTGGCGTGCTGCGGTTCTTGGGGTCGCAAAGAGTTGGACACAACTGAGCGACTGAACTGAACTGAACTACTCCTTGGAAGGAAAGTTATGACCAAACTAGACAGCATATTAAAATCAGAGACATTACTTTGCCAACAAAGGTCTGACTAGTCCAGGCTATGTTTTTTCCAGTAGTCATGTGAGAGTTGGACTATGAAGAGAGCTGAGAGCCGAAGAATTGATGCTTTTGAAGTGTGGTGTTGGAGGAGACTCTTGAGAGTCCCTTGGACTGCAAGGAGGTCCAACTAGTCCATCCTAAATGAGATCAGTCCTGGGTGTTCATTGGAAGGACTGATGCTGAGGCTGAAACTCCAATACTTTGGCCACCTCATGCGAAGAGTTGACTCATTGGAAAAGACCCTGATGCTGGGAGGGATTGGGGGCAGGAGGAGAAGGGGATGACAGAGGATTTGATGGTTGGATGGCATCACGGACTTGATGAACATGAGTTTGAGTAGACTTTGGGAGTTGGTGATTGACAGAGGCCTGGTGTGCTGCGATTCATGGGGTTGCAAAGAGTTGGACGTGACTGAGCGACTGAACTGAACTGAACTGATTCTAGGTAATAATAGATGCTATAAAAATCAGGCAGGGTTTTGAGACAGAGAGTTCCTGCGGTGGCTACTTTGGATTGAGGGGCCTGGAAGTCCTCTCTGAGGTGCACCCTTCGGGCAGAAGCCTGGAGAAATTAAGAGTGTCTTCCACATGCCTATCTGGAGGAACAATGTTCCAGACAGAGAGAACAGCATGTGCAAAGGCCCTGTGGTGGGCACATGCTTGGCCTGCCCCAGGAAGGTGAGAGTGAAGGGAGGAAGGGAGAGAGGAGCTACAGTTGAGATGAGGAAGGGCTTTCTTGCCCACGGCAAAGAAATTTGTAAGTTTTAAAAAAATTTTAATTGCAGGATAATTGCTTTACAATATCATGATGGTTTTTGTATGGAAGTAACCCAGATGTCCATTGACAGATGAACGGATACAGAAATTATTATACAATGGAATATTACTCAGCTATAGAAAAGAATGCATTCAAGTCAGTCCTAATGAGGTGGATGAGCCTAGAGCCTATTGTACACAGTGAAGTAAGTCATTAAGAGAAACACAAATATTGTGTAGGTTTTGACATGGCATTCGAAATGATTCCTCTGGCTGCCTGTGGAGGATAAACTGGTCTGGGGGGACAGGAGAGAGTCATTGCAGGGAGACCAGTAAGCAGGCAACTGCCACAGTCCAGTGAGAGATGATGGATGCTTGGACCACTCGTGGTGGAGCTGGGAGGTGATCAAATTCCAGCTGAAGTTTAAAGGTAAAGCCAACAGGACTGGTTGACAGATTGGATGTGGGGGAATAAGAGGAAGAGAAGCATCTAGACGAACCTCAAGATTTGGCCCAATTGCCTGGAAGGATGGAGTTGCCTTTTACTATGAGAGTGACCAGCTTGGGTGGAAATGGGGGCACCGGAAACCTGCACCTTTGGCCCTGACGCTGGTGGGGGTCCTCACTCCTAGGCCCTGCAGCCCCTGGCCATCTGCGAGAGTGCCCTGGAACAGTAACCTTGAATTTACGCGGGAACCAACAGTGCCTTCCTGAAATCCTATCTCTAAAGTTTGCAGGGCCCTTTTGACTTTCTCGTTTACAGACTCAGCCTGCAGTTTATTCTGATGGCTGGGGTTCATTTTCCCTAAGGACAGGCAGCTCCTGCAGTTAAAGAATAAACTGATGAACATTCCGGCAGCGCCTGGAATGCCCCAGGCCCATGGAGGCGATTAAGCCTGGCTGCCACCTGTCCAGATGGGTTGGTTGGAAAGTGCTACATCTGTTAGAGGGAGTTTGAATGTTAAAGAGGGATATCAATTGTAGGAAGGAAATTACTGAGTCTTCAAATGCCATCGACTGGGAAAAAGACGGATGAGGTTTTTATGGACGTGCTGTTTGTCCCAATAAAATAAAACATCTTAAAACCCGCCTTCACTGGCATCAAAGTACCGCAGTGTTGTATGTAAACATAGCAGTTTACATCTCGGTGATGCGTTTCTTAAAAACAAAAAGCAAAACAGTGCTTTCATCCCTCTATCTGGCTTTCTAAAGCAACTGCAACAAGAATATGCATTTATTTGTGCAATGAAATTTACAAAGCACCTACTAAGTGCAAGGCCCTGGGCTCAGGAGGGGAGAGAGATGAATCAGCTCTTTTTCTAAGCCTGCTCATGGCTGATGGGAGACATAAAGAGCACACAGGGTGCAGTGGATTAGCACAGTGAGGAAGGTCCTGAGGTTCAGAGTGGGGAGGGATTGCTGGGGACTGGGGAAGGGAGTCAGAAAAGGCTTTTTGGAAAGGACAATGTGTCCATTTACTTGCATTTGTTGGCATGGAACCAAAACCCCTAATGTATCTGATTTATACCTCAAAAGGATTTATCTCCTGTCACAGAGCCTGCCCGTCAGGAGGACTTCAGGGTGGGTTCAGAGGCTGGATCCAGGGATTCAGCATTATACACCACACCAGCCTCTCTGCTTTCCCATCCGCCATTGTGGTTTCATTCCAAAGTCAATTCCCCTCTCAGTCATGAGATAACCCCCATCAGCAACTGGGACCATGCGTCTGCTTGCCCGGCTCCATTGGCATTGAGAGAGAAACCTCTCCTTCAAGTGTGGGGTATATACTCTGCTCTCTGATACAACTGGCCATCTTAGGCCATGCGCCCTCCTTGGGCCACTAACAATCTCTAGGGATGGCTGATTACCATCGACTGACGAGGTGACCCTAGAGCAGAGGATCAGATCGGTGTCCCCTGAGGTTGCATAGGCACAGGTGGCCATCAGTGCAAGGGGGGACGAGCATCAGCATGTCTCACTTGAAATAATGAGTTGTATGGTTTGTGAATTACATCTCAATCACACTGCAGTTAAAAAAAAAAACAAAACACCCAAAGAAAAACAAGGCAAAGTTGGACTTGTGTTTGAAAAGCATGTGGAAAAGGATATTGGTTGGTGGATTGGTTTTTACACTAGTGGAGATACAACAAGCATCATTTAACAGCAACAACAATATTAGTGGGCGGCAGTTTTGAATACTTTCTGTGATCCATTCATTGTATGTAGGGCTTTAAAGGCTAAGCAGGACCTCTCCGAGCCAGCCTCCCTTACCTGACTCACCTGTTTACCTGAAGCTCGAATTCCTCTGTAAACAGAGAGATGGATAAGCCTGCAGCTTGGGGCCATTAGCTTCTGCCTGAAACACACACCGGTTTGTCTGTTCGCTCAGAGTCAGTGGTTTTGTTCCCAAACCTGTTTAGTCCAGATGAACTGGAGATGGCAATTGCCTAGCTTACTTAGATGTAACAAATGGATAACTGGGAGGGCAAAAGAAGAGGGAGAAGCAGCTTCTCTGCAGACCAAGATGAACTGTTGAGAAAGATTTGATGAGGGCAAAAAGTTTAAGAAGAAGTTGGAAAAATAGATGAGAAATGCCAGCACCAGCGGTGCTCTGCCCGATACCAGAATCACTTGTACGTGTAGCTGCTGGGCACTCGATATGTGGCTGGCGTGGCTGAGAAACTGAGCTTTTTATTTTCTTTAACTGTAATCAATTCACACGACTAAAGACAAATATGCGATTCGGTTACTGGGCAATGTTTCAATCTATTTGGGACAAGTTCTTCATACGCATCTACTTTTTCAACTTTAAATTTTCTGAATCTAAATGTAGATCAATTGATAAGCAGAGATGCATTTGAGTATAAAATACAACCAGATTATGAAGATTTATATGAAAAGGGTAAACTATCTTCATTTTTATATTTATTATACAGTACAGTGAAATAATAATGGTTCAGATTTGTATGGTTAAAGAAAATATATCATTAAAATTAATGTCTTTTTTAAAACATTTTTTTCAAATGTAGCTACTAAAAAATTTAAAATTACACACGTGGTTCACCTACTTCTATTGAACTGCAATGGTCTACAAGGATTCTGCACTCAGATTGCTTTGCAAGTGTCTTTAAGTCATGATCCTGCCATCAAGAAATGAAAACTGAGCATAGTATGATTAGACGAAAGAAGAGAGATAATGGGAGAATCCAACAGCTGGTTCACATTAGAAAAAACTCATTGGCTCTGCCATGAAAATCTTCACTAATTAATAAACATGTGTGTGTTTTCTGTTAAGTTATGTAAGAGTTGAAAGCAGTGAAAGTGTTAGTCGCTCAGTCAGTTCGGTCACTCAGTTGTGTCCGACTCTTTGTGACCCCATGGACTGCAGCACGCCAGGCCTCCCTGTCCGTCACCATCTCCTGGAGCCTACTCAAACTCATGTCCATCATGTCCGTGATGCCATCCAACCATCTCATCCTCTGTTATCCCCTTCTCCTCCTGCCTTCAATCTTTCCCAGCATCAGGGTCTTTTCCAGTGAGTCAGCTCTTCACGTCAGGTGGCCAAAGTATTGGAGTTTCAGCTTCAGCATCAGTCCTTCCAATGAACACCCAGGACTGATCTCCTTTAGGATGGACTGGTTATATCTCCTTACAGTCCAAGAGACTCTCAAGAGTCTTCTCCAACACCACAGTTTAAAAGCATCAATTCTTTAGTGTTCAGCTTTCTTTATAGTCCAACTCTCACATCCATACATGACTACAGGAAAAACCATAGGTTTGACTAGATGGACCTTTGTTGGCAAAGTAATGTCTCTGCTTTTTAATATGCTGTTTAGGTTGCTCAGGTGCTCAGTCGTGTCCAACTGTTTGTGACCCTGTGGACTGTAGCTTGCCATGCTCCTCTGTCCATGGGATTCTCCAGGCAAGAATACTGGCATGGATAGCCATTCCCTTCTTCAGAGGATCTTCCCAACCCAGCGAAGGAACCTGGGTTTCCCTTGTTGCAGGCAGATTCTTTACTATCTGAGCCACAGGGAGGCCCATGTAAGGATTAACTGGCCCTTTTTTGCCAGTTTAGTTTTACAGTGGGCCTCCTGCTGGTCCCAATTGCTCTGGATAAGAGGGTGCCTCCTGGGTTTCACAGTCACCCCTGGAGATCAGGGTTGATATGATGACTCCCACCTTCGAGATGGGGAATTCTGAGGCGCAGGGAGGGAGAACAAGGTGCTGAGTGTCTTCCAGGCAGGGAATCAAGGAACAAGGGGACTTGCATCTTGTGTTACCTGACATCAGACCAAGGTCACGCTCTTCCCACGCTCTTCACCCTGACACTGCTGGGGTCCTAGACACTGGGCCCTGGTTACTAGTGAATAAAACAATCATAACTCACCGCATGAGAGAACCCCCATTTTCTTGGGGGCCTTCATCAGTCTCTCTTACCTGAAGGTGTTAAGGAGACCAGGACTGATTTCCTGGGACTCCCAGGTTGTCGACTTGAAGCAGAAATAATTCGTGAATGAACCGCATGCTCCCCTTGGTGGCTGTGACTGTGTGCCATGTGATGGACATCATGTATGTGTCCATCACTTGCTGCGTATGCTGAAGCCCTGACCCCAATGTGAGGGTATTGGGAGGTGGGTCCTTTGGGAGGCAATGAGGTCATGAGGATGGGGACCTCAGGATGGGCTTAGTGCCCTTATAGGAAGAGACCCCTGTGACAAGAGAGCTTGCTCTCTCTTCTCTGCCATGTGAGCAGACCGTGAGAAGGTGGCTTGTCTATGAGCCAGGAACCCTGTCCTCACCAGGAGCTGAATTGGCCAGTATGTTGATCTTGAGCTTCTCAGTCTCCAGAACTGCCATAAATAAAGGCTTGTGGTTTAGCTGCCCCGTCTCTGATAACTCATTATGGCAGCCTGAGCCCACTAAGACTCCACGGTTCTTCCCATGGATCCTGAAGCCTCTCTCCGCTCTAAGAACAGGTGCATATTTTAAGAACCAGAGAGTCCAGTCCAGGACCTGGTACCATTCAGTCTCACAACAATCCGAGCATCTTCTGCCGGGAATCCCCTCCTGGGAGTGCCTTTCCACGTGTCCCTCGTTCATGAGGGTGGTGGTCACTGGCTTGCATTGATGCTTCCAGCACCTCTTTAGAATGAGTGGATTCCAGTGTCTCTGGCTTTGGGACTTGAGCCAAGTCTCCTTCAATGTCCAGGTGCACTGGATTTACTGTCTCAGGAGAGAGGGACCTTTTCCTGGAAAGAGGCGTCTGGAGCAATCCCGGTGTCTGGTGCTGTCTCCAAGGCTCCTCTTGCAGCGCTGAGGACATAGTCCTTGGCGAGCAGTCAGGGGTCAGCGCTGGGGCCCCAGGGGGTGTCCTCCCTGTCCAGCCCCACTCTGCTGCTGTGACCTGTGGCTCCTGAAGGGGCCGTGTGACTGCGTCCAGGTGAGGATTAAACGAGCTAATGCACCGGAGCACTCGGGACCCCAGGTGCCAAGTGATAAGTGCCCTGAGAGGTCAGCCCATTGTCGTCAGCGGGTCACTAATCAGGGTCACAGGTGAGTCTGGTCAAGAGGCCTCCCTGGAAACAGGTGTTTGGGTTTAGGAGGAGAGATTTCTGTAGGGACGCTTGGAGATTTAGCCCGTAATTGGCAGCTTTGCTTCCAATAGCTCTTGAGAGACAAGCCACGCAAGGTTGCTTATCTTTAAGCCAAGAGCAGAAAAGGCTGTGGGGCCTGGCTCCCTGGGATGCCCCCACCCTGAGCTGCTGTCAGGTGGCCAGACGCAGACAGACCTTTCTAAGCTCTGGGCTCAGGGCCCACTGCTCTTTCTCATCCTGCTTCTTAATTTTAAAAAAATGATATCCAAAGCGTCCATGACTGTGGATTCCTTGACACTCTGCTGTGGGCTAATCTTCAGGGTGAAGCATCATCTTTCTCAAGCGGGTTTGTCCTCTGTGTATCCTCTTTGATCTGGAGACCAGGAAGAAACATGTGTTCTCACTCAAAGCTGGAAAATGCATCCTACACTCAAATCTCGCCTTCCTCCCTCTGAGTGTTCAGCTAAGTGTTTATCTTTCTCTTTCAAGGGCGATGGATGTTTAATTCCTCAAAGGCTGTAAAGCAGGTTGTAAAGAGATGGAGTTATTATTGTGAATGTCCATGATGATCAAGGCGCACTCCTTGCCTGCCCCAGTCCTTGGTCACTGTGATGAACTCCTTCAAAGGTAACCAACTCCAGCTGCTCTGAACAATTACTGGACAGGACAGAATTGACCTGCTTTGGTGAAGATCTTTTTATAAAAAGTAATTAATTTTTTGGCAGGACTGGGTCTTCATTGCGGCAGGCGGGCTTTCTCTAGTTGCGCTGGGTGGATTTCTCATTGAAGTGGCTTCTCTTGTTGCAGAGCATGGGCTCTAGGGCATGCAGGCTTCAGGAGTTGTAGGGCAAAGGCTTAGTTGCCTGGTGCCATGTGGAATCTTCCTGGACCAGGACTCGAACTTGCGTCATCTGCATTGGCAGACAGATTCTTAACCACTGGAACATCTGGGAAGTCCCAGATGAAGATCTGGTATGGGCAGGCAGAGAAGAAAGCTTTAGAGAGAAAGAAGAATCACCAGGAGCCTGGCAGCCTATACCTGCTGGTTCCTCAATCTCATCTTTGACCAGTTCATTCAATAAATGCTTGTCAAGGGATTTCTGCACATCCAGGATCAGCTGATGCTGGGAGAGTGATGAGAAGTCACGTGCTCTGCAAACTGTTGAGTGCTGCCATCTGCGGGATGATGGGCTAGTGCCTGCCGTGGGCTCACTGACATCTGAAGATGCTGATGGTGATGGTGATGAGGGGGATGACCTCAGAGCATCCTTCTCAGCCTGCATTTGTGCAGGATAAAGGTCTGAACCAGGGGATCCCAGCAAAAAAAATACCACATGGAGCTGATAAGGTGAGGAATGAAGGTCACCAGAGTGTCCTCAAATGCATTTGTGTTGGTGATGGTGATGATGAGGTCATCTGACATTTGAAGCCCTGTGTCCTATGGGTGGACCCTGCTGAGCATTTCACTGCACCTTCCTGCCCTCATCTGTCCTATGGTCCTGTGCCACAGGAGCTGTCATTATCCTTGCTTTTCAGACGAGGAAACTGAGGCACAGAGAGGTTACATAAACCCCGAGGTCACACAGCTAGTGAGTGGTGGGCTGGGATTTGGACCCAGAGAAGCTGCCTGCAGAGGCCGTGCTCTCAGCATGCTGACTGTTGGGATGCGCTGTCTTCCTGCATAGAAAAGACTCAGGAACTGTTTCACTCTGTGACCTTCTTGGGTCACATTTCTTGGCATTCCAACATCTGACCTCCAAAAAGGCAAAATGGAAACACTTCCCCCAGGTTTTTCCTCCTTTCCAGACTCCATTCTCCCCTTCTGTGACCTCCCAGTCTCTGCTCCTGGCTCAGAACAGGCAAACCCTGACCCCCAGAGCCTGCGGGGCGGGGCTGCAGAATCATCAGGGGGTCCGGGCCACCACCTCCAGGTAAGAATGAGCAGGATCTGTCGCTTAATGACCCAGATGGTCTTTACGACCTGGATGGTCTGTGCTCCAGTTCATGCTACACGCTGGGATCCACCTGCAGCGGGGAAAACGAGGGGCTTTGGGCGGTGATTGCTGGATTGAGAGGTTTCTTGGCTCTCACGTGAGACCAGAGAGGACGGCAATAATGGCCCCTCCCTGGGGTCAGGGAGCAGCTGAACCCGAGCCCCGCTCTGTCTGGGGGACACCTGCCCCTGCTGGGCTGAAGCAGCTTCCTGAGGCTGGTCCCCGACCCCCTCACAGAAATGCCTGCTTGGTTGGGGAGGAGCTCGGCAGAGGTTCAGTCCCAGAGCAGTAAAGACGGAAACAATCTCCAGGGTCCAGGCCGTTAGATACTCAGGTGAAGTCTGTCTGAGCTGTGTGGAACCCTGCCATCTGCACACTCAGGCTGCTGGTGCCGTGTCTACACGGTGTGTCTACACAGCCCGGCAAACCATTCTGACCACACGGAGCCCAGCAGCTGCTCCCTGAGTCTAAGCTGGCTGGAGAGCTGGGTCCTCCTTGGAATTCTGAGGAGTTTATGACTATGCCCCCCCAATCCCCCTCCATTCACAAAGTCGCACATCCTGAGTCAGACCCTCTTAAGCCCGCATCCTGTCTGAGACCCCTCTGGCTCTGGGGTTCGCTGCACATGGGGCAAGCCAGTGCGGGAGTTTTCTTGGTCTGGGGCCGCCCTCGGGTGCTGGGAGGGGCTCCTCTGAGGGGAACTCAGGGCCCCGGAGCCCTGGGTCCTTCTTTTGGGCTGCAGCCAACGTCGGGATTCCCTGGGGATCAGGAAGGTCCCTCATGGTAGAGACCATGCCTGTTTCTCCAGTTCCCACCCCTTTCTTGGCACCTGGTGGACTCTGGTGTCCCAGGAAGTGGGTTTTTCCTTTGCTCAAATCACTGGGTCATGATGTTTGTTCATTTGCTTTTGGGAGGAGGGAATTGGACCGCCCACCCCATGATCTCATTCCCTCAGGAGGGAAGGGGCTCTGCTCACCCGTTGCATCCCTAGGGCAGGGTCTGGCTCAGCGTGTCTGCTGGAATATTAACTTAGTAAGTGAATGAGGGATCCTGTCTGTTCCTTTCAACCCAGCGCCTGGCAGAAAACCTGGCACTCAGTTGCTGCTAAGTCGCTTTAGTCGTGTCCAACTCTGCGACCCCACAGACGGCAGCCCATCAGGCTCCTCTGTCCCTGGGATTCTCCAGGCAAGAATACTGGAGTGGGTTGCCATTAGCCTGGCACTCAGTAGGACTCCATAAATATTTGTCAGTTGAATGAGTGAATGAATGAAACTTCTCAATCTTCTCTCCCCCTGCACCTCTAGTCTTTAAGTCACCCCTCCCTGTCTCACTCCAGCACCCCTGTTTCCTGGCCTTCTTGCTGGATTTGGGTCCCACACCGCAGGGCCCTGCTCTGACTACCCCCTCCTGCCTGGATGATGGGTGACTCTCAGCCTCGGCGGCCAAGCGCTGATGCCCCAGCTCTGCAGCCGCCTCCATGTGCGAGGCTGCCCTGTCCACCCACGTCATCGCCCCCCGCTGAGCCCGTGGGGTCCCAGAACCTCTTCCGATTGGCCCGCTGCCGTGGGTCACACTCCTGGGAAGAAGTCCCCCCGCAGACTGACCTGGTTCCCAGAGTCTCGGATCAGTCACCTACTTGAGTCAGAGCTAAAAACGGTATTATTTCCCCAAACTCAGCTGCACCTGTGGAGACAGAAACAAGACAGTCTATTTTTAGCAAGTGACAGACTGCACACATGGAGCTATAATTAGCACCTCGTTCAAAGGGTGGAGTTTCCAACTGGAGGGGGAGATACTGCCCCGGGGGTGGGGGGGGCCCTCAGCTCAGCACCCGTCTCTGGTGTGTGATGTGGGACAGAGCCCGCTGCACAGAGGGAAGGCCTGGATCCCTGGGAGTCCCAGGAAGGGGATGAAGCTCTTGTGGGTGGTGCTCCCCACGCGTGCTTCCCTCCTTTCTCTTTCTGGCCCACTGTTGGCAGAAGGCGGATCCCACCCAGGTCTGAATGGCGTCCTCCTGCAGGGGTGACCCGGCCAGGCCAGCGTGATCAAGATGCCAGGTCACCCTGTTGTCAGGCTGGAGAGTCATCTGTTCCCTATCTGCCCAGATGGAGAGCAGGGTTGGGGGTGGTCCTCCAGTGTCCCTCTCTCTTGTTTCTCATAGAAGCAGAGAAACTGGCTGCCTAGAAAGGCTACATTTCCCAGAGTCCCGTGTCACCATAAGTAGCCTCTGGAGTATAAGCATCATCTCTTTCTCTCTCCATTAGCTGGGAGAGAACAGAGGAGGACTGTCTGGGACAAGGATGAAGGCTGCAGCCTCAGAAATCAGAGTCTTGAGAAGGAGGTAGAGCCCCAGTTTCTTCCTCTGTAAAACGGGAGAGTAATTATACCTCTGTTTTCCATAAATTAGAATTCTTTCATCTGCTAAGTGAGAGGAAATTCATTCCCAACTCTCCAAGGCAAAGGGGGATTTGTTGGGTCTGGTAAGTGGAAAACAATTTTTTTTTTTATGAAAGAGGCATGGCTGTTTGCCCTTGGCCTGGGGACTCAAACATGCCTTATCTGTGCTTGTTGTTCCCATAGCAAATTTGTTAAGAGCAGTTTAACAATTCTGCTTTTAAAGGACCATAAAATCTCATTGTAACCCATGTGTTGGCTGGTGGATGTGCTCAAATCTTGCATTTATGGCAAGTCCGCGACCGCCGTCCTTAAGGTTTCTGTGATTCACGGAGCTGATGTCTCCCCGGCCCCGCCCGCTCTCATCTCCAGCCTCTGCTCAATTCTTCTCCACCTTGCATCTCTCCATGCTCTTCCCGCTTCTGCAGGGTCCATCACCAACGCGGCACAGCCTTCTCCTTGTTTTGTACCTCCTCAAATCCCATCTCCGATGGCAGCTGTGATGGGCACACCGTATTCATGCTTCCGGAGCTGAACAGCGGAGGCTCATTTTTATCGATGTCGGTCCCTTTGCATTTCTGCCAACTCCAGCATCAGGTTGTGTTGCTTAGCAACCCTGCAGTCCCCTCTACAGCTTCTTCTGGAGCCTGCTCCTGCACCCCACTGCTCCTGTGCCACTCACGTCCCTGTGTAGCTCCTCAGTTATTGCTTTGTGGTCTCCTTCCAGCCTTAGGACTCCAGAGTTCACACCTTCAGACTATGTCCCCACACCGTGGAAGTTCCTCTCCTTTGAGCATCTCTCATTCCAGCTGGTAAGAGATGTGTTTTCTCCCCGTCAACACTGGTAATAATTATCGTGGCCATTTACAGACTGTCTGCTCTATGCCAGGCATTGAGTCTCTGCCTTTCCCACATTCTCTCATTATTCTGCACAAGAATAATATTCGGCCCCCTGTGAGGTGGGGCCTGTTTCCCCATTTCACAGATGAGGAAGCTGAGGAAGGATTCAGGAGAAGGGCCTTGATGGCCAGTGATGGAGTTGGGATTTTCCCAGTGCTGTCTCACCCAGGCCAGGCTCCCAACCATTGTTCACTGCTTTCTATTTTTTTATTGAGAGGTCATTGATACATAACATTGTATTAGGTACTTAACATAATGAGCTGATGTCTCTATGTATTGCGAAATGATCACCATGGTAAATTTAGTTAACAAGCATCACCCGTGCGTAGTTACCAAAGTTTTTGTTCTTGTGATGAGAAGTTTTAGGATCTACTCTTAGTAACATTCAAATGTACAATACAGGACTGCTAACTATAGTCCCCATGCTGTATGTTACATCTCCAGGACTTACTAATATCTGTTCACTAGAAGTTTGTACCTTTAGGCCACCTTCACCCATTTGCTCACCTGCCAAACCACTTACCCAGCTTTAAAAAAGAACAGTTACTTATTTGGGGCCATGCTGGGTCTTCACTGTGGCACGTGGAATCTTTAGTTGCAGCATGTGACCTCTTAGCTGAGGTGCGTGGGTTCTAGTTTCCTGACCAGGGATGGTACCAGGCCCCCTGCATTTTGGGAGCATAGAGTCTTAGCCGCTGGACCCCCAGGGAAGTTCCACTTACCCAGTTTTGTTCTTTCACAGGCCACTGTCTTCATTTCCCCACATCCACACACCACCAGGATGATCCTTTAATATTTTTCTTTAATTAGATCTATCTTTGCTTTGACTAAGAAACGTTTATTTCAAAGGAGGTCTCCATCAGGACTGTAAACGGAAACCAGCGTGCCTTGCTGCAGGAGGATGGTCACCATAGAAATTAACACAATACTCCTAAACACAGGGTCTGCGTGCCGCACCAAGCCTGGGGTCTGTTCTTTCTTTGTCTCAGAGGGTGATAAGAGAGGCTCCAAGATGTGCTACAGGCGTCTTAGCACCAGATCGCGATGTCATCTTCGAGGTCACTGGAAAAAGTAAGGAAGGGTCACTGTGGGATTCGGTGCTCCTGAGTGCTGCCTGCACTGACTCTCAACCACCTCGCGTTTGCCCCTTGGGAGACCCTGAGTCAGAAGGAGGGGTTGGGAGGGATGAGAGAAGGCAGGGAGAATGGCACTGCCCAGGCCTGAGAAGGGAGGAGCCCAAAGGGGAAGCAGACAGAGGGCAGAGGAGGCTGCAGAGGGGGAGGGGAGAAGCCTGGAGGCCACACAGTTGAGTTTCGAGGGAGGCCGTGGTGAGCCACGCGAGGACGCAGAGCCAAGGCGTGGAGGGCCCTGGCCGGTGCTGCTGAAGTCCAGGAGAGGCAGGGGATGGGGACATCCAACCAGATGGGGCCCCATCAGATCCATGAGTCAACCCCAGGTTGTCATTTATCCCCCGCCAGCTCCCAGACACTCCTCCCTAGCAGGTCCCCCCAGCAGCCCCAAGAGGCTGAGTGGAAGGACAGGTGGAGACTTTGAGTCTCGTTTCCTGAACCCACATGTCCGTCTCCCCTTTGTCAGCTCAGGAGAAGGACAGATGAGGGGCAGTGGCAGCCCCTGTGAAGTGCCCTGGATTGGATTTCTGAGATCTCACCAGCCCCAAGGACCACACCGATGCCTGGGCCGGGGACTTCTGCCTGCCTGCCCGCTGCCACCACGATCGAATCCATTGACTCCCCTTCTATCAACGCCTTCCCTGAAACAGGCAGGGCCTGATGGTTTCAATGATTTACTTATCTCGAGCCAACAGGTCATGACAGAGAAGTCAATAGGTGTGTGTTAGAAGGAGTTCCTTTAATTATTCAGGCTCTCTAAAGAACAGGAGAGATATTTTAACATGAATTAAAGCGCCTGGAGAGAGAAGACCTGGGGTAGAGGTTGGGGGTCTCTAAACCACCTGCCACCCAGGTGGCCCTCCAGGACACAGATGAGATGTACTTAATTCAACTCTAAGTATGAATATTGATCGAGCATCTTTCTCACACTGAGTCCCATTGTAGCCCTAGGGGCTCAGTGATGACATGCCTTGACCTTCAGGGAGCTCACCGTTTAGTGAAGGGGGTCAGGCAGACAGAGAAGGGCCTTAAAACACTACAGTATGATTACGGTTTAATGTAAGGAGGACCAGGCTGCTTTAGGAGCAGAGTAAAGATGATCTGAGGCAATATTGCCAGGGACAGAATATTTGATGTTTAAATATTTTTTCCAAATCGCTTTATTATTATTATTTTTTGCTTCTTTGGGTACAAAGGAAGCCTTAACACAATTTAAAAATATAAAGACATTTACAAGCTATATTCCGATCATAAATAACATTAAAACATTAATCATAAAAGATGGAAATATCTCTGTGTCTTGATTGTGGTATTTTTGTTTTTACCCCAGTGGACACATTTGTCAGAACTCACTGAGTGGGACACTTAAAATGGGTGCATTTTATTGGAAGGAATTCTCTCCCAAATAGCTCCCAGATCAAAGCAAAAATCAAAACTAAAATATGTATAGGAAAGGATGAAAGGGAGACAAGTTCAAACCCAGGCCTGAGGGCATGGCTGAGTGGGGGGGGGGCTTGGAAGAAAATTTCTGTTCTTAAGAGCTTGCATTCTTCCAGAGGAAAGAACAGTTCTTAAAAATTAGGGTGGGGAGGGAGAATAAAGTAAATGAAGACAAACTGGGGGAGGGAATTAACGCAGATAAGAACCCAAGTCAAACAGGCATATGGTTGGTGTCTAGAAGATGAGGTTTTTAGAGGATCTGGTGAGGTGAACTCCAGTTAGGAAGTGTATTTTTCCATTTCAGGAGCTGGAAGGGTTTTCGGCCTGAGAGTGACATGTGGGGAGCTGGGTTGGGGAGGATGGCTCTTCTTGCAGGGAGGGGAGTGGGGGGACTGGAAGCTGGGAAAGTCAGAGTCTGTGCGGCTCCTCCCTCCTCCTCCTCCTGGGCTCAGGCATCTTCTTTCCTTTTCTGAACCATTGCAGAGAGTTCGGGTGCTAGCCCTGCCCTGCTTCTTGGTTACATAAAACAGAAATGAAGTTCTGAGAGGGTGGACCATCTCCCTAAAGCCCCATCATAACTGAAGACATCAGCCATCTGGTGGGGTCTGTGAACTTGTGCACTGTCAGGGGGAGGCAGGTGGAGTGATCAGGACGGGCCTCTCTGGATTCTCCATGATGAGAAAGGAGTTTCCCAGAGGGCACAGGGAGGGCTGCAGAGAACTCTGGGATGAGAAGGACCAGACCAGCCAGGTCCCTGGAGCACCCTGACGGTCTAGCTGCCCTTGACGGGACGTGACAAGGCAGGAAGGTGGGAGGAGAGCCAAGAGCGGAATCTTGCAGCAGTAGGGGCTGGAGCAAATTCCCCTGGGAGAAGGCCAAGAGTAGTTTCTGGGTGACTGGCTCAAATTTCCTTCAGGGTTGGTGTCTCACTTTTAAAAAATGTCTTTGTCTTCCAACCAGAATCTCACTGGGTGTAAATATTTATTGGAGTGTAACCAACATGAGAAAAGTGCCCAGGTCACAGATGCAGTCTTGATGCTTCAGCATGAGGTGGGAGGGGCACTCCTGTGGCCAGCCCCCAGATCAGAGACAGCAGCATCAGGAAACCAAGGCCATCAGGATACACCCCTGTGGGGGAGGGGTGCATTGTCATCTTCAGCGTAAGGAGACAGGCTCCCAAAGAGCCTCAGTCTCTCCCAGCCGTTTCACAGGAGCACCCTACGTACAGATTTTTGCATACCGGACTTCCGGAAATGGGACCTACTGGTATTTTCAGGGTGTAATTTCACCTTGATTCCACCCTGCTGGGCAACCAATATTCCAAATCACAGAATGTGAAGCTGGACATCAAAGACTGAGATATTTGTTTGAACCACTGGACAAAAAGCTGCCCAGAGAATTGGGCGACTGAAGCAGGACCTTGGCTATCATGAGGACAGGGACAGCTGGCCAGCAGTGGGGGCAAAGGACTCTCAGGTCCCAAGACAACCACCGTGCCCTGGGAGCTGCTTCCTGGAAGGGCTGATCAGGCTGGGACCTGCGGATGGGCCTGCGAGGGCTAGAGGGACTGGTCTGAGCTGGCATTCAAGTCTAACTGTGTCAGAGAGAGTTCCACCGCGACATCGAGGACGATGAACCCTGGGACCATCATCCCAGATCCATCTTTCCCCTCCCTCCCTCTCTCCCTCTCTCTCTCCCGCCTCAGTAAGAAAATGGATTATGGTTTCTGAAGGTAACAGCTTTCTCGTCCTCCCCTATGAATAGCTGAGCGAAGAATTAATTTAGATTTTTGCAATGTCGGGGCCTCTCTCATTAAATTACTCCCACTGTCTCTTGGAAGCCCTGGTAACTTAGTTTAATGATCTCGCGTTCTCTATACCCTTGAAAAATGCTTCGTGTGTCTCCCAGCACAGGCAATCTTAAATCTGCTCGCAGCTTTGTGTCTCCTTGTCTTTGGCCCAGAGTCTGAGGGCCCATCACCAACCTGCCCCCGTCCTTGCCTCTGCTTGAGGCTCCCCAGCTCCCTGGGTCCCTGGCCTTAGTTTCTCATTCTTTGCCTGTTCCCTTGCTCACTGACATTACCATGTTTTTCTCCTACTAAAAGCCTGACTATACCCACCATGCTCTTTTATAAAACTGAAATGATGATGATTTACGTTCTTCTCAAGTCATTGCTTGCTGGTTTATATTTGTCAAGATGGGACAGGCAGTCCCCAAGGGACATCAGGCATCCCCTTGGCTGGTGCAGGTTGAATAATGGATAAGCAATCGCTTCATTCACTGACACACAAGGGACCTTTCATTTCTTCATAGGGATCCCTGATTATGTGTGAAAGAAGTAAGAATTACACAGACACCCTTCACAGTCCGGAAAATTCAAGTGAAGGAAAGAGTTTTTTTTTTTTTTTTTTTAATTTTTTTTTGAAGGATATTTACTTTTTAGGATTTTGTTGTTTTCTGCCAAACCTCAACATGAATTAGTCATCAGGTATACATATATCCCTTCCCTTTTGAACCTCCCTCCCATGAAGGAAAGAGTTTATGTTTGCTCACATCAAAGAGAAAAAAAGAATTCTCTATAAAAAACTTCACCTGGACGTCATATTGCATCTCAGACCTCTACAGCCTCTGTGTCATCTAAAGGTCTGATTTGTTTCCCTGGGTCTCTAGGTGGTCCCTAGAGATCAGCTTCCTGGGGCCAGAGCAGGTGGAAAGGAGGATGGAGGGGGAGAATGGAACCGGCACCGGGTATAGAATAACAGAGGGGCTGCCCCAGGAGGGCAGTTAGGAAAGGCCACTGTGTGAGCTCACAGCTGAGACGCTGGTCGTGGGGGCGTCTGGGGGAGTGTCCCAGCCTGGACAGGACCCGAGTGGGTTTGAGCCTGAGCTGAAGGAGCGTCACAAAAAAGCTGGCGAGTCTGGGCAGGCTGAGCATGAGCAGTGAGGCCACTGATAGATTCAGAAAGTTAGGAAAAGTCTAGATCAGGTGCAGGGCCTGTGGACCTTGGGGGAGAGCTTGGGGGTGACTGGAGCTGGAGGGTTTGGGGGTTTGGAGGAGAGGGGGCACTTGCTCCAAAGAAGGTTTTCATAGCATCCCTATGGCTGCTGGACTTCCCAGGTGGCGCTAGTGGTAAAGAACCCGGCTGCCAGGGCAGGAGACGTGAGAGGCCTGGGTTCAATCCCTGGGTCGGGAAGATCCCCTGGAGGAGGGCATGGCAACCCACTCCAGTATTCTGGCCTGGAGAACCCCACAGACAGAGGAACCTAAACAGTCCATCCTAAAGGAAATCAGTCCTGAATATTCATCAGAAGGACTGATGTTGAAGCTGAAACTCCAATACTTTGGCCACCTGGTGCGAAGAAATGACTCATTTGAAAAGACCCAGATACTGGGAAAGATTGGAGGAGGGAGGAGAAGGGGGCAACAGAGGATGAGATGGTTGGATGGCATCACCGACTCAATGGACATGAGTTTGAGTAAACTCCAGGAGTTGGTGATGGATAGGGAGGCCTGGTGCACTGCAGTCCATGTCGGCCCAGAGTCGGACACAGCGACTGAACTGAACTGACACAGGAAAGTTCCTATGGCTGCCATGTGCCAAATGGCCTGTAGGGGGCGAAATGGAGACAAGGGAACCAATGAATGAGAAGGTGCGGAAATCACTCAGGAAGAGCCCATGAGGATCTGTCTAGGGTCAGCGGAGGTGGGAGAAGGGGGTGGATTCAGGATATATTTTGAAAGTAGAGCAAGCAAGATTTGCTGATCAATTGACAATGATGTGAGAGAGGAGTCAAGAACAAATCCAAGGTCATCCTGCACAGTTCTGATGTGCTCAAAAACATAATTTACTAACAATGATCAGTTTGCAATTAAGAGCATATTGGCGGATATTTTAGGCTTCCAGGCATTCTTTAGAATGTTCTAAGGATGAGAAAAAAGCTTCCAGTGTGACCCACACCCATCTGACGTTCATCCTCCAACCCATAAAATGTGTGCTTCCACATCCAACATGAATCACCGAAGTTGTCCTCTGGCTATTTATGTGCTGGGAACCAGCCAGGCTCTTTGCTACAAACCTGAAGACAGTCCGCGTCAGCAGGGAGATAGGATGGTATCGCAGGCAGATAGAGCAGATTGGGAGGCGTGAACCACGCCGGTCGTCTAGCCGTTCCCATCGATGGAGGAAGGAATCTTGGGTCCCGCCAGCTCCCAGCTGGGCACGGTGGTGGGACCCAGGCCGCTGTTGTGGTGGGGCAGTCCCGTGGGGCGCAGAGCCTCACGGGCAGAGTTGCTCAGGTGTGTCCATCCTGTGCAGGCGCCACGTGGTTCAGAGAAGGGCGGCCAGGGAGGTGTTCAGAGAGGAGGAGCTGACTTGTGGGTTGGGCAGGGAAGGTGGAAGAATGAGGGAGGGGACCCCCCAAGGAGAGGGAGACCTGCAAAGGTGCAGCTGGCAGGGACGATGATCCAGGCAGATGTGAGAGCCTGGAGACATTTAAACCCGTGAAGGCCATTTGGCTGCAAGCGACGGATGCCCACCTCAACACAGAGAAAGATTCAGCGGACAGCTGGGATGTCCTCAGGCACAGGGAGGGCTGGGAAACAGGTGTGGGAAGGACACCTCCAGGGCTCCCCCAGGAGGTTTCAGCAGCAGCAACTGTGGGGCAGCCTGGTCCAGGCAACTCCCTCTGGAATCCATGACCCAATCATCCTCAGTCTGGGGACCGGAAGGAGAAGGAACCTCTTAATATTACAGATAGGGCTTCCCAGGGGCCGCTAGTGGTAAAGAACCCACCTGTCAATGCAGGAGACGTTAAGAGATGTGAGTTTGATCTCTGGGTTAGGAAGATCCCCCGGAGGAGGGCATGGCAACCCATTCCAGTATTCATGCTTGGAGAATCCCATACCGAGGAGTCTGGGCTACAGTCCATAGGATCGCAGAGACTCAGACGCGACTGAAATGACTTGGTACAGCACAATGTTACAGACGAGAAGCTGGAGGTCCCAGGAAGTCGTTCAGTGTGGCCAGCAAGCGGCATGCGGGGATGGGTATCCAAGCCCATGGGTTCCAAGGTTTATGAATTTTCACCTGCAAAAATGTTTCTCAAGCTTCAGGCATCCCTAAGCTACCTTCATGATTTTAATTGTTTGCATTATACTATTTCTTCTATTATTCAACTCACCTTTATATCTATTTACTTAAACTTTCTATTCATGAGGCTCGTGGCTCATTTTAGTTTGGTCTAATGCACGTCGAATACTCTTATGCTATTAAAATAAGTAATGTTCATCTGAGAAACATCCAAATAACCCTTGGAGGGGCATGCACCACATTTGGGGCAATCCTGCACCATAACTAGGGTGCTTTTGTCTCAGGAGGATGATACAAAATATTTGTGCTGTTGAACAACAAGAGTTCTTCACTTGTTTGAAGAAAAGCAAATAGCCTGAGTCCAGAGTGGCTGGAACAGGTGAGTGAGGAGAAGATGCCAGGACAAGGTCAGAGAAGTGGGGGATGTTGAGATGGGAAGGGCTTTTCCTTCCGGGGAGTTGGGGGCTGTGGGAGGGTTTTGATAAAGAAAGCGCGTGATCTGACTGGTGTTCTGGCAGGAGCCCTCCGGCTGCAGTGGGAGAAGAGGAATGAGAAGGCAGAAGCAGGGAAACTCAGAGGCTAGAGAAACGATGGAGCTGGCGGTGGTCTGGACCAGAGCATAGCTAGGGAAGCGGAGAGCGTGACTTGGGTCCTGGTACCGTAGTTTGAAGGCTGAGATTTTCACCTTGACCTGTGCATCTGCTAATGCTGTGCTTGGAGGCTGGGCAAGCGGGAGCACTCCTGGTTGGGAGGATCTTGTCACAGGTTCACATCTTCCTGTGTCAGAGCGACCAGAGATGCTCCCTTCCTCCTATAAGTGAGTTTGCAGATTGTGGGGTCAGGGACCACCTGGCCCCTGTGTGTAGTGGGTGAGGGTGATGGCAACCCCTCTCCTCCTCGGGGAAGACCTCCAGGGGTCAGAGCACCTGCACAGTCCCCAGGGGTCCGGGCGTTAGCTGGGCTGTGGGAGCAGGAACTTCGCAGAGTGCGAATCACTCCAAGAAGGAGGCAGGACTTTCCTCACTGCCCTTTTCCAATGAGCCGCAGCAGATTCCTCTTTAGTGGGTGGAAGATGGACGATTTCATTATTTGTGGCACTCGGCAATCAATCTGGGAGTTTGGGCTAAAGTGAGCACTTCCCCTCCCGCTCAGTGTTATCCATCACGTTTAATCATTGGTCTCCCTCCAGGAGCCAGGTGCTGGGCAGGGCAGCTGTCCCTGACTTGACAGTTTTTACTCTTCAGGGGCTGTGGGGAGGGGCCAGGCACAGAAAGGGGCAGAGCTAGGCGGGAGGGTCCTCACGGCAGGTGGGCTGGGGCAACCAAAGCTTCAACAGAGGCCAGGGAACGGCCAATGAAGAGAGGTTGCAGGAGGGACTCTTGAGAGGCCTCAAAGCCTGGCCTCATTGCCAAGAAAATCCCTCACGGGAGGGAGGAGACGGAACACAGAAAAGAAAAGAAATGGCCAGAGTTCTCTGCCAAGGGAGTGTTGCAGATTTTAATTCAAGATGAAATGTGTTCTTGTTTGTGTACAACTAATTTTCCTCCCAAATGAAGGGTTTTGTCTAACACGCGAGTGTTTCAATAGCAGCCGAGTCTCCCCCACTGTGATTAAGGTAGCACGTGCCTCTTGGGTTTGGGAAGCAGGCTGTTCGTGTTAATGAGTTGGGGAAGCAAGCCTGGCTTGGATTGGTTTCTGGGTCCAAGAAGGAAGAAAGCAACAAAGAAATGGAAGAAAACAAAACACCTCCAAACAGAGACTTGGCGCCTGCCAGGATGACGTCATCCGGAAACTGTGAGCAAGTTTCCCTGAAGGAAGGGCCTCGAGACTCCTGGGCTCGTTAGAGAGCCGAGACCAGGAGGGTTTAGGGTCCGGAGTCACACATTCCCAAGCCTCTGGGCCTGGTGGGAGGTATACGTGAAGATGGTGGGTGGGCTGCAGTTTTTCACACAAGTACATTGTGTTTGCATAGAAAATACATGGAATTGAAGGATTTACCTCACACACACTCACACACACAAATACACTCATGTGTTTCCTTGGAACATATGGCTGTCTTAATTTAACTTTTGAGGGTTTTTTTTTGCTTTTAGTAAAGAGATGGTAATTTAATCAATTACCACTAATATAATGGCGTAACCCAATACCCTTTGTAATTGTGATACCTGTGTTATCTCACAGTTCTGAAGGCACTGTGTGGCTCAGGTCTCTGTGAAGGGTCTTGCCAGCCATAATCTAGGCATCAGCAGGCTGCGGTTCTCATCTGGGGCTCAGGCTCCCCTGCCAGGTCCATGGGCTGCTGGCAGAACCTAGAGCCTTCTTGCGCTTTCCGTGTGGCCTGTCCCACCCTCACGCTGGCAATGGTGGGTCAGGTCCTCCCGTCATTTGACTCTTCATGCCTTTGTCTTCGGCTTTCCAGGGCTCGTGTGATTGCGTCGGAACCACCTGGATAAGCCAGGACAACCTCCCTCCTTTAAGGTCAGCTGACTAGTAAACTTAAGTACATCTAAAGAGTCCCTTTTACATGAAAAGATGCTCAACACGACTAATTCTCAGAGAAATGCAAATCAGAACTACAAGGAGGTATTGCCTTCTATCAGTCAGAATGGCCATCATCAAAAAGTCTTCAAACAATAAATGCTGGAGAGGGTGTGTAGAGGAGGGACCCTTCCTACTCTGTTGATGGGAATGTCAGTTGGCGCAGCCACTGTGGAGAACAGTATGGAGGTTCCTTTAAAAAATAGAGTTACCATATGATCCTGCAATCCCACTACCGGACATTTATCCAGAGAAAACTCGAGAAGATGCATGAACCCCAGTGTCCACAGCAGCACTGTTTACAATGGCCAAGACATGGAGACAGCCTGAACGTCCGCAGATAGGTGAGTGGATAAAGAGGACATAATGCCATCCGAAGCATCATGGGCCAGCCTGCTTTAGCATATCACGTGAGGTCAGAGAAAGACAAATATCACATGATATCACCAATAGCTGGAATCTAATTTTAAAAAATGACACAAATTAGCATACTTATGGAATATAGAAAAACAGACATTGCAAATAACTTATAGTTAGCAAAGGAGAAATGTGGTGGGATGGAGGGGTAAATCAGGAGCTTGGGATGAACACACACACTCCTATATATAAACAGATAATCAACAAAGACTTATTGTTATATAGCGCAGCTACTTCTCCAGAAATGGCAATTTGTTTGCTTCTGGTTCTGTGCTATTTGACTAACACCACAGTAAATGTTTCTGTACATATGGGTACAAACAGGATGGATTTCCAGCAGCTCAAGAGCTCAGTTTATAAAGTGTTTGTACTTCAAAAGTTTTTTTTTTTTTTCACTAAATGTTGCCAGATTACCTTCAGAAACAACGAATATTCCACGTTTCTACAAGAGTATAGTAAAGTGCACTTAGCCCTGTAGCCCAGCTAGCAGTAAGATTTATAGCCCTTGAAAATTTCTGGTCGTCTTTTAGGTACAGTCGTAACACAGAATGGGTTATGAAATATCCTGACTACCGGTGAGTTCAAACATCTATTCTTTTCCTTATTTTTCTTTCTTTACTGTTTATTTTTTAAATTGGAGTATAGTTGCTTTATAATGTCCTGTCAGTTTCTGCTGTGCAACAGTGTCTATCAGCTCTGTGGTAGTGGTAGTCTTAGCCACTCAGTTGCGTCCAACTCTCTTCGACCCCATGGACTGCAGCCTGCTAGGCTCCTCTGTCCGTGGGATTCTCCAGGCAAGAATGGCTGGAGTGGATCAGCTCTGTGTATCATTATATTCCCTCCCTCTGGAGAGCAGCAGGGAACCCCAGCTACTCCCCTACCCTTGACGGAAGACCGGTCCTCCTCTACTGGGGGTGGTTGTCCTCTTTGACCGAGCTTGGAGCTTCAGGAGGGATGCATGTGGTGAGCGGTGAGGGAGGAAGGGGACACCCGCCTAGCCAGCCAGATCAGCTGAATCAGCCCCGGTGATCAAGGGGTGACAGATTGCAACCAGATCACCCTCACATCCTATCCCCTGCCTCTAGAGACTCCCCTCCCCCTCTCTCCTCTGCTTCTACATGGTCTTCATTGCTGTTTTTTCCTTCTCTCCTGCCTTCTTTTAATGTTGGGATTTGCTCTTCTAAGAGCAAATGGTTTCTTTATAACCTTTGCCCCCTTTTCTGATTAAGAGTGCTCCATATGTTACAGAAATTAACCCTTTATTATCTGCTTTACAAACTTAACTTTAGATTCATAATTTATATGTATATTTTATGTAACCTTACGAAGTACAAAATTTATTATTCAAATCTTTTTTAAAAAATTCAACTTATATTCTATTTTTATTTTTTTTTAGTGCTGATGTTGACAATAACTTTTTTAAAATTTTTTTACTTTACAATACTGTATTGGTTTTGCCATACATTGACATGAATCCACCACAGGTGTACATGAGTTCCCAACCCTGAACCCCCTTCCCACCACCCTCCCCGTATCATCTCTCTGGGCCATCCCCGTGCACCAGCCCCAAGCATCCTGTATCCTGTATCAAACCTAGACTAGCGATTCATTTCTCACATGATAGTATACATGTTTCAATGCCATTCTCCCAAATCATCCCACCCTCTCCCTCTCCCACAGAGTCCAAAAGTCTCTTCTTTACATCTGTGTCTCTTTTGCTGTCTCGCATACAGGGTCATCATTACCATCTTTCTAAATTCCATTTATATGTGTTAGTATACCGTATTGGTGTTTTTCTTTCTGGCTTACTTCACTCTGTATACTAGGCTCCAATTTCATCCACCTCATTAGAACTGAGTCAAATGTATTCTTTTTAATGGCTGAGTAATACTCCATTGCGTATATGTACCACAGCTTTCTTATCCATTCGTCTGCTGATGGACATCTAGGTTGCTTCCATGTCCTGGCTATTATAAACAGTGCTGCGATGAACATTGGGGTACACGTGTCTCTTTCAGTTCTGGTTTCCTCGGTGTGTATGCCCAGCAGTGGGACTGCTGGGTCATAAGACAGTTCTATTTTCAGTTTTTTAAGGAATCTCAACACTGTTCTCCATAGTGGCTGTACTAGTTTGCATTCCCACCAACAGTGTAGGAGGGTTCCCTTTTCTCCACACCCTCTCCAGCATTTATTGCTTGTAGACTTTTGGATTGCAGCCATTCTGACTGGTGTGAAATGGTACCTCATTGTGGTCTTGATTTGCATTTCTCTGAGAATGAGTGATGTTGAGCATCTTCTCATGTGTTTGTTAGCCATCCGTATGTCTTCTTTGGAGAAATGTCTATTTAGTTCTTTGGCCCATTTTTTGATTGGGTTGTTTATTTTTCTGGACTTGAGCTGCATAAGTTGCTTGTATATTTTTGAGATTAGTTGTTTGTCAGTTGCTTCATTTGCTATTATTTTCTCCCATTCCGAAGGCTGTCTTTTCACCTTGCTTAGAATTTCCTTTGTTGTGCAGAAGCTTTATAATTTTAATTAGATCCCATTTGTTTATTTTTGCTTTTATTTCCAGTATTCTGGGAGGTGGATCATAGAGGATCCTGCTGTGATTTATGTCTGAGAGTGTTTTGCCTATGTTCTCCTCTAGGAGTTTTATAGTTTCTGGTCTTACATTTAGATCTTTAATCCATTTTGAGTTTATTTTTGTGAATGGTGTTAGAAAGTGTTCTAGTTTCATTCTTTTACAAGTGGTTGACCAGTTTTCCCAGCACCACTTGTTAAAGAGATTGTCTTTAATCCATTGTATATTCTTGCCTCCTTTGTCGAAGATAAGGTGTCCATAGGTGTGTGGGTTTATCTCTGGGCTTTCTGTTTTGTTCCGTTGATCTATATCTCTGCCTTTCTGCCAGCACCATACTGGCACATGTCTTTTTCTTCTATATCTTCTGGATTCCTATCCTTGATTTGTAAGTTCTCCTTTATAGATGTTATATTGTAGTTTGTAGTATCCTAGATTTTCTTGTAAGATTTTTATTTTACTTTTTACAAGGAAGTCTTTAATTCACTAGAATTTAACTTTCTATAAGCATGAGATTGGATCCATTTAACTTTAATTTTCTTACATGGGAGGGATTCCCTCGTGCCTTAGATGGTAAAGAATCCACCTGCAATGCGGGAGACCTGGGTTTGATCCCTGGGTTGGGAAGATCCCCTGGAGGAGGGCGTGGCAACCTGCTCTGATATTCCTGCCTAGGGAATCCCCATGGACAGAGAAACCTGGTGGGCTACGGTCCGTGAGATCGCAAGAGTCGGACACAACTGATGGACTAAGGCACACTCCGTGTGGGGGAAACCTGATGTGCTGGCGTCATTTATTAAACAGCTCTTCCTCCAAGGGATTCAAACTGTCCTCTTATGTTTCCTGGTAGCTTTTTGGAGGCTCAGCCAGAGAAGCAGCTCTGCCAGAGCCTGGCATTCTGTCCATAAGATGGTAAATCTTGGGTGTGAACTTTTTCTCTTTAACCAGCTTGAGTAAGCAGAGTGAACCTGAGTGCCTCTGGTTGGTTTGTTCATCCATTTCACATGTTGGCATCTACCATGTTCTAGGTTGAAGAATGATGTCCATTGTACCTCCGTGTTTTCTTTTTTTTTGGTTGAATATGAGACAAGCACGGACTTCCCAGGTGGTGCTAGTCGTAAAGAACCCATCTGCCAGTGCAGGAAACATAAGAGACTCGGGTGTGATCCCTGCGTCAGGAAGATCCCCTGGAGGCGGGCATGGCAACCCACTTCAGTATTTTCGCCTAGAGAATCCCCATGGACAGAGGAGCCTGGAGATCTATAGTCCATAGGGTCATAAAGAGTCTGACATGATTGAAGCGACAGCAATACCCACGTGAGACAAACACAGGAGGTCCTCGTCACCCAGGAAAAATAGTCCCTTCAAGTGAATTTACTGAAGACAGGAACGGCAAAGTTCAAAATAAAGAAGGGGAAGAAGGGTATGGTTGAAACTTGAAGGTCAAAAGTCAAGTGAAAAGTTTTAAAGTATTGTTTTGTACATTTAACAAAATTGATGCTATGATTGCAACTATCCGCTGACACTTAGAACAGTGAATGAAGTACTGATTTGGTGGGGGGTGAGGGGTGCAATAATCTTCCCGAACATCACGTTTCACATCCGTTTGAACAAAGGGTGTTCAGTTTTGGGAAATACTTCAGGGCTCATTGATTTCCCCAAAGGACTCTTAATTCTTTCATAACACAAATAATTCCCTTTGCATGTGCTCATCAGCGGCTCCATTGTTAACTAGTCTAACTGCCCGGTCGTCAAGCATCCATGGATTTACAAGCTGTTCTCGGCAACACTCATGAAATTCACGAAAGGCTGTAGCCTTTGTGAAATTTGCCTTTTCACTTTGCAGTTGGTTCTCATTTACTTAGGTTATGTAGGCAGATGTTTCTGTGTCATCCTCAGGGACACTGGTCTGGGAGGACATGGCCGTGGGTGACACAGGGGAGACGTGCTGGTGTGAATTGGCAGGGGTGGAGCTGGGATTTTGTAAGTGGTCAGTTCACTGGGCATTTTATAGACTGTGAGGGCTTTGTTGCTCTATACAACTTTGTGATAACTCTGGGGAGCCTCAGTTCATAAAGACTTGGACAATGAGGATTCTTTTACATGAAACAACTATAATCTACAACAGAAGAGAAAAATAGTGGGGGAATACTCTGGGTATTTGGGAAATGGGAGATTTTATTTTTGGGTGGGAAGCTCATTGAGGAATGGCAATGTGGGGGCGGGGATGCTCCTAGGTGTGGGAAAGTGAAAGTGAAGTCACTCAGTTGTGTCCGACTCTTTGCAGCCTAATAGGCTCCTCCATCCATGGGACTTTCCAGGCAAGAGTACTGGAGTGGGTTACCGTTTCCTTCTCCAGGAGATCTTCCCCAGTGCAGGGACTGAAGCCAGTCTCCCATGTTGTAGGCAGACGCTTTACCATCTGAGCCACCAGGAAAGCCCAGGGATAAGAAGAGCAGGTTAAACGGTCCTTGAAATGAGAATTGGATTTGGACATGCAGAAGTGCTGGAAGGGCATCCTAGATAAAGGGAACAGCATAAGGAGATGGTGAGGAACAAGCAGACACGCACAGCCACAGGCTGTCACTCACCATCTATTTCTTTCTGGGATCTCATGCGCTCTCAAAGCTGGGGTCTTTATTCTCTTTTCTGAAGCATCTTTAGGGACCTCAGCTGTGTCTGGCACATAGTTGGTCCTCCTGACATATGTGCAGAATGAATGAGTCAAAGTTCTGAGGACTGCCTCTTAGGCTGCAGAGCAGGAGGTTGAGGATCCTTAGAAGTCCCCAGCTCTAGGCAGAACGATCTGACTTCGCCATCTTGCAGACCTTCCTCCCATCGCTTTCTTGGCTGGCTCTGAAGCTGCTGCCGTTTGTGGCTGGGTCTGCTTTCTCAACAGCAGCGCCGCTGCAGAGCCACTCTGACCCATGGATAAAAGCTCCTGTTCCAGCAGGTGCTTGGTTGAGGCCCTTTGATGTTGTCATAGCCACAGATGCTGATGGCAGCCCTGATGGTAATAGTCCAATTACCCTGGCTGTCTTGCTTGATGGAATGACCAAGAGCCCACAAATTGCTCCTGAGCATGCCTCTCTAGTGACAGATTATTCTGAAACCGGCCCACCTAGTTTGATCTGGAGAAGAAAACAGCACATCTATGTACTTTTCTTTTTTCCTCTTGGTGGAGAAATTGCAATCGTCTAGAAGTCATCTGATGGTCACCCAGATGCCGGAGACCCTGAGGACCCAGACTCCTGAGCATCGTCTCCATCCTTGAAGGCCAGGGTTCCATCTCTGCATCCCCAGCACCAGCACAGGGCCCGGCATGAGGAAGAGCTCAGAGCAGGGAGTGTGTGTTGGTAGCCCAGGTGAGGTCAGACAGGAGCCTGTAGGACGTCCCACAGGATGGGTGAGTGTGACTGTTTCCCAAGGGATTAAGGCCAGGATTTCTGCAGAGGGAGGCTCTGCTCAGTCTATTGCAGGCAGGGAGACTCATCATGTCCTTTCATCTGTCATTGGGATATTAGGTTTGAGTACCTGGTACTTTAAGAGCCTTAAGTCCAAAGTTAGAAATCCAGATACAATAAAACCTGGTCATTCCTATGAATCCTCAAAAGTGCCTTCTGGTACAGTCACCCTAGCTAATACTTCCTGTTGATCTAGTAGTAAGTTTGTCCTTTTGATAACTCAAATCCTAGATATTTTACATTTGGTTGAAAAATTTGTGCTTTTTCCCTTGGAGACTTTATACCCCCAGACTGCCAGAAACTTTAGTGAGGATTGTATTTTGGTTTGAACTTCCTTAGTTTTACTAGCAACTAGTTTATCATAGTGAGATACTCTCATTTAACTGGAGATCTTTTTAGCCCTTGACTAATGATGAAAACAATAGAGGAAAGACTAGAGATCTCTTCAAGAAAATTAGAGATACCAAGGGAATATTTCATGCAAAGATGGGCACAATAAAGGACAGAAATGGTATGGACCTATCAGAAGCAGAAGATATTAAGTGGCAAGAATACACAGAAGAACTATACAAAAAAGATCTTCATGACCCAGATAACCACAATGGTGTGATCACTCATCTAGAGCCAGATATCCTGGAATGCGAAGTCAAGTGGGCCTTAGGAAGCATCATTATGAACAAAGCTAGTGGAGGTGATGGAATTTCAGTTGAGCTATTTCAAATCCTAAAAGATGATGCTGTGAAAGTGCTACACTCAATATGCCAGCAAATTTGGAAAACTCAGCAGTGGCCGCAGGACTGGAAAAGGTCAGTTTTCATTCCAATGCCAAAGAAAGGCAATGCCAAAGAATGCTCAAATTACCACACAATTGCATCCATCTCACACGCTAGCAAAGTAATGCTCAAAATTCTCCAAGCCGGGCTTCAACAGTACATGAACTATGAACTTCCAGATGTTCAAACTGGTTTCAGAAAAGGGAGAGGAACCAGAGATTAAATTGCCAGAACCCATTGGATCATCAATAAAGCAAGAGGGTTCCAGAAAGACATCTACTTCTGCTTTATTGACTATGCCAAAGCCTTTGACTGTGTGGATCACAAGAAACTGTGGGAAATTCTGAAAGAGATGGGAGTCCCAGACCACCTGACCTGCCTCCTGAGAAATCTGTATGCAGGTCAAGAAGCAACAGTTAGAACTGGACATGGAACAACAGACTGGTTCCAAATTGGGAAAGTAGTACGTCAAGGCTGTATAATGTCACCCTGCTTATTTAACTTATATGAGAAATGCTGGGCTGGATGAAGCACAAGCTAGAATCAAGACTGCCGGGAGAAATATCAGTAACTGCAGATATGCAGATGACACCACCCTTATGGCAGAAAGTGAAGAACTAAAGACCCTCTTGATGAAAGTGAAAGAGGAGAGTGAAAAACTTGCCTTTAAACTCAACATTCAGAAAACTAAGATCATGGCACCCAGTCCCATCACTTCATGGCAACTAGATGGGGAAACAGTGGAAACAGTGTCCGACTTTATATTTTGGGGCTCCAAAATCACTGCAGATGGTGACTGTAGCCATGAAATTAAAAGACAGTTGCTCCTTGGAAGAAAAGCTATGACCAACCTAGACAGCATATTAAAAAGCAGAGACATTACTTTGCCAATGAAGGTCCATCTAGTCAAAGCTATGGTTTTTCCAGTAGTCATGTATGGGTGTGAGAGTTGGACTATAAAGAAAGCTGAGGGCCGAAGAATTGATACTTTTGAACTGTGGTGTTGGAGAAGACTCTTGCGAGTCCCTTGGGCTGCAAGGAGATCCAACTAAGTCCTGAATATTCATTGGAAGGACTGATGCTGAATCTGAAACTCCAATACTTTGGCCACCTCATGAGAAGAACTGACTCATTTGAAAAGACCCTGATGCTGGGAAAGATTGAAGGCAGGAGGAGAAGGGGATGACAGAGGATGAGACGGTTGGATGGCATCACCAGCTCTATAGACATGAGTTTGAGCAAGCTCTGGGAGTTGGTGAAGGACAGGGAAGCCTGGCGTGCTGCAGTCCATGGGATCTCAAAGAGTCGGACACGACTGAGAGACTGAACTGAACTGAACTGAATGATTTCCCTAAAGATGGTGGAGGCATTCTTAAATCCTTGTGGGAGTACCATTCAAAGAGATGGTTTTATACTAGTCTCTGAATCATTCCATTCAAAGGCTAATAGTTCTTGAGACTCAGGACTTAAAGGTTTACAGTATAAGGTATCTTCTAAGTCCAGAAGTATAAATCAGAAAATGTTTCCAAATAAAGTTTTAAGTGAAGAATAAAGATTTGCTACCACTGGGTTTATATATTCTACAATTGGTTCAGATCATTTCAGCTTTAGCATCATTCCTTCCAAAGAAATCCCAGGGCTGATCTTCAGAATGGACTGGTTGGATCTCCTTGCAGTCCAAGGGACTCTCAAGAGTCTTCTCCAACACCACAGTTCAAAAGCATCAATTCTTCGGCGCTCAGCCTTCTTCACAGTCCAACTTTCACATCCATACACGACGACAGGAAAAACCATAGCCTTGACTAGATGGACCTTAGTCGGCAAAGTAATGTCTCTGCTTTTGAATATGCTATCTAGGTTGGTCATAGCTTTTCTTCCAAGGAGTAAGCGTCTTTTAATTTCATGGCTGCAGTCACCATCTGCAGTGATTTTGGAGCCCCCAAAAATAAAGTCTAACACTGTTTCCACTGTTTCCCCATCTATTTCCCATGAATGTACTCAAATCCTGCATACAATGGTTATCTCCATTCTGGAATTTTGTACTGGCAGAACTGGAATGTTACATGGGGATTGACGAAGTTGGATTAATTGGGATTTAAGTAATGTGGCTATCAGAGGCTGCATACTTCTCTTCAGATGCCTCTTTAAAGGCTATTGCTTTAAATTTGGAGCTTTGGTGCTTGGATGGAGTTTTATCACTATTTGGTCAATTAGCTGTCTTGGTTCTTTATGGATGTTGCACTTACCTTTCCTAGAATTTTAGGGACTTGTGGTTGAGGCTCGTCCCTAGCTGTAATAGTGCAGCTTAGGGTTGATTAGCGTAGGGTTGATCTGGGAGTGCTTTACTGTCTATTTCTCTCTGGTGAGATAGCCATTTAATTTTGTGAGATCTCACCCCAACGAGAGAAGAGGGCATTCAGGCATATTTAGGACGCTGTGCTTTAAACATTCTTTTTCCAGTTGTATAGATTCCAAGGTAGAAGGAGGAGTGCACATATACAAATCCCCTGCGTCGACCTTGACCATCTAGACCTGCAGGCTTTTGTCTCAGCAGATACTGCCCTGCTTGAGACAGAGGACCTCCTGGGTGGACTTGAGCACCCTCGTCAGTTTGAGGAGGGAAGACAGATCCCTCCTGACAGTCTGGTTGGGAAAGGCTCAGGGCTAGGGCTGGCCCTGTGGCCCTGGGAGGGCTGTCGGAAGCCTCAGCCTCACTGGCAGGGATCGTCCCTCCATATGGAGGGAACCTCAGGAGGTACTGGAGGAGCCAGATATAATGAGTTGAGATCATTAGGCTCTGATTCAGGCAAGACAGGCCTTTTCTGAGGGTCTTCCCCTGGAACCATCATTTTACATGTCTTCGGCAAAGATTTTTTAAGCGATAAATTTTTTTAAACTGAAATATAGTTGATTTAAAATGTTGTGCTCATTTCTGCTAGACTGCAAAGTGACTCAGTTATACCACATATACATTCTTTTCCATTATGGTTTATTCCAAGAGATCGGATATAGTTCCCTGTGCTATACAGGAGGACTTTGTTGTTTATCCATTCTAAAGTAATAGCTTGCATCTACCAAACTCCCAAACTCCCAGTCCACCCCTCCCCCTCCTTCCCTCTTCTACAAATTCTTATTCTGATAAAGACTCAGTTTCATTTTGCTGCTGAAAAACATGCAGGATAACTTACACAAGTTGAGGTCAATGTTATAAGCCTACTCCTTGCACCTGGCTTCTCTTGATCTAAAGAAAAGGGGTAACCTCAGCGCAAGGCAAGGCTGACAGTGGGACAGCCAGGAGGGCTCCATCTGGACGTCCATCCTCGAAGGGAAACATGCCCTTAGCGGGGTCTGAGCTTTGCAGTTGGCTGACTGGGTATCCTAAACTGTAATGCTCGTGATGGTTTACTTCCTGGCTGGCAAAACCAGGGAGGAGCCTCAAAGCTGCCTTTGGCCATGCCTGCTGCCCCTGCCCAGCTGCATGGCTTGGGCCTGACAGTAACCAGCAGACTTGCCAAAAACTCGCTGTCAGCAGGATACAGCCGTGCTGGTGTCCCCTGGCAAACCCTTCAGTTCATGAGAGATGAAGGGAAGACCCAGGGCTTGGCGATCTGTGGCTCAGAGCACGCTTGTTCCCTTAGAGGAAGCACCCCAGGCTTCCCCCTCAAGTGCTCTCCTAAGAGATCCTAAGGGGTTAGATGGCCACCTCCGGGAATGAAGGTTTGGAGAAAACATGAGCAAGCAACTCTGAGGTGAAAGGTTTAGTCTGTATTCCAGGTTTCAGACTCAAGGGCTGAGAACAGTTGATGGATGGCAAGTCTCTAGAAAATGGGGGGGCAAGTCTCCCCCAAAGGCAGAGGGCCATCAAAGAGCTGCAACAGGCAGGAGAGAGCAAGAACCTGAGGATTTGAGAACCAATTCCATCTCCTAGTTGTGTGTCTGGAAAGAAGCAAGCAGATGTAGTGGCGACTATTCATTCATGACTTGGCTGTAAGAATTCCCTGGAGAAGCCCCCAGAAGAAGGGAAAGTCTCCGAGAAGACAAGCGTGGGTTCAAAGATTCACGGAGATGCTTTCCTTTAGAGATGCCTGTCGACACCCAAGGCCTGAAAGTCACACACGCTATCCGGCTGCCAACAAATCTGTCCCAGCAGTTCCAAGACTGTAGCCAGTATGGTCAGAAGGGCCCCGTAGTCTACCCCACGAGCTGAGGGCAGGCTTGCCTATTGCAGAGGAGACTATGAGAGTCAGGACTGCCTCACTCACCACTTTGGAAAACTTACCCTCAGAGGAGAAGGGTGGAAGAAATGGCTGTATCACCTTTAAAAAATGAAGTGAGGACTCTCAGACTCAGTCGAGCTTGAGAGGGGAATTCAAGAGTATACAGGTTGAAATACCCAAGCCCTCACTTCCTTTTGGAGCAAGTTGGGCTTTACCCTTCCTGGTAGAGGACTATAACATGTGCCTCCCCTACAGAGGCCACAGCCAAGCTGATCTAGACGTCTGGGCAGTTTTCAGGTAGAACCTCCTTAGACCCCATAGCCTTCACCACCAATGTTTGTCCTTCTTGGCAAACTTTACTCTTTTTGTTTTTTTTAAATTGGAGTGTAATTGCTTTACGGGCTTCCCAGGTGGCGGTAGTAGTAAGGAACCCGCCTGCCAATGCAGGAGACGTAAGAGACATGGGTTCAATCCCTGGGTTGGGAAGATTCCCTGGAGGAGGGCATGGCAACCCATTCCAGTATTCTTGCCTGGAGAACCCCCATGGACAGAGAAGCCTGGTGGGTCCATGGGGTCGCAAAGAGTCGAACACGACTGAAGCGACGGAGCACACTTTTAATTGCTTTACGATGTCGCGTTAGTTTCTGCTGTAGAATGAAGTGAATCCGCTATACACGTACGTATATATACCTGTACATATACACACATCCCCTCCCGCCTGATCCTCCCTCCTACCCCTCTACATCAGCACAGAGCACCGAGCTGAGCTCCCTGGGCTGTACAGCTGTTTCTCACTAGCTATTTCACACATGGTAGTGGGTATATGTCAATTCCAGTCTCCCAATTCACCCCCCTCCCCTCCCCGACCACGTCCATATGTCTGTGGACCTTTCCTGCCCTGCAGCTAGGTTCATCTGTACCATTTTTCTAGGTTACACACACATACCTTTATATACCTTTGTTTTTCTCTTTCTGACTTATTTCACTCTGTGTATCAGACTCTTACTCCATCCACATTTCTACAAATGACCCAATTTTGTTCTTTTTTTTTTTTTATGACTTTAATAAAGTCACACTTGCAAGCAGTTGAATGCTAACTCCCTGCCAGTTTGGCTCATATAGAAGAGGGTTAAAATTCTCAGTAAGGGAAAAATCAAAATGTGCCCTATCGTGTAAAGGCTCTTCTCCTGCTAGAAATGGAGGTAAAGATGATTCTGTCCCTTTTCTCCTCGTTTGCAAAAGAAATTTAGTTGGAAAATAGTATCATAACTCCAAGACCCATTTCCAGGCCATATTCACCCCAGCTTCCATTGATATTGGGACTGGGCAGTGTTACAAAAGAAACATTTTCTTTTTGATAGCTCCGCTACACCATATACAGCAGGAAGTCATAGAAAACACCAAGAACATAATATGTTAAGATTGATAGAATAAAAGCATATAGCTAGAACCGGACAGGCACAAACAGAATGAAGCACAGGTTTGCTGATAGAGTTCTATATCCGAATGATTCTTACACATTTACTTCATTAGAAACATCATCTCTATCGTCAACATACTTCAACCTTCTCAGGCCGCTTTCTAGAGGTATTGAACATTTAAGGGCTAATTTTCAAAAATCCACTAAAATTCTTACCAAGTTCTGTTTGTGTTTCGGAAGACTTCTTAGTTTGTTTTAAAGTTGCCCAAATATTGACTACCATATTTCTTATTCAAACTGCAAGCTATTATATAAAATTCATCTACATAGCTGTCTGGTTACTGCCTTACGCTCACCCTTCCTTAAGTACCTATTCATCTAATAACATTGCCCCACCGGTCTTGTTTCTCTTTAATCTCTGCTTTTTGTTAAATCACTCTAAAGACACACAGCTGTGCTTTTCGATCTGTGCTGACCACCCATTTGGAAATAGAGGATTTTTCCCATCTCCCATTTCACTGATTCTAGTCCTCATATTTCCTATTTATTTATTACATTTTTTTTTTTACCATGGTAGAAGTCACACAGTATAACACATGCTGTTTTAACCAGACTTAAGTATATAGTGAGAGACACTAAGTACCACATCGTTGCGCAACCCTCATCATCATCCATCTCCCGAATTTTTCACTCTCCTGAACTGAAACTCTGTCCTCATTAAATGCTGAGCCCCATTTCCCCTCCCCACCCTCCCTCTCCTGGCATCTACCAACATACTTCTGACTCAATGATTTGACTATTCTAGGTACGTCCTACAAGTGGAATCAAACAGTATTTATCTGCACCTACTTTATATTAGAATGCATTTTTAAGGTTAACTTAATATACATGATTAATATAATCATGATGGTGTGATCACTCATCTAGAGCCAGATATCCTGGAATGCGAAGTCAAGTGGACCTTAGGAAGCATCACTACGAACAAAGCTAGTGGAGGTGATGGAATTCCAGTTGAGCTATTTCAAATCCTAAAAGATGATGCTGTGAAAGTGCTGCACTCAATATGCCAGCAAATTTGGAAAACTCAGCAGTGGCTGCAGGACTGGAAAAGGTCAGTTTTCATTCCAATGCCAAAGAAAGGCAATGCCAAAGAATGCTCAAACTACTGCACAATTGCACTCATCTCACACGCTGCTGCTGCTGCTGCTGCTGCTGCTAAGTCACTTCAGTAATGCTCGAAATTCTCCAAGGTGGGCTTCAACAGTACACGAGCTATGAAATTCCAGATGTTCAAGCTGGATTTAGAAAAGGTAGAGGAATCAGATATCAAATTGCCAACATCTGTTGGATCATCGAAAAAGCAAGAGAGTTCCAAGAAAACATCTACTTCTGCTTTATTGACTATGCCAAAGCCTTTGACTGGTGTGGATCCTGTGGAAAATTCTGAAAGAGATGGGAATACCAGACCACCTGACCTGCTTCTTGAGAAATCTGTATGCAGGTCAAGAAGCAACAGTTAGAACTGGACATGGAACAACAGACTGGTTCCAAATTAGGAAAGTAGTACGTCAAGGCTGTATATTGTCACCCTGCTTGTTTAACTTATATGCAGAGTACATCATGAAAAGTGCTGGGCTGGAAGAAGCACAAGCTGGAATCAAGATTGCCAGGAGAAATATCAATAACCTCAGATATGCAGATGACACCACCCTTATGGCAGAAAGTGAAGAACTAAGGAGACTCTTGATGAAAGTGAAAGAGGTGAGTGAGAAGCTGGCTTAAGCTCAACATTCAGAAAACTAAGATCATGGCATCTGGTCCCATCACTTCATGGCAAACAGATGGAAAAACAATGGAAACAGTGGCAGACTATTTTTTTGGGCTCCAAAATCACTGCAGTTGGTGACTGTAGCCATGAAATTAAAAGATGCTTGCTCCTTGGAAGAAAAGTTATGACCAACTTAGACAGCATATTAAAAAGCAGAGACATTACTTTGCCAACCAAAGTCCGTCTAGTCAAAGCTATGGTTTTTCCAGTAGTCATGTATGGATGTGAGAGTTGGACTATAAAGAAAGCTGAGCACTAAAGAATTGATACTTTTGAACTGTGGTATTAGAGAAGACTCTTGAGAGTCCCTTGAACAGCAAGGAGATCCAACCAATCCATCCTAAAGGAAATCAGTTCTGAATATTCATTGGAAGGACTGATGCTGAAGGTCCAATACTTTGGCCACCTGATGCGAAGAACTGACTCACTGGAAAAGACCCTGATGCTGGGAAAGATTGAAGGCGGGAGGAGAAGGGGGTGACAGAGGATGAGATGGTTGGATGGCATCACTGACTCAATGGACGTGAGTTTGAGTAAGCTCCGGGAGTTGGTGATGGACAGAGAGGGCTGGCGTGCTGCAGTCCATGGGGTTGCAGAGAGTTGGACACGACTGATCGGCTGAACTGAACTGAATATATGTCCTGCAAACAGATTGTGCCTTCCCTTTTTCCTCCTTTATTTTTAATGTGCTTACTTTATTCCTTAGACTGACTGGTACAATCATGTTTTTCTTCCTTTTTCCCCCTTCATGTTAAAGTAGCAGTTGTGCAGTTGACATTCCGCAGTTTGGAACATTTCCTTCTCGGGATGACCAGAACACAATGACCGAAAGTGGATTCAATAAGGTTTTGGCTGCCAATATCCAATAGTTAGCTATTTGTTCAGTCATGTCCGACTCTTTGTGACCCCATGAACTATAGCCTACCAGGCTCCTCCGTCCATGGGATTTTCCAGGCAAAGGTACTGGAGTGGGTTGCCATTTCCTTCTCCAGTATAATTAGCCAACTCCTACCAAATAAAATGATCAGACATAGATAACTTAGACAAGAAACCCAAAGGCCTGGGATGCTAACCCAGGGTTTGAATATCTCAGCAGCTAAACCTTCTAGCTTCTTTCTTGGGCTTTCTTGGGGTGGACCTAACAAGCCACGATCCTACTGTTGGGAGTCCAACCCAAAGCTTTGGCCTCTAACTCGACCAAAATCTCCCCAAAGTGGGTCTCTTAGCCCACATTACTGATGAGATTATTAAATAACTTAGATACAGGCGCATTTTAACATGGTTACTCACCCAAAAGATGTCGGATCCAGGAGCTGTTTCTTCTCTCAAAAGCGACAGTAGCCCCAAGGAGCCTAGAGCACCATGGAGGTGGGGGCAGCAGGAACCCAGCAGCCAACGCTCTAGACAAATTCAGTCTATTTGGCCACTCAGGTGAGGCAACAGGGGCTCACACTCTGCTGAGGGCTACATGCTTGGGTGGGCGGTCACGAGACCTGCCAAACATTGCCAAAACTGTTGCCAAGCGAGGGCCTGCTGCCCAACGCACGTAAAAGCCAATACTATGGTACCAGCTATTGGGAAAAGAAAAAGTTTTTGTGTGAAATTGACCAGCAAGGAAACAGAAAGCAAGGCTCTCAAATGTTTCTGCAATCCAGGATTCAGGGTGAAATGTGAGGGGTTAGGGGAATTTCAAAAGCTGAATGGCTAGTCTTGAATCGATCTATGTAAGCTATTCATGCTGCTGGAGGGGCTTCCCTGGTGGCGGCTTAGGGATAAAGAATCCACCTGCCAGTGCAGGAGATGCGGGTTCGAGCCCTGGGTTGGGAAGATCCCCTGGAGAAGGGAATGGCAACCCATTCCAGTATTCTTGCCTGGGAAATCCCACGGTCAGAGGAGCCTGCAGGGCTACAGTCCATGGGGTTGCAGAGAGCTGACTTAGCAACTGAACATGCATGCTGCTGGAAGCCAGATTTTTCTTACTGAAGGAGTTCTTACTCCATAAAGGGCTCAGGTGGCAGCATTTCTGTTGTTTGAGTTTCGTAGACTGAAGATTCTTGGTTCCAGGGTTATCCTGGAGACATGGGTTCCTGTCTTGCACATGCTTAGTGCTGTCTCTGTAAAATAACTCTCAGCTGTGTTAATCAATCAGCCTACTTAAGGAGGCAAAACCGGTTTAAGCTGGTCAATGTTTTATGTGCTGTTTCAGGAACTCCTTTATTCCAGTTTCTGTTTCCTTGATTTATCCCCCTCACCCTTCGAGTAATTCCTAGCTTTCTGGTACAAGACAAAATCTTAAAAAAAAAAAAAATCAAAATCATGAATGACAAGAAAGAAGAGTTCATTGTCTTAGGAGATGAGTCCTGACAACCAAAGGCAGTCCGCAGTCATTTGTAGAATTACAGCATTAAAATGGGGGGATGCTCTAAATTTGAACTCTCTATTAAACTATATTTCTGCCTCAATGTTAACTATTTTTTTTAAAAGATTTTTTTAAAAATGTGGATCATTTTTAAAGTCTGTTGAGTTTGTTACAATATTGCTTCTGCTTCATGTTCGGGTTTTTTGGCTGCAAGCCATGTGGGATCTCAGCTCCCTAACCAGGGATTGAACCCACACCCCAGGCACTGGAAGGTGAGGTCCCAACCAGATCACCAGGAAAGTCCCCAACATTAACTATCATGAGAGTTAAAATGAATGGACACTGTGCAGGAGATTATTTTCTTAAATGACATATACACAGAAGTGTTGAGGCATTAAATATCATGTTTGTGCCATACTCTCAAATGACTTAGGTTAAAAAAAAAAAAAGGGAAAAATCCAGACACATAAATAATATACTCAGAGACTGAAGCTAGCATAGCACAGTGTTACCAGCTGGTGACTGAGATAAGGGAGGGGGATGATATGTGGGTGTTCACTGTGTTATTCTTTAAACTTTTCTGAAGCTTTGAGATCTTTCAAAATAATAAGTTGGGGGAAGTAAAAATAAAATAAATCAGACAGAGAACAGGAACTGTGGTTGGGGACAAGCCCTCTGCCTGCCCTGTAAAAATAGCTCCGATCACAGCTGCCTCTGTGTGACATGAGGAATCACACACCATTTGCTTTCACCAACCAAAGGATACATCTACACAGGTTTGGAGAGCAATCATTCCCCTGTCACTCAGAAGAAGGATAAGAAAAAGAGGAAGAGAATGAAGCAATGCAAAAAGGAAGGGTGGAGGGATGGAAGAAAGGCAGGAAAGATGGAAGGCAAGGATTTATTGATCTGGGGCAGGCACTGTGTTAGAGTCTTTCTTCTACGTTATTCATCTGTTTCTAACAACAACCTTTAAAAGACAAAAAATTGAGGCTTAGAGAAGTAAAAATCCTGTTCTTTGGCCATAAAACAAAAACTGTTTATCTCAGATAATGATGTCCAGTAAAGAAATAAGATTAAACCGATGAGTCATGAGATGGCCAGTATATATATACAATGGAATATGACTCAGCTATAAAAATGGATGCATTCAAGCCAGTCCTAATGAGGCAGATCAACCTAGAGCCTATTATAAAAAGTGAAGGAAGTCAGAAAGAGAAAGACAAATATTGTATATTAATACATGCATATGGAATCTACAAAGATGGTACTGATGAAGCTATTTTCAGGGCAGCAATGGAGATGCAGACACAGAGAACAGGTTTGAGAACACAGTGGGGAGGGAAAGAGTGGGATGAATTGAGAGAATAGCATGGAAACAGATCCGTTACCATATGTAAAATGAGAGCAAGCGAGGATTTGCTGTGTGACACTGGGGGCTCACCCCAGTGCTCTGTGACAGCCTGGAGGAGTGGGAGGGGGTGGGAGATAGGAGGGGGCTTCGGGAGGGAGGGGACATATGTATACCTGCGGCTGATTTGTGTTGATATATGGCAGAGGCCCAACACAATATTGTGGAGCACTTGTCCTCCAGGACTGCAAGGAGAGCCGGCCAGTCCGTCCTAAGGGAGGTCAGTCCTGGGTGTTTACTGGAAGGACTGATGTTGAAGCTGAAACTCCAATACGTCGGCCACCTGATGGGAAGAGCTGACTCATTTGAAAAGATCCTGATGCTGGGAAAGATTGAGGGCAGGAGGAGAAGGGGACGACAGAGGATGAGATGGTTGAATGGCATCACTGACTCAGTGGACATGGGTTTGGGTAGACTCCGGGAGTTGGTGATGGACAGGGAGGCCTGGTGTGCTGCAGTTCATGGGGTAGCAAAGAGTCCGACATGAAAATACAGTGACTGAACTGAACTGTATTTTGTTCTGTGCTTCTTGATATTGAGCAATTATAATCTTTGATAATTATTAGTTACTCAAGAACAGTTTGGAGAAGGCAATGGCACCCCACTCCAGTACTCTTGCCTGGAAAATCCCATGGATGGAGGAGCCTGGTGGGCTACAGTCCATGCGGTCCCTAAGAGTTGGACACGACTGAGCAACTTCACTTTCCCTTTTCACTTTCATGCATTGGAGAAGGAAATGGCAACCTACTCCAGTGTTCTTGCCTGGAGAATCCCAGAGACGGGGGAGCCTGGTGGGCTGCCATCTATGGGGTCACACAGAGTCGGACACAACTGAAGCGACTTAGCAGCAAGAACAGTCATGTTTTAGGAGTATTGTTTAATTGCCACCACCAATAGAATGATACTCAGATGTGTTCTTTCTATAAAACTATATAAGTAATAAAAAAAAGGGGTGGGGGGAGGAAAAGACGGCCAAAATTTCTATGAACAGAGATTTCTAAAATCCTGACCGTGGATTATTGTTTTTTAAAAGAAAGCTTTGTAGCAGGAAGGGCTGCGTCCTTTAGGGACTAAAGCATTAGTAAAGACACCTGGGCCTCTCATCTAGGCTACACCTCAGGCCTAGAGGGCGAGTCCAGGAAAACTAAAGGGTTTCTCCCTCCATTTGAAAAGCTCCTAAGACTGTTAGGCACACAGGTTCCCCCTTCTGCTGTGTTGCAATGTGGTGGCTGGTATGTGAGAATTAGGATATTTAATTTGGGGTGAATGCGGGGGTGTCCCCCTCCTTCCCTCATGCCGCCCCTGCTCCAGGCCACCTGCAGAGTGGGAGGAAAGGGCACACTTGCTGGCATTACCAGCATCCTCTGAAGACACTCTCTGCTTCCGCGCTGGGAGAGAGAGAAGCAAGTTAGCTAATTATGGCAGCTCTGGGAATGACTCCCATGTTCAGGCAATTCTCTGTGTGCTTCTCACACCGACAAAGAACTTAAGAGAGGGATCGTGTCAACGGCTCAGAGAGGAAAAAATGTCCTTGACGAGAGAATTAAAATGGAAGACATCTTGATCATTGAAGGTGATTCTTACTCCAAGGTCAAGAGCCAGTAGCACCTTCCCAAACCAAAGTTTCTGTCATTCTTTCAGGTCCTAAGATCTATCAGATGTGACATGAAAAACTGGGGAAAGGAGAACAAGGAGGCTCTTGATCAAAAGGTCAAACAGACATGGTAGATTTCACCGCCCTGTGCACACCTCCTGGGGTTTGGCATCTCGGGATCCAGATGGCAACAGTCTGGGGAGACAGACAGACATGCGTGTGAAACAGACAGGCCAGGCAGAGCCAGTTTGCTGGCGGTCGAAGCCTTACAAGGTGGTGGATCTGACTGTATTCTCGATGCTCCTTTCTGAGGTCATGTCATTCTGAGGGGCTCCTATCCTCCCCTCCCCACCCCCACTGCAGTCCTGGCCTGGGGGACTAACTGACCACTGGCCGCAGTGGGGACCAGAAGCAGTGGGGCTTCAAGGTGCAGTAAACTGTCCAGGGAGCTGAACTCTTGTCTTCTTCTTGTGTGTGTTTGGCCCACAAGGGATAGGCCTATCTATTACAAATGGTAACACCTTCCATTGTCTGGCAGGTTCAGCTAGAGTCAGAGGCCTGAGATCAATCTTGGGACCGCCCAGTGTCTGATTGCTCCCAAGGCACATCATTTCAGCACCCAGGGCAGCTCCTGGCACGTAGTGAGCCTGCAAGTTGCATCGAGTAAGGAATGAAATTCTGGGGACAACCCCCGTGGTCCAGAGGTTGGGAATCCCCACTTCCATTGTAGGGGACACATGTTCGATCCCTGGTCTGAGAACTAAGATCCTACATGCCACATGATGTGGCCAAAAAATGTACAAAAATAGAATTTTTGCTCTAAACAAGACCAAAGGTGCTGTTAGTGGATGGAGGGAGGCTGAGGAGAGGAGCAGAAATGGTCTTACTTACCTCAGTGGTTTCAGGGTTCACGATCCCCTTGTAGTGAAGTGGGTGAAAGAAAAAAGCTAGGGTCCCTGCACACCCTACAAGGCGGGGAACAAATTTGATAACAGGGATTTCCACCCCAAAGTCAGGGATGTACATGAGATATGACTGCAATGGTATGTCAGTAACTGGTCCTTTAGGCGGGGGTGGGGGGGGGGGGGGGGGCGGGGGAAGCTTATTTGATGATTTCCATGGTCATGGTATCTATTCTCTCATCATGGCTGATTCCAAGCTACCAGCTAGTAAAATCCCTGAACGTTGGCTCTCAGAGCTGTCTGTCTTCTGCTCATCCCTGGGTGTGAGGGATCAGGCGGGTCTCCATTAGGGGTCTCACGGCAGAGGTAGGGGTGGGAGCAGCGTGGGGCTGTGGCTGAGCGTGCACATCTTGCTGCACAACAAGGGGTGTTCCTTAAATGAATCACCCACAAAGTCAGAGACAATGAGGATCTGTGTGACTCAGACCAATTAACACTGAAGAAGAGGAACCAGCAGGGACCAGGATGAGGCAGGATCTCCAAAAGAGAATGAGGGCTGTGGGAGGGTTAGGAGAGGCCCCAGGGAGGCTCCAGAAGCCCTTGAGGCTTTTTGAAAATGAGGCTCCTTTGATCAGGCTGCAAAAGTCAAGCCTGGAGGGAAGGGTGTCGACTGTGCTACAATCTTATCAGAAAAATTATGCAAAAAAAGTGCTTGATTCATCCTTTGATTATACTAAGAATTAGGGCACCTTTGCCACTATCACCTAAAAGTTGTTAAATAGGAGGTAAAAAAGTTACTTTTTATCAAATGCATTTTCATTTTTTTTAGACAAAGGCTTTAGATCAGAAGAGGTGGTTGAGAGCAGGAACTCTGATAGTGCCAATTACAAGCTGGGCAGCCTTCCCGTGCCTCCATGTCCTTACCTGTAAAATAGGGATAATAGTACAAGTATCCATGGTAGAGAGGATCAAGTGATTTAATAGGACCTAGAGGGATGGGATGGGAGTGGGGAGGGAAGGAGGCTAAAGAGGGAGGGGAGATATATATGTATATATACACATATATGACTGATTTGAGTTGCTGTATGGCAGAAACCAGCACAACCTTATAAAGCAATTATCCCCCAATTAAAAAGTGAAAAATAAAAAAATGAATCTTGAAGAATGTGTATAGGGTCCTGAGAACAGCACTTGGCCAAAAGTAAATCCCAGGTACACATTTCTTGAGGTGAGGTGAGGTGAAGTCGCCCAGTCGTGTCCGACTCTTTGCGACCCCATAGACTGTAACCTACTAGGCTTCTCCATCCATGGGATTCTCCAGGCAAGAATACTGGAGTGGATTGCCATTTCCCTCTCCAAGGGATCTTCCCGACCCAGGGATCGAACCCGGGTCTCCCACATTGGAGGCAGACGCTTTAACCTCTGAGCCACCAGGGAAGACACAGATTTCTTAAATCACAAAAATTTTGCTGTAAAGCTTTGGTACCCAGTTTAATTGGATTTGCCTCAAATACGACCTTTTAAAAAAAATCTGTTCGGATCATCCTGGGGTAATAAAGACCTCATGTCACATGTGTGGTCTTTACCGGGAAGGAAAGTCAACATGGTGTTATGAGAGCGGCTTTGGGGGCCTGATCTAGACCCTGGGCCAGGATGTGGGGATGATGAGAGACACAGAAGAATCCCCCAAGGAGGTGATGTTTCATCCGAGACAGGACAGGGGAGCTGCAGGTGACTAGGTGAGTACTTGGGTGGGGGAGGGGAACATTCCAGGAGTTGGGAGTGGACAGCATGTGCAAAGGCCCTGAGGTGCTGGGAGCCTGGTATGTCCAAGGCCAGGACCAAGAGCACACAGAGGTGGGAGGTGAGGGGCAGGGACCTGGGGAGTCAGGGCTCCAACCTAAGGGCTGTGGAAGCCTCTGGAAGGTTTGAAGCAGGGGTATGACGACTGGGGTCAGATTTGCCTTTCAGATGTTTCCGGTTATAACAGGAAGTTCTCCTTGTCTAGGGCTGTTCTTTTCCATCAGATTCCCCATCAGAGCCTGGTTCATAGCTCAGAACCTGGGTGGGATGGCAGAGCTCAGTTTTAGGGCCTTGGTCACATCTCAGGAGAAAGTTGGAGAGAAGGCCAGGGAATATGCAGCAGGAACCCCTGGCGTGGCCAGCAGGGGTCTGAGAGTCAGTCTGCAATAGGACTTGTCTGGACCCACCAGCCTGATGCTGGGTTTGAGGAGAAGCCTCAGGACCATCTGCAGTCACAGGGGCCATGGAGAGACGAGTGAAGGGTCTGGATGGAAGCCCCTGGCTTTGGGAGTGTCGGCTGGTAAGCACCGGCTGGGAAGGTCGGATCCTGCCAGGGCTGCAGGTTTACATGGGGACCCGGGAGACACAGGTGACCTTTGTGCAAATACCTTCGGTGCCCACGGTTCACATCCCTGCAGTCCATGGGGTCGCAAAGAGTCAGACACAGCTTAGCAACTGAACAGCAACAAAAGTGTGAAGTTATTACAATTCCTTGAGGGGATAAACCCCTGCCTGCCTGTTTCATCTGTGCTTATTGTGGGCTGAATTACCTATTTCATTAATTAACACAAGTAGTATTTGCAGTGAAAAAAAAAAGAGAATTAGCTAAAAAGAGGGGAAGCAGTGGAATTCCATCACGGGGACGTTTATGGATAATTAAGGGGCCGACGTAGGGCTGCTTGCCAGTGAGGCCCTCCCCCTCAGCCTGTTGCCTTCCCCATCACGGCGCAGGCACGACTTCGTTTTTGAGCATGAAGAGTCTCTTAATTAAATCTTATTTGTCAAGAAGGCGAGATGTATTTGTGTTTCTTCTGGCTCTCATTGTTATAAACTTTGCAGTGTTTTCTCTGAAAAATGCTCCTATTCGGCTTGACAGAGCCGGGCTGTCTGCTTGTCTCTCTTCTATTGCGAGAGGAAATGCTACAAATCCTTTGTCAGGTAATCAATTATCCTCCTTAAAGGATCCCCGAAGTCATCATCTGAAAATTACAGCTTCTGAAAAATAGTAAAATGCCCACTTTAACATATTGTCACTTGTCGGAGTGGTTTTGCCTCCCTCTCAGAGTCATTAAGCCTGTCAATTGCCCGTGTTAATGACCTCTGGCTCTAAACGTGGTCCCTTCTGCCCATCACTTCTGGGCAGAAGATGTTGACACTGTATCTCGCTCAGCTTCTCAGATGCTCTGTAATGATGCCCCGATTAGTAATGCATTCTTCCCTTTCTCCATCTCACTCTAATTGCTCTAGTTTATGTCCTTTGACAATCTTCCCGCCATGTGTGTCATCTGTACCTCTGTGTAGGGTAGGAAGGTCTCAAGATCAAGGTCCCTGTCGGGTAAACAACAATTGAAATAATTTCAAGTTCACGGACATCCTCTGCAATCAACTACTCCATCAAGAAAACAGGACCTTGGTATTGTTGGTGAGTAGCAGATAATTTATGAGCTTGTCAGCATAATCCACGGTCCCTGATCTGTATCAATATGAAGTAAGAAACCATTTAAGAGGAGACAAGAAAACATGGCACACTCCTCCCTCTCCTCCTCCCTTTTGACACTGACTCATTCATGTATGAAATTGAGTCTTTGTGATGGTGCAGCATTAAAGATCCTGTGTAGTCAAATTAATATCATGGAGCCAGAGAGTGGAAACAGGATATTAAATGTCCCCTACTTTGCTTTCCTTCCAATAGGCAGAAGAAAACAACAGAAGGTTTAAATGCAAAAGTGAATTCGTGTCCAAGGCTTCATGAGAGCAGCATAGACCAAGAAAGGGAAAGCAGGGTAGATATTCCAGATAATTCAGGTTAAAAAGACTTCTGTTAGAAGAATCATAGTCATCCACATACAATTTGTAGATTCTGCACAGTTTATCTGGAGAAGGCGATGGCACCCCACTCCAGCACTCTTGCCTGGAAAATCCCATGGATGGAGGAGCCTGGTGGGCTGCAGTCCATGCGGTCGCTAAGAGTTGGACACGACTGAGCGACTTCACTTTCACTTTTCACTTTCATGCATTGGGGAAGGAAATGGCAACCCACTCCAGTGTTCTTGCCTGGAGAATCCCAGGGACGGGGGAGCCGGGTGGGCTGCCGTCTATGGGGTCGCACAGAGTCGGATACGACTGAAGCGACTTAGCAGCAGTAGCAGCAGCAGCAGCAGCAGCAGTTTATCCATCCTTTCTTCTTGTGAAAGAACCTCAGAGGACATGCCAGCATTTAGTGGAAATGAGGAAGCCATTGAAATTCCTTGAGCCAAGGGCTCATGTTCAGGTCTCAGCCCTGCCAACACATGTAATTATTCAAATAACTCACTTCAGCACATCCCAGTTATTCCATCGACCCCAGGCCACTGCTTTACAGTAAGAATGAGGACATAGAGCCTTAAATTGTTATTTAGGGCTTCCCTGGTTGCTCAGATGGTAAAGAATCTGCCTGCAATGCAGGACACCCAGATTTGATCCCTGGGTCGGGAAGATCCCCTGGAGAAGGGAATGGCTACCCACTCCAGTGTTCAGGCCTGGAGAATTCCATGGACAGAGGAGACTGGAGGGCTACAGTCCATGGGGTTGCAGAGTCAGACATGACTGAGCAACTAACAGTACACAATTTATCTGTCTGTTCTTCAGTGAGCTTGAGGGACCGTGTTAAAGAAGTAGGGGACTCTCTGCTGACCCTGCTTCCCACACTGGGCGGCAGATCCATCCTTGAAGGGAGATTGGGGCAGCGTGTCTCCTTGCCCTGGACCAGACTGGAGCCAGGCACCAGGGGCTGAGGTTGCATCCCAGGCTTTCCCTCCGGCCAGCTGTGTGTGTGTGAACAGATCAGACCTTGGAGTCAGTTTCAGGTTCCATAGAATGAAGTCTGTAAAATGGAAAGAAGTGAATCGCACTGACTCTAAGGTGCACCTCGTCTGTACCTGTTGAATCTGGTGGTGTCACATAACTGATGGAGTCTCATTGTTGCATCGTGATCTACTTGTCAACGTTTTACTTCTGAGGGACACGTAAAACAATGAGGCATCATCTGGTCAATGCTGTCTTCGATGTGTGAAATGCAGCGTCATCTGACACTGACCAGCTCTCATGAAGGTCAAATGTGACAATGTAGGGAGGAGAGGCCTTTGCAAATTGTAAAATGCCGCTCAGCTCTGCCTAAGGAGCTTCCTTGGCAGACATGCCTCCTCTCCAAGCCTCGAGCTGCTTGTTCTTTCGTTGAGGATGGTGGACCTGGGATGGTGAGATGTTCTCTGCAGGGTGATGTCTCAACAAACCCAAGGCCAGGCCTGCCCACTTTGAGCAGAATTCTCCTGGATGAATGGAGATGAAAGCCCCGGATGAGATGTCTCTGAGGGACCTTCTAGATCTGACATTCTAGGATGAGTGAGGGTCTCCCTGAGGACTTGAGGAGAGGGCAGAGGTAGAGGCTGGCACTGCACACTCCAGGGTACCACTCACGCCCACCACGGTAGGAACAGGGCCCCCGGAGGTGTGCAGGGGACAAGCCCCCTGTCACACTGCCTCAATGCTGCTCTTCAGGGAGTGGGGGGAGAGGCCCTGAGCACGTGCTGCTTGGCGCACAGCCTGAGGGGCCTCAGGGAGAGAGGCCCCTGCAGAGCAAATGGAAATCTGACAAGGACACTGTCCCCCAGAGAAGGTCAGGAGGGTCGTGTGTGTGCGTGTGTGTGTGTGTGTGTGTGTGTGTGTGTGTGCGTGCACGTGGTGAGCATGCAAGTGCACGCACGCTCGCACACGTGTGTGTGTGTGTGTTGGCAGTGTCTCCACAAGGCAAAAGCAGCAAGTAATTTGTTCCTGAGCTAATCTCATTAGGGCAGTTTAAGGGAGGGTCTGCCCAGCTGGGCACCTGGAGGCAGGTGTCTCCAGGAGACACGCTGTTCTGACACCCCCACCCCCACCCGGGTACCGACCGCAGCGCTGGAGCCACGGTGGGGACCACGAGTGTGCTGATGACTCGGTTGCAAGCATTTGTACCTATGAGCCTCAGCTTCTGGTTTGGTGCTCACAGAAACTTTAGGTTTTTAATTTTCTAAGTGAAAAATAACTTTTGTTATGAAAGTGATAAATATCTATTGTGAAAAGAATTAACCCTGAGAGAACAGCTTTGTAGCATTTCAGTTGGAGTGTCCTGAGAGCCATCTTTTCCATAAAGATCCACCATGTATCCCGGGCTTCCTGCTCTGATCCCCCTACGGGGGAGCTGGGAGTCATTAGTTCGGCACCCCAGGCTCACTGTGGTCTGGCCCTAAGTGACGCCTGGGGACAGGGGTCATTTCCAGCTGCCTGTGATCCACTCCCCTCTCTTAAGCTGCCCGATGTCCTTTAGGGAATCGCCCCTCCCCCACGTAGGAGGGGTGCTGGCTAAGCCCTGGCGACATTGGTGACAACATCCCTCCTGAAAGCTGAGGGGCGAGGCCCGCCCTCTCCACCTGTCTTTCTTGAAAGGTGGGCACTTAGCCTGACCCCTCAACACTCTTTCCTGGGACTTTGTTTTGAGCAACTGAAGGAAAGAAGAGGAATTAAAGGGAGGTCCCTTCTCCCAGGCAGTGTCGCTGTGAGATGCTCTTTCTTGGCCCCATGGAGTCCTGTGGTCCCTGCCTGGTCCTCCCCGTTTTTTTTTTTTTTTCTGTGGGGCTCAAGATCCTGCAGGGAGAGCCCACTGTCCTCTCATCACCCACGTGGGTCTTTACAGTTTGCAGCCAAGAACCCTAATTACCCTGGTGGTCCATCTGGCCATTCAGGTGAGATCACCCTCGCCACCCACCCCCTGCTGCTGCTCGGAGAAGAGATAAGGTCCTGGTGTCAGCTCTTACCAGGACCCTGCCTTTGAAACTCTGAGATCTTGGGGATGATATGTGAGTCATCAACACGCAGACCTCCCTTGCCAATTGGTTGAATGGATTAACCTCCCCCCTATCAGCAGAATCTACAAAATTGTTTTTTAGTAAATGGTCTCTTTGGAAAGTGTCCCAAAGAGACAGACGATCTCTGGCTCTCATAGCAAAAGCCTCTTCCTCTTAGAGATTAAGGACTGATTGGTAACATTCATCATAAACCATTAATTTTGCTTTTGTGGGACAAGCTCCAGAAGAGTTCCTCTTTCAGAAGCCTATCAAATTAGATGGTTTTGAGCAAGACCTTGCCTAAGCAGTGTGTCTGGCTAACCCTGAATAACATGAGAAGTTTCAAAAATATTGATTTCCTCCCCTCCACTTCCCTGCTGGGCTGGCGATGCTGCTTTACCGCTGCATCTTGGGATGCCTGCACGGGTTGGCCTTGGGGCTGCAGACGGTAGCTCCACACCGGCCACTGCGGACCCAGGTGCGCACCTCCCCCCGCCCACACCCCCTGCACCCCCTTCTCGGGACCTGCGAACTCCGTGTCCGAGCTGTCAGGGGTCGATCTGGGTTCTGCGTGAAAAGATGTTGGAGGTGCCGTGAGGTCCCTGTCAAGCTTCCAGAGCATCTCAGACACTCTCTTTGGGCCAATCCCACCCCCAAGGCTGAGAGTGGTCGCGACAATTCTGCTCACATTCCTGTCTGTGTCCCATGGCGGGGCTGACCAGTCAGCATACGCGGAGCTGTGGGGTGATTCTCTCCGATTATCTAAGTAGATGGTCGTGTTGTTTCACAAGCAAGAACAGTTTTATTTCTTCCTTCCAATTTGCATACCTCTTATTTCATTTTCTTGCCTTCTGAATGATGGGGATCTTTGAAGAGCACAGCAAATGTGAAGTTCCTGAATTGGGATGAATCTGTTCTGTTTGAGGAGTTGTGACAAGGCGAGTGGACCGCAGGAGGAGAAGGCGGGGCCGGGTCACCCTGGGCACAGTAAGCCGGTTGGGAGTGGGGACCTGCGGAGTCAACGGGAAAGTGTTAAAGGATTTTACAAACAGGAGTAACATTTGGGGATGGTGTATTCTGGGACTCTTAGCAAATTTAAGTAAAAGGGTTATTTGTATTTGCAGAGACAAATCAGACTGTTTTACAACTGAGGGATTAAAATCATGTAAAAAGTACTCAACCCTATCTTATAAATGTTATTCAAAATGATAGATTTATTTCTCAAATTCATGATAATTATGCATTTTAAAGCTGACAGACAGCAGAAAAGTTTACCGAATGGCATGAGTATGATAGAAGTACCAATTTGAAACCAAACCACCAATTTTTATACCTTCCATAGGAATTTGACTGCTGGGTTTCTTTCTCAAACAGAAATAGAGAATGTTAATGAATGCTTTGAACATTTTTTCCCTCAAATCATTTTATAAGCTTTGATATCAGAATTTTAATTGAAAGTGAAGTATCAATTATTAAAAGACCTGTATATTTTATGAAAGTCTTATATTTTGCAGAAACTACTGGTAATATTATGCTTTTTTACCTTGTGGCTGTTGGCAACATTAAATAACATTTTTTCCTTCTGATATTAAAAGATTTGCTCATTTTAGAAAATTTGGAAAATTACTCTAAAGAAGAAAATGAAAACCAATTACAATTATGCTGCTCATATGTTGCCACTTTCAGCTTCTTGGGTTATCTCAAGTTTTTTCTTTGAATATGGGTGTATACGGCAAGAGCTTAACACAGGTAGTTTCATATATTCTGCTTTTTTCCCACTTTGCATGATATCATGAGCATTTTCTATGCTATTAATAGCTTCTTGTAAACATATAATATTATCCTTCAACATTCCCTCGCTTAGACAATTTGTGCAAGCTTCTCCATTCTTATATTGCTGGATGCTTGTATTGGTTCCAGTTTTTGCTGTTAAAGTTTATGTTGCAGTACACATCTTACTATATAACTTTGGTTCACATTTATGAATCTCTCCTGAAGGTAAAGCCTTCTGTGTACAATGAATGCATGGGAGTCAGCGCTTTTTTAAAAGCACTTGATATGGCTGCCAAATGGTTTTGGGGGACCCTGACACCGAGAGTCCCCACTGGAGAGTGTCCTCAAGGCACAGTGTAGTATGTGTTGAAAAGCGTTTGTGCAAGTCCCATTTGAGAGTGTGCTTGTGTTGTTCTTTTAATTTGCAGGGAATTCACTGCAGGGACCAGCTAGTCCTGGGTCCCACCTTCTCAGGGTCGGATAGGAACCCACCTTCGAGACAAGAAACCAAGTCCCCACCCGACCGAGAGTCATCTGTGCCCAGCAGCCCTGCACTGGGAGGAGACCGCGCCAGTGACCCAGGGTGCAGACGGAGCTTCTCTGACCTGAATCCAAACTCGCTCCCTGGTGGGAGGCCGAGGAGTTCAGCTGTGGGGCTCGGTCACCCAGGGAGGGGCCGCTGGTTAGCACGTGGTCAGTGTTCACCCCTCGGAACCCGAGACTCGCCCTCCATCCTCTCGAGGCAGGGGTGCCCTGGACGCCGGTTCATCGACTGCAGACGGTGCCAGGGTCTCCCGAGCACCGTGTGCCACTGGTGCCCCATCTCTCGACACCCCTGGGCGCCAGGCCTCACTGACTGCTTCACCCTGGAGGCTGGTCCCAGAGCCTATTTCACAGCTCATTCAAGAGGAAAACGAGGAGGATGCTTCCATGTCACCTGTTAAACGATTTAATTCCCAAGGGACTTGGTCACCACAGCATCGGAATGGCCTGGTTCCCGGGTCATTTTTAATTTGTATTCTGATGAAACTACCCAGACTCCATAAAGCTCTGCCTTGGGCCCCAACAGAAGTCGCATGGCCGGGCCCAAGGGGACCTCTGGTCAGGGGTCGGGGGCTGGAAGGGAAGGGGAGCAGAGGGCGTCTGATCCTTTCCTGCGACTGATGTGTGAAGTGACACCCACAGTGAGTGACGGGGTTCAGTCCCTCTGAATGTGGGGCCCCGTGGAAACACATCTAATGAACGTCCAATTAATTAAATGTTCAGAGGGACCCTTATTCCCAGAGCAGTTTTAGCCTCGGGCGTCTTCAAGCTCCTGACCTTGCTCACACCCATGTTTACGTGCAGAGCGCTGGCCCCACTCCTTCCCGCATCCTCCTGCTCCTCGTGGAGGGCGGTGAGGACGCCTGGCCACCCTCAGGTCAAACAGGTGACGCAGGATGTGAGTGGGAGAGCGGGGGGCTGGTCTCCTGGTGGGAGACTCGGGGGAGGGGACCGGAAGCCAGGGCCTGGATCAACAAGCTGAGCCCTGAGCGGTGCCCCCGCCTGGCCTGTCCCCCAGCCCCTGAGGTCTCCATGGTGGTCTCCCTTGGGGGTCCCTCCTGAAGCTCTTGATGCTTCTGGAGGGCTTCAGGGTCCATGTTCCTTGGAGATGCTCCGTCATCCATGGCCAACGGGAGAGAGAGCTGGGACTTTTCTGTTAAAAGACACAGGGCCGTCCTTTCTGCTGGAGTTGCTGAGCTGGGACACCAAGTTGTAAAGCTGCTGGTGCCATCTTTTCACCTCACGTGCGGAGCTCCCTGAGAGTGAAGTCAACATCGAGGAAGGCAGAGCTGAGAAAGAGGGGGAGAGGCAATCACAAGGAAGCCACTTGAGGTTTCAGTTCTCACAAGATAAACCTATGAACTTCTCAGCTGTGGTGGCCGATGCGTTTCTTCCTTTCTGGAATCATTCGTACTTGACTTCTGTCTCATGATTTCCGAAACCAAAGACCCTGATTCATATCCCTAGGATTTGGAAAGTTTAAAAAAACTAGATGATAGTAATAATAGGAACTAAACCACGATCAGCATGACTGACAGAGACAAAATTATCTGTAATTATGATTATCTCTTCATTCTGATACTAAAATAAAATAAAAATGGAAAAATAGACCCAGGCAAAACTACTGAACGTTATTTCACAGAGAAGAAATGGACGACAGAGATGGATGTAAGGATGGCCGTTAGAGGGGAAATGTAGAATTTATTGGGTTGCTTGCCCCGTTGAGCTATGGAATGGTTTCTCAGGGGTCGAGCTATCGTGCACAGCCTGGCGTGAAGTCAGGGCAGGTCCTGCCTCTGCTGTGACTGGTTGGGGGTCCCAAGAAATGATTGCACCTTGGAGGAGGCCCGTCCTTGCGCAGGAAGAACATCTGTGGCTTTCCTGAGGTTCACTATGTCATGTGAACCAAATATTATTTCATGTATTTGTAATTGTTGTACTGAATGTTGACTGGGAAAAAAAGAGCTTTTATACAACATGGGTTGTTGTTTAGTTGCTAAGTTGTGTCTGACTCTTTTGTGACCCTATGGATTATAGCCTGCCAGGCTACTCTGTCCATGGGATTTTCCAGGCAAGAATACTGAAGTGGGTTACCATTTCCTTCCATTTCCTACCATCCCCTACCAGATCTCTAGGGGATCTTCCCAACCTAGTGGTAGAACCCACATCTCTTGCACTGGCAGGAGGGTTCTTTACATCTGAACCACTGGGGAAGCCCACCATATGGGTAAGGTGTGGAAACACTGATTCAAAGGACATATGTGATTTCCATCTCACTGAAGACAAAGAATTTGATGAAATAGATTTGATGCTCCTGGGGGCCCACCCTTGAACCCCAGCCACTTCTCTTTGCCTATTAACGGGACCACTTTCCTGATTTTGTCTTTGTAATTCCTGTGCTTTTCTTCATGGTTTCACCATAGACGTATTTATCTATGTATATATCTATATACACATGTATATACGTGTGTATATATGTATATATCACCATAGATGTATATATCACATAGATGTATATATCTCATATATGTATGTAGCACAGCTGTTATAGACTAAATGTGTCCCTGAAATTCATAAGTTGAAATCCTAACTCTTAACCCCCAGTGTGATTGCATTAGGAGGTGGGGCCTTTGGGGGATGAGGTTGTGAGGGTGGAGCCCTCATGAATGGGATTAGTGCCCTCATAAAGGGCTCTTCCTGCCAGGTAAGGACAGCAATGAGAACCAGGAATTGGGTTTTCACCAGATACTTAATCTACCAGTGCCTTGCTCATGGACTCTTCAGCTTCCAGAATTGTGAGAAATAAGGGTTTGTTGATTAAGCCACTTATTCTATAGTATTTCTTACAGCAGCTTCAATGGATGAAGACAAAAGTTAGTTTTATAACTTTGATGTTAGGAATTCTACTTTGGAGATGCTTCTGGGCTTATACTTGCTATGTACATTTACTGGATGTCTATTTTGGCTCACAATTCTCTTCCTGAGCCCCATCCATGTTGACCTAGTTGTCTGTGGTTTGTTCATTTTCATTGCAGTCTAGTTATTCATTATATGAGGATATGGGTATCTATCCTCCTATTGATGAGCATTTGGGGCCATCAAAGATGTTGCTATTATGACCATTTTTATATATTTATTCCGTCCACAAGTACAACTTTCTTCTAGTCAGAAGTTTTCAATTTTTTGTATTTCACCACTGATAAGAAATATAATTTGCATCACAACCTACAACACACATGTACCCAGACTTTCACATCATGTGTGACAAATAAATTTCACAATATTTTTACCTTTATAATGTGTGGCTGTGCTATGATCTATTTTATTTCACTTAGAAATGCTGGCATTTTCAAGATTCACTGATGGAAACCACACCCTTGGTTATATACTCAGGACTGGAATTGCCAGATCATTAGGTGTGCATAGCACCAACACAATTAGAAAAAGCCAATGTTTCTCTGAAAATGGTTGTGACAACATCTCTCCCACCAGCCATGGTGACAGTTCTCCCTTCTCCACAATCTTCCTAACACTTGAACTTATTGGGGCTATAATTTCCCCAACACCTGAATTTATTGGATTGTGAGAGTTTTGCCAACCTGGTGGGTTTTACATGCTATCTCATTATGGTTCAATTTACATTTCCTGAGTACCATGAAGGTAGAGAATCTTTTCATACTTTTAAAAATTTATTTAAAAAATTTGTCATCAAATGCATTTCTTTGCTGTGCCACACAGCATGTGGGATCTTAGTTCCCCAACCAGGGATTAGCCCAGCCCCCCTGCATTGGAAACTTGGAGTCTTAGCCACTGGGCCACCAGGGAAGTCCTGACAATCTGTCCATACTTCTCTTGGCCATTCATTCCCATTTCCTCTTCAGCCAAGAGCTAGCTCAAGTCTTTGCCTATTTTCTATTGGGTTGTTGGAATTTTTGTCTTTTTCATTTTTGAGGTGCTTCTTCATATATTCTGGATATTAATCCTGGTGACGTGTGTATGGAAAATATTGGTTCGAATGCACCAGGATCAACCGGAAGAAAGCTTGCCAGAAAATACTGAGGGACCTAAAGGCTGTTGGGAAGGGCAGGACCTGGGAGAAGGGGGAGGACACAGGCAGAGTGGAAACGTAAGATGCCCCCAAAATCTCTAACCCAGCAGCACGTGGTTCTGGGGGAGCAGCAGCCACTCAGAGGTCCCCACTTTTCCTGCCCATGTCTATGCATCTGTGCACAGAAGGCATCACTGTGGTGGCCAGTCTGCTGCCAACTCAGGCCCCGGGCACAAGACCATCCCACTCAGTAATTTCTCAGTCTCTCCCTTCAGCAAACGGAGGGATGTTGATTCTAGAACTTCACCCCTTTAATCAAGAGATTCCTCCCGGTCTCTGGGCTTTGTCATTCAGGTATGCTTCTATTCACGCGTGAATTCACTCGCTGGCTCACTCATTCATTCATTCCACGGGTGTCGATGGAGTGTCTGCTGCATGTATGACCAGCTCTAAGCACTGGGAACAAAGCCATGAACAAAACAGGAAAGTCCCTCCCAGAGGAGCATCCAGCGTAACACAGAGACGAAGGCTGATGTCAATCGGTAAAAGAAACAGTGTGACGGGGGCTGCTTGGTGCTTTGGTGAGAAATACAGCAGGGAGGTGACTGAAGGTGTGGGATGTGGTTCAGTTCAGCTCAGTTCAGTCACTCAGTCGTGTCCGACCCCTTGCGACCCCATGAACCGCAGCACGCCAGGCCTCCCTGTCCATCACCAACTCCCAGAGTTTACTCAAACTCATGTCCATTGTGTCAGTGATGCCATCCAACCATCTCATCTTCTGTTGTCCCCTTCTCCTCTTGCCTTCAATCTTTCCCAGCATCAGGGTCTTTTCCAGTGAGTCGGTTCTTCATATCAGGTGGCCTAAGTGTTGGAGTTTCAGCTTCAATATCAGTCCCTCCAGTGAAAATTCAGGACTGATTCCCTTTAGGATTGACTGGTTGGATCTCCTTGCAGTCCAAGGGACTTTCAAGAGTTTTCTCCAACACCACAGTTCAAAAGCATCAATTCTTTGTGCTCAGCTTTCTTTATGATCCAAGTCTCACATCCATACATGACTACTGGAAAAACCATAGCTTTGACTAGACAGACCTTTGTCAGCAAAGTAATGTCTCTGCTTTTTAATATGTTGTCTAGGTTGGTCATAACTTTCCTTCCAAGGAGCAAAGGTCTTTTAATTTCATGGCTGCAGTCACCATCTGCAGTGATTTTGGAGGCCCCCCCCCCCTCAAATAAAGTCTGTCACTGTTTCCATTGTTTCCCCATCTGTTTGCCATGAAGTGATGGGACCGGATGCCATGATATTAGTTTTCTGATGGGGGGGAGGTGTGGGAGGGGTGTTATTTTGAAGTGAGGTGAGGGAGGCCCTCTGAGAAAGCGGCAGAGAGGGAGCAGCCCCGAGACTCTCTGGGGAGGAGTTTCATGCGAAGACCCCGGGGCGGGCGTGGAGCTGGGTTTCAGCGTCCCCAGAGAGGAGAGAGGACGGGCTCCGGGTCCGGGGAACCAGAGCCGTGAGGAGGGGCCGGGTCGGAAGGGCCCGCGTCAAGGCAAGGACGTGGCTCCTCCTCTGTCGGTGGAGCGGCCGAGGGTTTGCAGCAGAGGGTGGCAGCGCCTGGCTCCGCGTGTCTCCTCCGGAGCCTCCGCAGCACGCGCGTCTTGGACACGACGGGCCTCCGCGGCCCCGGGGCCCAGGCCGCGCTGCTGGCCGCCCGCTCCAGGCCCGGGGGCTGCTGGCCCGGGGCCCCTCTGCTCGGCCTCGCGTTCGCGGCATTTCTCACGTCCGTCCGCTCCCCAGTCTGGCGGGTGTAAGGGCCTCATTACACCGGGCGCGGAGAACGAGGCTCCGCCACCGGCTCAGGAAGCATCTTTTGAAAGGTTAATGGTCACTGGCGAGGGAGCAAAGGGCCGCTGCGCGCCTCCGCCTCTGTGATGATGCGGAGTTTTCAGTTGAGTGAAAACGGGAGGCGGGTCTCCTCACAGGTACCTGCTCTGAGCACCGGGCAGCCACGGCGCCCGCGGGGTGTCTCGAGGCTGGAACCCGCAGGCCGCGCGAGCCACACGTGCTTTGCAGAGGCGGCTCCCAGGCGAGGGGGCTCAGATCACCCCGCTCCTCCGCCCGCTCCCCCAGGGGAGCTCTGCGTGTGGAGAGGCGGTTCTGGAGGCTTCCGCCAGCTGGCCTGGAAGCCCCGGGGGGGCAGGGTAGGGGCTGGTCTCGGGGTTCATTGCGCTGGTGCCCAGCTCCTCCGGCCACGGGGAGGGGCAAGGCAAGTCGGAGGCTGGAGAGGGCGCAGGCTGTGAAGTCAGGAACCGTGGCAACTCAGCAAGGGGGTGGAGGGAGCACTGGGGGGTGGGTGGGGAAAGGGCAGGTGGGGAGGGGGCGGCAGGCAGGGCCCTAAGGGATGCTCGGCCTTGTCACCTCCTCCGCTGTGGCGCTGGGTTAGAAATATCTCACTGGGCGTTGTTGTTCAGTCACTGAGTTGTGTTGGACTCTTTTTGACTCCACGGACTGCCGCACACCAGCCTTCCCTGTAGTTCACCAACCCCTGCAGTTTGAAGGTATTGACTAGGAAGGACCTTCCTCTTTCTACAACCGAGGCTCACGTGACCATCTCGTTTTACCAGAAGTATTTCACGAATAGATGTGTGAATGAATAAATGACTAGCGGGTCTGATTTTCAGTAGACGCAGAGCAAATTATGGCCACTTGACTAAGGAGAATATTCAAGAGAACTGGCTCTTTCCTCAGGACAGGGGCAGGCTATTTCCTCTATGAGCCTCAGTTTCCCTGTGCATAAAATGGAAGATGATCTAAATAATCTTAAAGGATATCTCAGGAGATAAGCACCAGAGACTGGGCTGTGTGTCTTGCAAAGTCCTAAAGGGAAAGTGGGGAAAGTCCTGTTACTCCACAGGGCAAAGGACACCCACCAGGACCCTCACCTGGAGCAGGTGTGCCTTGGAATTCTTCCTTGTCTGTTTCTTCCCTCACTGGGCCTCCTGGCTCCTGCCTGCCTCTCCAACCTCAGCTTTCTACCAAGTAGGTTACAGCCACAGTGAGCATGACAGGGACCCCAAATCACAGTGGCTTCCATCAGTTTCTTTCTTTTTTGCATGAAATCCAAGCCTTTAGGGTGGTTCTTCTCTGTAGTGTTCAGGGTCTCAGGCTCCTTCCACCTTGCTGCTGTGTCATCCTTGGGGTGTGGCTTTTCGCACAGGGTGGATCCTGTCCCCATGGCCAGCCAGCAGGGAGGGGAAGAGGGGCTGGATGGGCACAAGCCTTTGCTTTCCTTTAAGGGTGGGGCCCAGCACCTGGGCACACAGCTCTCTTCCCCATTGGCCACAAGCCAGTCACATGACCACCCCTGACTGCAAAGGAGGCTGGGAAGTGCAGTCTCCATTCTCCCTGGCTGTGTGCCCAGAAAAAGGCTGTTACTGGGCGGGGACAGTGGACATGGGAGACTGTATCCCAGTTGGCTCATGTTGCTCCGGCCTGGGGTGACCAGCTGTCCTGCTTTGCTCAGGACTGAAATGTCTGAAGTGTTTCCTTGGACCCACGACTTGCAGTGGTGAATCAGGGATACTTACAGGAAACCAGAGAACTTGTCCTCACCGGCTTCTTTCTTCTCCTCAAACGGGCCCAAAAGGCCTCAGGGCCTTTGCATATGCTGTTACTGCTTCCTGGAACACACTTTCCACAACTTCTTCCACTCAGAAAGGATTACTGGGTGCCTGTCTCACGTATGAGCTGCTGTTCTAAACACTACATGCCAGGAGTAGAGCAAAAATTCCAGCCATGCTTTTAACATAACAAGGATAATTCTTTCTACTCCTCCCTGATCACTTTGCTTTCCAAATCTCTGTGGTTTAGTGATTTTTATTATCTGCAGCTCTGAAGGGAGCACCTCTTTCCCTAAGGCTCTGGCTGAGCTCTGGCACAGTCTGATAAATCTTCTATTAATAATAACCCGAAAGAAGAACATGTATTAAGTTCTAAGATTATGATCAAGGAAACAAGGATTTTGAAGAGATGTGTAAGCCTAATAATAGGAAATGTGGGGTGGAGAAAGTTTTCATTAACTAGAACCACACCTCTTGGTTGAGTTCACTGGTACAATCTTTCTGGAGGGCAGTTTGGCATCATGTAGCAACTGCAACAAAAAATGCATAACTTTAGGCCCCAAGGTCCATTTATAGGAATTTATCCCAATGAAATAATAAGAAAAATTAGCACAGTTGGATCCCTAAAGATTTCTGTAAGAGGAGAGAAGTATAACAGTCTAAATATCTGTTGGCAGGGGAGCAGAGACTTTTATCCTCTGCCCTAATACTAGAATGCACTTCAGATGAGCAAACAGAGGCACAGAGAGAGCAAGCAACTCACCCAAGGGCACACAGCAGGAAGTGACAGAGGGGGATTTGAAGCAGCGGAGGTGACTCCAGAGCTCATGTTTTCCCCTAGTTTGCCCTGCCACCTCCTAGGCCTCAAAAAGACTTGAGAATGTCTTCCTGGGAATAATTTAGAGATTTCTCTGGGAGGCAAGAGGATGGAGCAGGACTCAGAGGTCACGGGGCCAAGAACACCCAGATCAGGTGGGAGGCCTGTGGTGGCCTAGAGTGCTGGCTGTCCCCAGGTGGCCAGGGTGGAACCAGCTCCACCACCCCCCTCCCTGGGCTGGGGGCTGTATTCTTTGCTTCCCCACCCCCAGTCCTCCAAGCCTGAAGCCCAGTCCCCAGGCCTCCAAGCACAAGACCATTCAAGAAGGAAAACCTGCCCTTGTAGCTGGAATCAGGTGAAATCTGGCTGTAAATTAGCCTATCAGAAACCAAAAGGCCGTGTCACAAGCACAGTTAGGGAGGCTGTTGCTGTCAGCCGAGTGGAAATGGTGGAGAGAGAGATGGCGTCTGTCCAGAGGGATGAGAGGAGGGACCGTCATGCAGGATGGAAGGGGGACAGGCCTGCCCCCAGCAGACATGTCATCCCACAGAGAACTGGCCTGGGATGAGGAGACGCCCCCATGGAGGGTAGTGTGTGGTTTGAGGCTGGAATGCCTGGCTCATGGGGGTGACTCATGGTCCCTGGGAGCTGTGGGGGAGTCTTGGCCAGATGGTGGGGTCCTCAGAGGCTCAGCCCCTTTGAGGGGGTGATGGCCCCCTGCCCTGTCCCTCTGAAGGTGGCCATAAGGGAGGGAAGCCAAAGAGCTCAGCACTGGACAGACTGGGCTGCGAGTCCCGCTTCCTGCCAGGCCAGTGACCACGAGCCTGTTTCTCCAGCTGTCAAGTGGGGCTAATATTAACTTATATCAACTGCCTGATGGTGGGAGGCCCTAGGTATGCATCTTTAAGGGACAAGGACTTCATTACCCTCATTTACAGCTGTGAAAACAGAGGCATAGAGGGGTTAAGTCATTTACCTGGGGTCACACAGATGCTACCTGTGCCTGGACTCAGACTAGTGAGGATGTAGCGCACCCCTGGCACCAGGCTGGTGAGTGGGCAGGGGCTCGGGAATGTCAGGAGCAGCCTGTGATCGTCACACCTGCCGCCCACCTGTGCCGGGAGAGAAGCCACTGCCTCTGCCTCCAAGGGCCGTTGCGGGCAGGAAGCAAGGGCACGCACGTGGGGCCCGGGGTACCTGCCGTGGCAAAGTCAGCTGATGGCACCTGTGTGGTGGGGTCAAAGTCGCTCTTGCTGAGGACGTCACAGCGGGTAACTGTCTGCTCCTCTGGGCGAGGGGTTGTCTGCCGGCTCCTGCGAGCCTGGTCCCGAGTGTAGGTCAGGGGATGGTTCCCAGGTTCTTGGGAAGAGGAGCCCAGGCCCAGCTCAGGCCTCCCTTGGGGGCCCGTCCCCCATCGCTGTCTTGGGGCTGCTCCTGGGGGGCTCAGGGCAGGCCGGGGTTCTGCCTTCTGGTCTGTGCCCCTAACCCCAGGCCCCACCTTGTCAGCTGCTGGGCAAACCCTGGAGCAGTGACCTCTCAGGGTCCAGTGGGCGAAGCCCTCCTGCCCCAGTCCCCGACTGCAGAAGGAGAAAGAGGCTGAACAACCTCCCCCCCCCCGCCTCGCCTTTCCACACACTGTAGGACAAATGGCTTCTGGTCCAACACACCCACAACCGGATGTGTCTGGTGCTGAACTGATCGAACTGCAGGTTGTGACGCATTAGTGGGTCTTGAGATCAGTTCAGAGGGTGGAGCCCTGCGCTTGAAGTCCACAGTGGAGCGGAGCAGACAGGTGCAGAGATAGCAGGGGGCGTGGTCTGCAGCGAGGGGAGGCTGAGGGGAAACGTCTCTGTTGTCACATGGACAGGGGTGTGTTGGGGGGGGCACCGTGGGAATGTGTTTCTCACCGTCGGTTGTTATTAAAATGTGCCTGACCAACGCTCACAGCCTTAGGGTCACATAACAGGTAAGTCATCCCTGGGGCCCAGGGGGTCTGGGCTCTGTTGAATCTGGGAGGAGACTGTAAAGCCTGGGAGATGCAGGTGGTGAAGAATGGGCCATGGAGATGGCACCAGGGCTGGTGCAGCGGTGAGTCCTGCCCTTCCCTCCCAGGCTAAGCGGCCCCACCCCGTGGTCACTGCTCTGCAGCCCGTGTCCCCGCTTTCTGCTCTTCCCAGCACCCGTCAGGTCAGACGTCACTGCGGTGTTTTCGGCTCTTGTTTCTTTTCTGTCGGCCACCCTGGAGTCGGGTCCCGCTTCTCCCACGCACCCCAGTGTGAGCCCAGTGCACAGCAGGGGTGCTCTGAGGGCTGGGAGTCCCCTTACCTGTCGTGAGGATGCCTAGGGTGGGGTGGTCTGTGGCGCAGGGGTAAGCCCCAGAGAGCCTCCCAGCAGGATGGGCTCCTCTTCTGAAAGTCCCTGAGTCCCCTGGCTGCACCCACTGGGTGCCCCCTGCCCAGGTTCCTGCTGTGGCCCTTGTGTTACCCTTGAGGGTCCCAGCAGCTAGGCTAGGCTCTGGGGGAGCCCCTGAAACTAGAGGTGCTGGGAGCTGACGCCTTGGGGGTCCCTGGCCTGGTGGGACCACACCCCACCCTCCCAGCTGCCCTGCCTGTTTGTGCTTCTGGGCTGGGCTCTGTTCATCCAAGCAGGTGACTTGCTGGAGGTGGGCATGTGCCCTGCCCTGAGAGCCTCAGCCCACCTTCTGACCAAGCTCTGGAGCCAGGCTCCAAGGGCGCAGACAGGCCCTCGGCTATTTCCAGAGAAACAGGCAGAGTACGCATCGCCTCCATCCTTCCCAGTCTCTCTGCCCCGCACCCCTGACCGGTATTGTTTGTGATCACCCCCCAGATAAAACTCTTGGACTTGAAGCCTTGTCTCAGGGTCGGCTGCTGGCGAAACCAAAACTGACCCATAGGGTGGAGGCCCTGCTTCTGGCCTGTTTGCATTCTGAGGGTATGGCATATGTATGTGTATGGATGTGAATATCTTCCCTGCATTGAGGTGGGTTTACAAGACAAAAAAGTGGGTACAAACCAGTGTCAAGGGGTTATAAGGCAGGCGGCAAGGATGCGGTTCTCATCTCTTCATCCATATTGGGGCGGGGGGAGGGGGCCTGTAGGACAAGATGAGGAGGGCAGCGGGAGGGGAGGAGGGTGGACGGAGGGGAGGGGGGAGACAGGGAGGATGACAGGGGAGGGGCAGCTTCCTCAGCACTGGGTCAGCAGCTGCCCTGGCTCAGAAACACGAGCCATCCATGCAGGGACCCCTCTGGGCTCTCGGTCTCTGTTAGAACAGGACGGGTGGCCAGCAGATCCTCAGGGCCATTCAATTTTCATTCCGTTTGTGTGGGGCCTGGGCACACGTGCGTGCAGACTTACACACATGCCCGCACACTCGTACATACATCATGCCTTCTCTCACCCCCACACACTGGCCACTCAGACACAGCATGTCAGGTCATTAAGATGCGAGGCCCTGCCTCCGCCTCCTCGCAGAGCCCGTGTGACCCCGCCGATCAGAGGAGACCGCGGGTCCAGAGGCTGAGCCCTGGCATCGGCCACGGCTCTCCATGGCAACCCAGCTACCTGTTTGCAAGTTTAAAAGCTCCAGGCTTACAGGCGCTCTCGCGTTAATTCATGCAGATCAGCTGTTCACTAGTCAGAGCTCCCACTGTTAAGTGAGGCAGCGGGGCGCAGAATTGGCATCTGTGTGTGTGTGTAGGGGTGTGTGTGTGTAGGTGTGTGTGTGTGTAGGTGTGTGTGTGTGTGTGAGGGGAGGTGAGTCTGGTGCACAGTTAGGATGAGGGTTTGAGGGCAAAGTACCATGAAAAATACAGCCAGTAGTAATTGGATTATGGTGGTTGATTGCTTTCAAAGTACTTAACGTGGTGTATTAATATTACATCTGGTGACTTCTGGAGTGTCTCACTGATAGAATGTGGGCTGTCAGAAGAAAGAACACCGTTGCAAATCTGATCAGATCTCCCCTGTGGTCCTGAAATCATTGGTGGGGGGATTCACATCCAGGTATGAGATGTGGGAGAAAATCCCACCAAGTCCAAAGAGGTCGGCAGTGCAGGTGGGGATCAGGGTGGTGGAGAACCTGGGACACACGTGGCGGGACTCGAGGTCCGTGTCCTTGCCCTCTGGGTGTGGGACAGGGTGGGAGGTGGGGCTGGGGAGAAAGTGGTGGCGATGGAGAAAGCTGGAGAGAAATGGCCACGTGTGGGTCCTCTGTCTACAGCAGGTCTCAACCCGATGTCCCGCAGGTGACACAGGAGTGACGAGGGCTTGACCCAATCGGCCAGCAGCCAGCACTTCCGAAGGGATCCCACTTGCCAGACACGTTCCAAACAGGTTGCGGATATTGACTCAGCCAATCCCCCCGCCCTGCAGGGTGGGTGCTGTTACAGCTTCCCTGTGGAGGGGGATACCCAGGGAGGGAGGAGACTGCAGGACACCCAGCCAGCAAGGGGCATGTGGACAGAGCAGCTCAGGGGTCTGGGGGGCAGGTCCCGGGTGTCCATGTGGGGGCAAGAGGGAGGGGTGGGGACTGGGGCAAGCTGCGGAGCACGAACCTGTCTGGGGCCTGGACTTGGGGCCACTACGTGCTGCCAGGGGAGGGTCTGGGCCCAGGTGGCCCCTCTCCTGAGACCTTAAGAGAATCAGATTCCCAGGGGAAATCTCAAGGTTTTCCCATGTTGACAGTAGATTCACTTTTTCCCAAAAACACAGGAGGGATGAACTAGACACCTTCCTGGCTGGTTTTGGTCCACGGTGTAAACTCTGACTCACGGAAAATCATTCTGGAAAGTCATGAGCATCAGGGCCTGTTGGTGCTGGGCTGGGTGGTGTGACATGAGGGCTTTTCCCCTAAGACTGAGTGGTGTTCAGGGGGCACTGCCCAGCAAGCTGATGCTGCTCGGAGGGGCGTCTGCTCCATCCCCCTGGGGGGGGCCAAGGGGGGCTTTCTGCAGGGGATGGGTGGGGCCCAGGGTTACAGAAACGCTGGGACATCCGCTTTCCCGGGGTTGCCCTGGCGGCTGGAAGGCCAGATCAGGCTGGGCCTGTGTTTCCACGTGGCTTCTGTGCTGGGGAGATGTCATCCTGTGGGCCCCACGCCTCCCCTAGCCTCTGCGGGAGTCCCCGGACCCCTAGGCCTGTGGGCACTTGTCTCTGTAGCTCCGCCTCCAGGCAGACCACTGCCCTTCCCCCCAGGCCACAGCAGGGTCAGGTTCAGGACATTGTCCATCTGCCCTCTCCCCAGAGGCTGGATGCGGGCCCCACGGAACCACTTCCCCCTCCTGAAAGGGTCACCTTAAGAATGCTGGGGGCAGGCGCCAGGTTTTGGCATCTGAGGAGCTCCCTAAGCTCCCTGGGGCCAAAGCTATCCTCTTTTGTCAGCTCTGATGGGGACAACTGACCCCTGTGCTTTAATCAGGAGGGGACAGGCTAAGCTGTGGCCTCCTACAGGGCTGCATACACGTCCATTAAGTCGGCCCGTGCACTCTGTTGCTCCCTGCAGCCTGCGAGGCACCCCCCCACACCGAGGCCAAGGGGAGCCCCCAGCCCCAGCCCTGTCTCCAGAGTCCAGAACAGCGGCCAAGAGAGAATGCCAATCAGCCCAGATTCCTGGCGGCTGCTCAATCCAGCAAATTATTTCTTGCAAATTACACCTTCAGACCGAAATCTGGGCAGGACTCTGCAAGTTCAGGGGTGTCTATTATCTGCGCTTGCAGGCGCCCGGGCGCATCCAAGGGCAGAGTGCTCGTCTGCAGGGGGTGATGCTCTGGAAACTGTGGCCGCTGCTGGGATCTGCCGGCGCCTCCTTTTCTGCTTCTTGTCCCTTGATGGAAGATGGTTCTGGGCGGGAGGAGACTTCTTTCCCTGTGTCTCCTGGAGCCCGGGTGTCAGGTGTGATGGAGCAATTCAAGCACCATTTCCACAGGCGGTGTCCCGGCTCTCCCCATCCTGAGGGGCGAGGGGCGAGGGGCGAGGGGCGAGGGGCGAGGGGCGCCTGTCTGAGGCTGCACACGGGCGCAAAGGGGGCTCGGGTGTGCGGGACACGCAGCGGGGCACTCTGCCCGGCCGGCTTCCCCTTGCCCCATCTCAGTGTCTGAAGTCCCAGGGACCCCCCACCCCCTTTCTGCCTGTAATCTGCAGTTTGGGGACCCTGTAGGGCTGGGCGGAGGTGGCAGAGTGCAGGTTAAATGGGGAGAATAGGGGCGGGGCAAGCACAGGGGTAATTAATTTTCCGTGAAGTGTTGCTGGGCTGCTGTTCAATTCTTCGCTGTAAAAATGTAGGCACAGGTTCTAGGGAAACAGATGTCCTGGTGCTGACTGTGGTTGTCTTTCATGTCCGCCCTTGGCCCATCATGTTGAACACCCCGCCCTGTTAACATTGCTTTTTTGGAATCCCATGGAACAGGCTGGACTTTCCTACAGCAGCGGTAATGGTGGATAGCAGGGACTTGGGGTCAGGCGCTGTGCCGAGGGCGGTAACCCACTTCATCCTTACAGCAGCCCCATGAGATGGGTGCGTGATAATCTCCTGTAGATAAGGAGACGGGCGTAGAGAGATCTCACCCAGCTAGGAAGTGGCAGAGCTGGGATTTGGACCCAGGCCGCCTGGCACCAGAGTCTATGCTTTTAATCGCTCGTTCCAGGGGCTCCTAACGACCGCCAGGCTGCAAGTGCAGGGACTTTGTGCTGGGGCAGGTCGAGGCTGGGTCTCCATGGGTCCTACTGGGCCCGCTGGGATGGCGGCGGGGCTGTGACTGTCTCTGCCCGGGCCCCGTCCCTCCTACAATCCGCTCCTTCTCCTCCTCCAGGACTCAGGTCCAGTGTCCCCTCCTCCTTCCCTGAGTTCCTGTTCAGGTTCACCCCCTGCCTGCCCCTCTATCACTTCGGCTGGTTAAACTTCTTCCCAGTATACATCCTGTTCTCTGGAATTGTCTCCAGTGCTGCTTTGATTTCTTGCTCATTGTCTGTCTCCTGTCTTGAGGGCAAGGTCTGCAGGGGCAGGTCTGAGGTCACGCTGCCTCCCCAGGGCTCGGAACTATGTGGGGCTTGATGGTGGGTCCCTTTTTTCCAATTCTCATATTTAGTCATAACTGCCTATTTTTGCAGGGTTGCACGCTCACTAAGTAACCTCCGCTTTCTTTGCACATGTTGCCATCAGTACTGGAATATTTGCAGGCAGCCTAGCTCAGAACTAACCCGTTTGCCACGCTTGTCAGATGGTGCCACGGGGGTGGGGGGGGGGTTCCCCCTTGCCCTTCTCAGACATTCTAAGACATTTTAAGAGCCAGGTGTGCATGCAAACCCAGTGATTGGAAATGAATTGGGAGTTTTCAGTTGTTACAATGTGTAGGGTAGAGATCAAGATCCTTCCATGCCTGGGACAGTCCCTTACAATGAATCGCCCTGTACAAAGTGCCAAAAATGTCCCCTGTTGAGACACTCTGACCAAGACCAGATTAGAAATAGAAAGCGTGATTAGTGTTCATCCCCCGTAAGCTTTCCTTCTTTCCAAATAATCAGTTGATAAACCTTACAGACAGGGAGGCTGGTCCCCGGGGTGGGGGGCGGAGGTGGGGGACCTTGTAGAGAAGACTCTAGTCCTGGAATAGCCAGGTGAGGCTGCAGGAGCCAAAAGTCCCAACAGCTCCAAGCTCCCAGTTCTGGTGGATGGAACTCGCCGGGGGCTCTAATTACTGTAGGGAGAGGGAGCCACGCTCCTTTGGGTAAACCTGTTGTGTTCAAACCCCAGAGGCCTTCCCAATTGCTCCCCGGCCACAAGGAGTACGTCCTGCCTCCCCACACACGTGCTGGGCTCAGGGCTTTCTGAGAGCATCTCCCTGGGAACTCGGGGATGAAAAACATCCTTCTGCTTGCCACCAAGGGTCCTCACTCAATCGAACATCATGCGCCCTGTGGCTCTGGCCAGCCCCCTCCGTTGCCCTCCTTCTCTTTCCCCACATCCAGTCCAGCAGCTCGGCCATCTCCATGGCGTGGCCTCTGGAAGGCACCTCACGTGGCTTCACTTTGCTTTATCTCCTGGCCTCTCCCCATCACCAGTCACCCTTGCCTCTTGGCTGCCTTGCTGGTATCCCTGTTTCTACTCTGGGGGCACTCAGTAGCCAGGGGGTGGTGGCTTAGTCGCCAAGTTGTGTCTGACTCCTTTGTGACCCCACGGTCTGTAGCCCACCAGGCTCCTCTGTCCATGGGATTCCCCAGGTAAGAATACTGGAGTTGCCATTTCCTCCTCCAGGGGATCTTCTCCACCCAGGGATTAGACCTGCTTATTCTGCCCTGGCAGGCAGACTCTTTACCATTGAGCCACCAGGGAAGCCTTGGAAGAGAGCAAATCACACCCTGTTTTTCTGCTGCTCGAATTGCTCTTCTGACATGTATGTGGAAATTCACTCTGGTCTCTCCCTGCCTCTGGAAGCTTTCTCTACTCGGGCCACACAGGCCTCGTTCTTTCTTGGACACTCGAACCCCCTCCTGACTCAGGGCTTTTGCTGTGCTGTCCCCATCTGAAATGCTACTTCCCTGGTTCAAGCTCCTACTCATTTTTCGGGTCTCAGCTAAAAATACACCTCCTCCAGGAAGCCTTCTTTGACTCCCTCATCTGCAGAGGTCTCCATCTCCGTCTTGATTGTGCAGCCCACCACACCCATCTTATTCTCTTCATAGTGTTACCAAACTAGGTGCATTTGCACGATGCCTGGCAAGCCAAAGTGCTGAGATGCTGGGATTTGCGGCGCAGAAAGGGTTTATTCATAAGGCTGCCCGGAGATGGGAGAACAAGTGTCAGGCCCACCCCTAAAGGCTGGGGCTCAGGGTATGTATGTGATACTAGAGCTGGGAGGTCCTAGGTGTGGGGAGCATGGGAAAAGGTGATTGGAATAAAAAAAAACAGACGTTCATTGTAGTTCTGCGCCGGCTTAACTAAGCTACAGATCTCTTCATGGGACACGTGTTCAGGAACAGGCACTTAGCACCATCTGAGGATGGAGTTTCCAGCTCTCTGATGTCGAAAGGTCACCAAGCGGACACTCACGCGTGCCCAGTTGGAGGGTCAGGGATCCTGACCAGGCTTCCCCAGCTCAGCTAGAACTAGATGCGGCTGACTCCAAGTTCCTGGCAAACACCTTGAGCAAACACCTTATTGTTTCGGCTACATGCAGCTTGGAGGACATGCCAGTCTTTTGTAGCAACAATTAAAATGGTCTTTATTAGCGAAAACAAGTTCTGGATGTGATGGACTGAAGTGATGACTACCCACGGTTTCCAAAGCATGACGACTACCTGTCATTGTCATATCTGTCACCCCAATAGGATGTCAAGTCCCTGAAGACAGAGACCATGCCTGCCTCATTCACAATTGCAGCATTAACAGGTCTCGTCACTATTTGGTGAATATGTGATCAAGTCGCTCAGTCACGTCCAACTCTTTGCAACACCATGGACTGCAGCCCACCAGGCTCCTCTGTCCATGGGGTTTTCCAGGCAAGAGTACTGGAGTGGGTTGCCATTTTCTCCTCCAGGGGCTCTTCCTGACTCAAGGATTGAACCAGCATCTCCTGCGTCTTGTGCACAGGCAGGTGGATTCTTTACCGCTGGGTCACCCGGGAATCCCATTGGGTGAATGGATAGTAATAATAATCACGAATATATCCTGGGTGCCATATGCCACCACGTTACAACCCTTTTAAGTATGAAACTCATCCACCAGGACTCCGGGAGAGAGGCTACGGTCGTGGTCTCCAGTGTGCCAGGCAGAGGGGACAGCAAGTCTGAAGGCCCAGAGGAGGGAACAGGTCCGCAGAATTGAGGGGCCAGAAATGAGGCCAGTGTGTATGAGGCATAAGGAAGAGGGAGAGTGGTGGGTGATGGGGACATGGAAGGACTTTACCAACAGCAAGAAGAACAGAGTTGTTATCACTGCAATGACAGAGGTAGGTTTTTTCTATTAACTCTCTATCCCCTTTGAGTCCAGCCTGGTGCACCAGACACAATCCCGGCTTTCCAGGAGGGCTCACCTTCTCCCTTAAATCTCCATCAGCTTCAGCAAGTTGTCTGTATGGTTGTGACTTCTCTGTTGATCACGGGCTATTGCAGGTTTATTAACATACGTCCTCTCTTGATTGAAGAACCAGAGTGTTGAGTCCAATGGGGCTGCTGACTCATCATCATTACCTTAACATATGCATTCTTTCTCATTGTGAAGGGATGTAGGCGCCGTACTTTCATCTTTAAAAACAAGTAGATAGAACTTGATTTCTCTATGGAAACAGGACCCCGAGGGAAATACATGTTTTACCGCTCCAGCATCTGGGGCAATAATTTCCACATTCCCTTTTGTTTGTATCATACATGACACTTTGCAAAAATATTTTCTCCTGCACAAGTTTATGTGAGCTCATGGAAATGTGTGGAAGGTATGCACATGTCTCACGTGTTGATAATTCTTTTCCTAATCAAAACAGCAACGACAACAACAAAGAACATGCCTGCCAATCCTCAGTTGGGCATATTTTCTGGAAAGCACAACTTAACTCATATTTCTATTCTTTCCGTGTCTCATGTTTCATCTGTTTCTTTCTCCACAGTGTGTTTAAGCCTCGCCATGGATTCTCCTGCACCTTTCATTCATCAGCGTGGCGGCGGGTGTCCATGACCTTTGTTCTTCTGGTGGCACTGCGCTGCTTTTATTTTGGGTGAACACCCCTTCCTCTCCTCAATTCATGTGCCAGCCTCCAGCTAGCCTTGCCAGCCTCCAGCTTGCCTCCAGCTTGACCCGCTAGCCTCGACAACTGGTGCATTCTCCTTCTCCCCCCTACCCTACCCCCGCTTCCTTTGGTCAAAGTGACTCCTGGATGGCAAGTAAATCTCAATGCCAGACTTGGTTTGATTTACTGGAAAGACCACCTCTCTTTTCTCAGGACTGGTTTCTATGAGAATCTGAACCAGGACAGAGAGATCCTGCTTGTGTGTGAGGTCAGTACAGAGGGAAACAGCCAAACCTTGGAGAGAAAGGGAGTCTTAAAGACTTGAGCTCCTGGCTGCAGCCGTGCCTGAAGCCACTCCTCTCAGAGCAGGTTTTCTCAACCTCAGAACTGTAGACAGTTTGGGGTTAGATACGTCTTATTGTGAGGGGTTTCCTGTACATTATGGGATGTTTAACAGCAGGTGCCGATAGGACCCCACTTCCTCTCCCTCCAATGACAGCCAAAAATGCCTCCATACATTGCCAAGTATCCCTGGAGCAGGGGGCAGATTACCTGTGTTAAGAATCACTGCCTTCGATTGCCTGTAAGTTATGTGGGTCAATAAATGTCCTTTTATGCTAATTCCTTCAGTGTTTCTGCTTGTCTCCAAGGGGCTTTCAGCTCAAAGGAAAGCTTGACCTCTAGGATGCAGGGGGACATTTAATAAAAGGGGCTGGGTGGTGGCAATGAATGATGGGATACCTGTTGCCAAGAAGCTGGTTCTAGACTGAGCTGAGCAGTGTTCTAGTCTGCAGCTCTACTCCCATGGGGTGAGAGACAGCCTCAGACTTCGGCCTGCTGGTGACGAGAAAATGCCCCATGACAGCCTCCCAGGGAGAGAAGGAGGCGGTGGGGGCCGGTGGCCTGGGGGCACCTCCCACAGCCTCCCAGCCTCTCATGTTCCAGGAGGGTCATAAGGCACTCTGCCAAGTCTGAGATGAACTGCCCTTCCAGCCTTGACTTTGAGGCATGCGAGCCCCCCCAGGGTGCCATCATGTCAAGCTCCCCTGCAGCTGTTACAGAAAGGTAATGTCTGTTGGGTGATTAAAAGACTGTTTTGCCACTATAATAACCAGTCCCAAACATGTACAGACCCTTCAACTGTCTGTAGAAATAAATGGGGGGAAAGTCACTGATGCAAGTAGATTCTTCCAAATATCTAAACATTTGGCATTTTGGAGGCCTGTCTTGCCTGGAAATCCTTCCCTTTCTCCCCCTGGCCAATGTTTCAACTGAGAGACCCTAACCCAAGGACCGTTCTGGCACCCTATTGGTTTACATTGGAATGAAGCTGGCAGTGTGGTGCTGGTCCCATCTCAGGTCAAGAGAACGAAGAGACAGAGAGAAGAAAAGGCAAGAAATGCAAGAGGTGGGCAGGTGAGGCACTGAGGTAGCAGTTCCTTCGAGATTTAATCTCTGCTGTTTAGGAAGGACCAGGAGACCCGAGCCTGGGGCCCGCCTTAGACTCAAATCTCCCTTTTTTCTAGGGGAGACCCCAATTTGCCACCATCTTTGCTGAGGGCAAGGTTGAGACCCCAAAACTTCTGTCCTTCGCTGGGAGCTCCTATGCTCACTGCTTCCTTGATCTTGAAATGAATTCAGGGCTGGGATGGAGGTAAAGCAGGTGAAGCACAAAAAGCTGGGGTAGTCAAGATAAATATGATTTTAATGCAATATTAAGAAATAAAAATTGATGTCCCCCAAATCCTTAAGGAACAAAACACCAAATTTTAAAATAAAGACTGGATCTATTGTTTTACTAGGAATTAAAATTTGAGATGTCTGCCTTAAATTTCCTGGTTGCTCAACTAATCTTATTTTTAAGTATTAGAATGAGAACTGTGGCTTCTTAAACAAGCAAAAAAACCTTCAGAATCCAATTTATATCAGAAACAAACCTGTGATTTCTTTCCCAGAAAACGAACCAGATTTTCACAATATTTTATGAGTTGAATAGATATTATGTCTGAATTGATGAAAATGCCCAATAGAGTTCTTTGACAACAAGAACAATCAAAAGAATCAAACCTTAATCCCAATTGCAATCTTTTTATGGTTTATAAATCTAACCACCAAAATTCTTGCAGTCAACTCAGGATCCTCACTTCCTTCAGCCCAAAGGACCCTCCCCGTATCTTCTGACATATTTCAGAAGTGAGGAGTGCTTCTCAGGTTTGCGGAAACCCAGGAAGAAAACTCATTTTCTGATCTGAACGGAGGTGAAAGGCATATCTTAACAGTGCATTTCAAATGCATTCACGTTCATCACAGAAGCATCTACAGTTCCTACATTATTTAGAAAGCTGCAGGAGGGGGAGTAATAAATGCAGAATATGCGAGCGATTCATTTTGATTTTTCAAAAATGCAACCCAGCCAGAGAGAGCTTCACAAAAGATCTGAAGCCAAAATGAAATCTCTGCTGTCAGCAAAGTCAAGGCACGAAAGAGACAGACAATGAAGAAAAAAACCCCAAAAACCCAAAAAACAAAACAAAACCCCTGAAATTTGACCTAGAAAAAAAATCTAGCATTTAAATTTTTTAAAAGGTGGAGGAGATGCCATCCAAGGGGGTCTGAGGGTAAGGAAATTGTTCTGAAAAAAGGGAATTCTGTGCCCGGAGCTGCTCGCAGCTCTGTCCCTGGAGTGTGAAATTAGCGACTGAAGGCAGATTTCACAGGCACTTCCGAGGAGTGTGTTGGTGGATTTGCAACGGGGCCGCTCCGCCAAGTCCTGCCCACTTGCAAGCTGCTGTCGTGATTCATGCAAAGCACAGATAATCCTGAGTGTCTGGGGTGTTTTGCATTTATATTGAACGAAGCCTCTCTCCTTCCTAGAGAGCAAGACTAGTGCTGAGTGCAGGCGGGTGGAGGGTGGTGGGGATCCCCTACCGGACCAGCATTCTCATGGAACTCCTATTCACTCTATTAAGAAAAAACCTATCCAGACTTAGAGACTGTCATCCTGAATGAAGTCAGTCAGATAGAGAAGGAGAAATATCATATGACAGCCCTTACAGGAGGAATCTAAAAAGAAATGATACAAATGAATTTACAAATCAGAAAGAGACTCATGGACTTAGAGGATGCAAGGGGCCGAGGTGGGGTGGGGATGGAATGCGGGAAAAGGGCAGTTAGGGAGTTTGGGATGGATATGTACACACTGCTATATTTAAAACGGATAACAAACAAGGACCTACTGTTGGAATTCTGCTCAATGTTATGTGGCAGCCTGGATGGGAGGGGAGTTTGGGGGAGAATGTATACATGGATATATATGGCTGAGACCCTTCACTGTTCCCCTGAAACTATCTATATAGTCAAAGCTATGGTTTTTCCAGTAGTCGTATATGAATGTGAGAGTTGAGCCATAAAGAAGGCTGAGCCCTGAAGAATTGATGCTTCTGAACCATGGTGCTGGAGAGTCCCTGGGACAGCAAGGAGATCAAACCAGTCAATCCTGAAGAAAATCAACCCTGAATATTCATTGGAAGGATTGATGCTGAAGGTGAAGCTCCAATACTTTGGTCACCTGATGCAAAGAGCTAACTCATTTGAAAAGACCCTGATGCTGGGAAAGATTGAAGGCAGGAGGAGAAGGGGACGACAGAGGATGAGCAGGTTGGATGGCATCACTGACTCAACAGACTTGAGTTTGAATAAACTCTGGGAGATGGTGAAGGACAAGGAAGTCTGGTGTGCTACAGTCCATGGGGTTGCAAAGAGTCAGACACAATTTAGTGACTGAACAACAACCACCCAATACAAAATAAAAAGTTGTTTTTTTTTTAAAGGGAAAAAAAGACCTCATCCAGACAGATTTCATTCAGTAGAAAAGTTGGGAAAATGTATAGAAAATAGGAGTGTGGTTAAAAAGTGTTAAACCTTAAAATATCTCCCAGGGCAACAAGGACTTCTGAGTCTGGGTTTCAGGTCTGAGACAATGGATGACTCTATCAGAGTCCCCCTCCCCACCCCACCCCTCCAAAACCACCTCTGAAGGTTATGCTCGGCCATGAAAGCTTTTAAAGAGAAACAGAAAGTAATCTCAGTCCCTGAGATGGGGGCAGAGCTGCTTTGATCCCCCACTGCGTGCAGTCTTGTCAGCTCCTCTTGGTCTTCCTCTGGGTGTTATCTTGTTCACACAATTTGTTCAGGAGATTACTAAAGGGGAGGCCAGGGAAGAGGTCTGCTCACGTGTAAATGACCTAGTCTTTATTTCTACTGCTTTGATCTGTGGAGAGAACCAACAAGTTAGGCAAAGTATTGTGAGATTCAAAGATCCAAAAGGTGTGCTTGGGCTGGAGATGAGTAGAACACAAGAGTGCCTGGCTTAAAAGTTAGTTTGCTGTTGCTGTGTTTATTCAAGTCTCTAAGTCATGTCTAACTCTTTTCAAACCTGTGAACTGCAGCACACCTGGCTTCCCTGTCCTTCACTATCTCCTGAAGTTTGCTCAAACTCATGTGTTGGTGATGCTATCTAACCATCTCATCCTCTGCTGCCCTCTTCTCCTAAAAGTTGGTGACAATATTGTTTTGTTAAAGTGACAAATGCTTCTTGCTGAGGGTGGTTTCCTGCAAAGAGCTGCTTTCATGGACTGTTTTATTAACTTTTGGGCATGTTATATTTTCTAAATAAAACCCAACATCAGTTATTAAGAAATCAGTTCCCTTTCAAATGAAAAATTCTCTCTTTCACAGCCTTCTTGGGGATGGTAAGTGTTTGGCGTCTCCCAAACCTGGTTTGAACTTTGCACACTGTTTGGTAAAGAACCTGCCTGCCAATGCCAACGCAGGAGATGTAAGAGACACAGGTTTGACCCCTGGGTGAGGAAGCTCCCCTGGAGAGGAAATGGCAACCCACTCCAGCATTCTTGCCTGGAAAATCCCATGGACAGAGGAGCTTGGTGGGCTACAGTCCATAGGGTCGCAAAGAGTTGGGCAACTGAAGCGACTTAGCGCACACGACTTAGCCCACACATGGAAAATTTGAGATAAAATAAGAGCTCTTCACACACTGTAAATCAACTATAGATCAGGATGCCTTTGAAATTAATAACAGAAACTTACACTCAAACTGGCTTAAACAATTACAAAATATGGTGTTTCCCACCAGTCGAAAGGTTAAGCAGCCACCTGAAGATGTCTTTTTATAATAAAAAATTTTAATTTATTTTTGGTTGTGCTGGGTCTTCATTGCTATGCACTGACACTCTCTGGTTGCAGCGGCTTCTCCTGTTGAAGAGTATAAGCTCTGGGGAGCAGGGGCTCAGTAGTTGTATGTGGGCTGAGTTGTTCGTTGGCATGTGGGATCTTCCCCAATTAGGGATCGAACCCATGTCCCCTGCATTGGGAGGCAAATTCTTCACCACTGGACCACCAGGGACATCCTGATGATGTCTTAAACGATCAGATCCTTTCCTTCTCTTCACTGTTTTTGGGGTTGACTTCAGCCTGAGGCTGGAAATCCTCCTGGGTATGGGAGGCCTTTGGTGTCCAGAAATCAGGTCAAAAACAGCTTTGGAAGTTTCTCAGAAGAGCAGGCAGGACCTTTCCTAGAAAGTACCAGCGTCTTGAATTCCTTGCCCCCAGTCGTATGACAGGTCTGCTCCTGACCAAGGCGTTGTCAAGGGAAATGGGTGGGGTCACCCTCAGACCTAGCTGGGGTGGGGCGGGGCTGGCTTCTCTGCATCCCATGGGTTGGCAGGGGACCCGGGGTTCCTGAGATCAAGGCACTTGTCTTGTGAGTCTGGGCTGTACTTGCTGGTGGGTGTCTGCGATGTCCACTACTGTCTAGGAAGAACTGAAGAAAAGCTCTGCACCCCCCACCCCACTCACTACTCACAGACACTTCTGTAACCAGATGTGTGCTTTTCCCCACACTGACCAGTGTTTCGACACCAGCAGATTGTTGTACAATTCAGTTCGGTTCTGGTACCACCTGTCTGGCATAAAGGTCAGAACCCACAGGTTAAGGACTCAGGCCCATGACTGCCCCCACTTGAGATGTCAGGCGCCAAGTCCCAGGCTGCCACCCGTACTTCTGGCCCAAAGGCTATAATTTGGGGCTCCTACCTACAATCCTTTCCTCAGGTTTGCTAACTGGCTAGCATGGCTCACAGAATTCAGGGGGGTTCCTACTTTGGTTTGCTTGTTTATTATAAACGATACACTGGGCTTCCCTGGTGACGCTAGTGGTTAAAGAAACTGCCTGCCATTGCAAGAGACGCAGTTTGATCCCTGGGTTGGGAAGATCCCCTGGAGGAGGAGATGGGCAACCCACTCCAGTATTCTTGCCTGGAGAATCCTGTGGACAGAGGAGCCTGGCTACAGTCTGGCTGCAATCCGTGGGGTTGCAAAGAGTCAGACATGACTGAGGGACTTTGCACACACAAAGGGCATGCTAAAGGACACAGATGAACAGTCAGATGAAGAGATAAAGGAAGGGAGGTCTACAAGGGTCCTGAGTGCAAGAGTTTGTCCCTGTGGAGTTGTGGGGTTGGGGTACACTACCCTCCCTGTGTATGGATGTGTTCACTGACCCAGAAGCTCTCTGGACCCCACCATTGAGGGATTTTTATGGAGGCCTCATTATGCATGTATGATCAAATGTTAACTCCATCTCCAGTCTTTCTTCTTTTCCCCGAGGATGAGGGGTGGATGGTGCTGAAAGTTCCAAACTTCTAATCATACTTGATCTTTCTGGTAACTAGGTCCCCTTCTCAGGTGGCTGAGCAGGAGGGCCTAGAGGAGCTATCCCACGTTGAAGGTCAGGAACGGCAGTGGTAAGGAGATACCCCTCGTCCAAGGTAAGGAGCAGCAGCTGTGCTTTGCTGGAGCAGTCGTGAAGAGATACCCCATGCCCAAGGTAAGAGAAACCCAAGTAAGATGGTAGGTGTTGCAAGAGAGCATCAGAGGGCAGACACACTGAAACCATACTCACAGAAAACTAGTCAATCTAATCACACTAGGACCACAGCCTTGTCTAACTCAATGAAACCAAGCCATGACCGCGGGGCAACCCAAGATGGGCGGGTCATGGTGGAGAGGTCTGACAGAACCTGGTCCACTGGAGAAGGAAATGGCAAGCCACTTCAGTATTCTTGCCTTGAGAACCCCATGAACAGTATGAAAAGGCAAAATGATAGGATACTGAAAGAGGAACTCCCCAGGTGATTAAGTGCCCAATATGCTACTGCAGATCAGTGGAGAAATAACTCCAGAAAGAATGAAGGGATGGAGCCAAAGCAAAAACAAAACCCAGTTGTGGATGTGACTGGTGATAGAAGCAAGGTCCGATGCTGTAAAGAGCAATATTGCATAGGAACCTGGAATGTCAGGTCCATGAATCAAGGCAAATTGGAAGTGGTCAAACAAGAGATGGCAAGGGTGAACGTCAACATTCTAGGAATCAGTGAACTAAAATGGACTGGAATGGGTGAATTTAACTCAGATGACCATTATATCTACTACTGCGGGCAGGAATCCCTCAGAAGAAATGGAGTAGCCATCATGGTCAACCAAAGAGTCTGAAATGCAGTACTTGGATGCAATCTCAAAAATGACAGAATGATCTCTGTTTGTCTCCAAGGCAAACCATTCAATATCACAGTTATCCAAGTCTATGCCCCAACCAGTAACGCTGAAGAAGCTGAAGTTGAACGGTTTTATGAAGACCTACAAGACTTTTTAGAACTAACACCCAAAAAAGATGTTCTTTTCATTATAGGGGACTGGAATGCAAAAGTAGGAAGTCAAGAAACACCTGGAGTAACAGGCAAATTTGGCCTTGGAATGCAGAGTGAAGCAGGGCAAAGACTAATAGAGTTTTGCCAAGAAAATGCACTGGTCATAGCAAACACCCTCTTCCAACAACACAAGAGAAGACTCTACACATGGACATCACCAGAAGGTCAACACTGAAATCAGATTGATTATATTCTTTGCAGCCAAAGATGGAGAAGCTCTATACAGTCAACAAAAACAAGACCAGGAGCTGACTGTGGCTCAGATCATGAACTCCTTATTACCAAATTCAGACTCAAATTGAAGAAAACAGGGAAAACCGCTAGACCATTCAGGTATGACCTAAATAAAATCCCTTATGATTATACAGTGGAAGTGAGAAATAGATTTAAGGGCCTAGATCTGATAGATAGAGTGCCTGATGAACTATGGAATGAGGTTCATGACATTGTACAGGAGACAGGGATCAAGACCATCCCAATGGAAAAGAAATGCAAAAAAGCAAAATGGCTGTCTGGGGAGGCCTTACAAATAGCTGTGAAAAGAAGAGAGGTGAAAAGCAAAGGAGAAAAGGAAAGATATAAGCATCTGAATGCAGAGTTCCAAAGAATAGCAAGAAGAGATAAGAAAGCCTTCTTCAGTGATCAATGCAAAGAAATAGAGGAAAAGAACAGAATGGGAAAGACTAGAGATCTTTTTAAGAAAATTAGAGATACCAAGGGAACATTTCATGCAAAGATGGGCTTGATAAAGGACAGAAATGGTATGGACCTAACAGAAGCAGAAGATATTAAGAAGAGGTGGCAAGAATACATGGAAGAACTATACAGAGAAGACCTTCATGACCCAGATAATCATGATGATGTGATCACTAATCTAGAGCCAGACATCTTGGAATGTGAAGTCAAGTGGGCCTTAGAAAGCATCACTACGAACAAAGCTAGTGGAGGTGATGGAATTCTAGTTGAGCTCTTTCAAATCCTGAGAGATGATGCTCTGAAAGTGCTGCACTCAATATGCCAGCAAATTTGGAAAACTCAGCAGTGGCCACAGGGCTGGAAAAGGTCAGTTTTCATTCCAATTCCAAAGAAAGGCAATGCAAAAGAATGCTCAAACTACCGCACAATTGCACTCATCTCACATGCTAGTAAAGTAATGCTCAAAATTCTCCAAGCCAGGCTTCAGCAATACGTCAACTGTGAACTTCCTGATGTTCAAGCTGGTTTTAGAAAAGGCAGAGGAACCAGAGATCAAACTGCCAACATCCTCTGGATAATGGAAAAAGCAAGAGTTCCAGAAAAACATCTATTTCTGCTTTATTGACTATGCCAAAGCCTTTGACTGTGTGGATCACAAGAAACTGTGGAAAATTCTGAAAGAGATGGGAATACCAGACCACCTGACCTGCCTCTTGAGAAATCTGTATGCAGGTCAGGAAGCAACATTTAGAACTGGACATGGAACAACAGACTGGTTCCAAATAGGAAAAGGAGTATGTCAAGGCTGTATATTGTCACCCTGCTTATTTAACTTATATGCAGAGTACATCATGACAAACGCTGGACTGGAAGAAACACAAGCTGGAATCAAGATTGCTGGGAAAAATATCAAGCACCTCAGATATGCAGATGACATCACCCTTATGGCAGAAAGTGAAGAGGAGCTAAACAGCCTCTTGATGAAAGTGAAAGAGGAGAGTGAAAAAGTTGGCTTAAAGCTCAACATTCAGAAAACGAAGATCATGGCATCCGGTCCCATCACTTCATGGGAAATAGATGGGGAAACAGTGGAAACAGTGTCAGACTTTATTTTTTTGAGCTCCAAAATCACTGCAGATGGTGATTGCAGCCATGAAATTAAAAGACACTTACTCCTTGGAAGAAAAGTTATGATCAACCTAGATAGTATATTCAAAAGCAGAGACATTACTTTGCCGACTAAGGTCCGTCTAGTCAAGGCTATGGTTTTTCCTGTGGTCATGTATGGATGTGAGAGTTGGACTGTGAAGAAGGCTGAGTGCCGAAGAATTGATGCTTTTGAACTGTGGTGTTGGAGAAGACTCTTGAGAGTCCCTTGGACTGCAAGGAGATCCAACCGGTTCATTCTGAAGGAGATCAGCCCTGGGATTTCTTTGGAAGGAATGATGCTAAAGCTGAAGCTCCAGTACTTTGGCCACCTCATGTGAAGAGTTGACTCATTGGAAAAGACTCTGATGCTGAGAGGGATTGGGGGCAGGAGGAGAAGGGGACGACCGAGGATGAGATGGCTGGATGGCATCACGGACTTGATGGACGTGAATCTGAGTGAACTCAGGAAGATGGTGATGGACAGGGAGGCCCGGCGTGCTGTGATTCATGGGGTCTCAAAGAGTCGGACACGACTGAGCGACTGAACTGAACTGAGGTCCCCTTTAGGAACTTTGTAGGAGCCACCAAGAGTCACCATGTTAGAACAAAAGACACTTGTATCACCTTGGAATCAGGAAATTCCAAGGGATTTAGGAACTCTGTGTCAGAAACTGGGGTCGAAGAACAACTGTTTGAACAAACCAGGAAGAACACCTTCAAATACCCCTTCCTCCCTCTGGATGGCGTCTTAAATTCCAAAATAATTTCAGTTTCCCTTAAATGTTGACAGCATGTGCCTCGTGTTCTGAGACAAGGATGGATGCCAAAGCTCTGGGGAGTGCATGAGGGCAATGATAACCTGTGGGAAGAGCAGGGTCCGGGGCAGGGCGAGGGGGTCAGTGGCGCATGGACCTGGTACCCACATGCTCATGTCCTAACCCCTACTCTGCCACCCCTGGGCTGTGGACCTTGGGTGGGTTATCTTATTTCTCTGCTCTTCAGTTTACCTATCTCTAACCTGAGCATAAGAAGGCATTGGCAACCCACTCCAGTACTCTTGCCTGGAAACTCCCATGGACGGAGGAGCCTGGTAGGCTGCAGTCCGTGGGGTCGCTAAGAGTCGGACATGACAGAGCGACTTCCCTTTCACTTTAAACTTTCATGCATTGGAGAAGGAAATGGCAACCCACTCCAGTGTTCTTGCCTGGAGAATCCCAGGGACGGAGGAACCTGATGGGGTGCCATCTATGGGGTCGCACAGAGTCGGACACGACTGAAGCGACTTAGCAGCAGCAGCAGCAACCTGAGCATAGTTAATAATACCTGATTCAGAAATTTGATGTGAAGATTGTGATAAATTTTATATTGCTGTTGCTCAGTCGTGTCTGACTCTTTGCAACCCCATGGACTGCAACACATCAGGCTTCCCTGTCCTTCACCATCTCGCAGAGTTAGCTCCGACTCATGTCCATTGAGTTGATGACGCCACCATCATCGACTCATCTTGTATATGGTGCTTCCCAAACACTGCTCAGCAAATAGAAGGCATTTATGTATTTTCTACAAGCACTGTCTTACAAAGCGAGGAGTCATGAGACACTTTTCCCAGCTGGACAAAGAAATAAAGATGTTCAAGTATTGCTAAAAATGAAAAGGATAAGCCCCAACAGGAAAACAATAGCTCACATGTATTGTTTACTGCATATAAGACGTTCTTGAAATTGGTGCTCTCAACAATGTTATGGGATAAGTACTCTTATTATCCCATTTATAGCAGAAACAGAGACACAGAGAAATGCAATAACTTATCCAAGTGCCTATAGCTAGTAAGGAGTAGAGCTGAGCTTCAAATCCATGCAGTTTCCTCTCAAACTCCATCTTTCCTACTTCTACAGAAGAAGAGAAAACTCTGCTGCTGGTGGTGGGGTGGGGCTGCTGAGTGCTCTGTCCTTCCGATGTTGAGCAGGAGGCTGGCACCGATGTTGAAGGCTGACAAAATGAGGATGTGAAGCAGAAGGCACTCTCAGACACTGCTGGCAGGGGTGTAAAATGGTACAACCCCTTTGACGAGCTCTTTGGAAGTTTTAAAAAATTATACATATATCTGTTCCCTGACACAGTAACTCTACTCCCACGTATGGTACAAGAGAAATGAAAGCGCAGAAAGATGTGAACCAGAACAATCATGGCAGCTGGATTCATAACAGCCCAAGGGAAACACCCCAAGTGTCCATTGGCAGGTGAATGAGTAAACAAAGGGCAGAATATTCCTGCAATGAAATACTACTCAGGTATAAAAAGGGACCTACTACTGTTGCATGGGACAATGCGGATAAGGGCCACATTGTTAATGAGATGTCTTGCTTTCAGAAGTATCGAAGTTCAGAAACCATCCAAAGTGGTTGATCCTGGATGCAGATTGAAAGTCAGTAGGTGGCACCAAGGACAGTTGTACTTTTGGTAATTTGAAAAATCATGTACAGTTTAATTTACTAACATTTAAAGGGTCTCTTTCCTCTCTCTGCCCATGAACCCTCAGTCAAAATTTGGTTGAGGAACCGAAAACTCCACTCACTCAAGTTCAGCTTGGGAAGTTTGAGTCCAGTTTGGAGGAGATGGAGATCAAGTACATAGACGTGAACAACTCAGTCCAAAACCGAGGACATTACTCATCTAAGTGACCAGGACTTGGTGACTCTGTCCCAGGAGAGGCTTGACGGAGATGCTCATTCCTGGGAGGGACAAGTTGGGGGCATCTCACAGGAGAATTACCTTGGGAATGAAGCCACCCCTGACACCCACAGGTTATGTGTGCCCCTTGAAGGGTGCCGCCATCAGCCTTTGCAACCCCATGACTGCAGCACACAGGCCACCCTGGCCATCACCAACACCCGGAGTCTACTCAGACTCATGTCCATCAAGTCGGTAATGCCATTCAGCCATCTCATCCTCTATCGTCCCCTTCTCCTCCTGCCCTCAATCTTTCCCAGGATCAGGGTCTTTTCAAATGAGTCCATTCTTTGTATCAGGTGGCCGAAGTATTGGAGTTTCAGCTTCAACGTCAGTCCTTCTGGTGTATATTCAGGATTGATTTCCTTTAGGATTGACTGGTTTGATCTCCTTGCTGTTCCAGGGACTCTTAAGAGTCTTCAACGCCACAGTTCAAAAGCACCAATTCTTTGGCACTCAGCCTTCTTTATGGTCCAGCTCTCACATCCACACATGATACTGGAAAAACCATAGCTTTGACTTGATGGGCCTTTGTTGGTAAAGTAATGTCTCTGCTTTTTAATATGCTGTCTATGGTGGTCACAGGTTTTCTTCCAAGGAGCAAGCGTCTTCTAAGTTCATGGCTGCAGTCACTATCTATAGTGATTTTGGAGCCCAAGAAAATAGGAACCGACTCTCATTGCCAGGGTAAGCCTGTTTCAAGTGCTTTGGATGTTGTGGTTACACTGCTTGAGACTTGGTTTCCAAACATGGCTTCTGAGAAGAGATGGCAGATTGTCCAGGGGTCAGTGCCTATCCCTCCCTGATGGGCTGGTCCTCTAGACTCTATACAGTGGAGAAGGCTTTGTTCCCCTGTAGAGAGTTGCTATCTGAGAAAGGGAAATCCCATGGCAATATTCCCTGGAAAACAGTGGTTCTCAACCCAACCAACTAACTCAGCACCCTCCTTTCATGACCAATATTGTCTAATGTTGCCTTACATATGGGGTTCAGTGGTAAAGAATTTGCTTGTCAAGCAGAAGTCACAGGAGATACAGGTTTGATCCCTGAGTTGGAAGATCCCCTGGAGAAGGTAATGGCAACCCACTCCAGTGTTCTTGCCAGGATAAGCCCATGGACAGAGGAGCCTGGTGGACTGCTGCCTATGGGGTCTCAAAGAGACGGACAGGTCTTAGTGACTGAGCCACGTTCCTGTTGCCTTATAGTCCTGAAATGAAATTGATGAATAACACACACATACCTAAAAAAATCACAATATTGTCCAAGCTGTAACATCAAGGAGAAAAGAAAACTAACTTGTAGAATATTGCTTACAGTAAAAATAACAAAATAATAGACTTATACAAAATTCAAGGATAATAAATACGTGCTTAGGAACAGCTACCCTACGAGATTTAAAGAATCAGTTGGTTGTTTGTTTCTGCTGTTGAAGAGTAAGTCTGGGTTTAAAATCAATGAGATGATCACAAGCCAAACTGTATAAGAAGTAAGGGAAATGAAACAACAGATGTGGGGTGGACACTGGAGTCAAAACTGTTCAATGTATGTTAACAGAGGCAACAAATACTTTGCGTCCTATGGAGCTGGGTTTGAGTTGCCAGTAAATATTTGCAGAGCTTTTACTTGCAGAACTATCCAGAGGGACATTTAAAAGTCATGGGGGACACAGTGGGACTGTCTTGCTTGTGTCAGGTCTTGAAGCATCCCTGGACTCCTGTTCACTAAATGTCAGTGTCCTCTGTAAGAAAAAGTTGGAAAAGATTTTGAAATTTAGAGAGTCTCTTGACTACCTCATCAGCCCATGTTGTTTTTGCCTTCCATTGGCTTTGACTAGGCCGTTTTATGATCCTGTAAAGATACTAGTTAACCTATAGCAAATTGATGATAATGCAAGCAATTCCATAGAAACACACATTATGTCCAGTGGGGGTTTGCAGACTCCCGTCCCCTGTTACGGAAGAAGCCAGCTTTGCATCCGTTCATCAGCTTCATTTCAGCATTTGTAACAACAATAGACTAGAAATGCGTCTACATTTTGGCTTTTCCTTTGAACTGGTTTTGAAACATTTCTGGTTCCCTTTTACCGGAGTTAAATGAAAACTCTGACATATTCACTTCGTGTTGTAGGACATTTATGATTTTACCTATTTTTTTAAAATATTCTTTAACAATCCCAATCATTGTGCAACCAAAGATTAACTTCTTAACTTTCAAACTCCTCATACTATATGCGTTGTGAGTTACTGCATTCACACACACACACACACACACCTGAAGAGTCTTAGCCCGTTTTCTCTCACCTCTCCCTTGTGGCCTTGTGGTGTGTTAGTTGTCTGAACACTATGTCTGAACCCACTTTACAAATGTCCCACTTTGGGCGTTTTGGATCTGAAACCCCAACCTCAAGGTGGTGTCCTTGAGATCACACTATATTCAGAGCCATTTTTTCAGTTCAGTTCAGTTCAGTTGCTCAGTCGTGTCCGACTCTTTGCGACCCCATGAATCGCACCACGCCAAACCCTCAGCTTTTTGCTTCTTATGTGAAGAAAATCACAACTCCTGAGATGAGCCACTATGTATGTGAAAGGGAATTACATCCTGTGTAATTCCAATCTTCTCAGCCACGGTTGTTTCTTTGGTGTCATGGGGTATTTTTAAGCATCAAAAGGAAAAAGAAGGAGAAAATCCAAAGAGACCACCCCCAAAGTCTGAAATCTTATTAAACCTCAAACAAAACCAAACCCGCCAGGGCCTGACAGAGTTAAGCTCATATGCAGAAAAGACCACGGTCTTACTGGCGTGCTTCTGCGGGTCCCTTTGTAACCCTGATTCCTTCCACGTGGACCGCAGGGGACAAGGAGAGTCTCCTATTTTCCAGGTAATCTGGTCGGGTTACTTGGATTGGAAGGAACCCTCCCTTTGATGTTCTCAGTGCTCATTTTTATAGCCCTGGCCCTTTTAAGAGGAAGAGGCAGAAAATCATCACCCAAGGTGAAGAGTGGACAGGGGAAGGTTCATCCAGGATACACTTCTGGACTGTGTCCCCAGCATGGACACGTCTGTGCTCTGCTCTTTAAATCAGCATCCTGACAAACTGCATGCATGCATGCTAATTCGCTTTAGTCGTGTCCGACTCTTTGGTGACCCTACGGACTATAGCCCACTGGGCTCTTCTGTCTGTGGGATTCTCCAGGCAAGAATATTGGAGTGGGTTGCCATGCCCTCTTCCAGGGGATCTTCCTGAGCGGGGGATCGAAGCTAGGTCTCTTATGCCTCCTGCATGGGCAGGCAGGTTCTTTACCACTAGCGCCACCCTGATGAATTAGGGTCGTGCCAACAGATCAGGAGGTCAGGGTGAGATCTCCTTAAAATCTTTAGGCCCTCATTAATGCGGGACCTACTTCCAATACAGAGAATAGTGTCTCTCTAAAGCACTTTTCCGGAGGGCTTTATGATACTAGAATAGTAATAATTGCTGTCAAAGATTCAGACACTAAAAAATACCAAAACCCAAAGTGTAATCTGAATGCAGAAGAGTGTGTAACTGAGGCATGAATTCCCATATATTGTGTGTGTGCGCCTGTCTCTGCCCCTGACACACCTCTCGGGCTTCATCTGCTTCCCCTCCCTGCTCCTTCGCGCCCCTCAACCACATGCCCTGCCTCCTCATTCATTCGGTCTCTTCTCTAACATCCTCTCCCTTGTGAGACCGGCCACCCATTGAAAAACAATGTCTCCATCCCTCTCCATCTTCTTATTCCACTTTATTTCCCCCATAACATTTTTCACTTCTTGACATTATATTGCATTTCTGTTTCTTTTTTTTTTTTAATTGGTTCTTGTCATTCTTCCCGCCCATAGGTCAGGTCCAAAGAGCAGGAATTTTCTCTTGTTCACTGCTGTAGCTCCAGTGCCTAGGATAGACCTTGGCACATGGTCCTCAGCTAGTGTTTATTTTACCATGAGTCCACTTTTTTCTTTAACTCGCCAGCCTTAGATTCATATCCTCTTTGAGCCGTTTGGGATGGTCATGAGAGTCAGTCCCTCTTTCCCCAGTAGCCTCATTGCCTTCGTGCAGCCCACACATGCTTTTTCAGCCTCTGGGTATGAGGTTTTACACTGAGCCAGGGGACCAGATCAGGGAAGACAACAGAAGCCCTGTGTCACGGAGCTGCCATCTTCCAGAAGGGGCATGGGGATTAAACATGGTACATGTATGTCTCTGTCTAGTTCTTAGATGTCCTCCTACCACATCTTCTGGTTACTTCGATTATTTGATTAAAAAAAATCAATTTTTGTCGGGGAGGGGTTCACCATTTGACAGAGACGGAGTTAGGCACTAAGAAATGAGTGTGTGTGTCCGCGTGCGTGCTCAGTCATGTCTGACTCTTTGCAACCCCATGGACTGCTGGGCTCCTCTGTCCGTGGAATCTTCTAGGCAAAAATACTAGAAAGGGTTGCCATTTCTTACTCCAGGGGATCTTCCTGACCTAGGAATTGAACCTATGTCTCATGCGTCTTCTGTATCGGTGGGCAGATTCTTTACCACTACACCACCTGGGAAGCTCCCCGCCGCCCCCCCCCCCCCCCCCAAAAAAACATGAATAGATGATCAGAATTAATTTTAAAGGACTCATGGACTCACAGCATACTGCGTACTGAAGTGGTGGAGATGGACATGGCAATGAAAATTGCAATAAACTGGGATGTGTGCTATGACAGAGGTGGAGGCATTAACTTTGGGGCTGAAGAACAAGGAGGAAGAAATCCGAGAAGGCATCACGGAAGAACTGACAAACCCAGAGGGATGAGGAGGAATTCACCAGGAGAGGCGGGGCTGAGACGGAACAGCATTTGGGCGGAGGAAAGAGTCCATGCCATGTCTACGAAGACCACAGAGCCACCACTGATGAACCAGTATGACGTCTGGGAAGGTGGCCAGGCTTTTTAAATGATGCCTCAACTTCCCATGTTCCTCTCCAACCCAGTTCAGTCCAATTGTGAGGCATCTTTCAAGAGCTGGCCAGGTGCAAGGCATTGGGGAGGATGCAGAGAAGCACAAAGTACATCCCAGTCCTTATGGAGCTCCAAGTCTAGCCAGGAAGGGAGGCAGGCATGGAAAGGAGGCAAGAGCCAAAGGTCTGACTTGTGGTCAGGGGGTCACGAGATGATCACTGAGCACCCAGGCTGTGGATTTTTGCCTGACTCACTTGGTAAGGAAAGACCAAACCTCTTTAGACAGTGATCAGGTCATTCATTCATTCATTCAGTCACCCAACAAAGATCTGCTGACCACTTGCATTATGTCCCTGGCACAGTTTAGTTATCTGGGAGAGAGGTGAACAGGAAATATGAGGTCCCTGCTTTCATGAACTTACAGCGTATTCACCCCAAATATGGTGAACAGATGAGTAAGACCTTTCCAGCTGGAACAGGGCTCCGAGGAAAGACAACAGGTTGGTGAACCAGCAGAGGGTGGGGGCAGCAATGTGAGGCCCTGAAGACACTGTGTCCCTCTGACCCACTGTGACAGCTGAGGCCTGGAGTGGAGGCAAAGGCTGGCACGTGGAGATGGGGCCGGGCGGGTAGCAAGGACAGAGTCTGGGGAGGGGATGTCCCCCGGGTGCATCTCGAGGAATAGACGCAGAGTCAGGCTGGGAGGCAGTGGGGCCGGGTCAGGCTCGCAGCCCCCATGGGGAGACACTCTGTCCCCAAAGGGAAAACAAGGGGCCGAATCCTTTGTTTCTAAATCACTGCTGGGAGGTGCCCGTGCCTCCTCTTACTGGGAACTGCTGACAAGGAGAAAGCACTTGCAGAATTTAATTTAATTTGGGCCCTTGGAGCCTATCAAGTTATCCTGTTCCCATCCTGGAGGGTCCTTCTCTTTCCTGCCCTTGACCCTTCTGTCTTCCACCTGGTCTGTCCACACGGTGACAGCTCGCCCTCTGATGCCGCGTCCCTAAGCCACCCAATATCCTGTGCATTATTAAAATCGGGAAAACACAAGATCCAGGTGCAGCTGTTATCTTACTGTTGATCCTCACAGGAAAGGAACAGGCAAAGGAAAGAATAAAATCCTGAGATGTTGGGTCACGTCAGCCCAAAGCAGTGAGACCAAGGCTGCAAGTCTCCAGCTGTGATGGTTCACAGGGCCCTTGGAGCCAGGATGCTGTGAAACAATGACACCAGTGTGACTCTCCTTCAAGGAGGGCAGCAGGGGAGTCAGGAGGGGTCTGCTTAGGCTTGGGGCAATCATTATATCAGCCGGCAGGTGTCGAGCACCTATCATGTGCCAGGCCTGGCTCTCGGCACCCATAGGTGTCATCTCGTTTAATTCTCGCAATAGCCCTTGGTGGGGAGGATGGTTTCAGCCCCATTTTGCAGATGAAGACACTGAGGCCCAGAATGGTGAAGTGTTCTGCTGTTTGTCACCAAGCTGGTAAGAGAAGGGGCCTGGATCTACTTGCAGCCTGTCTACCGCACATGTTGAAGCTGAAAAGCCCAGTGCACTTGCTTCCTAGCTGAGTCGTGTCTGACTCTCAGAGACCCACAGACTGCAGCTTGCCAGGCTCTTCTGTCCATGAGATTTCCCAGGCAATAATACTGGAGTGGGCTGCCATTCCCTCCTCTAGGGGATCTTCCTGACTCAGGGATCAGACCTATGTCTCTTGAGTCTTCTGCACTGTGAGGAGGTGAAGGAAGGATGGCTTACCATTGAGCCAACTGGGAAGCGAGAAGCCCAGCACTGGCAGAATAAAGCAGATGATGTGCTGGATTATGAAAATCAAGGTTCCATGCTCCCCTAGGCTCTCCCTACATAGGTAGATGTCAGAAGGCTCCTCCAAGCAGGCGAGTAACATGATTTTCCTGACTTTAAAAGGGTATGCTTGTCTTAGCTTAAACATAAGCAAACAGGTTATGCTTGTTTGCATGGCTGCTTCGTTAACATCCGCCCTCCCCACCTCTACCTCAGATGACATGCCCCAAATAGGGACCATGCTATTTTTTTCCTCAGCAGCATATGTCCAACTTCTAGCAAGATGCTGGGCACATGACAGACACTCAGAAATGATTTGTTATAGAAGGAAGAAAGGAAGGGATCGAAAGTTCCATGGAGACACTAGGGCAGCTCTTTCTCTGCCCGTTTTTCCCCCTTTATATGTACGAACTAGAGTGGACTCCATGATCCCAGGCTGCGTCTATGCCTGATGTTCAGCATATAAAACTTTCAGGCACAACCACATTGACCCTGAGGTTGGCTTCCAGCTGGACAAGCCTAAGGAGTGATCAGAGCTATGCTGACAACAATTTGACTTTCTCCTTGTTACCTCAAAGAAAAGAGGCTAAAGAGACACAGGGCTTTGGGGGAAGTGGTTACAGCACAGTCTGTCACCGCAGAAGAGATAGATAAGCAGAGGATGATTTACTGCAACCTTCTGGCTTGGTAAGAGCCAGCCACTTAAAGGGGAAAATGGCTCGGCCATGGCCACCTGCCTGGAATTTAATGGGTATTTGTACTTTGTTCTGACACATAGAACCTGTGAGCAACTTTCCTGTGTTTGACAAACTTTACCCCTTATAAATTGCTGCCTCTTATTGTGACTCCAGTTACACAGCTATCCAGACTCCCTTGCAGCTAGGGTGAGGGCAATGCTGATGCACTCATCATCTGCATTGATTTATGTACATTTTGTTTTTTTTTTAATTTTTATTTTTACTTTATTTTACTCTACAATACTGCATTGGTTTTGCCATACATTGACGTGAATCCACCACGGGTGTACATGAGTTCCCAAACATGAACCCCCCTCCCACCTCCCACCTCATATCATCTCTCTGGATCATCCCCGTGTACCAGCCCCAAGCATCCTGTATCCTGCATCTAACATAGACTGGTGATTAGTTTCTTACATGATAGTATACATGTTTCAATGCCATTCTCCTAAATCATCTCACCCTCTCCCTCTCCCTCAGAGTCCGAAAGTCTGCTCTACACATCTGTGTCTCTTTTGCTGTCTCGCATACAGGGTCATCATTACCATCTTTCTAAATTCCATATATATGTGTTAGTATACTGTATTGGTGTTTTTCTTTCTGGCTTACTTCACTCTGTATAATCGGCTCCAGTTTCATCCATCTCATTAGAACTGATTCAAATGTATTCTTTGTAATGGCTGAGTAATACTCCATTGTGTATATGTACCACAGCTTTCTTATCCATTCATCTGCTGATAGACATCTAGGTTGTTTCCATGTCCTGGCTATTATAAACAGTGCTGCAATGAACATTGGGGTACATGTGTCTCTTTCTATTCTGGTTTCCTCGGTGTGTATGCCCAGCTGTGGGATTGCTGGGTCATAAGGCAGTTCTATTTGCAATTTTTTAAGGAATCTCCACACTGTTCTCCATAGTGGCTGTACTAGTTTGCATTCCCACCAACAGTGTAAGAGGGTTCCCTTTTCTCCACACCCTCTCCAGCATTTATTGCTTGTAGACTTTTGGATTGCAGCCATTCTGACTGGTGTGAAGTGGTACCTCATTGTGATCTTGATTTGCATTTCTCTAATGAGTGATGTTGAGCATCTTTTCATGTGTTTGTTAGCCATCTGTATGTCTTCTTTGGAGAAATGTCTGTTTAGTTCTTTGGCCCATTTTTTGATTGGGTCGTTTATTTTTCTGGAATTGAGCTGCATAAGTTGCTTGTACATTTTTCAAGATTTGTATGGAAATACAAAAAAACCTCGAATAGCCAAAGCAATCTTGAGAAAGAAGAATGGAACTGGAGGAATCAACTTGCCTGACTTCAGGCTCTACTACAAAGCCACAGTCATCAAGACAGTATGGTACTGGCACAAAGACAGAAATACAGATCAATGGAACAAAATAGAAAGCCCAGAGATAAATCCACACACATATGGACACCTTATCTTCGACAAAGGAGGCAAGAATATACAATGGAGTAAAGACAATCTCTTTAACAAGTGGTGCTGGGAAACTGGTCAACCACTTGTAAAAGAATGAAACTAGATCACTTTCTAACACCATTCACAAAAATAAACTCAACATGGAGTAAAGATCTAAACTTAAGACCAGAAACTATAAAACTCCTAGAGGAGAACACAGGCAAAACACTCTCCGACATAAATCACAGCAGGATCCTCTATGATCCACCTCCCAGAATTCTGGAAATAAAAGCAAAAATAAACAAATGGGATCTAATTAAAATTAAAAGCTTCTGCACAACAAAGGAAAACTATAAGCAAGGTGAAAAGACAGCCTTCTGAATGGGAGAAAATAATAGCAAATGAAGCAACTGACAAACAACTAATCTCAAAGATTTATGTACATTTTGAATTGGAGTCATGTCACCTTAAGAAATCAAAATCTTGTGAAGGCAATTCTGGGGATGGCCCAGAGTGGGAGGAGCTTATATTAGGGCTTTGAATAATGGTAGCCATGGAGTCTGCGCCTAGGGTACCAGAGGTATCTTCCTGTGAAGAGCTCTGAGGGAAGATGTTAGGCCAAGTTCTATGTTCCATGGAGCTGCTCAGTCTGATTATCTGTCCCTTCTAGGAAATCTTCTAGTCACCCACTTAGTTTTAGTAAATTCCTTTTCAGCTTAAATGTACTGTTGTGAGTTCTGTACTTTTCAATGAACTGCCCTGACTCATAGATGGTACAGAGGTGCCTAAGGGCCAGAAAGGCAGATGGTTAATAAGGGATGTGCTTTGGAGTGGGCACCTGGAAACCAGGTAAACAAGGCAGGCTGCCCGCAACTGATCACACTCACTTTCCCTTAGTCGTTCAAGAAACATCTGTTAGGATCCGACAATACCAGGCACTGCGCTGGCTGGTGGGGATAAAGCACTGGACGGGACAGATGAGGTTCCTGTCCTCATGGCAAGAGGACAAGATGGCAAGAGATAACAAATGGATAGATGAGATTTTCAGACTGTGATATTTTCAGATTGACTGGGGAAGGCCAAGAACCCTGATCAGCATCAAAGGCAGTCTGTCCGGTCCCCCTCTTCAGATTCAGATAAGAGGCAGAGAGGGAGTCTGTCAGTATCCTGCCGGGGGTTGCAGGGTTTGCTGGACTGCTGCAGTTTAGGGCAAGGGGTGTGACTGAAAAGACAGGAGCTTACGCTGGAGGTAGTAGAATTAGCCGTCTATTTTAATAGCATTCCATTTAAGGCCCCGTCTTGCCCTTCTCTGGCTATGAGAACTTGGATGAGTTTTTCCTCCTCTCTGGATTCATTTCCTGGCCTGAAAGTGAGAGACAGACGCCTGCCTTAGGGACTCATTCTGGGACCATCCCCTGTGCCCACCTCTACTTGTTCTTCATGCATTGGCACTGACTTTAGAAGCCCCACTGAATGTTCATGTAGGTTAAGAGTCTCCTTCAAAGGACCTGATCTGAATCAAATCCCATTTGATAGACACAGGAAAGTATTTTTTTTTTTAAATTTGTTTTGAAGTATACTGAGTTTTTCAGGAATGAAGCCGTGGTGTTAAGTAAGGGAAGACTCTGGCATTCAATATTTGTTTCATTTAGGGCTCACAGAGGGTTGGTCACTGGTTTGAAACTCGAGATGCTCATGGCCAAGCCTCTCTTGGCACCTGAATCGCCACAAACAGACCAGCTGTCCCGGCTCTGTGTTTGTAGCTTCATTCACTGGGATTCTATATCCAGGCCCAAGCAGCTGATGACTTTATTACATCTTCTAGCTGAGTTATGCCAGAACATTTACATGCCAAAATGTTTTATTTTACTGTGAATTTCTTTCCTTTTCCCTTTATATTATAGTAGGGATCTAACATTGATGAAAATATATGCATGTAGGTAGGTTATATTATCTGTGAATCTCGTTCTGAGTTGAGAAAAAGGGGAAATTATAAAACATTTGTTTTAAAAATCAGGCCGTGGCTCTGATCCAGTTGGGAACCACACGTCTGAACAGAATCAACAATGTCTTCTCTTTCCCTAGGGAAACTGCAGCCTCAATTAGAAATGGTTTTGAGCTATTCGTTAGCTTGTGTCAGATTTTATAATGAAGGGGTTCTCTCTCATCTACCCATCCTTTGCAAGGATCGACACCCACTCTTAAATGAATTCCCTGGAGACCAGTGTAATTTTTACTCCACATCCCTGGGCCATGTAAACACTCCTGACATGGTACCTACTGATCAGGGCAGGGCTGCCTGGCTCTTCTTGGCGAGAGGTGCACACCTGAGCTTGTGCCAGATTTACAGCACCGCCTGGTTAACAAATTCTTTCTTTCATAGGAGACAGAACAGCAATCAAGAAACAAATAAACACATTTTTTAAAAAGGCAAAAAAGCTTAGTCTTGTAAATCAGGGCGGAGGAGAGAGGGTAAAGAAAAGGACTCATTCTTATTCTGCAGCTTCCGCGGGGCCCTGGCCCATCGCCGGTTCTATTAAAGCGCTGGGCCCAGGACAGCCAGCGTGCTGGCCGGGTAACACCGGGTAATGAAGGTTTGTCCCGACCCGAGTAAACACCACCCGTTCCCAGGACACCGAGAAGCAGCAAATGAACCAGAGGTTAACTGGGTCATTGGCTGCAGCACAATGTGGGTCATTCTAGATGTAATTTAGTTCCCTTCAGCTGGAGGCTCCAATACGGCCACCAGTTCTCACAGCGGGAGTGGTGTCTTAGCAGCAGCCAAGGACTCTTGGATACCAGGCCCAGTGCCTGCACTGTGATCCGGGCGCCTCTGACATCACTGGGCGTCTTTGTGATGCAAAGTGACATGTTGTCTAAACATACAAGGGGACTAGTGAGCCTGGCGGTGCTGTTACGGGTGTGCCCACCCATGGGAAGTACAGAGACTTTACTGCCAGGTGGCTGGGATTTATTTTAATCAGGTAGATACAGAAATGACTGTCACAAAAGAAGACTCAGATCCACAGAAAGAGCAGGCATGGCCTGCCCTGCAGGACCCCGTGGGGAAGCACCAGGGTCAGTCAGGAGGCAGAGCGAGGGGGCAGAACGTGGCAGAGTATTGTGGTTCCTGTGGAAGAAACAGGCAAGGCAGGGAAAGCAGGCTTAGGGCTGGTGAAGTGTTAACAGTTTCAGTGGGCCCTGGGGCAGATGGGCTCTTCCTAGCTGTCTGGTAGGCGGCCTTGGGGTGATTAGGGCAGGTGGATAGTGGCCTGGAGTGAGAAAGCCTGATGAAGGGGGTGGTTGGATTGATTGGTTTACATGAGAAAACACACACATAGGTGAGGCTTTTTTTTTTTTTTAATTGTCTTTTGAATTGGCTACTTCTGAGAGAGAAAGCCACCCACCCCCTCCCTCCACCAGCACAACCAGGTTCCAAGATATTAAGGCGTCAGAATGCAGAAAAGAAAGACACGATTAGTACGCAGAGACGCAACATGACACTCAGGCACGTGAATAGCTGAGTTAAAGATGCCTTTCCTTCTTGTAAGTAGTAGTTACATTGTTTTCCCCAAAGTGTGTCTCATTACACAATGATGCTCTTTAATTGCAAGAACACTTGAGAAATTGCAGGGATAAAGTTAAACAAATCCACATGTTATAATTATGCATATGTATATGTTCTGCCTTTGTGTCTTGTTTAAAGTATAAAAGCCAAACAGGACAGGAGTCTCCTACAGCCTCGTTTTGCAAGGGCCGAACCTAGAGGGGACTGAAGGGGAGGGATCCCCTCGTCAATGTTGCTGCCTTGGCCCAGGGAAGCCCGTCACAGGTTGAGTGACACCTGGGTCAGCTGTTTGAAGTGACAGTCACACTTCCGGCTCTGCATTCTGAGATGCCCCAACCAGACAGCAGAGGCCTGGTGAGGAAAACCAGCCTGGGCTGAGGCAGGCGGCTTAGGCAGCCCTGGGCTTCCCCCAGGTTCATCAGAGATGCATTGTCCGCATCATTCCTCACTCTCTCCCCGTCACACAGTGAGCCCTTCCTGCCCCACTTGGGAGGGCTCCCTGCCCTGAAAAGATGCTTGGAGACACAGAGATGCTTCCCGAAATGCAGGCCCTGGGGTCGAGTAGGGGCCTGTCCACCCGTCCTCCTGGACTCACTGACCTTCCCTCAGTGGCACGCACACACCAGGTTCATCCCCACCCAGGGCCCTTGTCCCAGCCACTCATCCTGCTGGAATGCTCTCCCCCAGCTCTTCACGGCTGTCCCATTTCACCTTCTGGGTTTTGGCAGCATCACCTCCTCTAGAGCCCACCCCTGACCGCGCTGCCCATAGCTGCCCCCTCCATCCAGGCATTTCCTAGCATGGTACCCTGTTTTCTCTTCTGGGTACCACCCACCACCATCTGAAAGAATCTTGAGGACACGTTTCCTGGGTTTCATCTCTCTCTCCATCCCCACTTGAGCTCCAAGGAGGCAGGGACTTGCCTGTCCTAAGCCCCACAGGCCCAGCTTCTCTAGCTGCCCCTGACACGTGACTGGGGACAACTCAGCAGGGGAGCCTGACATCCGAGGTCCTGGGCTCACATCCCATCCTGGCTGTTTACTGGCAATCTGACTGTGAGACAGGGATGCCTGCTCTCTGGGTCAGGGTTCCCTCCTCTGTGAGATGGGGCTCGTGCCAGAATACTCATCTCTCACAACTTGTGGGGAGGCTCAGAGACAGAGAGACGTGCAAAGTGCTTTACGACTCAGGGAGCTACAAGAGTGAAGCCACGGGTCACGATGGCTGCTCACACCTGATAGGAGATAGGACACGGAAGGCTGGATGACCCACCTGATGTCAGGAGGCAGGCAGGTGGAGGGGCTGGGGTCTGAAGCCAGGTACCTGGCCCCAGAGCCGCATTCCCCCCTTTCTATTCTGTGTCTTCTCTACATGTTGTTCTTCCTCCCCCAGCAGGGCTCTGGGTGGAGCAGACTGCACCTCCGTGCAAACCAGGTGGAGGAACACACTTCACCCTCGTGTTCATCCACAGATGCTCCGTGTCTCTGGCCTGCCATAAAATCTGTGAAAGTCGTCCTTGTAAAACCACGTCATTGCTCCGGGGGGAAATCCTTTGACTTTGCAGTGAATAATGGTATGATGGAGAAAGATGTCACTGCCTATGAAACGGGACACTTGGAGTGTTCCAGAATGATGTTCTACATGGGAGGGGAGCCCAGCTGAACTCCACTGGGAAAGGCTAACCCCTCCGCAGGGTGACATTTACTTCATTTTCCCCTCATGCGGGCAAGGCCAGGCTTCCTGTAGCTCAACCCGTCAGAAGCTTCTGTTCCAAAGACTGCTGGCTGTTCCCCAATATCTATTTCCCCTTCTTTAAGAGGAACAGAATCTGGCTTTGGGGACTGGGGACAGAGTCGTTCAGAATCAAGCCTACATTTCCCAGGCTCCCTTGCAGCTGGCTGTGGTCATGTGACTAAGTCCTTCCCAGGGGGATGGGATGGTGAACAGCCAGGACCTCCACACTGCAGAACTGCCATGCCAGTCCTGAGCTGCTTACTCTCAGAAGATTCCGTGAGAGAGAAGGAAGCTGCAGCTGGAACAATATTCTAATTCAAGGAGATGGATTCCTCACCATAGATGCTCGCATCCCAGACTCCAAGGGAGGGGTCACCCAGGCCTGTGTCCTTGTTAGGGTGCCCCCCTTCCCACAATTGGACTCTAGTGTAAAATCATGTTTTGAGCTTTGTTCATGATGCCCACCGCTAGTGGCCTTTGTTCTTTGGGGTCCAGCAGAGAATTTAGGCACTGGAAGATGCAAACAGACTCTCTCTACATTTTATTTCTAAGCCACAAATGAAATCTCCATGCATGACCACATTGTAATTGCTGACGACATTTCTGTTATCGTCTCACACAAGATAAGAAAAAAATATTACAGCACATTGACTGAGACCAGACTCCTCCCTTTCCATGTGTGGGTGCACACACACGCGTGTACAGAAACACACACACACAACCAGTCTTATGCTCCCCACCCTGATTCCTTCACCCCCATATTACAGTTGTTCTAAATTAATATTATTTCTCAAGTCCCACCCAACTCATTTCAGGGAGGAAGAAGAGAGAACCAAAGAAAGGGGTGGCTTTTTCTAGAGTGCTCGGAAAGAGTCGGGAGGGGAGGGTGTGAGTGGACGAGGGATCCGGAGATTTCGGGTGCAGGTGAAGGGGGCGACGTGGACTGGGGGAACACGTTGAGGCCACCCAGAGGGCAGGAGCTTGATGCTCTAGGGAGCGTCTTGCTCTCCCAGGCTGGCAGCGCTGGTGCCTGTGAAGCCCTGAGTTCTAGAATTAGAACGTGGCCCTCATGCCAAGGCATCAAGTGGACAAGGGGCCCTCAGAAAGCAAAGAAGCAGCAACTGTAGAAGTGGCCGGGCACCGTCACTGGAAGTTATTCTGTGAACAGAAACGGGGCTGTTAGGAGCAACTCCCCCCCAGACTCTCCAGGACCTGACCCTTGCGGTTGGTGCTGGCTGGTCCTTGAGGCGAGTCCCCAGGGGCGTTTGTGTCTCTCCTGCTGGCGCCTCGGCGACTGTCTCTGGCTCTCAGCTTGTTTCGTCCCTGCAAGGAGGCTGCGGCTTCAGTTTAGCAGAAAGTCACCTGAGACCCCTACTCCTCAGAGCTCTGCCAACACAGCTGCCCTGTCATTGCTGCCTTTTTAATCCCCAGAACAGAGTGTTCGGTGGGGGTACCGGTAGAGCTGAGAGGCCCAGGATGGGATGCGGGTGGGCTCTGGATGCTGGGAGGTGGGCAGGGGCCTCTGGAGCCGCTGCTATAAGAGTCTGACCTCCCGGCAAGGGGCTCTGGGGCCGACTTGCTCGCTTCCTTTTCAAAGCCTCAGAAATCAAGGTGCCTGCAATTCCCTCTGCAAGCAAAAACCTTCCATTCGCACACACACAGGGCATAATATTATTTACGTTTGAAAATGAACCCAAGTGCGTTCTCCTGGCAGGAAATGGGCACAGGCAACTCCAGTTACAGTTCCCTGACAGTTCACATAATTCAGCCAAGTAGATGGCCCCACGTTGGCAGTGAGCAAGTCTCACCTGCAAAACTCAGCAGGTGTCAATGTCTTCTCCTGGTTTCTGGGCAGTTTGGAGGCTTCCCAAAGGGCAAGGGCAGTCTCTGCCCCCAACAGAATCTTTTCCTGCAGGATGCTGTCAGTGACAAGGGCTGGGTGGCTCAGACTGAGGGCATCGATAGACAGGTATGCGGTGCTTGGTCTTCAGACAGAGCTGGGTCTGCATGTCAGACGCCACCCCCTGGACTCGGCTGAGTGTCGCCCCCACAACCGTGGCTCTGCCTAACCCCCAGGCTCCACTTGGGCCAGGGGGCTGCACCTGCCCTGCGCAGCTCCAACACAGCTCCTGACTCACACGGGCTCAGGGTCACATCCAGGGACAAAATCGGGTGCCCTGGTGACTCACAAGAGCCCCAAGTCACTGCCTGGCCAGCTTAGGTGCCTTCACCTGGCCCATTGCTGGCCAGACCTGGCTCGTGGACCTGGGTTCCTGCGTCAGCCCACCCCGAACACAGGGATGGAGGAGGGAAAGCGAATTCTCAAATGATGATCAGGTTCTGTTCATTCAGGAAATGGAAGTGGATGCTGAGGGATACACAGGAGACGTTCTCTCCACGAAGGGAACATGATCACATTTCCAGAGAGTCGTGAAGGATTCAGACGGTGGGCGCAGAAGTAGTTTCCGTAATTCTGGGTTTTGAGAATTCATGGCTGGGAAGGTGGCTGCTGGGTGTCAGGTGACGGCTGTACGCTGTCTCCATCCTGAGACAAGGGAGTTTGGGGACCCCCACCCCCACCCCGCCTCCAACTACTGTGAACACAGTTCATAGGGAGCTGACCTCAAGGTATGTTCTTGAGGGCTGGCTGTGGCCACTTTACAGCCAGGACTGCACTCAGCTTGACTCCACAGACACTGGTCCTGGCTTGGCCCTGTGTGGCTATGCCTCTTTCTGAGTAACTGGGCAGGGGTTAGGTGGTCCAGGGCTGGAGCAGGGCTGCACGATACACCAAGGGCCGGCTCCTTCCACGTCCGTCTCCATCCTTGGCTTGTGCCTTTGCTGCTACAGATGCTATTGCGCTTCAGCCTGCTGTCTGCCCCCAGCCAGGAGGGCAGGAGGCAGTGAGAGCAGGAAGAGGTGGAAAAAGAAATAGCCAAGCTCTCTCCCTGCAGCCGCCTGCCTCCGCCTCGGAGCTAGAAAGGGGTCACAGGCACAGTGGCTGAGGGCCGAACAAGGCTGAGGGAGCATGCAACCATCAGGGTCCTGTTAGCGAGAAAGAAGGGCCCTGGGTGGACACCTGGGAGTGCCTGTCACAGTCCGATTAATGGGCGAAAAAGGCTTGCATTTTTGTGCAGCTGTTTTCAATCAAAGGTACATGGTTCGCATCTTTGCAAACACGGATTTCTGCCCTAGAGTAATGAAGGAGCCCAAACCACGTGATCCTGCGAACATTCCACCTGGACTAAGTCTCCCAGTTCGCCAGCATGTGGTTCAAATTCAACAGAAATTTCCCACATCTGCACTCTCTGTGAGGGTGTATTTCTGTGCCTGGTACAGGTCGCCCCAACTCCGGGCAAAGCCTCGCTGGCCCCCCTCTGCAGACAGGCCGCTGGCCACGGAGACTGGGGTTGTCCGCCTGTAGCTCTGGCCTGGATGCCATCCCAGAGATAAATCATATTTCTGCAGCCCATTATTTCTGCTTGAAAATACCCCTGGATCTTCACTTGAGAGCTGGGGTGACAGGCCCTGCCTGTTGTGCTCAGGTCTGCATAAAATCGCTGGCAGCCGGTGGACTTCTGTAATGAGCAAGCTGCTAGCTTCAGATGGTAAATAAAATCCTAACATAGCATGTGAGGCTTAGCCCATGATTTGAAAGTTCTGTCTGCAAAAGCAGTGGGAATGTGTACAGTCAGGGCTCAGGTCCGTAGGAAATGCCCTCTTCCCCCTGGATTATCGTGCGGATGAGCCAAAATGACAATGGAGATTCCTGGTCTGCAACCAGGAGATTCCTGGTTTTGCAATATCGTGCAATTCTTTTCCAAGTAAACAGTGATCAAATAATAAACTGAGTACAATTAGACAGTTACAAGTATTTCAACCAGAGTATGACGAACCGCCGTCTACCCATCTCCAGATTCAACAATTACCAGGCCCTGTCTCGCTCTCTCCAGCTCGCTTCCCTCTTTCTGCCAAGGTATTTAAAGCAAATCCCAGACCTCACGTGGGTGTTTTCTAACATACCTGCAACAACCTTTATCACCTCTAAAGTTCAAGTCTCTCACAAATGCTGTTTTCTTATTGCCTTCCCAGAATCAGGATTCAAACAAGGGCTACCAGGCATGTGGTTAAGTCTATAAAGTCTCTCGGTTCACATGACCTCTCCCTTCAGTTCACTTTTCATGCCTCTGAGTTGCTGGTTCTGGGGTCAGAGGCCCCCTGGGTGCCCCCCTCCCTGGATTTGTCTGTCTGCTGACTCATGCGTCACCTCCACCTGGAAGGATAAATGGCTGTCACTGGGCAAGCTTGGGGTTGGGGGTCAGGTTTCAAATAACCCAGTCTGGGGTGCGGGACCACTGGAGCCAGCTTCCAGCAATTGCTTTAGAAAGTGAATGTGAGTGCTTTAAGAACATTTCCTGGATTACTGTTGAACTAACAAAATAAGTGTTTGCTCCCAGCATCACTGCCTCATTTGATAGCAGCTCTGTTTCCAGGTAAGTCACATGCATCAGCTGCCTGGCTTTCCTGGGTGAGCCGTGGATTAGCACTCAAGTCCTAGGGCCATGGCGTTGTGCTCAGGCACGCCTGGGAGGTATTGCAATCAGTTGTGATGAAATGAAGAACTGGTGAAAGGGACTGTGTAACACAAGCTTGTGGACTTGGCCCACCCAAGGGCGTGTTATCCGGCCTCATCTCCTGGGTCGTGGGCATGAGTCTGGGAAGGTTAGAGTCCACTTGTTAAATAGTTACAGGACACAGATGCTCTGGTCTGGGTTATACCATGGGCCGCGTCTTATGAAATCCTGGATTTTGATCCTTTTATTCCATAGATGAAGATACCGAGGCTCAGGGAAGATAAATTTGCTCAAGGTCATGCGTCTTAGAGACCCGACGATCACTCTGGAGACCCCATCGCCTCACCATGGTTTCCACCCAGCAGCCAGTCAACGGTGGTTCTGTAATGAAATCAGCTGTAGTATGTCACCCTGCGTTGTTGTTCGGTCGCTCAGTCGGTCGCTACCACTTTATGACTCCATGGACTGTAGCATGCCAGGCTTCCCTGTCCTTCACCAACTCCCAGAACTTGCTCAAATGCATGTCCATCGAGTCGGTGATGCCATCCAACCATCTCATCCTCTGTCGTCCCCTTCTCCTCCTGCCTTCAATCTTTCCCAGCATCAGGGTCTTTTCTAATGAGTTGGCTCTTTGCATCAGGTGGCTAACGTACTGGAGTTTCAGCTTCAGTATCAGTCCTTCCAGTGAATATTCAGGACTGATTTCCTTTAGGATGGACTGGTTGGATCTCCTTGTTGTCCCAGGGACTCTCAAGAGTCTTCTCCAACACCACAGTTTAAAAGCATCAGTTCTTTGGCACTCATCCTTCTTTATGGTCCAACTCTCACATCCATACATGACTACTGGAAAAACCACAACTTTGACTAGACGGACCTTTGCTGGCAAAGTAAACTCCTCCAATTGCCCCTCGGCATTCAGTCCAGTCCTTGGCCTCTTCTCTGCTCCTTGCACTGTCCAGCCCAGTCCTGCCTCCTGCTGTGCTCCTCACCTGGAATGATCTCCTGATGGCTTCTGCTTGCCAGAACCTTCCGTGTTCCTCTCAGCTCAGACGTCACCTTTCCAGAGCGGCTGTCCCCAACCTCCCTGTGTAGTTTGGCCTCGATTCCCTTCTTCTCCAGCTCTCAGCTTATTGCCCATAGCAGTTTCATCCTATGTCAATCTTGTTATTTTACTTACTTGTGAGTGTGTCTCCTTTACTAGAAAGCAGCCTCCTGAGGGCAAAGGTCAGCTCTGCCATTCTCTCTCTCTATTCCTACTGCTCAGGGAAGGTTATCAATAAATATTTAGTTGGAAAACAGTGGATCAATGAATAAAACAGGTCCAAATAAATGAATAAAATTCACAGTAAGTGTAAATGATCTTTCTCAAGAAGTCATATTACTAAGGAAAAAAAAAAAAGACAGGAAAGAGGATGTCTGCCCCTGGGAAGCTGGGGTATATGGGTACTTCATTCTATATGGAAAAGGGGAATCGGACGTGAGGATTTAACTGGAAAGTGTCATCTCCTAGATGGTCTCTGGTTTGATCCGCTCGCTGGGGCAGCGGTCCGTGTTATAAGAGGCAGGACCTTGCCCCCATGTTGAGAGCATGATGCTCCGCTTCCTGACCCTGGTGGGGCACCTGGCCCCTTGGCTGTTTGCTTTGTAAATTATTTATTTTTGGCTGTGCTGGGTCTTTGTTGCTGTGCTCTGTCTTTCTCTAGTTGCAGCGAGTGGGGGCTGCTGTCTAGTTGCCCGGGCTTCTCTTGTTGCAGAGCTTGGGTCCTAGGTGTGCGGGCTTCGGTAGTTGTGGTTCACAGGCCTTACAGCACAGATTCAGTAGTTGTGGCACAGGGCTGTAGTTGCTCCGAGGCATGTGGGATCTTGCCAGACCAGGGGTTGATCCCGTGCCTCTTGTGTTGGCGGGTGGATTCTTATCCACTGTACCACTAGGGAAGTCCCTGTTCTTTCCTCTGTTGTCAAATTCCAAGGGGCCATGGAGAAATGCTGTCTTGTTTTTCCGCTCTCCATCTCAGGACCTTCCTTGTCCCCTGCCCGCGGAAGGCGCGTGCTCGGGACTCATTAAGTCCTGGGGACACTGACCGTGGCTTTCATCACTCAGAAGGAGTTGCAGGGGAGCCGGGGCCTGGGAGGTGGTTCCTTTTCCTTCCGCCCCTGCATTTGGAGGCAGACAAAGGCGGGCTTTTCTTCCTGCTTCACGCCAGGTGTCCCTTCTGAAGCTGGATTCACCCGTTGCTTTGTCTCGTGACCTTGCATCGTTTTTCATGATGTTTTTATCGCAGAACCACCTCAGCACCCGAGAGAAAGGGGAGCTGGTTTTGAAAAGGAAACACTCCTCTTAATTACTCTTAAGCTCCAGAGTGGCTTGCCCCAGGGCAGGGAGCCAGGCTGCGCGGTGTGTGTGAAAGACTTGGGGCCATAAATCCTGCCGGCCCTGCTGTGGCTAAGCTGCCCCTGGTGGCGTTTAATCAATGGCCTTTCTGGGAGCTCTGAGGGATGCTGTCTCAGATGAAACAAGAATCCACCTGCAGCTGTGTCTGGAGGGAAAGTCCCAGAAGGGGGTGGGACCAGGTCCTCCCCCCGCTGAGTCAGGGAAGAGGTTAAGGGAGATGTTTTGGCCTCTGGGGCATCTTCAGACTCCATGGATGTGGCAGCATCCCAGGATATTTCATACAGCAGCCCCCCTCCAGATGGGCAGAAGGGAGGAGGCCCTGGACAAGACCCTCAGCTCCCTCCCTGAGCTCTAATGCTGCTCTGTCGTCACCTCCTTGGAGACCAGCAGGCTGTTCTCATTCCCGCTTTGTCCCTGTTCCTGTCAATCTTCAGAGGAAACCCAGGGCCCAAGGCCTCATCCTGACTCCAGCTGACCCCACTCTCCCTGCCCCCTGCCCCTCCCCACCCCACCCCGAACCTCTGGTCCCCCCCTTCATTTCTCCTTCCTATCCCCTGACCCCTGACCCTCCACCTGCAGCCCCCTGCCCCCCTCCTCACCCCCAAGCTCACCCCTGTGTACACTTGGTATCTTACTCATTTACTTGTTTGAGTTCTAGGACATGCCACCTGGAGTCTCTGTGGCATTTGGACTCTGAGTCGGTGGAGCTTGGATGGGACCTGAAAGCCTGAATTTTTAGCTTCCAGGTGATAAAGATGCTGCTGGCCTGCAGGCCACACTTGGAGAAGCAAGACCTCCATACATTTTGACTTCGAACCTTCATAACAATCCTTGAACTGAGAGAAACTGGCTCAAAGAAGGGAAGTGAACTCTCAGGTGAATGAAATGGTCAGGTAAGTGACATCCTTATGTAGTGTCCTCCCCAGGGTCACAAGGCAGGTGTGTGATGGAGCCAGGATTTGAATACCCATCTCCCTGATTCCAAAGCTCCCAGTCTTAATGCTGCTGTCTTGTGACTATAACTATGTGGATGATTTTTAATTTTTCCTTAAAGTCTATTTTCCATCATTATCTTATTCATTAAAAATTGGTTATAAAATGACTTCCCCTCCCCCAAGGACTTGACTATGAAAATTGCTCCCATTTTAAGCTCTTCCAACAACACAAGAGAAGACTCTATGCATGGATATCACCAGATGATCAACACTGAAATCAGACTGATTATATTTTTTGCATGGAGAAGGCAATGGCACCCCACTCCAGTATTCTTGCCTGGAAAATCCCATGGATGGAGGAGCCTGGCAGGCTGCAGTCCATGGGGTCACTAAGAGTTGGACACAACTTCACTTTCACTTTCACTTTTCACTTTAATGCATTGGAGAAGGCAATGGCAACCCACTCCAGTACTCTTGCCTGGAGAATCCCAGGGACGGGGGAGCCTAGTGGGCTGCCGTCTATGGGGTCGCAGAGAGTCGGACACAACTGAAGTGATGCAGCAGCAGCAGCAGCATATTCTTTGCAGGCAAAGATGGAGAAGCTCTATACAGTCAGCAAAAACAAGACTGGGAGCTGACTGTGGCTCATGTCATGAAATCCTTATTGCCAAATTCAGGCTTAAATTGAATAAAGTAGGGAAAACCACTAGACCATTCAGGTATGACCTAAATCAAATCCCTTACGATTATACAGTGGGAGTAAGAAATAGATTTAAGGGACTAGATCTGATAGACAGAGTGCCTGAAGAACTACGGATAGAGGTTCATGACAGTGTACA